>NC_045701.1:32825601-34283101 GCF_009834535.1 Camelus ferus | reverse complement strand
ATGCAGTAATTGAAAGGAGATGAAAATATAATTTAATACTCTTTACATCACAGACACGATTTGAGACCAGTTACTCTGTTAGTAGGATAAATTCATCACTCATTAAATACAAGGCAAGCATGGCTATCCATAATAATTTTAAGTGCAATGCAGTCTTA
This sequence comes from Camelus ferus, assembly GCF_009834535.1. NCBI lineage: Eukaryota > Metazoa > Chordata > Mammalia > Artiodactyla > Camelidae > Camelus > Camelus ferus. The sequence continues at coordinate 34,282,943 of NC_045701.1, read as the reverse complement.
TAAATTTAATGTACACACTCTATTTAAATGATGCAAACAGCCATATGAAATTGCACATGATTAGAAAACAGGATGAACTCATTTTGCCTCCTGCTTGGTTTCTCATAAACATGAATACATAATGTTATGCACTGTTGTTCATAGATGTCTTATTACATAAAGGGTAAGTATCATATTACTTTAACAGATTATTTTTGGAATTCTGCATGTATTTTTTGTTTCATCAGATATGTGCCCCAATTAAATAATATTTTCCCCCCAATGAAAGTATTAGAAAACTTGTCATGTTAATTTTGAAAAAAAATTGGAGTGTAGTACATATTACTAGATAGGATGTCATTCCACTGGTCTATATTTAAAAAAAAAACTGTTCTTGAAAATTGAAGCATTACCTTGTGTAATTAATAAAGTAATCAAATCAGATTTGTAAATAAAATATTGTTTAAATCTAAAGTATTCAATATTTTGATTAGATTATTTTTTTAAAGAAAAATATTTAACGTGTATGTGCTGAATTTTTTTTTAAATAGTTTTTTATAATTGCAATGGAAGGGCAATTGTCTCATTACAAGTGGTACAGAAGCCAATATTGGGTTACCATAGATATATAAACAAGTAAAAACTGTGGAACAAGTTTTAAGCTCATTTTGGAAAAAAAAAAAAACAGTTCTGTAGAAATGCATATTTGTATTTGTTTCTCTAATAAATCTGCAAATAGCTTTAAACACAAATTAGTTTTAATTATTTAAATTATGAGTTCTGTTAAGTAATTTAACATCTGTTTTGCCTTACATTTTGTGAAAACATTGTCTCATGGAAATTAATAGAGGCTTATTGTGGAAATCAAGGTAGGTCTGCATTTGTTTGCAAAGGTCAGGTATTTAGCATTTAAGTAGATTTACCTCTGATTTTTTTAAAGAATTTTTACAAAAAAACAGCACTTCACCCTTCTACCCTACCCAACCCCGCCCACACTGGCAAAATCACATCAGTTTGGCCACTGCCCAAAACAATAACAGACCAATTTGCATCAGCTTTTAACTCAGTATCAAATAAAAGAGCAACAAATAAGTGAAATTATATGTTCAAATGGTTGATAATCAAAAGATTACTTGATACAAATAATAGACTTATTTATATATAGTAATGAAGAAATTTGGGTTCTTTGAACCATAGTACTTCAGTCCTCTTTAATGTGATTTACTCATTATGATAAAAATTGTTATATACAATACATATATTTCTCTTTAATTGTGACTTTATAATAATGCAAGTTTAAAATGTTTTAGTGTAGAATAAGGTCACCTATTTCTGTTATTAAATAATGTAGAGTCTCTATTTTATAAAAGTTGCTTTGTAAAGGACATATGTTGGAATAAATATTGATGTATATATCTGTATATCTGTATGTGTGTGTGTGTATATATATATATATATATATATATATATATATATATATATTCTGCTTAAGCAGAGATGCTAAATAAGCTTTTGATTAAGAACTCAATTGAGTATTCCAATTCTATTGACCTACAAAGAGCATTCAAATTAAAATGAAGTCTTTAACTTTACCAATTCATTTTTATTAGTAAAGTGTTTTGGGATATCTGGCTTATGAAAACTTTAACATATTCTAAAAGTGTTATCCATTGGCTTATCCAGTTTTACAGCTTTTGGTCAATAACAAAAGTACTGTTTCTTGTCAGTATTTAAGATTATGGGTAATTATATAATTTTTCTTCTATAAAGGAATTATTGTAGCCTAATTTCCAAATAATGATTTCTCAAAATTTCCTTACTGTTAATGCTGTTACTTTTTCCTTAATTTTTGGTCAAATCCGTACTACATAAAATAACATAGTAAAATATTTCAATATATTTACAAAAATATCTTGGATAATTTGATTGTTTTATGGTATTTCTATAATTGTATGCTGTCTATTTTAGGAGATAAATGCTGAAAAGTGCTCTGATTAGAGGAAGCCCATATTCATAGACCAATTCATGCTGAAATTGTATTCTAAAATAAGCCATTACTTTTAGGACTTAAAGCATAAATAAGAATCGAATTATAACTTTAAAAAATATTGGCAGGATAAAAATTAACTTATATCTCATGTTAACAAACAAAAAGAAAATCAAAATGAAGTGTTTTGAATTGTAAATCAAAGCCTAGCCATCATATTTTCCAAAATATCTTAGCATAAAAAGAAAAAACCTCCTGTCAATTCTAGACTGGATATATTTTGTGGGGTTCAATTCCCTAGTAAAAAGTGTTTGCTAATTCACCACTTAGGAGAGACAGCTTTTAGAGTCATTAACATTTCTATCTTACATCAAGATTATGGTGTTTTTGTGGGGGGTGGGAAGTGTTTAAACACAGGCAGATAGAAGGAGGAGAGAGGCAGTTATCAGGACTATTTGCATTCAAACTACTTGTTTTATAAAAAATGATTCAGAAGGCCAAATACTCAATTAGCTAGCTTCAATTAGATTTTCTCATCTCCTTGCCAATAGAAGGAAAACCTTTGAGATTGAACTTTCTGTGAATTTTGACCTCATGAATTTTAGAAAATGTTACTTCTGTATGCACTACAAAGGCTTAGTCTAGAGAACTTTTAAAAATTCATTTCTTTTTTATCTTCAAATTCAAGAAACTGATTTTGTATACATTCTAGCTGATAGCTAATATAACCATTGTTTATTGTCTTAAGAACATGCTTATAATTTCAAAGCTTTAAACAATCATCAGTGTAGTTATTTCTGAACATAAATTTTTTTTCAGTGAAATTTTAAAACCTAAGAATCTTGGGGCTTTTTTAAATTGGCATCTCAGTTTATTCTTATTTTATGCATTTTCTTTTATTATTTATTGTGTAACAGTTACACAAAATACAAAGCAAGTAAGAATTTTCCTCTGAAGTCTTATTAGGAAAAGTATTTTCACAAATGATTTTCCAACAGGCAGTGAGATTATAGGAACTGATAGTTTTATTAGCTTCTGCCATATACATAATGCACTTTGATTCTTTATTTAATTCTCAATACCGTAAGGTGCAGATATTAATTTTATACCTTTTTCTCAGAAAATGGAATAATACAGAACTGCTGAGTCTCAAGCCACTAAGATAATATTAATAAATTGAAGTTTATCTCACATTACTGAGAATATAAAGATTTCAAATCCATAAATTAAAATTATAAAGAAAATATATTAGAACATTTTAAATAGTAAGCAATTTTCACGTAAGTTGTGGTTTTGTTTCCAAAAAGTTCAAATAATTTGAAACTTTCAGAATCATAGCTGTCATATAAAGGAAAATATGCTAGTAAGCATGTTTCCATTTAATACTGTAGCTTTTAGACCTGTCACAGCGCATGTTGCTTCTTTAGGGATATCTTGATAACTGGAGAAATAAAGCTATAACCTTTATGAGAAGTAAGGCATTTTGTGGGAATAATGTGTTCAAGCAATTGGAATAACATGGTAAGGATACATGGGGTGATTTGCAATAAACGTGTATTTCTTCTTATGTCCAATGCATGGTTAGTTATGTGGCCCTAAAGAAAACTCGTTTTATTTCACTTTGAGTGCTCACAAGATGCAATGTACTAGAGATTTTCAAAACTATTTTCTAAGTGCTATTGTTGGTCAATTTTGCTCTAGGAGTTAATAAGGAAAGTTCTACCACTTGGTAGATTTTTAAAATTAAGCAATGTACATTTTCTCAAACTACCAAAGAATGCACATGATATAGAAGAATCAAATGATGGAAAGTTGATCATTTTTACATGGATAGTTTATCTTCTAAACCTGTGACAGGGGGAGTTACTATTACATATTCAGGAGGTATTTAAAATTTATTTAGGAAATGCACATTTCAAAACCAAAGGAAAATTAAGTAGTCCATGTCAGTTTTATATAGTTGGAAAAACAAATGACCGTATATGGAAATTATGTGATATGATATGTCTATTTCTTTCAATATGTATAACTACTAATACATTGTTGCTTTACAATTCTGTTATGGATCTAAATTTTCAAGTATTCAAAAGAGGCATTTAGTTGTGTTTTTTGAAGTTTATTAAATCCTTAAATGTGCTAAATTATAAAGATTATTGTATAAAAATTATCAAAATATTAATGTGTTCTTATAAATAAAAGTTACGTGTTACAAAGTTCAGAAATAACATTTTATGAGAGATCAGTTTTAAAATATAAGATCTAAAGGAAATTCTTAAAAATTCTGCAGTAATAATTCTTTGTCATTCATTGCTATTTTTCTGAGAGGCAGGAAATTTTAAATGTGTGGACAATCTCTATATCTAGTAAAAATTGATCATTATAGTTTCTAATTTTAATAGCCAAATGCACTTCTTATGTATTTCATCCTTATTTATTTGAATATCAAAATAGTGGTGAGAATCAAATTAACTCTGTCATATCCAATTTGATCATCACATTTAACATATTCAGAGTTTCTTATTTTTTAATAGAATAATTATAACACTTAAAATTTTAAGTTCTAGAAGTGACTTGATTGTTTTAACATTGTTTTAATCACACATTCCTTATACTAAATTTTTTTTAATTTCCAAGATTGTAATCAAGGAATAGAAATAAATATTTTCTAACACTTTTTAAAAATGATGCTATTTTCCAGTTGGGAAGTAACCTCTGCATATTCACTATTAATAATGTACTCATCTTTATTTTTATAGGTCTACAGGAAAAGCAAAAGTATATAATCACTAAAAATACTCTTTATAAAATGTCTTGTTAGCCTTACACTTTAGAGTGATAGCAAAAATTTTAGAACTTGTGTGTCCTCCATAGTAGAAAATGTATTTTTCCTAAGATAGTAATTATCAATCAATAGCATGGCCTAGTAGGAAAAATACACAACTATATTAATCTCAAATGTTTAAAAATTATTGCCTGCACCTCACTCTCCAAATGAAGAAACATATAAATCATTTGATTTTTATTCGATTTTCCAATTTTTATTTCCCATAAAGCAGAATCTAGGCTGTCTTAGTTAAGAAGTGTAATTCATCTAGCCTAAAATGGATTGAAGTTAATTCTCTAGAATAAATGATATCCAAGATGAAACATAATACAAATTTAAGAGTTATAGGTATGATTGTAATCTCAAAATAAAAGCAGTAATATCAGGGTGTTTGTCATAATTAGAATAAAAAGATTTTGTGACTTCTCTTAATTAAGAAGTTAGGTTCATTATCAGAAATTTCAACTAAAAAACATCGGTATAGAATATAAATCTCACAGACAAAGCCTGAAATAGAGGGAAAAGTTGACCTTGGAGCAGACAAATAGGAATTTGAATTGTAGATTTACTCTTACTGTTACTAAACACTTTGTAGACTCCAATATCATGTACAGAGTATAGGGATCACAATTACCTCAGCATGTAAGGATTAAATGAGATAATATTTGCTCTAAATACCTAATTTTCAGTGCCTAAATTCAACCTCAGGGAGATAAGAGATTTTCAATAAATATCAATTGCCTCTAAAAATGAAAGGAAATTTCATAGAACCAGAGTCTAGCTAAGTTTGTGAATACATTTTACAAAATGTATGAGCATGAAGGAATCAAAGATAAAGACCTAAAGTTGAAAAACTTAGACCTCATAGAAAAGTACCTATATACAATACAAACACAAGAGGTGTTAAACATTTTCTCATACCCATTTTTATTACATTTCCATCTAGGTGACTCCATAAAGATATTACAACAGATTTTTTATTAAATAATAGAATTCTTCATATTGACTAAAAATAAACAGCAGCAATTCCCTAAATTAATCAGAGAGTAGAAAAAATGATTATACAAAGATGTGGTTTTTTAATCTTGGTTTATTCAATAAAATTCTAATTATAGTTACAAGAGGATACTTACAATCACTCAAAGAAAACACTTTTAAAATATATTTTCCTGTGCCCATAAACTATAATGAACAAATGATAAAAACTGAAAACTTAAAATATTCTAAAAGTTTATAATAGAAAACCTTGCAATTAATAAAAAGACCTGCTGAAATTAAATGAGCATTGGCAATTAATGACTTTATTTGAGAAAATAAGTTCAGTGAACTGACAACAAGTTTATCAGATTGTTGATTAGCTAGTCTTATTTCAATTTAAATCTTTCATAAACCCCTCCAAAAAAATGCTGCTGCTTATCATGTAAATAAAAGAATAAACAATAAAGAACTGAAAATTCATCAAGAGTTGTATTATGTTGAGCATTAGTAAAATATGACTAATAATTTCTCAGAAAAATTTTGTTGTGTTTAGTGCTTAGTGTACGATATTTCAAATTTTCCTATAAATTGTTTTTAATTTATTATTTTATCTTTAGTAAAGTTAGTTTATAATTTTAAAAAAACCCACAGACCATTATATTTAAAAGGTCTAGTGCACGTGCTTTATTAAAAGTAAAACGAAATCTAACTTGAAAATTTTAAAGATAGAAAATATCTACCTTCTAGGAAAGAGCTCTGGAAAGCTAATGAAAAGATTCTGGGGTATGACTATATTTCTTAATGGAAGAATTATAGGATAGCAGATAAATATTCAGGTCATTGAAGGACTGCAATGGTCAAAGATAAGTTTATATAATAAGGAAAATGAAAAGAAATTTTGGCCGTCTTTGCGGAGTGTACTTTGTGGGATGATTTTATCCATACTTCATTCTGCTGAGTGTATTTACTGCTTGCATAGCGAATTTAAGGTTTAAATAAATCAGCAGATCCCTACACTTTTTACAGTACGATCATAATTGTACCCTAAAGTTTTCAAAGTACTTTGGCACTACATCGATTTTAATTTTTTTCTTCACAAAACAATCCCTTGAAAATGTCAGGACTTGTATCAAATTTAATGTTTGTTCCTTAGGCCATAATAATGTATCCAATTTCAGTACTGGGGAGAAGGGCAAGGCAGACAATTGTTTACTCATTGTGGGAATTTTAACACACACCATATTGTACTACAAAAGGTAGCTCTTGGGCAGTTAAAAATCCTACATTAGAATTAAAAGTTATGGTCAGGATTTCTTCACCAGAATACAAATAGAAAATGATATCTTAAATCAACACTTTAAAAGGTAATTTGAACAATAACATGGGGAAAACTGACACTTCAATTAATATTAAGTGGGTCTTTGAATCCTCAAAATAATTGTCATTTTAGTGGTAGTTACTGGTTGTAGGATATTTAGGACTCTACTGAGAATATATTTTTAAAACACTCATTTCCCCTACCTAATTTGAACAATCAATACCTTTGCTGAAATTGGCTCTTAAACTCAGCTCCCATATTTGGCTAAAAAGCAAACATTATCATGCATATGATTTAGTATACATGCAAAGATTTAAAACATAGTTCAATGCTTTTTTTCTGCTAAAATTTGTTTAATTTTATTATGGCCAAAATATATTACTAGTTTCATAGAGGTATAGTTCAAAATATACATAATCTGAAGATTTTTTTTTAAAGAATACAAAATGGAAACTCAAGGACACAGAACTGCTTTTCCACTCTGGACAAGAGTTATTCATTGTAAAAGATGTATTTAAGCACTATATAGAGGTTAACCAAAATTATATTCAGAGTAACATATTGATAAGAGCCTAGCTCTCTGCAATAATAGTATATTTGCTACCATTAAAATGTTTCCTAAGAACAACTACAATGGAATAGAAGCAAATATTAGGAACAGAAGGAAAGTACAAGATGTATGTATATCCAAACTAAGCTAAGGCAATGTTAACAAGTCGATATTTGAAAACAGAATTTAAATAATTCAGTAGTTTTTCATTCTCATTAAATTGAAATACTGGCAATGGTAATCTCAGAAAATTCTGTTTGTTATGATCTTGAAAGCATTAAATCGAATACTGTGATTAATGTTCAAAATAAACTATTTTTCAAATGATAAGAAAGGTTCTCTGAATTTAAGAAGTCTATGAAGATTCAGTTAATAGGGAAAAAAGGGAAATGAATCATTCTCAAATTGAACTATGAAGCCTACTTTATTTGGGCTTAGTGCTATTTCTGGTGTGTAATAAGCAACAGCAATCATTTTTATCATTTTTGGTAGGTGATTATATTCATTAGGAAAACAGAATAAGAAAATGAATATCCTACAACCTAGATATCTTAAATCAACACTTTAAAATTATTTCTTAGTGCCATGAATGTAATATAGTGACCAACTTTTGTTATCATTGTCAACAAAGAAATTTCTGAAACATAATGTAGTTTAAAAAATGAATTATAGAGTATAAAATTCTAAACAGTCTATAATAAGTGCAGTAAAAGTGAATTGCAAATAGTGACCCTAAATAGGGAAGGTTTATTTTATCAGAATTGATTAACAGTCTAGGATTTACCCAATGCCAAGGGATTATCATGCCATGTATTTTTAAGATCTAACTCTGAATAGAAAACATTTTTTAATTCTACTGAAGTCTTAACCATGATTTTTATAGAGAGAGGTGATTTTGATGTTTTTGAGGGAATTACTTTATTTGTGATTTAGAATCCTTTTCTGACTCAGTCTTTGGGTGTTTAAAATGAAAATTTTCAATGTAAGGTTTAGAGATACTTTTCCTTGTTCATGAGATATATATTTTATTTCTAAGGCTTAGGAGGAGAATTGCACTTCAATCCAAAGACCCGTGTTTACTGGTCTAATTAGGGGAAAATGTTCTATTTTTATTTGCCAAATATATTTAAATGGTATGTCAAGTTGATTACTATATAATGTTAAGAAACACCTTTTGTTGTGTTAATAAGAGGAAAGCCTATAGCATAGAAATGTACATGAAAAATGATTTTCTTGCTGTTTAGTTTTGTCTGACTTCTCCGTCTGAAAATGATGTGAACATTCGCTAGGGAAAACAACATACATGTAAAATATGAAATATGGGCCTGGGACACTGAGAGAAACAGCATCTCTACACTGTGGGCAGTGAGAAGATGGAAGAAGAGCCTGTGGGATGCAGACAACAATGATGATGACAGTGTCACCTTATTTGCATTTTAGTATACAAAGTTCAAGACACTCTCGAGTAGTTATCTCATTTGATTCTTCATAACACCCCTTTAAAATAGCAAAATTCAACAATAGGAAATTTTAAAATACACATCACACATAATGGATTTTTAAAGCATCAAACAAAAAGATCATATACTTTAAAAACCTAGTCCGCAAATTTGGTTCTCTCAAATCTATGCACTGTTCTCAGTTTTACACTGTTTTTAGAGGAAACCTTGAATTAGAAAAAAAATGAAATTTTGTTTGTGACTTGTACTATTGAATTTAAAATATCAGAGGAACAAAATGAACAGATATGAGTGTTTTATGCAGACTAACCTCTTTTCTCAGCATAAAGATCAAAGAAAGTATCTGAAAAAAATAAATGCAAGTAACCCCATATAGCCCACATTTCCCCCAACATTTAAGCCTAGGATGGGTTTCTGTATTGATGAAATTCAAGGGATAGTAGGTAAACTGGTTTACTTTTATCATTTCAGAACTTAGAACAAAGAACATTTCTCCTGACCTATTCACAGATTTCATTTCTAAATTACTTCTTTCAGTTCCTATATATTTGAGATTTTTGCATCCTGGCTTTCAGCATAACCAAGAAATAATAAAAACTAGAGGCAAATTGCTTTTCACCACTTTTATAATTTATAAACTATCAGAAATTTTATTTTGAATGACTTTGAAATGAAAAGTAAAAACAAAATTACATTGTGTACATTCATAATGAGAATATCAACTAACTTAAATTATACTGATACCCTACACATACCCGCACATTCTATGACATGGTAGCCCTCAAAAATAATTTTCCTTGTATTTCGCTAAAAGGGCAGAAAATGTCTAATTTTAAATATGAATCTGTATATATTTTACCTGAAGTTCTGACAATATTTATGCTGAATACCTGACAATTGAGGCCAGATATATGAGGGTCAGTTCACTTTCAGTGTCTATGAAGAATATGCCACAAGATTCAGCCACAGTGGCAATGATAATATTTAACTGTGTAATGTGTTAAATTTTTAACATCTTTGGTGCCTACCCAGATCAGCAGCTCTCAAAAATAATCCAGAATCTGAGAAGGTAAGTTAAAGTGTGCTTGGATTACACTCTCATGCTCTAAAATATTATTCATTATAGAGATCTGACTTTCAAGAATGAGTAAATATCCACTACTGACATCATAAAACTTTAATGGCCATTTGATGTTACATATTCCAAATAGCTCTCTTAAGTAAATTAAGGCATCAAAGGTGGGAAACTTAGTCTGTATAGCTCCTGTTGTAGACTCTTTTATTAAATATCTAAATTTTGTTTCCTTTTTGCATTAAACAAGCCCACATATGGAGACACTGCCGCTGACTCCAACAAGTATGACTGATTGAGGCCCGGCTCCATCCTTTTGCCCTCAATTTGATCTTATACGGGTTTTTTTTAGCTGAATGGTATGGTAAAGCTTGATAGGATAAAGTTCCCTGGTTGAATTTAAACAACTTCCTCCTAATCAAATCCGTAAGAGTTTTGTAACCGTTCTTACTGTAGGGGAGGAGACACTGGAAGTTTCTTATTGTTAATAGCCTGTAAAATTATTTTAAAAATTTAAATAATGCTACAAAATTAAATAATACAAAACTTCTGCCCCCTGTAGACATTGTTTGCGGTCTACATTACGCACAAACAGGTATGGTGGTTCTGTTCCTGAGTGTGAAGATGATCAACTCTCTTACAAAACTACGTGAATAGAATTGTGATATTCACGTTTATATATTTCTCAACAACATCCTCGTTGGTCAGGTGTGAAAATAAACATGAGAAAGGACTGGGTCAAGCACTACCTGATGGTAGCATCAAATCCATGCACATCTAGGATGGTAAGTTTTTATACTAATGTCTTTAAAACACAGTACAAATGGCCCAATACAGAAAATCTCCTTTTAGAAACAGAGTATGCAGTTGTGATTCTACAAATTATGTGGGAGACTACATTCAGATTCACAAAACATTAACCTTAAAGAAACAAGAAATAACTGACACTTAATTGTTATTCTCTATGCTACCTTCATGCTACAATCCACATTACACGTGTGTCAAGTTGACATCCTCACACTGAATAAAAATGAACATATGTTTAGTTCCTGAAATACAGACTTACATTTTTTTCATATTAAATACCACCTTCCAACTTTGAAAAAAGGATTCAAGTAATATTCCTTAGTCCCTTGAGAAAGAATCTGAGAAATTTCAAGAAATGAAGAAGTTGAATTTTGAAAAGCTTATATATTTATAAACTTTCTTCCAAAGAAGTTACAAAACTAAATAAGACAAAAATTAGCATCAAATAAGATCCTTTTTTTCATTCAGTATATATTCTCTTGTTATAAGTTAGGGAGAAGTCTCGGAGTAAGGTAATTATGATAAACCATCTTGTATTTTCATACGAATCTTATTACATAAAAACACAGAGCATTCACTTCCATCATGTTAGAGGCTCACCAGTGCCATTAATACATGTCCACTATTTACTCAAGTATTTACTGAGCACCTACTCTGTCCTTCCAAAAGGCACAACAGATTCTAAACAGAAGAAGAAAGATAAGGTCCTTGTCTAATAGAGCTAACATTCCAGTGCAGAGTGAAAATAAATGAATAAACTGTGAAGAAAATAAAACAGTGTAAAGAAATAGAGAGTGACATAGAACAGAGGTGGAGAGTAACTTTAGATTAAAGAATTGGAGAAGACCATTTAAAGAAGGCAAGACCTCCTTTTATGGAGCTACTCTATCTTTCCTGTGAGTCAGGAGGAACCAGAGGAGATTAGTTATTTCCTATGTGTAGATGAAGGCAGAAATGCATAGCAGAGACTGATTTTTTTACTGTGATTTTCATTCTTTAATTCAATAAATATTATATGCCTGCAATATGCCTGGAATTGGGATAAGTCTTGGGTTTATGAAGATGAAAAAGAAATCGATCTTGCCCTGACTTTGGAGGAAACATTAAAGGAGACCAAGGATAATAGTATACTGTGGTACATGATATAACAGAAGTTATCAATAGGATAATCACAAAATGTACGGGAAGTCACAAGGAGATGCAACTAGTAGATGGGGAAGAAATCAGGTCAAGTAAGTTGTTTTGTTTTGTTTTGTTTTCAGATCAATTAGTAATCACATGGCAAACACAAGACCTGTGACTGGAATTCAAACCTCCTGATCCTCAGCCAACTTTACTTCACAGTAATCCATATCACATCCATAAATCTAACTGGGAAGTTTACTTTTATATAATGCTTCTATAAAAAGGAAACTTTTTAATACCCATTAAAACATGTTATAATCCAGGAAATAATGATTGATAGTCTGAAAAGAAAAATATTCATTTAGTGTTCTTACATTCAGAGACCACAATTTAAAAAGAAATAGTTCATGAACATTAATATAGAACCCCCTACAATTAAAATCATTTCACAGTCAGCCTTACAATGGTACAAACTGAGCTGTACTCCCTTGTAATATTCATGAGACCCAGGTACACACTGAGAAGAGTAATTGCATTTTCCAAAGCTAGACAGAGTGGGAAGTGGGAATAGCCTTTACACGTTGAAACAAAGATAGTAACAACTTGAATTATCTGTGTTTTTAGGAAGAAATGTCCTACTTTCCAAAGCCAACAATAGTGTGAAGCACCAGTCACAACACCATGAACAATTAAGCATTGACTCAGGGCTACCAGGGACTCTGAGCAAGATATGATCCTATGAGTATGTGGAGTAGGTAGAGGCTGTTGAGCATGAATTAAAGAGTTGACAGTTCACTGACCCAAAATATCTTTTCCCTTTTTTTTCTGCCAGAGCCCCCAACATAACACACTCTTGACATTAATGGTCTCTGTTAGAAATTCATGTTTATTGGAAAAGCCACATTAAGCCATTCTCATCTTTATGCAAATTAATTTATTCTATTGATACAATGAAGGCAGAGATTTGAATAAATAGAATCTGAAGAAGAATTTAAAACAGGAGAAAGGACCAAAAGTAAATAAGCATACTAGCGCTGAACAAAGACCTTGCAGAAGATACAAAATGTTGAAACAGGTGATAACCTGCTTATATTATATCTATGTGGGGAAATGTGAAGAGGGATATCCTCAGAGAAAAGACAGTGAAAGAAGCATTGGGAAAGCAACAATGTTTGCCTTCTTCACAGGGTGCCTACTCATATATATTTCTTGAGTGTTCTATTCTTACTTCATTTCCTCTTTCAAATCTTTCCATCATTTACCCCTTTCCCACTTTCTCTACTTTCCGTTTACCAAACTTCTGTTCTGACTTTCTCTCTTTCCACTCTCTCCAATGAAGAATGTTGGCAGTGAAGAGATCCAATCCCAAGCATATGTCCTGTATCAGAAGTCAGCTTATCCTGATGCTAGACAAAGAGAAGAAAGCTGGTTACCAGACAGATCCTATTCAAATAATCAAACCACCATAATGAACCTTCCCCTCGGCCCTTGGTCATAGATCTGGCCTCACACAGGAGGCCATCACATGGGAGAGGAGGAAAGAAACCATGTTAATCAATGACTTATAATTTATTGTCCAAACCAGTCCACTTCTACAAGTCAAAGGGTGGGCTATGAATAACTAACAATGCTATAACACGTGACCAGGATTTCTCCAGCAAACTGGAACATCGGGTCACTCTAGTCTGTACCTGCCAAGAATCAGCTTTGAACCACACTAACAGTTACAGACAGACAACCACTCTAGTCACTGAAGTGAAGGAGACTTAAAAGCATACCAGTGAGACTATAAAGCATACCAGTGAGGTCAAATAAAAGAGCTGAGGGAAAATGCCTGCCTTCTTTTCATTGTGATGGTAACAGTTTGCCTTTCTGAACACAATGTTTCATAATAGTATAAAGATTTGGACAAGTAAATCTTGAAAATACTGATATGAAATCTATCTACTTCATAAGAACATTCCCCAAATGCAAAAGCCATCAGGTTCTGGGTTTTAAAGATGTTTACTGTTTTGATAGTAAGTCCTACAATAAGGAACTCCCAGCCTCCATTTGGCTCAAGTTGCAGTGAAGATTCATATTTGGGAATAAAAGGAAAAGGAAATTGGGTCAGAAATCTACAGTGTTCCATTTTACTGTATTCCTGTTGCCTTTGGAACAATTGATGAGAAACTATGGATAAATATATGCCCACTGAGTTACTCTCATGATTGCACTATTGATACATCATAAGGAGTTTACTCACCGTGATGAGTTTGAACACAGCCTCTAGACTTTAGACCAAATTTACAACATTTGTGGGCCTAATGACTCCAGTCACCTGCTGAACTACGCAGGTCCAGCCATTTCCAGTGGTGTACCCAGTCTCTCCTGTTGCACTCACCTCTGGAGTATCCTGTGAGCGAATTGCCTTTTTCTGTCCTACTACACCACCCACCACTATTCACTTATTTTGTCTTTAAATGACGTATTTTTAAAAAACTTACCAGCATTGAGATGTGACATAGGGATCTTCCAAAGACGTTTTTCATCAGAACTGGCTAATCATTCATAACTAAACTCCTAGATGGGAAAGGTAAAGAGACTTAGCTTGGAGATGAGATGGCTGACAATCAACAGCTCTAAATTTAGAAGGCCGTGGCGGGTGAGTTAATAAGCAACTGTATTTTATTTCTACTAGAACAGAACAAATTAGAATACCCTTACGTTTAAAGAAGACGTTTTCTAGTCAAAAAAAGTAATTCACTGCCAGAAATAAACAAAACTATAATATTTTACCATAAATGGCTTCTCTGGGAATCTTTCAAGAATATGGCAGTCATATTTGCTTCTGAATTCTCAAAAGGATAGACTTTCCATGACAGGAAAATGGTGTAGTGGCTTTCTAAATTTTATTACCAAGCAGATCTTTTCACTCCCTCATAATTGTTCAGTCTCCTCATATTGAATTCAACACAAAATTGAATTTAAATTTAAATAAAATTTAAAAATTTAAGTATCTGCAAGAAGTCACTTCCAAACAAGGTTTCTTCTAGAGGATAATTCCCAATTGTCCTTCTGTCGGTCAACACATAGGTGATAATAAGCTCATAATGTGGCAATAATTCTTCTTATAGACAGCATCCATGTCTCCGAGCCTTGTACATAATGAGTATTTTATTAATATTTGATGAGTAAAGTACTGAGAAATGTGAAGATACACCTGGGAAGGAGGGAAAAATGATATTCATTCTAGGAGAGACTAGAATTCATTGTGTATTTTGTAATCTTGGATTAAGATAATACATGTGAGGATTTCCTCAGTTGACATTTCTTCCTGGCTTACACCGTGTATTATAATAATTCATTTGTATTCACAACAAATCCTCTACTTAAAGTATAAATAATCCTAAAATCAGGTATGACTGTGGTTTCCTACAGAAGTCAGAGTTAAAAGAGTTTTTGAAAAATTGTCTAATTATATAATCTTAAGATTCTTGGCAAACACCATGGAAGAATTTCAGGCTCACGCTTCTACTATTGCTGATAAGTATACTTTCTCACTCTGTCCCATTAAGGTTTTCCTGGTCCCTAAATTGCCATTCTTTTATATTGAAGAATTGTTTTAATTAGAAAAATTATGTAATGACATAGATCCATATAATTTTGGAGTTAGAAAAGAACATTTTAAAACATTGTTAGAAGAAAAGATGTTGAAGAACTGAATGTCTTGCTGGTGAGGAAATTGATAGCAAATTTGAGATAATATAATTTGCCCAAGGTGACACAGCTTGTTCTGAAAGCAGAAAAAAGGCAGATTTCCTCTAGTATGAGGGCTGATACATAATCTGGTCCTTCTTCCTACCTATACTACTTTGCCCAAACTTGATTTTCGATTCCTATTATGTGTACTTGGGTCATTCAACTAAGACAAAACTTCAGGACAGCCGCTTATTATATGTTACTGGAAGAAGTCACCTAACTTTTTCTAAACTGAAGTGCAGTCATTTACAATGTATCAATTGCTTGTGTACAGCACCATGTCCCAGTCATGCATATATATACATATATTCATTTTCATATTCTTTTTCATTAAAGGTTATTACAAGATATTGAATATAGTTCCCTGCTTATACAGAAGAAATTTGGGGTTTTATTTAAATCTATTTTTATATATAGTGGCTAACATGCAAATCTCAAACCCCCGAATTTATTCCTTCCCATCTCCTTTCCCCCGGTAACCATAAGATTGTTTACTATGTCTGAGAGTCTGTTTCCATTTTGTAGATGAGTTTATTAGTGTCCTCTTTTTTTCTTTTTTTAGATTCCTCGTATGAGTGATATCATATGGTATTTTTCTTTCTCTTTCTGGCTTCCTTCACTTAGAATGACGATCTCTAGGTCCATCCATGTTGCTGCAAATGGCATTATTTTATTCTTTTGATTTATCTTTAAATGAGATACACAATCCAGCTAGTTTTCAGAGATATTGCTAAAATAAGTGAGATAGAATTAGAAATATTTAATCTGTGCTAGTTGCAAGGAGGCCAGGGAGACAAAAAACAATAGCCAATCCAACGTTGTATAATGTCATACTTGCCTTCTGTAATGTTACATTTCTCTTTACATTGTTTAGGATGATAACATTTTCTTGCAACTGATAGTCATAGAGCCCAAGAAGCCAGGCAGCAATTAAGCTGCTCCTGCAATTTAAAGAATGGCCAAGAGGTGCATGCACAGATTTTCCAAAGAGTGAATAGTCTACTTCTGATCATGTTT
Organism: Camelus ferus; assembly: GCF_009834535.1. Taxonomy (NCBI): domain Eukaryota; kingdom Metazoa; phylum Chordata; class Mammalia; order Artiodactyla; family Camelidae; genus Camelus; species Camelus ferus. The sequence goes on along the minus strand of NC_045701.1, from coordinate 34,266,085 downwards.
TTCAATGAACTTCAAGGCAGTGACATTGTGAGTAGTAACTACAGGTACCTGTCTGACCTATGCACAAAGGTGGATCAGATTTGGGTACTCTTAGGCAGCTCCCTGGCATTTAAATCTAATTTACAGGTTCATCAGATATGATTGATTTCTTGTCAGCCTAATGAAGTATAAGCTTTCATTTTCCTTATTCATTAGCGTATATAAATTCCTGCCAAAGTCTACTTACAGGCTTTACTTTGCTAACGCATGAGACTAAGAGGTCTCCTGATGCGGTTTTGCTTCCCAAGAGAGATTCCACTCCTTGGTATTACAGTTCATTATCTCTTCAATCATACGGCCTTGTCCAAAATTCACAGGACATGGTGCAGGATCCAAATTTCGGTGCAGACTTTATAGTGTATGTGTATAGTGAAGACTGTTGGGGAGTCCTACATAAAAATTGTTAAGTGTAAACTCCTTTCATAGTCACTAAATTTCAAACCAAATATCTACATTTTACATAAAGAAATACATGTCTCACTTCACTCTCTGCCCCTTGAAATTATAAGACCCTTGATAATGAGTTTCTTCCCTCAAGATCTTAATTCCTAAATCTGCTCCATCTTATTTAGAATTCAAATTACTATTAAATCTTACTAGATGGCCCTTGATTTTTTTTTAATCTGTTTTAATCCTTTAGATTCTCAATTTTATTATTAAGAAATCTCCTTCTTACAAGTGTAAGTAAGTGGCCACATGTTGTAGGAATTGTCTTTGTTTTTTCAGTCTTCTCATGAATGCAGAAAGGAAATGCAAATCTCACCGTGGCTAACAACTGCTTTATCTGGTTGGTTGTCTATTTGGAAATCGTAGGTTGCCACCCTATTTCAATCCATGGAAAACTCCCTCTTCTCACTGTACACATGGTCAGGACCGCATGTCATCAGACAGGAAGCAGACCCTCACAGAGCATCAGCACTTACTGTGAGCTACTTTGTATCCCTCCGTGATCCCCTCAGTTTTGTCTGGTTGGGATCTATTATATAGAACAAATGTATAACAAAACATTTTAAAATCCTTTTACCCAGCAAAATGGATTTCTTATCCAGAATACATCATGAATACATTAACACCATAGCAAAAAAAAGTCAAGGGAAGCCTCATCCAATAAGCCCCTTGTGGTGTAATCAAATCAGTATCTTGCATTTCTTCTCATTCATGGAAGACCTGGGCCAATGCTCTGGGCACCTTGGGATCTTTTTATGAAGAAGCATAGATGTATTTTTCTAACACTAAGTAGTAAATTAGGGAAAAGAGCCTCTATTCTGAGGAGTTACAGGTTAGAAATAAAAGTAGGCTAAGAAGCCTAAGAGAAAATCATGATTGATAAATACTAATGATTAAGGTATACTAAGGATGCTTACAGTAAATGTCAGATCTTATGAGGTAAATCATATGGAGAACAATTACACACTCCATTGAAATGAACTTTTGTGCCACGGACTCTTGAACCTCCTCATGTAGGATGATACCCTGCTTGATTGTCTTCACATCTCCAGAGATAACACTGGTCCTAACATAGAGTTAATGCTTAAAATAGTAAATAAACAATCCACTGAATGAATGAATGAATGAATGAGACATATTTACTCAAGTTAATTCACTGAGGTTTAAAAAAAGAATGAAAGAAATTTACAGATTCTAGCCAGATGGATAATTGGTCTGACAGCAGTGGTAGTTATTTTAATCTGAGGCCAAGAGCATGGAGGATAAAAGAAGAAGAACAGGTTATGTTTAGAAAAGAGACACAAGCCTAGAAAACAAACACACAAGCTTAAAGGCATTTAAACCAATTATGTCATCTCAAAAGAGAAATTAATATATTCAAATTCACACTGATTACATGAGAATCATCCATTGGGCAGAGGGTAGGGAGGAAACACGTCTAGGTATTAAAATTCATATTTGGGTAACATAACCCAAACAAAAAATGCAATGGGACATACAGACTTTTTTCTATCCCTGTATGTGGCTGGCAGAAAGCAAGTCACCAAAACAGAGAAAGTAGTTTTCTTTGAAAGTGAAGTTTAACTGCAGTTTTAAACTCCAGTTAGTGGTTTTGCTTGATTTTGTAACCTTTCAGGAAAATAAATGGTACTGTTTATAAAATGTTTAGCATTCTCCAAGCAGTACGATAAACAATGAGAAAAAAAGAAAAGATGTCTACCAGTAAATGTTAAACCTTACACCATGTAACATGTCAATAATTGTACCTGTTGGTGGGAGCAGCAATAAATACAGTCCATCTATCACATTCTGCTTAATCTATTCATAGAGTTGAAACCTCTGTGAAAATTCACTTTCCTCTCAAAGCCGTCCCAAAGGAATTTGGGGGCTTACAATCTTGCCCCAACTCTGCCTGTGACCATATGACAGTCATCAAGTTATTTAACTTCTCTGAGCTTTAAAGCCTAGTCTCTATAAAATGAGAGAGTCCAAATGATTTCTAAGATGCCCTCCATATCTAGACAGTATTTTGTTTTAGTTACAGAAATTAATTTAAAGTTTAAAATGCTTACCTACAGATGTATAGTCACTGAAACTGACTAGTCTTTTTTCTTCATTGTAGATTCCATCATGTAACTTTGTTGTTAATTTGTCTGTATTCCACACTCACCATTGAGCCATTCACCTCTCTTTCTGGCTTTTCAGTTTTAGATGCAGTGTTGTATCATTTATTCACATTATTCTTAAAATTTCCCTCCTTACTTGATTCCAAGCCTACTTTCCCAATGGGAAGTAAAACAGAGCTGGATTATATTGTATTCCTACTAGCAAATTTTTATTAAACTTGCCCTAATATTTGTCATAACTTTTAATCAAAGAGTCATTGTTGCTTTTGGTAATAGCAAGTACTAGAGACATAACAATTTAGGATTCTTATGATGGAGACCATAGCTGTTGTAATTCTGTGTAATTGATACTGACTTCAAAGAAACAAACATTATTGCCATTGTAGGTATCATCATCACTATCATTACTATTGCCATTAATCTAAGCAAATCTTGCTTTATTTTCTATGATGTCTAAAAATATATTATGCAGATTAGGCAAAAGCCAGGGATCTTTTCTTGGCAACAAAATTCCCTTCTTGGGAACCAACTGTCCACTGAAAATTGAGTGGGAAATTAAATGATCATCTGCCTTTGGTTTTTGCATGTGACTGCCCTTGTGCTGCTTTGATACAAATGTAGAAAAATGACCTCATCTCAAAAAAGTCAGGTTACATTATCCCACTCTTAAGACTGAATCCAGATGTTTTCTTAAATATTTGAACATGACAGAATACAACTGTTCTCTTTCCATTAAGGAAAGTAGGATAAGAAACGAGATTGATCTGTATTTGTTTTCATCTAAGTACTTTCTGATTAAAAAGTTGGGCAAGTTAAGAAAAAGAATAAAAAAGAGTGAAAAGAAGGTTAGAAACACATCTCATTCTTCTCCTCTCCTTTCCAGTTGTACTAGCCATATTTCAGAATGGGGAACACAACACATTTCAACTTCATCTGATTAGGAAGTCCACCAATGCCAGTCTTGGTTGAATTTTTTCCAAAACCGTCTCAAAAGCCATCTTTGGAATTCACACCCCAAGCTGCTGGTCTGACTTCCACTCTCCATCATTTTACCAAGGCTTCTACTACTGGAGATGTGACAGCCTGAGTGACATGATTTCAGGGGCTCCATGAAAACCAGTTGTTCCAACAATTACTTTAGCCCCTGATGATATCTGGGTGATATTGTATACAGCTTCCCTTTTTAATAAGATTTTTATCTTTATAAAAATACAGCCATCTAGCCAGTGAAATAAGATGAGAAAAAGGAATAAAAGGCTTAAAGGATTGGGGGAGAACAATAATGCAGCTTTCTTTATTCACTCTCCTTGGTCTCCTGAGGGTTCGCACTCCAGATGTTGACAGTTATTTCATCCTTTGTATGTATGTTTGTTTCCCTAACAAGACAGCAAAATTCTCAAGCATAGAGAACATGTCTTATTAATTGTGCCAACCCCTGACCTTTTCTTTCTCTTTCTAACTCCTCTTTCCTCCACTGACCAAGGAGTGTGCCTGGTATGTGCTAAGTGCTCTACAAATGTGTACAACTGAATCAAATTAAATGAAATTCAGTTTCTTTATTTTCTTTTCTTTTCTTTTCTTTTTTTTTTTTTTTTTTTGTTTTGCTTTTTCAGTCCTGATTCTCACTCAGTATGTCAATATGAAGAATGTGAGATAGCCTAAAACTTGCTTTGGAGATTACTAATGAAAGAGGTAATCTGGTATACCTTGATATGCCTAGTCAGCGCTTGATAACAACTGCAAACTTTCCCTTATGGCCAGTGAGGGCTCTCTTCTTTAGTAAACTACTGCTTTTCCCTGAGGGATAATCTATTTTGAGAAGTTCTGAGTACATTACAATTCAAAAAGTTGTCTTGGACAATGCTTTTAGAATTTCACTGATAGAAGGGTATCAGGCTGTACATCTTCTGAGTGTGCTCACAAGGTGCGCTGTGGAAGCGTGAGAACAGAGCAACACCGATTTCACATGTACCTACAAGCAAATATAAATTTCCTTTGATACAGGAATATTTGGATATTATTTCTCCCAAGAAAAAAGCACTGGTAAAGAATATAGAATAATATAGCCTTTAAATATAAATATAGCCATTAGTTTGCCACTCCCTTTAGCATAAATGGGGACATAATATTTTCAAACTAATATTTTTAGAGTCTGGAGAGAGACTCAGTACCAAAGAGAGAGGCCACTACTTTGACTTCCCTGGTCATACCTTGTTAATTTATGTCTTTTATTTTTAGCACTCATTTCCATAATCCTCACTTAACATTGATCTGAGATGTCTGATCCTTTTTTTTTTGTATAATAGAGAAGACTTAAAATAATCAACTTCACTCTTGCTATGAGAGGTTCTCACTAATTGGGCTCATCTAAACTTTTAACAATCTACTTGGAGAAAATTTAATTGATAATTAAAGGCAATTCAGATCATCACCCCAAAGGACTTTTAAAAAATACATGAAAAGCATAAGGCTCTTTGCTGGGATTAAAAGAAAGAGAGAGAAAAAAAGAAAATTAAAAAAAAATTAAGTACACAATTAGGTAGAAAGACAATCTTAATAGCTTAAATCAAAGCTTACTGTGTTACTGAGATGAATGAAATCTATTACACGAAGTTCTCTTTCATGGCTAAATTAGCTTTTACACACTCATATTGATCACTCCACCTGCAGGAGCAACATTTCATGTGATTATCGTCTATCCAAACAGTGCAAATACCAGACTGCCCCATTAGAGAAAGGCCAATTAGACCTTCCTTGTTTTTCAACAGTAAATATACAACACCCAACTAGGCACTTCAGCAGACAGATCTTTATTCTTCACAAATGTGTATTCCTCAACAGGACTTTTAACGCAGTATTGGTAGTACCCTCCTCAAGGGTCTCTTTATAAATTGAAAGCATCCTTTAAGCTCATAAATTACATGTGAAATATTATGTGTGTGTATCTATGTTCATTTTCCTGAAAGAGAGTTTGAAGCTTTCACCAGATTGTCTAAGGAGCTGATGACCACGAATCTGAAGAATCACTTCCCTCTGTGAACTTGTACCAATACCGGGCCAGCAGAGTTAAACACCTGCATCACGTCGGTCAGAACTCAGTGGGAAGTCCCTCTCTCCTAAGCTCTTGCTTCTCAAACTTTACAAATCACTGAATTCTTAAAAACAGCAGGTCAGGAATGGGGTCTAAGACTCTGAGTTTCTAACAAGCTCCCAGGGAATGTTGACGTTGTTGGTTCATGGACGGACAACATTTTGAATAGAAAGGTCTGTGCTTCATGTCGCATGAACACTCAATCAGTCATCAGCTAATCAAAAGGAAACACTTCCTGGACATCTATTTCTGCTTCATTGTGCTGGGTGTTGCAGGAATAGAGAAGACATGCAATCTTCACATAAAAATTTTCAGTCTAACTGCAAATTTTAGCTAGATGAACATAAATCAGCAAGTTACAGCAAATTGGATATAATTAGAAATGTGATTTTGTGGTATACATTGTATGTTACTAAGGTTTTACGCTGAAGGAAAGAAAAGCGTAACTTTTAGAGAGATTTAATCAGAGAGGGGCAGAATTTGAGCTTGAACCTAAAGATACATGGGACGTAGGGTCAGGAAAAGAAACACAGTTAAAAAAAAAAACTACATAACCCTCATTTTAGCGCCAGAAGTGAATTTGGGACAGTAGCCTGATTAGACTAGAATTAGTCTGGGGACAGGGTAGGACAAAAAGATAGCTAATAAGAACACTGACAGTTTTTAGGACTAGCTGTAATTATGCACATTATTTGTCACGTAGAAGTTGAACTGCATTCCATAGTATCGAGTTAGTTTTTACCATTCAGTTCATGTTGGAAAGATTAAGGCAGTTTTTCACTTTTATGCATATGATAACCATGACACATTTGAAAAGCCAAAGATAAAGCATTAATGATGACTCCATAAAGGGCATGGTTACATTTCTGCAGTAATTAGCTCCATTGCTTTGCTTTATTTTACCCACATTGCTTTCCAAAAGTGTCTCACAAATATTTAAGAGAAGTAAGTTAGTGACTTAGGCAACATTCAGTTGCACAGAACTTTCTCACCAAAGGGTTAAAAGTAATTTGGTGGGGGAGTGCTTATGAAAATTCTCATGAGACTAGATTGCATTAATGAATTTTCTAATGCAAGTGATTGTGGTGCAGAGAGTAAACAAATCTTGGTTATAAGCTCAGCTTTTCCACTAACTGGGTCTTATTTCTCTAAGCTGTAAAATAAACGGGTTGAATAGGTGGTCCCTGAGATAATATAAAAATCTAAAACCAAGAGGTGGTATCACTTATAGGTATTTTCTAATATTTTAAAACATTTTTGATGGGCTTTCATTCCAAAACCAGACACCAGAGGGTCTGCTAAGTAAACAAGGAAGAGTTTATATTTTTTCATCTCCAAAGTGTTACCAAGGAGAACGTCCATGATGGAAAGATTCTAGGCAGAGTTTACAGGGATGCAAGGTCCCTGCTTCCACTTGAAATAAGAAAACGTGCCGAGGTCATGCCTAGACTTCAGATAAATGCCTGATTGCTCTCTCAGGAAATCCAAATCCTGAAAGGGTCAAGCTTATCTTCACTGCATTTTGCGTGTGGGTTACATTAAGCCCAGAGGTGGTCTTCCTGTCTATGTGTGTCTGAGTGTGTCCCCTGCTCAAAACTAGGAACCAGAACTATCTCTTCAGTCCACAAACTGCTTTACATACAGGAAGTTTTTCTAAGTAGCTCTCCTTAAACGCAAGCTCATAGGCAACAGTGATGACCCATCGATAGGTAAGGATCCATGGAGATGAGAAATAATATGTATTTTGGTGATTGTGAAAAATGCCTTTAGCAGCCGAGGCTTTGTTGTTTCTCATTGGTGAGTCTAGAAAACTAGGGGCCAGCCCAAACCAGTGGACTGTTGAGCAAAATAAGGGAGAAATCCAAAACACATAGGAATGTATCTAAATATGGGGAAATACTGGACATGGAAATTAAGGTCACCTCCTTCACAGTTTCACCAGCCTCAGACTTGCATCTGCTTCTGTGCAGGAGGTATGAAAAGAGTCAAGAGTCTTTGGACAGATGTGAAGAATAAATGCTAAGAAATATGCAGCTAAGGAACACAGGACTGGCAAGCACCTAGTTCTGCAGCCTGTTTTTATCAGTCTCTGTTGTGCTATTAATTACCCTTTGTTAGGATTGGCGTTGTATTCATTTGGGTTCAGGAGAAAGGAATGTATGCATGGGTGGCTTGTGCTTTGCAATCTGTTTACTGTTTTTATTGCTATTTGAAAGAACATCATGCATAGCGGAACTATAAAAATCAAGGTCCAAGTGGGATGGATCTGCTGCCCTGAGATTTTACCCAACATAGTCCAGCACCTGGCCACCAGCCGATTGACGTCAGCGGTAATATTTGACTTCACTAGGAGCCTAGCCAGTAAAAAAAAAAAAAAAAACTGACAGATAAGCCCCAGAATTTACTTAGAACTCCGTCAGAGAAATGTTCTCTGGGTGAGAGCTATTTCTCCTCTTCCTCTGCATCCCGCAGAGATGATCTGAGCCCAGAGCCTGCTTTGATGTCAGTAAGAACTTGGCAACCTGATCAGTTTCATGGGGAGCAGAATAAGACAAGCAAGAGGCATAGAGAGGAGCCCCTGCCAACTATGAACATTTCTAAAACGTAACTAAAACACAGAGATACGATACACCGCACTCACAGACACATTTCGCTGATGAGAAATGAGATCAACACAATATCAATATTTTTGCCTCTCCCAGTGCACATGTGCCATCAGAAACTATAGTAGAGTGCATGTTGGAAATTAATCTCTTCTGTTTCACCAAAAAGAGAAAATAATTTTGGCTTTGGAGAGCCAGAGAGGAGTAAGAAAACACAGGAGTAAGGAAAAGAAGTTGTAAATCCATTATGAATGCAGAGCTTGCCTTCATTCTTGTTTCACATTTCTTAAAGCTGTACAACTGTATTATGTGAATGCAGTGTACAGGCCCAGTTCTCATGGCAGCTAACGTGGTTACCTCTCACTGTGCAAGAAAGAATTCAGTCCAGCTGCTGATCCATCACATGCTATTCAGCCCCACTTTCCATGACCCTGACTGGTTTAGGAGCAGTGTACCTGTCACATGGTGACTGTGGTCCCACCACCCATGGAGACTTCCCCAGTTCCACAGGAGTGGCCTGGTCTCAGGCTTCAACATTAATGTAGCTGTGCACTGCTTAGAACTGACATCAGAAGCTTTGATTCATTAAGCAGAAATTAGGAATATCCACTTTGTACCTCTTCCCTTCAGCTCATTCCCCCCTCTTGATTCTACCTTCACCATGGAAGACACAGTTACTCCTATTGCACAGTGAAAAGAAGACATCATTGCAAATATGAATTGACAACGAGAACTTGGGGAAAACGAAGAGAGTCTTAAGCGTCAGGCAAAGAAAAGTAAACTTTACCCTAGAGAAGAAATTTTTGATTGACAGAAGTGGCGTTTTAGAAAGATTAATAAGGAATCTACATGGAAAACAGATTCAGAAGGAAGAGGGATGGAGAGACCAGTTTGGAGATAACTGTCCTAGATGGATGCAGAGGTGATGAGGATCTGCAGGAGGTAAAAGCAGTGCGAATGGAAATGAGGTCAGCATTCAAAGGATGTTTGTGTGAAGACTTACTAATGATAGTAACAGCTAGTGCACATGTAGCCCTTGCTACCCTTCTAAGTATTTTATGCACATTTCAAGATTTAAATCTCTTATCCCTATGAGGTAAATACCGTTAGGAAATTGAGGTTCAGAGGGCTTAAGAAACTTGCCAGGATTACACAGGTAGTTAGCAACAGCGGTAAGAAACGAGCCCAGGCAGTCTGAGTCCATATCCCTGCTCTTAACTAGCGTACTCTCTATGCTATCCTGCCCTTCACAGTAAATCATCATCCCCCTATGATCTTGTAAGCTTTTACATGGTGGCACAAACAGACACTGTCAGTTATTTCACTGAGGACAGAGTGAGAAGGCACAGTCTTTGTCCTCACTGTCGTAAAGCACATGGCTCCCAGTCAGTGTTATCAGTGCCCTTGGGGAGATGAAACCTAGGTCCTGGCAGAACACACTCCTTGACTTTCCTGTGTTATGGAGAAGCCAGTGCTTGAGAAGAGTCGTTGATTGTCTAGGAGATCTAACTCCTTCTCCAGTGATGAGAAATACTGACCACTTCAAAGACATTTCCTGATTGCACCCCACTGCAGACTGAACATTTTACTTATTTGTGACGTGGTAGATTCCATAGAACCAGAACCAAAACCAAATCATAATTGTTTACCCCTAAAGAATCCATTTCTATTCTAGCCCAATGCCTGCATCCTGAAAGTACTACTATTGGCTTGATCCATTAACTACCATTTCACTTTTCATACAAACTAGCAAACAAAGAGACACAAAGCAAAAGCCACTTAACATGCTTTTAATAAGTAACTCTGGTGCCTTGTGGATTGTTGAGTATCTGGTTCTGCTTGAAAGAAAGGCAAAAGAGCCTTAGTACGGAATCACCAAAAACCCCCATTCATTCATTTTGGGTGTATCATGATTTTGATGGATTTATTATATATCCCATTTTTGTCTTAACCTGGGTAGGATTTACTTGCACTAATTAATTGAGACTATATTAGCTTATATCACTCTATTGACCTGGCCCAGATTTGCAAGCAGAAAATCCTACACACGTCATACATGTCATTCTCCAGCAGGTCAACAAGAATCAGGTGCCCTGGTGCATTCCTGAGCCAAAAGCTTCATCCATAGTGTGAAAGTTCAGAACCTGAAAACAGAGCTGTTACTAGGCAGTCACTACATGATTAAGACACCAGTGGGTGTGGTCTAAGAGCAGAGCCGAGTTCATTACAAAAGAAATGAAGTCATTCTTGTTTAATGAAGAGGCACACCAGGAACATGAAAGTTGTCCAGCTTTGGGACTCATGAAAAGTCAAGGGACACTAACAAATCGGGCAAGAGCAGTTTAGGTTTATTGCTGCTCTGAGCGTATTTACATAGTCTCTGCCCTCAAGGAGCATTTAACCCAGTTGAATTGGGGCAGAAGGAAGCCTTCTCCCAGACTGCAGGCAGAACTACCCACGCCATTATACACAGGATTTTCTTTTTAAGCTTAGCAATAGTACTTATTAGAGTAGCTATGACATAGGGTTTTCCTGATTTTAATTAAGATAACCTATAGAAGGCACTTATTGTAGTGTTTGGTACCTGGACTCTGCCCTCCATATGTTTGTTCTTACTATTGAGAGCCTGTCTTTAAAATTTTTAATTCCTCCCCTAACAACTAGAGGAAATACTAAAATGTACTGATCTTGTGTGTCCTTACATACAAAAAAGGAGATAATAATTATTACTAGTATTTTGTAAGAATTAAATTAGTGTTATATCTTGGCTCTTAACATATATCCTTGCAGACAGTAAGCACACAATAAGTGGAAGTTGTTATTGTTATACACATTTTTTATTATTTAATAATAACAAAATGGTGCAAGCAGGGGTTTAAAAATAGGAGTAAAAATAAAGAATAATATGGACAGAAATATGAAAATTAGCAGGAAATTTTGCTGAAATGGACTTACAATGTTTGCACAGGAATGTAGCAAAAAACTGGCTTTCTGGTTGTCACCATAAAATGAGAAATGTGGCAGTTGCACAATCACTGTGTCTATTCAACAAGTACTAATCACTCCAGAAGGCAGAACTACCCTGCTTGCTAAGACTTGGGAGTCATTTCTCTCATGAGGCCCCGTATAGAGAAGAAAATAATCTTGACAGCATCCTTGCAGTAGACATTACTATGAAACTGATGTAGCACCACACCAAAGTATAATTTAGGAAAACAATTCTGTGGGGGCAGAGGGTGGTAACTGCACGTCTCCAAGTACCAGCTCCTTCCATATCCTATTTGATCCCAAGAAAACTGGATAATATGGAAGAATTTCTTCATAATGAACTTCAAATTCTGCAAACAATCCTTCCTAAATAGAGTCTCTCCCGACAGAATTTTTGATAAATTTGAGCAATAAGATTAAATAGACAGGCTGAGAGAGAGTGGGAGAGAGTAGAACTGTAAATCCTGTTGTAAAGGAAATCATACAGTTTCCATTATTAACTAATTCTAAAACCCAACAACTCGTCTACCTCAAATTCTGTTAGACTATAAGCCAGTGCATACTCCTCCATCCTCAGAGAAGATGGAGGACATCTGGACACTACCACCTGTAAAATGACATATTATGTACTGGAAGGGAGCTCAAGGTTTACTTCTGGGCATTTTGATACATATGGTAACTGTAAGTTATTTGTCGTTTGGATGGATTCGTTGAGCTGTGGTTTATTGTATATCATATATCATATATCTTTAAACTGAACTTTGAAAGATAAACTCATTTTACCTATTAAATATGGTTTACACAGATTATTGAACCAACATATTTGCCCAGTTATCCTAACAGTAAAGGCAAAAGCACACACACTCCCTCCCAGATACAGCAATGAACACTTTATTCAGACATAGGGATTGCAATTTTATCTGAGAAGCAAAGCTCTAAAGAGTTGTAGCAAATACATATCTGTAAGAAGAGCTAGAAATAATTCTTCTTAAACAAATATTATAACTGAGCATGTTAAACTCTGTTAAGCTTAGTTCAAGCTTGCTTAACAGTATTTACCTTGGGGCTGGATGTATTAAATTCTGAGATGCAATTCAAGTCAACAATTCGAATTCTAAAAGATCATGCTTGAAATTGAATGTTCTCTTTTTATAAGGTAATTTTTCAAATTATTTTTAATTGTCCTGCAGATTTCTAATAACCACTAGCTGAAAATGTGATGAACCTTGAGTTTTCACCTTGCTGAGAAAGAAAACGTATGCTCTCAATATGCCTATCAGTTTGCTGTGTAATAAGGCAAGATTGGGTGGATCTTTTCAATTTTAGAAAAATGAGTCTAATTTCCATGAGACAATTTGAGTCACTGTTTAATAGGCTTTTACCTGTCAGACAAAAGCGCAGGGGGAAATTGCTATTTTGGGCTTCCTCCATGCAAATGACAGGAAGGAACACACTGCACATGGACTTCACTGACCCAGGGCTCAGGTGTTTGTAGCCGCCCGACTCTCCTTTCCAAGGTGGGGCGGAAGGCAACAATGAGTCTGCTTCAAAACGAAAAAGGACATAAACAGCAGCCCAGGAAAGAAGCCTCCAATGTTTCACCTACGGAAACAAAATAGTCTCTGCCCAGCCTGGAAAGGAAGAATTCTGATGCTTTCTGATGCTCACACCCCCTCCACCAAGCGCTCCAGGACGCCCAGATTCATTTCTGGCACAAACTCAGGTAGGAAAGGGCTGGAGCTGCTGACCCAGAAACCAGCTTTGTTTGGCTGTCTTGGAGACAGAGACACAGTTACTGGGATTTCCCGAGCCTAAGCACTTATCTTTATTCCGGGGGTGAGGGGTGGGGGAAAGGGGAAGCAGAAAAGTATTTTTTGTTTTGTTTTGTTTTTGTGTTGTTCTACTTAAAACATTAAAAAAAAAAGTTTAAAAAATTTTGTCTTTTGTATTCCTAAGTGCATGGTTGTTATGCAAATCATCTTGCAGGTCATAAAAACCCTTCTTTGTTAACAAACCTTCTTGGCTTTTATTCTTTAAGGGTATGTGTGATTTACGGGCAAGGCAGAAACACAGAATATGCAAGCAGCCCTCGTGTTGTTAGAAACAGGACCTGTCACAGAGACTCACCAGTGTTCTCTCCAAGTAACGTTTGACGTTACAATAATGTCATTCCTGAGGTTTGTCTAGTTCTGTTTCTGTTTATGTCCCTCCTTCCCTGGAATTATGATTCTAGATAATTAGGGAAAATGAACATGTAATTTTTTTCTCTAAATATCTGTAAGAGCTATGTAAGAGTCCAGTATTATTTTCCAAGAAAAAGTGGTGAATAGAAAGAGAACACTAAAAAGTTTCCAGTATCATCTTCATCAGAAATATATAATTTCATCAGGTAAGGAAATTCTACCCAATTGGGGAAAATGGCCAATTATAAATAAATATGAAGAATCAAATCTGGTCAGGAATCTGAATCCAGGAATGGTAAATTTAGTGGTAATAGGTATTTAAATACTCCAGGTTCCTGTTATCTATTGCTGCTTAACAAACCATTTTATACTTAGTAACTTAAAACAACACTATTTTATTATTATCACAATTCTGAGGGTTCGGTGGGCAGTTTTTCTGCTGCTGTCAGTCAGTGGGGATCAGTCACATGGTGACAGTCATCTGGCAGCTTCAGTGGGGCTGGAAGGTCCAAGACAGCCTCCCGTCACAAGTCTGGCAGTTGGTGCTGGCTGCTGCCTAGGGCACCTCCCTTGTCCTCCGAGGGACCTCTCATCCTCTGGTGGGCTAAATTAAGCATCCTCACAGTGTGATGTGGTCTCAGGGTTCTAAGACAGTGACAGAAGAAGCAGGAAGGCCTGCCAAGATCTGGGCTCTGGAATTTTCACACCATCATTTGTGCTACTGTCAGGTCAATGAAAATCACAAGTTCAGCCCAGATTTAAAAGGTGGGTAGATAGACTCCACCTCTTCATGGGGGAAGCAACAAGAAACATTGCAAAGAGCATGATTCACTGGGAATCAATATTCTAACAAACATTTCTGAATTGAGTATTTCATTGAAATAAAATATATCCTATGAAACAAGTTTCTTTGTTTTAAAAAATCTTTCACTATAGCCATTCAATAAGTAGGATAAAAATCTTGGTAGATGAGACTCTACAGAAGTTATACAGATTATAAGTTTTGAAAAAACAGTGTTTTCTGCTTCCAAGATTTGGTTATTACCAATTGCTCTATCTGCACAGTAGTTGGCACTCGGCAGAAGCTCAATGAGTTTTGTTGAATAAATGAAAGAAGAAATAATGATATATAATCCAATTACAAATACAAAAAGTCTAATCAAACACACATTTGAAAAGTAGTTTTTAAAATTCTTTACCAAGAATTTGAATTAGACTTCTAGTATATCTATGAGTTCCCTGCTTTAGTTCCTTGCCCTTCGATATTTGACATTGAATAAATGTTTGTTCTCTGTAAAATAAGCTGATGAATTCAGGACTTTTCTCTTAGCATAAAGAACATTTTAGAACAAAACTGTTGATTCCCATTGATTCATGATGATTAATCTATGTAAGGTTAACATACTCAGTTTTAAAAATAAATGCTCCAAGTTTAGCCCAAAGTCCTGACTTACTGTCATATCAACTAAAAAAAAAAAAAAAAAAAAGCTTGTTGAAACTGCAACCACAATAAAAAATACATATATACAACATATATATGTGTGTATGTATATATATATATATGTATATATATATATATAAAATTGTTTAGTTACCTACAAGAGAACTAGAGAAAGAAAAGTTCTTTTGAAAATTATTTTCATATTAATAAGAAAAACATAGAACATAAGTGGCAGGGATGGGATTGTTGTTAGAGATATCAAAATGACTTAATATCTGCAAACACATGTGTACATGGTTGTTACTACATGTATTTACCAAATAACAAACTAAAATGCAAAAGTAGATGCTGTGGAAATACACAGCACCTTCTATAATTCTATCTAATCTCAAAACTTGTTATAAATAACAACAACAAAAACCTCTCTCTTTTTTATAGGTATACAAGTTAGGCATTAAAATAGGCAAAGTCCTTGCTCAAGAGCTGTAGGGTAAAGCCTTGGTTCATTCGTTCATTTGCTCAAACACAGCACAGTGAGGGTCTATACTTGCCAAGCACTGTATTGCCCACTGTGCTTGGCATGGAAGCAAATTCAGAGTCACTGTCTTCAAGGAAATTTCAGTTAGATCATTTAAGCATCTTTACCCTCAAATAGTTGAGAAATTTAAAAATACCCATAAATGTGAAATGTATCTATTCCCTTATGCCTATCTAAAGCAGGGTTTAGCAATTAAAATTTTTTTCTCTAAAGGACCAAAGAGTAAATATTTTCAGCTACGTGGGCCATATGTTGTGTCTCTGTCACAACTATTCTACTCTGTCATGATAGCACCTAAGTAGCCATAGACTATATATGAATGACAAGGGTAGGCTGAGGACCAGATCTGGCTCAGGGGCCATCGTGTGCCAGGCCCCACTGTAAAGACTTATGACTGTCATCCTTATAAAAGACTTAGTTACCCCTGAATCCCAGGAGAATACTCACCATCCATTTATTTATTAACACACTTGTCCCCAAGCCTTAGTCAATAACTTAGAACAGCTACAACAACAGAAGAAAGGACAAAGAAGCAGAAACCTATGGATACTCTTTCAAGGCTTCTACGGGACATACTGAGCAGGGGAAAGCTCAGATTCTGAGCTGCACATTTCAATATGTTGCTAATCATGATTAATTCCTTTTGTATTCATTGTAGGAACATTAATCATGATTAATTAATTTGGTATGAGTGTGGATATAACATTTAATTTCTCCCAAATTTCAAGGGAGCCTATTTCAATGAATAATTGAACAAAAATGAGTTGCAGAGGAAGGCAACAGAAAGTTTGCAATGCCAACCAGAAAATGCAAGACGAAACAGTGTTACCTTGCACTGCTTTAACGCTATATTCATCAGTGACGAGTTCAGTCGGCTATAAACACAATCTATTTGTCTTTTAGTAATACCTTATAATGAATGAAGATTTGTAGGAATGTAAGAAACCCCAGAGCTAGGGCAAGACACAGCTCAGGTTCAGGCAAAATTGGTGCTGGCCCTCTCCTCCTCACCTCTGATCCACTTTCCAGAATTTCTGACAAAGCGACATTTCTCAATCACAGCAGAGAAAAATTCTCACTCGAAACTACTAATGTCTGAAATTTTTTTTTTAATAACGCTTTCTTTTACATGGCCAAAGCAACAGTTTGTCGTCCTCCCTTTCTCTGTCTAATATGCAAACATCAGTGTCTTGGCAGAGTATCAGTTAGTGAAAAAACAACATCATTAATTGATCTGTGCCTTTCATCCCTAGGACCAAATCAATGCTTCAGTTTTTAAAAAGTGTTTCTCTTCTTTAGGTAATATCACAAATTGTATCAGGAATTATTGCCTAACCCAGATTGAGGGTGGAGAGATATGAAATGTGTGCAAACCGAATTCTATTACAACAATATCCCGAACCAACCACATTCTCTTGCTAACTGTAATTGGAAATATTAGTTCATTCCTTCCCATGTTCTGCTTCTGTTGGTGACATTTTAAGGCCAGGCCTACTGAAAAATTTAAAAGCAGAAAAAGGAAAGCCTTAAACCATTAAACCACAGAACAAACAAGTGCAACCAGGCAAAAAAAAAAAAAGAAAAAAAGAAAAGCATTGTATTTCTTCCCTTTCCTTTCTCCTTCCTTCCTTCCCCAACCGCCCCACCCCCGCCTTCCCTGAAACACAGTTTAGTTAGCACACATCATTCACATTCCAAAGCCACCTGATAATCTAGGCTACTGTTGCCACTGTGAGAACCAGCTCAGGCATGGACTCCTGTTTCTCTCGATGGTCAACTGTTCTTATGCACCCATGCTGTTTTCCTTTCATCCACATATTCTATCTCCTCTGTTGGATTGTAATTGATAGCTACATATTTGCCTACACTTTAAGATTGTGAGCTCCTTGAGGATAAGTTATATGCCTAATTCATCTTTGTGTCCTCTCTCCTAGTTTTGTGCCTCGCACAGAGCCTGACATGTGGTCTAGTATGTGCTTCACACGAGTTTTCTGAGATGCTGATCTCACATCTGGGACACCTTTGCTTGTCTGCCCTTAGCTTGATCACGTCTCCTCTCTAACCCATGGGATGCAGCATAGAGTAAAAAGTATTCCTCAGGTAGCATTTTTGCCATGTTAATTTTCAGTTCAAAAATTTTCAGCAGTTTGAGATTTCATATTATTAGCAAGCCTAGGTTGTTCACTTTTGCAATCTATCACTTTGGATTGCCGAAATAATTTCTGTTACTGCTACACCCAAACGAATGTGCAGGTAGTTCCAGATGATTGATTTCTCCACTTTTACACTTCAGCTTTTCTTTTCCAACTCTTAACTCTTTCCTACTAAAACAAAACAAAACAAAACAACCACAAGAACAATAAAACTGCTCAAAACTTTCTGTTCTGGGACTCTACCCTTGTTTATTTCTTATCTGACAAATAATGCCTTAAGTTCTCTTTCTCAGCTCTTGTTTACTATCCCTGTTTGAATGTTGCTTTGTGTGTGCTCTTAAATCCATTGCATAAATGTGTTTTTTGCTTCATTATCTCTATTACATATTCCTTAATGGAAGTGTAAGCAGGAAACTTGTTTGTTGTTTTGAACAATATCATTGGGGGCAACATCTCTCCTCCCCATTCTTAGCCAGGTAGTTGGGTGGGATTGATCCATCCCCAATTCCAGGTGTGGGCCCTGATTGGTCCTTTTCTCCTGGCCAAGGGATTGATTCAAGGATGAGAATGTAATCCTATCAGACTCAATCATTTAATTGAAGATATTTGTTGGAATTCGAGGGAAAAGGAGCTTCTCTCCTTCCTGAGAGTTAAGAATCAGTCCCTCTTTTCTGGTTGGTATGTCAAAGATGTTCCATCCAGAACCCCTGGGGAGGTATTTTGGTAGAGAGACAGAGCTGCTGCGCCCAACAGGAGCCCCATTTTGAAGGACAAGAGTGGGCTGACTGCTGGAAATTATGCCCATAGTGATATTTAAACTGCAGGAGCAAGCTTCCACTGAAGCCAACCTCTGGCATTTTCCTTATCTGAGACAATAAATTCCCATTAGGGTTTAAGCCATCCTGCATTGGGTTTGCTGCCACTGAAAACTACAGGGTTCCTTACTAATGTGTATAGCATGGGCTGTGAGTTAGCTAGGACCTGTGTTTGAATCCTGACTGCCTCACATTATAACCTGAATAGTCAGATAAACTCAATCTGTCCTGGTTTTCCCATCTGAAAAATGGAGATAACATCCACTTTGCCAGGTTTATATAACAGTAAGAGTTATCTATAAATATCCTGGCTCATAAGAGGGCTCAATGAATGTTAGCTGCTGTTTTCATTAGCAATCAATTTGGATTAATTTACAAGTCCTACTGCTTTACATATTCACAGACACTCAGTATGATTGTCAGCAATGATTGTCCAAAAAATAACACACATACATGTCCATCTATGGGACGTATGTATGTATGTGCTTGTGTACCCATATCTATCAGTTTCTATGCCACACATCTGAAATGAGTCATAATTCACCAGAGGTCGGTGGCGAGTAGCTATTTGCAGAGCTGGATTATAAATCTCTGATTTAATACACCTTTCTAGAGCTTTATTTTATTCCCTCCTGACAAAGATCAGTGGAGTTTTTCCCAAACTGTGACAAGAGGCCCTTTCCCCCTACTTAGATGAGTTCATACCCTTGCTGAGCTATCTCTTGTAAATCAGGGGAAATCATCATACAAATTTTTTCTGGAGGACTTGGCTATGTCAGCTGATCTTGGCCCCATTAATTTCCAGTTGCTCATTTTACACAAGTTAGTTCCTTGCTGGGGTGGAAACTGGGGGCAGATTGAGGGAGAGTATGGGAAGGAGGAGAGGTTAATGGAAAGCAACGCTGTGTTTTCTAGGCGTTCACAGCTACCTAAGAATAGAAGGAAAGGTCTTACCATAATAGATATGTACATTTCCACTGTGAAGACTAAAAACTTTTATCTAATATCAAGAGACCTAACCAGGATTTCTAGATTTTACTGGTAATACAACAAACACAAGCTCAGTCCTTCTATTTCCAAAAGGAGGGAGATGTAGTCACTGTTTTCCTGGTGATGGACCAACACCAATGAGTGGAAAGCAGTATCAGAAGCGCTAAGGGGCAGATGGTTGATTGCACAATCATCTAGAACCGGGACCTGCTAAGTGTTTACCAATCCGCCATGGGAATGAGGACAAGGTGCTGGGGATGTAACTCCGGGTTTATCTGATGGCTTGTCAGCAAATGCCGTAACATTTTCATCACCCTGGCTGACAAATTTTGCCGAATCAGGAAATAACCTGTTTGGAGGCGTGCAGATGTCTGTGTGTGTCTTGTAAACAATCTGGGGGGTGGGGGAATCGAACAACAAAGGGCAGTTTTGCAGATCACAGCCCAGGATGATTGCTTGACAGGTCTGTGCCAACTCTGCTGGTGAACAAATAAAAACGAGCCGTTCCCCTTCTCTGAGGACTCCGTATTTTTAAAGGGGGATAATAAATGCAAAGCTGTGCAAAGCCTAGCTGGGGGAAATGTGAAATCCATCTCCTATCATTTGCATAACATAATCAGCAGTGCTCTGATAATCAGGCCGGGGAGGCAGTTGGAACATGTGTTCCAGGGAGAGGTCCTGGAGCAGACCCCACGTGCCTGCAGCAAGTCCTTGAGCTTGACCCCCAGGGAATGGCATCCCTTAGACACTCCCCGTCCTGGGGATTGAAGACCACTAGAGCTGGCACCATCTCCTCACTGGTTCCTCCACAATAAGTGAGGACCACACCACAAGAAAGTCTGCCTATGTTATCTCTTCCTGTCCTTTGAAAGAAACTGACATTTGTCCAACTCATAACTATGTGCATGGTGACATGACTGAGTGGGAGCATTTCACACTATTTCTTGCTTCGTGCACGAATGACTCATTTTTCAGGGATGCGGTTCTGGCCATTTCAGAAGGTGTCTCGAGACTAAGGTAATTCATATCATTGTAATTCTACAGCATGAAGTGCTACAGGGTCCACTTTGCATTAATGTTTCCATGGCAATCAGATACTTGACATTTTATTTAAACTATTAATCTAGAATGGCTCACCAGCCTATGAGAGGCAGGTCAAACCACATGATTTCACTTCTGGAGCCAATACCGAACCAATAGACTAGGTGCATAATTAACTTTCATTGTTTCAAAAATCCATCATCGCCATAGGTGCTAAACACATCACAAAATTTAAGCTTATCCCAAATGCTCCCTTTGCGGCCTCCTTTTGTTACTTACATTCAAAAGAGATTGCACAGGCTGTGCTGGGCTTCCCAAGGTCTGCCCACCCCCCACCCCCCCTTGCTGAGGCCCTCCACACAAGCCGCTGCACACCACTTCAACTCTTGAGTCAATTCAAACTGCATATGATTAAAAAAAAGATGGAAATATTCCCCATGGACACTGAGCAATTTATTTGTGAAAAAGATTTAATGAAGAATTTCAAAGCAGCCAGTGCCCTACAAAGAAAGCTCATTTGTGAATCTCTATGTTCTCTCTGCTGCCCTGAGCGCATCCGAGGGGCGGAGGAGGAACCGGTGCCCTGAAGCTATTGCCAAGTGTATCACATGTGAGCTTCTCAAGATATAAATATTCTCAGGCAGCTAAAGGCATTAGAACAGGCTGTTTTTAGATAGTCACCTCTAGTCTGGGCCTCCCCTGGTCAGTTTGGGAGAGGCGCTGTCTACCTTTGGTCTCTTTGAGGTCCTGCTCACGTTACCTTCCCAGCCCTTTCTTGTCTCCTCTGACCCAAACCTCCTGAGACAAAGCCATACAGACTCTCTCCTGAAGGTCTCTGCTTTTTTCACTGTACAAAATAACCTTGTTTCTCTTCCTTTCATTTAGTATTTGGATTCCAGCTGAAACAAACCCCAACACTCATCTGACAATGGGCAATAAAGGATAATAAAATTCAATCTCCTGGAACGTTTAAGCTTCAGAGTAAGAGGTATCCGAGTCCTCCTTTACTAAATGTCTGAACTTGGACAAATTATTTGAAATCTTGGGCCTCAGGAATGTCATATATAATTTGGAGAAAATAATTTCTCACTTAAATGGGTTTTTTGGTATGTGTGGACTTCATAAGATTATGAATATCAAACTCCTAAATGCACTTAAAAATACCAGTTATTATTTGTAGCAGAGGAAACATCTGACACAGCATCTTGGCCCAAATAAATAAATGTTAGTGGGGAACTGACAGGACCTTCCAAAGTGCAAGAGGACTGGTCAAGGGAATGCACTTCAAGGCTCTTAAAATTTCATCAGAGAAGTGCTATCCACAATTCAACAGAAGCTCAACCAAAATCACTGCAGAATTTTTGTTGGAATTGACAAGCTGACTTTAAAATTGATATGGAAATACAAACGACCTAGAATAATCAAAGCAGTCTTGAAAAAAATATAAAAATGGGTCTTAAATGGTCTGATTTCAAAACTTCCTATACAGCCATAGTAATCAAGAATAGTGCTGGCATAAGGATCAACATACAGATCATTGGAACAGTACAGAGAGCCCAGGCATTGACCCACACTTAGTCATTTGATTTTCGATAAAGATGCCAAAGCAAGCCAATTGAGAAGGAAAAGTCTTTTTAACAAATGTTGCTGGCACAAATGGATATCCATACGGAAAACAAAAACAAACCGAAAAACTATGACTCCCCCATCCTACCTTCTACCATACACAAAAACTAATTCAAGATGGAGCATTTCTAAAGGTAAGGTCTTTTAGAGGAAAACATAGGAAGCTATCTTCATGAGTTGGGAATAGAGAAAGGTTTCTTAGGTGGCAGAAAACAATAACCATTAAAAACTGGTATATAAGGCTACATATCTCAATTAAAACTCTCTTCTGCTTATTTAAAAAAAAATCAGTTAAGAAAATAAAAGGTAAACCAGAGACTGGAAGAAAATGTCTGCAAAACATATCTGACAGATGATTCCATATCCAGTGTATATAAAAAAATCAGGGGGGAGGGTATAGCTCAGTGGTAGAGCACATGCTTAGCATTCGTGAGGTCCTGGGTTCAATCCCCAGTACCTCCATTAAAAATAAATAAATAAACTTAATTACCTCCTCCACCAAAAAAGAAAGAAAGAAAGAAAGAAAGAAATCATATACCTCAATAATAAAAACACCAACAATTCAATAAAACAATGAACAAAATATTTTAAAATTTTGCAAAAGAAGATATGCAAATAGTCAATAAGCACATTAAAAGGGGGCTCAGCATCATTAGTCATCAGGAAAATGCAAATTAAAGCCACAATGAGATACCTCCAAACATCCATGAGAACGGCTAAAATTTAAAGGACTGATGACAGCAAGTGTTGGCACGGTTATAAAGGAACCAATACACTGTGGGAAAATTGCAAATCACTTTGGTAGAAGTTCTGCAAGTTTGTTGTAACAGTAAATGTATGTCCTGTAACCCAACAATACCTATAACCCACGTTTCCACTTCCAGGTGTTCACCCGAGAGAAATGAAAACTATTCTCATAAAAATACTTGTACAGGAATGTTCATGGACGCTTTATTCATAATAGCCCAAAACTGGATATAACCTAGGTGTCTATCAACAGGAGAATGAATAAGCTAGCCATAGTATTGTCACACAATGGAATAATACTCTGTAGTAAAAAAAAAAGATTAATAACTGATACATGCAATAACATCAATAATCTCAAATAACATTATATTTGAGTGGAAGAAGCCGTATACAAAAGAAAATATAGCATATGATTCCATTCACATGAAATTCTAGAAAGGTGACACTCACCTGTGGTGGAAAACAGTGTAACAGTCATTGGAGCTGGGGACGAATTATTAAGAAGCATGGGTACTATTCTTATCTGGATAGAAATTTGGGTTACTTATGTGTGCGCATTTGTTAAAAATTAGTGAAAATACACTTAAGATCGGTACATTTCATGATATGTAAACTTTATATCAAAAGAAAAACTTTAAGCAAATATTGAACTTGAGTTAACAATATGCACACAGAAACGTTTAGGAGGAAGCATTTTGCTGTCTGCAATTTGCTTTGAAAGGTACAAAAATCAGATGGATACAAGCATAGGTAGAACAACAGATAGACCAATAGCTATGTGATAAAATAAACAAAAGGAAATTTTAATTGTAGAATCTGGAGGGTGTTCACTAGAAAATCCTTTCACCTGTATGTTTGAAAATCTTCAAAATAAAATGTAAGGGTAAAAAGTGTTACTGCATCTGTTTACTTGCAATTACTTTAAAGAACCCTCAAAAGGCGGTTCAGATTACACGGTCTGGTCTTTAGACTCATTAAATTCTATTTGTTCATTTATTTGACAAACAATTCAGAAACGGGGGTTCAGCTAGACAGTAGGCACTAGGCTAGGCACTGGAGATTCAGCAGGGAATGAAATAGTGACAGATTCTGCCCCAGGGAGCTTACAGTCTAGTGGACACCAATATAAAAGAAGCAAATGGAGAGGGACACTATAGCTCGGTGGTAGAGTGCATGGGTTCAGTCCCCAGTACCTCCATAAACCAACCAACCAACCAACCTAATTACCCCCTTCCCTCACCCCCGAAAAAATGATCAAATAAATAAACCAAATACAAGTGGTGATGTGTTATAAAAAAAATCACAGGGCTGAGACTAAAGGGCCGGGGAACAATCCCTCTTATGTAGTATGGTCACAAAGAGCCATCCCGTAAGCTCGGGCTATATGGAGAGGTGGGAGAAGAGCAACCCGATGGAAGACACAAGCTGTACACGGCTCTGGGCACACTCACACAGCTGAAAAACCAGGGGGGCTGCCCGGGGAATGGAATTCAAAGTGCAGATGGAGAACCAGAGAGGACCAGGATGAGTGGGGACTTATAACTCATGGTAAGGAGTATTCTAAGTGCTGTGGGAAAGCACTGGAGAGATTTAATCAGAGTGTGACATGATTAGATTTATGTTTAAAAATCACTGTCCCTGTTACGGGGAGCTTGCCCTAGACAGAGGACTAGGAGTCCAAAGGGAGAGACCAGCGAGGGCGGCTGGATGAGCAATGACAGTGGCCTAGAGTAAGGCAGTGGCAGTGGGAATGCAAGGAAGTGGGTTGACTCATGATATGCTGTGGTCGGGGGCTGAACATGCCTATTTTGGTTCCAGCTCTCTACTGAGTTACATACATATGAGAAAGCAGAAAGCGGGTTCATAACTAAATGGTGTCCTGAAGCCAGGGTGGAAATGAGTTTGTAACAGGCTTTTCAGTCCTCCTGGGAGGGAGGACAGGGCAGAGGGGGCGAAGCATCTTTGCCTTCATCTTCCAGACCAGCAGACCTGGTGCTTTCTGTCATCCTGTCACTATGCTATGCGCTGCATATTAGGATCGTCTGAAAATTAGCTAACAAAAATAACCTTAAGAGTCTTGTTTGTGTCCACCCGGGTCAAATTAAGTGGAGCTTTAAAATCATCAGTATTACTATCAGTGAAGCTCTGTTAACGACCACTGCTGTTGGAGAAAATAGGAGTCTATTTCGGCTTGTTTTTAAACGAATCCTCCAGATTGCTTGTCAGTCTGTATTAATCAAAATCACCAGATAACTACTCAGTACTGTTCCACTTTGCTCACATAGAAGCAGTCGTAGTATTTCATCTTAAAAAAAAAATGATAAAATAAAAACATCATGGCAATCTGGCTCCCACATCTGTCACCGCGCTGTTTGCCAGGGCTAATTTGGCTCATTTGGTGAAGTTAGCTGGCCGGGGCAGCAGCTCACTGTTGCTCACACTTCATCTCCCACTCTCAGAAGCTTCCCGTTCTGAGGACAATCTTCTCTGATTGAGAAGCTTGCAGAGCTGTTTGTCCCTTTGCGGCCACTAACTAGTATTTAAAAAACTGGCTTCTGTTATGGTTAGAACCAAGGCTGACTGGTGTTAATACACAAAAAACTTTACTGCAGTTCTGTTTACCCTTCTACTCCGAGGAGTATTCATTGTGGTTGAAGTGAAAAACCTCCGTCTTAGTGGGATATGTCAGGAAAGGAAGATATTAAACCAGGCTAGATACGTAAACTTGTTTTCATTAGGTAATTGCCATTGGAGTCTTAATGAAGGTAGAATAACCTTTCTTCAAACAAGCTAATGATCACCCTTAATACAGCATGCAAACAAAAGTCTAATTCATGGATGTACACACTGCTTTTATCCCTCACTTTTCCTTTTGATGGGCCCAATATACTTTTATGAAAAGCACTACCTCCTAAATCTCAAGGCATGCAATGACCTTACAGAGAAAGGAGCAGGCTGCCAAGTCCTGTTTTCCACCTACAGGGACGGTATTACCTCTTCCTGGGAAGGATCTATGCTCCCAAGTTATCCCCCTGATAAAATATAATGGATTTGCTCCAAAATGTCTGAAGTTGACCTGATCTCCCTTGCAACCAGGGTACCCATACACTGTGTGGTTTAGCTGAGGTTAGGAGTGAAGCGGTGAGCAGAGGGTAGGATAAAAGTCTCTGGTTTCCTCTGCCTTGTGGGCCAGGTGGGGTAGCAAAGGTCATCCCTCCTCCATTGTGCTTGTGTTCATGGAAACTGCAAAGCTAAGAAAGAACAGGGACCATCAAGAGGGACTCTGGGACTTTCATTTTTTAACCTGAGTTGAAAACACAGGGGCTTGCAGACCTTATTGGTAACCCTTTAAACTGAAGTCAAAGGGTTCAAAAAGAAAAGGAAAGTCTATGAAATATATACTAAAGGCAGAAACCACAGTGAGAGAGGGAAGTAATATGTGATTTGGGATAGATGCCTTTGACATATTCATTGATCTCGGTGACTTGCAGAGTGCTGATAGCACTCTGGCCTCGGGGTGAGGCGCCTTGCCAGCTTCCAGATCAAAGGAGCGCCTAGGTGCTGAATCCCTGGCGTACTCCCAAGCAAAAATGCCTGGAGCCACATTTGCTAATTACAGGTTGTGTTCTGCTGTTTCCAAACAGGGTGAAAGTGACAGAAGTTTAACTGTGAATAATTACACACTTGAATAAGTATGTGATTAGCACTGTTTGTTGTGGTTGGGACTGGAGTGACGGACAAGAATGGAGTGATTGCATTATTTACAGCTTAATTGTAGACAAGTAATTACTTATGTAAGCGGATGGTGTGGGGTCAGAGAGGACCAGCAGAAGAATGTCCATGATATGAAATTCAACTTCCCAAACCAGTCTCCCCACCCCCGACCCTCTCCGAGCTTGATAAAGAGAATCAACTATGCATTTCTTGAATGAAATCCTTTAGAATGTTAAATGTCTTGTTCAGTCTAAGCAAAGGATCAGCAGAGACATTTTTTAAAAATCTCAGCTTGGAAAGCAATAAATCACAAATGCCACCTAGTGGTTCTCAGGATCCGGTGGTTGCATTATCTGTATGAGTAGCCGTGGCCCAGTTCAGGGGGAAGACTTTTCTAGTGGAGGAGGGGGTGTTCTAGTTCTGGGAACTGAACTGAATGGACCAGAACACCAAGTCCATCGCTTCATCCCCCGTTTCTCTCCTGATCCCCTGGCTGCCTCTCCTTTCCGCCTTAAAACCTGCCTAAACAGATCATCAGAATCTCAAATTTGTCTCCAATTTATACCATTGTAACTTCCAGACACACCGTGGAAACTTGACTGCAAATCACTTTGTAGTTTTAACTTTCTCCAAGCCACTAAAATAAGAAATGAAAAAGTCAACCGTTCTCTTGATTTGGGAGTAGACTTGTGGTTGCCACTTCTCATTTACCAGGTGGTTGAAAGCCACTTTCCAAGTTACTACATTCCTTGTTTCAAGTGTTCACGTCTAGATTTGAATCGAGGGATTCTGTTGACAAAAACCCTCTCAGGGAAAGTGCCTTTTTGATAAATGGATTGGGGGGAGGGGCGGAGAGAATAATATTTTGGTGAAGCCTTGTTTCTTTTCACACACTCCCTCTCCCTGAGTTTCTTCTCGTGATTTCATTAAATAATAAACAGAAAAGTCCATTTTCCTTAACAGGTCAACATTGTGCAAGTAAAATTCCTTGAACAGGGCCCAGAGACCACTGCTGTAAGCCCAACATCACAAGCTGAGCTGTAAGCTGCCCTGCTGTGTGGCTCCGGGCAAATGCCATCTTCCACAACCTACATATTTTCCCTCGGAGCCTCTGTTCCTCTGGCTGTGACACCAGGCGAAATGTAGTAGTGATTCTCCTGTCTCAGGCCACCGACTTAAGGATGCTCTTTCTAGGGGGTGGCCTCTTTCCATTTGAGACAGCCCCAGTTTCACATATGAGTTGTCATTTCATATTGTGGGTCCATTTCCCTCTGTGCCCACAGCTTGCTGCAGAATATCCATGTCACTTGTTTGTGGGACATTCTTCTGCAGGTGACCACTCCTACCTCACCCAGGGCAACTTCTCTCCTCAGAATGGCCCTCACACCCTTGGATCCTAACACCCTTGGATCCTAACACCCCTCAGAATATGTCTAATTAGAGCAAATGCGCTTTTCCCGCAGGGACACCCCTCATTGGTCATTATGTCACCACAAGTCTCTTTTTCCTCTAAATTAGTCATGGCACCCTTAGATAGTGTATTAATCATGCTTCTTTGTTTTCTTTATTTTCTGTTTCTGAATCTTTGCCATTTGGGGCTTTGCTGACCCTGTAGCCAACTCCTAAAATAGTAAATAACTTAGCTGCTAGAGTCCTTTGTATGCAAACTAATCCAAACATAGTCCACCCCCAAACTCCCAACCCCTCTGTATCAAGCTCTTAGGCTCCATCCAGGCCACTATCCTCACCCCCAACACCTGCCTTAGTACCAGACAACTAGGGACAATACTATACCCCAGAGTCCACTGAAATTATTCAAACTCCTCAATACCAAACCTGCTTACCCTGCCTTGCTCATTCCTCCCCTGGTGAAACCACAAGAAAGGCTCATGCCTGAGCTTTCCCCCGGGTCCCCCTGCCTCCTGATCCACCCTGGTGCATCCTGGTGTGACCCTGCAGCCATTCTTTATCTTCTTCATGTCACCATCCTGATTTTGTGCTTATGTTTGCTTTGGAATATCTGACATAGACTTCATATTTTGAAAAATAGAAGGTGGCTTTAAGCCAAACCGCCAAGGTCTGAGATGGAAATGTTGGCATGAAAGGGGAAGTTCGCTGGGAGGTCACCTTGGGGTTTGGCCGCAGTTCTGCAAAGGACCAACTGAATGAGTTCAGCCAAGCCACAATTAGTCAAAACCTTATGTTTCTAAATGTAAACGGAGAGGCTGAGTTAGGTGCTCTCTCAAGAATCATCCTTGGAAGGGGCACGGTGTACCCTTAGGAAATGGCCCCTCCTGGGATACCCTCTTTGGGATAATTTCAAATACGTTCAAAAGATACCCACTCCTACCCTGAATGAAAAGAGCTCTTTGCCTACCATGTAGTGATGTCTTCTCACTGTCAACTTTTGTCACCCGCATGCCATTGATTCTACTCCCTTCTCCATTCCTTCTCCTCCTTGCAAATCTGACAGACACTAGTGTCCCAGGAATGACCAGCATGAAGAAAATGCAAATCCAGCTGAATTTCATAGCTGGTTCCCAAGAACGCATCTTAAGCAAGGAGTCTCCAATCACCACATATCCATAGGCAGCTCGTTTTGGATTTGTACCTTTCATAAGACAGGTGACGGTGCTATTCATGTCAGGGCTGGTTCACATCACTCTTTCTTAATGATTAAGTGAGAAGCGCTTCTGATTCCTTCTTCCCTCCCAGATCTTCTCCAGTGTTTTCTAAGATACAAACACCGGCTTCACTTTATATGTTGCTTCTGATAAGGAAATTCTATTCTTACCTCAAAGCTGTGCTTGCTAAAACCACAGAAAAGGTCTGCTTTGACTGAGCCCGTTGAAGATTGCTGGACATCTGCATAACCCTGGTCATTGACGGCAAAGTTCACTGAATAAATTAAAGGGTGTTTTCACTTTCTTTTCTTCACTTTCTCAGCTCTGCCAATAGGGAGCAAATAAACCTTCTATCCTCAAGGAACTAAGCCTATTGTGTTTTTTAAATTAATATATGTTAGCTTTTTTTGTGGAAGGCTGGGGGACAGTGAGAGTGTTTGGGTTGTCTCTTACTTTCACATTATGGTCACAAGTGCAGGACGTTCTAGTTCTCATCCCTGGAGAAGCCAGCCATCACACACACCAATCGGAAGAGAATGCAGAATTGCTGGTGACTGCAAGGGCATAAGCTATGTTTAATCATTTACTTTGAATCTCTTTAAGACAATAATACCCAAGTTTATAAGAGAATCAATATGTTGCATTAAAACAGGATTCGATGTCACATAATACAGTATTTAAAAGCACAATGGAAATGACTCTCGCAAGAACAATTTAGCCCTGAGTAGAAATGGATAATGACAGCTATGATTTCCAGTCTCCTGTTTTTTTTAAAGGAGAAATGATTTCTTTTTTGTGAAAAGCATTTTTTGGAGAATGCTCTGTTCTATCAAAAGTTGTAAACTATGTGAGGCCATTGAGCTTAAATGCTTTTAGATTAGTTTTTAAAGAACCATATAATATGAACAGGAAGCAGGACAGTATGATCTTAATCCCCATTATAGTGAAGTAGGAGCTCAAAATGTCATGAGGTGTCAAGTCAAAACAACAGGGGAACATCCCAGGGTACTTGCTGATGGGAATTACCATTCTCCCTTACTCATTTTCTGCCGCCAATCTGTGAACGAAAAATACTGCAAACCATATCAGTAGACAAAGAACGCTGAAGCCATCAAGTCATCAGCCACTGCCACCACCCTCCAGTGAAGACCAGCCTGCAGTCCAGCCTCTGCAGCCACTCACAGTGATGCACCCTGAGGGAACTCAGAATAAGAAAGGACAGGATACTGGCCCTAGATAGCTAGGTGCTTGTCAAAGGAATGAATTCAATGAGCACAAATGTTTGCTTCTTCCCATACATAGAAAAGCACTAAATTCTTTAACTTGAGATGCCTGGTTTTCTTTAGTTAACAAGTAATTTTTTAATGTTCCAACTACCTGGTCTTTGTTGTAAAGCTCCTATATATCCTGGCTCCTCCCCTACCTCTTCGGAGCAGTCCCTCAGAGCCATCTGAGAGGCTGTCATCCCAGGTTCGAAGGGGTTCGAGTCCTCAGAACTGTCCATCAAATAAAACATAACTCTCAGCTTTTAGGCTGTGCATTTATTTCAGTCGACAAGTCAAAACAGCAGGGTCTCTGGCTTGAAACTTGGCTAAAAGGAGCAGCATCAACTCAGGACAGGATGAATGAAAAGGGAGTGGGGTGGGGATCGGGCCACCTCTCCAAGAGCCTTTATGTGGTGAGGCAAATGGCTCTGCATCAAGCAAGCTGAGGATGCAGCCGAGCTCATGGGGGCAGTTTCTAGGCCCTGAATCCTCCAAGATCCCTCTCCAGGATGGCCAAGTATTTGGGTTTAGTAAAAAAAGGACTTGACTGGGATTCAGGCTTGGGCACAAATTTGCTGACTTTAAAGCTTCAGATCTCTTAACATTGTATACAGAGCCATTTCCTAACCCGCAAGGACTTCCCAGTGTAACTGAATCAATGACTCAGATGTGCTTTGAGCTCCTTGGCAAGGTTCTAACATCCCAAGGTGTTACTCTCTGTGCAAGATTTCCTGACTCCAGTTGGTTCAACAGCAGTTACATTGCATGCCCATCTCTTTGAGCTGGGACAGGTAGAAAACTGGGATTTCTTTTGTTCAATCACCCTGTGACCTAAGGCAGTCTGGCACAGAATGGTTTTGTGGATGGATGAGCATCTGTTCTTATTTACAAGGATGCTACACAGTACTGCCATGCTCATTTCCTACCTCCTGGGCCTTTGTGAGGTTTATCATGATTATTCCACAGTGCACCATAGAAGACAAGAGCTTTGGAGGTATAAAATATATATTTAGTACATATTTATTGCTTGCTGATGACTAACAGTACTTTCAATTTCCCACTTACTTTAAATTTGTGATTTTCTTCAGTATGGAATTCATGCTGACTGTGTTTAGGAGGTGCAAGTTGGTGAGGCAAAGCATCTGAAAATTATTTTGGTGATTCAAAAAAAAATTTCATATTGTTTAACTCATAGGTGCACAAGAAACTTGTATGAAATGTCAATAGACACAATTTTAGTGTATTCCTTTAGGCTGTTGACCTGTCCCCAGCCTCTAGTCTCTCTTCTTTTTTCACCTGCCTGTCTCTGCCTGAGCTCTAATCTACATTCCTGGCTTCAGCTGAGCTCGGACAAGAATATATATCATGATGTTTCATAACTGCCAATCAAAGAGTAAACTTTATTTTCAAACTAAAATTTAGATTTCTTCTTTCTAACTTTGGAATTTGAGGGTCACACTTAAATCTCTCTTTCACATTCCCAGTGTCCATTTAATTATCACGTTGTGATAGTCTATTTACTTAACGTAATAAATACCCATTTGCCTTCTTTATCCACGCTACCACTAGGGTCGGGGATTATTATAAATGCCTTCCAACACTTTTACTGACTCAGTCTCACTTACTTCCAATCAGAGTCATCTTTCTAATACAAAAATCTCATCATGCTTAAAATCCCTCAGTCGTTCCCCATCGTTTTAATGCAGAATCCGTTCTGACTCCTCTGTCCTTTTCCCCTTTTCATCTCTTGAAACCCCCTAACACACACTCTGTGCTCCCAGTCATACCAAAGTACTTGCCTTTTAAGAACAACCATGTTCTTTCACGCCTCTGCCCTTGAGTTAATTGTTCTCTATTTCTAGAATGACTTTCCAGCCATCTTGACTCTTTCTTTTTTTGCCCCAGGCTTAACTGACTTGTCCTTCAAGATTCACTTCAGTTATTTCCTGGAGAATAAAAATCAGGAGATCTTCCCAGAATGCCCTGGTCTGAGCTAGGTGCCTCCTCTTTTGAGCTCCCAGTGTACCCTGCGCACACCTGTCACAGGAATTCCCACACGCTGTTGTCTCACAGGATCTGCTCTCCTTCCACTGCACTATGGACTCTCTAAGTGCTCATTTTCACTTTTGTTTTTCAATCGTCTTACTCTTGAAGCCTAGCCTACTACCTGGCACACAGTAGGGGACACAACCAAGAAGAAATTTAGCTTTTGACAGGGGCACACTTCCTTTTCCTATGATGGAAGGTGTATTTTGTCTGTTGTAAAGAATGACCAACATAAATCCCATTTAAATAAAAATGCCTAGGGATAGGATTCTGATTTCATGTTTTGGAGGGCAGAGTGGACATATTATGCAAAATACTTCTGTGGAACCTAGAGAAAGCAGATCTGGTCATCTTAACTCAGAAGTGGATTAGAATTGCCCATAAGACAGAAAATAGGAAAATGTTTTGAGGCCCAAATAAGGTGTGGCTGAGACAGGAATGCTCACGCAGGCTTCCATCAGTCTTCCAACATTTTCCAGCCTGCTTGCTGTTGGATAGGACCATGTACCCAATCCTGGTTAATGAAATGGGGCATGTGTCACTTCCAGGATAAGACGGGGAAAAGCCAGTGAGTCTTTCTCTCTGCAATGCTGGGGCTGTTGATGAGATGATGCTGTACATGTTGTATTTACAAGAAGGCAGAGTCCTTTCAGTCTGGGTGATGATATGGAAGAGAGACTTGGGCAGACTAATGTGAGAAATCAAGTGTGTGGTATTAAATCTCTGAGGTTTTGGGGGGTATTTGTTATCCCAGCATAATCTAGATTATCCTAACACAGAGAGGATTTGGGGGGGAGCACAAAGAAATAGAAATGTCCTTTTTAAAATTGGATGACAGTAATTTGATGCAGATAAGTTGATGTTGTCTTTCTACAAGGACATTTCAGACCTGAATTATTCTATAGAATACTGTTGAGAGACAGTTCTCTGTGGGGCTCTCACGTGTCTGCATGCCTTATGAGAGAGGAACTGACTGCCTTGCCTTGTCTGATCGGTGGAAGTTGGCTGTCTCTCTCTGGAGTCATAAAACCCCCACCCCTGGGCTCCCTGTGTGCCTGGAGCCTACTGACACCTTAACCCCCACTCCTCACTGCAGGACCCTTTGCACATCTGCATTTCTGCAGGATAAAAACATCTCTTGATGAGTGTTTACCATCATTGGGGCTAAACCGCCCCAAGAAATAGCCCATCTCACAGCTCCCTAGGCAGACAGGCCTCACACCCTGCCCTTACAAGAACTGTAAAATCCTAGTATTCAGAGTAGCTCCTGACAGATCTTACTACCAGTCAGGTACTTGGGCACGAATTGACCATGCAGCCCCTACTCCTAGTGTTCACAGACCCTCCCCGCAATAAAAGACCCTGCACGTTCACCCTTGGTGCTCACACAGGCAACTCTCGTCTGTCGTCTGTAGCAGCGTTATCTATTAAACTTCCCTGAACGTCCCTCGTGGCTTTTGGTAAGTTCTTTTTACCACCTACTGCCGCATTGTGTCCCACAACATTATCTTCTCAAGGATGTTCGTTCAGTGAACACTCTTAGAAAATAGTGTCCCTTTTTTTTGAGCAGAGGGGAGGGTTACTTTCAGCCTTGGAAGATAAGAGATGGTGTGTCACTCTGGAACAATGGGCAGCCACGTTTATGCCACATCCAGTATGTGAGATTTCTGTTCCCTGATCTCAGAGTTGTTCTTCCATGATGCAGTCCACTGTAAGTGCGGGTGTCACTTAGCTCTCTTCATGTTGCCCTCTGGAAACTAGGGCCTGGGGACCAGGGCAAGAAAATGTTGAAATGCTGACTACTGCTCTTGCCGTGAGTAAGAAAGCCTGTTGTTTCTGATGTAGGATTCTTATGTCTTCTGCCAGCATCCAAGAAACTATGGCAGAGTATCTTAGCTTGCAAGTGTCAACTGAAATAAATGCACAGCCTAAAAGCTGAGAGTTATGTTTTATTTGGCGGACAGTTCTGAGGACTCGAACCCCTTCGAGCCCAGGATGACAGCCTCTCAGATCGCTCTGAGGGACTG
The DNA here is from genome assembly GCF_009834535.1 of Camelus ferus. Taxonomy (NCBI): domain Eukaryota; kingdom Metazoa; phylum Chordata; class Mammalia; order Artiodactyla; family Camelidae; genus Camelus; species Camelus ferus. The sequence goes on along the minus strand of NC_045701.1, from coordinate 34,231,581 downwards.
CTCCCAAGAGGTAGGGGAGGAGCCAGGATACATAGGAGCTTTACAACAAAGACTAGGTAGTTGGAACATTAAAAAATTACTTGTTAACTAAAGAAGACCAGGCATCTCAAGTTAAAGAATTTAGTGCTTTTCTATGTATGGGAGGAAGCAAACATTTGGTCTCATTAAATTCATTCCTTTGATAAGCACCTAGCTATCTAGGGCCAGTATCCTGTCCTTTCTTATTCTGAGTCCCCTCAGGGTGCACCACCGTGAGTGGCTGCAGAGGCTGGGCTGCAGGCTGGTCTTAACCAGGGGCCGGGGGCGGGGGGGGGTGGGTGCTGGCGGCCTCTGTGATGACTTGATGGCTTCAGCATTCTTTGTTTACTGATATGGTTTGCAGTATTTTTCGTTCACACAAGTCCTGTAAAATCTCAGACCCTTTATAGTTCTTGACAAATACTAGGGAAATCAAGTTGAATTTAGGGGCAGGGCTTGACTTAATGGCGGCTAGTTGTATGATACGTTACTGAGAATCAAACCGATCACGAATAAGGGAAAGACTTCTCAAGGCCTCAGGGCTGCTGAGGTCGCCATAAGAATACAAAGGAACCGACCTCAGAGAGAATGTTTCACAGCACAGGTAGGAAAATGCCTTTCAAGTGCAGCAGATAAGGCAGGAAAGAACTTTAGAATCAGCGCAGCTTCAGAATACAAGTGCAGTGCTGTGCATTCTAGAACATGAGGGTATTTTCTGAGTGCCCATGGGAGTAGGAGAGGAGAAGGTACACAAAGGAAGAAATCATTTTAGAAAATATTCTGACATTATCATATATAACGACACGCGCATATCCTGAGACCTAACAATTCCACTTCTAGATATATTCTCTATAGAAACTCTTATACAAATGCATCAGGAGGCCAGAAGGATATTCACAGCATCACTTTTCATTAAAATAAAATATTGGAAACCACTCATATGACGACTGATAGGAGAACGTAAAAATAAATTGCATTATGGTCCTATGATAGAATATTATACAGCAGGGAAAGTAAATCCACAGAGATGAAGCCTAGACCATAAAGAATAAGTCAGTACAAAATATATAGTGTTTTACAATTTTTAAAAAACTCAGAACAAACAGAATTGATAATATGTTGTTTAATGCAGTGTTTTTAAAACTATTTGACAACTGGCCAAAGGAAGAAACATATTTTACACTGTGATCCATGGACCACTGTAAGAAATGATTTCACACACACTATACTTTACATACACACACAGAGTCAAACAAAGTTTTTTGCAGCATTACTTACTCTTACCATGTCCAGTGTACTCTGTTATTTTCCATCCCTTTATATTCTGTTTCATTAAAACCAAATTCTGGTCATGATCCATTAATTTGACTTCATGGCCATAACCTGAGTTGGAAAGCTATTGATTTAGAGATACTTATGTATGTGGTAAAACTATAAAAAAAAAGCAATAGAACAAAACCCCCAAAATACATGATAGTGGTGAATGGTGGAAAATAGGCTTGTGGCAGGAAGAGCCCACAGGTAGTAACAGTGAGATTAATAACAGTCTCGTTTTAATTATGGTGTTGGGTTCATGAATATTTATTTAATTATTTTGCTTAATTACATATTTACATTGCATGTTATGTGCATGTATCAATTATAACAAAATATTTTTACAAAGAGAAAGGTTGGAGTGAAGAGGGGAGAAGAAGAGGGTAAGAAGAGAAGGAAACAGGAATTAGGTTCTAGAAGGGACTAAGGACCTCAGTCCCTTAGGTTTCATGATGACCCAGGATTTTTAAATCTAGAAATATGTATAGGCTTGTGAACTATTCAAATGTTTGAACCCGAGGTATTGTCTTTCCATGTTAGACGGAAGATGACTAGAAAGTGTCTAAAGCCCAGTACTCCTTGTCAGAAACCACCTTTCTCGGAGGCCAGTTGGAACCCCAAGGGCCCCATCAGAACCCTGGAAAAAGGAACAGGAAGAGCAACAGACCAGATAAAATGGAGGGAGCTCTAAGAAGACAGCACTTGAGGCAGCCATAAGTGTGGTTGACTTCTAGCCTGGGTTAGTCTCTTATAGAGAAAGTGGAATTTGCACTTTAACTTGATTCATACTTCCCAGACCAAACACAATGAAAAAAAGAAGGAGCAATTCATCTACAGTTACACAGTGAAGAAAATTAGTCCAAACAAACTGAGATTACAATGTGGATTTAAAAATTTTGAAATAGTATGACGATCCATATCAATCATGTTGATTGAATGCCTTTCATGCTTACCCTTCAACTTTTACAATTTCAGCACTAAATGAAACAACAAATATCCGGGTACTCCTGAACAGTGAGTTAAATGCAAAAGGTAAACAATTTCCTTTATTTTCTCATACTTGAGACCAGCTCAGAATGTGAGGTTTTAAACCTTCTTTCCCATTAGACAAAATACAGATTCATTGGGTCATGGGATGTGTGGAATGACAAAGTAATGTCACCTACTAAGGTAGTACCTTTCTTTCCTAATGAGTTTTTTTTGCATGGATTTATTCTTAAAGTGAGGTGATTCAAATGTGGTGTTCATTGTATGCAGAAATGCTAACTGGACAATACCTTTGCAGTGGGGATCAAGAACTGGCTGTGATATTGATCGAAGCCAGTCCTTCACTGTCTGTCCTCACTCTGTTTATTCAGGTTTTCTGGATTGATGGTGTTAAAGATGGCTTCTTATTCATGGGCATGATAGCATAATGATAAACAGAAATGATTCTTAAAGAGATAGAACCCAAGACCTCGGTCTGCTAACATCCATTTATTTGACACATAAGGACTCTCCTAGGCATAAGCATAGGACTTCCAGTGACTCAAAGTTTGAGATACCTCCAGGAGAGTAGTATCTAAATATTATCTCTAAAGTAGCTTTGGACAGTAGTAACTGGTGCTGCTTTCTGAGTGTTTCCAGCTCTCCGCCTCCTAAACATACAGTAGGATTGTACTTCCTGCCTGCCTTCTGGATGTAGGGGCCATGTGACTAGTTCCGGACAATGCCTTGTAAGGGAAAATGATGTGAGTCACTTAGGAGCTGAGCATTTATTTGCTGGACAAGTCCTCCAGTTCTGGCTCTGTTCTCTGGTAGTGAGCTCAGTAATGATGGAATAGGAGCTACTCTGTTAGCCTAGGTGTTCAAATGATAATAATATGGAGATTCTATGTATCTTGAGCAAGAAGCAAAATTTTGTTGTTGACTATGGGGTTGCTTATTAGAATGATCTAACCTGTTATTGCTACTTATAATGGCTCTGATCACCATTCCAACATGTGTGTGTATGTGTGGGAAGTTCTCCATGCATCCAACAATTCTCCAGACAGTAGCTGGCTGTCCTACAATAGAGTTATTCTGACGCTGTCTACCAGGAGATAGTATCAGATTCCACAGCTTAAGGGTTCAGTCCCACAAGACTGCCCTTTACTTCAGAGGCTAGTCACAAACCCAGGTTATCACCTACACTTCTGTCCTACTGGCCACAGATTAGGGGTTCACATGAACCCCTCTGAACCCTTTGGGTTCAACTAATTTGCTAGACTGGCTCACAGAACTGAGAAACATTTACTTATTAGATTACCTATTTATTACAAAGGAAACTAAAGGATATAAATCAATGGCCAGATGAAGAGACACCCTCACCTACGGTAAGGTACGTTGGGAAGGTCTTGGAGCTCCCATTCCCTCTCCACAGTGCCACGCTCCCCAAATCTCCATATATTCACCAACCTGAAACCTCTACAAACTCTGTATTTGGATATTTGTGGAGGCTTCACTAGATAGGCATGATTGATTAAATCATTGGCCATTGGTGGTCCAGCTCAATCTCCAGTCCTTCTCCCTTCCCTTCCCCAGAGGTCAGGGGTAGGGGTAGTGGCATGGTGATGAAATGTCCAGCCCTCTAATCACATGGTTTGTTCTCCTGGCAACCAGCCGCCATCCATAGGTGCAGTCCTGAGTCTCAGGAACAATAACACACATCACCTTTAGCACTCTCGTCACTTAGGAAATTCCAAGGGTTTAAGGAGCTTTGTGCCAGAAGTGCGGATGAAGATCATATATATATGTCTTATTGTAAATCACAATGTCATACTATTACACTTTCAATGGCCTGAAGTCATTTTGGCAGTTATACAGTGGGAGTGCTAAAACTCTTCTGTAGAGTGGTCATGGTAAATATATCTGAATGATCCCAACACTCCTTCCTATTTACTCCAGTCTCTGCCTTTTATCCTTTTCACTATGGTAATCCAGGTAACCAGTTATCAAGAAGTTGTTCTATTTGAATGGGGGCAATACTTCTGTTTTCATGGAAGCTTGAAAATACTTGGCAGAGAAGGGACGCATAGAGAAATCCTTAACGAAAAATGAGAGGAGATGGCATTTCTGGGACATATACTCTTAGCTCCTGACAATACTAGAAAAGGAGATATTGATGAGATTGGAACAATGGCAGCGGCAACACAATTGGCTATTTACTTGCTAAATATGGTGTGTGTATATATATATATAAATGTGTGTGTGTGTATATGTTAAATATATAGGAAACAGAAATCCTGGGAGATAAAAAATTATTGCGAGAAGCACGTAAGCCAAATAATACTTATTTTCAAAACCATTAACCACTCAGTGAAAGAGAATTTAGGAGAACAAGTGTTTTAGAGTTAGAAAGAATGTTAGACATTATCCAGGTCACTTTCCTGATTCCACAGATGGGGAAATTGAAGTCTCAAAAGGTTAACTGACTTGCTCAGAGTCCAGACAGTTATTTGATGGGGAGAACTTGATTTAAATCCATTGCTACTTCCTCTGTATCATACAATTTCAAGGTTTTCATAAAGATAAGATTGCTGTCTTCTGATATTGCACCAAGACCAAAAGCCACCCAAACAGAAGTTCAATTATAAATGACACAGAAAGCTTCAATAAAGACTATGTCCTTGTACATGATGTACAGTACAGATATTACTCATTTTAGATGAAAGACAGAAAGTAACTATAATTTATTTTTCATTTCATGAGTCCTCAATATTAAAGACCTCATAGACTGAATATACCCTACTTCAGAGAGCAGAGCCTACTGGCCAAGTGTAGTATTGTGGCCAAGCATTAACTGGATACTCTAGGTATACAGACAAACATTAGATTACTACCTTTTATGAACTTTGAATGAAATCAGGGACTTCCTCAGAATAAAAAAAATATTCCATAACCTTCAAAGTAATGGTGAGTTGACGATGTTCCAGCCCTTCAGCCACTATATCGAATCAGATCGAGAGTCCTGTTGGTTTTTTCCTTCAAAGTCCTCTGCTGTGTCTCCTTTGTTTCCCAATGGTGTGTTTATTAAATTCCACATCTTCAGTTTGTTGTTTATACAGTAGTCTCTCCTTATCCTTAGGGGATATGTTCCAAGACCCCCAGTAGATGCCTGAAACCACAGATAGTAATGAACCTTAGATATACTATGTTTTGCCCTATACATACACATCTATGATAAAGTTTAATGTATAAATTAGGCATAGTAAGAGATTAAAAACAATAGCTAATAATAAAATAGAACAATTATAATAATATACTGTAAAAAGTTATGTGAATGTGGTCTCTCTCAAAATATCTTATTGTACAAATTTAATGCCTTTTCCATCTTTACTAAGCATATAACACACACTGTGGCCATAACTTTCGCTGATGGAGGTGGGACAGCAAAACTATCATGAATTTCTTTTTCTTTCTTCACAACTTCATGGTTAGAAGATACATTCTTACCATAGATCTTAGCAATCTTACCATACGATAGTTTTTCTTTCCTTATGAAGTCAAGAACTTTCACCTTTGTGCTTAAAGGAAGCATTTTATGGTTTCTCTTTGCATATGCGAATGGCCAGCATCACTGTTCTTGTGCTTGGGGCATTTATTAACTAATATAAGGGTTATTTGATCACAAGCCCTTCGATGCCACCAAGAGTTGAGCTGATAAACGAAGTGGCTACTAAGTGACTGATGGGCACGATATGCTAGACAAAGGGATAATTCACGTCCTGGGAGGCATCAAGGTGGATTGCATGAGAGTTCATCATGCTGCTGAGAACAACACACAACATAAAACTTTTGAATTTTTTGTTTCTAGAATTTTCCATTTGATACTTTTGGACCACAGCTGACCACGGGGGACTGAAACCATGGAAAACAAAACAGAGGATACAGACGCACTACTCTATTTCTCCATATTCCTGCTCCCTCACATGGTCTCAAAACAAATCACGTATCACAACATGAGGCTCAGTTTTGCTCAAAATTTCCTTGACGTAGAATAATCTTGGTCCTCTCTTATGCCCATAGAATCCTCTAAAGGTCTTTTTTAAAACCTACCTTTTCCCAAAGTCTTCTCAGACTTTTCTGGTTCTGATTCTGGGAGTGTGGATTACATATTAGAATCCTGGGGAACTTAACAAAAACGTTCTCAATTAACAAAAATACCAATGCTTGAAACAAGCTCACATCAGTTAAATCAGATATCCCTGTCATCATCATGTTTTAAAAGCTCCTCAGAAGATTTTAAGGTAGAGTCAGACTGAACCACTGTCCTAGAGAATTCATTAACCCTGTTTTTTGTGTAGGTACTTATTCATAATATGTGTAGTAATATCCAATATCTTTTATGTGTGTAAATGTCTGCTTTTCTGGGTGAGGCAAATATCATGTGTTATGCTTCTTTTGAATCCCCATGACACTTGGTCCTGAAGTGAGCACAGCAAAACCCCTTGAAGGATAAAGTCTTGCTGGCAACATGGAGTTGACAACAGCATGCACTTTGTTGTTTTGTTTTGTTTTGTTTTGTTGGCTTTTTCTATATTTAAAAGTTTCAACATGCTTTAGAACCTCTTTCAAAATAATGTTTATATGAATTCAGGAGAAATTTAGCTGGTTTTGATTTATCAACTGATCTGATTTTGGTACATTTTATTGATATGGATACATTTTATAAAATCCTTTGTAATCATCTGCATCAAGGCTTTCCTGCTGCTGCTATTTGGATTTTTTTCATTGTTAGTTTTAGAGCCAAGACACACCTTTCAGTGAGTTGTAGCCTTCTAGAATTCAACAAAGAGTGGGGAATCAAAGATAATTCAAAGGACAGTGATACTCACCTTTACCCTATCATGATCACTAAGGTAAGATGTGATGCATATTGAGTCCAACCTCTCAAAAATCTTGTGGGTCTCACACTAGAAAGATGTTTATGGCAATATGAATGTCTGTCACATCTATAGCCTCTGGCTTTCGAACAATGCAACAAAGGAGCCATTCCTTGGGTATGATTTGTTGAGCTTCAAACAGCAAGACTCTTACTCTGAGCACAACCGATTAGACCAGGGATAGGTGCCTGAGTTTAAGGCTATGAATAGGTGAGAGAGAGCCCCATGGAGGCTTTGGATTGGGAACGCTGTCCAATAGACACATTATCTCCTACAAAAACAAAGCACACAAATAAAAACAAGCCTAACTGAATTAATCAGGGTTTTTTTTTGGGGGGGGGCAGGGGTTAAAGTAGTTGTGGGAAAAAGTAGAAAGATAGAAATTTGCCCTAGAGATACTAAGTTTGGAGAAAAGAAGTCTTCCAGGTGGCTGTTCTATTCTGAATAATAATTCAGTTCTTCATAAGCTCTGGTTTTCTAAAGCTAGACAGTTTCCTGAGCTACATTTCTTCTCCGTATCCCTGTAAGGTCAACTCCTATTTTCTCAGGTAACCTGACTATGCTATTGCATCCTGGAGGAACCAGGCAAGCTCGAGTTTCTTCTGTTGGGGGTGTACTTTAATTTCCTCAATCTTACTCCCATAAGCAAAACACCAACTACAGCTCAGTATATATGCGCACAGAGTTCCTTTTCAAATTTCTTTTCAAATAATCTATAATACAACTAGAGGTAGGAAATATTTATCAAGGAGAACAAGAGACTAGACAGATGTGCTGCAATGTGACTTTTGCATGTCATTCAGGACTATGTGGGCCTTGAAATTGAGTTATGGGGCTATTCTTATTGCTATTGTTGGCTTTAGCCTCTGTGTGATAATTGCTCACAGCCAGTACTCACTATGGTCCAGGCACTGTTCCAAACATCTGACCTACAGTCTCTTTTAATCACCAAATAAAATTATGAGAAAGATCCTATTGTTAACATTGCCGTCTCTACATTTGAGGGCACTGATACCCAGTTACGTTGCCTCAGTCACACAGCTCAGAAGCAGTGGACCTAGATTCAAATCCAGGTAGTCTGACTTCAGGGTTCATCATGAGTACATCTTTGCTGTAGTGTTTCAGTGATTTATATCAGCACTACACTCCCTGTTTTTCTTCTAGTAAGGAGAAATTATTAATGCCATTAAACAGTCATCAACAGTTAGAATCATCACATCTCTGGCAAGTAGATAAATTTCCAATCCGGAATTTGAACATGAAACCTTTGGACACAGTCAATAGCCTTTCATCTACAAACACTGGGGTTAAATTTCATGTTTGTTGATTAGCTACTTGGGAGCAGAGAAGGATAGAAAACATATTCTCAATGGACAATGAAGAATGTGGGATTAATTACTTTTTTTGTTTTATTACAGCATAACATGGGTAAAAAAAGCATGGAGTTTAAAAACACCTCTCTGTTTTTTTCTTCAGATTCCATGGATTTATGCATAAGCATTATAAAGACAACATCCCCCTTGGCCTGTGTGATTGACTGGCTTCTATACGTTGCATGAGGGCACTGTTTTCCTTCATCATGTCTTCATGGTTAAATGTGTTAAGTCTCTAACAGCTCTCACTACAGCCCTTGCTTGATTGGCCTATGATCCATGATCCATGATCCATTCGGGTTGCACCAACACAGGCTTCCTCTTTCCCTTTTCACTGATTAGCACCCAGCCAACTTCTTAACCCTGGGGGATCAGGTGAATGAAAAGCGGCAGATGGGCAGAGAGTGAAGAGAGGGATTGAGCCTGAAACTGCAGTGTAGCGTTCTCCACACTGGCTGTTTTATCTGTCTGCAGACTGCCTTTTGTAACCCCAGATAAGGGAAAATTGTAGCCAGAAAAAGATGAAAACAGGGAAATCCAACCATGGCAGGCATTTGTTCTTATCTTTTATTTTTATAAAGAATAACAAAGGTTCCCAGCAGATAAAATCACTGCTTCATATGAAACCCAATTCACAGTTTGTGTAAGTGCTTTTTTTTTTTTTTTCTTTTCCAGAGCCACTAACGTTGTTGTGTTGATGCCCTACATTTCCATGCCTTCCCATGCCCAGGAGGGGAATTTAGAACTGGAATAGACCTTTGAGATCACGTAGTCTTACCCTCCCACCTGTCCCCTCCTTCTCCTAATAAGGAAAATGAAGCCCCAGGTGGTTAACCGACTTGCACAAGGTCAGATGAGCTCAATTGTCTTCTAAACTCTGCATGGAACTTTTTTCATTTTCAGCTTTAAATTATTTATTCCGTTTTTTGCCATTTTCACTTCATTGAAATGAACTCTCTTCTTGCTATTATATCCTGGAAGCTATTTATCCAACCTGATTTAATTGCATTTTCATGCAATTGTATTACATTTTGCAATTGCTATTACATTTTATATTCTCTGTATTTTTATGCCCTAGTGCCAACTGTTAGCATCCTCTGTGTCCTGCTTTATTTTTAAATTACCCCAGGTGTTTCTTAGGCTAGTTTTACTTATATTGCAATACAGAGTTAAACATACTAACTGAGGTAGAATGATTCAAATCCTAACTTAGGATCTATGAGGGGAAGAAGTAGAAAGCTAAGTGTTATTATTGTAACTATTTTAGCATTTGCCACATTGCCACTACACAAATTAGCATCCTTGGTCTCTGTGTTTCCAAATTCCCCTCCCACTCTCTCTTTTTTATAGATACATTCAGAGAAGCCCTTTCCTGGAACCTCCCCTGTCTTCTGAAATTAGCTTTAGGAAGTCATCGCAGACATCGAACATTAAGTAAATGAACCCCAATTTAAAAAGGATTTACGCAAATTAGATGGAAAAGCTCAAGGGAAACCAAAGCGATCCTCGTAGGTCAAAAAAGCCTGAAATTCTTCAAAATATTCCCTTGTTTTCGTAGTGGACAAATTGGTAAAAATAAACTGAGGCAAAGTTTGAGAGCTTGTCGGAAGGGAAGACATTGAGACATAGAAAAAACCAAAACACCTTTAAAAGTAAAGAGAAATTCATTACAGTGAAAGTCGATAAAATATGTAGCCAAGAAAATGCTTTTTCTTTTTTTTCTTTCTTTTCTTTTCTTTTTTAAATAAATAGCTCAGTAGAATAATAGCACTTGCCAATTATGGAGGAGATATTTTGATGCCTGCTCAGGCTTGGGCTGTATTTAGATGGACTCCAGTCCAATCTACTGTCAACTGAATTATATGCACCATGGACTTCAAAGGCTTTGTGCTCAATGGGAACGTCCAGGATGGAGTGCTGTGCGAAATCAATGATTGTGCTGCAGTGCAGGCTGCCAAGCTGCAGCCATCCCTTTCAGTCACTGGAAAAATGCGGTGTGCAAATGGCCGTCACGTTGGGCTAAGGGAAGTCCAAAAATATAGTTGCAAAACAGTGAGCAAACTTAATGCAGGCAAATCTTTCACTTCCCTTGGACAGCTCCTCTCCACAGGTGGATTTACTGATGGACACAATTGTGCATGTGGATGTGTAAACATACATGCCTTGAACACTCCTTTCTGAAATAGGTATGTCAGAGTTGAAGCCACAGCAAAACTTGAAAGCGCTTAGGATAAAGGAAAACTTGCTCCAGGTATTTGCTATGGCAGTTCACCATGACGCCCGGGTAGGATGAGGTTTTCCCAGGGAGCTCTGATTACTCTGCCTGCTTGGGGGGGGCGGTGAGTCCTCCTCCTCTGCCTTCTACGAGGAGACGTGTGGACGGACAGGGACCGCCAGGTGGAGAATGAGGACTGGTCCACTGCGGCTCTTCTCTGCATGATGCAGTTCTCAACATTTCACCTGCATGAGAACCACCTGGAAACCTCCTTAAAGTAGATGCTGGGGACCCATTCCCTACCCTCTCAGTTTGATTCCAGAGATCCAGGGTGGACCCCCACGAATTTGCACTGTTATCAAGTTGCCAGGTGATGTGCATGCTATGGGACTGGGGACCCCACTTGGAGTACACTGATCCATGATCCGCCCCCACCAGGCTAGACGCTTTCATGGGTGTTGCAAATATAATTCCACCTCAAACCAGATGAAGCTGCCTCTCTCCATTTGCCCAACTTTGCAAATTTTGCTGAGGCCAAATCACATGATAAGAAATGCTAAATTATAGAGATTGCTTTTGAACTGGTGAGGACTTGGAATTCCGCATCTCCCCACTTGGGGAGAACATTGGAAGAAGGTACAATTGCGATATTTATTGGAGGGGTTTTATGAAGGAGACACTTTCATGCAGTACTATTGTCATTGCAAGGCCAAATATTCCACTCAGCAAAAATGATTATTTTCCTTATTTCCCCAACTATTCTCCAGGAACCTGGCCTTTAACATGTACAAGTGGTTCCTGATTTTAAATCAGTAAGTTCTTGGTGACACTGACTTAAAATAATTATTTAGGGTAAAGATCCTCACCAGCAAGGAGCTGTGGCCTTTTGTGGAGTTTTGAGGCGGCAACTTAGCCACTTTCCAATAAGGGAGCAGGTTTCAGGATAGAGATTAAATCTAATGAGCCAGCATTTACTTTAAGAATAGACAATGCAGTCGCACAGTTAAAATACAACAGAGTAGTTATAGAAAAAGAGGTGAACATATGAAAAAAAAGGTGCTCATCCTCACCCTTATACTTCAAGAAGTTGAGTTTGGAGCAACAAGAAGCCATTTTTCACGTGTCATGTTGGCAAACACGAGCACTCATGACCCACCGATGACCAGAGTGGGCGACCTAAATGCACACTGGAACAACATTTTGGAAGTCATGTAATAATAATTATCAAAATTAGAAGTGCACATACTCTTTGATTCAGAAAAGTTACTGCCATGAATTTACTTTATGGAAATGATGCAAAATTATGTAGAAGGATGCCTATAGAAGTAGGGTCACAATTAGGGGTTGATTAAGTTTGACAGCACTATAAAACATACACCAATTTTTAAAAAAGGGGGGGCATCTCTTTACTGGATGGTTGTAAGTTTTTTTCTTTGACTTGCTCCGCATCTGACCTCCTGCCTACATTTGGGGATCCCTGGCCTTCAAAGTCAGGCCCCTGTTGACTATAGAAGGAGGAAAATGCTGGAAACTCAGTTTTCAAGCTTCCCTTCACTTGGGGTGGGTGTAGGTCTCAGACTTCTCCATTCAGCCTGAGCTGCCACGGACTTTAAAGTGTAAGCTTGTGATGCAAGAGGCAGGGCTGCACAGAGTCCCTGCTGATGAGGGCGTGCGGCAGAGGCCAAGATTGCCCTTCCAGCAGAGGCGGCACACGTGGTGATTCCCACAGCAGCATCTGGGCAGTGTTGAGGAAGCAGAGGCTGAACTCAACCTTAGCAGAGCAGCTGGGCAAGGAGGTTTCAGAATAATTCCCTATTGTGAGGCTTCCAGGCCTGTTTCTCAGGCCATCTCAATTCTGAAAGCATCCATTTTATTTTTTATAAATGTTGCTCTGCTACAATCTGGCAGATTTCTGCTGCCTACAACTGGCAACCTTGACTGGTGCCATCTTTATGTACACCTATACTGAAGTCTCAAAGACAGACTTAGTGAAAAAAGATGCCAAATAATGAGTATAGCATGAAGGGTTTATCTTTTTTTAAAACTGAAGTATTGTCGATTTACAATGTTGTGTTAATTTCTGTCGTACAGAATAATGGTTCAATTATACACATATATATTCCTTTTCCTATTCTTTTTCATTATAGGCTATTACAAGATACTGAATATAGTTCCCTGTGCTATACAGTAGGAACTTGCTGTTTATCTGTTTTATATATACTAGTTAGTATCTGCAAATCCTGAACTCCCAATTTACCCTTCCACCCTCCTCTTTCCCTACTGGTAACTATAAATTTGTTTTCTATGTCTGTGAGTCTGTTTCTGTTTTGTAAATAAGTTCATTTGTGCTATATTTTATATTCCACATGTAAGTGATATCATATGGTATTTTCCTTTCTCTTTCTGGCTTGCTTAACTTAGTATGACAATCTCCAAGTCCATCCATGTTGCTGCAAATGCCATTATTTTATTCTTTTTATGGCTGAGTAGTATTCCATTATATATATATACCACAACTTTTTTTATCTAATCATGTGAAGGATTTATCTTTTGCATGATTGCAAATTTTAAGTTATAAAGATATATAAAAATAGTAATGGTTTTACTTTTCATTTTGAACATAATCAGTTTTGTGTTTCCTTTTTTTATTATGATGTAGCAGCGTGTTATGTAGTAAACTAAAATTTTCAATGAAATAGCATATAATGGTACCCAACCAAAGAATTTCAAGGTATTTTATTCCTATGATTTTAACTCTCTGGAGCGTTTATTAAAATCCTATGAACTCATTTTTCTTTGGAAACCCTGCTGAATGTTAATAAGAGGGGAGCCATGGCGATGTCCCCTGGGGGTGCTGACAGCCTTGCCCCTGGTGCATTTGTTTTCTGGTGTTGGTGGAGGAAGTCTTCCTGCAGGGTAACTTCTGACTCTGGCTGTCAGAGCTTGAAAAGGACCCCCCATCTAGCTGTCTTCCCTACAATGTGGGGACCTCCCCTTTAAGAGTGAAAATCACCAGTACTAGGTCCAGTCTGGCTGGAAAATATGACCTGAATGCCGTGGAAAGAGCGTATTCACTTGCGTGGCTTTCCTGGTTTCACCATAAATCCAAATGGGGTGACAAAATACAACTTCAGGACAGATGTGTAAATGCTGTGTCTGTAGAATAGAGCAGAAGTATGGAGGAAACTAACCACTGCTGTTCTCCTGTGCTTTGTGGCAGATACTGCTGGGGGCAGATACAACCCCCTTGTCTATGCTGTAGGGCAATTCCCACAGAGGAAGGAGCTTGGGCTTTGCAGCCAGACTGCCCTAAAGTTGAATTCTTATTCTTCCCCATTTGGGTTCCTTGACTTCAGAATTTCACCAGTAAAGAAAGGGAAAATAATACCTAGCTCATGGAGTAGTTATGAAATATGGAGATAATACACGTAAAGTACCTAAAAGCCCACAACATGGTAGGAGCTTGATAAATAGTAGCCCTATTCCCAAGAAAACCTCTTAAGTTCTCAACAAAGTTAACAGAGAAATGAATTCCAGATGATAAATACAGATATATTTTAACAGAACACAGCTACTCTGTAATACATAGGATTGATATTTGAAGACATGACAGATAATTTTTGGAGGCTTGGAAAAAAGAATAATTGTGTAGTCTAAATGTCTTACTCCATTACTCTTAAAATCATCTGCAATCTCTTTTCCCAAACATATTAAATGAATTTCTGAAATTTTTGAAATTTTGAAAGATTTAAGTTTGAGAATATGTCACTTTCCCCCATCATGATCAAATAATTTTTCTTGTCAATCCTAATGCAAAATGGCACACAAGATCATAACATTTTTCCTCCAAAATTATCTATCGCTGAAATATATTTCATTTATTAAACCTTAGTAAATCTTTTACCAAGCCTATTAATAAAGCATGGCTTTTAGTAATTTGACTTCCATTCTTACAAGCATCATAGTCTTGCAAATTGGCATGAGGTAGATGAGAAAGCCCGTCTGATAGCTCCCGATGCATCAGTATGCCCAGCAGGGGGAACGGCATTACTTCTTACTGAACAATCACCTCCTTGAGTGGAAATTTAATCCAGGTCATCATGGGACGATTGAAATCTGCCATCTTTAGAATTTGTAGATTAGGATTGGTGGGTGTATGGCCATGTATTTAAACTTCGGCAGGAATAAATTCAGAAGGTGGTAGCTTCAGATTCTGAATAGAGGCTCTGTTGATGTGGCTCTGTGTACTGTGAGTGGTGGCAGAATCCTGTTAGAAGGGTGTTAAATAGTTTTCTCAGCTTCATAAGGAGTGTTGCCGCTTTGGGATCTCCAGCGTGTAACTGAGTTGAGTAATAGATGTCTTCTTATAACTTAGGAAAAAGCCTTTCCAACTCTTAAATTGCCTTATTAAGAATACATGTCACACGTTCCAGAGCAACCAGAACCCAGAAAAATCTGTATTTGTTTCTTAAGAAATTGAATCTTTACTTTATAAAAAATTGTGTATGTAATAGCTTTACTTAGTTAAAAACCAAAAATATATTTTAAAAAGTATAGAATTTAAAAATATCTTCCTCTCCTCTCCATCTTGCATCTGTCCTACAGGTCCCAAGGTAACCCCCCGCCCCCCCCGTGAATAACCACAATATTTGCATATAAAACCAAATATACATCTGCATTCCTGTTTTTCCCTTCATTTTAACACAACAGGTAACATGTTTTATACACTGTTCTGAACCTTATTTTATCTTTACTTAATAATACATCTTGGAGCTTTTCTTATAACATTACATACATTTCATATTTTCTATGTTAGTCTGGGTCCTCTGAGAAGCAGATGCCAAGACAATATTCAAGATGAAACACCTGTAAGAGGAAGTGAGAATAAGTCAGGAGGGGCTAGGAGAGTTGTCAGATCACAATACAAGTCTGACTCTGAGTGAAAGAGAGAGGACAGGTGGACAGCTGGACGGATGCATCTTAGATTGCAATCCAGTTTGGCAAGACTGTTAAGAAGCCCTCAGCCAGAGTCACTCACCAGAGGAGTCCATCTCCCAGCACTGGTCCTGCCTCAGTGTCCCCATCACAGAAAGTCACTGGTTGGAAGCCGCCAGGGAGAGTATGGGCTCCTAGGAAACATCTGCGTGGATTTCAGAGGACAGCAGCTGGGGCCTTCGTCAGTTGCATCCCCTGTAGATGGAGGTTTGCGTGACACTTTTATATTAAGGAAGCCCACTTTTCCTCAGAAACTTTCCCGTTTACATCTTGTTGTCCAGAGCTGGGTCATATGATTTTTCCTACCTGGAAAGAAGGCTGGGAAATTGTGGGATTGAACACACTTTTTGGGGCAGAAGATACAATGTCACATACACAAAAAGTCAGGGTAGCATCAGTAAGGAACACAAGGCCAGTAGGTGTTGATAACTGCCACATTTATTAAATGGGTGAATGAAGATTTTCGAGCCTTGACAGTAGAGCTCCGCAGCATGCTTGAGGCTCTTTCTTAGAATAATGTGCCCTCTTACCACCAGCCACCTCAGTCTGCATGTCTCTTCCAGTGAAAGAGAGGTGGGCAACAACAAAAGAAAACAAAATAAAAGAAAACAAAACAAAAGCAAAACAAACAACCCCTTCCCTCCCAAAATGCTGTGAGCAATAACCTAAACAGTTGTAGAACTTCAGCTTTCCCAAAGCGTTTTCACACTCATCATCGATGTCTGCATCTCTAGGTTTCCACACTAGAGATGTTCTTCTACTGTTTACAGGAATCTGGTCTTTCTTGCTTGCATGAATACATTTAGGCAATTAATAAGTTAGGATAGACTTGAATTCAAACTCCCTAGAATAGCTTCCAGAATCTTCCAGCCTCTTGCCCCTCATTTCCTACTTCAGACTCTGTTCCAGCCATACTGACTTCTTCCTGTCTGGGGGGATTTTGTACACTGTGTCCCCACTAGGATGCTAGGAATGATCTTTTGGGTTCCTTGTGTGGCAGGAAGGAAGGGGGCAGGGCACAGTCATTAACGGAATGACTCAGCAATTAGCACCAAAATGGTGAAAGAGTCCGGTAGACCTGGAGCTCCAAGATGCTGGGAGATTCAACACCCAGGGGACCTTCAGCTTCATTGTGCATTGTGTATGCATTGTAATGTGTTAGCATGGTGAATGACACTCCCACAGCTGCCATGACAGCTCCAAGTCTGACCATAAAAGGTCAAAATGAGGGCAGTGGCTCAGTTCCTAGGAATCCCTGCCCCTTCCCCAAACTAGTTGGGATAATTCTCCTACTCATTAGCATATGAAATTACCAAGCCTATAAAATACTAACAACCCCATATTTCATGGTTGGTCTCTCTCTTACCTTCTGAGATGGCCCACACTCTGTCTATGGAGTGTGTATCTACTTTTACTTAAACTACCCCCCTCCCCACCACTGCCTTGTAGCCTCTCTGGCCTTCTGAGATGGCCTACACTTGGTCTGTGGAGTATGTATCTCTGAATACATCTACTTTTACTCAACTATGGCTTGCTCCTGAATTCTTTCCTGTATGAAGCCAAGGACCCTCACTTGATGGAGCGCATACCAGGGACTCACCTTGGACCTGGGACCTGGCCATACTCTTTCTCCCCATATTTTTCCTGTATCGCTTGGACCCAATCTCATTGTATGTGTTATTGGGGGTGGGGGTGATCCCCACACCAACAGCAAACAATGCTCTGGACACAAGTTAGATGTCCTACAATTCAAAACTCAATGTTGACACTATCTACCTGGAAATAGTATCAGATCCCACAGGTTATGGGCTGAGTCCCACAAGACTGCTCTCCCTCCCCTCCTCGACACTTCAGATGTCAGTCACAAGTGCAGGTTGTTACCTGTGCTTTTGACCAACCTGATACAGATCAGAGGTTCCCAGGACCCCCTCCTTTGGTTCCATTAAGTTGCCAGAGAGCTCATAGAACTCAAAGAAACATTTTCCCTACTAGGTCACCAGCTTATGGTTTATTCTAAAAGGCTGTAAGTCCAGTCCAAATGGAAGAGAAGCATAGGACAAGGTATGGTGAAAGGGCAAGGAAATTTCACGCTCCCTCCAGGAGTGTCACCCTCCCAGCACCTCTATGTGTTCCCCAACCTGGAAGCTCTCTGAACCCAAATTATTCTGGGGTTTTTTTGGAGGCTTCATTACATAGGCGTGATTGATGAACTCATTGGCCATTAGTGCTTGAACTTACTCTCCAGCCCCTCCTGCCTCCCCAGAGGTCATGGGGATAGGACTGAAAGGTTCCAATTCTCTAATCACATGACTGGCTTCTCTGGTGACCAGCTTAGCTGATCTAGGGGTGTTTCCAAAGTCACCTCATTAACATAACAAAAGACACTTTATCACTCTCCTCACTCCTATCACTCATCCCTTATCACTCATCCGCTTCCTCTTCTATTCACCTACTATCAAAGTAAGTAGCCTAGTGCATCACAAAGTCTAAGTAAAATTTTTTGGAAATAGAAGAAAGGATAATTATTCTATTTTATCCATGAAGAGGTTGAGATTCAGAGAGATTTTGACTCAAGTTTCCACATCTAGCTAATGGCAAAGTTTTGTTAAACTTAGGCAGTAAAATATGGTATTGGGAGCATGAACTTGGATGTAATACTCCCAAGGTTGGATTCCCAGCTCTATCCATTATTTACTGCATATCCTTGAATAAATTAGCTTCTCTAAGCCTCAATTTCCTTCTCCTTAAAATGGAAATAATGATAATTCTCCCTCACTAGAATCTTGTGATACGTAAGTGTTGACATGTGGCCAAGTGTCCTGCGTGTGCTGACTCTGCAGGCTTGTTCCCTTCAGGATGGCCCAGTTCTCTCAGATGCGGAGCTCTGTGCCTTAATGTTGCTGGTGGTGGGAGAGATAGCAGTAAGGTATGAGGTTAGGAAGGAGAGACAGGGGTTGTATGGGAAGCTGACTTGACACAGGGAAGGACCAACATTCCTTATTTGTGAGAACTGACTTTCACTCTATCACAAACACCAGGCAATCAAATGTCTGGCCTGGGGTATTTTAACCCATCATAAGTGAGGAATGCATGAAGTTTGGGCAGGTTTGGGATGGTTTCCATCTTGAACAAGCCTATAATAACCAGTCATCTCTGTTTAAAATTGAGCCACTTCCTGAGTGAGAGTATCACTGTGCAGGAAGTCTGGGTATTTTCAAATACTCCTGGAAAAGAGATTTTAGCATTTCCTAGAATCATGTCAGAAAGTCCTAGCAAGATATCAGTTCCACCAAGGTGCCCCTGATTTCTCCATCACCTGCCTAAATCCTGTAGACCAGGCTAAACTGCTGAAGAGCTCTGGGTGACTTTTTATTATGGAGTTCATGTTTAATAGGTAGTTTCTAATCTGACTATTGGATGCTGGTATTACTCAGAGAAACAATGTGGTCTTGGCAACTCATCTCTACTGCGGCAGCAATTCTGAGATGCACCTGCTGGGCAGTGACATTGATTTCTATGAATTGTTTTATTCTTGTCAGAATCGATCCAGCAGCCAGTGACCACCTCATCCTTGGATGTGACTTCATCATGTTTCCATCTTCTCACTTCTCTCCAGCCCCTCCGGCCTGTCAGGAAGAAACAGGTTACCTTGGAGACAGAATGTCTGGAAAATGTATGAAACCACTACCTCTGATTCAGTTATTAGATATAAGTGATTCTCAATGCTTAATTTAAAAATCCTTTAGAAAGGGAGGTAATGGATTCAAAATGGAGTTTTTTGTTTGTTTGTTTGTTTATTTGTTTAAGACATGGAGATATGTATGTACAAAGAAGTTTAATAATATTTTTTCCATTTTTAAAATAATAAGATAAACAATTGCCTGGGTTACCCTGAAGACCCATGTTAGTGTAGAAAAGAAAGAAATGAGTGAAAGAATCTCTCAAGATTCCTTTCAGCCCAAAGAGCCCAAGAAAGTGAGTTTATACTGAAACAGAAGCCTATATGAATTTAGATTATTTTATTTCACTGTTCAGAAAAATACTATATACCACATTTTTTATACAGAAAAAAGGTAAAAAAATTTTTAAGCATTTGTTTTACCATTTTAGCTTCTCTGTGTGGAAATACATATTTAAGGGTTGGATACATACGCATTCAACATGTATATGGTTACTCTATAGGTAGACATCACAGTTGCCACACTTTTAGCCTCAGAAGCTTTTCTCTTGGTCCAGTGTCTCCTTCTAAAGGGTGATTTCTTTCATACCACTTATGGACTAACAGCTGACCAGTGGCCATTTTCCAGAATTAGGGACTTTTCAGAATCAAATGTTTATGAAACCAAAAGTATTAGACAGTGGCTGCATTCCAAGAATTTCCTGGCTTGATGAAAGGAGGGTCAAGCTGCCTACTACACAGTGTTGTTTATACAGCCCAGGGAATGCCGAAGTTAACTCTGCTTCTACAAGGGGATTGACCCTGCAGGCTGTGAACTATTCACCACAGTGTTCCTTGAACCACAAGGAATAAGCACAGATCTCATTAGGGAGCTTTGCACTTTAATTCTTGTCATTGAGTCTGCAATTGTCCCTACTGCGTGTTTCATTCAGGACTTCAAAGTAAAGTCATTAACAACCAAGGGTGAAGGACCAGTGCCATGATCTCCTTAAATAAGTAGCTTGAGTTTAAATGCAGAACCATGGGAACTTCCTCACCTACCCTTTTAACGGATACCTCAGTGGAAACTGAAGCCCTACAATTTTCTCTATAGTTTGCATCTTTGTTCATGCCAAAGGCATTTAATCTCTTTTCAAGATTACTTTTACTGAGACAAAAAAAAAAAAAAGACCGCACCAGAAAAAGCAATTCAATTCCATCCAGCGAGTTAAGGTGGTATCCCTTCTACATGGACTTTATTGTTTCCCACTGTTTGAAGAAAGAGGGGGCTGTACTATTATTCATGGAGCCCTCAACGTGTACCTGGTGGGCACTGCACTGAGTGTTCTACATAGCTCCCCAGCATAGTCTTCACAGAAACTTTCAATTAAAATTTAATCTGTCCATTTTATAGATGAGTAAACAGAGTCCTAGGATACTTAAACTGTCCAAGTTGAAAGAAGCTAGAATTAAGCCTACCTGAGCCCACAGCCAAGCTCCTTCTACTAACTCACTCTACCTGCCACAATGAGAGAGCAGGGCTGTCCAGCTCCAAAGACCATGCCTGCCTTCCTCTCTTCCCTTCTTCTTGCCTTCTCTCTCCTCTCCCTTTTCCTGGCCTTCTTCGTCTCAATGGTGTTTACTAAATATTTCAAGCATATTGAAAGATTAGGATATGATATATCAGATATCCATATACTGCCCCAAGCCAGAATTTTAAAATATTAATATGTTGCCATATATCCCTTAGATTTTAAACATATAATCAAAATACTATATATTTAATTACAGACACTTCATCTCATTCCTAGCTCATCTTCTTAATAAGTGAACATTGTCTTGCAGTTAGTTTGTACCCTTCTGGTCCATTTTAGTATCATTAAAACACACATACTTATCCAAAACAACATATTTTTGCAATGTTTACCATTATTTTGTGAGATTTAAAATTTTACATGGTGATGCTACACAGCCTGTATCCCCTTACATCATCATTTAAAAAATAACATTATTACTATTATTATTTTAATTGAAGAATAGTCAGTTACATTGTGTCAATTTCTGGTGTACAGCATAATGTCCCAGTGATACATATAATATATTCATTGTCATATTTTTTCTTTAAAGATTATTATAAGATATTGAATATAGTTCCCTGTGCTATACAGAAGAATTTTGTTTTCTTAATCTATTTTGATATTTAGTAGTTAGTGTTTGCAAATCTCAAACTCCCAAATTTATACCTTCCCACCCCCTTTCCACCCCCTAGTAACCATCAGATTGTTTACTATGTCTGAGAGTCTGTTTCTGTTTTGTAGATCATTTTGTTAGAGCAGGCAGATAGCTAGATATGAGCAGAGAAAGGGAATTAGGCAGAAAGGAGGGGCACAGGCCAAATGTAGGAAACCACACATCATGTGAGCAGCAGGGATCCTTGGGCAGAGAAAGAAAAGCTGGAATCTTTGGGCTGATAAGGAACCACACTTTTTGGCTTGGAGACCAACCAAGAAAGGTCAGAAAAGGCAGGAATTTCCAGTGTCCGAATGTAACCTTTTGCTCATTATGCCCTCGTTTCAATAAAATTAGCCTTGCAGATCAGAAGTACCCATCATGCACTGACGCCATGACACTTCCGATCCAGACTAAATAAGGACAAAAATCCCTCCTCCCTTTGGGAAGGTGGAGTTGGGATGATAATCCGGGAATACGACCCCAAACCCTTCCCTCCCCAATGAATATTCCGCCCATTCATTTTTACACCCTATGTAACTAACTTGCCAAAGAAACTCAGGGCAGCTGCTCACCTGAGCCTGCCAGCTTTCCCCTGAGAGTGTACTGTTCATCCTTTAATAAATCCTCACTTTACCTTTTTAACCTCTAAGTCTTGTCTCTGAATTCTTTCTGAGATGGGACAAGAACCTGGAACACCAGTTGCACCTATCGGCGACAATTTCATTAGTGTCTTTGTTTTTCTTTAAAAAAATCAATATTATTATTTAGAGATTTTTCCACAAAAATGCATGCTAGTTCATTTATAAATATACAACAGTTATGTAAGTATACAACACATAAATATTTAATTATATAAATGTGCAGCAATTTATCCTCTGCTGATGGCCCTTTAAATATTTTACAGTATTTCCCTATTACAAATGGTACACAACGAATACCTTTTACATGATTCCTTATGCCTCTGTTCCAGGATTTTCTAGATCACAGGGATGCACCTCTTTAACTTTATCAGATGTTGCCAGTGGCCTTTCAAAGTGTTGTACGGATATAAATAGCATATGCCAGCAATGTATGAGGTTTTGCATGTGCCCATATTCTAGCAAATCATTAGTATTATCTGACTTCTTAATTGTTCCTAATCTTCAGAGCATGAAATAGAATTTTATGTATTTAAATATGTGGGGTTTTTTTTTTAACATAAATGAAGTAAACATCTTTTCATAAATATGGTATCTTTCCTTCTATGTGACTTACCCATTCATATATTTTGCTGGGTTTTTTTTCTCTTGGATTATTTATCTTTTTCTTATTGATGTATAGGAGTTCTTTGAATATTCTAGACTTCAATCTTTCATAGGGAATACATAATGCAAATGTCTTCTGTTGCTTGTATTTTTACTCTGTTCATGATGTCGTTTGTCATGCACAAATTTTTAATTTCAGTATAGTCAAACTTATCAAAAAAGTGTTTTTGGTTTTTCTTGTGAGTGTTCCTTAAGAACTAATTTTCAACTCCAATGTTACAGAGCTATTTTCATATTTAGAATTGAAATTTTTTTCTTTCCTTATCTAAGCCCTCAATCCATCTGGAATTAATTCATTTTTATGGAGGGGGAGATCATGTTTATCTTTTTTTATACCACCAGCCCTCAGTTCTAGCACACTTCACTGAAAAGTTAGCCTTTTTCACATGAATTTGTACTGCCTCCTCTCTCCGACACAAAGAGGGCTGCTGCTCTGTACGGTTCCAGTGAGGGCACCCACCCTTCACGTGGTATTCTGTGTGGATGGCAAAATCCTGGAGCACACAGAAGATAACGTCAACAGTGTTCCCTGGAGCTGTGCAATGTGGCAGCCCTGTATAACTCTCTCCAATATACGTGTTTATTTGTGTATTAGTTTCCTAGGACTGCTAAAATAAATGACCACAAACTGCGTGGCTTAAAACAACAGAAATGTATTGTCTTACAGTCTGGAGGCAAGAAGTCCTAAATCAAAGTGTTGGCAGGACCATGCTCTCTCTGAAGGCTTTAGGGGAGGATATTTCCTTGTCTCTTCCTAGCTTCTGGTGGTTGCCAACAATCTTGGCATTCCTTGGCTTATAAATGCCTCATTCCAATCTCTGCTTTTATTATCACATGGCATTTTTCCCTGAGTGTCTCCTGTTCCCACATGATCTTCTGATAAGGACACCAGTTATTGGATTTGGGCCCAGTCTCATCCATATGACCTTATTTTAACTATTTACATCTGCTAACTATTTACAGGTAAGTTTACATTACATTCTGAAGGTCTCGGTAGACATGAATTTTGGGGGATACCATTCAGCCCAGTACAAAACATTTGTTTTGGGGCAGTTTCTTTCTATACTCTTGGCCTATTTGTCTACATCTGTGCCAAAACCACCTTCTCCAATGACTGTGGCTTTATAAACCTTTACTTATGGTAGAATGAGTCCTCAATTGTTTCTAATCTTGTTCTTCTTCAAGTTTTCCTGACTTTCCTGTGCCCTTTAGGAATTATGGAATTCCTTTTTGGAATTTTTGATTGAATTTTTGAGATTAATTTGGGAAGAACTGACATGCTTATGATAGTATATGTAAATAGTTCCTTTATGTAGGTCTATCTTCTTGACCTTTTATATAAAAGTTTCCCATTTTCTTCATATATGTTTTCCACACTTTTTTCTGTTAAACATTTCCCTCTACACCTAATGGCTTTTGTTTCTCTCATGAGTGAAGTACTTCTTATTGTTATTCCCCTAGTGCGTTGTTGCTAGCTTTCAGGAACACAGACGTTCTTCGTGTATTTGTCTTGTATCTAGTGTCATTGAATTCTCTTACTAGCGTTAATCATTTATCTCTAAAGTCTCTCTGTTTTCTATATAGAAAATCATATTGTCTGTAAAGAATGATTTTATTTTTCCTTTTGAAACCTGATAATTATTTCCACTTTCCCTTATCTTTTTGCATTGACCGGGACCTCCAGAAAAGCTTTGCACAGAAGTAGTGACAGCAGGCATTTACTTCTTGCCTACAATACATTTTTTACAATAATATTTTACCACCCAGAGATTTTGTGCTGTCACAGTAATGATTCATGATCCAATTTTTAATATCATTTGTCTCTAAGTTTCTACAGTTCCCAGCCCTTCTCAGCTATCCACAATTTACAGAATTGGTTATATCTAATTCTCTACAACCAAGTCCAGAAATATTTAATAGGGTTGCTTTCCAACATTTGGTGATTTGGAAATTAAATGTTGTCCTGAGTTTGTGGTGAAAGACTTTGATTCTATCTTTTTTCTAAAATCTTTTGTTTCCTGAGAAACAAACTGCAGGGGACAGATCCTTGCTTGGCCCTCTTGTTCTGAGCCTGGTATCCTGTTAATCTTTGCTAATTCTTCCTTCTTAGGGGATAGACTAAGGATATAGACCTGTTTCAAATCAGGATCATTTTCTGCAGCATGGATGCTACTACCCATACCACTCACCTGGCTATGCATTTTTCTAGTGACTAGACTAGTAATCATCACTTTCACTTTTTCCCATTTCTAACATACCAGAGGCTTAAGAACAGTGAATCTCTACAACAATAAATAGCTATTGCTGAATAGGTAGCTACTGGCAGGGAGGTGGGTGTACCAGAATCTCTGGAGAACTAAGAATAGCCAGGCAAAAGGTAATTCTAACATACCACCTTCTTTCCCCCTCATTTAAGGATCACTGACCTTGAGATACTTATTTCCTAGTTTTACCCACTGAGTTGGAGTCCTTGAGTGGCAAAACCTGTTTAGACAGAGCCGAGTTCTCTGTGCCTCCTTAGATGCTGTGACTGGGATTGCAGATCATTTCTCTTTTCCTCTCACCAAGCTTATTCCTTATTTAGCCCATCTCCTCTTGGATCTTCTGAGGTATCAGTGGTCTTACGGCCAAACTTCTGCAGGTGTTGACAACATGTGAAAATTCTCCACTGTTAAAGAAATACATTAAAAGTCATGATCTGTAATTACAAATGCTGCACTATTAGTATCACTCAGTGATGAACTGGTAAAATTCTTACCATCCTTAATCTCCGTCTTATTACGGTATTGTCGTAGAAGAAGAGCAGCAGCTACTTTGAAAATCAGTTTAGCATCTCACTTCATTTCAGTGTATACAACTTGGTTATATAAAATGCTTTCCAATGTTTTCATAGTTTCAAAACAATTACAACAATCCAGTCATTGCAACCTAAATAAAATATTAAGACATGTATGGGTGGTCTTGAATAAATTTACACCAAAGCAATACAGAAAACGCTTCATTATTTAGTATGTATTCATTCATTAAAGAAAGTTTTTCTTTAAAAAAAATTTTTTTTAAATTTAACAGTTGTGTGTGTGTGTGTGTGTGTGTGTGTATTTTTAAACAGCCTGAGAGTGATATTTATTGTTCGGAGGTTTTCAATTTTCTGAAAAGGATACACCTAGTTGGAATCTTCGTTAGAAACATAAAAAGGCAAAAGAACAGAAAGAGCAGGAACAAATATGACATTTTCAGAATAATATTAAGGTGTATTTCCCTTGGTTCATCTATACAGGAAATTGTCATGGTGACAACTAGAGAGGCAGAATCTCTCCCTAGTTGAAAATCCTCTTGGTTTTTAAGAATCAGCCAGGCCTGGATTTCAGAGCCAGTTCTGCAACTTATCAGCAGAGAAACCCAGGGTATAGCCTTTTCTTGGAGTATCTCTTTCCTCATAGACAAACTGGGGGAAAGTTATCTCAGTACACTGTCATGAAGGTTAGAGATTACTTACGAAAAGGCCCTGACACACAAGAGGCACTCAATCAGTGGTAAATATTGTCTTCTAGCCCTTGTTAAAGGTGTATAATTCAGTTTCACTTTCTTTTACTGAAAGACTGAAATCTGAGTCAAATCCATCATATTTGTTGAATGCCTCCTATGTTCAAGAAATTAAGCACTAACGCAGTAAGCAAAGACAGACATGTAAAATGCTGTCCTTTTCCTGATAGTTTATAATCTAGTTGAAGAAGACAAAATCAGACACCTAACAAGGTAACTGACAATCCAAAAGCATAAGTGAGTGCCTAATGAGTGCCTGGCACGTTGTCCTCGGCAAATACATATTGAATAAATAAATGAATGAGTTAAGGGGAGGAGAAGGAATTTATCTGCAGTTGGTCCTGGGGGCTTTTATTGAAGAGGTGAAATTTGAAAGTAGATCTTAAACAAAATAGGCTTGGATATACAGACAAGAAAAGGAATAACATTCTTTATAGCAAGAGTGAAAAATGCAAGCTCAGTTCAAGAAACCGCAAGCAGATCAGTTTGGCTGAATATGATAAAACAATTGTTTTCATTCATAAGAAGAGTGAAACACCTTTAAATTAATGGAAGACACATTCTCAGAGAAGCGTTTAAACCATCTCTTTCAAATCACACTTTGGGAGAAATTGATGCTAGATTAAAAAATGCTTTGCCCTAATAGTTTTACTCAAGTGAAAACATAAAAAGACTGGCCGGAGAATCTGGTTTGGAATCATTGATGAAAACAGCCTTTGATTATACATTAAGATTACAGCTAACCTTTAGTGCCCATTTACAATCACTTTAAGACCCAAGTAGACGTATTGCCTGATTTCAGCACCTCCTACCAACCAAATTTTTCCTCTTCATTTAGGTGAGTTCCCTTATTGGTCCTTATTAGCAAATATGCCTGACTGTTGCCTTAGGAATCTGCCATGTTTCTCCTCTCTTACTAACTCTACTCTTGACCCTTGAAGAAGAAGAGAGTTATCTTTTCTCAAAGCTCGCAGTAGTAGCTTTATTTTTGCCATTTCTGATATAGATTTCCTGAGATCCCCTGTGTCCATGCTTTATTCCTCAGTTTCAAAGTGGCTACTCCTTAAGGTGGCACTTAGAGTTGGATTTTTTGTGAGGATGGGAGGCTTCCCGTATTGCTTGGATCCCAAAGCAAAACTGCTTGTGCTCAGCATGTGAAAAGGTTTCTCACAAAGCCCTTTCGTTATTTCCTCCTTTCTTCATCTCCTTCAAGCAACCCCAATGATTCTCCCAAGCAAAATGGAATGCTTCCAACTAATAAAGAGGTAGACAAATGCAAGCAGCATGAAACAAACCTTACTTGTTTTCTAGAATCAAACAACTGTTCAGACAGTAATTTCTCTTTCCATATATAGACAAAAATATGCCATAACCCTTTCCCTCAAGAATTTCTAAATTTTCTTCCTACCCACCCCTCAAAAGAATACAATATTAAGAAATTGGTCCTGGCTTGACTTTTTTTGTACACGTATATTAAAGATAAATCAGTTTACTTGTTTTCCAGTTAGAAAAATATTTAGTATGTATATAATTCAATGATTTATTCAAGGGACTCAAATAGTTTTTCTAATTGGAAAGGTTACACTTCTAAAGAAAAAAGGTAAAATATTAAATGATTGTGGGTTTTTTTCCCAGCCTCTACTTTCGAATTTTCCCCTAAAACTAAAATCTAAGTTTCTACTAATATATGTCTATACATTTAGTTAAATTGGAATTTTTTCCTATGAAATATTTGGGTTACCCCTTTGGCTCTTAAACATAGAGTCTGGGAGATATTGCAAAGATGATACTAAATCAAGATTGCTAAGGACCTGAAGGAGTTAGTGAGGATTCTAGCACTCCTAGAATCATAGCCCTGTTGTGGTAGAATTTATTTGTAAGATACTATTAGCCCAAAGATGTTATAGAAATGCTTCTGAAAAGTACCTGCAGCATCTTCAAAAAAAAACCAAAACCAAACAAAACAAAAAAACAACAACCAAAAACCCCCAAGACAACATAAAGCAAAAAACCACAACGAATGATCTGGAATTGACCACTCTGTCTCTGACAGAATCCACATTAAGGAAAATGTCTGGGTATTGAAACATCCTTTGGAATATTGAAAGGGTGAGATGTATTATTTGGTTAAATTGCAAGTGGCAGGAAGAAAGATCACTAATAAGGAAGATGCTCACTGCTCATTGTTCTAGTAACAATAGACTCAAATGAATAATTGCATGATAGCAGGAGATAGGGCTTCAGTTTATCACAGAAATGCTCTTAATTAGACTTGCTGCATCAGTTTGTCTCATCCAAATTGCCGA
Organism: Camelus ferus; assembly: GCF_009834535.1. Classification (NCBI taxonomy): domain Eukaryota; kingdom Metazoa; phylum Chordata; class Mammalia; order Artiodactyla; family Camelidae; genus Camelus; species Camelus ferus. The sequence goes on along the minus strand of NC_045701.1, from coordinate 34,202,720 downwards.
TGTAGTATTGATAAACTTTATTGGATTACTTTACATATCATGTGTCCCATCTTGGTCTGATCAAGGCTCAGTCGTGCACTGCAATTTGCTGAGTATGGTTGGTTGGCTGGGGCACTGGAGTTCATCAGCCCCCAGTTCTGATTCAGGATGTCACTGAAGTATGAATAGATTAGGTTATTCTGCAGCCCAGAGGTTGATCCTTTATTAGCTCTTCAGTATTTGATAATTATAATGAAGATCACAAAACTGCAAGGTCTAATTAAGTTTGGAACTTTCCAAAATTGACTTTCTGTAGAAAACTTCATGCTGAATGAATGTGACAATCCAGAAAATTAAAGAAATAGCCTCTTGCATGACTATATTTCATTTTCCTCTTCATACATAGAAGCATAGAATCCTGGGGCTAAAAACAGGGTTGAACAACTTCCTAAATTAAGAACAATTTTGCACATGGACAAGATTTTTAATGTCTATTCCCATCCAAGAAAAGTTTGTACATAATAATGCTTCTTGTGGGAAGAAGGCAGTTTAATTTTCAGGGTAGTTTTACCTGTGCTGTCTTGCTTTATCCTCGCATCATCTGAGGTCGGCAGGAGAGATGTTTGGATGCTACCTCACGTAGACGTGTGGCTGCACACTGAGCTAGTACACTGTGGGTTCAATTAGTGGTAAGATAACTTTTCTAAGCCACCATTTCTTCCTCTGGAAAATAGGGGCAACGGTACCTCACAGGGTTCTGGGGAGGATTAGAAATGGTCCCTAGTGAGTCTGATCTTTCTACTATTTGGGTGTGGTGACCCCTGCATCCACTGGGCTTGATTGTCATTGAGATAGAAGCCTGCCCTAGGCAGTCAGCATTCCTGTCTCCATGCAAACATGCCTAGTCCATTCTGGACTGTGGGAATGAAGTGCTGTGAGCATCTTGGCATCAATATTTGCTCTTAGGATTAGGAGTTGCAGCAACCAATTTAGCTGTATTCTCTCTCATGAATACAAATGCAACAAAAAGAGAGCTACCTCACACTCACTGGATTCCATATGAATTTTGTCCAGAAAACTGACACAGTGTCCATTTTGCTCCCCTGTTTTTTTCTTTGTTTGTTTGTTGTTTTTTTTTTTTTTCCATAGGAGGATAAACTGTCTCAGATGGTGCATTGTCTTTCTGGCAGGTCCACTTTAAACATGTGTGTGGTCCTCTCTGCTCTTCAGCAGGCCTTCTCTGAAGGGTTATCTGAGTTGCATTCTGACAGTTCAGTCTCATTTTCCACTTTTCCTCCTGATTTGATCATATCACAGATGCAGGCTGGTCTGATCTAAGAGGCCTGAAGAATTGCCAATGCAGTGTGATCTGAGCGTCTAAGAAGGAGTCTCTGAGCATAGAGCCCTCCTGCGTGTTCAACCCTCCTCCCAGCCTTTCATCACTAATAAGAACCAACTCAGCAGAGACAGACTCTTTGTAATCAAAATCTTATCACTCAGGTGAATTTATCCTGGGTGGTTTGTCAGATTCTCTGAATGCGGCAGAAAGCTGAGGAAAATCCCAGTATAGGAAGATTCAGGGGAGGTGGATTTTCATTGTGCAGAGTGGCAGAGCAAAGGAGGGTCCTGAGTTCACCGAAGGAAAGAATCCCAGTCAGATGCTGGGGAGCACTGATGCCAACAGGTGGAGAGTCCGGGTGTTCAAAGGGAAGGGGGGACAGCACCAAACGCTGATGACTATCATTATGGTTTCCTTGAGGCATTCCTGCCATCAAGCCTTTCTTGACACACTTCTTACCCGGCAGGAACCTGGAGCCCTATCAGCTCCAGGAGCTGGCTCTTCTCAGCTTAGGTCACTGACAATGCTTACTTTGGACTCTCGGCAAGAACTCTGTGTGCAGAGTTATATTTTGTTCTCCTGGTCTTCCTACTTTGCTGTGTCCCAAAGCATTTGTTTCCTGGTTATTCTGAGAGATCTGGGGTGGAGAGAAATTCAATGCTTCCCTTTAGCCATCACACCTTCCTTCCTGCTCTATTTTCCTCTCTCCTTGAGAATCCTCAACTGTCTCATTGAAGTGGGCACCAGCACAGCCTTTTGATCTGGGAACAGAACCACAATTCATTTCACATCTCCATACATTGGATAAATATGTCCTAACATCTAATTGCATTATGTTTTGCCATTCATTTATTCAACGAACATTTAGTAAACTTCTACTCTGTGCCAGGCACTGTTGTAGGTATTGGAGATACATCAATTAAAAAAATACCAATAAAAGCCTTTGCCCTCGTGGCTCACATGTGCTGGTCAACAAACCATCACTTACACAGCACTCAACAACAGAACAAGCACTTTTCACAACCATTTACACGCATTGATTCTTTCAATACTTACCGGTGGATACTCTGACTTTCCTCCTGTTGCAAATGAGGGAACTGAGGAAAGTGACTTGCCTAAGTCTTGCTGCTAGTTAGTGACAGGCTGGGATTTCAGCCCAGGCAACGTGAAGGATAGTCAGAGTGAACGGTGCTTTCCGTATTGTAGATATGTTATCATACGAAGACTCTCATGGCTTCTCTGATGCTAAATAAAACTTTTCAGAGCATATGTAGAAACTCTCCAGTCTTCCAGTTTTCTTTCTCTATGTTAAATATAATAGTTGTGTTGAAGTGTTAGGCCTGGATGTAAAACCCTAAAAGCATCAAATGAAAGAGAAATAAATAGACAACTGTGTACGCTGTTTTCGGACAGATTCAGGCACAGAATATCAGAGTGACATTGAGTGAATTTCCTCATAATTGGTTAAAATTTTAAAAATTGAGAACCAGATAAGTGTACAATCACCCATATTTTAAAGATTCCTTGATAACCAGCCAAACTTCATGAGCTGTAGGCCAGGGAACCCAAACTCTGTCATGTAGTGGGTGATTCTCTTAGAAATAACTGGCCAGCCTGCACCTACATTTTATGAACTGCAAGACTCTAGGGAAACAACTCTTACAAAACCAAATATGTTAAAGAAAAGTATACCAGGGCCAGAGATTAGTGCCTGAAATTTCTACTTTTTGTAGTTTTCATTACTTAAGAGCCTTTATGAAAAGCAAATATATATTAGGAATAGTTAGAACAGTTATCAGCTAATTTCTGATATTAATTGGCAGGAGATGGGGGAAACCATAAAGCAGGGTATGGTTAGATGACATGTCAATGAAAAACAGCAGAGAAAATGAGCGGGAGTGGCAAGACTGCTCCCTCCCCTGTCTTGCCTGCAGACCTCCCCGGCAAAGCTCTGTCGGTGTTCCCCGCCAGAAGGCAGAGTCCACGAGGATGAGGCTTTGCTCTACTCATTGCTGGCTCTCCAGAGTCAAAGCAGTTGAGGCACATAACAGGTGCTCAACCAATGTTCGCTGAGCCAATGGCTAAGTGAACATCAACAGATTAAAGGAAATAATATATAATTGCTGAATAAAAGTTTCCATCGGCATGATTCTGAATATTTAAGGGAGATCCCCTTTCTGGGAGCAAGACACTTGTAACACTAGGTTTTAATTTTATTATCTTTAGTGACTATCATCTGAACCACAGGATTTAAAGCTCAGAAACAGGAGGGATACTGTTTTGTTTTTTGTTTTTTGTTTTTTTCTAAAACCAGTATTGAATGAATAATAAATGAACTGGCCGGCAAAAACAGGAGAAACAATAGTGAATTAGGTGGTAAATAAAATATACTGCATTATTACTATGAGAGTCAGATCAGTGATTTTAATTGGGGAATAGGAAGAAAAGAATAGCGGGATATAGAAAGAAAAGTACATTCTTGAAATCTGTATTTTAAAACTTTATTCCTCTTGTGCTTTGAGTCCACTTCTGCACAATAGGCTCCCAATAAATGCTTATTGACTGCTTTATTGATTCCTCTCTCACTGCAAAACCAGCAATCTTAACTCAAATAAGGCCCCAATTTAAAATAGATTAAAAATAAACATTTATTTAATTTTCGCTGTGCTCATGTCATTGGAACTCATTTCTTTTCATTGTTAGAACCACTATGCAAATTACCAAGGCACCAAAACCCACCTCTTCCCCTCTCATGCTCCCTTACCGACCCACTTGTCCATTCCTCCATTCAGCCATTTATCTAAGCAACAAATTCTGCTGGGTGCCCATCAATACAGGGCCTGCCATATAACTGGCATTCAACAGACAATTCATTTATTTTGATTTGGAAAAGCACCCTCTTTACAATGTGGAAGATGAGTTGGAAGAAATAAGCCAGGAGAACCTTAAGTGTCATTGTCTTGAAACACTGTTGATCATACCACATCAGAATAAAACTCTTGACTCCACAGCCCTCGAAAACTTGGTTATGACTTGTGAATGTGAGATAGGGAACTCATGGACTGTATACATCACAACACATACACAAAAGTAGAAATAAAAAAAGATGCCATAAGGTTGGATAAAACAATATTTTTCTGTCATGTTATTTTCTACTACAATTAACGAGGACCTCAAGGTATAACATACACTTTGAGACTATATGGCTATAAATCTTCTATCAGTCTTTATAAGTTTAAATCTTTCTTTCTGAATTTTCATCATATATGGTTAGATGTTCATGGTTTATACCTTGTAATGCAGCTGACAAAGAGCTTGTTCTAGAAATAGGGACTGGTTTGTGCTTCCATTTGCCTGAGTTTGTTGGCTCTTGCATTTTTATTTGTTTTTGTTTTTTTGTTTATATATTTGTTTTTTGGTTTTTTTTTTGCAGTAATCCTTTTAAGCCCCACATCACACAGAAAGACCTAATTCTGTTAAATGAGATAATATGATATAGAAACCCACTTGCTAAGTACTCTGATGCTTGGGATAACGTGAAAGTAATAAAAATGTCGGTAAAATACCACCAGTCCCTCCGTGTTACAGAACTCTCACGCTTTCTGCAAGATTCCTTTGCCAATCTGACATGATATTTGAACATCTGATGTGCAGACCAAGAAAGGGTACAGAATAAATTTATATATTACATAAAAGTAAAGCTCAATTTTTCTCTTTCAGGTGAAAAATAGAACAATCTCATATTTTTCTTCCCACACCCTAGGAAATTATCAAGGGACCTCCCAGGGTTCGCAAGTCTCCTTTTGAGGTCATCGCCTTAGAGAAAGCCAGGAAGAAGCAGTGGAAGAGGAAATGTGAAGAAATATATAAAAGGTAGAAGCAAGTGAATGTGGTGCCTTATTCTTGTAATAATTCTCGTTCAGTTAGTTTTTTGTTTCTTTTAGTTTCTTCTACTACAGCTCTTATTTCGGTCCACACCTTATATCTGAAGCATTGCAAGGTATAATTGTAATTTTAAACTATTTTAGTTTTCTTATTTGTAATAAGAATATTTTCTAAATGTTATATCATGACATGCATTGTGAGGTGTAAATGATCAAAACCTAATCAAAGCTGACAAAAATTTAGAAACATAACTTTTGTAATACTGTTTTAAATTAGAAGTGTAAAGAACCTAATTACACACAGAAAAAATATTTTTGAAATGTTTTGTACTTATTTTCCAAAGGTCTAGAAATGTTACTTCTGAACTTACACTTTATATATTACATATTAAAAATGCAGCAATTTATGCAGGATGGCCTGAGAGAATAAATCCTGTCTGAAATTTCAAAAATACAATGTCTTGATAATTTTTATTTATCTTATATATTAGCATAATATATTATGTATACCACATTATAAATTATGTATAATATGTTACACATATTAATGCTATATTAATTGTGAATTATAGATCCTTTTTAAATTTCATTTTCTCTGTCCTTTTGTTTATTTTTGTCATTTCTTCAATCACAAACATCTCAGCCAGAACCCAGAGATTCAGTGCAGCAATTGAATTCTATCTTATCCAATAGCTACAAGAGCAATAATGGAAATTAGTATTTGTGTTTGGCTTTTGCTTACCAAGTATTTTCACATGTGTCTTTTCATTTGATTCTTCCAAAACTCTGAGGTAAATATTAATAGTATGAGTGTACTAATTTTATACCCCATTTTATAAATAAGGAAATTAATGGCAAAGTGACTTGCTCAAGGGCTTCATATTCAGCAAGTATAAGAGTCAGGACTTCAAATCTCGTAACTGTTTTTTTCTTTTCTTTTTTTCCTAAAAAATACTCTATGTTCTGGTCTTTTTATTTCACATATCTTGTCTTACAAATGTTTTTAATTTATCTTTTTAATTTTATTTAAAAATAATTTTTTATTGATGTGTAGTTGATTTCTTTTCTTCTACCAACTTTGGATTTTGTTTGTTCTTTCTCTAGTTGCTTTAGGTATAAGGGTAAGTTGTTTATTTGAGATTTTTCTTGTTTCCTGAGGGAAGATGGTAGCACTATAATTTTCCTTCTGAGAACTGCTTCTGCTGTATCCCATAGATCTTGGATCATTGTGCTTTCATTTGCACTTTAAGTATTTTTTGATTTCCTCTTTGATTTCTTCAGTGATCCATTGGTTGTTTCAGTAACATATTGTTTAGCCTCCACATGTTTGTGGCTTTTGCAGTTTTTTTTCTTGTAGTTGATTTCCCATCTCATAGTGTTGTGGTCAGAAAAGACGTCTGATATGAGTTCAATTTTCTTAAACTTTACTGAGGTTTTCTTTGTGGGTCAACATGTGATCTATCCTGGAAGTGTTTTTAATTTAAAAGTAATATTTATCAGTCTTTTCTTCTATAAACCTTGCTTTTTATACTTTGTTTAGAAAATCTTTCCTCTTTTCCTAAATTCTTGCACAGAAATCTTTAAATCCTGTTGTCTCATTTGAAATATCCTTTACTTTCTTCATAATGATAAGATCCCACTTAACATCAAGGATTAAAAAATTTTTAAAAAATGATAAAAAAGAAGTGAATTTGAAAAGGCTACATACTGTGTGATTCTGACCATATGACGTTCTAGAAAAGGCAAAGCTATAGAGATACTAAAAACATCAGTGGTTACCAGGGTTTAGCAGGAGGAAGGGAGGGATGAATAAATGGATCACAGGAGATTTTTAGGGCAGTATGATAATGCAGTAGTGGATACATGACAGTATACATTTGTCAAAACTCAGAAAGTACAAACAAAGAATGAATCCAAATGCAAACTATGATTGTTAGCTAATAAAAAATGTATCAGTATTGGCTCATCAGTTACAACAAATGCACCACACTAATTAATGGCAAGATGTTAATAATAGGAAAAAATTATGGGGGGAATCACTGGGTATATGGGAACTGTGTACTTTCTGCTCACCTTTTCTGTAAACCTGAAATTTCTCTGAAAAATAAAGATTCTATTAAAAAATAAAAATTCTGTTGATTTAAAGGAATGCATTCTCTGATGATGAATACTTCTTTTCACCTATGAAAGTGGTTGGAATCCTTATGGACATATAAGAAAATAACTGATTTTGGAATTCAGAGGTGACTAGGCCCCGGGAGCAGCACTGGTTTGTGCCTGTTGTCCTGGTTTATTAACAGTATCCTCTCTCACTCTCAGAAATGTTCCATTTACAGAATAAATTACATGACCACTCTGCTGATAAGCCTACAGGCTTGACTATCAAGTATGGTATATATAGCCGCCCCCTCCCCCATTAAAACGTGTTGGAGGGTGGTTTACAGATGTTTCCCCAGGTTTCCTCATTCTTGGTATAAGAAGCAGCTTGGTTTTCAGCATGATCATTACCTCTGGCTCTGGGCTCAGAAATGCCAGTTATAATTAATAACTGGGGGAAAAAAATAGTTTATGCTAGGAGATAAGTGTGGTGTCAGTAGAAGTGTGTTTGAAAGCAACAGCTCTTATTCACTAGGAAAAGAAGCTGAAATATTTCTTCTTGCTGTGAAGCATGAAGATAAGTTTGCCGTTCTCGAATTTTCTGCTCTGCTCTTCACCTTGCTCCACGAGCCCCTGTAAGGAGGATGTATACGTGGACTCCAGGACCAGCTCTGCTGCGTGGCCTGAGATAAGCCACTTAATCTTGGCGGGGGGGAGGGGGCTCATCTTCTTCACCTGGAAAATGAAACACACGAGTCAGATAATCCTCTTTTTCTTTTAGTCCTAAAATTTTATGATTATGTGTCCCACAGTTTTTAGATATACCATGAGGGGTTGAGAGTGGTGGGAGAGAAGGATGGGAAAACTCATGAGGCAAAAAAGTGGGGAGTTCTGAGAAGCTCAGACTTGAGACATGCCCTTCCAACTGGGGAGAGTAACTGGCATCAACCAAACATTCCCACTGAGAGTAACTAGAAAACTAGATAAAATACAGTAAACAGCAGTTTGAAGGTGTTAGAGAGAAGGCGTTACAGAGACATGGGGGCTTTGCTTATCCTTTCTGGAAATCAGCTGACTCTTGGTGCAAGGTGTGCAGTGAGGAGTCTGGAAAGAGTTCTTGTGAAGTGACAAAGGAGCCGGCACGGGTTTGGCAGCCACGTGGGCCTGGTGAGACGAACTTGGATTTCAGGGCTGTCAAAACAGCCAGGACTTGAGCCTCCAAGTTCCTGGAGGGAAGAGAAATACAAGGATGTAAGTCTGACCCTCAGGAACACACTAAGAGCTTAAGCTGCTCAGGGTGAGAACTTAAGAAGCTAAGTACAAACATGCTGGAAAACAATGGGACAGTTTCTAGGTCTCAAGGTGAGGGGGAAAATAGGGTTCAGGATGTGTAAAAGAGGAGGCACCCAGAAAATATCCCAGGTTCTCAGTCAGGCTCCCTAGAGGGCTGCACTGTAGGACCACGGGAGCAGATGGAACAGGCAGATGGAGCCGCACCGAGACTGAAGTCCATGCTCTGCTTAGCTCAGGCCTGGATTAGACAAGGGCATTCTCTTTGTCTGGTCCAGGGGGGGAAGATGACAAGCAATGTGATCTAAAGGTTAGCCTCCTTTTCATACACAATGTATAATATTCAGTTAAAAAGATGCAAGCACATGTACATGCAAAAAGCCAGGTCCAGATCAGTAAGAAAGAATGAACTTTTCAGTTCATAGTGTTAGGATAATTGGTTAGACATGAAAAAGGAAAAACATTGGACTTAGGCAAAAATAAGTGTCAAGGGGCTTAAAGAACTATATATAAAGTGACCAAATTATTAAATTTAAAAAGAAAATTGAAGAGAATAATTTTAATATCTTAAGTAAAGAAGGAATTCTTAAGTGAAGCATTGAAAGGAGAGAACCTAAAGGGGGATTAAGGGATAAATTTGACTCAAGTAAAACTAAGGACTCCTGTCTATCAAAAGATACCTTAAAGAAAGTGGTGGCAAGTTTTTAAAGCAATCAGAACTCCTAGACATTGTTGGTGGGAATATAAACCAGTAGTGCCATGTTGGAAAACAGTTTGCACTATCTTGTAAATAATCCCAGCTACTCCACTATCTTGATATGCCCCAGAAAAAATGATGCATGTAGCATCTTTGGAGCATAATAATGTTTGTAGCAGCACATTTTGTAAAAGCAAAAACAAACAGATAACAAACACTGGAAATAACCCAAATACCAATCAGGAACAGAATGAATGAATTCTTTGGCATTCCACTGAACGCCACAAGCTTGTGTAAAGGAATAGACTGAATCTACAGCCGGAACAAGGATAAATCTCAGAAACACAATATTGAGGAAAACAAAGCAAGTCAGAGAAGAATGTATAGGATATGTTTCTATTTGTATGACATGCAAAGTCTGAGATAGTTTCTTAGATGTTATTGAGCAAGGAAAAATAGTGACAGAATCAATGAGTAAATATAAGACTTGGATCTTTGGGAAAAAAGTAAGGCAAAGCTGTCTAATGTAATCAAGAACCAAAGTAGAAGAAACACAAGTAATATGTGCCATTAAAAATCTATGCTTTTTGTTGCTGCTCTAGCAAATTCCCACAAAGTGGCTTAAAACAATACAAATTTATGCTCTTACAATTGGGTAGGTCGGAAGTCCAGGAGGGCTCAGCTGGTCATCTGGTTCCTCTGCTCCAGGACTCACAAGAATGAAATCAAGGTGTCAGACAACCTGGCCTCTCAACTGGGACTCTGGGGAAGAATCTGTTTCCAAGCCCGTTTTAGTATTGGCGGAATTAAGTTCCTTGTGGTTGCAGGGTTAAGGCCACTGTTTTCTTGCTTGCTGTCGGTGGGGAGCCTCTCAGGCTTAAGGCTCTCCGTAAAGCGTCCCGCATTCCTTGTGAACTTGCCCCTCCATCTTCAAACCACCAAGAGTGTGTCAAATCTTTCTGGTACTCCTAATCTCGCTCATGTTCCGTCTGCCATGCTTTCTGACTCCAGTCAGAGAAAGTCCTCTGCTTTCAAGGGTTTATGTGCTTTGATTGTGTCCACTAAGATAATCCAGAGAAATCTCTTCTCAAGGTCTGCAGTCTTAACAATATCTGCAAAGTCCCTTCTGCCATATAACAGAACATATTCACAAATTCTGGGCGTTACGCCATGGGCATCTTGGAGTGGAGGAGGTGTGGAAGGAGACGGGGTTTAATCGGCCTCCTATAATAAAATGAGAAAGGGGAAGGAACCACTGATGCAGAAGAACATAAATAAATTATAAAGCGCAAATCTAAGCAAGTAAGTGTGAAAATCTACTGAAATGGATGGCTTTGTAAGAAAATATAATTGACTAAATTTTACATGAGAAGAAACAGAAAAGAAAAATCTATCCATGGCAAGGAATGAAGAAGATCATATTTCCCGCAAAAGAACCAGTCCAAACGGTTTCACAGTTGACTTTTTTTTCAAACCTTCAAGAAATAGACAATCTCAGTGTTACCTACATGATCCTACAACTTGAGAAAAAGGTTTGCCAGGAGTTATTTACTGGTCTCCAGCCCCTCTTATCTGACCATCTGTGTTCTCGGCATTTCAAGGGTCTGGAAGCAGGGCTTTTCTAGTAGGGTTCTGGTTAGTTCTGCCAGCTAAAGGCATGCATGCAAGATGAAGAAGGGAGGGGAATGGAAGAGCCAAGTCTGTTTCTGATAGTGGGGGCAGGGCCAGGGCTGGTACAGGCAGGCTGGTGAACGGCAGTGACAGGGTCCAGAGGCACTGGGGGCTGCAGCAAATGCAGGGACATTTCTCCTTCAGAGGCCACAGCTGGTTCCTGTAGATCCTGATCTTGGGACAAAAAGAATTTCTCCCTTGCTCTTCCAGCTCTTCCACACATTTTGAGACCCCATTTCTGCTTGAAATACCTTGAGTAGTTTCTGTGTTTCTTGTTGGAACCCGACAGATACAGAAGGTAAACTTTCAAGTTATTTTTATAAAGCCCATTCAAATTGATCACATAATTTGCTGAACACAGCATTAAAAGAAAGTGACAAACTAGTTTTGTTAATGAATGTCAATGTGAAACTTCTAAATAAAACGTTAAATAAAATATTAAAGTAAAACATAATTTAATGAATAATTTTATACGTAATAAATCATGACTAACTCGGGCTCATCTCAAAATCATTTCTCATATTAATATGTCAAAGGAGGGAAAGGGAATGAAATAACAGGTGTAAATTTTCCAAAGAGTGAGACAAATTTGTTTTTTATGGTAATATACTAGCATAGCCCCAGATAATCAGCTGAGAACTACTGGAAACAATATGAATATTTAATAAAATGACTGGTTACAAAACTAATTTATAAAATAATTAGCTTTTATTTTAAAAACAACTGATATGAAAGAAAATATCTTAGTCACAAAAGCAAAGAGAAAAACAAAACTGGAAAAATGCTTTTGAAAAAGTGCAAACCTGCATGATCACTGATGAAGAGCATTAAAAAACCACAAGATCTGAAAAGATGTATTTTGTTTTTATTAGTTCTTTGCAAATTAATCTTCTAAAACCATATATTCCCATCGAAATATCAAAGTGTTCTGTTTTGCTTTTCTCTTTTTTTGAATCTGACAAAAATGTCTAAAATACAAGTTTGAGAGAATAGTCAGAGAAAAAAGAAAAGTAATGTGGGCAGTCTAACTGTGTCCAAAAATAAAATGTACCATGAATGTTACAGTAATTAAAACAGTATGGCACTGATGTAGGAACAGATCTGCTCACAATGAAACAGAGCAGGGTGTCCAAAGTAGACTCAAGTCCCTATGAAAATTTGATATTTATGATGCAGTTGACATTTCAAATCTTTGGAAATGTACACTTTATAAACAGTAAGAGGATAATTTATTACTTATATGACACAAGTTTCAATAAATCCAGATCCCTCCCTCTCTCATTATATCAAAATAAATCATGAATTAGTAAAAAAAAAAAAAAAATTCAAATAAAAATTATGAACATAAGACGTGCACATGAGTGAATTAGTTTTTATTCTCTGAGTGAAGAAAGTTTTCTAAGAATAAACCCAGAAGCCATAAAGAAAAATAACTGATATATTTTAAACACAAATATTAAAGTTTTTCTATTAGGCAAGATAGATAGATGGATGGATAGATAGATAGATAGAGACAAAAGACAATTTTTCTTCACTGAGCAAAAAATATTTGTAACATAGATATCAAGCAAAAGGACTGAATTCCTCAATATGCAGAAAAGCACATCAAAATGTATGTATAAAAGATTAACAAACAATCCAATAGAAAAATGGTTAATGGATATGAACAAATAGTTAAAGGGAAAGAAATATAAATGGCTAATAACCTTAGGAATATTTCCAACATTCTTTAAAACTAATGAAATGCAATTTACAATAACAAAACACACTTTCTCTTTAATCACATTATGAAAAATTAAAGAAGTCTATAATCCCATTGTCGGCAAAAGAGAACACAGTGACTGATACACTTTGGGTAAGTATAAAACAGCACAATCTTTTTGGAGGTAAATAGGCAATTTCTATACAATTTAAAAATTCATATATTGAATAAAGAAAGACTGGGGATTTTTCTGGGGATTTTCCCTGCAGATTTAATTTGCACACTTAACACATACTTATTGGACACTTACTATGAGCTAGTCTCTGTGTTAAATACGACAGTATTAATAGTAGTGAACAAGATAGTCTTTGCCTGTAAGGTACCAGCAATCTAACATGTGGCACTGCTGGGGTGAGGTAGAATGCATGCCTAGCATGCATGAGGTCCTAGGTTCAATCCCCAGTACCTCCGTTAAAATAAATAAATAAATAAACCTAATACCCCCCCCCAGCCCAAATGTGGCATTGCTCATAATGATTAAAACCAAAACTTGGGAGAATCTTTGTGTGTTGGTAATGCACACACATGATGCCATGAAATTATTAAAGAGAATGAGGTAAGTACTTTGTACTTTGTGGGAAAAGTTCGTGAAGCAGAAAAGCATATCTTAGAAAGCATGCATAGCAGAGTTTCCTGCCAGCTTATAAAGATACACACGCACCCCAACACGCAAACAGACACCCTCACGTACATATATTTTATATTATACAATACAAAACCTCGGGAAGAATACACATCTCTTTCAAGAGGTCACCCCTGGGAAGATACATAGGAAAGGAGGGGGATGTCAGACCATTTCTCTTAATTTCGTAGAATTCCAAATGGTTTATTTCTTCCCCCCATCACATATATTAATTTTTAATAATTAAAGAAGTTATCTCGGATCGTTTTAGAAAGAGTTTTCTCAAAGGTTCTTTTGTATTTATTCCCACAACACATTGAGATCTGTTGGTGAACTCCGACTTCCCACGTGCCCTTAAGGGGAACAGATTCCTGCCTAATTAAGCAACCCAGTCAGCAGAGAATGTACAGGCACCGCCGTCCGGAGCACCAGGACTCACACTGAGGCTTGCGTTCCTTCACCGTGCGGAGGTCTATCTAGAATTGATTTCATTCTCAAAGTTCAATGCCTTCTAGCACTGCTGCCTCCCCTAACCTTTGAGGGCTTCTCATTCTAGAAGTCTTCACTGCTGGTGCTTAATGTTTGAAAGAGCAAGAGGAAAGCTAGCATTTATTTTGCAACCCCAAAGTAATCATAAAGTGGTTATTTTAATGTTCTCCCCTTTATATTCAGTGTCTGGGCCAAGTAGGAGAAGACTCTGTGGTCTTGACACTTCATTTTGCAAACAAACCTTTTCAGGCATCAGTGGTGGTCCCAAGGCAGCAGTGTGGTGGGCATCTTCAAACTCCTTTCTTTACACAGAGGAGGTTGACAATTCTGTAAAGGTTTGATCATGACACTTAAGTAGTCCGATATTCTACAATGCAATCATACCTACAAGTGTGATGGATTGCATCTTAGGCACAATGATTGTTTTTGGTCGGGGGAAAAGCCTCCATGGACGAATTGATACTGGGCTCCATGCTGGGTCTTATGCATTAATCATGAAGTATCATACTTATGCAAATGGGTAGAAGCCCAATTAGGCAGAGAGCACAGAGCCCTGGGAATAATGTTATGGGCTATTGGGTCTTTGAAATACACTCCTTGGCCAAATATTCAAAAGCAAAGCAGTTTTGAGATGCCTTTTTACTTTTGAAAACAGGTGTACAATTGTCTTCTTAGTGCTTATTTCATGCCTTCAACCTTAAAATAAAGCTTTCTCCCAGTTGGCATGATTTTCCCTCATTGCTCAACAGGAGCGGTGGAAATTCTGAATCACTGACAAGAAAATAAAATGTTCATTCGAAATCTAGACGTGCTGAGAATATTGAGGATACCTCAATATTTGGGGGTTTTGCCACACATTTTGAAGGTTTCATATATTCAGTTTTCCTCTGGCAATCTCTGCCATCTCTTATATTTTGTGTGATTAATCAAAATATTCAGGTTTCTATTTTGTAAACCTTCTCACAATGCAGATGTTGTGAAGAGAAAGTATAGTGTGCGGGGAGACAAGCTCTCCCTTTTATGTGTTACGTCCCATTTTCAAACTTTGTTTTGCTAACTTGAAGCTGCTGGTGGCTTATCCTGGTTCTTATTCTCATAAGACACTTGTTGCTGCTCCAGTATTTGGAGAGGAGGTAGTGGTGGATGGGAATGAGGGACAAACACAAGAGAGTTTATCTATTAATTAATTAATTTAATTAAAAAAATTGATAGTTTTTATTTTTATTTTGGGGGGAGGTAATTAGGTTTTTCTCTTTTTTAGCAGAGCTACCGGGGATTGAACCCAGGACCTTGTGCATTCTAGGCACGCACTCTACCACTGAGCTATACCTTCCCCCACCCCACAAGAGAGTTTAAAGTTTGCTATCCCCCACTTAAATCTCTCTCCCTAAAGTGGTCCTTTTGAATGTGGTTATGTCTACACTGCCAATGATTCAGATTAGGCAGATAAATAGTCAAATTGAGTGTTGTTATCTAAGAAAAGTTCACAGGTTAGGAAAAAAGACTGAGTTTTTTTTTTTTGCTGTGATAGATGGGATCTGTACTTCTAACTATCTAGTTTAACCAAAGCTTCAGACACATATTTGAACATTTTGTTATTCAACTGGAAACCAGCTTAGTTCTTAAAACCCCATTTCCTTCATCAAAAATATCTAGGCAAGGGCTGATTGATAGGTCATTTACTACAGAACCCTTGCTTCCAGCAGGGCTCTCACTCATGGTGGGGTAGGTGGAGGATCGGCAGAGAACGGAGGCAGAAGGAGGAGGGAGAATGGAGGGAGATGGGTGACCAGCAGGTCAAGGGAGAGAGAGTGAAGGAGGGAGACTTTCTTTATAATGTTTGGCAGTTGAAGTTAATGCCTGGAAAACTCTCCTTCAGGAGGAGAAAAGACTTCCTGACTTTTAAAAATGGTGTTAATCCACTGCTCTGCTTCTCAGAATGCCCCTGGCTGTGTGAGTAGCCCTTTCAATTAGATCTGGTTGAAAAGTTTGTACAGAAATCTAAGGCCCTCCAAATGCAATTTATTACATTAGGCTTTTCAACAAAAGATTGGCTTCTCTTAGCCCAAACCACGTTACGGCCTTGGTAAGTTAGTCCAGTCCATCTTTTCTGGCATCGCTTCTTAATTTTGGCAACAAAATCATCCTTTTTTCTTTCTCTCTCTGTGTCTCTGTCTCTCTTTTCTTTCTGTTTCACACACACACACAACTTTAATAATTACAAAACATTCTTAATTAATTACTGCTCCTCACTCTCTGAAGACTGCAGGAAGAGAATTCTTTGTGTAATCATTATTTCAGTGGAGAAACTCATTTTTAAATACATATATACCATTATTATTTAAAATAGACGGGACCAGCTAGTGGACTTTGTAGGATACTATGTTTCCCATGACTTTTGAGCAGCTGTGGAGAGAGCCCTGTACCCACTGACATGAAGCAGGCAGACATAACAAAGGGCCCTCCCCTCAGCTCCAAATTTGGAAAGTCGCCCCCTCCCCACTGGCGTTGCCCTCCCTGAAAACGGAACCTACGAACAGAGGGATCAAAGTGTGAGAGAAAGGCCATGGCACCTCTACCCAGAAAAACATCTGATTTCCATTTTGGGTAGGTTTATTTAGGTGTTTTCTGTTTCCATAGCAAAAAAGGAAGCAGCGACTGGAGCAGTAAGGCAATAACAAGTTGTGATGTCAAGTTGAAATTTGTCGGACGGAAATTAACAAAACCTGATGATACCTTTGGGTTTTCTCCTCCACAAACAAGGTTAGAAAAGGGCCTTTTATGTCAGTGTTTTGCTTCTTTGCTTGTTTTTTGTTATCATTTTGATTTTTGTGTTTGCTATGCAAAACAAGTATTTCTCCCAATATGGTCTGGAACAAAGGGGCACAGGGAGGCTTAGAGCTGAGAGACGAGTAAGATCAAACCCTTCAGAATATATGCTGTGATCTGGCCCAAAGGAGCTCTTTCAGACAGCCTTGCTCTGCCAGCAGAAGGTGGTGATCATTCCCCACGGAAATGCAGAGAAAGAAGAAAGGAGAGACTTACGTTTCCTGGAGCACTCCACCATCCCGTACCCCACCTCCCTTATAACAGCTAAGCCCTCCAACCCTGTTTGTAACTGATTCCGAGGAAGGCATCTCAGTATGGCTCTGCCAGGTAGTCGCTGCCTCCCTCCCAGCACCTCGTCCTCCCCAGCGGGCTGCAGTCAGCGGTTCTGCCTGCACTGTCCTCACTGCTTTCCTCACTCCGTGTAGTCTTTCCTTCTCACTAGAACAAACAGCAGTTCTCAAAGTGTGGTCTGCGGCCTCTTGGGAGAGCCCCAAGACCCTCTCAGGGGGTCCTTGATGTCAAAACTATGCTTTTTGTAAAGTTACTTGTCTTTTCTACTCCTATTCTCTCACAAGTGTGCAGTAGAATTTTCCAGAAGCAATGTAAGTGTGATATCACGACAGACTGAATGCAGAAGCAGCTTCGAGATTCCAACTGTCTTTTATTAACAGAGGAAGAAATCTGCAAAAATGTAAAACAATACCCATATTCTCACTAAGTTTTTTCTTTTGGAAAATAAAGTGATGTTTCATTAAAATATGTGCTTTGTGTTAACATATTAAATGTACACACATATAGAAATAACATTGCTGTTTTAAACTCTTAACAAATCAATGTTTTAAATTTTCTGAGTCTTGATTCCTAATACAATAAATGCTGATAGATAAAACCAACATAAAAACAAAGGTCCTTAGGATCCTCCATAATTTTTAAGAACGTTAAGGGATCTTGAGACCAAAACATTTGAGAATCCCTGGCTTACAAAGTGAGCAGAGCGGGCTGATGTAGAAAGGGACATCTTTATCTTTAGTGCCACAAAGTACTACAGATTAAGTACAGGTGGGCCTTGCCTTATAATAATCAAATATAGCATTCACAAGGAAGATAAATTATGTGGTGAAATTCAAATTATATAGAGATTTTGACGAGATTCTTTAAAGTGCACTGCTCTTTAAAAGTATTTAGGGTATGACTAGTTTTTAAAAATCGGAAGTGCTTTTTTCAACTTCTAAGGACACCTGTAGGACAGCCCGGTGAATGCGCCGTCTCTAAACCTAGGCGGATTTGATGTAAGACTCTTTAGATATGAGAAAAATAATAGCAATCTAATTGGGCTTTAAAGACAATGAAGCTGAAAAATCTGTATTTGGCCTTTTTTTTATAAAAAATTTAAAGCCCAGAATAAGAGATAGCAGAAGTGAATATGTGTCTGCCTCTAGAAGGAAGAGATTAATATCCTTTTCAGAACAAATTGATTTTAGCATGAGTTTTTTTTAAAGTAGAAATAAGGAGAACAAAGGATCATCCTAGGAGAAACTAGATTATTCCGCCAGATTTGTAACAGAGGGTTTTGAGGTATTATGAAGACAAAATTAGAGCAGAGAAATTCAATTAAAATTGGTTTTGGGGCGATGGAGGGAATCAAGGGTGGAGAAATAGAAGCCCACAGTTGAGTCTGGGGACCTGCAGTGAGAGCTGTTCAACTTGGAATTAATGAATGGGTTTGGGGTCCAGCAAAGCTAGGCTGAACTTGAACTACTCAAGAGACAAAGACAATAACTGTCCTAGGAGAAAAGTGAAAGAAATAGTGAACAAGTTAGCAAGTTGCATTTAGTAACAAGAGCACGTGCTAGCTGTGTGTGTTGGGGGAGTTATATATATGGGGGGTGTGTGTGTGTGTGGTGTTGCTGCCTGGGTGTTCAGACCCTGCAGCACACAAACCTGATGGCAAGGAGCTTGTACAAGCTTGACAAGCCCTGAATATAGTCTGTCCCTGGGAGGAAGAAGTCGAGGGGCCCAGACACGTGTGGTTTTGAATGTCTCTCCTTTGTGGAAAGAAAACTGCACGTACACTTGTCTGATTTCTGGAGTGCAGTACCCACAGAGTAGCCACAGTCACCCCTAAGAGTCCTGTTCTTGACAGCTATTTCAAGTGCCATGTTTTCAGGCAAGGGCTACTAATTCTGACATTTTATTTTCAGCCATTTGGATCAGTTGACATTTGACTGGCTCTGGAGTTTACTATCAAAAGATAGTTTTTTGCTTCTCTGCAGTTCTATTTGCTGAGCTAATTTTTGTCAAATTTTTTAAAATGTCTTCATCTTCAGCCAAAGAAAGGACAACAAAGATCTTTCTTCAAATGAGAGCTCTTTTGTGTTAGCTGAACACAAAAAGGTAGAATGAAAAGTTTTGGCCAGCATAGGTGTGGCCTTCGCCTCTACTTAAATATTCCATCTAATTTGTTCTATTTAATAGATGTCACATCTATGTGTGGCTAAGTTGTAGCTACGTAAAATCAAAGTAATGGTACTGAAACTTTTTATACTGTGAAATCACGGGATGAAAAAGAAGAGAAAAAGCACCTCCTGCTCATATATAGGTTCCAAGAAATTGTGAGAAATGATTTTCTAAAATGTCGTATCTAATCTGTCTAATTCCTAGGTTATCCAGGGAACTTAGTCTCTTATAGTTCATACATACAAACACACGCATATAAGCACAAATCCTGCTGAATGCTGCTTAAGAAACGTTGGAAAGAATAAGATGTGGGGAAAAAGACATTTAAAAAATAGAATTTAAACTGAGAAGCTTGATTTGACAGACCACTTAAACAACTGTAGGAAGCAAGCTGCAAAAATATACAATCAGAATTAAAGGTGGTGGAGATGAGAAAAGGACGCTTCTGTGGAAAAACAAGCAAGGATGGAAAAAGCTTAACAGAAACACACACACACACACACACACACACACACACACACACAGAGAAATAGGTCCTGTTCTTAATATCCTTACAAAAATTTTGGAAGAAAAGTTCAGGCTTCTTTAGATATTGCAGAACCGTAAGAAGGTCATTTCCATAAAGAATGCTAACAGCATCCTATGTGTCTACAGTTAGTGGTCAGATGTCCCTCCCAGAAGCTTTCTTCTCCTAAAAAGGATAAATCTGGTGATCAAAACCTAATAGAAGGTACTTAAAATTACCTTAATTTTCTTTCCAACTCCAGAGCCATGAGCAGGAGGGACCTAAGGGTAGCTTTCCTTGCTTGGGACTTGGTTCACTTGCCTTTTTCTTAAGTAAGATTCAAAGGTCATTCCATATTCTTAGGCGTATTTGGAGATTAGGCTCATAATTATATTAGAAATGAATAATACCCCCCCCAAAAAACTTTTCAGAATGAGAAATAATTCTAAGAATATTTTGAGAATATATGGCAAAGAGATAAACTCCTAGGAAAGTGATGAAATAAGTCACGAAATTACTCAATTTAAAATGTAAGATTCATAGCCCAACAAAATAAAAGGCCTTCCTTCACGGCCTGGGTGGTGATCATTGTTGTCTGGATACCGTTTCTGTAGGACCCCAGATAGGAACTGGCTTCAGATCCTCTTCTAAGTCAGAGAATATTTAATGTTTTGTGCCACGACGCTCTTGGACCATCTGGTGAAGCCAATGGAGCCAATCCTTCTCAGAATACTGTTTTGACAAATGCAATCAATTATGCTGAGTAGGAGGCCCCAGCTTCAGAAAATATCCATATTCTGTCCATAGTATGATATATTCTAGCACTGAGGCCAACGGAATCTCCTGATAAAGGGATCTGGCCTGAGAGAAGGAAAGTTGAAAAATGAACCCAAGCTTTTTGGGCAAAACAAGTGGGAGGAGGGGGTGTCATGAGCTTAACCTACCTTTATTGGACACTTGGGGAGACACAGGGGGAGCGAGAGTGGCCTACTGGGTTTGAGAATTTTTTCTCATTGTTAGACTTCCACTGAGTTGGGGATGGTTACTGGGCTTTCTTTCTTTCTTTTTTTTTTTTTTTTGATGCAGATGGAATTTATGATGAGCCTTGATGAAAAAGGAAACAAACAAACAAACAAACAAAAAAACCCCAACCATTTAGAAGCTTATTCTTCAATGCAATGTGATTTTTTTTTCTACCCGTGCTTTCCTTTATTGGCCGTTAATTGAGTTATGCTGTGACACTATCCATTCCTTACATGGCTGTCACCCGTGGTCAGATATTCTCTGTGAGGGTCTGCTCGTGGACCCCCCTGGCTTAATGCCTGATTAAGTGCAAATAATGCAGAGAAGCCAATGGAGAAAGCATGGCAAGCGCTGACTGTGAGCCCAGCAAACTCAGAGTAACGTTGACATTGATCGTACACCTTTATTTAGCACACATTGTATTTGGTTTTTACTTCTGAGTATATCTGATCATTGTTTCTTGTGTTATTCTTTGGAGTAGGTAATGAAAATGTCCAGGGTCAACTCTCATCAAGAACTGAGAATCGTTCACCTGACAGCCCTCCCGGTTCACAGCCAGCGAGCACAAAGGCCAGTGAATGAATGGCCCTGCTCAGTACACGATGATAGGACACTGGGTCAAGTGGGTGGTGGGGGCTTCAGTTCCTGAGTCTAATTGTCTTAGCTGCTGGGAAGAGGACGAGACGGGGAGCTCACTGCGTTTGCCTTGAAATGTTCCTTGCTTTACCTTTGAAACTGCTGGGCTTATGGTCCAAATTGTTTTAGAAAACCTCATTCTCTGTAACTCTTTAGGGCTGTCAACAAGGAGTTGAAGTTGAAACTAAAAGGGGAATGATGCCAATTTATACCGTACTGAGAATTTTTTTGAAAATGTGTTCACTTTCCTTCAATTTGGGGACTTGGATTTCAAGTTTTGAAGTAAGTGTATTCTTACAGTATTGTCCTACTTTTCTGACAATAAATGTAAATCTCTTCTAGACTACCGTGTGCCAGAGAAGGTAAAGTCATAAGAAGTATGTGTGTTTGCCAAGGGGTATTGTGGACTTAGAAGTGAGAAAAAAGAGAAAGTCATAGGGATAGAGAAAAGGGACAAGGAGTTAGAGGACAAGAAATGAAAGGAGAAAGAATCTGTTCCTTTTCCTTTATCTATGCAATTCTAAAACCATTGGAACCAAAATGAAGAAAACCACAGAGAACAACAAATTCCCTCTTCACCACGCACAATGTGTAATTCTCTCTTTCACTTTGGTATATATAATAACCACTCTAGGCAAAAGTATAAAGTAAGTGAAATTATTTCCAAAATCTTTCTATTTCTCTTTCATTGCAGTCATAATACACACAAGGGCACTCAACCCCTTGGAAACTTCCATGTGGGTGTGCTGAATCCTCTCTGACCCCCATCAAAATATACTTGTCTAGTGTCCCAGACTTTGAGCCCAAAATGTGACTAGAGGTAATTAAACCTTGTTAAAAACAAACAAACAAACCTCTAACTCATGATTTTCTTTTAAGCAGATAATTACTAAGTAATAGGTAATAATTTCTAGATAATAGCCAAGCTATTAACTCATTCTAGACAGTATTTTCATTTTAAAAAGACACTCTCATGCCTTACCCAGAAGAAGTAGCATGACCATTTTTGACAGTGTAAGAAATGGTAATAAAGATGTATTTTGATGCAATGATCCTTTCAGTTTCCTTTAAATCTGACCTTTAGGTGACCACCTGTTCAGGCCCAGGAAACCATACAAACAGGGGGAAGACTGAATTCTACAGTCATACAGACTATAACGTGTCCTCCAGGTTTTCCATCATCAAAATCACAAAATGATTGGGAAATACCCTTGATGAAGAAAGTGCGAAGAATCTGAGGTTATTTATGCTAGGAACTAATTTAGTTAATATTTTTAGGAACTGTAGGTGATACTTTTGATTTCTTAACTATTCCATGTCATAGGATTAAAAGAAACAGGATCTAACTGTAGTAGAAGAAATTTCTTTAGGTTCCACATTCTGGAACCTCAAATTTAAAGAGTTTGAAACTGCTTCTACCTCTGTGGATCTTTATGACCAGGTTAGATAACCCTTGATTGGTGGGTTTGCTTATCAAATTGATGCCATGTTCAAGTTTCCTTCCAGCAGTCGGATTTGGAACCTGTGGTGCTTCCCCACCTTGTCGTCTCCTCACACAAACCAGAGGCAGCAAAAATGGTGGTTCTTTCTTGGTTGTGGGTTCCCTCAAGGAATGTCAAGAATTCACTGGAATCTCTGCCTAATTGCAGAGAATAAATTCTCATGCTGCTCTTTTGCAAATATTTCAAATTATTTGCCTAACAGTAAATTAGACCTGACATGTTAATTGGTTTAGGGAGCCATGCATGATGTTTGCTCATTTGTGACTAATTTCTAATACATTAGTATTTTGGGGGAAAAAAAATCAAGTTGGAGAAAACTTGATTTTTTTCAAGTTTGGGTCTAGAACACAATCATCCTGCAACTTCTGTTATCAGGGAGACCACAGGCACTGAAATTAGTGTGAGAAGCAAAAAGGTGGCTTATTCCAGACCTGGCTGATGACTCATACGACCTCAAACACACAATTTTACTTCCCCTTTCCTGGGGTCATCCCTGCAGTAAACTAGATCTAATAATACCACATACCAGCCTCCTAAGGAAATTGGCAGAATTAATGAGATAATAAAAATAGTGGGGAATGGTTGTTGAAAAGACCTCAGGGCCTTGTATTCACACTGTCTCCTACTGTGCGGAAACATCTGACCCACCCAGATCCATTCTTTCAATGACTGTTGAGCGAAAACATAATCTCCTAGGACAGAGAAGCTGCCCCCACCTCCCACTCTGGTCCTCCTCTGCTTTCCTGACTTAATGATTGAATCACTTGTCACAATGTTGAACCTAAATCTCCTTTTTGGTGGCAGATAGATACCATTGTTCTGCGCCTTTTTCATTGAACCGGGCAAACAACAGCATGCTTGTGAAACGCCGCGGAATTATTTGGAAACAGTACATCTTGTAGTTGTGTGTGTGTGTGTTTTTTTCCCTCCCTCAGTCTCCTTTCCTTAGGATTGGTATTTGGTGAATGATAAAGTGGAGTGGGACACATCAAAAGACAGAGTCTCACAGTGAGCACAGTTTGTTTTTCATTTGAGTCACTATCAGTGATAAACAGACACTTTGTAGCTTTATGAGGTTTTTGTAGCCAGTTGTATATTAAAAAATATATTTTTAGCATAGAGTTACAAATAGACTAGAACTTGTCATGTAGTTAAGTAAGCTCTTTTTTTTTTTTTTTTTTTTTGCAGGGGGGAGGTAATTATTTTTTTTTTATTTATATGGAGGTACTGCTGGTTGAACCCAGGACCTCGTGCATGTTAAACATGTCCTCTACCACTGAGCTACACCCTCCCACTGGCTCTTGCCATTTAGGAATTACTCTGAGAGGGTCACAAACTCAGGCCAGGAAATAGATAGATGGAGAGACAGATGTAGATATAGATACCAATACAAACTTACGTAGTTGGAAAATGATTTTTATTTGTGAAGAGCGAAGGTAAACACTGTGCTATTCTTTTCAGTAACTCTACTCTGTGGTCCAGTGAAGGCACTAGGGAGAAAGTATTTTCTTTGAATTTCTAATTTTATGTGGAGACACTGAGGCATAGACCAGCGCCTGAAATGGGCTATAGAAAAAAATGGAATGAAAGACATTAGCCGCTTGTGCTGGTTGAATAGACGCATTGTGTATTCATTTTTAGGATGAGAAGTGAGAGATATTTAAAAATTCATCTTCAATTGAATTGAATTGTTCTTGGTCATTGGTGTTCTATTTTGTATAGTCTAATTAATTCTTACTGCTTGACTCTGTACCTTGGGGTGATTTTAAATAAGTAAATACGTATAGAGTTCTCATTTGCATCGTGATGTTGACTCACTGAGTGATCCTGTAGTCTAGTGTCCATCTTTTCAGTCCTGATTAATTCTTTCTTTCTTTACAAAACACCGCAGACACACACACACACACACACACACACACATCCCTCTCTTACTAAAATTTTGAGTACATTTCTGCCAAAAGTGTTATGTTTTATGAAAGATTGAATTAATATGGTACTTTTAGAAAAATACAATTTCATATTACACAGATAAGCACCTACTGGAATATAGTTGTTTTTTTCTTCCTTCTGTTTAGCATTTTAGGAAATACAACCTTGAAATTCTAATAACCATTGTATTTTAGTGTCCAATTTTACAAACTCTGCTTCCCCCAAAAATAGTATTTGAAAAAATAACTATCAAAGCTCCCCTATATCTAAACAGGTAACTTTAAATATCCAAATATGTCAATTACATGGTAACATCTGCATTTCTCATTTGTAGCCTTTTCTTCAAGAAGCTGTCACTCTGTACAATAGGCTGGGTTCTCAAGCAGGTAAACCTTTTTTGGGCTTGTTCTGACATGATGTTTTGGCCCTAGGAAGTGCAGTGAAAGAGAAAACAAAACAAAAACAGAACTGATACAATCCCTTTTTGCCTCTATTCCTACCCAACAGGGTAAAGGCTAACCAGCCTTCATTGCATCAAATTTCTAGGGAAAGAAGAGAAAGAATAGCAGTTTTTTTTTTAAAAAAGGCAAGACAGGAAAAAATGAGTGATGAGTAGGGAAGCTTTCAGCAAAGTAATGAAACTAGAGTGCTCCCAGTACCAGGTATATTTGAATGCTATTCTATTTTATTCCAACTCAAGACATTTTAGAAATATCAAATTATTATACTTTCCAGGGAGAAAATGAAGAGATGGAAGCACTGCTGCTTCTGACAGATGTGGCAGGGCGAGTTGAGCCTGCAGCAGAGGATGCGATGGATTATGAAGCCTTAAGGTGGGATAGACTGAATGGCAGACATCCAAGAGCCTGCAGAAAGCAAGGATGAGAAGAGCAGTCAGTATAAAGGAGTTGACCAAAGCTACATCAGAGCATTCACTAGCCAGGGGTGAGCATCAAAGCAAGTATGGTACCCAGTGAACAACAGACAGTGGGTTATCCTGCTGGAGACCGGAAGATGCTCTTCATGCTCTCTTGGGGACTTGTATGACACCAGAGTCCCTCTCTATGCTTGTCTCATATCAGTAAGACACAAGCCACATACCATATCATGTTCAATTAGTATCTTGGGGAAAAAAGGGAATGAGGAGGATATCCATGAAACTGAGCTTTTTTTGTTGTTTAAGAAAAACAATACTGAGAGGACTTTGATTATTGAATCAGACTAAGCTTAAACTTCTATTAAATACATTTTTCCCCTGCTAACCAGAGGCTATTGTCTTGGAGGAAGCTATAGGGACCACCAAGACAACATATTTTCTCTGCATATCTAACTTACTGTATTAAGTTTTGTAACGTTGCTACTAGTGATGGAAATTAAATGAAAAGGAGAAATTCTCCTATTATTTACCAGGTCTCAAATAATGCAATCTTTTCTTTTTTCTACTTTGTGCAGTCTGGAAAACTTCCTTCTTCAAAAGGAATGCTATTTCGTGTACTGCTGTGGCGAGAACCTGCATACATTATTTTTCCAATGTAAACTTCAAAAAAAAGTTTCTGCACTATTTCCAATCTGTTTGGTCCTCCATCTTTGCACTTGAGGGTTACCTGGAGAGCTTTAGAATATACCCCTCTCCAACCCTGATCAATTAAGTGAGAGGGTCCCTAGGCAGTTCTAATGTTTAGCTAGGGCTGAGAAACATTGTTCTGGTCCATTGGGAAGGATCCTGTGAACAATATATGCATCACTCTTCTAAATTTGGGATAGTTTCAGTACCATTAGCACCACTGAATGACTGTCAGCTTTGTTCTGCACACTTGTGAAAGGTTGACTTTCAAGAGGGTAAATGTTTTTCGATTCTTTAACATCTATTTAAAGTTTCCCTTGCTATGCTAATGATTTGATGCCTGACATAAAGCCCTGGAATGTTACCATGTTCTCACCCATGTCTAGTAGTTTTCACCTCCCACTCTGAAAGGCAATTGCCGTTTAGAGAAAATGAAGGATGGAGAAATGAAGAATGAATGAAGAAAACCTGGGGAAATATCTGTCTCTGACCCACTGTTCTCCTAATCAGTACAGACAGCATCCTCTTTGGTCCAACAGATAAAGGAGGGCTGGTGATTTTAGGTCTTAATCTTATGTGTCTGGTAACTGGTGTTTATTTTTATACATGGTGAGCCATTTATAAAATGATGAACCCAGTATTCAGACAGTCAGGAGTACAATTTGAATCTTTAACCAAGACTCTCTGGTGAGAAGAATTTATCTAGGTTCTGAGGCTACCTTCCACTCAAAGAAACTTTCTTTCAAACCCATGGTCACTTTGATCCATTAATTTGGATTTAACACTGTATTACTAGCACTCAATACTTTTTTGGGACATGAACTTTGATCTTTCTCTTTCTCTCTTTTTTTTTAAATGGAGATCCTGGGGTTTGAACCCAGGACCTCACACATACTAAGCACACGCTCTACCACTGAGCTCTACTCCCATTCCTCAAAACTTTCTCTTAAAGTATTGGTTTTGTAATGCAGAGTTAACCACGATGGAACTCAGCAACTTTGGATTTGCTTAACATTGACATAGTCATAAGAACACACTGGCAAACCCCTTGTGCATTCAAATCACCTTGTCTGAAAAGCTGAACCAACAAATCTTTAACAGTTACAAGAGTAATGTGTATTGAGAGGCAGTTACTGGATAAAAATTGGGTTCAAGATGATTTTCAATCGAGCTGATTCAAACAAAACCAGAGAAGTGTCATAAAAATATAATTTCACACACAAGGAGCACATTCTGAGGCTGACGTTGCAGTATTAATGGACACTCTCCCCCTTCCTACTACCCATCAAAATTCTTAGCCATAGAAACTAAAATGAGAGATTGTTATTGTATTTTGAAGCTTGGGTGAAGATTTTAAGAGCAGCAGCTAAGAAAAGGCAACAGCTTCATATAGTCAAAATATTAAACCTTGTCTCCTGACATTGGACTTCAGAATTCTAAATTATGAAGTGTCTAGGAAATCTAGTGAAATATGTATGAAAAAACTTTGAAGAAAAATTTTTAGAAACAATCTTAATATCAGAGAAAGATCTCAGAGTTGTATATATTTAGGGAAAAAAAACCAAACCTACAAACTTTTCCATATATATTGGATTTATTATATTCCTCCAAAGCAATTTGAAAAGCACTGAATTATGTTCCCTCTCAGCTTCCAAAAAAATAAAAACACCATAAGTAATAAAAGCAGAAAAGTTGACTCTGAAATTCATTTTCGTATAGATTTATAGGAAAACTGCTTTGATGTTTTTCCCATTCCCTTGCCAATATAAAAAAAAAAAAGGAAGAAAGAAAGAAAGAAAAGGGAATGTCTATTAAATTTAACATAAAAAAATCCACTCTTCAAACCTCATTTATCTTTGATGAGCCCTGGGCAGAGTGCCATAATAACACCATGCGCATTATAAGAATTCTAGAATCACTCAGAGTCGGGTCCCTTTCTTTTACAATCAGCTGAGTGTTGCTACTGGGCCTCCCTCTAACAAAGTCAGCCAGGCTGGGCTGACACCTTATGCAGTGCGGGCCCGCGGGACACAAAAGGGAGCTGAAAGCGGATTTCAACCTGTCTCAGCGAGGAAATCCTCATTTCGCTCTCAACACACATGCATTTAGGAAGCTTTCTTTGGTATGTTAGGAGCTAATGTCTTAATTAAGCGGGATTTCTCAGAGGGGCAGGTGGTCCTACTGGTGTTGAGCAGAACCTGCCAATGGCCCCTGGCAACTGGTGGGGAAATGAATGCCTCGGCCTTTTCTGAAAGCTCAGCATCCGTGAACTGCTCAGACCTCGCAGATGTGAGTCCTGGCTGCATCCTGGCTCTTATTTCCTCTAGGCATCATGAAAGCATGAACAGGGAGGACTCAAGTTAATATCTGGACTGTACTGATATTTCATACCAAGTAGAATAGCCAATGTGAACGGATCTGGCACATCCAGACTTCCATTCTCTGTTTATTTCTCTCATTAGAATGAGCAGATTTTCACTAACTGAAATTTCTGGTTATCAGAGAGCTAATCAAATTAATCAAAAAATGTTAAAAAAAAATGAAGTTATCCCATTTTCTAGGAGCAAAATGTCAGATTTGTTTGATGAGATGAGGTTTGATTGTGCCGGAAACCTAGTTTTATATTTAGCCATTGTGTTTACCAGAGGAAGCTCAGGTTAAGACATTATATACTGTTATCTCTGTTTACCCTTAAGAAATTGTGTACTTGTAAATCTGGCTTCTAAACTTGCTGATGATACTAGGGAAGAAAATTTGGATAGAGAATTGCAATATATGAGTGCTCTTGGCAAAGGTAGATGATCTCTCAGGATAGGCTGTTTTCGTGGTTCGAGTCCTGGTCAGTGGATCTTAGACAGAAGTTCCAAACTGCCTGCAGTCATTTGTTCTTTCAATATACATACAGCTGCCAGAAGTTGCTTTCTGAATACAAATCGGATGCTGTCCATGACTGTTTACGCCAGTTTATACCCAATCATCTAATGCTTATAGTACTTAGTACTTAGACTGATTTTCAATTACTGAAGACAATGTGATGTATCAGAGCTAGCTGGAACTAATCCAGTGTGTTTTAGGTTGCTTGTTTGTTTGTTTTTCTGAAGGCTAGATTTTCATTGGCTTTCCATCCTCTTTTTATACCAGTTTTATCTGGATATATTTTGAGGTTCTTTGCAGTTTTGCTTTGAAAAGTGTTCTGCTGAGCATCTGTACGCTTTATTTCTTGCAGGGATAGAAACACTAGCATGTGAGTTGCATTACAGGTTGAGAGAGTTGTGAAAACTGACAATTTCCTAAACTGAAGCCAGGATGATCTAATTATTTTCCTTGATATGTGTGTTGTGATTTATGATATCAAAATGGGTATTGTAATTCTCTTGGAATATATAGGTCTTTATAGTTAATAAGGTTTTTTTTTTTTTTTAAGATAAGCTTAATCAGTACAGAACAGTCTAATGTGAGAGAAACAGTGTAGTACAGTGGAAAGATCCAAAATATGTTGGCCCAAGTGTAGGATCTGCCACTTAATAAACCTGATTTGAAGGATGTTGCCTATGTTCCTGGCTTTTAGTTTCTCTAATTTTTGAATGGGAGTAATTATCCTTGTTCATTATTAGGGGATTTTATGAAAACAATTTTGTGAATGCAATTTTTTAAATTGGAAAGTGGTCACTATCCAGATGTATGATTCCATGTCAATTCATCTCCTAAATTAAAACACTAGAAGATAGACTATCAAAAACAGACAATCATACAATGAGACAAGGACAATCATATACATAAGAAAAGAAGTTAATTATTTAAACAGGAGCAAAATAGCAAAAGTTAAAATAGTGTTAGAGTATTTATGTAAAAATAGTCTTGGTGGTTTACCATAGCCAGTACAGTTATAAGGCTGGTAAACAAAAACATAGTTAATATAATTTTATGCTACATTAATAATAGTATATGGATAAGAAGATAATAATCTCAGTGGATTCTACAATGGTCTGAACACAGCTGATATATTGAATTCAGTTCTTGGCACTTTGTTTTTAAGACAGGCATTTTCAAATTGCCATATGCCCAGAGGAAAACACCCAGATGGTAAAGTTCTGTAAAAATGGAACTTGCACAAAGAATCGCTAAAGAAACTAGAGAAGAAAAGAGAAGATTTAGGCACATAGTAGAGTTGTGTTCAAACATTGATGAGCTCTCAAGCAGAAAAGGGTTTAGAACTAATCTCACGATATTCTTGAGACCAAACTATAATAATAGTTTCCTGGGAAATATTAGGGCCCTCCAACTACTATCTTTTACTACCCCTTTGACTGGGTGCAGTAGTTTGATTTTGCAGGCAAGGTATGTGTCCCCTTCCTCCTTTGCTATATAAAATTGATTACCTAGTTGAAGAAGAAAACTTTCCTAGAAATAGTTGACTTCAGCAAAAACATGCTCTCCTTGCTTAAAATTTCTTTCTGATATTTTATATGTACAATTGCATACATACAAAAGAAAATTTGAGTTTGGTTGTATAGGGACAAAGGTAAGGGTAGTGAGAAGGGGGGGCTTTTGGTGTGTGGTAATGTTTTGTCTCTTAACTTGGGTGGTGGTTACATGGCCATGATCACTTTGTGATCATTTGCTGACCCATGCACTTACGATTTATGAATTTTCTGTGTGTTCATTATAATTCAAATAAAAGTTAAAATTAAGAAGGGTATAAGTAATACATATTTAAGATATAAAACATACAAAAAAATCTTTAAAAGATTTTGTAAACTCTTATAAGCAGTAGGAATGTATTATCCCAATAGAGAACTTAAAAATCATCAATACTATAAAATTTATTATCTATGTGATCCCACTATCCATCTCCTCTTCTTAGAGATAACTGCAAATATTTGTTTACGTTTTTAAACTGATTTTCCCTTTCTTTTAAAAAATAGTCTTGTTAAAAAATTTTAAAAATAGTTTGTATCCCAACGTATGTAATCCTAAATAGAACTTGTTTTCTTTTCCTGGTTTTAGAGCTTTACCAAGCATGCTTGCATACTGCATGTAGTCTTCTGTGATTCGCTTTTTCCATATTGTTACATGGATTGTTCTTTGTATTGTTTTATTGGAAGAAATCCTCATTGACTAAATGGGTTGCGTACATCTTCTCCTGATTTGGGGATTTCTTGTTTTACTTTTTAAGTGCTGTTGTCTGATGAATGGAGGCTTTAAAATTTTAATGGGGTTGTGGTTATTATCTTTTATTTTATAATTAATAGTTTTTGCATATTATTTAGGGAGTCATTCTTTATTCTAAGGCCATACAGATATTCTTTTGTGTTTTATTCTAGGTTTTTAAAGAGTTGTACTTTCGTGTAAGTTAATCTAGCTGGAATTGTTGTTAGGACTATCCATGTTCATATGGACAATTATTATGTGAGCACAATTTGTTGAATAGCCCTTCACTTAACCACTGATGTGCAATGGAACTTCTGTCATATTTCTTGACTTTCTATTGGATATTTATCTATCCCTGTACCAATATCACACAGTACTCTTACACACTGCAGATTGTCTTTATAATTTATAGGGGAACACCCTTCACTTTTTCCTTCTTCCTCAAGGCTCTAATTGACCTTTTTATCTCCATATACATTTTACTATTTGTTTATCAAGCTCCTTATAAAATTCAGCCATGCCAATGACTTTAGTTTTCCCCCCCCCTTTGTTTTGTGTGAAAAGGTAATTAGGTTTATTTATTTATTTATTTATTTATTTATTTTAAATGGAGGTATGGGGGATTGAACCCATGACCTCGTGCATGCTAAGCACTGTACTCTACCGGTGAGCTATACCCTCCCCCTATGACTCTAATCGTATTAAATCTTTATTTAGCTCAGTGTAGGTAGGGTTGATCTCTTACTAGTATTGTCATCTTAACCATGAAGATCATGTGACTCTCTTTAACATAGGACTCTTTAATGTTGAGATTTAGAGTTTTGGGGGAGGGTATGCTCAGTGGTAAGAGCATGTGCTTAGCATGCAAGAGGTCCTGGATTCAATCCCCCATACGTCCATTAAAAAAAAATTAAAAACCTAATTACCTCCTCTCAAAATTAATGTTGATCTTTAGAGTTCTACGGTTTTCTCCATACAGGTCTTTTACCTTTTTGTATTTGAAAGAATTATTCCAAAGTATTTTTGTGGTATAGACATGAAATATATTGACATTTTATCTGGCTTCCTCTAAAACTCTTATTGATTTTAATAATTTATAAGTGAATTTGTTTTTTTAATGTAGAAAATCCTACATTTGTGAGTAATAACCATTTCTTTTCCTTTCCAATCTTTGTGACATTTCCCCCCTCTCTTTACTGTGTGCCAGGATCTGCAGTAAAACTTTAAATAGCAATGGTTATAGAGGGCAGTCTTATCTTGTTACTGATTTTAATTTAAATACTTACTTGTATTAATATGGTTGCATAAGACACCTTTGCTCCTTGGCAATCACTCAAAATTAACAACAATTTTTTTTTAAATGAAAAAGACCCATAATTTCTATCTTCATTGAAACTAGGGGACAGATATAATTCATAGACACAAAAACACCCATAAAATCTTCCAAAAATAGGTCAGCAAATGGGAACTTAATCATGCCGAATTAAAGACAGAGTTTTGAAGAATTAGAGAGAAAAAGGCATTCTAGAAGCCATGCATCAGATATTCAAATAAGGCATAGCTGCAGTATCTGAAAAAAAGCATAAAAACAATGGAATAGAAAATAAATTCCAGATACAATTCAAAGAGGCTTTCTTGAGTTTTAAAAAACAAAGCAAAAATATGTATCTACATATTATAAGGGCACATTTCACCAAAGCAAACAACTGCCCTTCAAAACAAACATATACACAAAAAGAAAAAAGTGACCCAGAAAACTCAAGCTTAGTAAAATTCTTGGATTTTAAAGATAAAGAAAGAATCTTTTGGGCAGTGGTATAAATAGAATAAGACACTTATAGGGGGAAAAATATCAAGCCGTCCATGAATGTCTCCACAGCAACAGACAGAGGGAAAGAGCTACAAAATACTCAAGGGAAGAAACTGAACGTGGGACTTTTTTTTTTTTTATGTTATTCAATCAAGATGTTCTTCAAGTATAAACACCTCAGATAAATAATTTTAAACATGTAAGAAACTATGAGCCTTTCTTGAGAAAACTACTAGAAAAATTAATTTAAACCAGGAAATAAGCTGGGGAAATTGTGGCAAAATAATTTGTCGAGTACTGAATGTAGTTAACTATAAAATCAAGACTCAAAGAAATGTGGGGTTTATGGTGGCAGAGGAGAATGTGAAAATTACATGCCTATATATGTAGAAATGAGACAGCTAAATAAATTTGGAAGGAAGGAGGAAACATCGAAAGAGATGAGTTCATTGATTAAAAAGGTAGTCTATTAGCTAGGAGTCAAAGGAATCCTTTAAAGCTGAAAAACCAGTAATATAATTATAGATGCATTTAAAAGTATAAATATAGATATTGCTGAGGTTAACATTATCAACAAAAAATAGAAAGTAGAGAAGAGGATATAAAATGGAATGCTATTTTATACGTTTTCAAAGTGGGGATAATTACTGTCAAAAGAAATGCTTTAAGCAGGGATAGTAAAGTTTAATTATAAAAGTAATGACTAGAACAAAAAGACAAACTTTCATAACCATCAGAAGAACTACACATAAAATGTAGATTGAAGAAACAAGACCACAATTTGAAGTCTCTAATTTAAAAACATGTAAAAAGAAAAACATAATATAAAACTATGCAATAGAAATAAGATCAGAAATATTTTTCATATCAATAAATATAAATGAAATTAATTCACATATTTTCAGAAAGATTTTCCAATAAAGCAAACTATTTCATATATATATATATTCTATATATTCTCTACACATGATAAATAACTAAAACAAATTAATTCAGAAAGATTGAAAATAAAAGAATGGCAAATTATACAAGTAAAGGCAAACCAAAGAAAGCTAAAGTCCTCTTCTATTAGTCAAGGAAGAATTCTGGCCAAAAAGCATTAACTGAGACAAAGGACAGTCTGCAATTTTAAAAAGAGTCATTTACAATGAAAACATAGCAGTGTTGACTATCTATGAGCGAAATGGCCCAACTTCAAAAAACAAAACCTACAAGAAAGATAAATAGACATGTAATAGAAGACTTTAACTCATCTCTCAGCCCATGATAGTGCTTAAAAAATTGAAGATATAAAAAAGGAAATAATTTTATAGGCAAGTATAATTTATAATTAACCAGTAAAGAGGTAGACAATTAATTTTCAGGAAAGAAATAGAGAAAGTTATGGATTTACTACCTCTTGTGGCTTTACTTTCCACCACACCTTTGAAAAATAGATTACCAGTGCTATTTCAACTGCTCCAAAGAATGCAGTATGTCAGCTATCGCATTGTAAAAGTCAGTTAAGATTATCACTTAGTTCGCTAAATTATGTATACCTGTGGGGCGTCAAGGTGATCAAAGTCCTTGAAGACTAGGTTATGTCAAAGAGCAGGAGAGCTGACATAATCCAAAATGTGCAGTGAAGGTATACTGCTGACCCTTCCTGCTAAAAGAAAATAGCTTTGGTGGTTCTTTACAATTGGTATAGAGGAAAATAGCACAATTAATTTCTGAATTGATTTGCTTCACACTTCGACCATAGCTGACGATCCCACGTACGGAACAGCAGCTCAGTTGGAATCAGTGATAATTAAATTGATCGTAATCTACAGTGATACTGCAACACCCATCTGCCTTTTGTACAGATGAGAACATTAGGAGTTTGTAGGTATCATTATTGGTGCACTTTTAAAGTTTTCATGATAACAATAATTTCAGCAATTTCCATAAGAATGTGGTCTGCTTTTGGTTTCTTATGCTGGTGTGTCTTACTCCATGGGTCAGGGAGCCATTGTGGAAATTCTAATAGTCTATTTCAGTTATCTATTTTGGAACTGAGGAAACAACCATGGACATTCTGAGCATATTATGAGGCAAAGCTAGGTCAAAATCCTATATATCCTATATATTATCTAACATCACAAGTTCCTGCTTTAACTAATGGTACCACAGTGGCATTTTGGATTCCTAGAGTTTTTCTAGATATATAGATTCATTAATGAATCCATTTATTTCATTCATAAGGACACTATAGTTCTTCACTGTAAAATGTCGCTATCGGAACAGGGACCCGTCTGATTGCCATTCTTTCCCTCTGCCAGTTACATTAAGTATATTTTTCTTTTCTCAGGAATTTGGCCTCTGCCACTTTAGATCATGTGTTTCTCATTGAAATTAGGGAACTCAGGTCAATGAGATATCTCTCGCCATTATCATCCCTGGCCTTCAGAGGACAGACACCACAGAGATTTTCAATCATGTTGGTTTTCAATGCTTAAGAAAATGAATGCCTGATGGGATCTCTTGAGAAATGATAGGAAATGGGATAGATCATATAGTATAGTAAATCCACTCTAACATTTCTATCTGCCTATGTTTTGGGATTTCTTTCTCTACATTATGCTTGCAAAGTTCTGCCATCTAAATATTGAATGTAGGTCATTGAATATAGGTCACCATTGACCTATATTAGTCAACTCACAAAGCCAACTAGCAGAGTCATCTCTAACTGCTCAAGCTAACACATTAATTTCCAGTGTCACATTAAATTCAGTGCATAAGTGTACCCAGAGTAAAGAATTTGACCCAATGCAATATTATATTCCATTCTCCTTGACCTAATACCAGTAGAATCAATTCCAATTCATATTCTTTTTTTTTAAACTTTCATTATTCTCCAGGTGTGTGCCAATATAAATTTGAGAAATCTTGCATGTTCTTTGGTGTTTAATATCTATTTTTCTGGGCCAGATTTTGTACTTTCTGTCATTGGGAACTATGTAAACAAATTCTAGTTATGGTTATGGAAGCAGCGATGGGTGGAGAGGCTATCTTAAGGAGAATAGTCATTCTTTTGCAAGGCAGCTGCCTTGGGTAAAATTAGTACAGATCTTCAAGCAAGAGAAGATGAATGTCTTTAGTCAAGAAGGGAGGCATTTCTTCCACTTGGCCAATGATGCTCATATATCTCAGATTTTTTCTCATCCACCCAAAGGTTTCCATTTTAAGTTTCAGGGTTCCTACTCTTTCCTCATCAATGCCTTTACTTTCAAATAACACACTTCACAAGGGTCTGAGTTCAACTTATGTTGTAATATAGCATCCTGTATAA
This sequence comes from Camelus ferus, assembly GCF_009834535.1. Lineage (NCBI taxonomy): Eukaryota > Metazoa > Chordata > Mammalia > Artiodactyla > Camelidae > Camelus > Camelus ferus. Next base: position 34,166,171 of record NC_045701.1, on the reverse strand, counting down.
CAATTTTTAATCTGATTTTCAGATACATCTGCCCTGCACTAAAATGAATAAATAAATAAGTAAGTAAGTAAATAAATAAATAATTCTTTTAGTGATGCTATGAACAATTTAGTGATACTATGAACATGTCTTATGCTGGGAATTTCAAGCCCTGAATTTGTGATTTTACTTCTGCAAACGCTCCAGAAGCAGACGTCTCACCCCATAGTACTTAAAAATCACCATTACTACCATAATAATTCAATGCAGAGTTCAGTTGTTCTCCCAAATTATTGCCCTCTGTAGGCACTTCAGCCCAGGAAGTCAAAGCTGTTAATTTGAGAAATCATGATTCCACACATGCTATCCATTACCAGTGTCCCATTTTCCTGTGGGTATATGGCATCTCTGCATTTAAGCTCACACAACTCAGAAACTCAGTCTAAGAATCCAATCTTGGTGAACTGTTTCGTTGGCTTACTTAATTGCTAACAAGTACTTGGTAACTCAGGGTACAGTCAGTAAAAGAGAAATGATGCTCTATCTTTCAAACAGAGGTGTTTCAAGATGGCTGACTAGTTGCAAATATGTTGAAGAATTGAGAGAACAAAAAGGGAAAGCGACTTAATCCAAGAACTAATGCAAGACACAGCCAATACCCTTAAGTCTAGGGTAACAAAGGAGAAGAGTTGGCATTATAAGAAGTCAGGAACACCCCTCTGCTGTGTGACCTGGACTACAGCAAGGATTTGGCATCCAGGGAGGGACTCCCTAGGCAGTGATGGAGGAAGTGCTGAGAAGCCAGTCCTGGAGCCAGAAGGAAGAATACACTGGAACCAGGGCTAAGGAGAAGGCTGCCCTGTGGGTGCTGGATGTGCTGAAGGGTGCTGTTGAAAGGAAGACATGAAAGAGAAAAAGAGTCATTCCCCGCCCCTTCTCATTTTCCAATATCCACCAGGACCTCAGAGTAGCAGTCTAACTAGAAGCCAGCCAACAAGACACATTGTCATGTGTCAAGACAGCAGAACACAGAGGGTGGCAAAGGCATCAAAGAACATTCATATAGATGACTTTGTCTCACTTTGCTTAGCTTTCCCAACGGCAGGCTAAATTCTATTCTCCCCAAATTTGGAGGATAAGGCATCTACTTCTCTTTATAGTAACTGTGATTCTTATTTCAAAGTGCCACTCTGATTTGTCTTTTTCTACATTTTCACTGCTGTTGTTGTCTTACTACCTTCCATCTAATATTTGCCTTGTTTTAACCCTCCAAACAGACATATACCACAAAGTTCCATGATCTTTTATCTTCAAATTCTTACTATTTTTTAATGTACACTGGACTCTATGCTAAAGAATTATTGATGCATTAATCAGGATGTGTAGCTATGAGTTTCCTCTTAATGGTTTGTTTCATTGTGAAATGGAAATAAAACATGTAGGAGTTCAGGAAAGCAAATAAGAAGTCTGAACAAATCAAAGAGCTGTGTCATTGTCAATTCTAAAACCACAAAGTTCAGAAGACAGATTTATGACATCAGGGAAACCTATCAGGTCAAGGAGTATTTAGCTGCTTTATGCTAGGATTGCAATCATTTAAATTAACCCCCCACGTCCCACCCCATGTTATATAGCCCTAGACATCGCTCACAGTGGGCTATCTCTCTTCAGACGTGACTCCCGCATTTCCACAGATCATGCTTTTTCAAACTTCCCTTTCCTCCCTTTCTTCTAAACTGAGTGAGATGCTCTTCATTGAGCCAAGCCCTACTCGGCTGTTACCACCTTTGCGAAGCCTTCCCACGTCATTTAGAACATATCCAGAGTACTTGGTTCACACTATTTGAATATCACTTATCACATTCATGTTTTTAACATTTTAGTACAAAAGTGGCATATTAAGTAAAGTGGATTTTCCATAGTAGGGTTTACCAGGTGAACCCAATCAAACAGGAACTTCAACATTGTACTCAATCTTTGATGCCTTTGATCTCCTCCATAAAAAATTTGAACCCTACTTTGAAGGCAAGAAAGAAATGTCATTTGTATTTCTATTTCTAGCATCTAGTTCAATGCTGGGTACATAGTGGGCTTCAAGAAATGCCTAATGTGACTTAATTATATATCAATGGAAGAATGCCAAAGTCACATATTACAATGCTTTTGGACGGTGTGCATATTTCTGATTTTTCTACCTGTTCTGGTCTGACAAGTACCAATTTTCTAACCTTTAAATACATTACTTTTAAAAGTTAATATTCCTCCCTGAAATTATTTAACCATTTCTTGAAGACATTTGAAAACCTGAAGAAGCATATATTATTCCAATTCTTACGAACATGTGCTAGGCTTATCTAATTTGTGTCTATTAGACTCGACCCAATTTTAATCTTATACTCATCATATGGATAATTCATGCAGAAAATATTGCAAAGCCTTAGAAAACTGACCTTTCAAGAAGAGGAACTTACATAGCCTCTTTTTTTCTTTTTTTAAATCATATTCTTGGTTGGATTACAGTACCATTCTGAATGGCAATAATTATATCTTACACTTAATTTTTTGAGGAGAGGTTTTGAGATGACTCTAAGCCTGGGAAGCACAGAGGACGGCACTAAGGTTTTCAAACAGCAGCTACAACCATGAGAAAAATCAATCGTGAAGCAGGGCATTTTTCTCTAAGTTGTGCATATACACAGTTACAGATCTCAGTTGTCATCTGTGGTCTCATCTTGGGGTATGGACAGCTATTTAAGCTCCCTTTGGTTAAGATATTTCATTGTCTTTGATTTCTGAGTATTTCTGTTCCTAAGATCAAAGGCTCAATAGAGGAAGAAAATGCTAGTAAAAGAGAAATGCGCTCTACACTTAAACATAGATGAGGTTTAGAGTGTTAGGATATTTCATCTAGAGAAGCTTGTACATTATCATAGTGAACAAATGGACTTTCTGTCTGGGCAAAGGCCTGTTTGCCCTTCCCGCTGATTCCACCCTGCACACTAATGGATACGATGCTAATAGCGTCCAGTTGTCTCTTTCTTAAACACATTTCTTTTCTCTGCATCTTGACACCATATCAGTTGAGGCAAGCTGTGGCAGGCACATTGCTTAAAAGGATGCCCACGATGGGAAGCAGCAGCTGAAGGCGCGGTGCCAGGATTAGCCATCAGCAGTAGGGGGAAAACATTCTTGTTGTAGTCTTGTATGCTGGGAGGCTACCCACTGGCATTTGAAATAGTTCTCCTGTCAATCAAACAAATTGTTTTGCAGATCTACTAGGTGTTTAGAAGATACAGAAATAGAATTTTCAGATCTTTAGAAGCTTTTTCGAGAAGCAATATGCATTCTGTAGCAAAATCTGAAATTTAAAAAAAAAGGATGGTTTTCCTTTCAATAGTGATGCTAATGTAGCCATTGTGCCTAGAGATTACCAGAAATACTAATTTTCAGAGGTCTTTTCAAAATTGCCATGCTTTTGGAGGGTATTAATGAAAATTTGGATATAAGAATATATTTACTTTGGCCTCCGAGGATCTCAAGGTAGCCTAAGTTATCAAAACAATGGATAACGTTATTGTTAGGAAAAGCTGTGACAAGTTTCTTCTTTAATCCTCAAATCACCTTTGCCCCTGAATCCATACTTCATATTCATCTCACCTGTTTTCTCTTGCCTGCCCTCATCGGCAAGAGAGATGTCAGTCTACAGCATAGGCTGGGAGTAGTGTTATGAAGACCTATAGATGTACCTTAATGTATTAAAATTAAATTATGTAAAAAAGAAAAATGGTGAGGCTTGCAGTGAATAGTCACCTTTGTAATGCTAACACTCCTCTCTACTACTGTTTCAATTGGAGGTGTTCAACTTTTATCCCTTTTATTTCTTTACACTTTCACATAGAAACTCTTCTCTATGCTTTATTTATTTCTACTTCTGATTAAGATTTCATCAGAAGAAAGGATTGTGCTACTGAGAAATTATTTTTTAAAAACACAGAACCATACACATGATATGAGACAGAATGAGGTAAAATACCATTCTCTGAAAAATCTTTGAATGAAGGATACCTGTTTGAATTGTTTATCTCAGTGGGAATTACCCTGCAAAAATCATACAGTCCTTTGAAGAGTTCATCACCCGTGTGACATTCTTTATGAAACTTCCTAAACTCTGCCAGGCACATATCCTCTCCTTAATATTTATCAAACCCTCTGGGCCATAAAGATCCAAGTAGTTACTATCTATATACTACCGGGATATTTTTACAGTGTTTCTAAGGTTTTTTGTATTTTCTTTTTTGTTTTTAACAGAAGCAAGGCATGATAACTGCAGAAAATTTGAGAAAATGATTTTGTGATTTTATATTGTGTCAACATACCTAATATGGAACCTGTATTTCCCAGAATTTCCTTCTTTGTATGGTTCAAGTTTAGGCTTGTCCACGAGATGAATTTGTGCAGGATTGAGGACATGGATGTGAAATAGTAGTCATTATACACTAAGGTATGGTTGACACACCATGGCCCAGGCCCCAGATCCAGCACACTGCCTGTTTTTATAAAGAAGTTGTATTGGAACACAGCACACTTGTTTATATACTGTCTTCTGCTATTTTCATGCTCCAATGATAATGCCGGGTGACCACAATAGAAACCAGATGACTTGCAAAGCCTAAAATATTTTGCTTTATGGCTTGTAGATTCTGTACCTGTTAATACATGTTTTGTAAAGAAAACATTTGCTGGCCCCTGCTCTCCATGTGCTGTTGCAGCTCACACTGGCTTGTTTCCCTCCTCAGTGTGGAGCAGTTGAATCTTCCCCTTCAGTCTCTCTGAGCCAGGCCTGTGCACAGCTCTGCAGCTCTCTAAAAATCTGCACCCGCTCTGTATGGAGGCCGTCTGCATCACTGGAGTTACATATGGTGAGCGATAGATATAGTCTTTGTGGGTTCCGGTTGTCTTCAGATGTTCTATCCTGGTCTAGATTGTCCATGCTCTGTGTCTAGTTTTCTTCCTGACTGTCTCCCCAGTTGACCTACAGTGGCTCCAGGCCCACCCCCTTAGATGCCAAGGCAGCAGAATTTCTCAGATTTTTTTCAGCTTCCTTTTGTGGTCACTGGTTAGTGATTTTTCTATGATCACTCAAACATCCCCTTTCTGATCATTCTCAGAAGCCCCCACAATTATGTAAGGTCTAATCCTTATAGTAAATTCCAAGTCCATATTACTCAAATTTGCTACATTTTTCTTGGTCAAATTCTAAATGTTACAGTCATTGGTGCTGGGAGTGGGGCTCTGCTATTACCAAAATCTAAGCCCATGTCTGGATTTGGGATTAAACAGTAGGCTTTCTCACTTTTTAAAAAATTTGACTTTGATTTTATCCTCTCTTTTTCGCCTTCCATCCCTCTCTTTCTGTTGAATCGATCTCATATACTCCATTTCTCTCCTCCCTAAAATAGTCAAACTTCTCCAAAAACTTTCCCCACAAACTGCATTTTCTTGAACATCTCTTATCACTCATTCCCTGTATCATACGATTTCCATACCAACAGTCCACCCAAACTACCCTTGAAAATGCCGCCAATAACCTGCATGTGTCCTAATCCAATGGCACCTTTTCTATTTGTTGTTGTCTGTGTTGTTTCCTGTTGAGTTGTCTAACCACATATCTGCTTTTGTCACATTGACCACACCTTCCCTTTGAAAATCTCCTCTTTAATTTCCTTATTCTCCTGTCTTCTAGTTCTCTTCCTATTTTGTCACTCCTCATTCTTCTTCCTTAGCTCCTTCTCCTCTATCTAATATCTTTCTGATGGGATTCCATCCCCTGTTTTCATTTGACATTGTATCTCTAGGTAGCATAAATTCTCATAGATTGAAATGTCATCTTTTGATGATTACTTGACTTTTTAATGTATGCAGATTACTCTTCTGTTTATTTAACATTTATTTAACATTTCCACTTGGATATCCCATAGACGTATCAAAGTTAAGATGTTCCCTTTGGTTGGATTCCCTAGAAGCAAGCCTCAAGATGGAGATTTGGAGCAAGTGACTTATTAAGGGAGTGTTCGCAGAAGAAACCTACAAGGGAGTGAGGGAAGCAAGTTAGGGAGGGTGAAAAAGTTAAGCAATGGTATAGTTTCAGATGAAGTCTAATCTCCTCCTGATCCCCCAGGAACTTTCGAATGTAACTTGAACCACAGGATCTATCCTGGTTTGAGTCTTTTGTAAACCACACCACACTATCTACTACCCCCGAAGAGTGGGCAGACCTATCAGACTTCCTTGGATGTAGCAGATCCAATAGGCCAAATGCAGTCATCTTCAGGAAAGGGTGCAAGTGTGAGCCTTACCAGGTGCTTTCCAAGTAAGTAGAAAATAGGAAAACTGGAATGATAGAAATGATCCAGAGTGGGACAAAGCTAAAAGGTTTGAAAAATATTGTTATTTTCATGAGAAATATGTTATTGGTTAACATACAATGGGTATATTATGGTTAAGTGAACTCATAAATATATTTTAAAAGAAAATTAAATAAAATGAAAAATTCAGTTACTTCATCACACTAGTCACATTTCAAGCTCTCCATAGCCACAAGTGTCCAACGGCTACCATACTGTACACTGAAGGCATAGCACATAGTAGGCACTCAAAATTTGCTTGCATTTATGCTAATTAGGATAACACCATCTATGCTATTGATTATATTTCTTATGACACCGTCTCAGAACCACATGCACCAGCTTAAACTCTTCCTCTGTCTAAAAGTAATCTCCTTCCTCTCAGCACCCCCATCCCCAATCTGAAAAATTATTGCTTATTTTTCAAGCATCATCTATCAATGAAATGCTTTGACTTTCCCTTCCTTGGAAGAATCAATTATTTCATCCTTTCAGTTCCACTGGACGTCTGTTAATTTCCATCCTAGGGCTATTTTTCATACTTCATTGCTTTTCTTTAGCTAGACTGAAGGCTCCTGGATGGCAGGGCCTGCTCTTACTTGACTTTGCATTTTCCATATCTGGCACAATGCTAGCATATAGAAGTCTCTCAGCAAATGCTGTTTAAGGGGGAAAAAAAATGGAAGGGTCTCCTTCCTCTTTTCATTTTTTATGTTCTGTGACATCTATTACTTTTATCTCTCATATCTTCGACTCTTAGCTAACTTCTCTTCTTTTGTATACAAATATGCTAAAGTCTGTTCTATTAAAAAACCACCTTTGTGAAGCTTTCTTGATGTCATAATTAAAGATTACATGATTGGATACACCAAGTTTTAGACATGTAGGTATTTTACTAATGACATTAGTTAATAATATAGAAGTCTACAGTGCTTTTATTCATAATTCCCAAAATTTACATGTTCTAACATCAAAAGGTTTTCTTGGAACTCTGGTATATCTGGTAATAAATGATAATAATTCCTGATTTGGTATGCATGGGCATGGGACTTTATAGCCTAGTGATCTCAGTTAATGTGAACATGAAAACAGTATTTAATTATATGTGCCTCACTACTTTTCTAAAACCAGAAAACTTCTGAATTATGAAACATGTCTGGCCTCAAAGGTTTGAGATTGTGTGGACTTACGTATCTTGTGGCTGTTTATACATAGCAAATATGTAATACATAGATTGTTTTAGTATAATATAAAAATTTATCAAAGACAGTTTAATTGGTTTATTTATAAAAATCATTCTATGGTTAGTTATTGAAGTTTCAAAACTTCAACAGAAATTCTGGCACATCATAAAGCAAACTGTTCTCAAGATTTTGAGGGTATAAAAATCAGGATATGTCTTATTTTTTATTCAAATAAGGACCAGATGACAATAGGCTTTAGTTTCATTATTTTTAAGAAAGAGAACATACTTTTACAGAGCCAAAAGGCAGGTACATAGCCAGAAATTACAGAACAGTTCTGGAATTTTCTATACTTACACTGTTTACATCCAAAGTTGCAGGATACTCTGTCTTCTTGATAGATATAGCTCTACCAGGCAGAATAAAATCATCTTGAAATGATATGGCAGATACTTGACGATTCAGTCACGCAGAGAGGTTCATACTCCAAAAGCAATCATGAAAACTTAAAGTATGAGTCATGCTCAGAGACTGTGAATCTTCCCCAAATTCGTGACCACATTTTCTGTAAATAACTCTGCAGTCCTTCAGTAACCATGGTTCCATTGACTACAGGGAAGTTTAACAGTGGAAGTGAATGGAGTCTCCAGTGGGCATTGGTGCTATCCATACAAACTTGAGTGTGAAAGCACTCACTTCCTGGAACAAATCAGTGGTCTTCTTGTATTTCTCCCTGCAGTTTCAAATTCATTGTGTTGAATTACTCTATCATATCAGTAAAAAATACAACCTTGTGAACCACTAGCGAGCCAGTAAGTTGGCGATCTCAGGGACAACGCTTTCCAAGAAGTGCCGGATCTGCAGAAGCAGTTCAGTGAATCTCCGTCAAGTTTCAGAGACTGTGTCAGTTATTAAACTATTGTCTCACAGCGTCACAGCCACACAGCCATATGATGCTCTGGGAGGCTGGGGTTGGGACTCTGTAAACTTCATTTCTGTTCTGACTCCCAGCTGCACTTGGCTTATAGGAGGCATTAGAGAGAGACCAGGAGGCTGGCGGACAAGGAAGGAACAGGCTCCTTCCTGTTTACTTTCTATGCCTGATTTCTTTTTCTTGCTCCCATCATTGTTGCCCTAGCAAAGCCTCCTCACTCTGGCAGCAAATGGTTTTCTACTAGCAGCAGCTATTTCAGTTTGCTGTTTGTCCGATAGTCAGTCCCCCAAACCAGCCTCACTGAATCCCTTCAGAGATACCAGCAACAGGGCATCAACCCCTCCCCCTCCCCCAAACTCTGGGTTCCAGCTGCATAAGGTCTCTCCTCCGAGTACTGGAGACACCAGCACCAGCTGGCCAGAGGCTCCTCCCTTGCCCCCCAGAGATGCTGAGTCCCCATTCTTCAGTACCCTTTCTCCTCGAAGCTTCTAACTTTTAAAGATTCTAACTTCATTCTCTTTTCCCCCCAGCCTAGGGGCTATAGCAGCTTCTTACTGTTACTATCTCCTCGATGCCCTTTTTGATTCTAGAGTTTTCCAATGCTGGGGCTAAAAATTCTTTATATTAAAGCTCACGATTAAAATAACAGATATGACTTCTAACTTCTCACTGGACTCTGATACAGTGACACAGCCATAAGGTTTCACTGAAGTAAACTCAAACGTAAGACTTTAATTCAGCTTCTCTGAATACTCCTAACTAGCTAACGAATAGATCCAAATGCACCACCTCAATTAATTCCACCATCACAGCAAGCAGTGAGCCTCATTTGCAGGTTCAGGGTTGTAATTCTTATGGTAAGGTTCTTCTGGCAAACTTTATCTATTAAGTCCTCTTACCCTTTTTATCAATTGTAGATGCTTGGTGTAGCAAGGAAACTCATTTTCTCATATTTAGACTAAACTCAAATTTATTGCTGAACAAACATTGCTCCTTATTAGCTGATACATGCTAAATATAACTAAGGAAACTTTTTTCCCCCTACAATCCCAAGTGATCTCCATTTGACCTTGAGGTCACATGCTGGATACTCCCTATACAGAAAAATGTCCAAAACAAAAGTTTGTATGGTGAAGTTTTTGTTTGTTTGTTGTTTTGTTTTATTCTTTCAAAATCATGTCGCAGCTTTAAAACAGATCACTGGGAGCTTGCTTTAGCATTTCCAGTTTTCCTGAGGCATAAGCTCAAATTAATAACAGTATCTGTTTCTATACTTCACTATTACATTTTATTCCATTTTAAAATCTTTTCTTAGAATTCCTTAGTGAAGACTTAGGTACGTGGAGGATGGCGCAAAAAACAACAACAACAACAACAAAACATAGAAAACAACTCCAAAGTGTTTCATTTTGTGGAAATCAGTTTTTGTAGGCTTTATAGTTCAGCTTTTTTTTTTTTTTAGAAGCTATTCCCAAATGTCCTGAAATGAAAAGTAAATCAGGACAAATCTCCTGGATTATTCTTCCTGGATCGCATTGTATATGTAAACACTGCTTTCCAGTTGGTAAGCATAAGGAAGACAGATCCTGCCTGGAGAGTTTACCAGCTTACAGGGATGCTACATAGGGGGAAAACAAGAAGAGGCTGTTTTGCTTTTGTTTGAGATTCACAACAGCTGTTGTATTCTTCTTGACTGGTTCCAAATTTAATAAGGCCCAATAAATCTCTAAGAAAATAGCCCTGAGACACTGCTATTGTTTTTATTTTGGTGTTGAGCTCATAGTACAAAGTCTCTCTCTTTTCAGCACTCTTTCAGAGTAGATCATGCCAAATATAAATCCCAAAACACTAGCCCAGAAAATCACAGAGACAATCACACCCCTGGCAATGGATATTGACTAACAGAAAGCTTCCCTTGAAACCTAATTCAGACTACTAGCATTTGCAAATCAGGTGTCTGTGAGATTGCTGGCCTGGCTACCCTGAGTCTTAAATGCCCTTTTCAAACCCTTGCTTCAGACTCCTAGCTATTGTTCCCTTATAAATAATTTGCAGGAAAATATCATGAAAAGCTTATGTAATTTCCCTGGTCTGCAAAATGCACCTCAGCCCGCTTCATTGGGATCGCTGTCATAGAGATTACACACCCAGTGTAAGCAGCCGAAAGGAACATACTACTGATGCGAGTAATATATTTTCAATTTTTAATGAAGTGTTACTTGTCCACAACATTATCTCTTTTAGGTTCCAGGCTGTGTGCCAGTGATAAACTGCATAGCTCAACATCTTATCTATTTTTAAGTGACCAGTCTTTAGAGGTAAATTCCCTGTTCTCCTCAGTGAATTGATCCAGTGTTTGGCTACCATCAAATACTTTACAAGTGTACAAGATGTAATTCTTTTTTTAAGCGGGGATGGAGACTGAAATATATTTCTATTTCTTCTTTTGTGCAAAAGTTTAATATACACAGCTGGGTATGCACAACTGAGGCAAATCTTCCAATGAGCTAGAGGCTCTTAGGATTTCTGCCTGAGGTGGGGAACAATTAAACATGTTAACAATGTGAGCAAATCTGCCTGTGAGGTAAGCAGGTAAAAGGGAAAAGGACCCATCCTCTGTGCTTCAATTACATGTGCATAGGTGCAAGTAACACTATTTCCAGATAGGGTGGGATAAACAATCCAAAAAGCTAGGCTGAACGTAAACAACACCCTCTAGAAAAGACTCAGGACCAGTTTGTTGCGGAAAAATGTGTTACAGCTTGGTGTTACAGCTCCGGTGATTCTCACTCGGAGACTTGGAGAACTCAGGTTTATTAAGCCAGCGGGCCCAGACGAGTTAACACTTCACGCTCTGGACCCCGTCTGTAGGTTTACACAGGCCTTTATAAGCTGCCAGTTTTACACTTTGCAACATCATATGCAAATAAAGTATAACAGAAGTTGACCAACCAGGAACAAGCTTTGTAGAAATAGACCAATCAAGAGTGAGCTCCATGCAAAAAAGTACTACAAATGGACCAATCAGAAGTTAGGGAAGTGGACCAATCAGAAGTGAGAGTAATAACCAATCAGGAGTGAGACTAATAACCAATCAGGAGTGAAGGAAATAACCAATCAGAAGTGAGCTCAGGGAACCAATAGAATTCTAGGTTAGCCACCTTAGCGGCAAAAAGTGAGATAGAGCCTCTGGGCTGGGGAACCGGACGGTGCTGGGAGGAGAGCAGCGGCCCTGCCTAGGGGTCCTGCCGGTCTTTTTACGGGGCTTCCCGCCTCTGTTAGGGGGCTGTTGGATGGAAGAAGGGAGGAGAAGGAGGGGAAACACTAAGCCACTGGGTCTATTCTTTAGAATCAGAGACCGATAAGGAAGTCTCACAGGGACCTGCACTTGTAAAGAGCAGGTACTGACATCAGCGGATGTTTTTCCTGCAGAGGCACACAAAGATCACTGCCTCCAGCTTTGAAATGACTTAGAAGGTGAGTGGATATTCCTTGAGCATATAGCTGAGATTTGCTGGAGAGGCTGGTGAAATTTACAAAACTCATAGCCTACAAAGCTCACGGCCTACCGGCCAGTTTGGCTGCTTTACATGATACAGTGGGAACTTTTCTCATTTATTCATCTGGCAAATCTGAAATCCCATTAGAAACCTAAAGGTTAAAAGGAGGCAGGCTGCACTTTAATTTCTCTCTCTCTTTTTTATAAGTTTCAGGCTGTGACTTTGGAAAATAAGCAAGAATATTTGGAAGAGCACAAGGCTTCAGAATTTGATATGCTGGACCATCAGTTAAGGTACCCAAACAATGGAATTGGAAATTTTTTTTTGTTCTGTTCAAAATAACTTCATACTAGAATTTGAGAGGAAGGCATTAATGGAGAAATATGAGTAGGTAACGCTGTAAAAATTACTGTGTGGCTGGCAATGGTTACATCATGAGATGTGTTTCACAGTAGAATAAAAAAAAAAAAAAAAGGAATTCAAGAGCCGAACTAATAACTTCAGGCAAGTATAAGGTCAATATGCAATGTAGTTTACAAAGTGTGCCTAAAATGTAATATGCTAAATATTCTCATAAGGTAGGCATTACTGGATCTTGATGTTGGAACAGATGACCCATGACTATTTAAATAAAGTAGTTTGCTTAAAAGGTAGATTTCATAAACAGGAAAGATAATATATAAACAAGAAAAGAAAAGATACAAAATTTCTTAGAACAAATCAAAAGAGAGAGGCCTAATAGAGATATTTGAATAAAAATAAAAGTAGAGAAAATCATGAGGTTGAAAAAAAATTTATGAATTTGGGGAGTGGGTACCATATGATTCTGTTCTAATGTAAAATCTCAACCTTATTATTAGTCGTGGAAAGACATCAACACTCAGATGTTAGTTGAAGCCTCATTCTGCGACAAAAAAATATTTGATACATTATTGCCTTGCTTAGGTGATACTTTGTTCTTTCTTCAGAGGGTTGAGAAAACAACCAGTAGAACTAAATCCACTGGGCGTGGCAGTGGAGGGAGAAGAGCTGTCATTGCAAAATCCCCCCAGGTGATTCAGATAATCTTTCTCCTTCTCATTTTACTGCGGCTGCTTTAGATTTCCCTCTAACCAAAACAAGCAATAGATTGTTAGAGGATATGGGGTTATCATATCAGATATTTAACATAACAGATGTTTAACCTAGTCCTATGTTAAATAAACCTAAATATTAGGAAAATAGATTTAGAAAAATTCAGCAGAAGGGAGGATACTCAAAATTGTTGAGTCTTGGCACTGAGCTAGACACTTACATAACTGAACAAAAATTATTTAATATTTTCTTAAAAGTCATGAGTATTACATCATAACATATTATTACTATCAGATTACAAAGGGGGGAATGAAAATTCAGAGATTAAATCCCTTGCTTCAGCTTCTACAGACAGCAAGAGCAGAGCTACGATCTGAACTCAGTCTAAGTCCAAAGCCCAGGCTTTCTGAGTGTGACCTGTGACCTGAAAACTAGCAAGTCCAACTGTCTCTGAAATGCCCCTCCAGTAGGGGCACCTACATAAGTCCTTGTAATGGCACAGGGAATCTCTGATGTGTTCAGATTTAAAAGGCACACATGCAAAAGATGCAAAGTGGGCATTCCAGAGGCTGCCATAATCCCAAGAGAGCAAATGTTAAGGAGACTAAACCCAAAGTTTCCAGAAGTAAAGAGGACTGTATCGACCAATTTCTAAGCATGAGAGAGAGAAGGGGAGAGGACACAATCCACAACTGCTTAGGCTGAAGATAGCATAATGTTATCAAATTACAGGAGGCCAAAAACTCCTCATTTAACTTCTGTATTCTTCAGCATAGTTCCAAGTACAGTATAATAGTAGTAAATCTAGTATGAAAAAAATCTAAGAACTATAAAAAGTTTGCATTCCATTACCCACTCCTGCTGCTAAATTTTTAATAGCATTTGTAATCTCTTCTGTCATCTGAGGTTTTCCCAATCTTAATTTACCTTTCCGGGTCTCCATTGTGCTCAGTTACACACAGTCTCTAATTAACTACCTGAGGAAAGTCACTGTGCACCCACAAAGAGATCCACAAATGACTTAATTAGAACCAAAAAAAGCACTATTAAAATTAAAGTTTCATCCTGTGCCTCTGTGCACTATAAGCCTTTTATATATGGAAAATGCTTCCATTTAGTCATTTTACTCACCCTGGATGTAAATTACAAGTTTTATCATTCTTAGTATGTGGTCAGTGGAAATGCTCAGTGTATTATTTGTACTAATTACCTTGGCAGTTCCTCAGTTCTGTCCAAGTCTCCTTCACATCCAGCAACCCTAGAGGTTGTTGATGAGTGAAAACTAAAGTCCTAATTAGTAGAATTAGGATAGTAGCTGAGATCAGTATTGCTATTTTCCTTTCTTTTAATGTGAGTTTTTTGAAGTATAGTTGCTGTACAATGTTATGTAAGTTACAGGTATACAGTTATAGTCAGTATTGCTATTTTCGACAATACTGGAAATATTTTGAACATCTGTTCTTGGTATATCTTCTACTTTTTTAAAAAAAATTTTTTTCTATTTCAAATGTGTGGAATTAGAAAATGATAGAGAGCCGTAAGAGTGCCCTCCAGCTGGAGCCTAGTCCCGTTCTGCCAGAAGTGTGCCAGAACTCAACCCATCTCCCCAGCAAAGCAGGAGAGGTGTGTGTTTCCCTGGTCACTCTGTGGGCTCCCAAGAGTCTTGTTTCACCTGGTCTGTGGCATTGCTGAGACCCTCAGGTGGTGATCTGTGCTCTTTCCAATGGAGCTTTTAGCTCCCTGGCATCTGTCTTTATTGGCAGTAGTGGACCCAGCCTGTACTGTCTCATGAGAGCTGATTGTTTAATTTTCAGGAATTTTGTGAGTTGGTTGGTGTCATGTAGGAGCTTGAAATGGGCCATGGTTGGAGTATTCATACCACAGGAATCGGCAAATGCTACCAATCAGGGCTCCTCCTACGCTAAGAACCATTTGTTAAATATGTACCAGCACAGCACTGGTGGTAGGCAATAATTCCTTACTATTGCACTCAGGGCTAATTGGAAGGATCATTTGACAAACCACAGAACAAATTTTCTTGTTCCTCATTTCTGAAAACAGCAAGTAGCTGCACTAATCCAGCTGTAAATCTCCTAGGAAAAAAATTCTTTCCCCACCCCTGCCTCTCCACCTCCCTTAATTCCCAGCTCTCATTTTCCAGTCGCTTCCCTTTCAAGTTTGTGCCAAGTCAGAAATGCTCCAGGGTTGTTTCTTTTCGTGGTATTTTTACTAAATAGTCATTGTGCTCTTCATTTGGTTTCTACCATGTGCCAAATGTGGAGTTTTATAATACAGCCTTTATGTTAGAGCTGCAAAGGTTTTAAAGACTAATCAGTTCTAGAGACCTAAATTCAGGTTAGGTCGACTCTCTTTATATTCCCGGTTCTGATGAATCATTATATAGAGACAAACACAGTAAGGGAAATCCTGGTGTCGGAGGACTTGAGTCTGAGTGGCGGACACACCGGGCTGGTTGGGAAGGAGGGGCTTTCCTAGCATTTCCTTCCTGGCAGAGGGTGCTCCGTTAGACCCACTTTCCTGATTTTTATTTATCGTCCTGCATACTACTCTCTAGGGGAGGTGCAGTGGCTTATTTTATTCATGATTGTCAAAATGCCACTTCCTGCTTCTTCCCTTCTATGGGATTCAGTTGCCAAGGGACGGATCATTCTGTTTTTCCCTCCATGCTGTGTATTTTACATGGTGAGAACTCCAGTCAATTCAGTTGTCTGAAACTAACAGGAAAGACTCTTGACTTTTAGAGTTCTGTATTAGGAAGCCCTTGGTTCTTATACATCGTGTTCTCCAACTTAGTCTTAATAATAAAGGTGGTATTCTGATCTCTATTTTCAGACTCCTTTGTCTTCAGTAATGGCTCAGAACTCAGAAAAGAGGAGTGTGATTTTTGG
The DNA here is from genome assembly GCF_009834535.1 of Camelus ferus. Taxonomy (NCBI): domain Eukaryota; kingdom Metazoa; phylum Chordata; class Mammalia; order Artiodactyla; family Camelidae; genus Camelus; species Camelus ferus. The sequence goes on along the minus strand of NC_045701.1, from coordinate 34,150,187 downwards.
GGCGGGGAGCCCTTCAAACACCAAAATTAATGTAACCTTGGGATTACTTAAGTTCTGTTTCTCTGTCAGTAAAAAAGAGGAAAGTTACCAATGTTGTAGGGTCGCTTGATTCACCAAATATTTATTGAGAACCTATTCTATTTACTAAGTGCTCATTTTGTATCAAGCATTGCCCAAGGCACTAGGAACATTATGTCCCAGGCACAATGAGGGCAGTAATAGACCTGCAAAGATAAAAAAAAAAAGAATTCTGCATAAAGTTTATAATCTAGAAAAGCTCTATAACATTATACTCTAAGTGTCATAACAGGAGCATGGAGAAGAGAGGAGTACTTCACTCTGCCTGGGTGGAGTTCAAAGAGAGAAAAGACATATTTTTTTCTTAAATCCTCTCCCTCCAACAAATCTTGCCAAACTTATTTTTCTTTTAATTCCTATACACAATTTGTGAGAAGTATGTTCATGAAATAGAAATGAAACAAATAAAAAAGGCTGGATAACCTATGTCCTATCATTGATCCTTAAAAAAAATCAAGAATTACCACACACTAACATTTGCCAAACGGTATGAGTTTGCTGGGCTGCCAAAACCAAGTACTGCAAACTGAGTGGCTGAAACAAAAGAAATTTATTTCTCACTATTTTGGAGGCTGGAAGCTCAAGATCAAGGCATCGGGCTCTTCTGAAGCCTCTCTCCTTGGCTTGCAGGTGGCTGTCTTCTGCCGGTGTCTTCACGTGGTCTTCCCTCTGTGCACGTTTATGTCCTAATCGCGTCTTAATCTTTTTGTAAGGACAGCAGTCATATTGGGCTAGGGCTTTCCTTAATGACCTCATTTACTTGGTTATTTCTTCAGAGCCCCTATTTCCAATGCAGTTACATTCTGAGTTACTGGGGGTAAGGAATTCAACATAGGAATTTCAGGGGGACACAATTCAGTCCATAAAGGCCACTTCGTATAAAACTTCTCTAGCAGTAGTGCAGAACTTAGCCATGATCCTGAGAATCAAGCACTCCTTCCCAGACGTCAGTAATTTGCCACATTGTCCTTAACAAGTACATCCTTTTCCTCACCTATACAATTTATTCTCTCTCTATGACCTGTTGATAATACTGGCTCATTTTGGATGGTTTTTATGCATGGAACTATGCAATTATGAAGCATTTAAAAAACTGGTGACGTTAAAATTCTCCTCTATTCATTTTATCAGAAGGAAGAATTTCGCTAAGAGACCCGCAGTTTTCTTAATCTCTCTCTTGTTTACTTTCTCTCTCTTTCTTATTCCTTGTAATATTAAGAATTGCCTTGGGGGCAAAATGAAGGAGTAGATCAATCAAGAAGCACTGAATTCATGCAGTTGTTCTCATCCTGCTGAATTCTCTATTTATCTATTTTTCAGGAAATTGTAGAAACTGTTAGAAGACGGTGTTGCGAAAATGGAAAGCTCTTAGCAAATGATTTGGGAAAGAGACCTTGTTGGAAACATATCTTACTTCTGAAATTATCTAAACTGGAGCATAGAGCTTAATGCACGTTAGAATTCCATTGATTAGAATCTGCCACATCCTTTGCTGTGTCTGCCTACGGATAGGGTTGGAATTTTACTATCAGCTTGTGCAATATGTATTGAAACTGGAACAAATATCTTTTTATCCTTAGGCCTTGCACTTCCTTGTCATCCCCACTCTGCTTTACACATCCAACTTTTCTGCCTTTATTCTCAAATATATTTTATCTTTGTCATCCTCTCTCTCTGCATTTTACTTTCCTATTTCATATCTCAGTAGATTTCCTTTTGAAGTTCTGGAGAGTTTTAAGGAAAATAGTTCAGGCAGCAACCCTAAGGAAAAAGAAGTGTCCAAATTAACACACTCAATTTCATGGGCAAATGTGACCGAAGCAGGAATTCATTTGGAGACCAACTTAGTAGTTCAGACTCTACCAGGTGAAAAATCTCCATTAGAGAATATCTTAAAGTTAATAAAAATGTAATGAGGATTTTGTTTTTCCTTTAATCTTGACATTGATAAGGTGTTGAGTCCTTTAAATCTGGGGAGCAATCAATCATTGTATGTCTGTCAGTCTTGTGAGATATTTTTTCAAAGAACTCAAATGTTAGCGCCACATTAATTGATTTGGGGGAAAAAAATTGCCTTACTGACTTTCAACCACTTTATCTTACCTGTACAACATGACTAAATTTGGGATTACTGAATCAGTAAGGGCAGTTGATTTTTCTCATTCCCATTTCAAGGTATTTTCCTTCTCATCATGGTCTCTGGAGTGGAGAGTCAGTAGAAGAATATAAGGAATCAAAATGAGCTATCTACTTATCACCTCTTTTCTCTAGAAAAACATCTTATTAATCATATCAATAATACTAACAATAAAAAAATAATAATATTTACATTAACATCTAGCATTTGTTGTGAATTTATTGCCTGCTAGGTACCATGCATCATTATGTCATTTAAACTTGAAATTGAGAATGTACTATTATTAGTCAAATTTTACGAAAAAAATCAAACTGAAACATTAGAAGGACCTGGGTCATACAGCTACTGAACGACAAAAACAAATATCCTTTCTTTCGTCAAGCACTTCTCATCAGTTTTAACCATTTTGATATAACAGCCAATAGATACGTCTAACTTAGATTATCTGCTCATTTGAAAATGAAATTTTTGATTGATTATAAAAACAGCTTACTGTCTCAAAAAACTCCACTTCTCTGAAACTTTTTTCCAATAAATATTTAAGGAAAGCTATTTTATATCATTTTATAAAAATGTAAATTGACTTAGAAAAAATTAATGTATTTCTCAAATGCAGGTAATAAGGGAAATGGGAATTAGATATTCTGGAAGAAGGGAGAAATTGTGTTAGAATATTAAAATTTTAATAATGTTCTGCTCCTTGCCACAGATGTAATACTTATGTTAGAATCGTAGAATAAGCCTGGGGAGTTTTATTTCGAATTGGCAAAGAGATTTTTTTTCTCTATTTGGGCTTTCTTCTTTTCTAGACTTCAACTGTTTTGTTTATCTGCTTCTGTTTTTATTCTTTTATTCTCTTATGCCTTTTCTTGCTTTCTGATTCCTGCTTTCTCTTTTATTTTCTTAGCTCTCTTCCCAGAAGATTTCCTTTCAGAATATAGGCGTATTTCTAAGAAAACGGCATAGGGAGTGGGCTCCCCAGAGCTCGGGCCTCAAGAAATAAAATGGCTCAATATAAATAAAACAAAGAGTCAGTTCCAGACCTGGTTGAAAATCCTGGCAGAGATACTGCATCCTTGGCCTACTATTTCCTGACTTCCTCATCCCAATGGACATTTCATTTGTGTGAAAGTATCGGAGGTCTTTTGGAATGTGAGGTTAATAAAGATTTTAAGACAATTGAGTGTTAATGTTTGCTGTCTGGTTTGGATGGCCCAACTCCAAGAAGTTTTCCTTAAAACACTTTAGGTCCTTAAATATAGCAGTTTCCCACATTATCAAAGATGTATCATGGAAGAAACCTGAGCCAGCACATTGGTCCTATGCAGAAGTGAGTCTAGATGCCAAAATTGATTACTGGAGATCTCCCAAAGGGGAAGAAGTTCAAATAAGGACTTTAGCACATTCAGATAATGAATATGTATTTACTGATGGAGCATATATAGTATATTTCAGATTTGCAAAAAATTTGAAACATAAACCTATCGGCCTATGTATACTGACAGACCTGCGACCACAAACAGATGCTTGTAATTGTAAAGAGATTTTAGAGTTTCAGGATTAAAGGGTGTGGCAAGTTAACAAAGTTAAAGCCTCTGACTTTGGACCCCTGAACTTCATGGTTTGTTATAAATCCTTGAGTTACCACGGCTACTGCTGCCACCTGGGGAGTGGTCCCTAATGGGGAGGTCTCTTTCTCTGGATTCCTCACCAAATCCCTCTCTGGATTTTCCCTCACCAAGTCCCAGATGGCCTCTTATATTCAGGCAAGCGTTTACTTTGGCGCCCCTAACTTTGTTACAAGTGTAAGAAAAGTTCCAGAATTTGGCGATGTAAAAGCAAGAACTGATATAAAATGCCTTCAGATTTCGAGGTGATTGCAGTTGTCGATTACTAAGGACAGTTTTTGTGGGGGAGGGGGTGCAAATTATGCTCAGAGACTGAGACTGTCTTTGCCAATAGTTTATTTAACACGGGTTCACTACAGGGATTTCACAAGCCAATGGCATACGGGATAATGTCTCTTAATAATCCAAGAAAGATATAACATACTACAAACAAATGAGTGATGAATTATACTGTTGTTCCAGGCAAGGAGAGATGAAAGGAATGAAGTCTGGCTATAGTTGAGGTGTACCTTTTCTACAAGTTTTTATTTCTCAGGATAGAGGGGCTTTGCCAACCCAGAGCTGATGTCCAGCTACCAGCACAGAATGAAAGTCCCTGTTGCTAGCGCACCTGGCTAGGGGACCGTGGTGCCACTGGCTGTTGACGGGCCAGTGCACAGCAGAAGCTGTGCCCCAAGGTCTTTGGGAGCTAGATCAGCAAAGGGTAGCTTTGTCCAGTCCCCAGCTCTCGTCCTTACAAACTCGTGAGTGTTTATAGCCTAAATACTCCTTCACCATATTTGCATCTTCACCTGTTTTTATTGATAGGCCCCTAGCCGGGCCCCTCAGTAGCTGAGTTCTGTGTGCTCATCAGAGATAACAGAGCGATGATGACGTCCTGACACAGCTTACTTCATTCTAATATTAAAACAGCTCAACTTCTAGAAATAACTTCTTTGTGTTTGTCTTTGTCATAAATAAGTGGGTTAAAACAACGTTGCTTAAGTATAATTACAAATTATATCCACCAGTTCACAACAGACACTTACCCCAAAGGTCTTCTGACTTTGTGATCTAGGTTCAAATTTGTTTCTCTCTGCCATGGTTTATGTTCCACTTTTAAAACAGAGATGTGTCTCTGTGTCTGAGCTAATTCCTTGGGTAACTGATGTATTTCTGCTTAAAGCAAAATTAGTCTTGGCCAGGCAGCAGGCTCCTACTACCTGCAGATGGGTTTCTGCTGCTTTGCTGGCTTCTTCCCTCGTCTCCTCTGCTGGTTTCTCCAGACCTAACACATCACAGACCCACAAGGCTCTGTTTTCTTTAACCATGTTGTAACTTGAGATTTCTGCTTTCTTGCCGTCTGGATTCAGAATCCTGCAGTATTTGTGACATCTTATGACATGGAAGGATGAGGTGTTCCACTGCATCATACTCTTCTTCTTCATGGACTGTTGTAATGTCTCAGCTCTGCCGACCCCTGCTAGATTTAAATATTTAGTGAAAAATTTCTTGCTTTGCTAAAAATCTCTCAGTCACCACGACCAAATTTAAGGAGTAGATGTTATCTTACAAAAGGTAAAAGACACTCGTATTTGCATCTGTGCAGATACACACACATATAAATAAGAATAAGCATGTGTGACAAATCTATGCTTATTTCTTTTAAAGGCTGAACAAATTCAAAGGTAAGGACTTAAGTCTTTTGGGAGTCAGTGTTTACTGGTTGATTTCTTAGCCTAATTTCTATGAATTTTCAGGACCCATACTTAGCTGGATGCCTGCACCTAGCCTGTTTCTTTACAATAGTGAATACTCTAAAATGTTAATCCAAATGGTTACAGTTGCTTATCTGTGGGAAATATTTATTCATTTATTTATGATTCTAAATCTTTACCTGTTTCAAGAGTGTCACGATCACTACCTGCCTCCCTCTGCCCCATCGCTGCCCAGAATCTTTCTTTAGCTCTGTAACTATCCACTTATCTCTGTCATTGAATTATGCCACGGCACAAAGAAAATTGTGCAGTTTTGAGCTTGCTACATATTTTTTTCAATGTAAATAAGTGATCTGGAATTTTGAATAAAGTCCAAAAATCTTAGAAATTTTCAGACTTATTTTTCTCTCACAGCAAAGATGGATTATGAGATTAACAAGTCATCTTAGTTTGGGGGAATTCTCATTACTGGATTATCAGAGTATCGAATACAAGTCTTCAAGCACTGACTCATGACTAAGTGTTTTCAGAAAAATCTTGTGTGGTTTTGAAAAGATTTGATAGAGCATGTTGAAATGTAACATGTTGGCACATCAGAGAATGGGTTGGAATTTTTTAAATTGTTATTTGGGATCTTTTTGGAGTGTTATCTCTTGTGTCTTGTGATTCAAAATATAATGACAACGATAGAATGAGATATGTTCATCACTGACAGTCAATGCCTCTTGCGAAATGTTGGGTAGGAACAGGAATGTTACATGGGATTGGAAAGAGTTATACTGTGAGAAGGAAACTAGATATAGACAAACTAAGAAGTACCGTAACTGAAAAGAATTGGAATGGGCATCACATAAAATAGTCCTATAGATTCATTCATTAATGAGGTGCAGAACGACTGAATTCACCGTCTCATTTTACACATTTTGAGTTACCCAAACAAAACGGAGACTCCAGTGGTTGTTGATATCATAGCATCTTTACCTTAAATGGGGGGATTATCTATTAATTAAGGGAACCATTTTTGAATACTGTATTGAGCATCTATTATGTTAATGGATGCTCTCCAAGTGCTGTGAGTTTTACGAAGCAGACATCCAGACAGAGTGGGAGAGCTTGACAGAATCTTGGCGACTGCACTTCAGTATAACCTTTATAACAAATGAGGAAACAAAACGAATGCAATGTCCAGTCATTGTTCTGAGAGAGCTTATAATCTACCTGAGTGAAAAAAAAAGACTTGTTCTTATGAGAAATTACATTAAAATGTTAAGCTAGTATACCACAGTGGTAAACTTAGGGGCTTTTGAATTTAACTTTGCTACTTAGTAGCTATGTGTCTTTTGACAATCTACTTAGCCCCCTGAAGACTTTAGTTTTCCTCACCTATAAAAACCATATCTTGTAGGGTTGTTTTGAGAGTTAGACATGATCATGTTTTTGGAATGTTTAGACGCATCCCGAATGTGACAAGTGCTCAGCAAATGGTAACTGTTACCAACACTGCTGAACTAGTGTTCTCTTGGAAGTGCCAACCTAGTATCATAGGTGCTAAGCGCAGTGGAAAATTGGAGTCTAGGAAGGCAGTGACAAAGAGCATTTTTACCCTTGTTCTCTCTTCTTATTTCCTTTTTTTCCCCTTCCCCCTCTTTGCCAAATAAAATGGCACCATAACAGAATTAAAACCCACACTTTTCTTTTGTCTTCTATCCCACCGGTGTCCTCTGCACTGCTGCCGCACACGCATATGAGCCAGATGTTTATTACCTTAGAGGCACATGCTCTCAGGGTACGGTGACAACTTCTTTGTCAATTCTGTTGGGTTAGTTAGCCACTGTGGCAGAGTCTGTCAGAACGATAGCACGACAATTCCAATCTTCAGTAATACGCAGCCAGCCAATAGTAACCGTCACTTCCCTTTTAGAAAAGCTGCAGCTTCTTCAACTTTAGTGCTTTTGCAAAACATGTTTTTGAAATAAGTAGTTATAAAATAATTTCCCAACGAGCTTCATTTCCTGAGGACAAGTAAGGGCTCCTGTCCCTGAAGAGATGGAAACAAGATCACTGCTCAGAAACTCTACCCCAGTGCTGATATCACAAGGTACATCATGCTCCTTTCTCATTTCTAAGTGGAAATTTTTTAATACCATTCTTTCTCATTTCGTTTCACTTTTCTTTCTGCAAAACCTGTCCCTTGCTGCCTTTTTTGCTTGAATTTTTGATTGCCTTGCTGTATTATTTTTCATCCTTTTTATATATTTACTATTCCATAAACCTAGATGTTGATTTTCTTTCATACTTGATTTAATTTATTCTGTGAGTTTGTGTTCGATTTATGGATTTTGAGATAAATCTCTCTCATTGGTTCCTTGCAATACAGACTGCATAAAATCTGATTTATAAAAGTTCACTTTGTTTTTGATGTAAAAGCAAATATCACATTTGATTTGGCCTCCGTCACATGGGGTTATTAAGGAGGGGAAGTGTTTTTGATACTAGTAAAATTAGCCCTTTTGATTTTCAGTTGATGCAAAGAAGAGGGAAATTGACATCTGCCTGAGTCTGATGTTTGAGCTGACTCTGATCTCTGATTATTTTTAAGTGTTTATGTAAATCTGGGGCCTGTCTAAGCAATTTACTATTAGCAGAATTTTCGCAAGTCAGCAACCATAGCAGAGCTAGATGCTTTTAAAACTAAAGCCACTTCCATGTTTTTTAAGAAAAAATAATTTTTTTCACAGCAGAACATAAGAATAGTGATGATCAAACTATTTTATTTTGGATTCTATGAGATTTTCATGAATGGGATTAATAATTAACTTCTTTGTGGTAATAATTTTATAATTTATACATATATCAAATCATCCAGTTGTACACTTTAAACATACATAATTTTACTTGTCAAAAATAAAAATTAAAAAAGAAAAACCTTTAAAAAAAGAAATACTGTAGAACTGGTGGAGGGATAGACACACAGATCAAAGGAACAGAATAGAGAACCCAGAAATAAACTCACAAAAGTTTGGCCAACTGACTTTTTACAAAGGTGCAAAAACAATTCAGTAGAGGAGAAATTATCTTTTCAACAAATGGTATTGAAGCAATTAGACGTCAATTGAAGGAAAAAAAATAATAGCAGCAACAAAAAAAACCTGACCTAAACTTTGCAACTTACTTCAAAATTAAACTAAAAACTAAACATAGATTTAAATATAAAATATACAACTATAAAACTTTTGGAAGATAGCAGAAGAAAGTCTGCAGAACCTAAGACTAGGTGGAAAGATCTTAGGACACTATAAATTAGAAAGTCAATAAATTGCACTCCATCAAATTAAAATTTTTTGCTCTATAAAAGACTGTTAAGAAGATAAAAAGACAAAGTACAAACTTGGAGGAAATATTTGACAAAGAACTGGTCTCTATAATATGTAAAGAATCATGAAGCTCAACAGTAAAAATAAACAATCTGATTAGAAAATGGGAAACACCACAAACATACATATTGTCAAAGAAGATAACAAATAAGCACATAAAATAAATTTGGTATCGTTAGCCTTTAGGGAAATGCAAATGAAAACCATAATGAGATATCACTACATACCTATTAGAACAGTTAAAATTATGTCAGTGCCATACAAATGCTGGCAAGATGTGCAGAGAAGCTGGATCGCTCATACATTTGCCAGTGGGGATGTGAAATGATACAGCCACTCTGGAAAATAGCTTGGCAGATTCTTTAAAAAACTCTTCCCATATAACCCAGCAATCACACCCTTGAATATTTATCCCAAAGAAATGAAAAATTATGTCCATACAAAAATCTGTAATTGAATGTTTATAATAACTTGTTTGTAATGGCCCCAAACTTTGAACAACCTAAATGTCCTTTAGTGAGTGAAGAGTTAAACAACTATGGTACATCCATACCATGGAATACTACTCAGCACTAAAAAGGACAAAATATTGATACATGCAGCAAACTGGATGGATATCAAGGGCATCATGCCTTGAGGAAAAAGCCAGTATCAAAAGGTTACACACTACAAGGTAATGGACGTCAAACTGTAGAGGAATGGGGGAAGTATGGCATATTAAGAAGATTTTCTTAGAGGTGAACAATAAAAGGAAGAATCCCAATTTGAAGAGTTTCTTGAATTTGTCATCTTTCATTCATTTGTATTCACACCATTGTTATGACTAATAAGATAATCAGTATATTGTGTGTTTAGGTATAATTGTTTTTAAAATCAGTCATTTTTCTCTTTTAAGTAAACCTAGAGTTTATGACCAAGCTAATGTTCTTCTATGTTTATGTTAGATGTTTCTGTGATTCACAAACTCTATGCTGTAGCAAACAAACTAGTCTGAAAATTTTTGGAAAATATTCTTTTTATTTAGAAGATTCAGGAAAAGAGGAGAAATGCCATTTAATATCCCAGGCTCAAAAAGAAAGAAGACGGGGGGAGGGGAGGAAGGGGAGGTTTGCTAAAAGCTTAGGAGTAGTTTCTCCCATTATTCTCTATCAAAGTACCCATTTATTTTCTTAAAATGCTAATCACACTCTACAATTTTAATTTTATGTCTGTTTGCTTACTTATTCACTGTCCGCTGGCTTACCAGAATGGAAATCCCATGAACACTGGATTAACTTTACCAGTGCCTGTACCCTCACATTATGACTGTGTAGGGGAGAAAAAACATAACTTTTCCTTTATCCTTCTAGGCTCTTGGCTGAGACCCCCTGTAATAAAAAGACAGATTGATAGGAGAAAAACAAACAGAAGTTTAATAACATGTGTACTTCCTGTATACGTGGGAGGGGCCCAGGAAAACTGAGTAACTCCCTGAAATGGCTCAAGACACCACCTTAAATACCATCACCAGCTGAAAACAAAAGAAAGATATTGGGAGAGGGAGGCCCAGTTATTGGAGGGTGTCACGTAGAGCACAGTAAACAAGGGTATGGTATTATGCAGAATTAGGTGTCTGCCTTCTCCATCGATAAGAGTTTCTGGAGATTTGGCCATTCCTCTCTTCCTCTTACAGAGGGAGATTCCTTTACAAATGGAGATTTCCCTTATAAATGTTCCATTACAAAAGGGTAACTTCTACTTGATCTTTAGAACTTCTCCTGTATCTGCTGTTTCTCAAAAACTAACTGGCTTAAAATAATTGTTATGCCAAAAAGGCATATTTTAGGGTGGCAAACTCTGCTCCCCTTCGCGGGACACACATCAGACTCTCAGTAAATATTTATGTATGAAGGGATGAATGAATAAAGGATTTGGCACTGAAGTTTTATAAACCTGCTAGCTTAAGTGAAGAAAATTCGCTAACAATTATGAAGGGAAAAATCATTTATTTAACTAATACTTCCTGAATACCGATATGTGCTGGACATTGCTCTAATTGCTTATGGGGAAAAAAGAGACTGTGTAGGGGCACAGAATTTACCACCCCAAAATATAGCTCTTTGGCATAATAATTATTTTAAGCTGGTTGTTTTCTAAGAAACAGCAGACATGTGAAAAACTCTGAAAGGCCAAGTAGGAGTTTCTTTCGTAAGAAACATTTACATTTGTAAAGGATATCTTCATTTGTAAGTGTGTTTTCCTCACTGTTCCAGGAAGAGGAGAATGACCAAATCTCTAGAAACTCAGTAGGGAAGGCAAGGACTGAAGTCTGCATCACAACCTTACCCTTGTTCACTCTGCTTTTCCTGGTGACTTCCCTCGCCCCACTCTCAACACCCTCTTTTGTCTTTAGCTGAGGATGGTGTTAAAGAGAGGGATTCTGCCATTTCAGAGAGTTACTCAGTTTTCCTGGCTCTCTCTGATGTGTATGTATTATTAAACAACCATCTGATTTTCTCCTGTTAATCTGTTTCATGTCAATTTAATTCTTAGACCAGCCAGAAGAACCTAGAAGGGTAAAGGAAAATTTGTTCCTTCCTGACGATTGACATGAACATGTCTTCCCTCAGGGAGCTTACATTCCAGTGAGAGAAAATAGAAAGATTGAAGGAATGAGGGAAGCAAAGGGTTTTGAAATGCACCGTCACCCATAAAACTTTGCCTGGGTTGGAGGATGAGTACAACCAATAGCTTGTTCTCTGAGGAAAAAAGCTCTAACACTGTCATTTGTTTTTTTGTTTTTTGTTTTTCCTTATCTATAACAGGAGAAACTAGAAGGATAGCTAATTAAGAGAAACCTATAGCCCAAACCTCTCCCAAGTTCTTGTTCTGAACTATAAGCTGGTGGAAATTCAGCACACTTGAAACTCTTTGGGGCTGTGGAAAGGAAGTTTAGGAGCTAAAGTAACAGAACTACTTGATATTCATCCAAAGTGATATTGGATATAAAGAGCTGAACTAAAAAGTGACATTGTACAGAACATGAGGAAAAGGAAAAAATCCAGCCAGGTACTCTTTAGAAGCCACTGATTTTTGAAAAGAACCATCTATTTCTAAGCACCACATACATTAAATACAATATCTTATTTAAGATGGTATGTAAACTACTTATAATTTCATTTTAATAAATAACATTCATTTGGGCAAAAAATTTTCTGTCCTAAGATTTGATATCTGAAGTAACAATGGTCATAATAGCACCACCACCATAGAAGCTGTAAGAGCGATTATCCAAGTTGCAGACAATTCGGGAGACGGCCTATCGCAAAGGCGTACTTCACAAGTAGTACCACTTATTGAGCATTTATCAGAGATTAATCGAGAACATTTGAAACCACTCTGATCTCAGTGATAATACCAAAAATCTTTCAAAAAACTTTCCTCCTGACACTGTTCAGAAAGGGGAACTGAGTCACATGAATGCTTAAGAAGTGCATTTCCAGAGGTGCTTTGGAAAACAGTAGCATAGCTTGGGGAAATCAGATTCAAATCTCTAAACAGAAATGCTCTGCCAATTTTAAGAACTCCTGTAACTGTATTTCTACAATAAACCTGCCGATTATCAAAAAAATGTAGGGAGTCCTTTCCGTAACCAAAGTCATAAAGGGATATCTGAGCAAGGCGTTCTTGAGGGCGACATCAGGGAAATGACATTATACCGAACACCATTTGTCAGGGAAATGCATTAGGGTCGTTTTTAAAATGTAGGTGTGGAGAAGGAGTAGAGTCACTGATGGTTACCCAGACATTCCCTGCTCTAGGATCTGTGGCAAATTGCTAAATTAATCCCAGCAGGTATCCTTTGGAGTAATAGCTTTATTTAGGCATATGTGTGTTTGTGTGTGTGTGTGCATGTGCGTGTGTGTGAACCCGTGTACCTTACCCAAAGCTGATCAAAATCTTTGTGTTATATTGACTCTCTTCCAGAAAAAAATAAAAAAAGCTCTTCACCTAACCCACTTCTTGATAGATCAGACTCTTAATGCTTAATGTCTAAATTGTCACTTCCAAAAGAGGCCTTATAAATCCAAACTCTGTTGTTTATATTTTCAAACCCAGATTTCTCAATTGACACTCCATTGTATTTATGGTGTCTAACTTGCTCCATCGGATGGAAATTTATTCAGGGGTCATTGATGTGGGCTTCGTAAGGTCACTTTCAGAAGTTTATTTCCCAGATCCTTTTGCAAGGAGGGGTCTTCTAGGAAATGGTGGATGCACGTTGGTGCATGGCTCTCTGGCTGTGCAGAACACAGTGCTGTTTGCCTCCCAGCTTGCGGTTCTGAGGTCAACATTGTTTGTTAGAGAGAAAAGATAGGATGCTGCTTCAACCTTGAAGGGGAAGGGAAGGAAGAAATAGCATTTTCTCAATATAAGCCTCTGTGATAACACCAAAATGTGAAACTTTATGAATGCTGTTTGAGAGATTCTATTTTTTGATAACTCAGAAATTGCATTTTTGGCAGGGAGGTTTCAAAAAGGGAATACTAGGGCTTTGATTTGGTCCTCTGTTTTTATCTGCAATTTTAATCTATAGATGGGGAAGGTTTTCTTTGACATTTGTAGCAGCATTTCTGAGATTGATGCCGCTGCCTATTATTATACAGGAGAACATTTGATACTAAAGGTTCCCGCAGCTCCCATCAGCTTTCTATAGCGGGTCTGCTCTCCTGACATTTAATGTCCCTTAAGCCTGATATGGTCTGATAACTTCAACATGCAGCTGCTTTGGGGAGAAATAAAGAACTGCGGTATCTTTGATTCTCGGTAGGGACTGTCACTACCTACATCACCAGTTGCCCATCACCCTTTCCCCTTAATGTGTGAATTAAAGTCTCAGAAAAGTACATGCATTGTGCCCATGCGTATGTGTACCAAACACACCAAGATTCAACCAGATTAGAGAAAATGTAGTCTTCTTATGAACACAGCCCAAGGGCCCAGCGTCTGTCACCTTGTTGAGATGTCTAGATTATCTTCCTTAGGCTGACCTTTGAGTGAGACCAGTTAGAAGGAGAAGTTTCCTGTGCCTCAAACATCAATTCTCACAATCATTCTTTTAGTTTGTCTGCCTACAAAGAAGTGTCTTTGCTGTAAATGCCTTAGCTAACAAGAGTTAGGATTACTTTTTTAACCCCAATTCAGAACTGGATTGGAGTCTGGTGAAATTCACCAGTGCATCCACACAGCAGGTGAACAGCCAATGGAATAATTGTTAGCTATAAGAATGAAAAATTTCCCTATATCCTGATTTGAAAGATCTCCAGGATATGTTATCAGTGGAAAAAGCAAAGTGCAAAAAATTGTCCAGAGTCAGCTATATTTTTGTGTGCACTTAAAATATTCATACTTGCTTGCATTTGCATTAGAAAACACTGGAAAGATATTTGAGAAACTATCTAAAGCACTGAAGCAGAGGGAGAGGAATGGAGAGGGACACAGGTGGGAATAGAGCTCTTATTTATAGCTTGTCGTATGATTTTAATTTTTAGCCTTATGAATTACTTATCAAAAAACTTGTAATTTAATGTTTAAAAATTTTAAGGCTTTCATTTTCATTTGAATTTTGCTTTAATATCTAACAGTATTAACTGGACTCTAGGAGACCTGGAGTTTGCCTTTGGTTAAGTCACTGATCTCCAAATGATGTCACTGAGTTCACAGAATCATTCTAACTCAGTTTTGGAATTTGCCTTTCATCGTTTGGGGCCCCCGTTTTTTTAGCCCATCATAAGCTCACAGAGGGCAGGCACCGTATCTCTGGTGACAGTGCTAAGGAGAGACAGAACTTCCAGGGCAATGTGGGATACGTTTGAAATAAGAAAAAGAACAATGACCCGCTTTCTCAGCAGTAAAGACTGATTATTTTTCAAACTCATGGTAGTCTGTATCCAAGATAATAGTTTATAAGAATGCTGTTTTTCAGTCTACTGCTCATGAAGAAAATTAACCTTTCTCATTTTAGTCATCTTGAAAGCTACTCAATTTCAATACAAATGAAAGAACAGAATAAGAATGGAATATGAACTTTCCAAAGTTATCTTCTTAACATCATCTAGAAAAAAGGTATTGTCATATTGTAATCAACCTGCAATGAATGCAAAACGTGGGCAATTTGAAAATCTAAGCTTGGTTGAAGTCTGTCCTGATAACTTTGTTAAACTGGGAATGGAAAACAAAGTTAACTCTTTGATGCCTCCCCAAACAAACTACTGTACCTAAGCAACACTCTACTGTGATATAATTTAAATAACAAAATATCCTGGAACACATCTCAAAAATGAACAAGGTCTCAGCTATTACCCAGGAGCAACACTTGTTCAGAGAGAACGTGCCATAGGGATATGGCAAGTGCAGAGAGACGAGGGAGTCAGGAGTGAGTCCAGAAAGATAACCGCATTCGCCAGGAGAAACAATTCAGATGCTTTCTCACAAAATCTAGGTAAGCCATGCTATAACTGGTCAACCTAACCCAAAATGGTGAATCACTAGACATTTTGAAAACCTGTCTGGATCGATGAGTCCATTTGTAGAAGAAGGAACGAGCATCTACAGATCAGCCGTCCATTGTGAAGTGAACAATCGATTTATATCTGAAATATCTAAGCATAAGTGTTGATTTTTTCTATGTGAACTTTTCGAAATTTTAGGAAAAGGGTAGAGCTTGGTCACACTTTGCTTTTTATCCTGAACGTTAGTGGTGACATGTTGACAGGTTGTTAACATACCAGCCTTAACATCGAGATAGCAGGAAAAAAATAGGAGAATAATAATAAACAATCTTGAGAGGAGAGTCTGGTGAAGGAAGAGAGGAACGGGCAATTCCTTCCTGCTGTCATCCTTCCTGCTCTGACCCTGAGGTCAGATGACTTCAATCCTAACAAATATGTTTCTGTGAGAGAGTGATCTCACGGCCCCTGTTCTGCAGGGAAGAGCACTGCCTGGAGAGGTTTCCTGTTCTTTCTTCCCTGTTCTCAAGGCAGAGGCTTGCTCCCTCCAGCTCAGTCCTGCAGGGCCTGCCTCCTGACTGCGATCTGGACGACGGAACGTTTCGAAGGGAAGGCACAGAAGATGGAGAATGAGGATTATAATCCTTCTGATTCCTTGGATCTCCACATCAGGACGTGTCTGTTCTACTTTGTCAATTTATGGATGGACAACTGCTAGTCAGTTACTGGACAGAAGCTCTGACCTCATTCTCTTCACTTGTTACCCCTCTGATTTTCAGGGAATCCTAATGAAGGAATGCTTTTGGGAGGATAAGGAAGGTTACAAGTTCCACAACCAAGTAAATAATTTAACAGTCTCTAAAGAGAATTTTCATTAATATAGTCAGGGTCCCAGTGTGTCTACGACAGACTTTGTTTTCTACTGGCTCTAAATCTCCCCATTCATCACTGCATAGGGATTGTCTTCTAAACTTAGCAGAAACCACAGTTTAACAAAACCAAAAAACTCTGCTTGAGTCTACCAAAAACTGCTTTCGTTTTCCAATCTATGTATTTCTTCAGCTGGATTAAAAAGGTAGAATTTTCTGCAAGGTGCGTGGCTTTGTTGTTCTAATTGGCCCTGGGGGATGGCCCAGGAGAGCACGAATGCCTGCCGGGGGTTGATGCTGCGACCTGAGCTTTCTGAGTGCTTTTCAAGATACTCAGTAGATGCGATAATTGTTAGACCCGAAAGCTCTGCGTAGTGGCCTGGCATCCCAGGAATTTGCCCACGTTGCTTTGTGATGGTTGCCTGACTCTGCCCCTCACAGTGGGGTTTCACAGGTATAATAGGATTTTACTTTTAAGGTAGTAGGCAGGCTGCCTGGCAAAGAATCTACTTACAGAAAGGATGTGCTCCCCATCCCCTCCCCTCGTGGGGGCTGGGAGCCTTTGATTTGGAGCGCTGCAGTTGCTGCAGTTCATTATGGTATGTCTCAGAGCCCAGCTCGACTGTGTCAGTGGATTACCCCCTAAAGTGCTGTGCTCACTGTGATAATAGCTAAGGACGTTACAGACAGGGGAGTGCGCACTACCTCCAGAGCACCGCTATTCCCAGCCTTCAGTGAGCTTCCAAAGGAGAGGCAGAGCTCCACCTTACAGGCCAGCTGGCCCCCCTCATAGTGACCCTGTGTATTACGGCGGCCCCACCCAGATCAGGCCTCCAGGAGTCCAGGTGAGGGGCAAGTAGCCTGGAACCACGGCTACTTCATCCAAAAGTCCCTACGGGGCTCCAAGAGCCGGAGTGGTGGAGGGGGTGGGGGTGGGGGGAGCCAGGGCTGAAGAATCTGTGGGGCTTGACACATCGGTCATCTCTCTGGGGTGCTATTTGTCTCCCAAGTCATCTTCCAGCCACCCTTTCCCTCAACTCACAACACGGTGGGTTTTACAAAAAAGAACGACACGATACGCAGTGTTAACTAGGCCTCCGACCTTCTTCCTGTTTTTTGAACAAGATCACCCTTACGTCAGTGTCTTTACCCTTTTTGGTCCATCTACTTAGAATTCTTTTCTCCTGCTCATTGTGTGAGTTTTAATTTAAATGCTACCTGAACATTCTATATAAAATAGGCTACTCTTCCAGGCTTGCAAAATATATCACTGGGTGATGCCACCGATACTCAGAACGGGAATCACTTCTTGGCATATGTGTGTGACATATAAAAGCAAGGTGTGCTGAATGATTTTCTTGTCTGTTTACACAAGAGAATATATTTTTATTTTGCTAAAGATTATTTTATGGCCTGTGATATAGAAAAGGTACACCAGCAGGAAGGGAGGGTTTTGTTGTATGAACAAAAGTGCTTTATTGCTTTAGTCACAGAAAACAGCTGCTGGTTAACATATGCTTCCTGATCTTGATTAATTGAGGGATGAAATAGTGAAAATTGTGACTGTGATCATTTCGGAGTACTGTGTGAAGAAATGGGTGTCAAATAAAAGATCCTGTTCCACCACACTGAGGACTTCTGGCTCTTGGAGTAAAGGGTAGGCCTTCAAGATTTTAGCATGATTGAGATGAAGGCGATCTTGATAGTATCAGTGCTACGTGACTCTGTTAGACGTCCCGTGGGATCGCATCTCAACAGCATCATCAGTGTCTTGAATGGTCTGATTCTATCGCTTTAGAGCACACTTCTTAATGTTGAAAATAAAGGTCTCACCTGAAGTAGAGCAGCATGAATAACAAATAGAAAGAGATAGAAAACAATCATTTAGGGCTAGAATTCATGGAATTCGTTGGTTGATTAGAAGGGAGGATTTGCGAGACAGAGAGAAAACTAAAATAAATCCAGAGTTCCCAGTTTATGAATGCTGTGAGATTATCCTAGAGATGTCAATAAGAAGGTCCAATTTGGACCAAGGTAATACATTTATTTTAGAGAGATTGAGTGAGTTATTTGCATGAAATCCACATGAAAGTGTCTAGTAGCAGGAAATACGGATCCAGCACTCAAGAAAGAATGGATAATAATGTGGTCACCATTGAAGCTGGGGAAATGTAGGTGCTCTCCTTAGGAAATCAAGTAAAGTGAAAAGAAGGGGAATGATAAGAAAGAATGGAATCTGGTAACATTGACATATAAAGAGTTAACAGAGGAAAAGGACTGTCTTGAAAGATTCTGAGCTACAGAACCAGAAAAACAAGATGATGAATAGCAGTATTCAAAGAGGGAGCGGAGGAGAGCGTCTAAGCCTCAAAGATGTCAACTTGGATAAGGAGTGGAAAGACGTTAATGGTTTTGTCAGTTAGATTTTGGTGACCATAACGCAAATAGCTTAGTGTGAATGAGAGCTGTGTTTTTTTGAAGAATGAGGAAAACATCACTGGAAGCTTCCTAACAGATTACTATTAATATCTTTGGCCAGAAGTGTGACACTTGTTATTACTGAACCTACCGTTGGTGAGAAGAATTTGAATGGCCACAGTATATATTAAGTATGATTTACTTACTGAGGCTACAGAAGGGGCACCCCTCCCCAAACACAAGGCTGCCTGACACCTGAAAATGTGAGTTCTATAAGCATGGGAGAGGTGGAGGCTGGTGACTGGCTAAGTAACCAGTAGAGTCTACCATGAGAAAGAAGCTAAGAGAGTGTGTGTGTGAGAGCGAGAGAGACAGAGACAGAGAGACAGAGGAGACAGCTTTTATTTTCTCTGAAATAGATGCAAGGTCAACTGTTGAGAATAATAGGATAACAGAGAAGAAAGTGCTTGAAGCTTCTGAAAGGGTGATAAAAACTGAAACAGCATTTATGGGGATTGGGAAAAGGGGTATATAAGTGGAAGTTAGGAGAACACTGTCCATTCTGGGAGATGTGAAAATCGCTGTCACCAAGGCAAGTGCCATTTTGATGTTTGATTTAACTTAATGTGGAGTCAGATACATTAGAGGTGAAGGTGATCCATTTGACCATCCTGTCCTTTTCATGCAGATGCAAACTGCTCTCACAGCAGGTGTTTTATTGCTTCATTCAAACTCACCTTAAATGTCCTGACTGATAAAATTTCCACAGCTTCCCTTGGGAGCCTGCTCCATCATCCGAGAACTCTGTGCGTCAGGCAACATTCCCTGTCTTCCCGCGTCATCCTCCTTTATTTCTTCCTATCAGCGTCTTCTTCCGACAAAATGATTCCCCTCATTGTGTGGAGTTTCACATTTAAGTTCTTGCCACATCTCGCTCAGTCACCATTTATGCATGGATCTCAGTGTTCTACTCCTTCCCCATCCATCCATCACCCTCTACTGATGAGTGCTGCTTTCCCTCATAATACTGATGAATACTTGGGGCCTTTAAAATCTAATGCTTCTTGTATGAACTAGTTCATAATAGGCGAAATAGTCTCATGAAATCGTCTCCTAGTTATATAATTCTTCTGCTGTCTACCCAGCTTGAATTTTTCCCCTCGCCCTCTCATCCCTGCTTGAAGAAGCCTACAGGACAATTTCCATTATTTTAGGAAAACATATCAGCTACGAACTGAAAGCTTGTGTCTCCTCCAAAATTCATATGCTGAAATCTAATCCCTAGTGTGATGGTATTTGGAAGTAGGGCCTTTGGGAGGTGATTAGGTCATGAGGGCTCCACCTTATAAGAGAGACCTCAGAGAATTCCCTTGCCCCTTTTGCCATGCGAGGTCACATTATAGCAAAAAGACAACCATCTATGAACCACGAAGCAGGTTCTCACTAGACGCTGAATCTTCTAACACCTCAGTCTGGGACTTCCCAGCTTCCAGAGCTATGAGAAATAATTTCTGCTATTTATATGTCACCCAGCCTATGGTGTTTCGTCATAGCAGTCCTAACGGACTAAGACAGAAATTGGCATTGAGAGTGGGGTGCTGTTCTAACAAATACCTAAAATGTGGATGCAGCTTTGGAACTGAGCAATTGGGAGAGGCTGGAGGAGTTCTGACATGCACGCTAGCAAGAGCCGACATTGTTGAGAATAGATTTGGTTAAGGGTGATTCTGGTGAGAGTTCAGAAAGAAAAGAGGAGAGATGTAGAGAAAGCCTCCATCTTTTTAGGCTACCAAGTAATCCTCAAGAGAATAATAGTAGAAATCTACTATTTGGCCAAGGCCATTTTGCAAAGTCTTAGATGGGAATGAGGAATGTATTTTGGAAACTGGAGGGTAAGTGGTCCTTGTTATAAAGTGGCAAAGAACTTGGCTGAACTGTGTTTGTGTCTTAGTGTTTTGTGGAAGGTAGACATTGTGAGTGATGAAATTGGATATTTGGCTAAAGAAATTGCTAAGCAACATGTTGAAGAAGTAGCCTGGTTTCTCCTGGACGCTTGTAGTAAAATGTGAGATGAGAGAAATAATTTAAAGATGGGATCGTTAATCAAAAGGGAAGCAGAATGTAATGATTTTGAAAATTCTCAGCCTATCCCTGTAAAAAAGAATAGGAAAGCCTGTTTGAGAGAGAAACAGGTGTGTGGCCATATGACCATTTGATAAGGAGATTAATCAGCCATCTTGACAGAAGCCAGGAGCTATTGCCCAAGAGATGGAAGAATGATTCCGAAGGCAATTCAGAGATCGTCAGAGCTGCCTCTAATCACAGGTCCAGAGTGCACAGGGCCACTGGTGCCCCATGGGGACCTTGGTGTACCCTGCTGTGTGCCACTTCACAATGCAGGCTCCTGCTCCCTTCACTCCATTGCCATCCTCCTTAGCCACCCCAGTTGTGGGCTCAGGTGCATCTAGGCTGTGCTGAGCAGAGCTGTGGGGGCATGTTGGTCTCCGCCAAGATTTCAAAGGACAAAGCCTCTTAGCAGAGGCTTAGGACTCCAACCCCAGAGAGCTATATGCAAAGAACTGCTACAGGGCCACCCAAAGCCATGGGTGTAGGACTGCCAGGCAAAACTGAGGGGGCAGGGCTGCCCCCTTAGTGAGTCTGGAAGGCAGAGCATGGAGCCAAAGAGAATTATAGTTGACCTTTGAACAACGCCAGGGGTAAAGGTGCCAACTCCCTCCCACCTCCAATTCCCTGCTCCTTACAGCATTGAAAATCCAGGCAGAACTTTACAGTCAGCCCTCTGTATCCGTGAGTCCACGTTCGCAGATTCAACCAGTCTCAGATCATGTAGTACAGTAGTACATATTTATTGAAAAAAAAATCTGTGTTTAAGTGGACCTGCACATTTCAAATCCATGTTATTCAAAGGTTGACTGTGTTCTTGAGCCTTAAGGTCTAATGGAAATTGCCCTGTTGGGTTTTGGGCTTTCTTGGTGGGATCTGTTACTCCTCTCCGATTTCTTCCTTTTGGAATGGGGGTGTCTATTCTATGTCTGTCTCACCATTGTGCTTTGGAAACATATAATATGTTTGATTTATATAACTGAGGAAGAATTTGCCTCAAGATGAATTATACCTTGAATTCACTCATATCTGGTTTAGATCTTTAGGCAAGACTTTAGACTTCGACTTCTGAGTTGATGGCATGTGAGATGAACGTGAATTTTGGAGGCCAGGGGCAGAGTGCTATAGACTGAAGATCTGTGTCCCCTCCAGATTCGTATGTTTAAACCTAATCCCAAATGGGATAGTATTTGGAAGTGGTTTTTGTGGGGAGGAGAGGTGAGGATGGAGTCCTCATGAAGGGGATTAGTGCCCTTATAAAAGAGACTCCAGAAAACTCCCCACCCCTTCCATCATGTGAGGTTAGAGCGAAAGGGTGTCCATCCACAAATCAAGTAGTGGGCTTTTCACCAGACACCGAATCTGCCGGTGCTTGACCTTGGGCTTCCCAGCGTCCACAAATGCAAGGAGTAAATACCACCACGTCACCCACCTATGGCTGGGTCTAAGCTTGAATAGACTAAGACTGTATCCTCTCTTTTCTTACGATGCCTCTGCTTGAAATCTCTTTCTTTTTTACAAACAGATTGCAGACTATTGCCAAAGTAACCTTCCTCCAACTGTATTTTCACGTCCATTCCCTATTTAATACTTTTAATACCTACCCATCATCTAGATGTTGGGTAGGTATTAAAATCTAGAAGCATAAACTCCATAACCCATTATCCCTTTTGCAGTCTACTCCCAAATTACTTTTGCAGATCCGCCTCCAACATTATAAATTCTGAACCAGTCAGAACATGCATAGTATTTCCCTTCACCAAAATGTTCCCTGCCACTTATCTGTCCAATTACCAGTCATTCCTGTTGTCCTAAAGTCCCAGTTTTTCCATAAAATATTTCTTGATCTTTCCTGCCTCTGAAATCTTACGCTGTTAACGTCATGCCAATCATTCACAGAGGCACACTTCCTGGTGGCATAGTTTTACTAGTTGCATTGTTAGTTAATTCTTTGTGAGGTTCCTTGAAGTCAGGCTGCATTTCTTGGCAACTAGTTGAGCAAGCTTATTCAAGTCACTGAATTTCTCTGAGCTGAAAATTTCTCACTTATGAAAAATAATAGTCATTTCACTGGGTTTTCATGTTAATTAATGGAAAATGGTTAACTGTTAAGTAGCATATAGGTAGTTAGAACAACTTATACTTTTGTTTGCTTCCTTCAAATGCTTCATATGCTTAAAGACAATGCTGGGTTTTAATAGATGCTCAATAAACATCTGGTAAAGTGAACAGTTAATTCATTTACTTCTGGTAAATGACCTTTTTCTAAAGTTTTTCCTTTTCTTTCTTTCTCTAAATATTTCTAGATTCTGAATGAAGTTGATTTGGTCCCATATCCCTTAGCAGATAATGAATGCAAATGAATCAATACTCATAGTTGTTTGACTTTGCTGTTTTACGGGAGCTGATTCAGTTTTAATCTGGCCTTCAGGAGAAGAATATGGGATAGTTTAGTTCATATTTCTTCATGGGTACTATTTCCACTGGCAATTGTCCAGAAAGGATTATGTCAAAGTTACCCATTCCTTTGTCCTAAGAATCTTGTGGGCATGGAGATTTTTTGGTGGTGGTAATATAACTCAAGGTGAGAGAAATGATGACATAAAATTGAGCATGAGAAGAGAGAGTAAGAGCGAGTATTAGGGGTAACCATCTACATATTTGCAAGAGGACAGTCTAACCAATCTTGACTTAGATCTGTGTTTTAGGCTGAGTGAACCATTCTTGAAAATAAACTAAGACATACAGCCCTTCAACTTACTACCTGTGCTGAGCTGTTAGTTTTATTAACCCCCAACACCTTCTCCCTTTAACTTTGTTGAGATTTATCCAGCACTGTCTGCTCATTCTTGCTTCTCCTTTTATAAAGGAGATAATTTCTTAAAGAGAAAAAAATTATATATGTCCCTGAAAAACTTACCAGGTTAATTTTTCAGGGATAAAATTAGACCATAGCACCAACACTGTTGTTTAGTCTCCTGGTAACTGCTGACATTAATAAAACTTGTGCTGTGACCCTGGAGGACTTGTAGCACTCAGACCTGAGGCACCATTGTGGACTGACAAATTCATCTCTACACTTCCTGGCCGGTTTGCCAGATGAAAGAATAGCTGACTCTCAAATGCAAGTTTGTCTTACTTCCTTTTTAGCAGAAAAATAAAGCTATTATAATTATAATTTTTATTATGAAGATCTTTGTTTCACCATTTTAAGGTGGCTGAATATATGGCATCTGAGAACTCATTAGCCAGTCAGCCCAAGCTATGCAACTTTAACTGTCCAAAGTATCCAAAGAGCTCCAATTAACAGACTTTGGGGGGACTTCAAACAGTCAGAGCCTTTGAATGTAAGCCATTCCCCAAGGCAGCATCTACTCGGCATAAAGTAAAGGGGAGATCTGGCAGTTATCCTCTTGATTTGATCAGTGCAGCTAGTCAGGGTTCTATTTCCCTGCAGAATTAGCTGGTTTGGCTGCCTACCCTGATCAAATCCGATGGATAATTGTCCAATCTTCCTTGCATTTTGTATCCTATAAACAGAGCTTAGCCAAAAACAGGACTAACAACAGCCAATAACTGATCTTCCTGCTTTTGAAAGATTATTATTGTGCTATTACTAGGCCAATTGTCCAAGGTCAGAATGTTCTCTTGGTTTGTGTCAAGGTGTTTTTGTTTGGTTTGGTTTCATTTCCACTTACTGTAAACCGAATTAGCTTGTTTCAGAGATGTTTAGCCTTGGTTGAAATCAGCATAATGCTCAACCCCAACTGTGAATACCAAGAAACGTTTGAAATGGGAAATGTGACATACAAACAAGGTACTACCTGGGCTTCTGTTACCTAAAAACATAGCCGCTCTTCTCTCCAGTCCATTGAACAGCTCTGTTCAAGAGCCGGAACAAAGTCACACTAAAGCAACATTAATAATTTAGTTTTGGTTTTGCATCATTAGATACTGAGGCCGTTGATGTTTTACCACTTGTCTCTCAACCCAGGGGCATTTGCTAAGACCAGTTTCCTATTTTTAAATGATGGCACTAAGCCATAGCAAAGACTATCAAATTTTTATTTTTCGTTTATGAATGGTGACTCAAAGACCATTCAGAAGTTTTATTGCATTGCTCTTATGCTGCCCCTTTAGAAGTGGCTTTAATAAAAGCCATTTTGCACTCACTTTGGGGGGGGCTCAGTCTGAATCAGGGGGAGCCTATTAAGTGATTTTTCCAATATAAACCACTGACAATTGTGTCTCCTCTTCCCTAAAAAGCAAGAATCAAAAAAGAGAAACAAATGGCTTGCCTTGGAGAAGCTGATGTATTCAAGTAATAATGAGAGAAAACTGCCCTTGGCTTCCTCCAGCAGTGGCTCCCTCACTGGCGTGTGTCGGGGGTCCCCACTGGACTTTGAGCACAGATTATGTATGTGTATACAGTCAGACACAGGGTAGTCCTCAGTTAAAACAGTGCTGGTCACTAAGTCTCTCCCAGCATGTCTCCTTTTCCCAGGTCCTCTTGGATTTTCTCCTATGGACGTCCTTCTCTGAGTATTCTTTCCCACACTTTCAATAGTTCTTCCAATCTTCCTTTCTCCAAAATGGATTCAGTACCTTCCTACCTTTTCCCCTACTCTTTCCTTCTTCCTATCCCCCAGCTCCCCAGTCATCCATCCATCAAACTCGACATTACTTGATGCCATTCATGCACAAACTAGCACAATTTTTGTGTAAGCTCCTACAGGTATTATTCATCCCCAAAGGTCTTTGAAATAAACATGTTGATCGTAAGCTCTTAATACCAGGAAAATGTATTTTCTATTTTCTTGGTTCAATATCAGTATCATTCTTTGTAGACAGATACAGGTAGCTGTTAAACATTAGCTGACCCACATTAGAAATCAAGCAAAACACAGAAGTTTGAGTCTGAAGGCCAGCCCAGGATTTCATTTGAAGGATATCCTAGGGGTGGTAAGTACTGAGTGTGTGTGTGTGTGCGTCTGTGAAGAGGCTGGTTGGTCACAGAGGGGCAGAAGTAGGTAAGAAAGGAACTGACTCTACAGGGATGGCTAAGACATGACATCTGTGCTACCGTTCCCAAATTCCGCATGTCAGACATCGGTCACTGAGTGAGCACTGCATTCTTTCCCAGTGAGCCAAAGAGAGCCCAAGCTTGCCGTCCAACACAGCCTTTTATTCAGCCTCTAACAACTGGAATTTATGAAAAAAGCTGTTTATACTTACAGCCTAGACAATTTCTGTTCATTCCCCAAAGTCTGTAGATGAATCTCTTGGTGTTTTCTTCTGAGATTAAAGACTCTCCTTGTAGGGTTTCCATTCATATTAGACCGGTCTTTATTCAGGGCCTCTTGGGAATTTTGCACATCTCGTGAAGTTGGGCAGGCAGTTGTGCTTTTGCTTCTCTCTAAAACATCTGTTCCCACTACTAGGAATTTGGGTCACTGCTCTATTCTTTATATTTAACCATCTAGGGAATTTTCAAGTTTCATATGCAGACAGGCATATGATACATTCCTTAAACTTACTAAAATGTGGCATTTTCTAGAGAATGAAAAGGAAATGTTGTTGGCTTCTGACAGATTGTGTCATAGCATGGCACAATATAAGGGCAAGTTTTTATTTTTGACCTCATCCTAATCCTCACTCTAACTTTAACCCACCTAAAGTGTGATTATTCAATATGTATAACATGCAGGTATGTGTCTAATGTGTACTGGGAAAAATATATGGAGAGGCAGTAGGGAATAGTGGTTATGAGACTGGTGGCAGCTTGCTAATTGGGAATCCCAGCTCACTAGTTGTATGATTTAGGGAAAGTTACATCATCTTTTAGTGCCTCAATTTCCTCAAATGTGAAAGGAAGATAGTAACAATAATTACCTCCTGGGATTATTTTGAGACTTGCTTGATTTAATTCATATCAAGTGTTTAGAAGACTAAGTACGCAATAACATTAGCAACTATAGCCATGCTGAAATTAACCACAGAGTACACTCAGCTGTGTGTTACCCAATCAGCAATGTGTGTCTTTGTCTTTAACACCCTGGTTTCTTTTTTACCCACTTAACTCCTAGAATATTTATGATTTTAAGATGGTACTGCATGTATCTTAATAAGACATTTAATATAGTAAACTGATTTCAAGCCAAGAACACTGTACACACCGACTTTCAGTGCATGACCTGAGCCAAATGCAGTAGTTAACTATCCAGCCTATGTTATGTATTACCTACACTACAAATAAGAAAAGAGGCCCAGAGGAAGAAGCTATCATCCCAGGTGCCCCAGCTAATAAGAGCCAGAGCCAGAGCCAGGATTTAAATCCAAGTCTGTTTACTCTGTCCTCTTTCTGTCGTATTAAAGCTCTGGGAATACGTGGAGTGAGAGTTTAGTAAATACACACAAGGTACCACCATCTTCTATGAATAAATATTTCTATGCTTGAATTGAGAGAATAAGCCTGACTCAATATTTTTTTTTAACACAATGCCATAATTTTCTGAGACAAGATTGCATGGAAAAAAATAAGAAAATATTCAGAGGGGTCCTTCCATTACCATTGTTCTGTTTTGTTTTTTACTGTTTTCACCTGGTTAGAAAAGCAATTTGTCAGTTATGTTAAAAATAACTGGTCAAATGATAATGCAGTGCTGTAGCCTAAATTTTCAGATGCAAATTATTTAAGATTCTGTGAATACTAGTTCAAAAGGAATAGAGAAAAACCTGCGATAACCGCCAGGTTTTCTCAGGTTCAACGTTTTGTACAACGATTACTGGAACTTCCGCCCAATGTAGGAATCCAAACTCAAATTTAAGCAGCGATGGTGGTTGATTTGTAATCTGGGGTCCCACAGCCATTCTGGGCTTTCTCCAGGCAAAGTACTGAGGGATATTCTTCTGACAGAACATTCAGCACAGCACAGGGCGGCCAAAACAAGATCTACTCTCAGCTGCATCCCTCGAGGCAACACCCCCAGGCCCTCTGTTCATTCCCCTTGCAGTGTCCGACAGTCCTTTCTTGAACACCACTGTCTAATTGCACCGCGCCCAAACTACCTGATGACCTCTGGAATATTAAACTTTCAAGACGTTAAAAAAAAAATAAAGCCTTTGCGGTTGTGATTCTGTTCTGAGTGCTTTCAGTATAATTCATCAACAGATAGTTTTCTTCTCCAGGTTGAATGAAAAAAAAAATCAAATCAAATCGCTATAGGTTTCTTCTAGTCCTACGCCAAAATATCCCAGAGGGCAGACTCAAGATTGCTTCACAAACCCTACACAATTTTTATGGATGATGAACAACCCTGTGGGAAATAAATTATGACAGTCAGCTAGGAAATGGAAAATGTCTAAAAATTTCTAAAAATAATGATTACATTTCTCCACTGTTTGACACACCGACATTTTTACAGAAGCACATAGAGCCAGTGTTAGGAAGGGCTGCTGGTGCCTGTTGGGAAGCTGTTCTTTCAAGTGTTCCTTCACCCGAGACGTCGGGAGGAAGTAGCCTTCAATTTCACATCCTGCAATAGTTCATCTTGCCTCCTTTCTCCCAAATCAATCTTCTCTCATGCCTTCTCTGTCTGGGCAATAAAAATACCATTACCATCCATTCTTCTTTCTTCCTGTAAGAATTAGAGCATGTCTCTGAATATTTAAATATTTGAGTTTTAGGATGTCCCTTTCCTCAAAAACAGAGTGTCTGTCATGATGCTTTGTCAAAAATACATCTAAGAGCAATCTTCTGGTTTTTTTCTCTCCACACAGGTAAGACAAAGTGCATTAAAGCACACTAAAAAAAAAACTGAAAGTACTGAAAATGGAGACAATTTTCTTCATGATGTTTTGGAAACAGAACTTGAATTTTTCTTGCTTAACTCTTGGTTTTATTGATTCTGTTTTTCTATTGTGTTTTCTGTTTGTTTTATGCATCTTCTGAGATATCTTGTTCCTTAAGTATAGCCTTTCCTGAAAGTTAATTTTGTGCACTGCAGTAAAAAAGGGACGTCTTTTTCAAAATTTTCTTTCTCCAGTCTGTTCTCTACTACCCTCTCAGTGTCTGTGCAAAGTAAGAGATCCCCCGTTAGTTACGTAACATTGCCTCTGTTTCTTTCACATAGCAAAGAACCTTGCACACAGAAGGCACTGCAATTCTTAATTGAAGTGGATCTGGCGAGGGGGCAGCTCTTTCACCCAGAGGCTCAGTCTTTCAAGAGCTGAGGAAGAGGCTCAGATAAAACACTACTGTCTACAAAATAAAGAAAAGAAGCCGTACAGAGGCAGAATTAAAATAAAGGGAGCTGGCTTCAGCGTTTGGTACAGGAGAACAAATTTAGTCTAGGGTGTTTCCCACAACAAAGCAATTAGGATTGGCTTACCCAAGCCGGAAGAGGCACTGTAAACGTAGACGCAGCATTACAAAATGCAAGCCCATTTTAAATTGAGTGGCACCTCATTTTATTTGCATTTGTGTTTTTTGTTGTTGCGGTTCTTGTTCTGGTGCAGGATGACTGCAGTACTACTGACCTGTTCTTCTGAGGTCAGTCTTGGTACCTGAGAGACTGTGAATCTCTGCTGCAGCATGATGAACTTTGATTTTTTTGTTATTTATGGACAACTCACTTAGTTATTTCACTGGCCATTTTTCTTTCAAAGTAATGTTTGTATTTTTCCAAAATTTTATGGAATTTTTATCTTATAGCGTGTTTTTTTTCCAGATACCAGCAACTAGTAGTAATAGAAATATTTTACTCAATATTCCCACATTTACTAAAAGGAAAAGGGTTTTTTAAAAAAAATAATTGCAAAATTACTTGTTAGCTGTGATTTCCTGTATTATTTCATTTTTCTATACAATATATATATTCAGTGGTCTTACCTAAGGTATTTTATAACTCATAAGGTAAAAATTTTGTACAAAAAACATGTGCTCTTTAGAATATTTTTAAATTAGTAGTTTATTTGTAATTCCTATAAAAAAGTCTAAATAAAAAATATATCAAATTTTTATCTTACTACACAGTATGTAAATATATATGTACCATAGTGATATGGGTTTCTCAAAACTTGAAGTTTGGTGTCTTTTAGGAAATGTTCTTCAACTCTGGGTATTCTTTATATTTTCCAATTCTTTGCTAAAAACTTCATTCTGTGCATCTATACTTTGCTTGAGTTCTCTGAATATCTTCATCATAATTACTCTAAACTCTTTTTTGGATAGATTGCCTATCTCATCACTTATTTCTTCTTCTGGGACTTTATCTTGTTCCTTGGCCTGGAAGATATTCCTCTGCTGCCTCATATTTTCTATCTTTCTATTTGTACTTTTAGGTAGGTTGTATTTCTCGACCTGGGGAAGTGGTACTCTGTGGGAGACGTCCTATGTGTCCCAGCAATACACACCTCTCTTGTCACCCCAGGGCTGGGGTCCAGCTGGTCCCAGTGTAGAGTCTGGCTTGTGTTTGTGGATTCTTTCCACAGGCTTTGGATTCTTATTTCTGGTATCTGCCCCCTGGTGGATGAGGCTGGACTAGAGGCTTATGCGGGTTTCCTGGCAGGAGGGGTTGGTGCCTGCCCACTATTGGGTTGAAGCTTGGTCCGGGTCCTCTGGTGGGTAGGGCCATGTCTAGGGGTGTGTCTAGAGGCGTCTGAGGCTCAGGAAGTCTGCTGATGGGTGGGGCTGTGTTCCCACCCAGTATGTTGTTTGGGGCTTCATGACACTTGAGTCTGCAGGCTGTTGGGTGGTGCTAGGTCTTGGTGCTAATGATCCAATCAAGATGTCAGCCTCCAGGAAAGCTTCTGTAGTAAACACTCCCAGAATGTCTGGTAGTTTATGGAGGCTCACACTGCTCCATAGTCTTACCAACACTTGGTATTATCAGGTTTATTCTATTTTGTCTATTTAGTGGGTATAATATTATCTGTTTTCCATCTTAATTTACATTTCTCTGATTACTAATAAGATTTAACATCTTTGTTGTTTAAATATTTGCTGTTTTTATATGTATGACAAATGTGTCAGTATGACAGCCAGAGATAAAACATGTTTGAAAACAACAGTTGTTTGCAGAAAACAATATGACTTTATGTCAACAAATGACTATTTTAAATATAATTATAATCAATCTTATGTAAATAACTGTAACAAGTTTCTTCTTTCCATGCATACATATATTTGATGCCTTACCTACAGTCATAATGTCCTAAAAGTTTAATTATAATAGAAGTAACCACTAAGAAGGGTTTCATTTGTCCTTGTGCACATGCTGTCTCCAAACAGGAACTGAACAGTAATCAACCATTTTGAAAATTTCAGTGCCAGTGTGTTTTTGTGTTCACATGACCCATTACTGCTTGAGATAATGCTGTATTGTATGAGTAGATTAAAAGTTCATTTGTTTTAAGAAGAAATGTAGATATTTAACACAAAATAATTAAGAATTAGAATATGTGATGGGTGACTTTTAGAGCTTACTTGAAAGATGGTAGTTTTTAGCTGTTGCCGCTGTGCTGTGCTTCCCAGAGCCAAACAGGCAGATGGCCTTTCATTATTTTCTTGACTTTTTATATTTGTTGATGATTGTTGTAATTAATTTTTAATCTGAAGACTTGTAAAGCAATACTTGGGAATTTAACAAACCAAACTTGTATTAATGAAGCACAAACTGTCCAAATAGTTTTCCTCTATCAAACTTTACTGAGCAGTAATAACGCTTTCCTCATCGAGGGCTGAACCCAAAGCATCTGGGAAGCAAGTTCCTTTGGAAGGACCACCAGCAATCTGCACACACTGTGAGTAAGGATGACAGAGTTCCAAGTATGAGATCAAAACAAAATTTTAAAACTCTCTTTGTTGAAACAAAAGTACTATTATTGGGGGGGTACTTATTAAATACTGAGTGTCCTAATTCCACATTTATAAAGATAAAATTATTGAGGAACCTTTTGGAAATGTAAACATTTCACAACAGTAGATGATGTCCATACCTATTTCTACACATGCAGACTGTGTATCCTGGCCTTCTCCCTTCTCCA
This sequence comes from Camelus ferus, assembly GCF_009834535.1. Taxonomy (NCBI): domain Eukaryota; kingdom Metazoa; phylum Chordata; class Mammalia; order Artiodactyla; family Camelidae; genus Camelus; species Camelus ferus. Next base: position 34,118,328 of record NC_045701.1, on the reverse strand, counting down.
GTAAGAAACAGAAATTTTAGTAGTTTTCCCAAAGTCAGGGATAATTGGTGTTCAAAATATGAACCTACCGTTGTATTTCCTGCATTCATAATTCGTGACCAAGTTCCTTTTGAGAGGAGACTTGCCATGTTAACTAGAAAAATAACAATAATAAAAGATACGACGTACTGAGAGCGCTGTGCCAAACGCTGTGCAGAAAGATGCTCAGACACGAGCCCGTTTAATCCTCACAACACTTGGAGTAACCTTAATTACCTTTATTTCACAAAGTAGAAAATGGAGAAATAGTGGCAACAAGAAGCTTGCCAAAACATGCATCTTCAGAAATCCAGAAATCATCGGAAATGGAAGTAAAACTTCAGCGTGTTGTGTACAAGTCCTGCCTTTCCTGGAGCCTATGTGTGAACAGCTTGACATGCACCTTGGCATCTGTGATACACGGTCCCACGAAGTATGATGTGTGCATGCTCTCCAACCAGTCAGCTCAGGATTTGAATTAAATTTTGCATAACCTGCAAGACACATCCTGGGGAAAAAAGGACGCTCATTCTGTGACCGGACACAATAATGTGAGTGGATTTGAGTTGTTTTCTTAAGCCTTGAGGAGAGCTTTGGAAAATGGGGTAGATATGATTTGTCAGATGGACAGTGAGAGATTCAAAGGGTAAAGAGAAACCATTCACCCTTGCCACTGTTTTATTTATTTTCTCACTCCTGTCAAGGAGCAGCTCTACGTTTTGCTCAGAATAGCCTTCTAATCCTCGTCTACAAAGCTACATGTATTCTTTTATCAAAAACTTGACTCCACGCCAGCCTCCCTGAGGAGCCCTACCCTGACGATAGGTCGGATAAATGCATCCTCTGCTGCTTCTCTGACAACGGCATTCCCCAAACACCTTTAGTTTAGAAATGTAAACGCTTTTTTTTTCAAAAACAAAATAAAGAACATTATATCTGATTTGTCATCTCATTTTGTGTATTATAAATTCAGACATTCTTCTAAGCTGTTTTGTACTACATGAAGGTCAAGAATTATTTAGTGCATGAAATGGTCGATTTGTCTGGTGGAACAAGGGCTGCAATATTTAGAAATGGCTTGTAAAAGGGATAGTGTACAGTTCTGTAAAAACAGGTAATCCCTTGGTCAGTAATTATAATGTGATCTCTTAGCCATGGTGTGTCGTTCATGGTGGGCCATCATGAAATGGGGTTCATACTGTCATTGGGACAGCCTCCAAGGGAGGGATGGAGTAAATTGCTACCCATGAAAAAGGCATGCAGGAGGACAAGAGGCTTCCCTGGTGGGGAGGATGACAATAATTCAAAAAGGGGGTGAGGGAGGTCACCATTCCTTTTTTGCAAAATATTGCAGGTATCCACACTTTTCTCTGTGCATTCATAAGAAATTAGAAGAGAATAAAACATATGAAGGCTCCACAGAAAACCTCATATTGAAGTTCAGAATGGTGCAAACTGGAACTCTTCCACTAGGGGATGCGGGTAGGGGTTCTGAGGGGAGGGCTAAGTGACATGAGCGTTAGTACTAGGGGACAGGCTGAAAAGTTGACCATCCAGGGTAAAATATTCAAAGACAGAATTTGGCACTACGTCACTTGCCAGACAATGTATTCATTTGACATTATAGAATATAATATCTATAATATAGAATATTATATCTATAATGATACTGTATAGAATATCATTCTTACACAGTATTATCTGACAGTGAAACTTCTTAACGTAACCTTATGCCATAAAAATAAGTAGCTGTGCGACATACACAGCTGGAAGTGAAAAAGACTATCACTGCTTTTTGATTCAGAGAATTCTCAAGAATACAGAAAAATGAAGGAGAGATTCATAAGAAAAACATTCTAGTCCCTTTATTGCGGTGAGAGCTAGAAAGTTACAGACCTTGCCTAAATAAATTAGCTTTTTCAGAAACTGCTAGAAATTTTGCTTCTAACAGTTGCTTCTGACATACCGGCATTGATCTCAGCTGCTTTGGAATATACCCTGTTGGTCAGAAAGAGGCAGACACCATCCATCACTATTACAGGGGGGAAGGTAGTCTCTGTGGAATCCTTTAAAGGCGACAAGTTCACTTCCTCCTGTTGGTGGCAGAGTGGGTTGCATTTGTCTGGCAATTGAATGTGACTCCCCACCAAGTCTGAAGGTGCATGTAGCACACCCAACGGTCTGCACACAAAGAAAGATCAAGTTGGCCTGCCCCTCTCTTTGGAGCTTGGAGCTCACTGATCTCAGTGGAGTGTCACTGTCCCCTTTATGACAGCCACTCATTTCCCAGGCCTGCTGGGTTTCCAGACTGCCTTCCTATTGTATGTGTACACAGACTGATTATAAGTTCACCATTTCCTTCCACCTCTTTGTACAGGGTATTATCTATGACAGATGAGTGCAATAAAGTGAATCCATTTTTTTTTTTTTCTCCCCTCTTGCAGGCAGCACAGTGAGTTCTAACCAACAAAGGCACATTGAGGTAAATCTTTAACAGTGTCACCACATTGACTTTCATCATTTTCACCTTTCCTTTCACTGATTTTTATCCCTGGAGTTGTAAAACATAGTTTCACATTGTGACCGTCCTCTAGTCCTCAGTAGAATTCGTTACACTGACAAGAACATACTCTTTTTCATAGACACTCCATCACAGCTCAGCCTTCGTTGCTTCTCTCTCTCCACAAATTCTATTTTATAGATAAAAGCTCAGAGTTTCAAAGGATGAAAAATTTTCAAAAAAAGTGAAGCTTTCACTTTAAAAAGATAATGCAGTACTAGGAAACTACTGGAAAAAAATGTGATGGGATATTTTATAAGAAGAGAAACGTCTGTATATTAAGAAAAATTCCAAAACAGTATATATATGATTTTATAAAAAATTTATTTTATAAACAGCATGCTATTTATGGACAGAAAAAAAAGTATGGTTGTTTGCTTTTTATTTTCTCCTCTTTGTTACCCTTTATTTATTCATGAGTGTTTTTGATTTCATAGTAAGATTTAAAAATTTGTAAAGACAAAAAGGAAAACAGAAAATAGGAAATAACAAATACCATAAGGTTTTTATTTCAGACTATTTAGCCTATGTAAACAAAAACCAATTTGAAAATAAAGATTGATACAAATTTGTCATTTTATTTAATTGTTCATTGCAAAAAGGAAAGCTATTTCAAAGAGGAGGAGGCATGTAAGAACCCACCACTCTAATACCATAGTGATTTCTATTTTTCTTAAGTCACAGGCAATTTCAAAACAAATGAGGGTGCTTTAAACACATTTCAAGGCATCTCTACAGGAACACTGTGAAACAATCCACTGGAAAAGGGAGATACTGAGCCCAAAAGCTAACTTTTGCCTATTTAACCATTTAAATAATTGCTATCATTTCTTTGCAAATTGTTAACACTTTAAAGGACCATTGTTATGTCTGATTTTGGCGTTATTCTTTCCTTCTTTCATTTAACCAACTGGTAATGAACACATACTATGCTGCTTTATTCAAAGCTCTCTGTGACATTCCTTTTCCACTATGCTCAGGGGCTGAGAAACTCTGTAAGAGAACTGGTTAAGGAAAGAAATGGGGTAGGAAGGTAAAAGCTAAGAGGCATATCTGAAAGATCACGTTCTGGAAAGTCACCTACAGAAACAAAAGGGAATTAGGGTGCGTTATAGAGACAATTTAGGAGGTGATTTTTTTTTTTTTTAAGAGAGAGAAACAAAACAAGACAAATCTGTCACATGAGCAAAAATTATTCTTTTAGAGGCAATTTGAAGCCCAGACAGAACCAAATAGTGAATTCATTTGCAAAGACCAAAAAGTAAAATTTGGAGGGATTGTAGAGTGCTTCAAACAGTCAGGCCTCAAACTAGCTCGTGCCCCTGAGAATCTTGTATATAAGATCCAATTAATTTGCACCTGAACTATTCATGATTACATCTTAGATACTAGAACTAGTACAAGGATATTAACGTCCCTGATAGATAAATAGATAGTATCTATCCTTGACAGATTGCCTTGTTCATCTGATGAGAAGGCTATTAGACCTATTCTGTCTGCACATTTAAGAATTAAAAAGAATATTTGTGAGATAGGTAACTATGTAAATAAACTTCAGTTATGGTAAATTGAAGTAAATAGGGTTGCCAGATTCAGCAAATAAACAATATAGGGCTGCCAGTTAATTTGAATTTCAGATAAAAGACAAATAACTTTTTAGTATAAATATGTCCTATGGAAAAATACTATTCATTATTTATCTGAAATTCAAATTTAACTGAGCTTCCTGTATTTTCTTTGACAATTCTAGGACTTAGGAAAATAATTAAGGAATGATTAAGAGCTGAGATGACTGTAATTGTTTGTAAAAGCAAGGAAGAAAGAAGAAAAGAAGGAGGAGAGGGAAGGAGGAAAGAAGGAAAAAGGAAATCTTTTGATGTTCCAAAGAAAGGTGGCAAGCTATCTTCCTACTTTTCTGAGGAAATATAAGAAAAAGGACGAAATCTAGGAAGATGAATACTAGACTATTTTATAATGTGGGATATCTTTTTCACAATTGCATCAGGAATAGGACTTAAAAAATCAATTCACATGGTTATGTTGAAAACAAGATTTAGAATTTGATTATATTTTGAGTACCATTTCTCTTTCATTTTCTATTATGAAATACTTCATACATATAAAAAAGGACAGAGAGGAATGTAACAGATACACAGACATCTCATCCCAGATTTAAGTAATTGCTACCATTTCCCATATTACTTCAGATCATTTTTTGTAAAATAAAAATTAAAACTGGGATTGAAAATCCCTTGTACCTTTTCCAGTCTTGTTCCTCTCATTTCTTCCTTAGGTATGTTACTATTCTGAAATGTCTTCCTGACATATTTTACACAGTATTAACATATTATATATGCATATTTATATAATATGTACATATGTATGTGTGTATATCCTTATGTCCATAAACAAGATATTACAACATTTGGTTTGTTACTTAAATTTTTAAAGTTCCCTTAAAAGGTGCCCTTTTTCAATTTGCATATTCACTAAAAATTGTTTTGGACATTCATCCATGTTCTCACATCTAAATTTGGTTATCATTTATTTTAAATGATACATTATGAATACACTACAATTTATCCATTCTTCTCTGGTTTTAAATTTAAAAAAGTTTTTTTATTCTCCCTGCCCCCTTAAAGGAGACATGGGTGATTGAACCCAGGACCTCGTGCATACCAAGCATGCACTTTACCACTGAGCTATACTCCCAACCTGCAACCATTCTTTTCTTGATAAATGTTTACGCTGTTTCCAGTTTTGCACTATTGTAAACAATGCTGTAGTAAATATCCTCACACACATCTCTCTATGCATGTGTCTAAGTATTCCCCTGAGTATATACCTGACAATGGAATTGTTAGGTTATACCTTCTGAGCATCTCAATTTTGTTAGGTATTAATAAACTGTTCTTTCAAATGGGTTAACAAATGTCCTTTCCCACCAACAATGTATAAGGGTTCTCATTTGCTCACATCTTAATCAGCATTTAGGATTTTCAGACATTCAGAATTTGCCAATCTGGTGAGTACTGTTTAATTTGCATTTGCATTCTCTGATTACTAGGTGAGAATGAGTATGTTACCACATATTTATTGGTTCTGCTGATCTCCTCCTCAATGTAGTATTTTGCTTTATTGATTGAGTTGTCTATAGTGTGTCAATCAACACTTTCTTAATTCTCATGCAAGGAATTTACTAAGGGTAGACACACAGGAAAACCTGTAGAGAGGTGAGGAAACCAGATAGAAAAGAAGCCCAGTAAAAATGTGCTTTCAGGTGAGACCAAGCCTCAGCCTGATCCCTCGAGGAACTCTGGGACAGCAGCTGCATGGCAGTCCCTCTGTCCTGAGGTCAGGGAGTAGGGCTTTTATGCCTCAGGACAGAAGATCACTGCTCCAGGCCATGCTGGGTGGGGGTGGTGACTCCCAGGCGCTCCCCTTGGAGGCAGCTTCATTGCCCAAGGGCAATCCTACCTAGAACTTGTGCAGAAACCAGCAGTGAGCTGCAGCAACCACAGCAGCCAGTGAAAAGGATCCCTGAGGACCTGAGATGGGCACCAACCAAGTTTTCCACAATTACTATAGTTAGTTATTGAAAATACATAATGTTCTCTGACAGGGCCTTTGCATTCTTTTTCTTCTTCGGAATGACCTCGGTTATTCTCGAACCTTTACTCTTCACCGTGAATTTTAGGTAGGGTCAACTTTTTAGTTTCCGTAAAAACGTGGTATCTATTTTTTTATGATCTTCAATAAAATGTACAAATTTTTGCTTATATGTTTTATATTTATTTTGTTAGATTTATTCCCAGGTTCCTCGAAGTTTACTGTTGTTATGAATGAGATTTATATTTACACACCATTTCTAATTGGTTGTTGCTATTATATATAAAATAAAGTATCTTTCTTTTTCAAAAAATTTTTGTTATAGTTGATTTACAGTATTATATTAGTTTCATGTGTACAACATAGTGATTCAGTATTTTTATGGATTATACTCCATTTAAAGTTATTAAAAAATAATGGCTATGTTTCCCTGTACAATACAATATATCCTTGTTTCTTATTTATTTTATACATAGTAGTTTGTGTCTCTTAATCCCATGCCCCATCTCACCCTTCCCTCCTTCCCTCTCCCTCGTGGTAACCACTAGTCTGTTCTCTATATCTGTGAGTATGATTCTGTTTTGTTATATACTTTCATGTAATTTTTTAGATTCCACAAATAAGTGATAAATAGAGTATCTGTCTTTCTCCGTTTAACTGACTTCATTAAGCATAATACTCTCTAGGTCCATCCACAATTATTGCAAATGATATAATTTCATTCTTTTCTATAGCTGAGTAATACTTCATTATATGTCTAAATTATAAATACTTATCATTGCCGAGTCCAAACTCGTTCTGCTCGCCGCACGACAGGCCAGTAAATCGGGAGACCAGGTGTTGGGGCAAGGAATACCAACTTTATGTGGAAAGCCGGCGGACGGAGAGGATGGCAGACTAATGTCTTGGAGAACCATCCTGCTCTAGTAAGAATACTGGCTCCTTTTATACAAAAAATAAGGAAGGGTAAAGGGAAATAAGGGAGGGGGTGTGGTTGACTGTTTAATCTTCTTGCTGCAGGCATTCTTTGTTCTTGCAGCCATCCCCGTGGGCTAGGTCATGGTGTGCCTGTAAACCTCCAACAAAACAAAGGTTATTCTCTACTACATTATTATATTATATAAATAACTTACATATATTCTTGGATATAGGAGAGTCATGATAATTTCTCAAATCATGGTTGTTAATTTAAAAAGTAAGTTTCAAAATTCTGGCAATTAATGCTTTGTATATTATGTAGTTACAATGTAAATTGCATACATTCAGAATCAATATATGCTCCTTGTGAATTGTTCCTTTTATTATTAAGCAACTACACCTTCATACTCCAGAATAATTTTTTTATGTTAAAGCCTATTTTTCTCCAATTGTAAGTGCTACATTATCTTTCTTCTGAGCACTGTTCCCTTGTTATGTCTTTTTCCTTGCTCTTTACTCTCAGTCTCTTTTGTCATTTATTTTATGTGTCTACTATAAAATTAATACAGCTTAATATTAATACTATTTTATTCAAATTGAGAATCTGTTAATAGACAAGCTTAATCTGTATTTATTATGCTTACTGATGTATTTGAAATGTTTCTACCATTTTATCTTATTTTATGATTCTATATTGTCATGCTTGTAATTTTTTTGTTGTTGTTCTGTTATTCTTTTCTCATGGTTTCTGTTGGGTTTGATTTCTTTATGTGTACTTTTTCATTTTAGAAACTAGATCTGATGCTTCTATTTTTTGGTTACCCTTAAATTTGTACATAATCATAGTGGGCTTTAAACATTCTAAAATTCTCATCTCTAGACTACTTTCAAGCAATTGAAAAAACTTAACCTCATCTCTGATTTCCCATCCCCACCTTCCATATAATTTTACCAAATGAATCATTATTATTAGTAGTATTTATATCTAATGACTGTTTAGATCCCAACACACTCATCAATTTCTTGCTTATCTTGCTTCTTGAACCCATTCATCTTTCTAGTTTCTATTCTGTTCTTACTAAATTTCATATTTCATCAAAGGTTTGTAAGTAGTAAAATCTCTCAGCCTCTATTTGGATATTTAACATTTTTGTTCTTCTTGAACAGTTGTTTAACTAATGAATTCTATACTGTCAGTTAGTTTCCTCAGTACTTTGAAGCTATTATTCCAAGGTGTTCTGATTATTTATTTAGGCAGTCCACACTTTTTGCTGTTTGCTTTTAAGATTTTTATCTTTATTTTTGAAGTTCTGCTTTTTCACAACACTATAGCTAGGTATTTGTTTTACTTTTTCTGCTCTGTACTCATGTGACTTCTTTTCAGGATTTAGATCTTACTTTAATTCCAGACAATTTTGACAATTATTTCTTCAAATGTTGCCTCTCCACAAGTCTCTAATTTTTTTTCTGTATATTCAATTAATATATGTTGGACTTTCTTATTTTACCCTCCATTTCTCTTGACAGTTCTGTCACATTTCCCAAATGCTTTTCTAGATGTCGCTTTAGCTTTGACTAATTTGTTGTTTAACCTATTGTGTGTGTAGGGGGGGTGTGCATGCGTGCATGTGTATGTATTTCAGTGGCTAGACTTTTTATTTTAAGGTTCTCTGGGTTAAATCCTCCAGTGTTAAATAATATAGTTCTTATCTTCCATTATGTCTTCTAATCTGTCTTTAACCTCTATAGTGATTACTTTTAAAAAACTTTATGGATTCTTTTCCTTGTTGTATAGTTTCACATCTTGGGGTGTTACATCTCCTGTTTTGCCTCTGCTTTCTCCTAGAGGACAGTTCTTTTTTCCCCTGTGATGCATGTGTGTGTGTGTGTGTGTGGGGGTGGGTATTTATTTTTCTGAGATCAGCTGGGGTATATGTGTGTGTGCAAACACGCACAAATTCTTGTGTTCAGAATAGTGACTGCTTCATAAAGCAGTTTCATTTAGCTTTTGACAAAAGTCTGAGAACAATTTTTATGTAAACTTTCCAGTTTGGTAATCCAATATAAAATAGCTGGGAGTTCATTTTGCTGCTATTCATAGGGACCCTCGATATAAAGATTAATTTTCTTGGATAAAACTAGTGTGCAGGTAGCCTGTCCATGGCTGCCATATATCTTGACCAAGTCCTCAAGGACTCAGGTTCATTTTCTCCCTCTTCACCACCCTTAATACACAGCTTACATACCTCAGCTGTTAGAGCTCAAACTATTGCTTCCTTCCACAAGAGAGAAAGTAGGGGAAAGTGGGGGGAGGGGAACGTACTTGCCTGCCATCTAAGGAGACTTCCAAGACATCAGGCCTTAGACAATTAGCCAGAACTTTTCAAGTAACCACATCTCACTGTAAGGTAAACCTTCCCGCCGCCCCAGTATACTATGTTAATGGGGGACACTCTCAACCTCAATAACATAGACAACCTCTTAGTAAGAAAGAAGGGGAGAATGGATACGTGATGGATACCTAAGTGCCTATAAAACCTGATCAAACAGATATAATCAATCTGGACTTTATACTCATGTGTACCTACTAGTCTGCAGTTTTCATTTCTTAAAAATGGTATTTTCTCCACCTATGGTTCCAGGTAATTTGCAAGCTTAGCTGGAGCATCTCAGGCTAGTAGGTGGGAATTTTCTAATTCTCTTTTCCACAGAAACAGTAATTCTTCAGTGTTTTATTCTATATACAGGAAATTTGATTATAGCCCTGGCTTTCTTTGAGTTGTACCTGTTTATTTGTTTCCTTTTGGTTATAGAGAAAAAGTAACTTTTTTTTTTATATTGTGCTTTAACCAGTTTTTCTATTTATTTGTAGTGAGAGGTGGGAATATCCATACTAGCAAAAATGTAGTCAAATTATAAAAGTGGACTTTACCTCAGGACACTTATTTTCACTCATTCATTCCATATATATATCTGATTCTAAATAGATCATCTAATGATGGTGACACCTCTGCCTCAGCAGAAAATATAGTTGGTTGAAAATAATCTGCTTTTCACAGATAAATTCATGTATGTTGAAAGGTATCTCTCTTGTCAAGTAGCAATACGTAGGAGTGTGGAGGTAGGAGGGGATGGGCAAATTAGCAAAAATAAATAAAAATTAGAGACTCAAAATGCATTTGTAATTCCCCTAATCCTGATAAAGGAATTGAATAATAATAACTATAGGACTCATCTGCAATTCTCTATGACTATTCAGTGAGTTAGGGAAAAAAACTGCTTTGTGTAACAGAAGAATATATTCCTCAGAATCCTCTCAGCAGACAGCCCCTTACATCTTCTTGGGCAGAACTGGATCACACGCCCAAATCAGCAAAGCACACTGTGATTGATTTAATCTAATCAAGACTCACTACCTTGGGCACGTTGTTCTGTAGCAAGGGAATGAAAGAAATGGCCATTGAGAGCACAGCCTACCATGTCTACCACAGTGGCACGTACTCAGAGCTCTATGAAGGGTTTTAGCTTCTGACCCACATCCTGACGACCAAACCATGTACAGACACAGGGCCTGAAGTAATCCATCTATAGATTGTCCATCTTTCTAGAGGAAAAAACACAAAATGAAAATAAAAACAACAGAAATAGGTACCATATACCTGCATAAAGAACGTGGGACATTGAGAACTGATGATCAGTTCTATAGGAACAATGGTATTCCCTACCATATTTGAGTATGGGAAGATAATAATCCATGATATGCGGAGGCAAAGCTGCTCATGAGACAAATTATGGAGGGAATGGGTGGGCAGGAGGGGGCAGGGGTTGGCGAGTGATTACACCTTAGTCTTAGAATGCCTGGCACTTTACATGCATTCGGAAACAGTTTTTGTGTAACCTTGAGGCAGGAAGACTTGTTTGTGCAGCCAACATGCTGAAGATGCTTAAAGACAAGGTCAGAGAATAATCTTAGAAGATGTCAAATTACAACACTAATCTATTTCCTAGCAGTGCCAGGTTTCCATGACAAAGGTATAAACACAAATTAACAGAGGTTTTGACAATTAAAATAGGACTATTTGAGAGAAATCAGATATGCCAGAGGAGTGGACAACATTGCTGTTCTTGCCATGCAGCATTCAGTCTCCTGTGTTTGATTAACAGCATCTTGATTTCTATTTGGGTGGGACAGTCAGGTAAGGTGCCTTGTATTACCTTAGGCAAGCGTGGCATTTGACCCAAGCTAAGCTGACCAGACTCTCCATGTTGGCTTTACATCTTGAATAGAGTGACAAGTGGTTAGAAAAATGGATTAAAATAATTGATCCAAGACCACTGATTTTCCACTAATGCCAGCTGCCTAGATCTCCAGATTCTTGTCAACCATTTCTGAGCTAATATCTGAAGCTTTGCTTTTGAATTTGGGAGGTGGCCACATACTCCAATGAATTATCTACTTGCTTCAGTTGGTTTAGAGTAGCTCAAATAAACTTATCTGCAACAGGGTACTGTACCCAGTGTGGAGAGCAGTAGATGGATTCTTGATATTTTTATGTATAATCTACAGTATTTTGTGATTGGCTATATATGGAGGTGGAGGGAGAGAGAGAGAAGTTCAAAACCCATTTCTAGGCTTGAGCAAATGTGAGGGTGGTTATGACATGTATTGAGATAGGCCATAAGGAATGAGAAATAAGTTACTGAAAAAATTATGAATTTAGTGGCAGACATACTGGGTTGAGATGTCTTTGCCCCAGTCAGGAGGTAGTAGGACAGTTTAGGGTGGATTTTAGAATGGGAATTGTTGGCAACTGTCAGAATCTCTTCACCATCTCATGACTCCTTGACCTTTAAGATAAGGCTAGTATGGTAGGTGGCAAGATTCAAATGAAGGATCTGAAATCTCCATTCCTAACAAGTATAATACTGCACTAAAAAACAAAAAACAAAACAAAACAAAATCCCATAGGGCATTGTAGAAATTATTGCTAACATAAAAGACCTGAGAAATGAATGCAGGGGTATCAGTTAAACTTTTATAAAATAAATAACCACAAAAACCTCAGTGTCAAGTAACGATAATAATTTATATAGGTCATAAATATGAGATTTAGATGATCACCTAGGTCAGCTGATGTTTGCTGATATTATTTAAGAAGACATATGGATGAGCTAGGTGCCTCTGATAATTTAGGTTATGGTCACTCATATGTCTGTGTGGCACATGCCTACAGATCGAGGATAGTCTTGCCTGAAATGACTGGGGAAACTCAACTCTGTTCTATGTATCTCATCCTCCAGCTGGCTAGCACAGGCATGTTTTCATGGAGAGAACCAAGAGAGAAAGAAAGAAGAAACACACAAGGTCTTTTGAGTCCTATGTTCAAAGGGACACCCTCATTTCCACTGCATTCTACTGGTCAAAATAATTCACAAGAACATCCCAGACCCAAGGAGTAGGGAAAAAAAAAAGACTATGTGTCTTTAGTTAGAATTATAAAGTCATATGGGGAAGAGTGTGGGTACAGGGCGGGATGGAGTATCAGGGCCATTAAAACAATCAATCTCTTGCACATGGTGTTTCTATCACCTTCTCATTTAATTCATGTCAACTAGTACAGAAAGGTTGGTGATATTTTAATGGTATCTAGGTATAGCCATAAGCTGCAGTGCAGTTATCAAGGTGTTGACCTTAATTCTATTTCTTTCTGGAAGTAATTTCCTTCTTTTCCAAATTAATAAAAATTATGACACTTGGGACATAGTTATTGATTTTGCTAACACACTTTTGTTTGTGTCTATCAATCCTAAAAGTTTGCCTTCAGTTGGCAGGGTAGATGAACACTATTACTGTGCTCTAGGGAGAAGTTAACTTTATAATGAGGTCTGTGACACAATTTAATTAATGAAGACCTTGGCCACGCTACCACATACTACTAGTGTACAAGATACAGGTTTACTGTAATAATGATGCTAATGCTGATAATCTCTGAAGGACAAAAAACTGAAATCATTAGTCTTGGTAAATTATGTATGTCTAAAATGATGAAAATATGAAAGATAAGTCTGACAAAACACAGGATGCTGATACAATACCTTGCTAGTTGATTGTGGCTCCTTGATTTTAATAATTTGAAATATATGAGAATATCCAAAACTTAGGGATAAGTTCCATCAGTTGGATATCATTTGACATATTGACCAAGTTAATCAGGCCTAGCAGCATGTTATTTTCAAGTGGGAGTGGTATTTTGTAACTTAAAATGTCTAAGACGATAAATAACAGAGTGTCTTAACTCAACCTGATCTGAGCAATAATAAAGTTCATCATCTCACATGGGAAGCTTCCATGGGTAGAGGTTCCAAGCTCTGCTTCTCTGTGATTCTCTTCACTCTGATTCCTTCATGTGTCCTCGTCCTGAGACTACAACTTGATAGATGTAGTAGTGTTTGATGTCAGAAACAGACATTATCCTGAGCTATAAAAAGGAGATAATTTTTACTGGGATCTCCTAAAGGGAAAGGAAATATTTTCCAAGAGGCCTCACATTCCTTTCTGAAATGGATGACAAGTCCCAGCTTTCTTATGCAGAAACACCATAGGTTTATCATCTTTTCAGGCAGTAATCAGTGAGTGCCTTTTGGGTGCCACGGCCAAGGCAGACACGGTCCTGTTCTCGTGGAGCTTATCATCTGCTTATTCCACACAAGGAGCAAAGTGCATCCCCTGAGAGTGCAGGTTTCTTGCATTAACATACATTAAGTGCAAGTAATTCTTAGCTTGTTGAGCACTGTTGGGCTGGACCCAAACAGATCATAAAAACCTGTATCAGGTTGCTCATAGGTCTATACCTGCCCAATTACAATTTCACCTGAAACTTCATCAGAGGTTTCTTTTTTCAGCCTAGAGGATTTTATGATTGCTCTGTTCAATAGCTGGCACTAGTTCTAAGCAGACAGCTAAAATATTGCAACCCCAGCTGGGTGTCTTAGTTCAGGCTGCTGTAACGAAGTACCATAGACTGGTTGGCTTATAAACAATTTTAAAAAATATTTCGCATGGTTCTGGAGGTTGGAAGTCCTTGATCAGAGTGCCTGTGTGGTCAGGTTCTGGTAAAAGCTCTCTTCTGGGCTGTAGGCTGCCTTTACCTTCTTGAATCCTCTTGTGGTGGAGATAGGGCAAGAGAGCTCTCTGGAGTCTCTTTTACAAGTGCACTAATTCCATTATGAATTTTGGGGGGTTCATAAACATTCAGTTTGTAACATTGGAGTTTACCTGAATTATGGTGCAAAAGGGAAGTGGTCTCCTTAAGCAGAATCATAAGCAGTATTTCTACAGTTCTATATCTAAAACACATTATATAAATAGCCCTTACCCACCCTCTAAGTTCTAGATTTGTATGGCCTGCTGCATACATTAGTTCAGAGAGTTCTTAAACCTTCCTCACGCTTGTCAGTCTAAAACTAAGCTCATAATTTCCACTTCATCTCCATATTCGCTGTCTTAATGCCAAGAATCACTTAGCATCCCAAATTAGGATCATCACACTCCTCTCTGCATGTACACCCCATTGTGCAATCCTTCATCTCCTCCGTATTGCCACTCCATTACCACCATTACATAGCATCTTGTTCCTGGACCTTCCCAGGATCCACATCCCTTCTTATTCTACTTTCAGAGGGAACTTTTAGAGACACAAACACAGTCATGTCCACACCCTTGATTAAAACACTTTCGTGGTTCCTCTTGCTTATAATAACCAGATTAAATATTATTTACATGCATATAAAGCTCTGAGGGGTCTTGTCTCCACTTTGTCCCACCACTCCTTCCTTCCTTCCAGTCCAGCCCACCCTTATTTCTGACCAGGAGGCCCTTCCATTGTGGAAGAGGCAATCATTTGTCTTCAGCAGAACAATGGTGCCTTCTCTGCCTACCTTCCTTTTTCAGGTCTTCATCTATGATTTAATGACTGCTTTCCATACACAATAGTATTGTATCCAAACCACCTCCATAATGATTTCGAAAGAAGTGAGGAAATGCATTGGCATTCATGTATTTACGGACCTAATCTGGTGCCCCATCATCCTCTAACATCTGAATACTCTTTTTTTGTTTTCTTTCATACCCATTTACTATTTCATCCATTTAAGCATCAGCAGTATATTATAGTAGTTTTTTTGATAAAAAAATTTAAAAGTTTTTGTCTCATTGATAATACTAAATATTTTCTTCAACCTTCAATTTTGTCAAAATGTGCTAAAAATATTATGCTTAATTATAACTTAGCAAGGCCAGCAGACACTAGTATGGCTCAGGGTTATTTTCCTCCACTCCAAATGATGCCACAGCAGTTTTATTCCTTTTTCCCCTATAGTCTCTTCTTTCAACAGCCATTTCTCATTACTATCAATGTGTGTGTTTTCTGCTTCTAATTGGCCGCCATGTGTTTCAAGCTATTCTAAGTGAATGCAATGTTTTGGCTTCAAAACTTTCAAGTATGTAAAATCTTGCATTGTTTGACTCTTTTACTTGAGCTGAAATGTTTAAGTCATAATTTTCTGGCTTAAATCTCCTTTCTGGATAATTAAATTTGTAGTAGGCTGATCTTCAAATAAATCAAACATAAAGTAATACTTTTATTTTCTTACCCAACAGACATCTCTTTAAGGCTGGCACAACTTATATGATATATATTTTATATTATGGAAACCATCATAACATGTGGTTGTCTCTGAATAATTTGAATGCTTCTTTCATTTGTGTGTATATTTTAGAATAAAAAAATCAAATTCCAGCCAAATCAAATGCTCCTAGTGTCCTATTTATGTCATCATGCTGCCTTTCTCTTTGTAGAATGCCATTTTGCATAGTAAGATATTTATATCGAATAACTTTCTGATGATCTGAAAGAATTAAGATAGTTTTAAAGATGATCACATGATGCCTAGAGAAGTCTTGTGACATTACATCTCTCTGGCTCACTGACTTGGTTTTAGAATCCTAAGCATTGGCATTGTTAAGTGAGAGAAACATCGGATTATTGGTGGAGGGGTTATGAAAATGAAGCACAGATGTTTGCATAGCACGTTACTGGCATCGATAGTAGCCCTAAAATTTAAGGAGTGGGTACATGTGCAAAAGTGGCGAGAGAGGAGCTGGGAGATTTGTGTATTTGTTTTAAGGGTAAGTTCAGCTTGTTTTAACTTTGTCTTGCATCCTGTCCTTTACATAGTCTCTCAATCTCCCATCTTTTGTCCTCTTCTCCCCTCAAACTCTCCATCATCACTTTCCTCTCCTTTTTCTATTCCTTAACAACTGTTGGCCCACTCCAAAATGTAAATTAATTTGTGGACAAATTATAGTGCCGCTTGGAGAAAGCAGGAGAAAAATGTTTGGCCCTTTCTCCCTGTTTTAAGTCCTGGTTATCCCTACTGTGGTTTAATTTCATTTCTAGGATTTGGATCAATAAATTTGTAGGAAACACAAAGCCAGTTTTCTCAGTTTATTGACCTTCTGTTGAAAGCAGACACAATTTAGCCAACATCTGGACAGTATTTGTCAAGGCCAAGTGTAACTCAAATCCAGGCCAGAGAACGAGTTGGTGCATTTGTTAGTTAAGCCATTTAATGGGCTTATAAATAAGATAAAAAAAAAAAAAGTAAAAAAGCCAGCTGCTTTTAGTCCCATACTAGGTTTATTTTCAGCAAGGCGTCGGTATTCAGGGTGAACTGACATGCATATACCACTTTTTCTTTCTTTTTGCGTCTAGAGTATGCTCTTGAATCCAGGTTTCTCCTACTGACCAAACTACTTACTGTCTTGGATGTTGGCCAACTTTGGCAGCTTCCTTATCTCTTTCAAATGTTAGCTTTCTATTTATTTACAAGGACCATTATAGATCATCACACTGTCAGATTGACCTGGTGGATGTAATAAATGGAGGGCCTTCTGGCTGCATCCAATAACTTGGATTTGCTATGGAGGGCAAATGCTGGAGAGATGAAAACATGGATTATGGAAGGCCAGTCAAGGGGAGATTGGGATTATTTGGGTACAAGGCAAAAAGTGCCTGGCTCTATCAAGGTGGTGCCAAGTATACACGCCTAAGAGGCAGAAAGAGAGGAACTGATCTTTGGATTTGAAACTCTTTGAAGGTAATACTATATTCAAATTCCTCATTTGTACGATTGAACTTAAAAGGCTTCTTCATGTTATGGGCAGAGGCTGAATGGCACCTGACCTAGGCTGGCGGGGGGACTTGTCAGCACAGTGTTCAATGAATATATTTTGCCTATTGCCTTATTTGTGACATTTACACCAAAATCAATATGTGAGGAAATAGACCCCAACTTCTTGTGGCTATAAGGTTAATATTAGCCATAAAGTAAATAACATGATACTTAAAATCCCTTTTGTATTTTTATTTTAAATTTTTTTTATTGAGTTATAGTCAGTTTACAATGTTCTGTCAACTTCCAGTGTATCAGCACAATTTTTCAGTCATACATGAACCTTTTGTACCTTTTCGTAGTCCCTGATTTAATTTTTTCCAGAACATTATTTAATTTCTGTCTCTCTCCTACAGTATATGTACGTGTAAGTGTAAGTCACACAAACTTACCTGGACTTTGTAGAAAAAGTTCCCGAAAATGCTTTCCACATTCCACTGCGGCAGCACACCTTGAGAAGGGGCCAGGGCACTCATCTTCAGAGCTGAAAGGAGGACAAAGGGTCTTTGTGAAGGGGAATTGCCGATTCCCCTTTCAGCTTGGCCAGGGCAACCCCTTCACAGATTGCTGAAAGAGGTGGAATTTTTAAAAACTCATTTGCAGTTCACTTTCAGGTGTGGTAGATCAAATTTTTAGACTAAGGTTTGCAAAGTTAACTGGCTATTACTCCTTTGATCAGAATCTAACCAAGTGGCTGTAAAGCAGAAAACCAGTAACGTTCCCAAAGGAAGGATTTGATTGTTGGGAAACACCCGGTGGATGACCTTTAGCTTACCTTTTCTGTTGGACCATCTTAAAGAGATACACGTTATTGTTTCCAAGACTCCACAGTGACTGATTCGATTTTTATCTATTCTAAAAATATTTTCTCCCTCAGCAGAGGCCAAATTCTCATGTTAAAGACGACTGGAGACTAAAATGGCATTAATCTATTTCCCTGGGTAAGCAATTTTCTAACAGTGTATGAGCCCCTTATAACATTTCAGGAATATGAGTAGCTTTACATTTACTTCTTAAAAAGCAAATGAAAATCTATTAATGAAAGAATTTGGTTAACAAATCAGTGAAACTTTAAGAAAACCCACATCCCTTTCTCATAATCTAAAGCTGGAAAAGTGTACCATAGGACATTACTTGGGTTTCTGAAATATTATTTACCAGTCATTAAAATTCAGACTGGTGGCTTTTAAATGCCTAATTCCATGTTTCTTCTAGCCGCATTTATTGCTTGTCTAAACTTCTTTTCAAATTGGTAATCTCGATTACACTTCTTTAAATTTAACTGAAGACAAAATAGCTTGCTTTTGGATGTCTCCATGTAATTACAATTTAATTTTGTCTGGTTGATATGCTAAAGATAATGGCTTCTATTTTGCAAAATGCGACCTAGCTACATGCAACACCACTGCCAGAGCCTATTTCAGATGCAGGAGCCAACTGTTCTCTCATTTCTGCAGAGTTCGGGCGTTTGGATTTTGGCGACATTTCCATGCTTGAATGGAATGAAAGTTTCTGTTGATCTCTGTAAAACTCCAGCCTCCCGACCCAGCGATGTGCGTTGAGGAACAAGAGCCGGCTGCCGAGACTCTTTCGCCTGGAAAACTGGAACTGAGGCTGGAGAACACTTGACTTTTCTCCCCTTTCAGTCTACTGAAAGTTCGTTATGAATATTGCCTCTGCTCATGTCTAATCACATGGTAGGAAACAAGGGTTTTGGAAGATGGTCACTTGATCGCCTCTAGTAAATGCCAATCATTACTAATAAACCCTCTCAGAGCACAGGGTAATGTTCCAGTCTGAAAAGCTCAATCTTTTTCTAGCCTGAGATATTCATGGTCTTTCCTTGTAGTTGTCATTGTTGATCTTACATGGCTTTGTGGTTTCTACCATCAGGATTATCCTCTCTGGCGGAGCACCTAGGCATGGTGCATAGATCTAGAAAGCGATGGTTCCATTTGGAAGGCAGAGCAGCAGTTTCTATCCAGCAGTGCGCTGTTCTGTAGTGTAGTGGAAAAGGCATTACTTCCCCTGCGAGAGTCAGAAGATGGGAGTTCTAATCTGGGATCTGTCAGTTGACTCTGAGGCTTTAGGCAACTGTCTTCACCTCTCTGGATATCATGCTCTTTCTCAACTAAATTAACTCCAAAAATCACTTCCATAAATTTGCCTGATTGATTCTGGAGGGATTTAAAAATAATCATATGCTGACTCATTTGGAAACTTTCTTATTGATTTGTTTTGCCTCTCCTTTTTCCTCCTCCTCATACTATCTTCTTGAGGTCATTGCAAAAGAGGGAGTAACTTGGCAAAGGGAAGTTGATGAAATCAGTTAATAAGAAAACCAACAAACATACTGAAATGTGCAAGTGGACCCATTTGAAAATGTCCACTATCTTTTGGAGAAAGTCCACTGACTCATTGAAATTCCTGTGCATAGATAATGAAGAAACAGGATGGTCAAAAGGTAGAATGCTTCTCTCAAGATCTTAAATGTCCAGAGAGCGAACTAGATCGATAGCCTAGGAGTCCAAGGAGTGGGGAACAAATGAAAAGTCCCTTGAAATACTGTTAGAAAATAAAAACAAAGCCAAAAAGTGTCTAACATGGTTTTAATACCTTAAAATTATCCCGTCCACTAGGAATGGCTTTACATTTTATGATTAGTTTAAAGAAATAAATTAACTGGATAATCAGCTGGGGACAGCTACTTTTCTACTAACGGCCTAGTTTTAAACCCCTCCCCCGCAAATTTATCTTCAGTCATGTATGTGATACAGTGAAAACAAAAAAACCTAGTTTCTTTCCATGTAAACTATTTGTAACTTAATACTTAATTTTTCTATAACTATTTAATGATTCTACTGCTTTTTCATCATTAAACTAGACAGGTGCCAAATTGACCAAAGGGCTGAAAATATGACCCCTGTGATAATTGTTTTGGTCACACTAGCTTGACAAACAATGTAATAAAAATCATGATTCAAAATTCAGCATGGAACTTGTGAAACATGTTATCAAGTCCTGTATCAAATGCTTGAACATGTTTTTAATTGGCAAAACTTTAATGCCATTAAGAGTTTTGCATATGCTTCAGCTAGCTTTTGTGCAGTTGAGAAAAAAATATCAATACCCATCTGTCACTCTGAGTGGATCACATATGGCAACAGAAGACCTCAGAATACATCAGCTGTGGTTTCTATTATCCAAGTCACTTCAGCTCCAAAAGGAGTTCAGCCACCTTGATATAGCTTTGGCTATTAGAAGTTTAATTTTGCCAATTAAAGTTGTTATTTTGCACGTAACTATGACAATTTTGCCTGTATCCCTTTGCTATCCTCTTAACAGTCATAAGTAAGAACTCTGAGTGCACAAAAATCCTTCCGTTCTGATTTGGATTTCTGTAATAGTGAAGGCAACAGCGCTGCTTTCGAGTAGACACTCTCTGGATTGGTTAAGTGATCAGTGTTGGCGGGGTCCTTTGTAGATGCCTTCTGTCCTTTCTGAACTGCCCTTTTGACTTCCCAAGGCAAGGTGAAAAGTGAAGAGGGAGAGTTGAGTCAATATTCCAGATATTTAAAGCCCAAAATACTAATGTGCAAAAACTGAGATTTTTCTTTTTTTGACATGGGGAAGGAGTTGAATAATCATGTCTCATTCATTTATTTAATGTTTACTGAGGGTCTACTCTATGACAGGCACCAGATACCAGATGAGAAAGTAACTGGCTGGATACCAGAGATAAAAAAATGGACTCATGGCACCTGCCTTCAAGAGCATGTAAAGACCTAGTGAAGAGGAGCAGGTACATACACAGTGCGGTTCTGAGTCCCATTCCAGAGGTATCTGGAGGATGCTCTGGGAACACAGTGGGAGAACGATTCATTGGGTGAAACCAGAGAAAATATTAAAAAAAATGAAGAACAGGAAATTGCCATAAGACATATTGGGAGAAATGCTGCTAAAGTCAGTAGGAAGAACACACACAAAGGCATAAACATGAGAAAGAGTGTGAGAGTTTGTGGACTGGTATGTAGTTCAGTGGGACAGGAAGTGAAGGGACTATGAGGAAAGATGGGTGGCAAAGAAGGCAGAGACTAGACCACAAGAAGTTCTCTATTTCTGGATTTGGAGCCGTATCTCAAAGATACCAGGGAACTTTAAAGCATCCTTGAAAGGCCAAAGGACATCGTCACATTTCCGCTTTGTAAACAGCACTCTGATTTACAAGGGCCCAATTGGAAGGAGCTGGGATGAGAGACAGTGAATTTATTTTCAGGGGACCAAGAGGCAATGGCAATGAGGTGACGGAGGAGAGGATAAATCAGAAAAAAATATTTAGGTTATGGACTCTATAGGACTAAGGCTTACCCTGTTTTTCTCTATTGGATCAGTTTACCATATAATGTTTGACCTTGTCTTTGCTGTGTAAACATAGACCATCCCGCCACTGCTCAGGTCTGGTTAATATAAGGAAATGGGAGGTGGAGTAGGAAAAAAAATATGTTTTTTCATACATTCAAGTTCAGCCAAATTGAAGAAGAAATGCAGCATTTATAAACAGTGTTATATTTGAATTACACGTGAGAAAGGATCTCCCCCCAAATTTATATCTTTCCAGTTATTTTGTAGCAAATTAAGGATTAAACCATCATGATCTTTTCTAAAACATTATTCATTTTGATGGTTTTGAAGGTCTGTCAAGCATTTTTCAATGTTTATTCTCAACTTACCTTAGCAAGAAGCTCTGTATTAGTGCTAAAAAGAGTCAATCCTAATGAAGTAATAAAGTAAGAAACTGAATGATCTTCAGTGTTAGTTAGAATAGGGGTTCACCTGCTGTAATCAAGACCCACAATGACAAGGATTTTCACAGTCCAGGCGTAAGCAATCTAATGCTGGTTTCGAGAGTTGACAGTATCGGGGCCGCGGCCATACTCTACTCTCTCTTTACTTTGCCAGCCATAGAGTATTCCTTGGTCAGCCTGATACAGGTTGGTCCACTATCGCATCCTCATTCCAGCCAGTGTCAAGGGTTATAGGATTACATTTTTCTTCCTTTGAAGGACACACATCATTTCCACATCCAAACAAAATATCCCATGGCCAGAACTTGATCACTGGACCACACCAAGATGTAAGAGATGATGGAAAAATGGCCATTGTTCTGGGGGCACCTGAGTCCAGCTAAAAATAATGCACTTTTAGATGTGGGAGAATGGATATTGGGGGACAACTGGCAGTTCCTGACACAGAACCCCTAGGACATTTTGAGGCACCCATTCAGGATGGTTATGCCTTATTACAAACTGGTTTTCTTTTGCAACCAGTTTTTTCTACTAAGACTTGAATATCCATGATCCCACTAATTTCACTTATTCAGCAATCATTTAATGAACACGTACCTTGTGACAAGGTATGCCACAGGAGCTAGAGATGAAAAATTAAATAAAGCTCAGTCTTTTTCCAGCATTGTTCATAGTTTAAAGATGATGACATAGATGGTAAATCAGTAACTGCCATAGACCACGGTAAGTGACACACCAGATGGCAGGTGCTCTCCTCAGAGCCTGCTACATCCCTTAGGGCCACAGAAGAACTTGCTGAGATGCTGATTTCTGTGTCCTCATTTCCACAGGAGGGTAATGTTCCTCTCCTCTTCCTTTCCTTTCAGGATTGGAAGACTGAACCACAGAGGTCTGAGTTCTGGTCTCTTGCATCAGGCTGTTGTAAGAGGTCCTTTCACTTTAGGCAGAAAACAGAGGAGTCTGGCACTTTGCTCGGAGGCTTTCGTTTGGGTTTCTAGGCTGACCGCCTGCACCTGAGTCCTGCCTTCCCTGTGGGGACAGGGATGAACTGGGGTTCTTAGAGTAGAGGGAATGGTCCTTGCAAAAGGGTGAGCTTCAGGTGGAAATGTTGGGAGGAGGAGACTAGTGGGCAGAGAATGGGTGAGATGACAGGGACCCTTGTCCCTCCTTGATGTCGTCGCCTTAGGGAGCTCTTACTAGTGTCCTCGGGGCCCTCTCTTCTTTAGTCCCTTTTAACTCTGACTCTGACCTCTATCACTTTCTCCTTCTTTCATTCCACTTTTGCCCCATTGGCCTCCCAAGAGTTTTGCCAGCCAGGCTTGCTCCCTCCTCGTGGCCTTCATGCTCTGTGTCCCTTCTGTGCCGGCTGCTCTTCCCCGAGTCATGTGGCTAATCTCTTTCTTCAGGTCTTTGCTTACCTTCTCCTTGAGGCCTTCCCTGGCCATTCTTTCAAGCATGTCAGCCCTTCACCCTGATTCTGTATTCTTTTCCCTGCTTTGCTACGTCTCCTTAGTGCTGATTGTTCTTTACTTAATTTCTACTAGAAACAGAGAGGAACAGACAATAAAGACAAACAAGTTCCAGAGGAGCAGGGATTTTTGTCTATTTTATTCAATACTTGTCTTTAGGATGGTGCCTGGCACATAATGTATGCTCTGTAACTATAATTACAAAAATCCCCTAAGTCCTAGACAGACAAGTAGGAAGTAGAATCTTCTTCATTTAAATTGACCATATGTGGGAATGCAGTTTGGTGCAGCCACCATGGAAAACAGTGTGGAGATTCCTCAAAAAAACAGAAAATAGACTAACCCTATAATCCAGCAATCTCATTCCTGGGCATATATCTGGAGGAAACTAATTTGAAAAGGTACACATATCCCAGTGTATCCCAGCACTATATACAATAGCCAAGACATGGAAACAACCTAAATGTCTATCAACAGATGACTGGATAAAGAAGCTGTGGTATATATGTATATACAATGGAATACTACTCAGCCATAAAAAAGAATGAAATATTGCCATTTGCAGCAACATAGATGGACATGGAGATTGTCATTCTAACTAAAGTAAGCCAGAAAGAGAAAGAAAAATACTGTATGATATAACTCATATGTGGAATCTTAAAAAAAAAAAAAAGACACAAATGAACTTAGTTACAAAACAAAGACATACTCACAGACATGGAAAACAAACTAATGGATACCAGTGGGGAGAGGGGGTAGGGAGGGATAAATTGGGAGTTTGAGATGTATAGGTGCTAACTACTGTATATAAAATAGATAAACAACAAGGTCCTACTGTACAGCACAGGGACCGATATTCAATACCTTGTAGTAACCTATAATGAAAATGAATATGAAAAGGAATATATAAATATATATATAAATAAATGAATCACTATGCTGTACACCAGAAATTAACACAATATTGTAAATTGACTATACTTCAATTTAAAAAAAGTTAAATTGACCATATGATTAGGACAATTGGAATCTCAGTAAAAATTCTTGACTTTAGAATAGAAGCCTTCCCCAAGCTTTCTGGCAAGCATCGGGAATCTTGCTCCTGAGTAGCGAAGGGCATAAAGTCATACAATTTTTGATTTTTTAAAAATGAAGGAGTGGCATTTCTTGCACCATAGTGTTTTGAGTAAAATCTAACTGGTTCACTTTGAATGGGCACACAGGCCAGCTCTGCCTCATTCTGCTCATTCATGCCAGTATGCCTGGAAGTTTGGCTTGAAAATGGCATTAAGGATTTGCCGTGGTGCTGATATGGGAAGTGAGCAGTGACAGGTGCATGGGATTAGCACCAGGAGCAAAGGGTCTATGTTTTAGTATCAGCCATGATTTAGTTGATAGGATGGTGGAGATGAGTATGTTGTGTGCGCTCGCGCGTGTGTGTGTGTGTGCGTGCATGGTTGTGGAGGTGTGTGTTATTTAAGAAACATGCGTTATGTGCACAGTGTCCAGTGAATTCAATGCCTCTGTTACTGATGTTATTGACTGTGTCATCACT
The DNA here is from genome assembly GCF_009834535.1 of Camelus ferus. Lineage (NCBI taxonomy): Eukaryota > Metazoa > Chordata > Mammalia > Artiodactyla > Camelidae > Camelus > Camelus ferus. The sequence continues at coordinate 34,093,161 of NC_045701.1, read as the reverse complement.
TCTCCTTCCACTCCTTTCTGTCCTGAGGTGTGTGGAAGTTTCCCCTCGAGCCACTGCCTTATTTTGGTAAAGGAACTGGAAATAAGGTCTCGTCTCTCTGCTTTTGACTTCTCCACTCTACACAGCCAGTTTTCCTTCTTTGCTCAACGCTCCTTATGGTCACATCATATTGCAAATTGTTATATAATGAAAGTCATTGTTTTGTATTTTTTTCCCCTTACCTCTTTCCTAGAGAACTTAGCAGAAATAAAACGAATTACTTTAAGTATTTAAAATATTGCCCAGGTTAAGATGACAAAAATAATTATCCTTTGCTTAAAAGAAGCAAAGCTTACATTAATAGACTAACTCAAGTTTAATTTAATTTTTACAGAATTAAAAAAAAGTTTACTGAAAAATGGATGGAATAGAGAGAATATTAAAATTCCCAACAAGTTAAGGGGGTCAGAAGCCACCATTTGTTGACTGTGTATAGTGTAACATCTAGAAATTCAGTAATTCAATGGAGATATTGCTATTACTCATCCCATTTTATACGAAAAGAAACCAAGCTTCAGGCATGTTAGTAAATGTCAAGGACATATTGCTAGGAAGTGGTAGAGGCTAGATTTGTATTTAGATGTGTCTGATTCTAAATAAACTTTCTACTCTACTATGCTGGTTTCCAACTGTCTTTAAATTCAGAACATTCTTAAAATTTCAGTACTGTACATTCAAAAGTGGAAGCTCTGTATTTCATTTCTAAGTAAGATCATCTTTTCCCTTTGCCAGAAATAAGATCTTTGATTGCTCTAGTGCTTGGTTTGTATGAATTGCTTTCCTTGTTTTCTCAATGCCATGCAGGAATTTAAAGTTCCTTGCTGTTCGAAACAGAGATGAGTTACTTCATTTTTGAAATTCCTACACTGAGTGAGTTTCAAAAGCAAAAAACATGTTGCTAGGAGCTGAGGCTCTGAATCTGAATCTCATCTTCTCTACTTACTGCATAACTGTGGCCGCATTACTTAATTATGCTGTGCCTCAGTGTCTATCTGTGAAATGGGGGTAATAGCATCATCAATATAAGGATTTAAAGAGTTAATATGTGTTAATACAATTAAAATGCTTTGGACAGAGCCTGACATAAAAATCACCAATAAAATTTTTATTTCTGCTCAGACACAGCAATCATAAAGAGGCAATCACTTTCATTTTCTATAGCACAGGATATTAAAGTTTCATAAGGGTCCTTTCCCTCAGTGTCTTCCTATTAACTGTCTCCTAAAATCAGGGCTCCTGAGGCATGGACTAGTGTATTACATAAGCTGGGAATGGTTCTTTTTCACTGAAGAGCAAGACATCTAAAAATAGATCTATTTATAAATCCATGCATTTATAATTAAAAAAAACAGAATTTACTGATCGTCATTGGAAGATCCTACTGTATCAACTCAATATTTTGAAAATTGATCAATATAGCAACAGATTAAAGGATTATCTTGCCTTGTCTGTGTGAACTGTCCTACTGGGGAATGAAACAGTCGAGAAGGGGCTATTTCTTTTCACAGAAGAATGAATGGAACTAAAGCACTGGTCATCAGTGCTTCCTAAAATCAAAGAGAGACAGAGACAGAGAGACAAACATTAGGTGCTTCCACTTGGAGGAAGATGCCATCTATAAAGTAGTCTTATCAAAAACTATAATTTACAAGAAATAGAGAGAGGAAAAAACATGTAAATCTACACAGAAGGGATATAATCAGCAAAATCTAGAATGAGAGAAACCCCATTGGATAAATTCATTTCTTCAATAAATAAATAAAGAAATACAAACACTGGATATTTTATAATACTACAGGACTGTTGTCAATTTTCTTAAGTGTGATAATGATAAATGACTGTGCTTCTTTAAAAGTGAGACAGGAAGGAAGAGGGCAGGGCACAGCCATTCAAGAAATAACAGCAATTACATGTGAAGGTGGTGGAAAATTCAACTCCCAACAGGCCCAAGATGGCCGGAGATCTGACTTCTAGTAGACCTTGAGCTTCATTATATGCTCATTATAATATATTAACATGACACTCCCACAGGTGCCATGACAGTTCTAAGGCTATCCATAAAAGGTCAAAAAGTGGGCTGTGGCCCCAACCCTGGAAATCCCAGCTCCTTCTCCAAAGTAGTTGGAATAGTCCTCCCACTTATTAGCATATGAAGTTACCAAACTCATAAAAACTAACAACTCCTGTAACTCGTGGCCACTCTCCCTTCTGAGTGAGACAGACTGCACTCTGTGTATGGAGTGTATATCTACTTTTACTTTAAACTAAGCATCCAACTCCCACACCTTGTGGCCTTTTTCTGGCCTTCTGAAACAGCCTGCATTTTATGGAGTATGTATCCCTCTAAATAAATCAGCTTTACTCAACTGTGGCTAGTTCTTGAATTCGTTCCTGCATGAAGCCAAGGATCCACACTTGGCAGGGCAAGTCCCAGGGACACAGCCGAGACCTGGGACATGGCCATCCTCTCGCCCCACATTCACTTTCCTGTGTCAAAAGGATCTGACTTCCAAGATTTACTCCACAATAATGCGGGGGAGGGCAGTGATAAGGGTGAGAACAGGACAGGAGTGGTCCTGAGTTGATGGTTGTGAGAACTGAATGGTGGGGGTATTGAGAAATCAGGGTTTCATTATGCTATCTTTTTTATTTAGTGTATGTTTGAAGTTCTCCATACTTTTTTTTAAAAGTTTTTTTTAAGTGATTAAAAAACAAAAAACAAAAAACTGTAGGTTTAGACCAGAAAGCATATATAAATTGAGTAAAAGATATGAAAGTGTTCACTTAAGTGTTATAGTCAATTTGTGTGTGGTTGCAAACTCTAAACTGACTTGAAAATTGGGTAATAATAGGTTTCAAAACCAGAGGACATGGGCTCCATGGCCACCTTTAGATTTGGAAGTTGCTGATATAGGTACCAGGAAATGGCACTCCTCACACTCCTCATTTCCTGTCAAGACTGTAGACCTGTAGCTTTGATGAATATCTGTTGGTTATTTAAGAAACCTTAGCAAGCTGAGGCCATCCTTTTAAAAAGACAATCCCCAAACTATATTTAAGATGTATTTTTTCTTAATGAATAAACAATATTTGACTTGAAAATTTAGAAATAAGTATAGAAACATTTAAGAAAATCAAATGCATAGTATTGGTATTTTTGTATTAAGAAATCTGAGCATACTTCATATTTTCACTATTACAACTTTTAAGAGAATTGGGCTTCTGAGAGTAACAGGTCAGTTTATCATTCCAACTGAACATGTTAATTGCATCATTGATTCATATTTGTAATTTTTAATTCACATCTTGCTAAATCTGTTTAGTTTGGATGTTTAAGAAAATTTGAGGTTCATCATTATATAAGTTTAATTTATAAATTTATATAATTTATACTAAACTGTCTAGGAAAGTTTGTCAATCAGACAGTTAAGGAACTTAAATAGGAATATTCAATTGATAAATCCAGTTTAAAATATTTGAAATACTTTGAAAAGTTTTATGAGTGGGACCAAATATTAAATAGTCTCTCTTAGAAAATTATTGGAAAATTGGCTACACTTAAGAAGCTAGTAAGATTCATAGGTGGAAATCAAAAGCCTAAGAAAAACTAGATTTTTAAATTTATAACTAATATGTCATGTATTCATTTTGAACACAAAGTAACCTTTCATTAGTGTTCGCATGTTAAAGAAGTTAAAGTGGGTGTTTCTGTGCACCAAAACCACTCCAGAGGACTTAAACAAACAAAACCAAATCTCACATTTTAAACAAATGAATTGCTCATTACAGACCTCAAAAAAAAAAAAAAAAAAGTCTAATACAATGAAAGACGTGAATTCGGGGGATAGGAGCGACACACTCCTGAAATGTCACTTTCCGAGGCTGTCAGACAGGCAAGGGCAGGGGCGAGCGGGCGGGGAGGGCTCTGCATTAACATATTTCCTAGACGCTCCATCTCCTTGGTCCGGCGTAATGGATGCCTCCCAGCTCCCTGCGGACACGCGAGCCCACCAGGCCAGAAGCAGATTAAAGCTCACACACTTCAAATTGGCGGCTTGCCGCAGCTTGCCAGAAGGCTAGAGTTCAGCGTCTCTAAGCCTCCTTCTCCCCCTCTTCCCTTCGCCTTGCTGTAAAAGGAAATCGCACCCTCTGCAACCCTCGGGCCGCCCCTATCCGCCCGATTGTCCCGCGGCGGCGGCGCTGGGGCCTGGGTCCCGGGCTCCGCGAAGGGCCCGCCCGGGGGCGGGAGTCGGGGGTGGAGGACTCCGCGCCCGGGCGAGCATCTCCCCTCCCCACCCGCGCCGATTGCGCTGCGCACGGTGAACTGTCAGCGACGACTGATTTATAAGACCGATTTACCTTCTGGAGAGTGTAATTATGCTCATAGTTAAGAATTAATCAGGTGAGAGAATTATGGAATAGTCATTCTCCGGACTTTGAAGGACAAACGAAGTGGAGACCCACCAACGCAGCAGCAGAGCCTGCCCGGCGGGAGTCCTTTGCCTCCTGGCTCATCGCAGGGCGAGGTGTCTGGGCTAGCTGTGGTCTTTGTCAAAAGACAAAATGAAAAACCTTGCTGAGTTCCTTCAGAAAGATGATTTCAAGTCACCCAGCTGAAAAGATGGGGAGAAGGTTTTGTGAAAAGAGAAATTCGTAGAGACTGGATGATCTCTGAAAGAGGATTTGGCTGCTGTTTCCTATTAGAATCGTTGGCTTCACTACTCTAGTTTATTCTGTGGAACAGTCAGCATTTGAGAAATATTTTCTTTGCTGATTTTGCTAACATGTATTCCCTTCACCTCAGTAACGGGGCGTGGAGGCTTGCACACTCAGAGGTGTGTTCTTTTTAGATGAAGAGGGTTTTTGTATTGTCTCCTCTTGCCTTTTCTTTGTGGGGGTTTTCAGTTTAATTTAGCTTGTTTCTCAAAGTGTCTCACTACCCACCTCTTCACACAGGCTTTTCAACATTGGGATTTCTTTGGGGACAATGTAGACCACTTTGGATTATCTCTGAGGAGAATCTCCAACAGTCCCATGACAGTTACCTTGCAATCCAGTCACATACCCTGTTACTATTAAATTTTGCAGAAAAGTGGCTGAAATAGAAGCAAAGGATGGTATAGATTGAATGAGATTACTATGGTACCCCAAAACGTCCCAGCATTTCCATCGTGAGGTACTGTCATTCCCACACTATGCTTCTTAACTGGAAGAGGGGCCATGCAGTCCATAATCCCAATGGCCTATTTTGTTAGCCATTCAAGTAGACACACATGGCTGAGAATCAGGTTTAAAACAGTCTTTGTCTGCCATCTTCCATCTCCTCCTTGGCCCTCCATCCCATTTCCCATACTGGTTGGAATCCTCCACTCTCTGATCTGGAATTACCTTCTACCTCAGGGCTATAGACATTCTCCTTTGGACCAGCCATTTCTTCCCCTCTTTCCTCATCGCCTCGGGGTCTTTGTTTATCTTTTTCTCAAGCTAGTTATTGGTCTTTAAGCTCCTGCTACCCTGGGAGTAGAGGAAGAGGGCAAATGAGGCAAACCCTGGTGGTTACCCTTGGATGTGGCATTAAGATACACAGACTTTTCAAGAACCAAATTAACAAGCCTGTCAGTTTTGCACCTGCTTTATTATGTTAAAAGGTGACTTTTTAAGGAGGAGAAACTCTTTTTAATATGTAGATGTGAATAAAACAATCAAATCTACAGGTAATGACATTTACATAATGGTGCTCCAGGTCAGCTGTTAGGGCCACACTCTGGTCTTTGGTTTCTCAGGAGGAAAGGCAGAAAGCCCATGACCGCTGCCTGCTTTCTATTCAACTACAGAACTTAGCTGTCTGCTCTGCATCTTGCCAGATGCCACTCTTCCCCCCAGACTCACTCTATCACCAGTCCCACGGTGACCCCAGGACTAGAGGGAGGTGAAGAGATGGTCTTCACAGAGAGCCTAGGTACCAGAAAGGTGTCAGTAATTCTTACTGAAGCAGAGCTGTGAAGAATTACTTCTCTCTCATCACTTTTGCCCATTCAGATTACTTATTCCAACAACCAGTTTGTAACTGATTTTTTCATGTATCACTGTTCCCCTTTTCCACACAGGCGGGCACCTGCACTCGTAATTAATTGGCCTGGTGGGAGAGTGGGAACAGCCTTTGACTGGAGCCAGGAGACAGGTTTCAGTTCTGGTCCTGCTCCCCCAACAGCTGGCTGGCCTCAGGCATGTCATTTACCTTTTGGACCTTGATTTCTGTGGATATGTAGTGAAGGAACTGGACTGGATCGCCTTTCCATAAAATGTGATACTCATGAGAGGGCAGGCTTGAGAACCGTGCACACTCTCATTCTCTCTTATTAGTGGCCCCCTGCACACATAGACGTCCAGTGGCGGAGACATCTCTTATATTTGGTTTAACCAAGGGTTTCCTCATCCAGTGTGACCAGGGAATACTCTAACTTATTTTCTTTTTTTGTCTTCCTTCTTTCCTTTCTTCCTTCCTTTTTTCCTTTCTTTCTTTTTATATATGGTTTGTTAATATTATGCGGAGCCAGCATTCAAAGGAACTCATTGTGGGAAATTCAGGACGAAATGAACATTCTTTAGGCTGCCATGTTTTGTTTGTTTTTCCTCTCCGTATGGAATCTAGATCTACTCAAATGTTACAATACAGGAACTATGATATATTGTTCCAATTATTGTTTAACTATTATATAAGTATGCTACTTACAGGATTCCCCAGCACTAATGAACAATGGGCTAAAAACAAACAACATAAAATGTGTTTTTTAGCCCAAAAAATTATCGCCATATTTGTTCAGCAATTTTGGGAAGTGAAGTGATCTATACTAAAAGAAAAATCTGTGTAGCTAGAATTTACCACTAAGTTCCAATAATATTGTATTTCTGCTATTCATTTATTTGGTCATTCAAAGTAACACAGAAATTCTTAACCTTCTATTGTGCCTGAACCCCACTGACTGTGGACTCTTTTTCAAAACAATGTTTTGAATGAATTAACAAAAAATATATATAAGATTACAAAAGACACTTATTAAAATACATTTATCAAAATATTTTTAAAGTTTTGATATATATGTGCTTCTTTATTAATGCCTCATATGACAAGATCTAGCAGTGCATTTAATAACTGCAATAATTTTAAAATAGTGATAGCATACATTTCTGTAACAATTTTAATGTGACAAAAGTGACAGATGTATAAAGAAAAATCCATAATAGCATAGTGTTTGTTGCAGACTATGCTTTCCAAAGATAGCTACACCAACGTGAGTGAAGGTGTCTTCAGAGGAGGCCGCCCCCAGTCAGGGAGTCTTCCCCAGCCTTTGAATCTTCCTGAGATCACATATACTATGAAGCAAAGATAGGCCGTCTTCGCTGCCTTCTGTCCAAACTTCTGACCCACAGAATAAATGAGCATGACAAAACAGAGGCTTTATGCTCCAAGTTTTAGAGTAATTATTATGCAGCAATAATAACCATAAAAGTACCATAATAAGGTATGTGTAAGTCCTGTGAAAAGTGCTCCTATTTGCAAGTTCAGTGTCAGGATTGAGGGACAAAGTGAGAGGATGACATCTAGCTTCCTGGTTTGATCAGCAGGAGGGATGGTGTTCCAATTCAATGAGGTGAAGAATAGAGGACTAGATAGACTTTTGAGGTAAAGAAAGGTAGAGATTAGGAGCTTCAGTGGGACACATTATGAGTTTTTGATGCTGTGGCCATTCAAATGATTGAAAGGTCAACCAGAATCTCAGAAGGAAATCTTGGGTTAGGGATAAGGCTTGGGGACATCAGCAAGTACAGGTGGTGAAAGTCATCAGCTTGGAGGACTTCACATAGCATATAGAGCAAGTAAGAAGGAAAAAACACTAGTGAGAGTTAAATTTGGGATCACCAAAACGTAATGGGTAGAGGAAACCTGGAGAAGACAAATGCGATATGGACAGTGTAGAGAAGAGAAAACTAAGAGCGACGGCATGGAAATCTTTGATGGTAAGCTATATGTGCCCTCATCTTCACAGAGATTCAGATTCACTTTTTTCCTAGTGAGTCCCCAGATTAAGAGTAACTTGGTGTTAATAAGTAGCTTTTATGCATGCAAATGGTTTATGGGCAGAAAAGAAAGATTGACAGTTGCAGCTATAGGTTAAAACAGGTAAGACATGAAAACTCTTAGCTCTGGAAATTAAAATAGTTGTAAATAATCTACAGTTCCTTTCCTTCTAAGAATACTCAGAATGTAGCTTAACTTTCATGGTGACTCAGGGCCAGTTTAATGAGCATAAGACAGTCAACTTTAGAATAAATGATGCCTTCAGAGACAGCTGTTGTAGGGATGATGTAGTTTTCAAAGAGCTCCCATTGTCTACGGTTGACTACTTAGTGGTTCTGTGCCCCACTCTCTCAGGGGTTATTGTGGTTTGTGGTCTCTATGATTTTTTTTCCCCCTAGTTAGTGGTTTTACACTCTCCTCTCTTCAGTACTCCTTCTAGCTATCTGTGGGTCTACTTCCACTGTGTCAATGACGCCTCGTTCCCTATCTGAGCTGTTGCTTTTCTTTCTGTTCCATGTAATGAGTGTATTAGTTTTTCATGGCTGCTGTAACAAATTGCCACAAACCTAATGGCTTGCAATAACACAAATTTCTTATCTTACAGTTCTAGAGGCGAGAAGTTTGAAATGGGTTTCATGGGCTAAAAACAAGGTGTTCGTAGGAGTGTATGCTGTTATGGATGCACTAGGGGAGAATCTGTACCCTGTGCATTCCAGCTTCTAGAAAGTACGCAAGTTCCTGGACTTCTCATCCTCTGTCTGCACCTTCAAAGCCAGCAACACTGAGTTCTTCTCATGTTGTTCCTTCTCTGGTTCTCCCCCTTTCTGCCTCCCTCTTTCACTTACACGTTGCAGGTACATTACGTACACTCGAATAATCCAGGAAAATCTCCCCATCTCAAGGTTAGTTGATTAGCAACCTTAAGTCTATCTGCAATCTAATTTCTCTTTGCCTAGTAACATAGTGTATTCAAAGGTAACATACTATATTCATAGTATATTCAAACATAGTATATTCAAGAATAAGAGGCAGATGTCTTTAGGGGGCCAGTATTCTGACTACCCTACCTAGAAAAATACTAAAACATTCCAAGAAACATAAGATTACCAAATAACATGTATAAAATTAGCCTGATGCATTCTGTATCTCAGAAGACTTTAATTTTGTGGCGGCCGTTTTTACTAGTTGGTGGCTTTTTCTCTTCCAGACTCTTCTGGAAGGTTAAATTTGCTGAAACCTGACCATAAGATCAAAGAGGCAGAGATTGCTCTATGTAAGTTTTTATACTGGACCAATTTCTGAAGGATGTTCTATGTATTCAGATAGTAAAATAATTATTTCAGAAAGTCAACCAACAAATAACAAATTAATGGTAGATCCTGGTGTTCCTCAGTCTCTCTACCATGTCTAGTTTGTGGCATTTTCAGGTAGAGTCCACAGTTGTAAGTACCAGGGTCAGCCTAGGAGTGTCAGTTGTCTCTAAATTAGCATCTACTTTCTCAGAGACACAGGCATCAAGAAGGATTTTGTTTTTGTTAGATTCTGCTCCAGGGTTGAGGCGGGAGTAGAAAAACTATAAATATGAATTGAATCGCATTGTAATCAGCTATTTAACTTTCTGTTCCGTAATCGAAGGCAGGAATTGTGACTTGTTCAATTTCATTAGGCGAGCGCTAAGTAAGTTTCTGATCTGAAAGGGTAATAGGTGTAATAGTCTTTAACTGGGGGGATTGGTTGGGAAGATCATGGGGTACACCAGGGCGGCCTTGAAGGGACAGCTCCATGATAAACCAGTTTGACCTCTGTGAACAAGTCTGGGTTCTTTCAGCACGTGGATTCAGACCTAGGCAGCTGCTGGACTAGATCTGAGGTGTAGCTCACCTTGAGGCACCCAAGTGGCCCAGATAATGGTATAGGTATGTGTGAATTAAATGTGGCTCATTGACATCAGTTTAAATATAGACGGTACAGGATTGTGTAAAGCACTGGTTCTGAATCAGACAGAGCAGGGTTTGAGGCGCTTAGGAGGCTGCGCCATCTTATTGTCTCTGTGCCGCAGGGCTTGCCTCAGGCTTGGGAGATCTGCTACATTTGATCTGAGCCCCAAGGAGTCTGAGGCCTCACCATGTCTGCTTTCCCTTCTTTTTCCTTCTCCTAGGAGTAAAAATTGTCATTATAAAGGCCTTCTTCCTGCCACTTACTCTTCCAAATTTGCTCCCTCTTTTTCATTCCAACACACACACACACACAAACACCAGAGTGTACAATCTGATAGAGTACTACTCCAGAAGCAAGAATATTTCTAAGTATAAGAATCATAGATTACCAATTCCAGAAGAGTCTACCCAGGGTACACCTACATCTACTCTTTGCAGAATCCCACCCACCCACCTCATTGCACTGTCTTAAGTCACAAGCCAGACTTTACAGTCTTTCGAGGTCATTAGTTTTATGAGGTGATAAATTATTTTAAATTAAGTGTAAGTTTAAGACAGCATCAGATATAATCTGGAGTAGGAGTAAATATCCCACTCATTTTTAAGAAAATAAAAACTTGACAGATATTTGGCAGCCTTTGGAGGTCTTTAACTTTCCTTTATTTTAGAGAGAAAGTTTAGGAAAGTTTGAAAGCATCGATCTAAATGTCTCATTTGACTGTGGAGGAAACTGAAGTGCAGCCTAGGATGGAAGCTGGAGTCTCCCCGCCCCGCCCAGGCTCTCCCCTATGCAGCGTGCTGCCCGGCCCCGGCGCGGGGAAGGATGCTTCACGTTCCCTTTCAAGGTCCCCATTGTGTTCTGGGGAGAGTGACCTACCTGATCCCTATCATGATTAATGTGGTTTCTGAAGCATGAGATCTGATTATGACCCCATGTTGTTATATTTAATTACAAATCTCATTACGGCCCTGGCCATAACACCATGTAGCCCTCACTGCAGTCACCTTTGCTGAGCTGACTGCCTGAAGGTCCGTCTTTATGATTTACTCTATGTTTTAGAATCAGAGACTTCTAGAGCTGGAAGGGAGGTTAGAGATCATGAAGTTCAATCCCCTCATTTCACAGATAAAATTACAGAAGCCCAAAAGAGAGTAAGTCATCTTCCAAAGGTCACTTAGTAGATGTGGGACTGGAACGTGGGCCGCCTGATCTCCAGGCCAGCGGTGGCTCCCTCCAGACCACACTGCCCTGCTGGGTACCACTTTTATAACACCATCTCCCTACGTCCCTTGTTCTCCTGGTGTGACAACTTCGTAACTTGCACTGGTTATATGGTGCTATTTTCTTCAACACAAAGTTAGTCCCCAGCTAAATCAGAACTGCAGAGTTCTTTGAGTTTTTGAGGCAGAGAATGCTTGGTCAGATTGTTCAGCCTGTTGAGCCTCAGTTTTAGTTTCATAACATAGATGCAGACTAACCTCCTCTCTATGAAGAAAGGCATGTTTAAAGTGATACCCAAGTAAACATGAGTACTGTCAAATAAAGACAAATCCAGATGTAGGTAGGGAGAGACTTTATTTGAAAAGTACTGCAATGGGAGAATGCTCAGACCATGAGGTCTGTGAGCTTCTCATAGGACAGACAGAAAACAGCTTTCCTTTTACAGAAAGGAGTAAACAAGGCCAGTGGGTGTGGGACATGGGAGGAGTGGGTGGTGTGCTTGGACAGTTTGTCAGGGAATGTTTGTCTTTGTGGTCAGCTGATTTTGGGGGGCGGGGGGGGGGTAGTCCTTAAGGAGATGCTGGCTCAGGCTGAGGGTGGGTCAGAGTCCAGGGTCTTGTGGGGCTGGAAGAAGCCTGGAAGTTTGGGCAAGTCAAGTTAGCAAGTATTTTGTCCAGATTGGTTTGTGGTGAAAAACAGTTCAGATATTTACTTATAAGACAAAGAATGAGAAATTTGGAGGGTCTGTGTCTGACGTTGTCATAGATAAACAAGGAGGCCATCTGTGAGAATCTTATCTTAGTCATATGGGGAAGATTTTTTTTTTAAAAGCCATTCCCTGGAACACAAGGAGAGAGGGGACTTTTGACCACAGCACTTTTCCAGAAGCACAGGGCTCAGGTAAAGTTCAGCATTAATGGTGCTCAGTGATTTCAGTAAAGCCTTCTCATATCACATGCCTGGCTTTCTGACTTTTTCCTTCCCTTTGGACAGGGGAAGGTGTTAGTGGGTCTTGCATTATGTCAGAGAAAGTTGATTTACTAATCAGCACTTAACAGATCCTTTTTTGCCTTCTTAAAATGGGGCCAAACACCCACTTATGCTATGGAGCCTACAATAATGGCATAAAGTATTAGCATTCCTTTTTTTCTCTCTTTATAAGCACCGAATAATGCTTAGAATTGAATGGAGTAGGTAGGCTCTTTAGGGTGCGAACTTTTGTCTGTTAAGTACAGTGTGCACCTTGCATTGGCTTAGAAACAGCCCAGCCATGAATAAAAATTCATAAGATTGTGTGAACTCTCTTGTAAATGCTATGCATTGAACCCATTTAATGTGAGGCTGCAGAGTCCTGTGCAGTCAGTTCCAGGGATAGGAGGGTGGATGGCAAGAGTGATTCCAGTTTCCTAAAAGTTTCTCGCTAGCCAAGAGAGGAGGCTTAAAACACTCCATTGTTTCTAAACCTGCTCCTGAGAATTACCATGGAGAACTTGCCAGCTATGAGAAATGCCTGACCATTTTGCTATGACGCTAAAAAATCTACAAAGAGGCAAAGTGACTGCTGGAGGTCAGAATATCAGACAGTTTGTATCATCTTTGATCAAATCAGTCTTTGCAGTTGCTAAACCTCAAGGTCGATAGGCAGTGTGCAAACTTAGTGACTCAATTGAGGTGGGCAGTGAAGTTCAACAGTAGCTGACTTTTTGCTCCCATATTCATTGTGGAGAAAAAGCAGGCTTTAAAAAAAAAATTTTTTTTTTTACTTTTACATAGTCCTACTGAGATTTCATTTTAAAATACTAAATCCATGCAGCCAAAGATAACCCAGAGACACAAATAATGAAAGTCAAACTTGTTCTGACACTGCATCTTTTGCTGAGGGATCTCACATCATCTTTCTAAATTCCTGGACAGTACAGAGGCGCACGCTGAGCCTTTTGGCAGGACCTGTCTCACCTGAAGGGTAAGTAGGTCACTGCCTATTACTGGCCTGGTATGAAGGCCCTTGAAATTGCTCTTCCCCATGCCTGCCTGAAATTCTACCAGTAGATTTATTCTTTTGAATAAATCCTGTACTAAAATGCACGGTAGCTTGGCAGGGGGAAGAGAGAGGCGAGAGAAATTAATTCATCAGTAGTCTAATTGCGATTCAGTTTTTTGGAGCTGGTTTGGATTCCGGGCAGGGTGGAAGAAACTTTCTGGGCTAGCTGAGTGGGACTGAATGCAAGGTGGGCTTGCCTGGGGGAATAGTGCAGCGTAATCAAGTGACAATTCTCTCAGGTTCCCTCTGTCCTTTCCTTCCAACTCTCTTTCCAAATTTATCTCTGCCCCCAGAGGAAGCGAAGCTTCTCTCCATCTATTTGAGCCTAATCGCTTCACCTGTAGCTTCCATCGCTTAGTCTAATCTGAGACCTTTCTTCATCACTCATTATCTTGCTGTCCTGTATGTCCAATTTCTTCCTTTCCATTGATTCCTCCTCACCAGCTTACAAATTAGCACAGCTGTTGCCGTCCTTAAAATAACAGGCAAAAATAAAATACCCAACTTTTCAAACAAAAAAGCAAAACATACCTTTCCACAAATTTCAACTACTTATAACCTGGTTACTGTCCTACTTGCCCTCACAGACAAGCTTTTTTTGGGGGGGGGGGGCTGGATTTCATTATTTATTTAATTTAAATAATTTACTGAGGTGAAATTCACAATCTAGAAATTCACCATTTTAAAGCGAACGAATCAGTGTCATCATCCAGTACATTCACAATGTTGTGCAAACACCACTCCCAGATAAGCTTCTTAAAAGAATCCTCTATTGATGAGACCTAATGTCATGCTGGTTGTCAGTGGAGAAATGTTCCAGTGTCACAAGCAGGGCAATGAGGGGCAGGTTGGACCTGAGAGGCAGGAGACTGGTGATGGCACATCTGGACCTGCTTCTTCAGGATGATCTTCAGAATCCTTAGGATGACTTAAAAGGATAGCAGTATCTTCCAGCCGTGCTAAGCTTTTTGGACTCTCCTAAACATGCCATATTCTCCCCTCCAGCCCTTTGTGAACGGTTTTCTCTCAGTATCTTTACTCCCAAATTGCCAACCTGATCATCTTGTATATATCCTGCTGGGCTCTGCTCAAGAAACACATTTTTAAGGAAGTCTTTCAAAAAATACTAAGTAATTGTTGACTGAATAACCCCTACCTTATTCTCAGACTGAAATGAGTGCCCCTCATCCATGACACCCTACCTGTTCTCCTAGAATAGAATTAATAGAACCATATACTGGTGGCTGATTTTCTTTCTCTATCCTGTGATGCTTTAAACTCACCAAGAACTAGCTCTTGCTCATTTTTCTAGCATCTGTACCTCACACAGTGTCTGGGATACAGTAAACTCATTGGATACAAAGATAACTGTCAAAAAGAGACACTTCAAATTATTGTTGTTATTATTTTCAAAGAAAAAAATTAAAATCTTGATGTAACTATCAATGTTTACTTACAGAAGATCAAGTCTCAAGAAATAAAAAATGATTATTTCCTCTAATCAATGGCTAATTTGCCCATGCTGCTTTGAGATATAGTTTTTATCATGTCAAAAAGTATTTTTAAAAATAGATAATATAAATCACTTTGGGGATCTAAAAGTAGTTTATCTGCTGAAGGGGTTAGTGATATAAAATTTTATTTTGATTAAATAATTTGGGGGATGCCAGAATGCAGGAGGCTAAGAATAAATATTTTATTTAACTACATAAATCTGAAACATTCCTCATATGAGTCTTTTTAATTGCATTTTTTAAAAAGAAATAGGTTTCACAGGGATGTCATATTTATAGAACATTAGGAAAGAGAGAGAATTAGGGCATAATTCAGACAATTGAACGTGTACTTTCTGAAGCTACAGTCCTGAACCTCTTACATAATTCTCTTCAGTGTGTAGGATTTTCAAGTGTATTGAGGGCATGGTGGAGAAAAGATAATGTACCACTTCCAGTTAACTGCCAAGTTTGGAGTTAGTATTCATTTAACTATAGAGAAGCTACAATTGAACTACAGAGAACAGTCCATTGGTCCCCGGTAAATTGCGAGGTCAATAAACACACAGAGTGTTTAGCACCTTGAGAAGGTTTAAGTTTATGAGAATTTCTCTTGAAGCCTATGAAATGATGTGGGATTTCAGAACATGTGGAACACATGGGGGAAAAGTAGTCTCCTTTTCCTCCTTTTGAGAAGAAAAACCATTAGAAGAAATACTATGTGTGGTGAAAAATTTGATGATTTAAATAGTGACAGAAATGGAGAGGCATAATTCAGTTTAGGAAAGTTTTCTAGGTTTATAGCTCATTTTACATCTCTCCCAGAATTCCAGATGTTCTGTGAAAATTTTTTTTCTTGGTAATTATTTAGAAGAATGTGAATATGGTTGGTTATTTTCAGCCCAGAAGAAAGGCAAATGATTATAGGCTGTTCTGAATATTGTCTGACCCGGCAAAGAGCTGGTTGCTAAAACTCACCCCAGGCCTAGTACCTTCCAGTAAATAACTTGTAGACAGAGAGCAACCAGAGCCTAATTTCTATTTATTTTTTAAGTGATGGCTTAATAAGAGAGAAATTCCAACTTTGCAATCTTCTGTGCTGTTTCTTCTATAATCTTGTCCAGATGCTAATTGCAAACATTCTTCAGATTTGGGGATTTTTTTTGTTTGGTTTTTTTTGGTGTGTATGTAGCCCTTTTTTTTTTTTTTTTTTTTTTGGAGAAATATAATTGGGGGAGCAAATTCTCAAAGATAAAACTCAGTAAGAGTAAGAAAAAACAAAAGACAGTATTTTGCTTCACTCCTTCTTTTTCTTCACTCAAACCACAAGGAAAAAATAATTTTCCTGAAAATAAACAAGCCAGAAGCATGACAACTACCTTAGACTCAGTTCTGCATGGAAGGTTCAGATTTCCTTCCATGCTGTTCTTGCTTAGGGAGTTGTTTCTCTCCTTATATTCTTTTCTGATTTCTGCTGGCATTCAAGATGTCTCTTTCTCTCTGCCTCCAGGCCTTTCTGCTCCCTGAGGCTTTCTTTGTGCCTTTTCAAGTCTCTACTATTTCTCAGGCTCCTTTTCCCCTACATCTAATCCTGGGAAACCATGATAGCCAGTCAGATGTTTCAGAGTTTGTGAAATTCTTCTGTGCTGGGGAAGGAGGCCCTTCTGTCTTTTAGCTCCCTAGTTTGATATCTGAAAGGCAGAAGCTGGAGAAAAGTGCTAAGCAGGGTTCCCAATCACAATAACCCACATCTATTGAAGTCTCACTGTGAGTCAGGCACTTCTGTCAGGCTTATGTGATGGCTCACTTAACTCACACGGCAAATCCTAGGGCACATTTGTAGTATTTTTCTATTGTACAGATGAGGAAGCTCAGCCCAGAGACCTCAGGTGACTGGCTCAAGTCTAGGATGTCTTGCAGTTATGAGTCAGGCCCAGGAAATGTGGTTTCAGAATCTGCTCTTTTAATGACGATGTGATGCTCTAGAATTAATTTTTAATGAGTTAATAACTTTCTGAGCCCACGTCCTTTCCTCCACTTTGCATTTGCTGTAGTTAACAGTCTTAAGCAGTAACTGTTCACTGCAAGTAACACGAGATCACCAGACTGGAACCCTCAGTGGTCTGATGTCACGTTGACACTATGCAAAGGAACACATGTGCATCTGGAAGTAATACAGATTTTACTACATACTGCAGTCTGATTGGCTTTGCTGGATTAAATAAATGAGTACGGTCTGTACTTGGAACCGGCCTCCCTTTTTGTGGTCTCTTGGCTTGACCGCTCTGGAGAGTCTTTGTGCTTGTCATCTGGCCATGGTGATTCAGGGGATGTGAAGGGCCATCGTCCGCGGTGTCAGTGTGTTTTTAGGCTTTTCACAGGCTCCTAGTGGCAGCAGCCCAAGAGCCCTTCCCCTCTCCGACCACCAGGGCCTCTTGCTGTCTTGTCTCATCAGACAAATATGTTCTCTGCTCTACTATTTCTGAATACATAGGCCATTATGAATGAGTGGAATATTCCACCCTGGAGCACAAACACATAGTATCTGCTCTGCTTTAGTGAGAGTACCCCCAAAACAGAATAAGAAGTTTTGCTTTGAAATTGGGTATCTGTTTGAGATAATTTCACCAACATTTTTTTTGTTGTTGTTGTCGTTAATTAGGAGTTGCAAGTAAAATGGAATTGTGTTTTCAAAGACACAAATACAACTTATTAGGACTGATGAACAGAAATCACCCCACGTGTTCCATTCTGCATTTCTGGTGGACTTCCTAAGAAAATGCCAGTAAACGACAAGGAGAGTTGGTGGTGGTGGTTGTGGTGTCTGCAGGGTTTCAGATTTATGTCCCCAGAACATTCTCATCAATCACTTCGTCAACTACCCCCAGGGCAAGTTGATGCAGCCAGGCAGTTGCTGGTTATTATCTCTGATCTTTAGAGCATAATTACTCCAGAACAAATTAAAGAATGCCTGGGAGTTCAGGCCTTCTCTGATGTTTATACCTTCAGCATAAGAAAATCTAAGGGAAAAAAATGGTAAATTTGATCTGAACCTAAGGGAAGAAGAAAAGCGTGTATTTCTAATTAAATTGCTGAGTTGGTTTCCAATCAATACACACCTGAAAAAGATTTGAAACAAAAGAAAATTAATATTTGCTTTGGTCTTGCTAGCTCCTTTTTCATTTTTTTTTTTTTTTTGAGAGTTTAAAGCAAAAGAGAGCATCTCATTTAGATGATACACAGTGTCAGGGGTAATAATGAATTTACCTGCAATCAGAAATGTCTCACCTATTGACTTAGTGGATGCAAAATTATACCTAGATGAGTAGCAACTCTTTCCGTATCGCTACATATAGCTGAACACGGGTGAGGTATATCCTGTATATATAGCCACAGGAAAGATCACAAATTAAGATGAGGAAGCAGGCCGCCCACTGTGGGTTTCTAAAAGGCTAAGAGATTAATTCCGTAGATAGTACATCTGAAAGCCAGGAGTGTTCAGAATATTTCTTTATGGAAATATATTTGCGGAACATATCCTAAAATGTATAAAAGACACTTCAGAAATCCTTGGAAATAAAAGCTCTTTCTGTCTACCATTTTCCCCTCTAGGACCACTTCTGGACATCCTGTGAGTCAAGCTGCCGAGACATACAGTTTCACTTATTATTGACACTCTGACTGCAACTGAGTATTGCAAGTTCAGACGATGAGAAAGGTCTCTGTGAAGTGGGTTTATGACTGGATACATATCAAGACTCTCTGGTTACACAGAAAAGAAGAGGCCACATTGTTCTATCACAGTAGTGGGCCCATTCAAAATGGGTTTAGAATGGGGGCTGCTTTGGTATTTTCAATGTGTATTATTTTGAGTATAAATACAACTTCAGTGGGGATTTGCGGAGTGCATCTGCCAGTTGGATGCCCAATTGGGAACATTTTGAAACTGACAGATTTTCTTTGTTGTTTTTCACTACCACTGACCTAGAATTTACTAATTTTTTCATTTGCATGTCGTGAAACTTCTCAAACACGAAAGAATAGAGAGAGTAGTATAGTGAACTCATAGGTGCCTGTCACTCAGCTCCTCATTTGGCCAATGGAATTGGCTCTTGTATTTGTCTGTTTTGTTGTACGGTGGTTTAGAAAATACAGAAAACTCTTTGGAATCTCTTTTCCCATCAGATGGCCTTAAAAGAGGTGAAGTCATCACCACTGATTAGTTCCTTCTTTGTGGCTATCCAGCTCTTAATGCATGTCATCTTCCATCTTAATGCAGTCATTTCCAGATGTTACAATTTTCAAAGTACCTTTTTTTTTTCTTTTTTTCTTTTGGCAGGACTCCTTTTTGTCTCATGCCTCTTTAGAGTTCACACACGCAATGGGAGCAGTCATGGTGTGTCCCCTGGGCACTGCCTCAAAAACCAGGGCGCCAGATGTGTGCACAAGCTCCTTTCCAGGGATACCTGTGACCTGGAGAGAGGCAGAGGGAGAGCTCGAAAATGGCACCTGCCAGCCTCTGTCTTTGGAGAGTATTTCAAAAAGCCCTTCACTGTGTGTTAAATTAGATGCCTGCCCCTCAGGCTGAGGCTCCAAGATAACAAAAAACAGGTCTCTTACATAGAAAGTGTTTTTCAGTTGGCTGCCTCTGTGCTGAGCCCTGGAGTGTAGCCAGGTGAGGCTGTGCGAGCCCTTTAAGAACATTACTTGGTTCACTCTAGCCCTGTGGGGCTTGTGGATGCAAGACCCAATGACTTTCAAAGCTAGATGTTTTGTGGGGCTCATGTCTCAGGTGGAAGTCTTAAATGCTGGAGTGCCTGATTTGGGGCTCAAGCCACTTGCTCTCCAGGGGTTTTGAATTCCCTTCCTATTGTGGGTTGCCACGCCATGGGTGGGGTTTATGGAAAGATTGTGTCTCAGCCTCTCCTACCCATTTCAGTGTGGTTTTGTCTCATCTGCGTGATATGTAGGAGTTGCTCAGCTAGGTTTTGGATTTGTTCTGTATGTAGCTGTAGATGTGGTGTGTCTGTGGGAGGAGGTGAGCTCAGGATCCTCCTCCATTCCATCTTGTACCAGAAATCTCAAGTTTTCTTATACATCCAGTTATCACTAAAGGTTGCTTGTCATAGCAGAAGAAGTCTTTCCAGATGTCTATTTTCTTTCTGCCTATATGTTTTCTGCTTCTCTCTTTCTGCTCATAAGATCAGAGGTTTACCCAGTAGCTGTTTTTGGCTTTGGAATAGCCCCTGACAGAATGGCAAAAAGTTACACTCTACTACTACTATCAAAACTACATTACAGAATGGAAAATGGTAAAAGAGATAGAAAGCAAGCTAATTTGCCGATACTACTATAAGTAAAACAGATAAACAACCAGGTCCTACTGTATAGCACAGGGAACTATATTCAGTATCTTGTAGTAACATAATGAAAAAGAATATAAAAAGGAATATGTGTATGTATATGTATGACTGAAACATTATGCTGTATGCCAGAAATTGACACAACATTGTAAACTGACCATACTTCAATAAAAACAAAGAAAAGCAAAAACAAAAACAAACACAAACAAACAAACAAAAACCCTCTCATCACACACAAACACACAAAAGGTAACTATACGATGTGACAGATTTCCTGGTTTGAATTCAAGAGCCAGGAGCATGAAGTAGAACCTGAGTGCTGAACACATGGTGTAGCAGCAGGCTGAAGCTGGGGCACTGGAAGCAAAGGAAGAAGAGCTTTAGCTCAGGCTGATATAACAGAACACCACAGTCTGGGTGGCTTATAAACAACAGACACTTACTTCTCACAGTTCTAGAGGCAAGAAATCTAAGGTCAACATGCCAGCTTGCTTAGGTTCTGGTGAGAACCCTCTTCTGGGTTGCAGATGACTACTTTCTCAATGTATTCTCACATGGTGAGAGAACAATCATCTCTCCAGTGTCTTTTCTAATAAGGGCACTAATCCCATTTACAAGGGCTCCACCCTCATGACCTAATCACCTCACAAAGGCCCAACTTCCTAATTCCATCCCATTGGGGATTAGGATTTCAACACATGAATTTTGAGGTCGAGGGGCACAAACATTTAGCCCATAACAAGAAAAGAATCAAAGAAGATGGCTGGACTTCTGGTGGGAAGGACTCTATAATGTTGAAAAGGTGATGCCAGGGATGTTTTCACCGTCCTCTGGGCTCAAGTGCATCTCTGGTTCTGTAATGATATGACTTTACACACTAATTTATTTATTTTTTTTGCAGAAGTTATTAGTCAGAGTGACAAAATAACTGCCAACACTTTGATTTGCAGTCACAGTCAAATGCCACCCTTTTTCTTTCTGCATTCTCCTGTAGATATTCTTATGCTGATTTTGAGCTTCTGCTCATTGTAGCTGATACCTTTGTACCTCTTTCTGAGTTCTAGAAGGAACAGAGACACGTTATCCAAGACACATCTGCAGAATTTTGTTAAATTTTTTTTCAAAATATAATTAATGCTCATTGCTGAAAATGTAAACAAAAGAAAAAGAACATATATGACACAAAAATCACTTTAATTCCAACATTCAAAGAAATTCTTATATTAATTAACTCTTGATAGAAATCTCAAAACTCAATGACTTAGAAAAGTAATCATTTTGAATGCTCCTGGGTTTACAGGTCAGCTGGACTGTAATTCTGATTTGGACTGGGGATGGCAGATCTCAGCTGGGCTCATTTTTGCAACTATCATTAGCTGATGGGGCAGTGAGGGTCATCTGGGACTTCCTAGAGTCTGACTGGTCTAGAATGGCCTCAGCTTAGATGACCTGTCTCTGTTCCTCATGGTCTCTCATCTTCCAGGAGGCTAACCCAGGTTTGTCATTCTCCTGGCAGAAGAAACATTCCGAGAGGAAAAGGAGAAATGTTCACAGACTCTTGAGGCCTAGGCTTGTAACTGGCACTGTGTCAATTCAGCTGAATTCTGTTGGATATCAAAAAGTAAGAAATAAACTCTACTTCTTGGTGGTAGGAGCTCCAAAGATACATTGCAAAGGGAAAGGTGGAAAGTTGAGGCTCTTTTTACAATCAGTCTGCTACAATTCCTTTAAATGTATGTGTATATATGTATATATAACATATACACACACATACACATACAAAGATATTTATATGTAGATACATATGTACTTTTAAAATGCAAATCTAGTAACGAAGTTATAAAAATGTATATACATGAAATACATGCAAAAGTATCTTTTTATATATATAAATCATATAAATTATAATACAATGCAAATGTGTAATTATATAACTTATATTACATATTATTTATAATATAATAATTAGAATTGTTATAAATATTATATATGTAATTTACAAGCTAGGATTATAGAGCTTAATATTCTGAATTTATTTCACACTCTACCAGAACTATTTCTTACTTTATAAAATAATGTTTGAAAATATTATTCTAGTGGTACAAAGTACCTTATTGTGCAGATGAACTATAATATTTTTAACTTTGTATGAACCACTTTTATTTATTTCATGTAGTTTTTTGAAATGTTCACTTTGTTTTAATTATACATTATCTTAAAAAAAAAAAAAGGTAGTGAGAAGTAAATTCTCTTCCAAATAGAATTAAATAATTTTGTAGCAGTGATAAAACACAAAAAGCAATGGTCAAAAATAACTTAAAGATATAAAGATTAAATAAAGAATTCATGAGTTATCTTAAACAGTAATAAAATCCGAATCATACTAAGTAATTCTGGGAAAGAGTGAGAAATAAAGTGAAAATATGCTTGTCTCCTTGTCTTGCATGGGAAAGGGCTATACACGGTATCTTTGGAACATAATCTATGTCCCAGGAATTCTACTCTGAAGTACATAACATAGAGAAACTCTCACAAATCATGCCATACAGATACAAAAAAAAAGTCACAATGGCATTATTTATACTAACAACAAAGCTAGAAACATTCAAAATGCCCATCAACGAGAGAATAGAAAAATATATTGGAATATATTCACGAAGTGGAATAGTCTTTGGCAACGAAAACTAATGAATTCCAGTTGCAGTTCAGAACAAGGCTCTGAAGCCAGACTGCCTGGATTCACACATAGTTTCTGCCCTTAAAACCTGTGTGACCACCAGCAAGATACTTGACTGCTCCTTACCATATTTTCTGTTTTCCTCATCCCAAAGATGGGAATAATAACAGGATCTACCTCACTGTTTCCTGTCAGCAGTTATTGTAAATACATGTGAATTATTTATACCAGTGCCTCACATATAGCTCTCAAATACTGCCTATCATTTCAGGAAGGGTTTTTTATTTGTTTGTTTTGCTTTTTGTGGGTTTTTTTAAGATGTGGAAGAAAGATACTTTTTAGTTGCAAATCAAAAGATTTCTAGGTTGCATCATTTTTATCCATCCATCTTTTGGGTACAATTGCTCCCTCCTTGGACCCTTTGTAGTGATTCTTCCTTCTGCCTGAAATGCCCTTCCCCTTTATCACTTAGTTCTTCGTGTATTTCTCAAGTTTCATCTTCTCAGTGAAGCTATTCAGACCATGCTGTTTAGAATCGCAGACCCACTCTCCACTGCTGGTAGTTCTGATCCCCTTCACTCTGCTCAGTTGGCATCCCTCATCTCACCTTCTAACATACTGTATATCCTCTTTTTCATTAAGCTCATTGTTTACTGCCTGTCTCTTTTAACTAGAATTCAGGCTTCTTGTGGGCTGGAATGTTTGTTTCCTTTGTTCGATTGCAGATACAGAGCACTAGAGCAGTGTCTGGCACATAGTAGGCACTCAAATATTTTGCTGAATGAAGAAAGAATGAGTATGCGTGAATTCTCACCTAACAACTCCCTGGCTTACAATTTGGGGGAAGTCACTTCATTGCTTGAGCCTCAGTTTCCTTATCTATTTTTTGAAGATGAGAACACTCGAGCTTGAGGTCTGCTGTAATGATCCCAGGGGACGTCTCCGGAAGTACTCAGCACGTTCTGACACCTGTACTGGGAGCAGAAAAGGCTGCTGTGCTTCTCCTCCTTCTCCTTCTCTTTCTCTCCATTATGGTCATCCTCAGTTTCCATTAAGATGACCGCGTGGCTCACTACATCTTTAATCAGTTTTTGAACAGTGCAAGTTATAAAGCAATTGCAATCTAAAGAAGGGCATGGATTAAGTGCTCTAACCGTTGTCGGGGGAGGAAGACAGGGAGAGCGCCGTGAGGAGATGGAAGCTCGAGCGTGAAGGCTCAGTGAGACTGCAGAGTCTGAGTTCAGGCTTCAGCACTGCCAGCAACCGATCAGATGCCCTGCCAGTGCTTAGTGTCTCTCAACTTGGCTACATATACGAAAATTAGGGATAATACTATCTTTTTCCCAAGTCTGAGTGGAGGATTAAATGAGGTAATTTTTGTAAAAGCATCTGGACTGTGCTATCACAAAGCAGAACTTGAAAAATGTTAGTTGGATCTGAGGAGGCACTTGGTCTTTACTTAGAGGAGGAGAATTTTAACATTTAGAGAGTGTGGAAATGGAGAAAGGAAAAAGAGAGGGTTATAGGTGCAATGAGATCCAAGGCATAGATGGAGAACATTTTGGTACCGTCAATTTAGCCTTTATGAGAATCTGTAAGAATTTATGAGAATAAAAACACGGATTTTAGCCAGAGTATGGGAAGTCTTCACTTCCATGTAAATATTTGAAATTATTCAGTGGTCAGTCAGTGGCAAACCTTAAGAGCACTGGGAGCATGGAATTAATAAGAGGGAACCCATGCTTTAGTGAGATTGATGAATATGACAGCAAGTGGGCAGGCTCCATTGGAAGAAAAGAGACTCCAGGCAGTGAGACCAATCCCTACTGGGTGCCTGGCGCTTAACCAATATTTGCTGAATTAATTGAATATTAAAGAATGTATTTGCATTTTGTTAGGTGCACTATTCACCATTCTAATTAGTGTCTAGAGACATTATGCACATGATAATGCTTTGCTTACTCTTTCCATCTCTGATGCATGTAATGGGAATGAAGAAAATGGACATTTCCAGTGACTCTCAGGATTGACATACTGTCTCCTCTTTGTCTCATTTAAAATGCAGAGATTGAAAGTCAAATTTTAAAGGATAGAGAAGATTGCATTAAGTCATTAAATAAAACCTCCCTTGAGGCCGAAGGTGTGATGGGATGTAAATAGCCACTTGTCAGCAATATGGATTAACCACCTTAAACCTTATCATTTTTTTACCCCTAACAAAATGACGGCTCTTGCAAAACTGAGCAGGTTTCTTGTTTGAAGTGATCTTTTGTTGACACTTGTGTGCCCTAGTGGAACTGGCATCCCAATTTGTGAGTGGGCGCTCAGCCAACTTGCAAATGGGCATGAGCACAGGCAGCCAGTCTTTGTGGCTGACGTGCACTGATTATGCAGGATGTCAGGCTAGTAAAGTTGAAATGGCCGTCTGTCCTCAGCTTCTGTGCTGGCCACTGAAGGGATGGGCTGTCATGAGTCCAGCTTTCAGCTCAATTAATTCCAAAAAATAAGAATTAGCTTCTGCAGTGAAATGCAGCAAATTAATATGCTTAGGAAATCAGAATAGGAATTCCTCCAAAAGAAAAAAGCTGAATCTTTCACTTTATGGCTGTTTCTGTACAAAAGGAAGGGCAGATTCTATAACAAAAAAATCACCCACCCTCCCCCAGTTTTTTTACTTTTTCTCCCTTTAGAATGGGTCCAGATCCAAGAAAGAGCTGGATTTTACCCATGTTTTCCAAGAGAGTAAGGAGGTCTAGGGCAGTGTCTTTTCTAAGTCTTCGGACTTTTATTTTTTGCTTTTGCTTTTTTAGATAAAAGAATAGTTTAAAGGCACAGATCAAAATTTACATTGTCAGTGTATTAAGCCAGATGTTCCAGCACTGATGATTCCTGGAGTGGCTCTCTTCAGGTTCTTTCTAAAGAGCCCAATAGATGGATCTTATGTGGCCATTCCAGAATGAGTGTGATGCTCTCTCAGGTCTGCCGTATTGAATTCACTCCATGAGACAATAAGTGGCTGAAGGGCTGAGTCTCTCCCTTCCTCACGGACCTGCCCCTAGTCACTAGCACTAAGTCTGGCATTTGCCAGGTACTCGGTAAATATTTTTTAAACCAATGAATGAAACTTATTCTGTAGAATCTGTCTGGAGAGGTTCAAGGCTCATAGCAGAAGGGATGGGGAATAGAAATGTGATTCACTGAACTCCTATAATGCACCAGGCAAGTGCTAGGTCCTTTATACATCCATGGGTATTCCTTACCTAGCTCTTAACAGCTTAGATGTTACTGCTTTCATTCAGCAAACCTTCATAATCTCTCAGGTCTGGTTTACTTGTCCCTCCTAAATGTTCCCATCTATCATCACAGTGTATTCTAATGGCTCGTTTATGGGCTGTCCCTCCCCACTGGATGGCAAACCCAGGAGGGTGGGGACAATGTCTTTCTCATTCACTACTGTAGTCCCAGGGGCTGTGATGCTGTCTACTTCTTCAGTCTCTCCAGTGGGTTGTTTGTTTTCACGTTTCCATGATGGAAGTATTAAAATTCAGGTGAGAAAAGTGAGGTTCCAAGAGGTTTTATGATTTACCAAAGTCAAGAAGCTTATAAAAGGCAGAACCAGAATTAAATCCAGATCTGATCTGTTCTGTGTTTTTCCTTTTATACAACCCTTCCATGCTACTTTATGACACCAATGGTTAGGTGACCAGAGCGTGTAAAACATTCATGCAAAGAGAATAATGTTACTAGAGATGTTCAGGGAAGCCCACAGATCTGCCACCTGAGATACAGAAGTTTCCAGTCTTATGTTGACCATGGCTAATATAGTAACATTGCTCCTGTCCCTTTGCAACTGCATCTCCATAACTTTATGTTTGTTTCCAATATTTCATTTATAAAAGTAAACTCAGTGCCTGGACATCTGGGTATATAGGCAAACAATAAGATATCGTACATTTCAATTTCAACATGAGCCAGAGGGACTCTATCAAATAAGGCAAAAGCCTGACTGGAAAGAAGGGATAAAATTTTATCAAGAGAATATATTAAAAACAGATGGAATTGGGAAATAGGTATAAGTACAAATCATACCTACAGTACCTCTGCTGCCCCTAACTATATTGTGGAAGCACAGACTGCAGATTCCTGAAGCCAATGTAAGGACAAAATAAAAGAAAAGTGGACAAACATCCTCAGGGTAACTTTAAGTTAGTCAGTTAAGTCTTTTTCTAGTGCTCCCTGTTGCATAGTCAAGGTCTTAGGAGACAAGAAACAAGTTTCAGAATTTGTTTATTAGCCTAATAGAAAAAGAAGATAGAGAAATAGTGAGGGGGAAATAGAACACCCTCAGGCTAATATTACTCAGAGCTACTGTGTGTAGTGGGGTGGAAGGAAAGGCAAAAAAAAAAAAGTTTAAATTTATGTTTTCTGCATATAAGCTATGACATTTTTTTGAAAAGTCTTCAAAGAGGCTTCAAATTTCTCCATTTGTTATCATCTTGGAAAAAATACGGCAGAAAACGAATTCTGTATTTTCAATCTTTGTCCTGATAATGCACAAGACAAAGGATCCAGACTGACAAGAATTTGTTTTCTTTCATATAAAACACTTCTTTTACCTCCGCCTCATATAATACTATGGCTGAGAGGAGACTTTAAAGATTCTTTAGCGCAAGTCTTTATTTCAAAGATCAGACATTTAAACATTTGACAACGTTAAACAACTCTTGCCACCATGCCCTCCTATCCCTGACCCTTAGAAACAGTTCCAGATTTAGGCAGAGACGGCACCATTTACCTGACTGGTAGTCCTCCCCAGAGGGTCAGACTTCATCAGAGGTTGGCCAGCTTTCAGCTTCTTTTGGGTTGTATCAGTCAGAGGCTTTACTGGCCTCTTAAGCCAAGTTGGGATGATATTATTACAGCAGTACTACAGATTTCCACTCCCAAATTCAAAATATTAAATATATATTTCTTTATCTACAATGATTACTGGGGCTCAGTAGGAACAGGCACATACAAGCACAATAGGAAAAGACAAATACAGCAATGCATAGTTTTTATTACATTCATGTAAAAGAGACAGCATGGGGGAAACGGGTGGGGGCCATATGGGAATTCTTTGTATTACTTTTTCAATTTTTTGTAAATCCCAAACTAAAAAAACAAAATGTTTTTTATAAGCAAACAAGTAAGTAAATAAATAAATTAAGGCCACAGTCTGCAGGGTTTTTGCTAACTACATTTTCCCTGGTCCCTTAAGTGTTTTAGTCTAGGTCCAAAGCTGCTTAGCTAACTGAAACCCCAAGTCGACACCCATAGGTAGAAGAAAAAAACCTGTTAGTTCTCTTGTAGACTAAACAGAAACCTCAATCCCTTAGTGCTTAGAGCTACCTTTAGGTAATATTCTGCAGAAAAGAAAAGGAAAGAAACTAATGACAAAAAAATGGTTGGGTCTTATTTGAGTAACATGGCCTCTGAATATTTCTACCTTAAATCTTGCAGGAAGCATAGATTCCCTGAGGCCAGCATTTATAGTGATTCTTTTACTCTGAAGTTTCCAAGTAGGATGAATTTTATGTGCAATTATGGAGAAGAAATTTATATTTATACAGGGATCATACTTTGTTGTTATTATTACGATTATGAATCAAAAAAAAAATGAATGAAATTAGTTTGCATCCTAACCCCCACCCCCCCCCAAAAAAATTCTGCAAAGAACAGGGAGTATGATTTAGAATGAGAGTGACAAAAAAATCATTGTTGTATTATTTTATGTTCAGAAAATGAATACATCAATGCTTAACGTTATGGAGCAATATAAACCAGCTTCAGCTATTTCTCTTGAGGAAAGCGATGAACTGGTTGAAAGTAAAAGGGCTGCAAAATAAATAGCACACAGCTAACCGCCATGTAGTCACCCCGATCGTGAGTCTGTGGGTTATGTGCTTCAGAGATGTTTTATTTTGTTAGTGTTTACCAATACATTATTCAGAAATATTATGAGCTCATATTCAGAACTATACTTCTAAAAGAAATCTGCAACGAGAGCAAGAACCCATAGCATATTAAATTTATAGAATGCAGAGAAGTTAATAAATCATTTTTTATTAAGGCTAGATTTCCCCCTTTTTCTCTGACACAGTGATATATGCATGCAACTAAATATCATAAACCTAATATTTGGGTGCATGTGGATGAAAGTAAAAATATTCAGCTATTAATAAAAATTATTTCCTAAGGCATATATTCATGCAAGGGATTAGTTCAGTCTGAGCTCTTTTAAAAAGAACATTAAAAGGCAAGGTCCTTGCTGCTAAAGTCACCTTCCCCCATCTCCCTACTTTGCCTCTCTCAGCTAGAAAACTACCTCAATTCTCCACTCCATTTGGGGTGACGAGACCTCCTGATCTTGCGACTAAATGAAAAACTGGAAAGGTTCTTATTTACTCTTGTACAGAGTCAGCCATTTTGAACACATTTGTATTCACAGTGCTGTTCTCAGTCAGACTAGGCTGCAGTCCACACGCTGTGTCTCCGATGCTCGAATCAGGACTGGTCCTGCAGGCCGGTCCTGGTGGAGCTGAGTTACCTTCACATCCATCTCTCGCGCAATATGTAGCCGGAGGACACGCCTCAGTACCTGGGAATTGTGCTTTGTGCAGGCTCTCCCCCTTGTGTTTCCTTGAAGATGTGAGCAAAGGAGAATACAAAATGGGGCATTTTAGCTACATTAATAAACACAGACAGGGATGCTGCGAGTGGTACATGGTAAACGAAAAACAACTGAAATTAGCTTTGGCTAATTATGTAATGACTGTGGGTGAACTGCCTCCCTCTCTTCAAACTATTTTCTCTCTTATGGTCTTAAGAAAGGCATTTGAATTCAGGTTCCCGGTATGGCCATAGTGATTTCACACATATAATATAATTTTTTTCCACATTAAAATATAGTTTTGCAAGAGTGTGTGTATGTATGTGTTTGCATAAAACGTCTCATACATGACTTAAAATTCCCGGGAGAAGTGGCAGTGGGTATATATGCATCTTCCAAAGGGAAAACTATTCTGAAGTTATTTCTGGTGCAAAGACCTTCTAGTAGATTACAGATTGTAAGCTACATTTTTCTTAGGGAAAGATATTAGGGATCAAAATGCCACCTCCTTGCAGCTTTATTGTGCACTTGTAAATCTCAGAGAGGTGGTATGAAGTAGTGCTT
Source organism: Camelus ferus (assembly GCF_009834535.1). NCBI lineage: Eukaryota > Metazoa > Chordata > Mammalia > Artiodactyla > Camelidae > Camelus > Camelus ferus. The sequence goes on along the minus strand of NC_045701.1, from coordinate 34,063,093 downwards.
AAAAGAACAAACTCTTGAACCACACTGTCTGCTTGAACCCCAGCTGTGCCACCCTCCAACCCTGTGTTGTAGGCAAAACCTCATAATTTCCCTGTGCTCCTGCCAAATGGACTTATAGAACTGCTAAGGGAATTACAAGAATTTCCACGAGTAACTTGCATAGAACGGTGTCAGGCCCACAGTAAGGACTGCATAAGCAATGGCAACTATTACTCCTTCTTGGAACGGAAAAATGGGCTGATTCACCTCAACCTCTACTTTCACAGTAATGGATCTCAGTGTCACCATCTCACTAACAAGTTAAAAAAAAATTGCAAACAAGTTTATCCCAGACTCTTGAGGACATGCAGATGTGGCTATGTGGTCCTTGCCTTCAAGGAAATTGGACTATGATAGAAAACAAAGTTTCCAGATACTAATATGACAAATGTATATCTTCCCAAACCAGGTGAAAATTTAAGAAGGAACAAAAATCTCATAGATCACTCCAGGCAAATGGCACCATTTAAAAATATAAACGCCAAAGCAGAAAATTACCTCACTGTGAATGAATGTTAGTATCTGCATGACTCGTTTTTAGTTCTTTCTTACTTAGCAATAACCCTTCTTCGTTCTGTTATAGAAAACACTGTTTCCCTTAATAGGCATTAAACCAGCACTAATTCCTGTGGTTTCCTGATCAATAGCAAGATGAGTGCATATGTACATATTCTTTCCGTGTTGGTTAAAACTCTGTGGATTGGCAAGTTATTTCCCCTCTGATACTGTTTTTATATTCAGGTCTTCTAGGTATCATAAGAAACAAAATTAAGAGTAATATATGTTCAATTTTAAAATAAGCCAAACTAAGCTATAAAATTTTAGATGCCTTTGAGTGTACCTCAAAGAATGTGACATCAGCAGTTATATAATTTTATTGCTGATGTTAAGTCTGTGACAAACTCTCAGCTACAGTTTGCTCTGGCTGTCGGAAAATGAACCTTATGAATTTTAATGCCTTTTACTTTTGACATTGATTTATGTTTTGTACAGCTGTACTTTTCTATACACTGATATAAATAAACAGCATCCTTAATAGAACATTTGCAGAATGCCTTGTTCTAAAGTGTTACTTTTCTAACATCAGCTGGAGGTTGTTTAAGTAATAATATTCAAAGTGTGTACACAAATCACAAAAATTTGAAGTGATATGAAGATGTCTAAAAATGTTTGTGTGTTTGTTTTACAGATTCAAACTTTTAGATATGAAAACAGTGTTCAAATAAAGCTGCTAGAGGTGCTTTCAAACACTGCCAAAAACAAAGATGACATGATGATAATCTAATAGACTTAGAGCCAGCATCTGACAGTGAGTCATTTAGATATGAGGTGTTTGTGCTCATTCAAGGGCAAAGTTTGGCCTCCAGGATAGGGGAACAGAGGACACAGAAAGGGATATTTTTCTGTACTCTTTCTGTTTATGATTTATGCATCATTAGATGGCATCTTAATTAATTTGACTTTATTTGCATAACAGACATTTGAAAACCGGTTCTATGGAAGTTATAAGGCACCCAGACAGCACAAACTTCCTTCCTCTACTTCTTCATGGGATCAGTGTAGTTGTTACCATAAACCAACTTTTCAATGAACTTACATCTTACTTTCTCTCATTAGTAGGCAGTGACCTCAAAGGGAAGGGAAGGTCTCCATCATAAAGAGATTTTGGTACATGTTGCCCTACACTCTGTTATTTAGGGGTCTCACAGACCAAGGAATGTTCACATAAATGAAAGTGTCCATATGTTTTTATAAACTATTCGTATTTTTAGCAGGTATGATTTTTACTCCACAAAATGCAGTTAAAAGAACTATCCCATTCATTTATTTTGTGAGTCAGTTAATCTGCTCTGAGTCCCCCCACATCCAGCTGGCAGGAAATAAAAAATTCTGATCATTTTTACGAGAAGATTTTCACTCTTGTTAGGGTAGTAAAAGAATCTCAGTGATCTCTTGAACTCCACAACATTTTGGGAAAAACCTTGAGTGTTCAGTTGGCACTGGTCACTACTAATATACCGGTTATCCAATCTTCATGATCCATGCACTGGAAATTCTTCCAGTGAAATAGAAGACATGTAATATGCAACTGAATTCTGAATCCCCAAATTATCTTTTCAAGGTTAGTTTTCTGTAAAATGGTGGGCATTGTCTATATGCTTATGAAATCTTTCCTGTGGTTTCTCAACAGCAAAGAACTAAGGAATGCACCAGTTCACTGGTGGTCCATATGACAACTGAGGAAAAGATATACTGCCCTCAGATACATTTAGCACCCTGTTCTGTAAACTGTCTCCAAAGTGAATGGTGCCCCCTAATTGAAACAACTGTACAACTGCATATAGCGGCTCGGTAGAGGTTAGAGATTTCTTTTTAACTTTGTTTTTCTCAGTACTGTAGATGTTAGAATTACAGAGCTGAAAGAGAATTTGTGATCATTTGACAATTAAGAAAACTGAAGCCCAATAGGTAAGATGAACAGTCAAAAGCAGTTGGTAAAGGAAATGGAATTAGGACTCATGTAGCTTCGCTCCTTTGCTGCCACATTTTCTACTTGACCAAATTCTAAAAAACAAATATGGCTTAAAAAATTCTAAACAAAACAGAAAAAAACACATAAATATGAGAAAGTTATCTTCATTATCCAAAGATTCATCTCATTAAAAATAACAAAAACAAGTTACCTATGCTATTTAAAATACAGCTACCTTCCCAAAAGAAAATGTACAGGCAAACTTCTCGAAATGTGGGTTTTGTGTGTGTGTGTGTGTGTGTGTGTGTGTGTAAATAAATAAATAAATATTTATTGGAGTATAGTCAGTTTACAATGTTGTGTCAGTTTTTGGTGTACAGCACAATGCTTCAGTCATACATGAACATACATATATTCATTTTCATATACTTTTTCACCATAAGTTACTACAAGATATTGAATACTATTCCCTGTGCTATACAATATGAACTTGTTTTTAAGTTATTTCATATGTATTAGTTAGTATCTGCAAATCTTGAACTCTCAATTTATCCCTTCCACCCTCTTCTCCCCCTGGTAACCATAAGTTTGTTTTCTAAGTCTGTGAGTCTGTTTCTGTTTTGTAAATAAGTTTGTCTTTTTTTTTTTTAGATCCCACATATAAGTGATATCATATGGTATTTTTCTTTCTCTTTCTGGCTTAGTTCACTTAGAATGACAATCTTCAGGTTCATCCATGTTGCTGCAAATAGCATTATTTTGTTATTTTTTTATGGCTGAGTAGTATTCCATTGTATAAATATACCACAGCTTCTTTATCCAGTCATCTGTCCATGGACATTTACATTGTTTCCATGTCTTGGCTATTTTAAATAGTGCTGCTATGAACACTGGGGTGCATGTATCTTTTTGAATTAAGGTTCCCTCTGGACACATGCCCAGGAGTGGGATTGCTGGATTGTATGGTAAGCCTATTTTCAGTCTTTTGAGGAACCTCCATACTGTTTTCCGTAATGGCCGCACCAAACTATGTTCCCACCAGCGGTGTAGGAGGGTTCCCTTTTCTCCACAGCTTCTCCAGCATTTACTGTTTGTGGACTTTTGAATGATGGCTACTCTAACTGGTGTGAGGTGATACCTCATTGTAGTTTTGTTTTGCATTTCTCTGGTAATTAGCAATATTGAGCATTTTTTCATGTGCCTACTGGCCATCTGTATGTCTTCATTGGAGAATTGCTTGTTTAGGTCTTCTGCCCATTTTCAGATTGGGTTTTTTGGTTTTTTCTTATTAAGTTGAATGAGCTGCTTATATATTCTGGAAACTAAGGCCTTGTCAGTCTCATCTTTTGCAAATACTTTCTTTCATTCCGTAGGTTGTCATTTTGTTTTGCTTATGATTTCCTTTGCTGTGCAAAAGCTTGTAAGTTTAATTAGGTCCCATTTGTTTATTTTTGTTTTTATTTCTATTGCCTGGGTAGACTGCCCTGGGAGAACATTGCTAAGATTTATGTCAGATAATGTTTTCCCTATGTTTTCTTCTAAGAGGTTTACAGTCTCTTATCTTATGTTTAAGTCTTTAAGCCATTTTGAGTTTATTTTTGTGTATGATATGAGGGACTGTTCTAACTTCATTGATTTACATGCAGCTGTTCAGTTATCCCAACACCATTTGCTAAAGAGACTGTCTTTACTCCATTGTATGTTCCTGTCTCCTTTGTCAAAGATTAATTGACCAAAAGTTTGTGGGTTTATTTCTGGGCTCTCTATTCTGTTCCATTGATCTGTATGTCTGTTTTTGTAGCAATACCAAGCTGTTTTGATTACTGCAGCTCTGTAGTCTTATCTAAAGTCTGGGACGGTTATTCCTCCAGCATCATTCTTTTTCTTCAGTATTGTTTTGGCAATTCTGGGTCTTTTGTAATTCCATATAAATTTTAAGATTATTTGTTCAAGTTCTGTGAAAAATGTCTTGGGTAATTTGATAGGGATCACATTAAATCTGTAGACAGCTTTGGGCAGTATGGCAATTTTAACAATATTAATTCTTCTAATCCAAGAACATGGGATATCTTTCTTTAAGTCATCTTTAATTTCCTTAGTCAATGTTTTGTAGTTCTCTGCATATGTCTTTCACTTCCTTGGTCAGATTTATTCCTAAGTATTTAATTTTTTTGGATGCAATTTTAAAAGGGATTTTTTTCTTTACTTTCCTTTTCTGATATTTCATTGTTAGTGTAAAGAAATGCATTGGAATGTGTTTTGTTTCAAGCAAAGTGCTCCTGGATAAGCAATGGTACGATGTATGGTCTGTGTAGCACATACGATGCTCAAAGTCCTGGAACCTCTTCTTAAGGGCTTCTCCCAACAGAAGTACAGGAGAGTGGACAGAAGTTAGCAGCAGCCACTTGCTAGGGCTAAGAAAAGTGTTTCCAATGACCTTCCTTATTTAAAAAATAGTCAGTATTCATCCTGACCTGCAGTATCATCATCATTTTCTCTCTTCAGCTTGACACAGCCAGTCCATCTTCTCCCTCAGCTTTTACTCTCTTAATTTTCCTTTTTAGTCATTTGTGAGACCAAAGCAGGCTCAATGCCACAGGACTTCTGAAGGTAGCTAATGTTGCTGATGGAATCAGCAATACAATTAACAAGAAACAAATGGCATAGCTCTTGGTGTAAGCATTCTCCTTTGTCCTTTACATATGTTTGCTTCGGATGAAAAATAGTGAAGATGCTCTGGGTTTAGGGACTTAATAGCTTCTTCTTTCAATAGAGGATGATTCTTCCAAGGGCAAAACAAATTACCTAGATTTATTACATTTTTACTCAGTCCATCTACACTCCACCTCATGCGTTAAAAAATAGAGTATTTTATTCTCCATTAAAGTCTTTAATTTTTCTAGAACTACCATATTTTTTGCACCTTAAAGAGTCACCTGGGCTATGGAGACTGGTGTTTTAAAGAGATTTTATGTTTTGCATTGTTTCTGTGCTTTGCACAAGAATAATTTTTTTTAATAAGAAGAGTTTCCGCCCACCCCACCTCCAGCCCTGCCTCTTATTTCTACCTGCCAGATGCATTCTCTTCTTTCAAATCAATCTTTTTCATTTCCCATCTTTCAATCAGATCACAGAAAAGGGAAAAATCACCTCACAGGCCTCAGAATCTAATTATTATACAAACAGGAACATTTATAATATCTAACTAGAAAAATGAGGTAAACAAAATGTAAGTACAGTACATTGCCTCAATTTTATATGATGAAATGGGAACAATAAAGCTTGTAAGATCATAAAAGTAGCATAATAAACATCATTATGCATCTAATGGGATGGGTGTTAAGGGTGGTAGATTGCTTGCTCTAAGCCTGATGACTTTCTTTTTAGCCACCTTGCATTATCAGGAAAAGAGAACACTGAAATGACTGTATTCACCGGCCAAAGGATGCTAAGTGTGGGTCCTGGGCCTTTACTTACTAAGTAATCTGAGAGACAACATCATGCAAGAGCCCTGCGGTTTGTTTGTTAGGAAGGGAATGCTTTATTCTGCTCCTGAAATTCAAGAGAATAAGACAATTGGAGAACATTCCTCCACCTCCTCCTTCCCTAATATATCTTCTTTCTTTCTTTTGACTGACATCAGCTATGAGACTAGTTGATGAAATTATGCAATGTGTGACATTTTTTTCCCACTGTAAAATTTCCATTGAACTTGGCAACGTTAAATTCTAAGCACTTCTCTTTCAGATTTCTGGTCTTCCCAGTGGTCTTTCCTTCCTTAGCCTAGTGCTCCCAGAGCTTTGGGGAAGGGAGCAGAATTCTTTGGTTACCTGTCCGGAGAATTTTCTCACAAACTGTCCCAGGAGCAATTTAACAACGTGAACCAAACTGACCAGTAACAAAATCAGGCACTAGTAAGTTCCTATTTGTTAATCTGATTGTCTGAATTAGCCGATTTTGAGGGGCTTTCCTCCCCTTTAGTGATAAGAACACCTTTCTCATAGAAGTTGTCAAAGATGATATGGATTGCCTCACTATAGCTGCTGAATCATGGTAAGTGGTAAAAATGAAATGATATTTCAATTCAGTCAAAACAGCAGCTCCACTTTCTATCTATGGCATATTCTGATAGAACACAGAAAAGCAGCACCAAACCACTGGCTGACATGCACGAAATGCAGTATGGTTTCCTCTAGCCCCAAGATGTATGAGTCAAGGACGTATTTTTGTGAAAAATATATAAAATATTGTTTTAAAAATCCTGCTTCCAAAGAGGGTTCTTCAAATATATGACATGAGCTAGCACGTCCCCTTCAGAGGTTTGTTTTTTTTTTTTGCCAGGTTACATCATCAGCTGTTATTTGTGATACAGTTTCTAGGTTCCTATCAACCCTAGACTCTTATTGGATATTATGGAGCATATGTTTAGCTCATTTATAAGCCTTTGCATATGAACTGCTTTCATTCCAGATATTATATCTTTTTAGATTATTTTAACAAAATAGTTATTTTGTAAATACACAGGATTCTAAAATTACATTGGTTATTTTCATTGAGATTGAAAGTCAGAATTCTAGCTAGAAGAGATTTTTAAAAATTCTCTTTCCTTCATTCAACATTAGCTCTTCCTCTTAACTTTATAATATATATGTCATCAACATGATTTCCATGTTTTCATCTAAATTATTCATTGAATATTAAATATTGATACAAATATCAAACAGAACATGAAAAAGGCAGAAGCCTAGAGAATATCACTACAGATGATCCCTTTAGAACCTGTGTTTTTTAGACTTAATTATTACAGTAAACATTTTTTAAGGAGAAAAATTGTTTTTCCTCAGTGTTGAGTCAGTTTTTATAATTATTAACGAAACACATGCAAACATATTTATGAGCATATCACTTGTATACAAATACAAGAACAAAAATTTCTAATTGTTCAAAAGAGAAATAAGATTAACATTAGTTAAAAGAAATGGAAATTTTTTCTTATTGACTATAAAGCAGTGATACTATTCTTAATAGCAGACTTATGACTTTAGTGTGTAGTTTTAATTTCAACAGTTTCTTGACTATTAATAGTGGAAACACACATAGTTGTCTTATACCCAACTTTAATGGGAATTCTTCTAATACTTTATCAGTGTGTATGAAATTTGTTTTAAAGTTTTGATAAATATATTTTATCAGGTAAGAATGTGTCTTACTGTTTTTTGGTTGTAAAGTATATGTATGTATGTATGTATATGTGTATGTATGTATTTACATATGGATTTTTTTTTTAGAAAAGATGAAATTTTATGAATGTTAATGAAGTGGTTTTTCTCTTTCAATATGTTACTGCAGTGAGCACAATATAAAATTATTCATTTTCAACCTCTTATTGGAGTTACTTTGTTAATATTTTACTTGGGATTTTGCACCTATCATTCTAAATGAGACTGGCCTTTTGTTTTCTATCCTGTACAGTTCTTTCTTCTCTGGTTTTAATATAAAAGATATATTAGCTTCATGAATAATTTTGATAGGTTTCTTATTCTACTGGAAAATTTTAAGAAAAGTGCTCTCTCTTTCTTGAAGATTTTGGTGACCTCTCCACATGTACAACAATTTGAGTTTAATGTATTTTTGTGGGGAAAGGATAGCAAAAGAGATACTTCAGTACCTTTTAAATTACTTAAAAGATTATTGCTATACATATCTTTATCAAGGTGTAATTGATACAATAAACAAAACCCATTATGTACTTTTTTTCACAGGGGATATGTGTGTCTGGCTTCTTTTACTCCGCAATTAGTTTTAAGATTCATCAATTTTTTTGGTATCAGTAGTCCATTCCTATTTATTGCTAAATGGTATTCCAATGTATGAATATACCACAATTTGTTTACCCATTCACCTGTTGAAAGACATTTGAGTTGTTCACAGTTTTTACCTATTACAAATACAACTGTTACAAGTATTCATGTGCAAGTCTTTTTACAGATACATAATTTTTTTATCTTGGGTAAATATCTAGGAGTAGAATGGCTGTATCATTTGGTAAGTATATCCTTAAATTCAAAAAAATTGCCAAATTGCATTCTAAAGTGGTTACACAATTTTTCATTCCCAACAGCATAGTAAGAGAGTTCCAGTTGCTCTGCATGGTCACCAACACTATGCATGGTCAGTTTTTTTAATTTTAGCCATTCTAATAGCTGTGTAGGGGTATCTCATTGTGGCTTTGATTTAAATTTGCATAAATGAAAATGGTGTTGAGTACCTTCATTCACTCATTTGCCATTCATATACCTTTGAGGAAGTGTTTACTCAAAACTTTTGTCCATATGTATTGGATTGTCTCTTTTCTTAGCGGATTTTGAGAATCTTCATCTGTTGTGGATACAAATCCGGTGTCAGACAGATGATTTGCAAGTGTCTGTGACTTGTATTTTCACTCCCTACACAAGGTCTTTCAAAGCGCAAAATTTTTTAATTTTGAAGAAGTCCAATTAATGAGTTTTCTTTTATAGATCATACTTTTTATTACCTAAGAAATCTTTGCCTAACCCAAGTTCATAAAGTTTTTCCTTTATGTTTTCTTCGAGAAGTTTCACAGTTTTATATTTTACATTTAGGTTTGTGACTCATTTTCAGTTGATATTTTATGGTATGAAAACTTTCATGTGTGTTTGTCTCCACTACCATCACTTCTTGAAAAGACTGTTTTCTCTCAACTGAGTTACTTTTGAACATTTGTCAAAACTCAGTATATATATAAAGATAATATATGTATACAATCAGATAATAATGATATAAAACAATGATGATATATAATCAGATATATACAAAGATGTACAAATAGATAGGCAGATAGATAGATATCTGGACTCTGTTCTATATCATTTATTCATTTATCTTATCACTTATGTCACATAGTCTTAATTGATATAGCATTATAATATGCCTTTAAATCAGGTAGTGTTAATATTCCAGTTTTGTTTTTCTTTTTTAAAGTTGTTTTAGTTATTAGAGGTCCTTAATTTTTCCATGTGAATTTTAGAATAAATTTGTCAATTTCTCCAAAATGTCACCTGGAATTTTGATTGGGATTGCATTGAATCCATGACCAGTTTGGGGGAGAATTAAAATCTTAATGATACTGAGCTTTCCAGTCCATTTGCCTAATTTATGGCTCCCTTTACTTTGTCTTCTTTTTTTCTCTCAGGAGTATTTTGTAGTTTCAGTGTAAGATATTATGCATAAATTGTCAGATACATTGCTGAGTATTTGAGCCTTTTTATAATACTGCATCAGTTGTATTTTTTTTTCAATTTTAAAGTATTTGTTCCTAGCATATAGAAACATAATTAGCTGTTATAATCAATCATGTGCCCTGCGACCTTGCAAGATAAACTTATTACTTGTGGTAGCTTTTTGAAAAGATTCTTTGGTATTTTATACAGTCATTTCATCTGAAAATAGATTTAAGTCTTGGCCTTTTCAATCTAAATGTCTTTTCTTTATTTTGAAAGCCTTTCTGAAATAGCAAGAATTTCTAGTAAAATACGGAATAGAAGTGTGACAGCAGACATCCTTGTTTATAACTTGAACTTAGAGAGAAAGCATTCAGTCTTTCATTATCAAGTATAATGTTAGCTGTAGGTTATTTTCAGTGTCCTTTGTCAAATTGAAGAATTTTCCTTTATATTGAGTTATCTGAAATTTTAAAAATATCGGGAATGACTGGTGGATTTGGTTAAATTTTTTTCGTATCTATTGAGGTGATCACATGTTTTTTAAGGTATGTTTATGTAATGAATTACATTGGTTTTCAAATGTTGAATTCATCTTGTAATTCTGAGACAAACCCAATTGTTCATTGTGATAGGCAGAATTCTAAGATGGTCCTCGAGATCCCCAGCTCACTGTATACAAACTCCCCTTGAATACTGATTGGATCTGTGAACATGATGTAAGATAGTCACTCCCTAGATTATGTTAGATTATATAAAACATCATTGTAGCTGCCTAGAGAGAGATTCTAGTTGGCTTTGAACAAATAAGTTGCCATGTTGTTAGAGGGCCATGCTGCTAGGACTGGAGGGTAGCCACTAAGAGCTGAGAGTGACCACAGTCAATAGCTAGCAAGAATGTGGGGACATCAGTTTTACGACTACAGGAAATTAATTTTGCCATTGAACTGAATAAGCTTGGAAGAGGACTGTCAGCCTCAGATGAGACTGCAGTCCAGGATGACACCTTGATGTCTGCCTTGTGAGACCTTGAGCAGAAGACCCAGCTAACCTGTGTCTGGCCTCCTGACTTACAGATACTGTGAGATAATAGATTTGTGTTGTTTTAAGCCTCTAAGTTTGTGATAATTTGTTTTGCAGCAAAAATAGAAAACTAATACAGTTATGATATATTATACTTTTTATATTCTGTTAGATTTGATTTGCTAAACTTCTTTTAAGGACATATTCATATATGTTCAAGAGAGATACTGTTACATAGTTTTCTTTTCCTGTTAATGTTTTTGTCTAATTTTAGTATCTGGGTAATTCAGCCCTTAAAGAATAAGTGGAAATAATCCTTTCCTTTCACTTTTCTGGAAGAGTTTGTGTAGAATTTTTTCTCCAGATATTTGGTAAAATTCACCAATTAAGCTATCTGGGACTGGAGTTTTCCTTGTGGCATGGTTTAAACTATAGATTCAGTTTATTTTAATAGATTCAATTTATTTTGGTAGAATGACTCAGGTTACCTAATTCTTCTTGAATCAGTTTTGTAGTTTGTGTCTTTCACAGAATATGTTTATTTCATCCAAGTTGTAAAATTTGTCAGGAAGTTGTGTATAATATACCGTTATTATCATTTTAATGTCTCTAGTGATATCACTGATCTCATTCTTGATATTGGTAATTTGTGTCTTCTCTCTTTTTTTTTCTGATCAATGTGTTAAAGGTTTACCAATTTTGTTGATCTTCTCAAACAATCAGTTTTTGGTTTCACTGATGTTCTCTGTTGTTTTTCTTTTTCTTTCTTTTTTTCAATCACTGGTACTTTGGTCTTTATTATTTCCTTTCTTTTCTTTACTTTGGGTTTCATTTTCCCCCCTGATTTCTTAGAGTGGAAGCTAAGACATTTGGTTTGAGAACTATATTCTCTTAGTGCTATTTATAACATCATTCCACAAGTTTGATATCTTTTTATTTTCATTAAGTTCAAAATATTTATTTCTCATTTTGATTTCTTATTTGTATCTGTTATTTAAAAGTGAGTTATTTAGTTTCCAATATTCACTCTACATATTTCTGTTACCAGTTTCTGATTTTATCCATTGTGGTCAGAAAATACAGTTTGTATATTTTAAATACTTTTATATTTACTGAGACTTTTTTTTATGGCCTATAATATTGTTTAATCTTGAAGCATGTCCCATGCATACTTGAAAAGAGTTTGCCTTCTGTTTTGGGGTGGAATATTCTATAACTATCAGTTATTTGAAGTTGACAGTGTATGTTCAGAACCTGAACTAGTGGGCAAAGTAATTTCAGGGTTTTATAGGTGATTCTATTTCTCCCTATGTCCTGGCACAACCATTTTGATTCTGGTCTTTGGAGCAGAGATTTTCTAATCACTTTTCAATCAACGGTAGCATTTTTCTACCTCTTAGAACAAAGCAGTGAGTCCAGTTCCATCTATTCAAATGCTCAGAGTCCATGACCTAGGAACCTCTCCCTTCATAGGCATTAAGATTCCAACCATTAAAGGATTTGCCTGTTCTGTATCATTCTGTGCATTCTGGTACATCAAATCCAGGTCCACCATGACTATAGATTTTCTTCATTTCTATCACCTGAAGAGTCCTCTTTCTTGCATTCAAACTTAGCTGAAAATTTTTCATAACTTTTAAAGTTAGTATGTTTGTGTGTTTGAGTGAGGTGAAGGAGGCTTTTTGTATCTTTTCAGCCTGGTATTTTGACTAATAACCCTTAATCTATGTTTAAAAAAAATTATTTTAAATCTTGGCTACAATCACTCTAATTCAGAGAATTATTATTTGAATAAACATGTTTGACAGGGTGACATTAATAAGTTAAACTTTTGTCTAATAATTTAGAACAATTAGACCTCTTTCTTACCAAATACATCTTTGAGAGATTTCTGAATGGCAGTTTTAATGATGTGTCACTTGATAACATTGTAAAGCATCCTTGTTCATGTTAAAAATGGTTTTGTTATCTTTTTGGTATTACTAAAAATGAAGTTAGGTGAATTTCCAGTTATTTTATTGCTAGAATAGGAGACAGAAATGGAAAAGAAATTCATCGAGTATCTCTCTTATTCTGACTGCTAGTGAACTATTGGTAATTACAAGACCAGGATTAATTCTCCTATGGACAGGTCCTTTTGACTTTGGCATGTCGATAAAACCATAAGAGCTGTGATGCCTCAATTCTAATGCAAGTTCTATTCAAATTACTTTGAAAATTTAGTTCATACACTATGCTTCAACTTTATTTTGACTTACTTTGGCACATGCATACAAATAGAAGCAAACATAGGCTGTGAAATTCATTACATGGAATTTAATTATAACACCAGTGTTTGGATAATTCAGAGTAAGTTTATATTAATTTTTATAATCATTATTAAAGTTAAGCCACAGAATTCTAAATTTTATTGAAGAATACATTTTGAGAAATATTATTTTAGCCTCTAGAAAGTATTTTTCGATCAAGAATAGGAGAGTAAACCTACTAAGAACTTTGTCATTATATTGTGAATGAAGACAGATCATACGGGGACATTATAAACTTCTCATAGTTACCCCTGCACCAACACTTGGCTCTCTTGGTGTCATAGTCTCCCTAATTATGAGCATTCCATTTAGACTGAGCTTCTCTGTCTTAGGGAGTTCTTTTGGGTGGTAGATCAGGTAAGATTAGGATTTTTTTAAAAGTTGGAGAGTTTCAATGAGGAAGACATAGAAGTTCATCTTAACTACAGTTCCTTTCCCCTATTCTTGAGATCCACAGTAATACTAGATGAATATTGAAGACAAAACCAGAAAGATGCAACTTGTCTCAAATAATACACACAATTCACTGTATACATATGAAACAGAACAGCTGTACAAGGTGGTGAGTTTGGATAAAATTTGGGCCTTCTGATCTTTAGGACAGATGTAGGCAGCAGTATCTGGAAGTTTAACAGAGACAAAATACGTCACTGCAAGTAGAGTCTGGAGCCTGGGATGTGCTCCTGCTTACTAAAGGAGGCTGAAGAATCACTGACTTACTTCTTGGGGTTCTGGCTTTACAGGAAGCTCTGGGCTTAGGGAGGCAGAAAAAGAAAGACAGAGCCTCAGGATGAGAAACTGTTTCAAACCATTCGCTGGCTCACTGACTGGGTCTACTGATATTATTACCTAATTACCTGGGGCAGGAGTCCCAAAACACCATTTTAACATTTGAATGTAGAATAGGGGCTCAGCACATCAAGCAGAAGTGATCACAAAATTCCAGATCTAGGAAAAAAAGAGAAAAAAAAAAAACCAAGAACAAAATGAACTGGTACATTACTCTTCAAAAATATTTACTCCATCCCTCCCACTCTGCGAGAAGTATACTTCCTCACCTCACTAAGCTAGGCTTCATGTGATATTCTTAGACCAAGGGGATATCAGCAGATGTAATACAAGCAGAAGCATGAATTGTGCTCATAAGGCTGCACTGCCTTCCTTGAGTCCCCACCATGGCCATGAAAACATGAGGATAAAAGAACTGTAAAACAGACAAGGAGCCAAGCCCGGCCAAACACCTCTCAGAGCCAAGTCCCCCACTGATGACCTATAGATTCATGAATGAGAATGAATGACTGCAGTTTTAAACCACTGAGATTTGTGATAGTTTATCACTGAGCATTTTTGTGATGACAGCTAAATACACTAAGAAATCCCCCCAAAATCGACTTAAAATGACTGCAACACAAAAGTCTAAAATATATGTGGTGCCTACAAATACATGTAATCTTAATGAGGACATGAAAGGAAGTAAAAAACTGAAAGCTTATTTCACCTCTGATTAATTTATGATAGTTTGACAAAGCCTTTAATATATTATTACATTAAATTATTTAAATTATTTTATTAAATTAAAATAACTATTTAAGGACGTTAAAGTAGATAAATAATTTAATCATAGCTATTAAAAAAGGAGATTTTTTAAAAATAGGGAGATGAAATAATAGAGTTGGAAAGATAAATACATACTGTAACTCTTAGAAATAAAAGGTACAGCATTTGAAAATTTAAAAATATACCACAACTTACTTATCCATTCGTGTGTCAATGGACATTTAGGTTGTTTCCATGTCTTGGCTATTGTAGTGCTGCTGTGAACATTGGGGTGCATGCATCTTTTGAAATTAGAGTTCCTTCTGGATATATGCCCAGGAGTGGGATTGCTGGGTCATACAGTAAGTATTTTTAGGGGAATTTCCATAATGTTTTCCACAATGGCTGCACCAAACTACATTCCCATCAATAGTGTAGGAGGATCCCTTTTCTCCACACCCTCTCCAGCATTTATCATTTGTGGACTTTTTAATGATGGCCATTTCCAGATTTCCATGCCATATATTGTAGTTTTGATATTTAAATAGAGACAGACTACCTTTTAGAACATTTGAGATTATCCCAAATCAAATTCAACTTTGAAAATGTATACATTTCATTTCATAACTTATGCATATGTAATTACAATATAATATAGTAGTTGAAAAAAGGTCCAAAACATATACAAAACTAAGATTTTATCAATTATGGACAAAAAAGTTGCTGTTAAATGCAAGGCCTTATAAGGAAAAAAAGAAGCCAAGATACCTGATAAAAAACGGTAAACTTGATTAACCATATACTGTAAAATAAGAATACTAATCAAACATTACAAACACTTTTAAACAGAACTCTAATATCTAGCAATAATAATAAGATCAGGAATGAGCTTGTTTAATGAAGGGTTAGACTCTGCTAGGGTTTCTTATTGCATTCAGAAGGAGGATAGATACATGTTAAATTAATTCATGGTTAACTGTGTATATTGTTTTTTAAGGATCACCCAAAAGACTAGAATGAGATTATACAATTTGCAAAACATGAGGAAAATAATTTAATAAAAATCATAATGCAATCATAAAATCAAGAGAGTTTAAAGAAAAGGAAATTAAAAACAGAAACTACAAAAAAGGCTAAAATAACATGGTAGAAAAAGAATTATCATTCATGCATTAACCAAAATAAAGTGGTGTGGCAATATCTATATTTTAACAAAGTAGACCTTAAATTAAAAACAACATAAGAGTGAAGTGGTATTGTAAGGAACGGCCTGACAAGAAAATATAGCTATCATTAATTTGCAAGTGCCTATTAGCATAACTCAAATACATATGGAACTCAAAAAGTGGACAGAACTGGAGGTATGACTTCCAGCATAGTGGTATGAGGCACTAAGGAAAAACTTCTCTCCCAGACAAACACTTTTTAAGCTGATCAAAATTAGCAAAGGCAATCATTTAAAGTCTCCTGGAGGCTGACCAAAGGACTCACAACAAATCTGGAAGCATTTATTCAGCAAAATGTACAGAAACTCAGTAATGAAGGGCCATGGCATTCAAGCTACAACTGCACCCCTCCCCCTCAGCTCTTGCCTTACAGAAGAACTATTTCAGTTGGCTCAGCAGCCAAGTAGAAGATCCCATCTCCCACAGCTCCCCAGGGTGAAAGAGCTATTCTGGGTGGTTCCGGCAGCCAGTGAACATTGGCAGTTCCCGTTTTCCACAGCTGTGTCCTATGGCAGATCTACACTGAGTGACTGCAGGCAGCCAGCCATGCCTGTTCCTCCAGTGGAACACTAACTAGTCAGGAGATATGCGCAGAAAAGCTGGTGGAGAAAGCAGTTTCACATTCCTGCTGATTTGTATTGAAGGAAGCTGCTCTGGTGGGCTCAGCAGGTCAGTGGTAGTTCCCACCTCTCCCACCTTTTTAGGGCAGTTTGGGCATCTGTGAATACCAGCCAATCCTGTCCTCTCTGGGTCTAGGCTGCAGAAGATCCATATTGCATGGTGGCAGCAGCCAGTGGTGACACCAGTTTCCCCTGGTTACACAATCACACAGCTCCTACCCCATAGGGAGAATTTAGGTGGGGAAGCCAAAGAAGAAAGAGTTCTTCACCTGCTGTAGCTTGTGGTTCTTAGAACCTCCCAGGTAAGTAAGACTCAGGAGCTGATAACACCCTGCCCTTACAAAGGAGCCCAAATTCAATTGGATCAGACTGTAGAGTATTGTCAAAAATAATAGAACAATCAGCTAGCAATTAATGGAGGTTAATAACTGTATGTGACATTGATAAAGGCAGACCACTCAGAAGTTTAATGAGGGGAAGAGGGAGAGAGACAATGAAAGAGGGACTGGCTAAAGCCACAGATATCCTTGGTGGTCAGGAAGACTGTGTAGTCAAGTCTACGTCCTCTGAGGAGTGATATCAAGAGTCTGCACACTTTGTGGGAAATAAGCTTCAATGAACTAGTCTAGTCACATGACTAACAAACAAACCAACAGACCAGTAAACAACAAACCTCAGAAGGAGGATCATCATTTAGAATTGCCACAATAAATTATCTGAAATGTACAGTTTTAGAAAAAAATGAAACATGCAAGCAAATAGAAAAGTGTGACCCATATACAACGGGAAAAAAAGCAGACACAGAATAATAGAAATTACCTTAGAGGGGTCCCAGATGTTGGGCTTGGCAGACAAATACTTTAAAACATCCATTATAAACATTATCAAAGTCCTAAAGAAAAATCATACTTTAAAAAAATAAAAGGAAGGTATGACGACAACATTTCATCAAATAGAAAACATCAATAAAGATATTACAAAGATAACAAAATAGAAATTCTGGAACTATAATAATGAAAATGAAGAATTCTCTAAAGGGGTTCAATAGCAGATCCTTGCTGATAAGAAACAGCAACATTGAAGATGGAGTAATAGAGATTATGCAAGTCTGAAGAATAGAGAAAAAAGAAGAAAAATAAATAGACCCTCAGAAAAATGTGGGACACTATTAAACACACCAATATATGTAACAATAGGAATACCAGAAGGAGAGGAGGGCAAGCAAGGAGCAGAGAAATATTTAAAAAAATATATAGCCAAAAACTACAAAGGGGTTGAAGAGTAGATTTGAGAAGACAGATCAGTGAACTGGTACTCCCATTACCTGTATGTTGGTTAGCTAATTATGTCCCACACTTTTCTGAGTTTATGTTCAGTATTTTCCTACAGTGTGGAAACTTAAAGAAATTCCTATGCTGTACGTTCTAAACTTCTGAGTTAAAATGTTGCTTGCATTACTGAGAAGGTATAAATCAACTGGAAAAGTTAGTTTTCTACCATGAAAATTTTTACATATTTTATCCAGGCAATTAGCTATCTCGCGGTTGTTCACTTTTATGTTTGAAACACACACACAAACACATATACAGATACTCATACATGTTCATATTTACACAATTCTTTGTGGGCTTTTGTTGTTGCTGTTGTTGTTTGCCGATCCAAGTTCATTCTAGCTTTAATACTTCAACATTACTACTTCTAAAAAATTTTCTATTTGTACTCAGTTATATGCTGGTACATTTATTGTTGGCACATTTAAAAAATTCTTGAAATAAACAAAATTAGATTAAAGTTATCCATTCTATATTCTAGAGGAATTTGATTATGGTAGACTCATTATGCTATTTCTAAAGTCTAAGTCTCTCTTCAGAGAATGGAGTCCTTGCATGGCAAATGGGTGGGGAAATTCATTTTCTTTTGTCAATAGCTATACTTCAGTTGACTCATATAAACATATAGCACAGTTCTAATTTTAGTAACTCTGCACACTACAAAACACAGACATATGTACTGAAGCGTAATTATACACAAAAAACACTTGAGAGAGGCATCTAGTCCATAAAGTTGCTGAGGATCCTATTTCTCTCACTGGGATTATAAACTCTCCCTAGGATATGACATCTTAGAACTATAAACTTACATGGAGGCCGGAACAGTTTATCAACTGACCCATGGTCATAACACTCAAAAGAGAAGAGCCGTGGTAACTGTTCATGTTCTTTCAGGCTTACCCAAATCTTCTTGACTTGACCTCAAGTGAGACAGTATTAAGTACTGGCTCTTTCTTTATTGGACAGTTTGATATTTCACTCTTAAGATGTTACCGTCTAAGACTTGAGAAGCTAGTTCTTGAGAACAGCCTCATGAAAGAAACGATACTGGATTTAAAGAAAGAGTGTGCATATCTAGTATAATCCAAGACTTGTGTTTTAGAAATGACTTATTCGCGTCCACTGGGTCCCTGAATCATGTACATCTCCTGCTACGTGTGGGGTAGCTTGAACCCTGAGTCTGTTTTCCAAGACTGCTTTATGGGAAAGCAACCGTGTGAAATTATTTAAAGACCATGTTAAGTGAAAGGAGAAAAGGAAAGAATGCACTATAAAGGTTGACATGAAAGATGGCTTGGAGCTACTAATTAGGAATGCTGGCTACCTGTTCGAAAGCTTTTTTTTCCCTAGTGTGAATTCCTATGTCTGATGTGAGAAAGTGGAGGGCAAATTTTTTTTTTTAAAGCAAAAATTCCTAGCAGACTCCATTGGCTTCTTAACTTGTAAATGGTTACCCTCAAACTTACTAAAAATGATGATGACAGGAGCTTCTGGAGAGTTGAACAGGGAGCAAAGACATCTTCATTTAGAAAAGTGGAAGGCAGTTGGTGAGCAACTGTAGGAGAACAAAGATCATCTGACATGACAAGATTTATAATTATGAGAACATGAAGGATCAGGATTCATTCTGAGTTAGTGACAAAGCTCAGTAATAAAACTAGGACTCAGAAGAGTTCAGGTTGAAGAGATTGGAGAGGGTGGAGGAAGGGAGAGAAGGAGATAAATACATAGACTGATTGATCATTAAGTGATGGGGGTAGGGTAGTCAGAGAGAGAGAGGGGAGACAGAGAGAGGGGAGAGAGAGAAAGACAGACAGACAGACAAAGACAGGGAGAGAGACAAGAAGCAAGGAATCCCCACAGACCGTGATGCAGATGCACTATTAAGGCTTTGCTTCCGCTTACAGGCATGAAAGCACCATATGTCAGCCAGCAGAAACTTGGGAAAGGACAGTTACCAGTTGAATTTTTAATGCAGAGCTATGGAAAGGGGTGGAACAGAATGGGGAAAAACTCACAATAAACAGGACTCATATAGTGACACTGAGAGTAAAAGGGACCACGGAAATACTCATCTACCCCCCACGGGTGCTTATATGAAGTAACAATATTTTTTTCCATCCAAATGCTGCTTAGAATGGTATTTTTCTTCTCTTCTCTTCTCTCTCTCTTTTTTTTTTTTTTTTTTTTTTGTTAGTATACAAAGATAATCTGGGGCCAGAAGCTTAAGCTGGCTGCTTATCCAATGCCTGTTACTTTGTGTGACACCTGATGTCTCATATGGATCCTATTTTTCTTGTTTTTTGTTCCTGTCTTTGAACCTGTTGCCTCAGTAACAACCTCTGTTTTTAATAAAAGCACTTGATAGACTCAGATTTAGACTTATAAAAAAGTGCTCTATAATATAAAATAGTGGCTCAGGGCTTGGTGCTGGGGTCTCTTAGCTCTGGTTTCAATTCAAATTATACCCTTTTGCTAATCATGAGACCTTGGCAAGTTCCTTAACCTCTTGGAGCCTCAAGTTTCCTCATCCCTCAAAATCCTGGTAATAACAAAGCTTTGTCATAAAGCTATTGTGATGATTAAACGAGGTAAGGTAATGTAATGCATTAGCACAGTGTCAGGCTCACAGCAAGCACTCAATTAAATGCTGGCTGTGTGTGTGTGTGTGTGTGTGTGTCCATATGTGTGCTTATGTATTTATCTGCCAGAAACAACTTTTAGCTCTAGTTCTGTGATGCTGGATTAGGCCTGATCATGACAGATAGCAGGTTGCTCTTCAAGGCATAATTATAAATATATGTAAAAAAAAATAAGACTCTTTGTAAGTAAACATAGTAGTTTAACAAGTCATTTTGGAGATTGTATTCCAACATTTTGAAAAGAATGCTGTGGAAAAAGTTAGGCATTTCAGATAATAATAGATATTATGCAAAAAGAGATCATTAGCTAAATAATTAAAAAAAGGCTGGCTTACACAAATCAAAAGTTTTTTTTCCTTTACAGGATTTCTCAGAGTTTTTAACTCATTAAAGGACATTGTGATTTCCAAAAATGGAATATTTGGCTAGGAAGCACGTTTTTCTTCAGACATTTAATGGACCTTGACAGTCATTTTAGTTAAAGCTGTTTTATTTTTATTCCAATTATATGGTCACAGTTCAGACCTCTTTTGGAAGGCTCTTAAGGGAAGTTCCTTGTGGTTCTTTGCAACTGAGGCTTACTTTTTAAAGTTTTTTTCCCTACCAAAAATTGAATAAATTTTTATCCTGACATCTTAATTGTTTCCTTCTTTATTTTTCTTTTTAATTGTAGTAAAATGTACGTAGCATAAAATTTATCATATTCACTATTTTAAAATGCCCAGCTCAGTAGTATGTAGTTTATTCACACTGTTGTGCAGCCAGTCTCCAGAACTCTTTACATCTTGTGAAAATGAAACTCTATACCCATTAAACAACTTCCCTTTCCCTCCTGCCCCCAGGCCCTGTCAACCACCATTCTACTTTCTGTCTCTGTGAATTTGACTACTCTAGGTACTTCACATAAGTGGAATCAGACAGTATTTGTCTTTTGCAACTGGCTTATTTCACTTTGCATTGGTTGACATAATTAACACTAGCAGACTACCCTGAAACCTTCACTGCTTGACATGCTTACTTTCTCACTCATGTAGAGATCAGTATGGGTCAGGCGAGCCTCCTACATCTAATGATTATGCCCTTTAGAAGACATGGGCTTTAAGGTCATTACAGGAGGGGAAATGAAGAATGGAGTAGAAATTAAGGCTGCTAACTGCCTCAGCCAGCCTTGAAGCGACCCATGCTATTCCTTATTGGGTAAGACTACTTACATAGCACTCATCCATCATGCAGTGGAGGCTGGGAAATATAGGGAGGGCCCATGGAATTTGGAGGGCACTGATTTTGTGAGACACGTTTACTCAGACTAGTATTTTATTAAACACAATAGTGACTAGCTGTTGTGACTTTATTAAATTAACATTTGTTAAGTGGTGCACAGGGTGCTGGATGCTGAGCTGAAGTTCAACAACAGATCACATGAGAAACCGAAATAGATATATTTTATTACAGGTCCTAGAAGAAATACATGGTGCACCTCCAGGAAGAACATGGGGAGGTCAAGGCAAGGTGCAGAGAGAGAGACAGAGGCAGGACCTGGGGCTTATGCCTTTATTAGGGTCAGTGGGTGGAACGCTTTTGGGTTTCTCAGCTAGAGCTGGATTGGTCAATTCAAGCCAAAAGAGCCAGGTTTTGGTAAGCCCCACAGAGGTCTTAGCTAAGGGGCATGCAGGCATGGAAGTGCTGGGAGGCAAGTGAGACTGCTGATCACAAGACTGTGGGGAGTCACATCAGAAACCTACATTTGCTTGTGACTCTGACAGCTGTTATTTAGGGCATGAGCTTGTATGAGGGCGCTAGTGTAAGTTTAAGGTCCTTGCAAGACATTTGGCCAAAAGAAAGTGGATGCCGAGGCAGCAATACCATGAATCAGCTTAGCTAAACTCTCAACATTAGCTGTATTTTTAAAATAGCAATAAATATATGTGTGTGATTTATTTGGTTTACAAATCTTGGTGGACACAGGAATTCATAAACCTCTTGCAATAACTCTGAGGTGCATCAGGATTTTGCAGATAAAATGGGTTCCTAGTATCTATCATTAATCAAATAATACTGTATTGTTAACCAGCAGAGAATGGAAGCATGAAATTTATGACTTTTTTGATTTCCAGATTAGACAAAGGTTAAGTTTAACAGATGAGTATATTTATTGTTTTTAAAAATCTCCAGAAAGAACATTAATGATAATGTTTTCTCCCATAGCTGCTGCTGTGATGAACTTAATTTCAGTTATTTTGATGTGGGATTTTGGAATTATTCCTTACTGTGTATTCTTCTTTGCCTCTATTATGCAGTAAATTAAGCTTGCCACTTTGATTTGAAATTTTCTGGGTTGGTATAGTTGTTTTGACTAATTGATCATGCCTTAAAGTTGTTTTTAATTAAAGGGATATTCATTAACTCTTATGTATAAAACTGATTTACATTCAATTGAAAAGCACATGGCATATTAAGTATTCACTGATATATGCTTTATATCTTATGTTCTATTGTCCATAATAATTACACGAAGACTGTGCCTGCATTATATAATTGATTAAAAAGTGTTAAGCCTATGATGCTGTTTAACATATAGACAGAGAAAAAAAGAGTTCTTTGAATGAGTCCAACTTATAAAAACTACTGAATTCCATCAAAACGTATTATATATTGGAACACAGTGACAGCACGTAACACTATTGCTTTATGTTTTATTACAATGGCTAATTTTAGCCCCTAATATAGTTTCTGGTGGCCTTGTCTAACACATTTGAGAAAAATATATATTAGTTTCCACCTTGCTGTGAACTCACCCGGGAAGCTTCAATTTCTTTTTCAAAAATAGAGCCAATATCTAGTTACTTAAAAATATGTTTTTTGGCAATAACTGGAATTTATTTGAAATTTTATTTCTACAATATGAAGCACGAGGATAACCTTGCATTATCAGGTGTCCTGATGCATTCTGAACATACTTAAAATTATACATAATCTTTAATTAATACTAGATCAAGTATTTACAAAGTTATAATCCAGAGTTATGATTTACAAATCACTTGATTTGTGGGGTATTAAATTTGGAGACTGAATATGTGTAATGGATGAGATGCATGTAGGGCCAGTTGCAGAAGATGTGTATAGAGGCAAAGACATCTAAAAGATTCTCCAACATAAGGAAATACGGAGGAGCAGATTCCCCAGGAGAAACAGGAATAATAAAATCAGTTTTACCCAGATATATACGGATAAAGGAAAGGATTGAGTTCTACTGTGCAATCTTCAGGGATTCCAATCACAATATGAAAGCTCCATAGCCCTAACAGATTATTTTCAAAATGCATTGCTCAGCCAAAACTACACATTTTGGTTTCTGGTAGATTAGTTTTATGTCATTCCTGCAGCCAGGCTGGCTCATGCTCATTTAATCATGTTTATCATCACAGAAACCAGAGTAAAATGACATCCCTAAGTTCACACAAGAGTCAACAGTAGAAAAAAAAAATGAGTAAAATGCTTAGGCCACTAGTTTCCAGGGTGGGTCACAGCCCACAGAAACATCCTATGTCACTTACATCAAGTTATTTGAAATTCTCCCATGGTGCTTCTCTTTAGGAATATGTTTTCCCAGTACCTTTTTTTGTGTGTGTGCTAGAGGGAAATATGAATTAATTTCTTACCAGTTCTGTGCATGGTCCTACTTTCATTTATATTAAATGCATTTTATAAATCCTATAGGTTTATTTTGGATTTTTTATAGAAATATACTGGGAAGGAAAGGAAATGATTGCTAAGCTGGATTTCAGTAATGGAGTAATCAGAGGCATTTTATTCTTTATTTATGATTTATAGTTGTTTCTTTAATGGCCTGCAAGTCACATGAAAGAGCATAAGCCAGAAAACTATGAAAACATACATAAATATTTATTCAAATGTGTTATTTTCCACCTGATAACAATGTCTTTTTTTTTTTTTAAGTTTTCTCTATTGCAGCATATTTCTCAGAGCAACTCACTCAAGGTTTTTTTTTTTTTCCTTCTTCTGATTTGTTTTGCTTTTATTCATTTTTGCAAATTACCAGAGAAGAGGCAAAAGTTTTATTCTTCCAGAAGAAATTGCACTCACTGCAACTTTAGCATGCCCCAAGTTGAAATGCATGAGGATGTGATAATGATGCTGTTACTGTTTCCCGCAGAGCACAGGTGAGAGGCAAAGCGAGTAAACAATCAGGTCACACACCCCGTCTTGCCTTCTACATAATTTGAAGCATAAAAAGAGCCTTGCACAGATCTGGAATTTATACTACCATTCTCAAAAGTCTGAGTGTGTAGTGTGTGTGTGTGTGTGTCTGCCTTTTATTTCTTAACAATCTCTCTAGAGATGTTAACATTATGCTTAACAATGGATCGAAAAGTGAAAAATTCAAACAACCATAAACAATAAATAACTGTTTTTATTCCAGTACACCCAATTTTACTGGCTTTAATGTTTTAATTATTTTAATGTTGCAGACATGAGCCAGAGTAAGAAAATCTATGGGCCTAATGATAAGACCAAATATTGCTCTCTCAATGGCATTAAATTTAGACCCTATGAAAGGTATACTGGTAACACAGTCATCCCAGACATCACCTCGGTGGCTGCATTAACTATAGTGGTAAAATACTTGGATTCTGGAATCAGAATGCCTGGTTTCAAATTATGCCTGTGCCCCTGTCTAGCTGTGTGATCCTTGGCAGGTTAGTTAACCTTTCTGCGACTTAATTTCTTCCTTTATAAAGTGTTAGTATTGACAGGAGCTACTCTAGTTTTGTTATTGGGATTAAATGTGCTAAACCATTCAACTATAAAACATGTTAAAGGGCTTAGTGCATTCGAGACACTTAGTACTCAGTAAAATTAGCTAACATCATTAAGCAAAGTCACACTAAAGATTTTACAACTGACTGAAATCTCATTAGAGACTCCTAGTTAGGGATCCAACAATTATGTCCAGAAGAACAGTGAGTTCATTGGCATTGAAGGCTCATGTCCACACACGTTTTTTTGAAAATGCTAGAACACGAAACAACCTCCTTAGTAATTGAAGTAAAGATCTCTGTTGACTCACTAAAACAAAATAAAATAATGCGGCATATTACTTAGGGAAGGAAATAAAATTGATAGATGTTAGAAATGTTTAACAATCTCTGATTTTCAGTGAAAGAAAAATGTTACCTCATCCAAGGCAGAGACATAGCTTGGCTCAGGGCAGACTCATTGCAC
The DNA here is from genome assembly GCF_009834535.1 of Camelus ferus. Lineage (NCBI taxonomy): Eukaryota > Metazoa > Chordata > Mammalia > Artiodactyla > Camelidae > Camelus > Camelus ferus. Next base: position 34,037,409 of record NC_045701.1, on the reverse strand, counting down.
AGAACAGGCTGCTTATGAAATCTGTGACAGGAATCCCACGTTATCCATTACTCTGCTTAACAGCAAGAATTCCAGAGGGAATGGGATTTGTTTTGTTTTGTTTTGTTTTATTGTTTTATTTTAAATGTTAAATATATAAATGCTTGAGTATCCATTGCTTAACTACTTGGCATTGAATGATATATTTAATGTACGCCAGTTTTCACAGAAGCATGATATAAGAGTAAATATTTTAACAACAGCAGCAGCAACAACATAAACAGTTCCACAGAGTGTTTGCATTTCCAGATACATGTGAATGTCAATAGCTATCATTCCTTTTTTTTCCAATCTGGCCTAAGTCATTATGTATTTTCTGATGTTTGAGAGCATAATCAGACTTCTCCATGGCAATATTCAACACTAGAAAATAGCAGAGTGGTATCTATTTTCTAAGATAAAGGCAATGAACATTTTTGAACCTGCAAGAGCTCAGATAGTATAATTACTGTGAGGCCTTCTTGAAGACACTACTGGAGGCTGATATTCAGGCAATCAAGACATGAATAAAGTGTATATATGTGTGTGTGTGTGTGTGTGTATGTATGTGTATATATATATATATATATATATATATATATATATATATATATATAGTGAAAGGTCTGGTGAGGAGCATTAGGAATGTAAGACTACCACACAAGAACTGTATGGGTATGATTGTAAGGCTACAATTGTAAAACTAAATATTAGAATCGCAGGACTAATAGACAAACAAACGTGGAAGTTATAGTTACAGAGTTGGATGCAGCTGTCATAAATCTTGACAGGGAAAAATTATGTAACTAAGAGAAGTTGGGAAGAAAGAGGAATTGCATACAAGAAAGAAAAAGTGTGGCTGCTTCTTTATCTTCTTTATCTGTGGCTGTGAATCTAAATACACACTAGAACTAATAAATCTAGTAATAGAAGTATAAAGCCATTTAACAGTGAAAAGCTACATATTAAGAAAGATTAAATTACTTAAATTGCTTAAATTACTGTTTAAGGAAAGAGGGAAATGAGAAAGAAGAAAATCATTCTATACACTAACTTAATCACTGTTCTATAGCACATCAAAAAGAACTATGTAGATAGTTGTACAATTCTGGTAAGTCCTATATTTCTCATATTAAATCATGATGACAGGAATAACAACTTGAAGATCACTCTGCCTTGTAATACCGGAACAAAAATCTTCCAAATTATTAGAAGAAATACATAAACACATATGTCATTATCTACTTTCCTGTCTAGATTCATATTTTATCATAACTTTTCGGCCAATGAAGATTTCCATTATTTTATTGCCTGTTCAATTATGCATTTAGCAATGTTGTAAAATATTTTAATATTTATCTGGAATTTTTACATATTTTATACTAGTGGTTGAGATTTAAAAAGATAATTTTGAACATTTTTGGAAATAAAAGTATGGCATTAATATAAAAATTGAGGTGGGGAGAATCTACACTTATACCACTTTGAATGTTGATGTAAAAGTCCTGAACAGAGCAATATCATGACAAGATGGGGATTATACTAGGAATGTAGGAAGGTTCCAGATAGAAATCTACTAATATGTTTCAGTATATTAATACATTAAAAGTGCAAAACATTCATGCAATCATAACTGTCAATGTTGAAATGTCATTTGACAACATTTCATACTCATTCTTGGTAAAAACTTAGTAACACAGGAATATATGACATGCTCCTAACTTGGTACAATATACCAATCTCAGTATGTCAACTTGTATCATGCTGAATGGAAAAACATTAGAGAGATTTGCAACACAGTTATGAATGTGACAAGAATGTCTACTATCACTGCTGTTACTTAGCCTTGTCCTAGAAGGACTAGGCAAAGCAATTAAGCAAGAAAAAGAAAACAGAGGTATACAAGTTGGAAAGAAGGAGGTAAAATTATCATTGTAAACAGGTAATATGCTTTTCTACCTCCAATACCAAAGGAAATCTGACCAAAATTCAACTACAATTAATAATGAGTTAACATGGATGTGCAAAAAATTAATATATAAAAAATGAACAGCCTTCATGCATCAAATTAAAAGGTTAGAAAATATAAAGAAAGAAAAACTCTCTTTATAATACAATAGTGTAATAAAATGTTTAGGCATAAAATTAATAGAAAACGAACAGTTTCATATAAAAAAAAAAACAACCTGTAAAATGCTGCTGATAAAGAAGCCTTGAACAAATGGAAACACATACTTTGATCTTGCATGAGATGACTCAACAGCATTTTAATGTTTACATTACCCCAAAATAACATGGAAATTTTATGTGAGCTATATAAAAACAAGATTATTATTGGAATTAGACAATGTGATTCTAAGATTTATGTGGAAAAGTAAGAAAGCAGTAATTGCAAGAATACTCTGAAAAAGTAATGAGAAAAGTATAACCATTCTAGAAAAAATATTTTATGAACCTCCAATAATTAAAATAGTGAATATTAAAATATGTGAATAGATGGTTAATTGAAAAGAACAAATATCCAGAGATAGGCTCATATGTGTATTTTATACATGTTAAAAATACCATTTAAAATCAATGGGGAAAAGATAATGAAATAGATTATTCAATAAATGATATTGCAACTATGAGGCTGCCCTTTCTTACAGCAGGATAAAAATTTAAAGGTACAAATAAAGGTTAAAAAGCAAGCCATTAGAAATTTTTTTTAAAATAATCTTTTATCAAGGAAGAAATTTCTTAGTATGACAGAAAAATCACAAAAAAATGATTAATACATGTGTCACTGTAAAAATAAAAATAATTATGGGAAAACAACTCCATTAAAGTAAACAAAGGCCACCTTGGGAAAAAATATTTGCAACTTATATCACAAAGGACTAATTTTTCTACTGTAAACATAATGTTCACAAAGTACTATCAAAATAACCCAACAGCTTAATAGAAAAATGGGAAAAGATAGTACATATACTGTTTACAGAAAAGAATATCCAAGTGGCCTTTAAATATGTGAGTTGTACAAATTCAATCATGAGAGAAATGTAAATTATAATTGCAGTGGAATACCATTTTTAGACTGGTAAATATTAAAACAATTGACAATGCACTGTTTTAGAAACCATGTTGGGAAACAATATAAATTAGTATGATTTAAATGAAGGGCAACTTAGTAATATATAGCAAAGGCAAAAAAAAAATTGACATATTTCTTGACTTAGCAATTCCGTTAAAAAACTTTCTTCTGCAAACTCCAACATGCATGAAATGGCATATATATATAATTGTAGCATCATTTGTAGTAGCAAAAGATTAAAAAAACCAAAATGTCCATCAGTAGGGGACCAATTAAATGCATAATATAAAGGCATACAACGGAAGAGGAAAAGAAGGGTTAAAAAAATTTGTTTTATGTACTGATGTAAAACAGTGTCCAAGATAATAGTAAGTGAAAAAATAAATAAGCAGAAGAGTGCATGCTACCATTTGAAGAAAAAAATGTAAACAAAACAAAACCAAAAAACCCCACAGAAGAACAACAACATGATTATATGCATAATAAATTTCTCTAGATGCATACTTAAAAGCCACATAGCAAGTTTACTTTAGGAATGTGAACTGGATGTTAGGGTTAGAGGTAGGGAGGAAAATTCATTTTTGATCCTTTCGCACATTCTGAATGTTGTAGGATAAGTATTTACTATCTTTAGAAGGAATTAAATTTAAATTAAAGAAAAACAGTAAGTATCCAACTGTGTTTTTTATGACCTCAATGAAAATGGTTCAGTGGAACGGTTTGAATGGAGTAGGTTAAGAGGAAAATGAGGAGTGAGAAATTGGAGGGAGAACAATAAAACATAATTATAGAAACACATACATTTTAAAATAAGTTTGTGCTTAAGGTTCTAGATGAGGGCAATAGGATTAGGAGGGTTTTTTGAAAGATGGGTAATAGGCAAAGATTGACAATAAGGTAAATATGGATAATGGATAAAGATAATTATAAAGACAGAATATTCCAATAACTTTGCATGTTGTTAGGAGGTGAAACACTAGATTTTTTTTTTTCCTGATAGGAATTAGATAAAAGTACTTACTATCTATTAAGATCACTCCTCTTTGGTGGCAATTAAAGCATTTTATCTATCTCTATTTCTGTAATAAAGGGGGTGAGGAGGATAATTGAATAAATCAAACAAAGCTGCACGGTCATGGGAAAATGCATTCCTGGTGGGGCCAGCAGTATGATATAGCATCTCCACCCTGCTGTTGGTGCTACTTAGAGATTCCACCAATATTCATAACATGTGCTGCTTGGGAGAGTTGAGTGGATGAAGGAGAGACAGAAGACATTCTGTAGGTTTAGTACTACAAAACAAATGGAATATGGTTATCTTGTGAAAAGGAGAGGTGGAGAAAAGTTATGAAATATTTCTATTCAAAATCTGTAATTACGTAGAGATTTATTTTGCTTTTCATTCCAATATATATTCTACTTTTATAGTTCATCTGTAACTTGGGAAATTTATTTTGCTTATTGCACTTGCTTCTTACCATCCAATTCACATTCAACCCAAGCCATGGCCACCCGTACTCAAATGCCTTCTCCAGGCCTGTCCCTTTTTGATTTACTATTTCATGGCTTTCTATTTCCATCATGTGAAAATTATTTGCATTTCTTCTTCCAATCCAACTTTATTTTCAGACCTCTCTACTGACAACTCAAGTGGGTGGAGTTATTGCATATTGTTTTTAGTAGATCAATGTGAATGTGTAGAAATTCTAGCACCTAGGACAGTGCCTGTTAATTGAATACAGAGTCAGTACATGTTATTTAAAATAATGAGTAATAAAATTTCAAGAGAAATAGATTTTTGTTTAATTTAAGGCAATTCTATTAGCAGAGCTGTCCAACAGAGAACGAGGCTTTTCTTTCAAAATACAAAAGGTTTTCATTCTGGACAACTAACTTCCAGTTTATTGCAGTAGGAATTCTTCATTAGATGGTCAGTTGGTCTGATGATGTCTAAAATCCTTTCCAAATCTTAATAGTTTATGATCTTTGGATTCACTCTCTACTTATCACTGAAGTTTAGTCTTATGTCTGCATTGCTTGTGAAAAAGTCAACTTGCTTATAGTAAAGTGATTCACTTTGTATGTAAGATTTAAGTTCTATATCAGAATAATCTTATCTTTAAAAAATTCAACCTTCTGAGGTATTCAACCAATTTTTGCTGGAGGGGGTTTATTGAAATGAGCTGAGACAGAGAGACATGACTGCACAGGCCTCCAGCTCATCAAGGACAACCAAGATGAGACACAACTGGCTCAGCTGTTCAAAAGAAGGGAGAGCTACTGGTTCCAGACCTGCTCCAGAGAGAAGCTCAAAGGGACTCAGCACTGGCAGAACAAAGAACCCCAGGAGGGAGGCTTTGCTCCAAAAGAGAGGTTGTTGCTTCAGGAGAAGACTGTTCCAGGAAAAGGAGACTGGCTCTTTCAAACTCAAAAAAAGAAGTTGATCTCATGGCTCTTAGCAAAATAGTGAGTAGAAAAGAAATATTAACTTGAATCCATCTGAGCGAAGTGGATCAAAGTAAACCTATTGCATGTCTAGGAAGAGAAATGGCTGTTTCTTGTACTTAGCTTTTGCCTGCTTTTCCTTTGTTTCATATTTTGTATTTTCTATTATTTATGGTTGATAAATGTGCTTTGAAACTATAAGCCCTTTTTGTTTGTTTTCTCTGTATCATTCATATTTAATTCTAGGAACATTTATGGAATGTCTATTATGGAGCAGACACTATGTGAGGTGTAGCAGTTTAAAAATGAATAAGACATGGCCCCTTCCCATGTGGGAGCCTGGTGGATGGCCACACAACTCACGGTAATAGCAGGGAGTAGTTAAAAAGCATAGGATTTTAAATAAGACACAGACTAGGATTTAAATTCTGATTCTATCATTTTTCATCCGTAAGGACTAATTAAAATAAATTCTAACCTTCAGTTCCTTATCTGAAAAATGTGGTATATCTCATGGGTTGTTGTGAAAATTTAATGAAATTATGTATGTTATGGACTGAACTGGGTACCCTCAAAATTTATACATTGAAACACTTATTCCCAATGTGACTATATTTGAAGATAAGGCCTTTGAGGGGGTAATTAAGGTTAAATGAGTTCTCAAGGATAGGACCATAATCTAATATAAATGGTGTTCTTATAGGGACAGGAAGACACCAGAGCTCTCTCTTTCTGCATGCACACAGAGGAAGGGTCACATGAGGATATGTGAGAAGACAAGCCAGGAAGAGAGGTCTCACCAGAAACCAACCCTGCTGGCACTTTGATCTTGAACTTCCAGTCCCTAGAACTGTTAAGAGAATAAATGTCTGTTGTTTAAGCCATCCAGTCTGTGATATTTTGCTATGGCAGCCCAAGCTGACTAATACAATGTATGTGTATATGAAAAGCCAAAAAAAAAAGGCACCCAGTGCATCATATCTACTATGACTCCTTGCACTGTTACTACTACCATAACTATTCAGTGAATATAAGAAAAATACTATGGCATAATTTGCATGTATTATAATTAATATTATCTGGGATGGGATTAGAGAAGATATTAGGAAGAATATTTTTGACTCAGGCCTAGAAAGATTAAAGATTTCTTTATGTGGAGGAAGGGAAAAGTATTTCTAGCAGGAAAAAAAAAATGAGGAAAGATAATTGGAAGATTTCATCCACTACATCGAATGCTAGAAGACAAAGTTGGAAAGATCCAGATCTCAGTTGTAAATGATGTTGGGCCAGATGGATTTCTGATTTCCTTCTAGCTCCATTCTCTGCTCTTTTCTCTCTTGCTCTCTACCTCATGACTTGAGTTCTATGGACTGCATTGTCCCCTTGTAGTTCCCCATGTTCTGTCTACACCATTGTGATTCATTCTTTGGTAAGTAAACTCTCCTGGAGTTTTCCTCATTTTCATATACTGTTTCCTGTTAGAACTGTACTGATAAGTACTGATTGCTGTATTAAGACTTTACTCATTCAATTGTTTGTTCTATCAGAAATATCTGTTGAGTGCTTAAAGAGTGGTGCAAAAAAACTGTCTCTGGTCTCTTCCAGTATAAAGTCTGATGTGAGATATATAAATGTATATAGTAATAACAACATAGTATAAAATATGTTAAAATAAAGAAAGTGTAAGATGCTCAGGACTACACTGCAATGACACTTGACCTGGACATAATTCACAGGTATGCAACGTGAGGTTGGCACAGTGTCAAACAAAAAAGCACTGAGGGCAATGGAGATGAAGATATAGAAATTTAGTACATAACAAGATGGTAGTACACTTTAGCAATGACAATGAATGACAGTGAGTGAAAAACATGGTGGATCTGACGGTACACATTTTGTCTAAAGAACCAGCAACAGAAACTCTATGGTGTGAGTAATCCATCCTGATCTGGATGTGATCATTGTTTTAGGAAGACTTGGGGATAATCTGACTTTACTGGATAAAGTAAATTTTGGTCCTTAATTGTTAGAGGTCCTTAATTGTCTGGGCAGCAATGCAAGGTGCAAAGTGCAACTGGAAGTCATCTTGGTCTCAAATCTGTCTTCTACACCTCAGAAACAATACGTTGATTTCCTACTTCTTTACTATTGTTTCTCTCTTTTTCACTTTAAAATTTCTCAAGTGAATAGTAATGCCTGTATTAATCAGGGTTTTCTAGAGCAACCAAACCAACAGGATGCAGATATAAATTCTTATTTTAAGGAATTGGCTCACATGATTGAGTGGATAGATGGGAGGGACAATTGGAAAATCCAAAATCTGGCAGGCTGGAGTCCCAGGGAAGAAATAATGTTGTAGTCTTGGGGCTGAAGGTAGACTGGAGACTAAATTCCTTCCCTAGGGGGACCTCAGTTTTTTCTCTTTAAGGCTTTTGCTGACTGGATGAGGCTCACCCACATTAAGGAGGGTAATCTGCTTTACTCAAAGTACTGATTTAAATATTAATTACATCTAAAAAATACCATCACAGCAGCATCTGGATTAGTATTTAACCAAACAACTGGGTATCAAAGCCTAGACAAGTTGACACATAAAATTAACCATCACAATGAATGTACATACTCCTTGAATGTACTGCTCCTTGAACCTTTAGCAACCTATATTCCAGTTCCATCACTAACCTGAAACAGCTTCCTCAAAGGGCATAAAGAGTTTCCTTATTAGTAATTCCAGTGGCTTTTTAGCTCCCTGGACCTTTGGGTAACATTCGGCCATCTTCATCCTCATGGAACCATTGTTTTCCTTTTGATTTCTACACACTGTCAGGTCTTCTTTCTTCCTGCCTATTTGACTAGCTGTGAGCATTCCTCAAGGCTTAGTTCTTCGTTTTGGTTTCTCCTCTTCTAATTATAATTCTTGGAAAACATATTTCAACTGGTTTCAACTGACAGGTTGATGTCTATGACTTCTGGATTTTCTTACGTTTTGACCTCTCATCTAGCAGAGCTCTTTCAACTATTACACTTCTTTAGCCAATTACTAATAATATCATGTTAGTTTTCCCCAAGGCTTCAGGCTGCCTCTACCTTGTAATCTGCTATTAGACTATTCCACATTAAATACTTTTGACTATATGGCTCTTCTGATTCAAAATTGCAATTGCTATTACTCTGAGAAATACTCTACCTATTTCACAAAGCCTTTCACAATTGTGTCAACTGTCTAATTTTTTACCCTTTTACTTTACAGCTTTCTCCAATTAGGTAAATCTATTCACTGTCATCAAACTCACTGTATCCAGTCCCAATTAGGTAATTTTTTTGCTGGATATTGGGATTATAGAAATGAAAACTACAAGATGTGTATTGTATACATAAAATATACCCTACCCTTCCTATACTGACAGTAGCAGATCAGTACCAGACATGCGGGAAGCAGATGGAGAATATACCTAAATACAACTCATACTAACACTATTCAACCTATGACTAAATATTTTCGTACTTTTAAAATCCAAATTTTAGTGAGCAAGCAACTTATCTGATGAGGGAGTAGGATATAATGTGAAGGTCAATAGATGCCAGGAATCAATGTGTGACCACAGAAATAAACCTTGACTTCTCTTTTTCTCACACAGAATCTCAGTTTTTACTAGCCCAATGTTGTTTTAATAGGTTAAAGAGAGTCAGCTTTGTAACAGCTCTAGAGGGATTAGGTTGAACTGCACGGGTGAGAGTTTATGAATGACTATCCAATATCGTGTAGCTCCATACACAAAATGACACTTAAGTCAGAGAGCCTTGCCCTTTTTCATGTGTCTTATGTAAGGATTTTGTCATTTAGGATCCTTTACTTCTCCTGCTAAGCATTTCAATTTAATGTCCTTTAAAGTCCAGCTCAAGAATTATTTCTCTCATCAAACATTTTGGTTTGTTGTTTGTTTCCTGATTACTCTGGTTGCCAGTGATCTTCTCTTATTTAATTTAATATTCAGTGACTTTTTAATGTTATTATTTGAAATCATTTTATGTGTGTTAATCATGTTTTTCTCTAACTATGTGGTAAGTCCTCTTTAGGGCAGGGATCATGTATTTATTCTTACCCACTGACTTTATAGAATAGTGGCTAGAGGGTAGTAAGTGCTAAACAAATACTTATTAATTGACTAATATTTCTTTTGTTTTGAGGCAGTGGGGAGAAGCATAGAACAAATACTTATTGCATATCTAATACATTGCAGGCATAGTGTTAGCCCACTATATATAATTTAATTTAATCTTCATAAAAGCAGAGTGAATGAAATATTCTTATTTCCCAGTTTTCAGATGAGGAAGTAGAGACTTCTAGAGGTTAAATGATTTGGCCAAGGTTACAATAATTTGTCACTGTTTGATCTTTGAACCTAGATCTGACTGAATTCAAAGCCCATGTATCCCCAAGTCCACCAGGCTACTTCCCTACTACACACACTTCCTGTAGTGGTTGCTGTGATGCACTGCCCAGATTCCCCCTCCAGGACTGAGGCATTTATTCTCCTAGGAGCTGCAAGTGTTGTTGGTTGAGAGCGTTAGCCATGTGTCTCTCTGAGACTTGCCCTCAGCTAAAGAGAACAGCCTCACCTGACACGATGCCCCCCTTCCAGGTGCAGTCCACATCCAGTGACTGGTCCGTGTTGGGACTACTCTGAGTGGCATGCCAACTCCAGAGCTCTCAACAGGACTGACCAAAGCTGGGCTTCATTACAGTTCAAACTTTCTTTCTATCCAAGCCTACTTTCTTCATGCTACCCCCCGTGTTTATCTCAGGAGTTCCTCTCAATAAACCTTTTCCATACAAATCTCTGCTTCCCAAGAATTGACCTGCAACCTGAGTCGTGTCTCAAGCAAGATGGTTATCAGAAGAGAGTAACATGTTCTTGCCTGTTACTAAAAGTTCTTTAAGAAAGGCTTCCAATAAATACCATGAGTGCTAAGCTTGCTCTAAAGTGTTACTACTACTGTGTTTTCCTCCCTCCTTGTTTCTAATTCCAAGCAAAAGAGTTCTTACCATGAACAGGACAGCACAGACTTTGTTGTCCTCTTCCTATAAAGTAACTCCCTTAAAACTCATGTAAACTGTACAGCTATTATGGTTGGTAGTATTTGTGAGCATTTTTTCAGAAAATTGAAGTATGATTCTATTTCAAATTATTTGAGATTATCCAGAACACAGGAGGGGAATTAATTATTCTGACTCACAGCAGTTATAAGATACACTTATACTGGTCCTTTTCCAATCCTGATGACATTTACTTAAAACCAGATTTCACATTTGTGTAAGTTTTTATTTTGGCACAAGACTAGATGTTAACTTTTGCCTTTCACACACAAATTATAAAAACATCTATTAAAAAATCTCTAAGTCATTGCTTGTGAATCTCACAACTCTTTAATTTTGGCTCTTTCATGCTTTTGTTGTATCAGAGTAATAGAACATTCTTATTAAATCTAAATACTACCATGCATATGCAGCTACTGTTTGGATTATACTGGAATATTACTAAAACTAGAAAAGTCATTTTTTGGTTTTCAGTCTCTTTGTAGAGCACAGCCTACTAATAGATGTTAGCTGAGCTGATGCCCATGGAAATTTAAGCACAAGGGCAAAATAGCAATGTGTACTGAGATATTACTTACTGAATGCCTTGGGGAGCAATGTACTCTTAGCCCAGACACAAGCTCTATCTTGGGAAAATATGGGACAAGAAAAAAGACTGATGTAAGTGGCAAGTCAGAAACAACCTTCCACCTGTAGGAACTCAAGTCCTGGATAAATAAGTAGAATTTAGTGAAGATGGATAGATGAGAAAGCTAAAGAGTTAACATAAGTATACATATATATGCTTAGGGTTATTGATTCTGTTTACACTGTTCTCCATGTAGTTCAATGTAGCTGAATAAACCAATGAAAAACTAGCTGCCATTGCCCATTTTTGTTTATCTGGGAGCCTCTGATATTTCCTAGCTGGTAATCTGATTATCCCAGGGCTTTCGATTTCATTTTGTGAAGTCTGTGGGTTATGTATTCTACCTTTTCCTCACACTACTTCCCGCTGTTTTCCAGCCACCCACAGTGAGAGCTCACAGCTGTGCCACTGTCCTTGACACTGTATCAGTAGCCCGTCACAGCCAAGCTGTAACACACAGTGATTGCCTCTCATGTAGCGTAATTGGTAATCAGATTCAGTATCAGTGAGGGGAAAATAACAGAGGGGCTCATCGTGCATGATTCTATTTCAGACAACACAGAACAGAGGGGACCTACCTGGGCTGGTTATTGCTAGTAAAGCTCAGAGCTCTAAAACTTTCAGCACCTTATTCAGAGGCAAGAAAAGAACCAATGCAAGCCCTGGGAAGCAGACAGGGGTGACAAGCATTAATAGTGCCATTATCTCAAGATAATCTTAAACTGATAAAATATTTGGCCATGGCCTAAGCTTTTATTTCCCATGGAAATATGGGTTTCAAATACCACAATCTATCACAGAATCTCAAGAGGACTGCACATTTTATAATGTATTAAATTCATGTAAACTGCCACTATGAAGACAGGAATTCTAATTTAGAGAAAAATATTCCAGCATAATAAGGAGGCTAAACTGAGGTGGCCACATGAGGGACACTGGCTTTCCGGCTGACTATTTTCTTAATCAAAGAACATGTCAGTAGGAAGGCCACCAAACATGATATGGGATTCAGAACTGTCAGTTAGCAGATACACACAACAGGTAAATTAGTATTTGGTGATAGGCTTCTGCTGCGTGGAGCGTGGCAGCTTATGCAATGCCACTTTGGCACTACAAATAAGGGGAGATCGGATTCTTTGTCAACCAAGTGTCACTATTCCCAGGCTGTCACTAGGCTGTTTAGGAATCTGTATTGACTCTTTCAGGCCACCAAAGCCTCTTTAGAAAATATTTTTCCCAGAGATTTATCAGTTACTGTGAGAATTAGTTGAAATACCCTACTGGCCTGTAGTTTCTGTATTGTACAGTCAGGCCTCTGATTTGGAAAAGAGCACATGGACTATCTTGTCCCACACTCTCCTCTCTACCTGCCTAGAGAGTAAGAAATTGCCTTGGGTCATACTTCTCGCCAGTGGCAGAGTAGGAAGGAAAACTCATTTCTATTCCATCAAATACAATTTCCTAAAAAGAAAGAATAATTTGTGAAATGCTCTGATAGATACTCTCTACTTCGTGCACAGTCGAACTGTGAGAAAGATGGTGGTATACCTCACAAGTGAGGAAATAAAGATTCAGCAGCAAAGCAACTTGCCTAACGTCAGGCAGAGTGGGAACTGTTATCCAGTTCCACTGATTCCAAGCTCCATGTTTTTCTAACTACATTGTATACAGCTTGTATTAAAACAAGATTGCTTGCTAATAAATGCTTCCTTTAGATTAATGCATTTCCTTTATTAATCTGCTCTTTTCCAGATTAAAAAAACATGAATACGTCTACATTTTTTTTTCCCACAAAAATCTTACTGCAATTTAACTCAAGTTTAAACACTGGGTTAATCAAGCCCTTTTCCTCCTCCTGTTCCTTCCTGCCTTCCTTCCTCCTCCTCCCCCACATTCTCCTCCTCCACTCCTTCCTCCTCTACTTTCTCTTCCTTTGTCTTTTTATACTAGGGGAATAATACTTCCTGAAGATTAACTTATCCTTCTCATGTTTACTTCCTGTGCCATTCCTTCCGGAATGTATATCCAGTCTTCATTCTTTATTTTTTTGCATATCATTTAATGTCTATTAACTTCTGACGGTTACTGAGTCTTACCGGCTGTTCTTTATACAATCATTGGGCAGATCAAATGCAAATGTGGTTGTTAGTTTTACAATCACCCAGAAAAAGTGAAAATTAAAAATCAGCATTTTTATCTTTTAATATAAACGAGTGGCATTTCTTACCATAACTGTCAGAAGCCGTGCAGTACACACTATCAGATTACACCACAAAGAGACCAGCACGCTCATATTAAGCTCTGGTTCACTGAATTCTATCAGTCATCAGTTATGAAGGGACAATTTCCCCACAACAGCCTGTTTAGAAAGTGAACCCTTTCTTATGTAGAAGCTTTAGCTTAGACTATATTATCATCCAGGCCACCAATGATAAGATTTAATGGACACTTAAAATTTTTGCTTAGATAAAATCTCCTGTAATTGTTTTTAGACAACTCAAGTGATTCAAGCGTGGTGGCATTTTTTTTCAAAAGTGAGAGCCTCTCACACAGTCAGAAAGTATTCCAGGAAGAAGGTGCTATGTCAGGATCTTATTTTGAACAGGACTGGGCATCTTTGAAAGGGTGCAGGAACATGGGAGCTTTATTGGTAAGACAGAGAAAGAATGTTCTGATCTCTTCCAAATTAAACTTTCAGGTGTGTTACCACCCACTTCCTCTGCCTCAGCTCCAAGTTCTAGAAGATTAACCAAAGCTCAGGCAGATAGCTATAACGCTGATGGAGTTTCCCGGGTTGTTGCTATTCCTAGGATCCCTGAGGAAGCATCTAACTGCAGCAGCAACAAAAGCATTCCTAAGACACACGTGTTTGTTTAAGTCTCAGCAGGTGGAACAGTGGGGGCTGTCATAAGAAAAAGGTTAAGGAATATTCTTAGGCTTGATAAGTTTGAATAAACATTAGGCAATGTCTTTGCGGTTCAGAAACAAATGCCAGGTTGAAAAACAGTCTATACAAGGGTCTGACCACTTAAGTGACCAAGCTGAAAATCTATTATGGTGGGGCTGCATTTACACAGTGTACTTACTTTATATGCTCAGCTAAAGACAACACACACACACACACACACACACACAACACAGTATATTCAATTTTATAGTTACCTACATTTTACCTGGCATTCTACTTGATGTAGAAATACATTCATGAGGGTGTGTCATGAGAACATAGTCCCCATAGCCCTCTCCTAATGCAAGCATCTCGCTTTTATAAGTGTGCCTCTATGATTAAAGATGCATATTCCTATTCAACTTGGTCCTTTAAAGTACATGTAAATTATTTCCTCTGATGCCCAGCCAAGGAAATAAGAAACCTATTGTTACAATGAAAGTGAAAACTGATTGTGTTGGACTTTCTAAGAGATGGTATAATACTAATATTTGTGGGTGGTTGAAAAGATTTTTAGGGGTAATTTTGATTTTAGAACCCAAATTCTGTCTAAGCTATTACTCCTCTCTGATGATGCTCCACTCCACATACATAACTATTACGTTCAGAAATTGGTTTTTAGAGCAGGCACAATGTAAGCATCTCACTTTTTAATGCCACTGAAAAATACTTAATTCCCAGGTCACATTAGACATAGCCCATCTTTCTTTTTATGTATAACCAAAGCAAAATAGTAAAAAAAAAATCCAAGATGTGAATTCTATTTTCTATTTCAGCTCCTCCTGGACTGATACCTACAGAGCTCATTTGCTTGTTATTAATAGGGTCTCTCTTGAACACATACACACTGACACATGTAAACACGCACATCGTATCTTAATAGTTCTGCCCCAAATGGACTTAGAAAATGTCAAAAAGTAATTAATTCAAAAGATAAGGATATACTCAAAAGAATTATTGCTGGAAAAGCCATGATTCCTACAAGAGTTATGTGCTGAAAGGTCAATCTCATGTAGCTCCTGTGAGTCTCTTTGGCTGGTACCATAAAGTAAGTACAAACATGCAATATGGGGCCCCCTTGAAGGTAACCCGTTTCCATGTTTGTACAATTTTAGCATCAGGACCTTCACCACAATAAGCAGGGGTCCCTGCCAGTCCAGACAGCTACAGGATTTCATGCAAACAGTGAAATGATTCATTGGAATGGCTTAATCCATACCATAGAATGAACGCTATAAACATTTCATTGCTAACTCAAGCATAATCACATACAATAAATTAGAAAAGATGTATTTATTTTTATATCATAACTGACTAAAGAATTAGAGAAAACCCTTAGGTAGTTTTGTCTAAGAGAATTATCTCAATATGAGTTCAGTCTGGATGCCTCCTGTTTTTGCAATATCTAAGTTCCGTTCGTCTTCTGCACTCACATCTGCACTGTTCCTTATCCAACACAAGTCTGTGCTTGGGCATCAATTATGCCTGCTAGAACTATTATTGCTATTTGCATATTTTTAACATTTATTTGTAGTCACCGAAAGTTCACTTTTTATATCAAGCATTTATTGATTGTTTTGCTAAAGAGAGGTTTTGTTTCTTCTAAGTAAACTCCAAGATCGAGTCCAATCCCTACTAACCCAGGAATGGCAGGCCTGCCTGCTTGACCCTGAGCCTTTTTCTCTCCAACATGGGTTTTATCTCTTTCAGTTCCTATTGTGATATTTTTGGCCTCACTGCAGGATTGGGAAGAGATTATATTCCATCCTATGGATCAGAAGAGAAACTTCCTGATGGAACCTGAACTGTGTAACTACATAAATATCTTCCTGTCTTTGGCAGCTTGAGAGAGTGCTGCTTACTCATCTCATAACTAGTGTTGTGTGAGCTGTTGTTGCATTCAAAAAAAGAGGAATGCACCTAAAGAAGCCAGAAAAAGAAAGTCATTATAAAAGTTAAGGATATTTATAAGGGTAAGTTGAATATATTCATAATCCAAGTCAAATTATCTTTGGCCTTCTTATTTATAGTAACAATAAGGACACTGAAAATTTGGCCCCCAAATGACTATAACCTATAATAAAGAAAATAATCATTGAGAAAAAGAATTCAGAAAATGAAATTTTTTCCACTCTCATCTGCTGCCACCAAGAAGTCTTTGGCATTCTGGAATCTTTATGAAGAATCTGAAATCTGTAAGAAATAGACTCGTAATGTTACAATTTTCTGTAGCATTTAGGTTTCAGAAATACTTCCCATTGGGCTTGTTCTGCCTACACATTTTTATCCTCTATTCCTAGGGGAAATTGACATTAAAGATATGCCAAAAGTCAGATTTTTAACTGGGATACCAGTTGCTTTTTGACACTGAATTTGTAGCAATGCCTTGAGAATGAAACTTCTACATCTGAATTTCTCTTAAGTCTTCTGGTAGAGAGGGAAAATAGAATTTTTCTGCATTAAAGGGAAAGGATGCTTGGACACAGGATGGGATGGGATCTAGCCCAGAAGTTGCATCTTGTCCAAAGTCATTTACAAATCCCTTGAGACAAAAAGGTAGAAAATCCACACCTGATACAAAAGCAAACTCTAATGATCTCACCAGGAATTTATTTTGTGGCCTTATAAGAACCCCACTTTTATTCCACCTTTTGAGTGAGGTAGAAAAGAAGACAGTTTTCACTGCTGCAAATCTGGCTTGACAGCGCAGCTATCATTAGTTTATGAAACTGGGCAACTTCTAGGATCACACTGAATGTTACAGGACTATCTTCTTCCAAGCTCCCACCATTTACAGGTATTCCTTTTTTCTTCGAGTTAATACTATGCAGAAAAATCTGACATAAATAATAAAATATGCATATTTACATTCCTCTAGTTCTTTTAACATTTCAATGGAGCAAGGTCACCAAAAGATGGTGTAAATTATTATTGTTAAGCAATGATTATTACAGATTTCAAAGGTTTGTGGCATTAAGCAAAAAATATTTACTTTCAAAATCATCTGAGGAGCAAAACTGTTCCAAATTCCAAATATTTTTACCATGTTGAGGACAATTTTCTAAGAGGATCATTCACCTTGATTTCAGTATTAACTGTCAGCAACTTCACTTGCTATTCTAAGAACTAAAATCAAACTTCAATTAAGAAACCAGACCTGTGGAGATGAGAGAGTTGGGTGATAAATGTTTCCTCGTTTCTAGCAACTATTGGATTTTCTCTTTCACTCAAAGAAATAAGAAGCAGGCAAATCTCCAAGGCTGAGCTTTTGGGGGTGAGATTTTTCTCACAACCCTACACCTAATTATCTGTGTGTACCATCAGCAGAGATTCTCAAGGTACTGCTTATTGAAACTGACCTGGTGGGCATTCCAGGTCTTAAGGATGAATGAATAAATAACTCTGCTGAATGCTGCTGAATATGTGATAATGTAATTAGTATTCCTGCCAACAGAATTGAAAATGAGATGTTGCATCTCCAGGGACTTCTGAACTTCTCTGTAAATAGTCTCTCTTAAAATGCGCAAGATACGTATAAGCTAAGCAAAAAGGCTCATTCTAAATTAAAATGCTATTATGCTACAGATGATGTGGATGAAGGGCTTACCGAATTGTCAGTCCCAGATTGACAGGGAAAAGCCATCATTTACATATTTTCCAAGCACATTAAGCCCCCAAAGGCATTTGGTTTCTTCAAACAACAAAAAAAAGCCATTTGGGCTAGAAATAATCCACCAGAGGGACACAATAGTGACCCACTGCTAGTATCTCCATGTCAGTAAAAATAAACATAAAATTTATTTGATCCTAAGGAGAAGGAAAACAAACTGTTTGAGATAAGGTACTTTCTTCTAGATTTCAAAACGAGAATTTTAAAAAGTATGATGTTTCAAAATCATCACAGATTGCTGCCTCGATTTGTTTAAAACATTAAGGTATTTACCATATTGGCACCAAATCAAGTCAATCTAATCAATTTCCCCTTAGATACTTCAGTAACTTAGAATTTAAATGTTAATCAGTTCCATTCAGATTATTTACATACAGGTGCATAGGAAATAATCCAATGGATTGTTGCCCAATATTTGCTAGCTAAGACTGCAAAGACAAGAATTATTTTCTCTTCCTTCCAGAGCATTTGCAAAGGATGAGTGAACTTCCTTCAGACTCAGCAGGACTTCCTCAGTCTGGCTGTGTTTCAACTCAAAATGATTTCCTCCTCAGAAACAAGCATGCGAATGCCAGTTCATCTCTCACCAGAAACAAGAATAGAGATGTATGTCTCATGGCTAAAGACTCAAATCAGGAAAATGTCTAGAGAGCAGCTGCTAGTGGGTCCAGTTCCTTTAATGGAATCACTATAAACTAAAATAAACAGAGGAAAGCAGACCACACACTGAGCCAAGAATCAGAAGTGTTGGTCTAACACTGCCACTAACAAGCTCTGTGACTTAGAGCAAATCACGTAAGTTCTCTGGGCTTCATTGTCTGCCTGTGTAAAGGAAAGCAGTTTGACTGGCCACTCCTTGATTTGTTAAAATATATTGAATGCTTGCAGTTTTCCAGCTCCTGTAACAACCACTGGGATTTCTACTGGAGAACCACCTCACAGAGTCTGCACCCTGGTGCACTGACACTGGCTTTTTGGCTCTCTTTTTTTAATATACATTGACCCCCACCTTGGTTGATTACTCTCAAAACTGTGAAAAGAAGATTGCCACAAGTCAGCATAAACTACTCCTTTTAATCTTTCAAAACTGGGGCCAACCTTGCTTAATTAGGATCAAAAGGTACATGTAAATAATTAATGAATTTACAAGGATCAACCTATTTTCAGTGTCTGGGGCTTTTACTAGATAATAATTCCATATCATCTTAAACATGGCATTTCATAAAAACTTCTAGTATTGGAGATGGGCTGACCAGTGATCATTTTAGAGGTATTAGCAACACTTACCTGCAGAGAGTATGTACTCTGAATTTTTGCTCCTTGGTTTCCCAGATAATATTTTTCTCTACTTAGATTGCTTTCTCTTGGTAATCTTTATCCATCCTAAACCAACCTTCTCTTGTTGAGTCAGGAGGTTTGCTGCTTCCAACACAAATAATTTTCCAATAATATTTGCTTCCATTTTGAAAAGTGAACAGCTATGTATTGAGCAACTATATTTGACCGACACTAGATTTTTATATACATTTTTTCTGTCCTTAGATTTCTATAGCCCAAATGTCATTTCTCATCTCTAGTTCATTGATTTAACACATATTTTTTGACCATTCACCATGCGCGTGGATTTATTCTACGTACCGGAAACACAGTGGAGAGCAAAACAGTCTCTGCCTTCATGGAAGCTCCTAGAAAACGAGTTTCATTTTATTCTCTTCATTTTTTTGTTTTGTTTTGCACATAGTAGAAAATAAAAATTTGTTACAAAACTAGATGCTTATGCTGAAGAGACAAAAATATAGAAACCTGGAAGCAATAAGACTAACTTCAGCTTTGTTACAGGATGATTAAGAATTGTTGTGCAGCAACTCTCTTGATGATCTGATTAAAATCAAGTGCTGTTTGCATCACTGCCACTGTATCCACACTGAAAAAGCTACGGTTAAGCTAGTCTCAGGAATGACTGAGAAGCAAAACACATGCTTTTCAGTGTCTAATTCACCTGCCTGCCTACCTCCCTCCCCCTCCTATCTCTTTCTCCCTCTTTTTTCCTTCCTCCCTCCATTCCTCTCTTCCTTCCTTTAGTCTCTTCTTTTCTTCCAGAATCATATAAATGCTTTTCATAATAACATTTGTTTTAAATTTTCCATCATTTATCTTAAAAGTATTAGCATTTAAGAGATGAGCAGTAGAGAGATGTAGCATTAAATATAAAATTAAAGTATAAAATTTCAAAACCTGATTCAGGAGTAGGGAAGTTTTACCAAGGCAAAGAGCCAATAAAACTTATACTACCTACTGGTGATCAATCGCTTGTAAAGAAAGACTGCATCATAGTTAGCAATGAAGGTCGAGAAGCAGTATGATAGTAAAAGTGTGGTCAAATTTTTACTTCTTAGCATAAGAATTTCTTGGCAAGCATTTTCTAAACTCAGCGTACATTAGCTTTTTGAAAGGTTAATTCCAGAACCTAGTAACCAAGATAGCTGAAAGCTTATTGGCCGAAAAGTTTGATAAAGACAACTGAAAGAAGGGGGAAACAAATCTGTTTTTCTAAGGATATGCCCAACTGATCAAGCTTTCATTCCCAACAGCACACAGATTTCCTGACTTTCAATCTGACACCCATAAATATTCCAGCTCAGCAGGTCTTTGGGTTCCCCCGTCTCTATAAATATACCATAGCTTTTGATTGTTTTATGATGGAAGTTTATTTTATTTTATTTTTGCCTGCACAGTTGGCTTTGTTTTTTTTTCTATGCTTTATAGACCCTTGTCTTTTTATTAGTTCAGTGTTCCCTGTTGATTTTGTGTTTTATATTCCTGCTGTCACCACCAGAACCTCACTGTAAACAAGAATGTTGTATCTCAGTGGGTTATTTTCTGTTAATGACCTGTGATACAGTATATAAATAAACCAGCGAGTCATCCACAGGTGCAGTTTATTAGAGTTATTGCACTGTGGCTTGGGTAATGTTCCTCAGTTCTTTAAAACTTTGCTGCTTTGAGAAGCAAAGGGGCCAGCTAGCTGGCAGTTTTGAAGAAAGAAAAATGAGCCTGTCACTTTGCAATGGATGGAAACCCAGTCTAATAATCATCATTTTAATTTCTCAGTGTCAACATCTAGGTTGCTGTATGACTTAAAAAATTCCACTCAGCCGAATTACCCAAAGTGGTCGTGTTCTAAGAGCTGTCTTGAGCAGGAGTAGAGGGAACACACAACGGCCCCTCCCCACACATAAAAAATAAAACCACAGGGAAAAAGCACACACGATACTGCGCAATTAGAACAAGAGGGATTGTTTTGGGTTGCTCACAGGTGCATAATGAAGACCGATAATGATAGCTTATTAATGAATTCTCATAACCCCTGGTGAGGTAGGTATTATTTAGACTCAGGTTCACGTTGGGCAATGGAGGCTAAGTAACTTGCCCAGGGCCATGCGGTGAATCAGTCCCTCCGAGGGAACCAGAGACACCAAATGAGCTCCTGCCATACCTCATGCTCTAACCACTAGATCATGGTCTGTCTTTGTCTTGGGATGAAATTAGCAGAAGTGAAATTGGAGCTGAAGAGTCAAAAGACAGAAGGAATATTCGGTAATGATTTCAGAAGGGAACTGAAAGGTAATAAAGGACTCTGAAGACACTACGTGCTTCAGTGAGCAGATATGTGCTACTGGCTTTGAAATACATTAGGAACAGATTCTGTCACACATCAGAAGCATTCAGGACTTGCAGAAGACAATGGGAAGAGCAGAGGTAAAGTGGAAAGTACAGTAGAGGAGACCGAAGTTTTGGACATTCTATACTGTTATGCAGTGTACTTACAACATAATTTAGCCCCACATCTTATCTTGTTGGTCACGCTGTGTAGTGAATAAGGCTGTAGGCTTCTACCTTACTAGTTGTGAGCAGAACATTAGTAGATATTCCTTGATTTTTCCTGTTTCCTTATTATTCATAATAATAATAATAATGCTCACTTATAAATATTTATAATTATTTGTCACTGGTATCAGAAAAAAATCTCTAGTTTTTGCCAAAGGTATCCAGGATGACTCTATTCTGAACTAACCAAAGCAGCGCATGCATAATAAATCCCTAGTAATTTAAGATGTTTAACTAGTGCATGCATAGCCATACCTGTCCCTGAAATAATGAGTTTCACTTCGATGCATCTCAATCTTCAAATTTGTTACAGGTCCTTAATCAGACAAACATACTTATTTCTCTTTGCTGTGTTTGTTCTAGAAATATTTCTGCTCAGTGTAACAGCATGATCAGTTAGCTCCACTGTTTTTATCAAGTATATGAAAAACATGCGATCTATGCCATTGCACAAAATTGGTTTGGGGAGTTAGCATTCCAATACAACTTATCAAATTTACTAATTCAACTGAGAATGATCTATCAATGCATAATCTTAGAAAACAAAATACTAGCACACAGATTTCACAATAGCCAAGTCATGGCTATCCCCAGTTACATTCTACTTCTTATTTGCTATCCCATAGTGTCATTATTTAATTCTTGGGTATCACTATTGTTCATCTAGAGAGCACCCATTACTTAAGATGCATGCAGCAGGACAATGGCACTTTTCCTTGTTGTTGGCTTAAATGAGACAGGCAGATCTGACAGAGTACAAAAATCATACCTGGGTTCTCTGTTCATACACCTCATCTCTCTAGCATTTCTCACCACTACTACTTCTGGGAAATTGATGATCCAGTACCAAAGACCTGTACCCATAAGCACTTCTCTCTACATGGATTGCTTATGGTGTTTATATCTTTATAGTGTCCTTATTAATTATATACTAAGACATGATTAAAATGTTGAGAGAGAGGAAAGCCACTTACAATAATGACTTCAGCCTTCTCACTTTATGAAAGCTCTTAAATCATTATCTAATGTTAACTCTACCAACTACTTGGTATAACACTTTTTTCCTTTTTTTCTTGTAAGAAGAAACAACTATAATACTTGTTTACAACCAGGCAAACCATATTTTTTTTTAAAAAAAAGGACAGGAACATCAAATACTGATTGTGATACTTCTTTAATAAGTAATATTTTAAAATTATTATAAATCATAGTGTCTGTTAGGTACATGAGTGTTTCTCAGAACTTCTATTCTGCACTGGTCTACCCAATTTATCATCTGCTTAGAATCTTACATTTTTATTATTTTATACCTAACTTCCATTTTTACTAATTTACTTTCTAACTTACTAAATAACAGCAGAGAAATGAAAAATCTTATTTTTTGCCTACTTTGAGAAATGACTTCAGAGTGACACTTGAAATCAATGTTTGCAGATGCTTGATTAAATGCATGTATGGATGTATATTAACATACATAATTTTTCTTAGTGATTTAAATGACATATAATATTTCATCAAAAATTATAACTTAATATAGAATAAACACTATCAAAAGAGCCTCCAGAGGTTAGAATGTAAGATAATTTATGGAGGGGAGTAAATCCCTCCTCCCCCTTGCTTCCCTCAGTTGAAGCTCTGGGAGCAGCAGATACCAGGAGGTACAGAGCAGAGGGGTCAGAAATCTCAGAAGAGGCTGGGAGGAAATGATCTGCCAGAGGTTAGCATCACAGTGGGCCAGGGGAAAGGACAGTCCACGGCTACAGACAAGCTCTTCTTCTCTGCCTCAGAGAAGTGCTGTATGATGCATATATAGCTTTCTCTTTCTGCCTCTATGTTATCTCACTGTCAATAGACCCCTTTTTCCCCTGAACTGGTGGGGAATTTTGGTATTAGAAATCACAGTAGCCTAGCTTTTGAAGGAAAATTAGAGATTTACTCAAACTGTCACCTAATGCTTGAGCCCATCTCTCATTACTTGATCAATAGAAATCTACCTCTACCTGAATACTTGCAGTGACTGTGAATTAACCATGTCTCAAAGTAGTTATTCCAAATCCTGCCTCCCTGTAGCTTTCAGCCATTTTTCTAGCCTGCCTTATGGAACAGTCACCATAAACGACTCTCAGGTGTCATGCTCCAGAGTTTTGATGGCAGCCATCACTGGTGAGTTCCTCTTCTCCTGACCTGAGATGCCACATTACACCAACAGTTCTTCAAGTCAAGTGGTTATGAGACCCCCTTATCTTCCTGGCTACTGTTTTCTTAATGCATGCTGGTTTGTCAAGATCCCAACAATAAATGTTTTCTAAGAATGGAAACAATATTCCAGATATAGTGTAATCAATGCAGTGTGTGATAAGGATATTGACTTCTAAGGTCTAGCTATACCTCCACTAATACTATTTGAATTTTCTTAAATGGTTGATCAGCTGTATCACAGAATTGGCTCATAGTAAGCTCGAAGTCAGTTAAAAATTTCAGACATTTTCACATATATATATATCCCAATTAGGTCTTTCCTACCCTGCCTTCATATATCATAAGACTGCATTAATAGGGAAAATGTTCAGGAAAAAGGAGATAAAATAACCATTCTATGTTGTGCTTATAAGCTCTCACCTGAAGTATATGTGTCAGTTCACAACCTTGGGAGCTTCCCAGGTGAAATATGAAACTGGATCCCATACAGAGACAGTAAGGGAAACCCAAGAAAGAGGCAGACCACTCCAGGTTGGTAGGTGGCAGTTTCAGTAAGAAAGGGAACTTACATACAAGGCTTGTCTTGGGCAGCCACAAGATGAGTCTGAAACAACCTCAAGGGCAAATCAACTCCTACTCCAGCATTCGCAGAGATGCAGACTTGATGGCCCTCAGAAGACTGAGTATGGCCAATGGCGGACATTAAAATTCTGTTCTGTAATTTTTGTCTGCAGCATACTTCTCCTCCTTTTGGAGATGAGTCCTTTTGCACATTTCTGGTCTTAATTATCATCTTTAAATATCTATAATTTTTCAAATATTCCAATCAGTGACATAGACTGCATTGCAAATAATTTCAACCCATAAGATATAATTCATATGGACCTAGACATGTAAACAGTTTGGTTGAAAGATCTCATAGTATCCCCAAATCCCAAGACCTAAAAGGCTTTGAACCACTAAAGTTTTTTTTTTCCTTAAAGTTTGTGCTGACTTCCTCTTTTAACCTAAACTGATGTAAGTCATTAGTTATGTCTCAATGCCACTACCACATCCCATATGCCTCTGTTGAGAATGAATATTTTCTTGATTTTTCCCTCTATTTTGTGACTGAGTCTATTTGCATTAAGAAATGATGTGACTAACAGTGGGAAGAAGAAAGGGAGCATCTGGCATTATTAGTAGCATAGAGCTTGGAGTTCCTGTAGATGTTTCAGGTGGTACAGCTAGGAAGCATGTTACTGAAGGGTAGGAGATCATGTACTACTTAAAACAGAGAAAGACAAGTTGTTGAAGGTTTTTAGTGACCATGATAAATGAAAACCAATGAAACATAAAAATAAAACAAAAGAATACCACAAAACCTAAAATACCTTAAACATTTGCTTATCAAGTCAGTTTGACATTAGGAAGGGAATATAACTACTGACTGACTTGTTGGTCATGGACAAGCTAGAATGTACCAAGCAAAATAGAAAACTGAAGATGAATGGAATATTTAGTAAGTTGTCTACACAAAATTTAAGGAGTATCATGGCACAAAGTTTCAGAAAACCTGTTGGAAAGGGGTTTATATAGATTATGATGGTAGCTGAAAAATTGCATTGGTGGACTTGACAGGATAATATCTGGGAAAAAAAAAAATCCTGCAAGATGAGCATGTTTATAATACTGGTGGACTGATGCTGTGTTTCTACAAAACCCTTAAACATAGCCTATGAGAGAATACCAACAGGAGAGATCCATTTCCCAGAAGGCAACACTGTGGGCACACACCAGCTGAAGATGTAGGGGCTGAAAGAGCCAGCATGAGATGTTTGGTAGAGGTATGCAATTCATCTGTGTGTTATTGTGTAGACAAATATTTTCTAGCAGCACAACTTATTGCAAGCAAGCTAGAATGGAAAAAATATCTGTAAAATTTTATTGCTTCTGGACACAAATCTCTCTTGAACTTTTTGTAAAAAGAAATGTTCTGGCATTAATTTCTCTCAATGAGGCATTCAGCCTTGCAACTAGAGTTTTACTCTGCCCTACTCCGAACTGATATGATGACAATTATGACAATTGTAGGTGAGGAAAAAAAATTTTTTTTCTCTTTACCCATCTTGGATTCATTGGCTGGTGCCCTGTAAGTTATACTGGCAAAGGATAAATTAATTACAGAAAAACAAAGAGGAATTTATTAACATATGCATCGCTCTTACACATGGGAGCACTCAGAGATGAGTAACTCA
This sequence comes from Camelus ferus, assembly GCF_009834535.1. Taxonomy (NCBI): domain Eukaryota; kingdom Metazoa; phylum Chordata; class Mammalia; order Artiodactyla; family Camelidae; genus Camelus; species Camelus ferus. Next base: position 34,011,206 of record NC_045701.1, on the reverse strand, counting down.
AAGGGGTAGTTAGAACTAGACTTGTAGAACATCTTAATAACAATAATGAAAACAATAAATTTTTAGAGAATTGATATGATGACTAAGGCTTGGAGTTTCTAAGGTGGCAAACTGTGGGAAGGTAACTATATGGATGAACTAATTGAAGATAAGGGCTGGTGACTGAAGTTTGCTAGGTAGACTCCTTTGGTGCCATCTCTGGGCTGAAAGGGTAGCTTCTGTCCTTCCTGGTAGAGAGGGAAGGGAGGACACCTTTACAAACTTATGTCCTGCTTTTAGGAAAATAGAGGGCAAAGAGCTTTCTTGTATCTGTTTCTCCTCAAGCCTTCAGTTCAAAATAATCCTTATGACAAAATGGCATTTTGGGGGGTGGCATAAATCTATTACCCTTCACACTGATGTAGTCCTTTTCTTTAAGATTTTCATGCAAACATTGTAAACATTTATGGAGTGTATAGCACAAGTCTAGTCAGTTTGATTTTATGTTTGAAACTTCAAAAAATTAGAAATGAAAAGCTTATCATCTCTTTCTATTTCATTTATCAGTTTACTTCTATACATATAAACTAATATGATATTTATAGTTTTTAATCTGACTTGTAATGATTATTCCTATATTTGATTGGAGAAATTTTAATGTCATTGATTATAGGGTGCTGCTCCAGGCCCTGCTGGATTTTTTTTTTTTTTTTGAGTACACAGTATATGCATATACTGTTTTTATAAAATCTTTAAAAAAAAAAAAAAAGAAGAAGAATTTTGAAATACTTCTGGCCTGGCAGTTTTCAGATTTATCTATACAATATATATTTATCTATACAATTATTTATTTGTTGTCTCTCCACTAGATTATAAGCTCCACAAAAACAGCAACTATATATGTTTGTTTTCATTTTATTACAGGCACATTTCTGCATGCCTGGTAGAGGATAAATGTCTATTTAAGAATAAGTTAAAATCGGATGTTACTCTTCAAGTTTTTCCTCTCCTCTCCTAAGGTGTAATTCCTCTTTACCCTGTTCTTCTGCACCTAGTTTGAAGGCTATTCACACTCTGAAGGTGTTTACCGATTTGCACCCTCTCACATATCTGATGTCCCGAGATCCTTTCCCCAAAGCATCAGGCGCATCCCTCTCTTCCTTCTTTGTCATCCTGCTGAGAATGTGGATTTTAAAGCCTTGTTTTCTTTTCTCTTTGAACGCTTTGCCCACCAAGTCTCAGATCATTTCCAGTGTTCATCTTTGTAAATAATTCATAGGTTAATGCCAATCTTTGTGTGTGTTCTTAGTTTTGTGTCCCTCTTCCAAGTTATTCACGTGTCAGTATACAACTTAAACTAATCATACAGTCCTCTAAGCAACTGCAGGATTTCTCTGAATGCTTCTTTTTTCTCATGGATCATTTGCAATTGTATAGTCCCAATGCCATTTTCTAGAATCTTTTCTATCAGCCACATTCTTTCCCAAATCTCTTATCATGGTGCCATACTAATCATCTCTTTCAACTACTTGAAATATTATGTGACTAACCTGAAGGTAAAGTGGAATGAATTGAGCTATTAGTATTTAGTAAGTATTATCTAGCTTTTGCCAATAGTATCTCATTTAATCCTTACAAGTGACCTTAAAGATTGGCATTCTTATTTTATTGATGAAGAAACTGAGAGAGATTAAGACGTATACTTTCACTCTGTCACACCATTTACATGTCTAACCACATCTAGCATTATCTTTGCTCCTTATCACCAATTCCTAGTCAACCTTGTCACTCCTACTCAAGTTCCTGTACCTTTGAATTAAAACCTGCTTTATTTTGCTTGTTAAACAAAATAATATCCCAGATAATGTTTTCTGGCATTATTTCTTTTCTCTTTTGTGAGACTGCAACTGCCAAAAAGTTACAAATTTTATATTTTTTTGTTTATTTTTCCAGTTGACTTGAAACTCCTTGCCTCTGGTCAAGTTCTGGAAACTAAATTTAGAATTTAGAAAAAGGGAAGTGAAGTTAGAAAACTCATTTGTTGAGTGTCTACTATGGCAAAAGTTATGCTAAGTCTTAATTTTTATTAATTTCTTTATTTTTTTAGAAAACATAAGGTATTATTATATTCAACTAATTGTTCTTTTTCCTTTTCCTTCCACTTAATTGAATTAGAATTATTCTTTCCAGTAAGCATAATTAGTCAAATCTTCTTCCCAGATGTACCCCAACTTCCTTCTCATACACACTCAACAAGGCTACATGAGGGAAAGAGGTATCTTTTCCCCTATGTACTGAAGTGATTTAGAATTTCCAAGACGTGGCTTGGAGAATAAAGGATTCTTGCTACAGATTATTTAGAATATTGAAGGTGATTTTTCAGGAAAACAGTGGGGTTTTCCCTTGACTCCTAATAGACATACATATAGTGAAAAGGGAGTATTGGTAGGACGCTATATTGAGAGGAGACTCAGGAATGTATTGCCATTTAGGTAGTAATAACATTTTTTGTGAAATCCTGTCATCTCTGCTATGGGACATTACCTACTTTGGAGGCATGGAAAGTAACAGCAGGCAAAAAAAAAAACAAAACCTTCTTAGTTCTGTTGGCCAAATGGCCTGTAGCCATGGCTGCAGAAGTATCGGGTCTTGCAATTCTTAATAATATCCCTCTAACCAAAACTGTATCATTAGAAGAGGCAATATATTTCCATTGTCCCTTTATGGGCATGAATCTCATTGTCACTAAGTTTAAGAGGATATTTGATAAAATTTGCTTTCTCATTCAAAATTTTAAGGTGGTTTTGCTACCTAGTCATGGATTGTTGTATATTCAAAGACAATAAAAAATCTGTTTTTTCCTATTAAATTTCTTAATAGAGTTACTGAGAGTATATGGGAAAAACTCTACTACGCTGGTATATTCTGTCACATATGTTGTCCTCCACTGTAATGTTTCAGATTTATTTATTAATGTAATGCATTTTTCCATATACCAATCAATTCCATTTAAAGTCTTTGATCAACTGGGCAACTTACTTGGCAACCACATATTCCCCAGTCCTCCTCCTGTGCCTTTTCTCATATCTGAGAAACAAATTCACTTTTAGAAAGACAGAGCTCTAATGAGCCCTTAGGAATCTTTGTTCAAAGATGTTCAGTCCACCAGGGATCAGCTAAGAAGGTGTCTGAAATGTGAATTACTTACTGATTAGAAGCCAACATTAGGATTTTTTTTTTCTGTTTCTTGAGGTCACCAATCAAATTCAAATCATGTTTTAAATTCCACCCAACACCAAAGCCCTTTTCTTAGACAAAGCCTTTTTTTTTCTGAGAAGAATATTTCAAAATCATGGATTCATGTCTTTCAAACTTTGTGGTGGATGAAAAATAATGCTTTAAAGAACTTTGATCCTTTGCAAACAGGACACCATTAGATGGTTTAAATAGTGTCCTTGCCAACTCCCCAGGTCTAAAATGTGTTTTATAGACAATGTGACTATTATTAATGGTAGTTGAATTATTAGAAATTAAAAGGTTTCTAAGCATTATATAAATAAAAATTTTTAAAGCATTTTAAGGAGTTTGAAAGCATTTTAAAAATGTAAAGAATACAAAAGAGTAGTGAGCTAACCTCTTTAGTTCTTCCTCTCATTAAATTGTAGAAAAATTTTAGCTTTTAATTAACTGGCAAAAATATGGGAAAATCCATAACCATATATACGGCGAGGTTCTTTCTCGTTAGACAGAAAGCAACATCAGCTGAGATGCTATTTAGATCCGCAGGAGCTTAGTGTGACTGAGGGGTCGATATTTGGGGGTGGCACAATGAACAGAGCAATTATTTTTTGTGTTTGTGAGGATACATCACCAAATCTGTATCCTGACTTGTCCTCCACTCCTTAGGGGAGAATACATCTTAGGAAATCTTCAGTGTTATAAGAACGAAAGGAAGGAAATGTTTAATTAAACAAGGAGGCTATTTGACCGACGTGGCTTTAATGCCCTGGCAGCCTTCGTAAGCAACGCTAAATCTAAAGTTATAAATGCCTCAGGTTTTAAGAAACCGAGACCAATAAGGACAACCAATCACAAAGAGCCAACCTGGTTTCAAGCTGTAGCCAAGCAATAATTTCCTTACTTTGCTCCTGCCGTTTCTCTGTGGAGAGCCTCCCCCTGAGCTATAGGTGGTGACTTCCTAACCATTTCTCATTTGGCATTGCCCAATTCAAACTGATTTTTAATCAAACAAACTTAAAATTTTTAATATGCCTCCATTTATCTTTTAACAGAAGTTAGGGAGGAAGGAAGGTGGAAAAGAAGGAAAAGAGCCCAAGGGAGAAAGGGAGTGGGGAGGAGGGGAGGGAAAGAATCATTATGAAAATAACAAAAACCCTAATTTGCACCTTTATCTGCATCTCCTAGTAGCAAAGGACTGTTACCTGTGTCATTAACATATGGGTCTCCATTATTCAGTCAGTTTCATCTTCATGTTAATGGCTATTATTTAAAGTTTCAGGGAACTCAGAGAGTTTGGTGTCATCTGAGGCTAGGTAGAAATGTCTTAAATAGACTAGTTTGTAAAGCTACTGCAGTTTAAACTAATACCACTGGTTGGTTCATCTTATGCAAAAGGAGATACAGATCTCCCTGAAACCTTCTATTTTTCTTTCCTCCTTCTGCTTAGGGAACTGAATAGAAACTTTAAAGTTTAAATTAAAAGAATCTTCTTTCATTCAATTTGGAGGTGGGAAATTGGAGATTGCTTAGTCTAGAGAACTTTCAAAGGCTTGATACCTAAATGTATTCACTGGGTGAATTTTTCCTGATGATGAGACATCATTTGAATACACTGAAGCCTCATCATTTACCAGGTTGGTAATAATTCTGATACAAAAATAGGCCTCCATAGGAATGCGGCTTGAACCAATAACAAGCAACAGTGCTTCCTTTGTGATAAATTGACACTAAAGCCCAATCCTGAAAATCTCTTATATTATTTAGAGGAGCAGTGATCAAAGACAGAAGAGAAGAAAGAGCTGGCAGCCTCGTATATTCTCCACTGATGCTGAGATAGTGGCAGTAATAGAGAATGCAGTTACTACCAGGGAGAGCTGGAGAGCAGCTTTAAACCTCACATTCATATATCTTCTGGAAAAGTCAGAGGCAGGAGTGAAAAAAAGTCAGCACAGTGTCTTCAGAAAGTTCTTTAAAACTGGCCATCAAATTGCTGCTCCCCAACAGGACTGAGGTGAAGTACAAACTTATGTAGATCAAAACAAAAGAACTGGAAAGTCACTGGAATGCTGATGGGAATGATAAAAAAAAAAAAGCTAAGGGTTCGCTAATGAGGGTGGTTTCAATCCAGGGAGAATTTAGTCATTCCCTTTTCCAGTTTATACAACATTTTGTCATTAGGCTAAAATTCTTAAAATCTGGTTTTCTCCACATCATTTTTTGCTTAAAACTCCCCATGTGTCCCCATTGCTTATAGGACTCTGTCGAAAGCAGCTCTTTTGCCCTCTCCTGTGTGTCCATTTCTGTCCCCCTCTAACCTTAAAAGAACCTAATTATAGAAATGAAATCAGTAAGCAATTTGAAACCAACTCCTGACATGCTCTCTTCAATGAGCACCATGCCTTGTTTAACCAGTCAATTCTTTTCCTAGGTAAACAGAAGTAAGAATGAAGAATTAGGCAGTTAAAGAATGATTAGCTCTCTACCCTCAAAAGCCCCCTTAGCAATCCTGCCAGCAGATCACGGGGTAAGGCAACATCTGAAGAAAGGCAGCCAATCTGCACACAATGGAGAATGATGCAGAATCCAACCTCCCGCTTTAATGATTCACTGGGATTCCTCCCCACCATTTCTCCTTTTAAAAACTGTCAGGGCTGAGCAAAATCTTCAGAGTTGGTCTCTGGACAGGAGACCACCATCTCCCCAGATTGCCAGCTTTTCTGATTAAAGCACCTTTCCTTTCTACTGACACTTGTCTCTCAAATTATTAGCTTTTGAGCAGCAAGTAGCTGAACCTCAGTTTGGTAACACTGTGCAGCCGAACAGCTCTAGCAAATTGCTGGACACATTAAAAACTGATGACCAACCAAATTTAAATCTCACGATATAAAAAGTTTATTGACAACTATCTGTACTATAGCTTCCTAAGAAATCAAACAGTTATAGCTAGCATAACATATCATTACAGGAGATCTTAATCACTACCAATAAAATAGTAATTCATTTATATATGCATTTTTCATTACAAAAACATGTTCTTTGCAGATAAGAGTTCAATGAGTCAACCCTCCATACATATACATGGCAGTGCCTACAACTAAAGCAAATATTTCAGTTTATTCTCCCATATATATTGTTGCTTGATTATTTGCATTAACCAGATCTATTCCATAACTTTTACAGTGCTGTTTCACTCTTCCTCTTTTTTCTTTTTTTCAATATTCTCTACTAATTTTCACAACAAAGTTAGTTTCCATTTGTTTTTACAATCTATGTGACCATATTCTAATATTTTGCTTCGTATGTTTTCTCAGAAATTTTACAAAGGTTTCATTCATGTTTATGCTTCTTAAAACTTTTAAGCATTCAAATAAATAAAAGTTCAGCAATGTATGTAATTTTTATAAATGATATTAAGTTAAATTTATAATCATATAATAACATAAGGTGAGAAAGTCCTACATCATAAATTGAAACGTAATTTTGTTTAGACTGCATTGTACCATTTTTGTGCTTATATCATAACATATAATAATTAAGTTTTTATTAAAATAATGAGCAGAGGAACATACAAATATATGTATAAGTTTATAGAACTATATCTATCTATGGGTAGATCATGTGTATTTTTCTCTTCTTCTTTCCTTCCTTTATTCCTTACTTCTTTCCCTCCTTCCTTTTTGTCAACTGCACAGGAAGTGGAAATTTACAATGATTCATGACTTGTAATTTAAGTCCTTAAACAATCTAGTTCAAATATATCTTTCTAACTTAATGCTAGCTACTCTTCTATATAAGCCTTTGACTTTAACTTGAGTGTATTACCCTATCACAACAGGGCACTCTTCCTATTTTTCCACCTTGCTTATATTGTTTCTCCCATAACAGTACCTAACCTCTGCTCACTCTTTCCATACTCTATCTTGGTCATGTCTGTCATGTTCTAGTCTCGTATGTGCCGTCTTTGATTTCCTCGAACCATGACATCCCACCCAGCTTACACTTAATCAGAATCACCTGCATGTCCTTTGGTGGCTTGCTTTGTCACACAACTATCCATGGCCTTACCTCCTGCCTCCTCAGCTATATTTTAAATCCCAGGAGAACAAAAACATGGGCATCTCATTTCATAGCACCTCGTGATAATTTGACAGCTTCTGGGGAGTAGCTGTTGTAGGTGTAAATGAATGATAGAATGGAAATAATTCTGCCAGTTTGTCTAGGGGACAATCAGAGATTTTAGATTTATTTGATTTTTATGTTTTAGTTTGTTTGTTTGTTTCATGGAGTAAGGGAAGAGGAAGAAAAGGCAGAAGACTACTGCCTCTGACATCATAAGAATGTTCTAGACCTTTGTTGGAGGTACTATTCAGCCTTACAGCTGAAATACTTGTCAACATGGCTATAGTAATTATACCACTGCTCTGGATTTTATTTTCTTATACTGAAAGCTGAATGGGAGTACAGTCCTCCTAGAACAGGTAGCAGGATAAGCCAGGTGACGAGTATTATTTTCCAAAGAGGAAGGAGAGAGGACGGATGTAGAAGGCCAAAAAAGATTAACTTAACAATTTGGGTTTCTTTATGTAAGGCACCAAGCCACTTTCCTACACAAATCTGAGAATGCTCAAGTGATTTCTTTACATCTCTAGTCAACTTGAGCTCCCTTACGGAGTCTGAATACCTCCCATTATCTGCTGTGAATATAGAATTACCTTCTCAGCAATACATGTAGACCCTTCAGGGTTACAGCCCTGAGGATATAGAAGAGATTGTGGCACCCTTGGGAATTTGGAAAAAGAACCTTCTGAAGCAACAGCTCTTTTAGTAGAGAAACCAACTTAAAAGGTGACTGGCTAAAGGCAGCCCTGATAATGGATTTTTTTCTTCAGTCAAGGTAGTGCTAATAGTAGGAAGGTCTTGATTGCTTTGTTTTGCTTTGTTTTAAAAATTAGTATTTTGGGCACCATGGATATTGGAAAAGTGGTTGAGGGAGCTCAGCCACAGCTGTGGGTTCAGCTGGAAAGGGAGGAAGGAACTGCAACTCATTGTAGACAGTTTCCCCTGGGGTCCCTGTTTTGTTGGCTTTGAATGAGGCAGAACATTGTTTTCCAAAAATACTCCTATTTTCATTATGATCATCATTGTCATTATCATCATTATTGCTATTCTCCGAATCACCCATCAGAGCAAACATTCACATATTGACAGCGCCTGAATATAAGCGCTTTAGTTACTTTCTCAAAACAAGAGTCTGCAGGGTCACCCAGTTTTTGTTGCTTCATAAGCAGGGGCCCTCCAATTACAAACGTTCTGAAATTACCTTTGTGTTCCATTCACAAACCACATAGATGTATTTTTCTCATTAAGTGCAATTCCATGATGAGAGAAAAGTAAAGTGGCACATATATATTAGCCCATAGAAGGTAAAGCTATGCTTAGAATGTCCTAATTCACCAGACAAAGAATAGGATAAAGTTGTCAAAAGTTGAGATATTATGGGAGTTCCACTGAAGGCTGAGGTATTTCTGTATACCCCAAAGTTTCAAATCAGGTGTTTATTGCCTAAAATATGTCTCAGAAAATTAATGAGGTAGGTTATTACCCACAATGTCTGCAGTTTTTTCCATTACCAGCTATAAAAGCAGGTAGCAATCTCACTGTACCTTGAAGGCATCATTCATTATAAATTATTTGCTTCCAATCATGAGTGGAATACAGTGAAAGGAAAAGTACCAAGGAAGGTCTTCACTGTGCTTTCTTAGGACACAAAAATAGGATCACTGAGCATCCATGTTACATTTTGAATTCAAATGATTGATTGGTAACTGGATCCTTGCTATTATCTGAAACCAGACTGGTTTCTTTCCTTATTTATTTTTTTTAAACTAATAAGAGCCTGAGGCATATTCTCTTATCTAGAACAGTAACTCATTACTGAGAAGTATTTTCATTTGTATCTTCTCTCAGTCCTACTTTTGTTCCAACCAACTGCTGGTGAAGATAAAAGGTAGGGGTGGGGAGAAAGTGTTCCTTGTGGTTAACTCTGCTCCTGTCCTATCAGAGAGAACCAAGAGGTAGATTTCTGCTCCTTACTACCATGTTTGGTCATAGATCCAGATTGCTCTTGGAGGACAACAAAAAAATCACTCTCTGTTGATGACTGTCTGTGATCATGCAGAAGTCTTCAAGATATCCAGTCTGTAACCATGAGTAAAAACCGCAGTGGCCAATCATGCAGACACTTCAAATTAGATTCAAATATATTTGTATACACAGATGAACTTCATGTATGATTGCCAAATTTCTCCCTTATCTTTGCTATTTAAATCCAGACTTAAACTTTCATATCACACTTGATTAAAGTACACGATTATTCCACATAAGACTCCAAGGTGAAACAGGCAAGACTCTGAGACTAACAGTCAGTCCTACGGAGATAACAAAGGTGGTAAAAATCATGGACCACGGAAGTTCCTCGGGATTCTGCTTGTGATGTGTTGTGAAATACTAATAGTTTGACATGTTTAAATAGGGGGGAAGAGATAATTACTCAAAGAGCTTGCCAAAATTAAGCGTAGGACTAATCAAGGCTAGCCTGACTGCTGTAATTTCCTCTTACATTGAAGAGAACCCCCACAGGCAGTAGGGGTGCCTGATGGATGTTCTCCTTAGGAAGTGTGTGGTCATGTCTGATAAGCACAGGCAGCACAACACCATTTATTCTCATCAAAGCTTCCCAGGCAGGAAAAATTAAGAGATAGAGATTACCATTTAATCTGAAAGAACTGGGATCTTTATTCAGCAGTACTTATAATTTATGTACTTGAATATTTTGCTATACTTAAAACCTTGAAACTTCCAAGTATAAAAATTACTGCTAGTTTTCTTAGAGTACCAATGGTAGTAACAACTTACCTTTACATAGACTTCCACTTTGGAGCTGGATTCTTTATCTTAATGACTAAAATACATTGTATCTCTGTAGCAATAGTGATTTGTTAAGGGATAAAATATTGTAATGAACAGAAATGCATTCTAGTGTCTGTTTTTTTGGTTCATTCACTCATTCAACAAGTTACCATCATCTTTGCACCATACATTCTGCCAGAATTTGAGGTTACACAGCTTATCTTAGCTTAAGGTAGGTTTCACTCTAATGAAAATGAACCACCAAAAATCTTAGATGCCTTTAATGACAAAGACTAATTTGTTGCTTATATATCTCTTGAAGGTTGGCTTTGACTCTGCTCTACGTCAATCTTCATTTTGCAATTTAGGGTGAATGAGCAACCCCTGTCTGCTCATGCTGGTCTCATTGTAGTGGGAAAATAGCAATGGTAGAATCACATGGTGGTTTTTAAAATTTCTGCCTGGAAGTGGCATATGTTACATTAACTCACATTTCATTGGCCAAATTAGGTCACATCTAGAAACCAATTGTCAATGAGGTGGAAAAAGTAATCCTTCTGTCAAGAGGTCTTGGAAGTGAGGGGCAGTGAATATTTCTGACAATAATGCAATTTACAACACTGCCTAAGGGTACTTACAGTCTAGATGGAAAGCTGAAAGTTATGACACAGAAGTGCTACAGGGCATGCGACAAGCAGAGTTCTGTATTAGCATCTATTAAGGTTCTTCAACTTGCCCCCTATTAAACGTTGCAAATATGTACTCTTTTGGTAAATGTTTCTGTTTTCCTTATACTAAGTTAAGGAAGATATTTGCCAAAAGAATACCAACATAACCCAGGGTTCATGGTAAAAATAAAGCATTTGGAAATGTAGATCAGATATATAGTGATTTCTCTATATGAAGCCACGTTGACTGAATGTCCAATTCAATTGACCGTGTAGATATTGACCATCACAATCACAGGAGGAAAAAACTCTAATTTAATGGAAAAATGACTGATTCAATAGTCACATATCAATACAGTCTCTTGATCATCCAATAACTTTAGATCTCCTTAAAAACCAAATGACAAGGGCAAAGAAGTGGAAACATATTAAAATTCTCATGACATCCCTCGCTGACCTTCATTAGGCCACTGTTGGTTTGCTTTTGGCTCATGTCTTTGTACTAGTTCATCCAACTCCAGATGAATGCACATCACACATTCCAGCCTAAACCTCATCTGAGAATTTTCATCTAATTTCATTTAATATGAAATGCCTCTAACATCTAATAAAATTTGATAATATTCAGTTGCCCAAAGGGGCTGATTGTTAACTTGTCTGAAAACTTGTGATTCAGTTTAGTCATCCTTAGAATTTATAGTCAGTAAGTGTATCCATATAAATAATTCAACTACTAAGGAAAGACAGAATCTGTGAAAATGGTGGAATTTGCAAAACTTTCATTATCATGTTTAACATCTGAGGAGCTCTTAAAACTGAATACAAAGATCCATTGCTTAATGAAGGCTATTTTTTAAAATAAGTATAATATAAGTTCTTAACTTTGCTTGAAACTAAAATTGCAAGTAAAATTCTTCTAGGAGAGAAAATTAAATGACCATTTTGATAAACTAATAGATTTAAAAAGTAATAGGTATCTAGGGTGACCCCCTGTTGTTACTGAAGGAACAGTGAGTGACTCAAAGACAGAGGACATGAACTACACCCAGTTCTTCCTTCAGTGAAACGTGCTATCAGAGCAGTAACTTGCTGTGCTCAGATATTCTGAATTTTGAAACTGAGTGATCTGGATCAAGTGCTGGTAAATTTGCTAGAAATCATATTCCTTTCTTTCTTCTTTTCTTTATTGATTGAACTATAATAACTGGACTACTAAATCTAAATATGTCAGACAAAAAAGTAGTCACTGGATAATGTCTTAAATAAAACAGTTATGGTCTCTGCTCCCAGGAATGTGGTATCAACAAAAAAAGGAAAAAGAAACAAATTGTTGTAGTAGGTTCCATGAAATAAATAAAGCCCTGATACCTAGAAATCTATGTAGGTAGTGAAGGATGTCTTCTCTGAGGAAGTCAATAGCCCAGGTCTAAAGAATGAGAACTGGGGACAAAAAGTGTTGCAGGCAGAAAAATTAGCTTCAGCCATGTAAAGGATTTGGTTTTTATTCAAGTGCAGTGGGAAGTCATGGATGAGTTTACAAGCAGGCAAGTAAGAGGAGGTGATTTATGTTTAAAACAATTGATCTGGCTGTTGTGGGAAGAATGAATTATAGAAGGGTAAGAGTATAGGCAAGGAGATACAGTGAGGGAAACTGCACTGGCCCAGGCAAGATGTGATGGGAAACTGGACTAGGAATAGTGAGAGGCTTAAAGCATGTTGACAAATAGATTAAAGTATGGCATTTTAGTTATAAAAACGGATTCACAATTAATTTCCAGACGGTAACTCAAGACAAATTTTTGCATATACCAGATTAAGTTCAAAAATACTTTTTGCAAAAATCTTTCAAAGGCTCATCTAGAAGAGTCACACTTGCCAATGTGCTCCAGCCATGGCCCAGAGACTATATCACCAAGACCCCAGGTTAGAAGAAACAGTCAGCATTACATGTCTCCTAATTGCCCCAATCCTCTAACTTGTGTGAAAGAAGCTGATGAAGTCAAAGGGTTTTGCTCAGTATAAGTTTTAGATATTTGCATATCAGAGATGCCATAATTATATGCAGATAACCATTTTGGATCATGTTTTATATGGATAATTGAGATGCTTATACCACTTATTTTGTATTTTTAAAATACATTTTTTCTGTGACCACCTTTAAAAAGCACCTTTTACTGGTTCTACTTGAGACTGTTTTCCAAAACCACTTCCAAAATTCGGCACTCTGAGTAAAAATGCTCAAAACCTCCTGGTAAGCCTGAGTATTGATTATCTTCTAATCTAGTTTTGACTTTGCCTTGAAACTTCAGCCATAAAAGATTTAAAAGATTCTGCCCTTCACTAAAAGCTATCATCTGTAATCCTTGCACTTGCCCATTTCAGAATCCAGATGACTGAATGTCACATTCAGTTACCTTTATAAACCCCCAAATCAAAGTTTCTAATATCAACACTTGCCTCACTCATCACTCTTGCTTCTCAACGCCCAATTTATTGGTAATTCTTTACCACCCCTTGCCACTTACTGTCTGCAGGGCTTGAGTGGTCAGAGCAGCTAAGCAGGCTTCTGGAATCAAACAGCTTTAAAAGTTCCACAAATTTCACACTGAAAATGGGAAAACATAAAAATAGTGCATGTCAAAATGTCATCCCATGTTGACGGTAAATCACTTAGCTACCATTTAGTTTGTCTTTGGTGTACTATTGGGAACCACTAGCAGCTGCTGTGCATGTGCCTGTGTGTGTGCGTGCATGTGTGCTTCAGTGCAGTTTCTTAAGCCCTTGGAAAATGCTGCAGCTTTTGCCTCCATTCTTCTTTTTTAACCTTTTACAAATAGCCAAAATTATGTATGGATATGCGATTTTACTGTCCTTTTCTCTCAAATGCAGGCAATAAAAGTTGATTTGCACTAACAAGCTAAAAGCTCTGAGTGCTACCAGACTCTGCTGCCTTCCAGGAGGGAGAGCAGCTATCAGATCCTATGATGGTAGAAAGTATTTTCACAATAGACATCACAAAGATTTAGAAGCCAAAGTTGGGATCCAATCTATTGTTCAGAAGTCAGTCAGTATAGAAGAAAAGACTCAACTGAAAATTGGTCAGAGTACAAACTATCTTCCTCTTCTGCTGCTTCTGATTTCAGTTTAGTCCAGATAAACTATAGCTGCTGCAATCTCAGCCCTCCCTACCCTCCTCCACACTTTGCAAGGATTCTGACTATGGTAGGCTCAAGGGGTTAGCAATAAGATATAAACATGTTTACGAGAAAATACGTGCTAGAAATATCCTATCTTTATGCCATTGGCTGGCAGTTGAAACTTCCATTAGTTAGTTACAAAGAAAAGTAGAAAATACAGTCAAAGAATATGTTAAAAATTAAAATATTCCTCTGATTATATGCATCTATTTTTCCCATTTTACATTTCATTGGCAAATTTACTAAATTTGAAAAAAAATGTTAATTTGAAAAGATGTTACTGTGGTCCTGCAGAGAATTGTGGGCTAGAAATACAAAGCTGCCAATTTGCTAAAGTAGATTTGCCTAAAATATGTATACATTTTCTTCTTAAAAGGTGAAATTATAACTGGGTGGTTTCAAATTTCAACCAGCATACAGAATAGGCATACAACCACTATTTAACCACCATGATTATGCTGTTCAGGCAAACAAAAAGGTGTCCCTAGAAAGGGTGGAGATTCCATGAAAAAATGAATGAGTTTAAAAGGAAGAATATAGTTCATATTAACAGAAAGGCTAACCCATTTTTGCATCTTGGCCTTTCTCCCATCAATCAAAACCAGAAGGACACAAGTGGAATATTACAATGAGTTTAGGAAAAAAAATGTTTGTCAAACCATTAAGTCACTTCATACAGTATAGACAAGAAGTAGAATGGTAGTGGTCTCAGAGTTTGGGCTTTGGAGCCAAATAGTCTCCGTGTTCTAATCCAAGCTGCCATTTGTAGTGAGTTCCATGAAAGAAATAAAGCCCTGATACCTAGAAATCTATGTAGGTAGTGAAGGATGTCTTCTCTGAGGAAGTCAATAGCCCAGGTCTAAAGAATGAGAACTGGGGACAAAAAGTGTTGCAGGCAGAAAAATTAGCTTCAGCCATGTAAAGGATTTGGTTTTTATTCAAGTGCAGTGGGAAGTCGCGGGTGAGTTTACAAGCAGGCAAGTAAGAGGAGGTGATTTATGTTTAAAACAAGTGACCTGGGGGCAGGGAGAGATGGTGGAGGAAACTGTACTGGTCCAGGCAAGATGTGATGGGAAACTGGACAAGGAATAGTGAGAGTTCAGGTCAAGGAAGGCAAATGGATTTTAATTACATTTTGGGGAAAAAAAGGGTCAGTATTTGCTGATATTTGGATATATGGAATGATGCAGAAGGAAGCTCTAGGAATATCTGTAGCCCTCCGGCTTGAACAACTGGGTAGATGGTGCCCTACAGTGAAAACATGAAGGCTTGGAAAGAAATCAGTGGGAGGATACATGGTAATCAAGGAATCCATTTTAATCTGTGCAGTGGAGATTTTAAGGTGAAGTTGGGTATTAGAACTTGGAGCCCAGAAGATGTAAATGACACTTTATAAATTTTGCTCAAGTATCAGTAACTTCCAGGTATAATTCTATACATAGAAATGGACACAGATACTACATGCATGAAGTCTGTTTTTTATGTAGAGCTGTACTGTTCCTCTATTATAGAATGGATAAAAAGTTCATTTGGATTTTATTCTTAGAAAAAAATTTAAGCAAGTCTAAGTAAGCTACAAGGCCATTAAAAGCAATAGAAGGAGATAGAGATCAGCTCTAACTAAATCCTGTGCAAAGGAATTTATCTATCAAGTATTCACCTCTTCTGGAAGATAAGAAAAATTTTCTTAACCAGTTAATTGAGACTGTTAACTAAATGTCATGGCAAATAAACTCAAATTTTACATCAAGAATCCATTTTTTATTGCAAACGTGGCAAGAACACTTAAACTTGTGTAAAGTGATGAGACAGCACTTCCAGAATCCCTGCTGTGCCTCATGATTAAGATTTAAATCCATGGCTTATTGGGGAAAAAAAAATGGTGACTGGGAATCAGTGGCAATACAGCACTGATTCAGATTCTGAAGCAGCTATTCCCTGATCTCCTGATGAAAGATGAGACTGGTATTTGACAGTATGACATAATTACTACTCATCAGGTTAGTAGAGTTGACAACAGTGGGTGGAGAATTTGTTAGGTTTTCCTGGGAACTATGAGACCAACCTGAGGTCAGGATAGCAACATCTTAGAAGGAATCTGCAATTTACCTGTTTTGTTACTCAAACTCCACACAGCCATTAATTGACTTCACATCAGTTGCATACATATCTGCTTAGACGTCTGGATATTTGGCTCTTAGACAGAGTTTTTCATTTATCTTCTTTTCTACCCAGGGACTAGTAAGATGCTTCACACATAGCCAGAATTCATTTATTTGATAAAAACAGCACTCTGATTTTGTATGGTAAATTCTGGTTCCAATATTTTTTATCCCACAAAAAATCTGTATCACAAATAATTAGTCAAAATGTATTTATTGAAGACTGACCACATAGTCATTGTGCTTAATGTGTGTGCTTTTACGTGTGTGCAGTGTGTGTATGTGTAAGTTCTCAATGCTTCTTGAGTGAATAAATATGCAAAAAATTCAAGGAGAGTTCATTTAGGCTAAATTTGTCAATGGATGCTCAGTGGAAAAGGTGGGACTTGAGCCATCTTTTGGGAAGAAACAGGTAGAGAAATAAGGAGCCAGCAACAACTTCAATATTTGGATAAGGACAATTACTCAATGAAAGAACTTTGCCTTGACAAGGAGCTAATATACAATGCGTTCCCATTGTCATCTTAGTAAACAGCTTTGTCCCCAATGCACAGAAGGAGACTAGTTGTGGCTCCCAGGAAAAGCAGTAAATTAGGTTCAGACTGATGCTTTGCTTATAGCTGGAATCATCCCCAGGATTTTAAATTTCATAAGATGTGTGTGAAACCAAGGGAATCTGGGTAGTTGAATGGGGATGTCAGCTGTCCCTAAGAATTTAATGCCATTTATGTCATTTTTTTTAGATGGTATGAACTACTTAGGGACAGCTGACACCCCCATTCAATAACCCAGATTCTCAAACTTATTTACAGACTCAGATATAGAAAACAAACTAATGGTTATCAAAGGGGAAAGGGAATAAATTAGGAGTTTGAGATTAGCAGATACACACTACTATATATACATAAAATAAACAACAAGGTCCTACTATATAGCACAGGGAACTATATTTAATATCTTGTAATAAGCCATATTGAAAAAGAATATATATATACACATGTATGTATAACTGAATCACTGTACTATACACCAGAAACTAACACAACATTGTAAATCAACTAGATTTCAATAAAAAAGAAGTTCATGCCAGTATCAGAGTACAAAAATGATGATCATATGGCTTCTATAACTACTATTACTACTACATCTGATGAGTTTATATTTTGTTTTAATAGATAAAGGATTTATTGCCTAGAATCCAACCTGATAACTTCATTTTCTGAGTGGACATTACTCCTGTTGGTGCTGTCTATTGTGGTCCACATAAAAATGAATAAAATTGGTTGAGTCTCAACTCCAACACTTTGAAACAAAGGCTATTATGAAACTTTTCAAGAAATTTTAAGTCCTGAAATCTGATTCACCACTAGTTGATTAAATCTGCCAATGTGCATCTGTCAAGGTGCAGTGAAGACAGGAAAGGATGTAGAAATGTATCTAAAGCATAAGCTTGATTCTACGTTTCTGTACTATCCACTATAAGGAGCAATTTTGAAAAACTTTTTATTATGGATATCTTCAAACATGTAAACTAGATAGAATAGTAAAATGTATTCTCATGTACCCATGAAAAGCATCAGTAATTATCAATACTTGGCAAGTCTTGTTTCATCTAAGTGTTCACCCACTCCCTCTTTTTCCCTCAAGGATTATTTTAAAGAAAATTCAAGAAATCACGTCATTTCATCTATAAATACTGTCATTATTTGTCTCTAAGCCATTAAAACTCTTGTTTACATAAGCATAAAACCATGGTATGATTTTAAAAGTTGCAGGGGTACCTCCTATGTCCTTAACTTGTTTTTACCAAGGTCTAAAATTCTACAGACTTAATGTTCTTTATTGGAAGATAAAATACTAACACCTCATCTGAACTGCCACAACTAAAACCTTTAAGTTATGACTTATTAAAGAAAAGGTACCTGAATTTGTGAAAGATCATGACTGGCCATTTTTGTGGCCATTTTTGCAATTGTATCTGTAATAGGCACAGACATCTAAGAAAGTTCAGAAACTGTGACAAGGTCCTCAAGATCCTAAGGTTATCTGTTCCTTGAGGGTAGATAATAGTCACAAGTGTGCAAGATCACAGAACAGTGGGTGGCAGAGGTAGGTTTCTAAGCCAAGACTCCAAAGGCTACGTCTTAACTTCTGGCTTTTCCCCACCATCCATCCCTTTCTTGGATAACTTTCCTGGAACTAATGTTTAGTCTTCTGTAATCCTGCCTGTAAGTGTATCACCCAAGAATGTTTCTCTTTTCTAGTCATCCTTGCTCCAAACTCCCCACTGTCAATCAAATGTGTTGGATTTCTTTAATGTATCAAACAGAAGAAAACAGATATAGTTATGCTGCACATTAAAACAGACTGAAATTCCAATTCTTGCTTCAAGTACAACATGATTATTATCAGCTGTAGAGGACTGGAATTCTGAAAATTCCTTTCAAACCCAATGGCTTCCTTGAGGTTCCCTGAATTCATTTCCAGTGTGTACTGATGAGTGAGCTTGAAGGAAATGAACTAGAAGACATGCAAATTATTTCAGACTGCAGCAGCCTGAAGAGGACTACAGAAGATAAAACTTGGAAGTTCCTATGCCAAACTGAGCAGCCCATCCATCTTGATGGGTTATGACAAAATTTACTCAATTTTATAGGGAAGGCTTCCTCTGCTCTTCACATGAAAACTTCATCTGTTGCAGAAAGAAAAGAATGTGCCAATCAAGCTTATGAAGTATTGGCATGTTAAATATAGAGGATTCTAACAAAAACTCTAGCCACTGCAGGTCACCTACCCCTTCCTGTCACAACCAGTACTCAACAGGTGGCAAGGAAGGGCATGCAAATTCTGAGTTATTTATCATGCTTTGGTAAACAGAGAGCCTGAGATGAACTACATGATTCCAATGAGGTGTTTTCTGCTAACTCAATATAAATAAGCGGATTATGATAGTCAATGTCCTTCTGGAGGCTGTAGTTCTAGTGCCTCATCAAACTTACAGTAGTGATTGCTCTCCAGTGCTCCCTTCTCCCTGCTTAACTAAATCCCTTCCTTCTTCCCAAGTCTAGTGCAAGTTCCCCTTCCCTCGTAAGCCTTGCTCGATGACCATGGCCTTTAGACATTGTTTCTTTATCTTCATTCTTGTTTAACTTATTGTCTTTTTCACTTTACTGGAAAATTAAAAGATGCCTTAAAAGTAATTTTAAGCAGGCACCAAATCAGAGAGATGATCATATGTAAATCTAAAAAAATACTTTGTACGTCTCTGTTTACAACTAATTTTTGTTATATAGGATGTAAGGATTATTGATATTATGTTATAAAAGCTGGGTATAATAGGAATTCTGAGAAGGAATGTGTAAAAGTGGGCAGCATTCCAGAGGGATGTAGCTCTCATATGCAGTGGGATCACTTTCTAGCAAGCTGTTTACTACCTGGTGCCCCATGAAAAGTGACAGAGTGGAGCAAAAGGGCCACAGTGAGCCGCCCTAGGCTCCAAGCAAACTCAGCTGTGTACTCCTGCACCTATACCCTTATTCAATAAGTAACAGCTGTATCTTTTTTTTTGCATTGAAGACAAGCTTTAATCTAGTCATTGTTTTCCAGTAACAGAAAACTGTTGATCGTTAATCAATTGACATCTAACATATATTTAACTTATATTTTTCCATTGGCTTATTTTTGAAGTGAAAGGAAGTTTATATACAGAGATACACACTCCACAGACACAGTGTGGTCTATCTCACTCAGAAGGGAAAATGGCTTAGGAGATACACACTCCATAGGCAGAATGTGGGCATCTCAGAAAGGTGAAAGGGAGAGAGACTAAGAGGTGGAGGGGTATCTAGTTTAAAGTAAAAGTAGGTACACACTCCATAGATGGAGTGTGGGCCATCTCAGAAGGCAAGAAAGAGAGCGACCACAAGGTGCGGAGTTGTTAGGTTTTCTGGGCTTGGTATTTTCATATGCTAATGAGTAGGAGGAACCTCCATCTCACCATCTTTCTAAAACACAAGTTTCGAGAAAGGGGGTAAGTAATTTGGAACTTGACTTGTCAAGGACATGAATCTTAGTCATCTAGCACGTGACTTTGATTTGTTCCATCTGTCAGAAATCCACTGGCTTTTTATCTTTCTCTTTAACTAAGTTGTAAACCCACTGAAAATACAGACTCCCCATTTTTGCTATCCTCATGCACAACTCATTGCCTCAGGCAAAATATACTGTCGATGCAGTATTCATTTGCCATTGCTGATAACAGTCTAAATAAACACTGGAGTGCTAAAATATTTGCAAAACCTCTTCTTGAGGAAAAAGGTGGTTTTACCTGATAATTCCCTTGTAGCCCACAGTCACACATAGAGGTAAAATAGATTTTGAGATGAATAAGAACACTAACTTACAGTGTCTAATGGGAATAACAGAATATTAAGTCTATCACTTATTTTACTGTGATTCAAAGTATTTAGATCTATTCTAAGTTATCACAAGTTATCACCACCGTAGACATTTTCTGGAGATTTTAATCTTAGATTATCTCACAGCTATTTGCAGTCAGTAGCTCAAATGGCTGTAAGATAATTCAAGTCTTGTATCATCTTTTACTACTTCTAGGTTTCCTATAAAATCTGAGAAAATAAGAGCTAAATCATTGAGCCTTTTTTTTCCCCTCAAAATAACATTTAATGAATTGCTATGTCTTTAATTTTTGTAGGGTAGATACAGACAAATCATTGCATAACTTTTAAATTTACTATAAAGTTTCGACGGAGGATATTGTGTATCATACCATTCAGTGTCTGTTGTACAGCACCTTAACATCAGATTCTTCTTTCAAAGTTTGGGACTAGAAAAACTTTTCGTTTCCCTAAGGAAATTAAATGCATTCAACTCTGTACACATCCTTCATTTGGTTACCAGGAAGCTTACATGGTTTTTGTGCTCAATCCCCAAAACCATATTGAGCTTTCTTATCAGTACATGTGTTTTCTTTCCTTAGCTATGTTTCTGTATTGTTTAATTTGTTATTTTACTACTTCTTTTATATTGCATTTGTCATTTTAGTAACTGATTTAAATCCTTTCTTAAAGGATGTGGTATACAATGTATTGAAATTGAAGTCACTCTTAGCATTAAATGAGCAGGCAAGCTCTGGGAGGCTGTACTGGTACCAATATGAGCAATGGAGTGACACTCGCCTTGCTTGAGCTCCACTGAGCAGGCCTCTGAAAAGGCTGGATGATAAGAAGCTGTTTAAGAAAGCTCACTCAACCAACTAGAATAATGAGCTGTATATGGGGCTAATAGAGTAAATGCTTTCAGAAAATGCTGACTTTATTTCACTTAGCATGATACTCTCAAGGTCCATCCATGATGTTGCAAATGGCAGGATCTCCCTCTTTTACAGCTGTATAATATATATGTAAACATATATCAGATTTCCTTTATCTTGTTCATCCACTGATGGACACTTAGGTTGCTTTCATGCCTTGGCTACTGTGAATAAAGCTGTAATGAATGTGAGAGTGTAGATACCCTTTGAAATACTAATTTCATCTTCCTCAGATATATACTCAAAGAGGGATTGCTGGATTATTTGGTTGTTCTATTTTTAACTTTTTGAGGAAACTCCGTACTGTTTTCCATAATGGTTGTACCAGTTTACATTCCTGCCAACAGTGCACCAGGTCTCCCTTTTCTGCACATCCACACCAGCATTTGTTCTCTCTTATCTTTTTGATATTAGTCATTCTAACAGGTGTGAGATGGTATATTGTTGTGGTTCTGATTTGCATTTCCCCAATGACTAGTGATGTCGAGCACTTTTTCATGTACTTGTTGGATATGTATATCAAATCATCACATTGTACACCTTAATACAAAGTTACATGTCAATTATATCTCAATAACACTGGGGAGGTGGGGAAGAAAATGTTGAACCTCTGCCTTCTGCTAGGAAAATAGTAACTGAACGGGATCTTGGAGATTGCAATTTAGACAAGGAAATACAGTTTTCTCAAGAAAGCCCAGGTAGTTAGTATAGCATTGATCATGAAAAAAGGTTTCTTGAATACCAGCATTTTTTTTTTTTTTTGACTTCTTGAATACCAGCATGGTTTTCCTGACTGACTTTTGAACATCTTATCACTTCTTAGATAATGCTGCCTGAAGGTCTGGGCCAAGACAGTCTAGACACAAGTTCGACTTCCTGGAGCCAAGGAGCAATTATTTCCTGCGCTGGATAGGGGAGAAAGCATCAGGCCTCACTATCTCTGGGTCAGAGACCTGGAAAATAATAATTCTTTCTACATGTTCACTGACATCCCTGAGTGCTCAGTAATGTGGGTGTCAAAAAGACAAAACCACATATTGTACTTCCTTGCCATCATTTTGGGCAACAGCCAGATGGTCATGACTATTCAGCATCCAGATAAGTTTGGACAGGAGAGCCCAAGACCAAGACTGATGTTTGGCCACATGGGAAAGGGCTGGAAAGCCCTCAGGGCTGTCAAGCAAAATATCCATTTCTGGAGAAGTCAGTACAGAAATAAAGGACACAGTTGTCAAGAACAGAATTTGGGAAGTCAGGCCAGGAAGCTAAGTTTTGGTGTAAGTGGGCGTCTGATCTTAGGGAAGAAGCTTCTCTATTTTAAAGTAAATTTCAGTTTTTATAGCAATTTTAGGTATACAAACATTGTGCAGAAAACAGAGTTCCTATATACGCCTCATGCCCACAGTTTCTCGTATTATTAACATCTTGTATTAATGTAGTATATTTGTACAACTGGTAGACCAACACTAATACTCTAAATTAATGACCA
Source organism: Camelus ferus (assembly GCF_009834535.1). NCBI lineage: Eukaryota > Metazoa > Chordata > Mammalia > Artiodactyla > Camelidae > Camelus > Camelus ferus. The sequence continues at coordinate 33,988,230 of NC_045701.1, read as the reverse complement.
TAATTTATATTAGGGTTCACTCTTTGTCTTGCACAGTTCTCTGGGTTTTTATAAATGTGTAATAGCATGTATCCACTACTAGAGTATTACAGAGAACGGCTTTGCTGCACTAAATTTGCCCGAAGATCAAACTATTTAGCCCTAACCCCCTCCCCCTTAACTCCTATTTCTACAGTTTTGCCTTTTGTAAAATGTCACATGTAGTTGGAATCATGCATTATGTAGCCTTTTCAGACTGGTTTCTTCTACTTAGCAATATGCATTTAAGTTTCTTCCATGTCTCTTTGTAACTGGACAGCTCATTTCTCTTTATTGCTAAAACAATACACCTTGCATGGATATTCCAGTTTGTTTATCCATTTACCTATTGAAGGACATTTTTGTTTCCAATGTTTTGGCAATAATGAATAAAGCTGCTACAAACATTTGTGTGCAAGTTTTTGGGGAGATGAAAGTTTTCAATGCATTTGAGTAAATACCAAGCAGTGTTACTGTTGGAGTATATAGTAAACCTATGTTTGACTTCATAAGAAACTGCCAGTCTAAGCATTCCTATCAGCAATGAATGAGAGTTCCTGTTGCTACACATCTTCATCAGCATTTGGTGTTGTCAGTGCTTTGGATTTTGGCCATTTTAATAGATGTGTAGTAGTATCTCATTTTAATTTTCAGTTCCCTAATGATAAATGATGTCAAGCATCTTTTTATATGCTTATTTGTCATCTGTATGTTTTCGCTGGCTCAGATCTTTGAGCCATTTCTGTTTGGGTCTTTTCTTATTGTTAACATTTTAAGAGTTCTTTGTATATTTTTATTACAAGTACTTTTATCAGATAAGTGTTTTGCAAATATTTTCTCCCAGCCTATGGCGTGTCTTTTCATTTTTTTCAACATTATCTTTCATGGAGTAGAATTTTAAAATTTTAATGAAGTCTGATTTGTTAATTTTATCTTTCTTGAATTATAATTTTGATGTAATGTGTACAAAAAATTAGTAAACTCAAATCATCTAGATTTTCTCCAATTTTATCTTCTAGAAATTTTATATTTTTGCATTTTAAAGTTTTTTGACCATTTTGAGCTAATTTTTGTGAAAGGTGTAAAGGTTTAGGGTCTGTATGTAGATTCTTCTTCTTTTTTTCCTCTTTTTTTACATGTAGTTCAATTGTTCCAGGACCATTTGTTGAAAATACTATCCTTTCTCTATTGAATTGCCTTTGCTCCTAGTCAAAAGATCAAACTTTTACATTTATACAGTCTTTGGATTGTTTCTGGACTTTTTGTTCTGTTCCATTGATGTACGTGTCAATTCTTTTGCTAAGACCACATTATCTTTATACTAAGTCTGGAAGTCAGGTAGTGTCAATCTTCTGACTGTTTGCTTTAGTATTGTGTTGGCTATTTTGGGTCTTTTGCCTTTCATATAAACTTTTAATTACTGTGTTGATAGCCACAAAATAACCTGCTGGGATTTTAGCTGGGATGGCATTGAATCTATACATCAGTTTGGGAAAATTAATGTCTTAATGATGTCATCTTGTTCATGAACATGGAATATCTCAATTTATTTAGATCTTTAATTTCTTTCATCAGAATTTTATACTTTTCCTAAGAAAGATCTTATATATATTTTGTTACATTTATACCTAAGCATTTCAATTTTTTTTTTGCTAGTATCAATGTTGTTTCATTTTAAATTTCAAGTTATAATTTTTTATAGCTGGTATACAGGAAAGCAATTGACTTTTTTATATTGACCTATTTTTATCAGCCTATAATCTTGCTATATCTGCTTACTAGTTCTTTTCTTGTCTAGTCTTTAAAATTTTCTAAATAGACAATAATATCTCCAAAGTCGAGACAGTTTTATTTCTTCCTTCCTAATCTAGATAACTTTTACATCACTTTCTTAATACATTAGCTAGGACTTCTACTATGACGGTAAATAGCAGAGGTGGGAATGCATCTATTTTCTCACCATTAAGCATAAAGTTAGCGTCAGGTTTTCTGTAGATGTTCTTTATGAAATTGAGAAAATTCCTCTTTATTCCTAATATTCAGAGAATTTTTATCATTACTGGGTACTGGATTTTGTCAAATCTTTTTTCCTATTTTTATTTCTATTTATATTATGTATGATTTTCCTCCTCAACCTGTTGAGTGGTAGGTTTTATTAATAGATTTTCAAATATTGAACCAGTCCTGCAGACTTCAAATAAACCTCCTTGGTCATTGTGTATGATTCCTTTCATATACTGTTGGATTTGATTTGTTAATATTTTTTGCACCTTGGTCATAAAAAGATTAGTCTGTAGTTTTCCTTCTAAGTAATGTCTTTTCAGATTTTGTTATTTAAGTAATACTGGCCTCAGAATGAGTTTGAAAGTTTTCCCTCTGCTTTTATTTTCTGGGAGAGATGTTAGAGAATTGACTTCTATCTTTTTTCATTTCCCTGCTAGGCATGATTTTCCCTGAGCCCAAAGGTACTGACAAAGGGTAGGGTAGGGCAGGAAGATGAGACTTGTAGACACAAGTAATCCTTAGGTGGGAAGATCAGCTACACTGAGAAGACCTCATAGTTTCTGTGTTGGTGATGTTATAGTCTACTGATAGCTAATCATTACTAGTAATGGCTAAACATGCAACATGCTTGTTCTAAAGGGTCTTAACTATTTTATGAATAAAGACAGAAAAAGGTCTTGAAAACAATTATTGTAGCTATAAACCAAAGAAACAGTGTCCAGGTACACAGTGGGTAATAAAATACTGATTACACATTGACTTTGTAAGGTCTGGTTATGAATGTAAAGTACAATGCCACCAACAAATTTTCTTAAAATGGGAAGGAAATATTGTATTTAATGGTGTTTGGAAACAAAGTAAAAATACATACTTTTTAATGTATTTGAATAGCATTTTAAAATCCCCTATACGTTAGACTAAGACAAACCACCACTTTATTTTACTTCATTTCCAGATGTGAAAGATGAGGATTGTAATCTTGCAGGATTTTTAACAGAACCAAATAAGATAAATTAATTAATATGTTTTCATCATCTATTATTTTAATTATTTCAGTGAATACAAAAATAAGTCAAACACAGCTCTTGTCTTCAAGTAGCTTGTACTTTAGAAAATGATAGAATGATTACAAATCATTCTGAAACAAAGCCTATTAGGATAAGTGACTTAAATAGGGTACAGACACAATGCTGCAGGGCAAGGCTTAGCTAACTGTTACTGTCCTGGCCAGATAGTAAATATTTTTGTCTTTCAGGCTACAGTTTCTGCTGTAACTACTCACACCTGCTTTTGTAGCACAAACGCAGCCATAGATAACATGTAAAAGAAGGAGCATGGCTGCGTCCCAATAAATATTTATAAAAACTGGTGGCTGGCCAGGCTTGTTCCATGGCTATAATTTGCCAACCTCTGCTCTAGGGTCTCAAAATAAAGAGAAAGAATATTGTGAAAAAGAGTTTTCAAATTACAAAGCTCTGTTCAAATGTCAAGTTATTATTCATTGAGTTTATTGAAAACTGATACAGTGTCTAACTTGATGTTAATGCACAACTAATAGTCCCCGGCTGATAAGCCAATTTGTTGCCAGGTGAATCAAGGGAGTTATAATAATTAAGGGTAATAAACCACATTCATCCTTTTCTTAAAGGAAAGGGAAGAGGAAATACATCCTTCATATTTCTTTTACCTTTTTCAAAGGGCTTTATGTTCCCAAGAGCTTAGCAGATTTTAAATACATCTTTGTCACTTCTCCCTGATAAACTTGGGGATTTAATCTAATTCCCAGCTTAATATGAGAACCTCCTATCCCCTCTCCCCCTCCCCACCTCTGTTAATCGCACTTGAATCCTAATCCTTCCTGGTGCTAACATCAGGAGTTATGAGTTTTGAAAGCTCAGCCAACAGCACCTCAATTTGGCAAGTCTCCCCATATTTTAACTCTACTTTTTTTCTCTTTCTCTTTCTTACTCATTCAAGTAACTTATGTTACTAATGTAACTCATTTAAGTCTGTCTGTCTTTAAAACTAAATTTCCATTTTTCACAGTTCAGGAAGTAGGTCTTTTGTCTCTCATATTTGGAGCTAAGTAGATGACTTTTAGCTTCTCAGTGGAACATTATATTTCATCATGAGACTAAACAGCTGCAGGGTCTTGAACTTGAGGGGTTTGCCCACCACAGTGGTCTCTATGGCAATCCACTGTCTACCATTCTAGTCTCAAATTTGGCTCCTGGAGCCACAAATCTCTCTTAACAGCTTACACATCTTGACAATTATTTCCTGTAACATATGCGGAGTAGACATGCAAAATGTTGGCAACCTATTTACCCCGTAGTGGAAATCATTAGCACACAAGTGGTTTCAACCCAAGTTACTCATGTTTTTTACTCACTATAATTAACATTATTTAATTGTTTCTGTCCCTTTAGATGCAGTTTATTTGAAAATGATTACTACTGTTCCAAAACAACAAAAGCTTTGCAAGGAGTTCATATGTGAACAGCAGCAGAAACTTTCATTGCTATGTTAATTACCCCATGCAGAACTTCAGGATTTAAGAAATCTTTTCATACTGTTCTTAAAAGCATCCGTATTACTAAGAATAGGTGTTCTCACCTCTTTAAGGTCTATCTGCATGCATATTATATTTATTGCTTCTTACTTTATATCATCTTCCCAGATTTATTTCAAATATCAAATGTTTTTCAACTAATGTAAAATAAGAATCAGTAACCTAGTTTACAATTTTTTACTTGGTGATTTTTCACTAATATTTTTCATTATTTTAAGAGCTTTATTTCTGCCAGACAGCTAGGTGAAGTTCTGCAATCCATACCTCATACTTGACATTCCAATTCTGCAGAGTAAATTTAATGCCTACTCTCGTATCACTAACTGATTATAATCTCTTAGTGGGTAGGAACCGGAGCTTAATTTTCTATGTGCAGCTCTCAGATGGCAACAAGTTCAGAGATTCACCAAACATATTTGCAGAGTGATAAATAGTTTTTGTAACAAAATGCTCAGTAGAGTGAAAAATTATCAATTTTATCCCATCTTAAGTTCAGAGAGAGAAGGAACTAATAGAAGATGCATGTGTAGTAGTCTTGGTCCTGAGGCAAAGAGAGTCTCCTTGCCTGCACAGATTATAAAAAAATAATCATGTGGGCATCACCATGGTATATGCACCATCCTGATAATAAAATTGGAAATCATGTTCCACGAGGAATATTTACTGCTCTAGCACAGGAATTTTGAACTTCTTAACTGGGAAGTAGGCTCAAAAAGCCTGTTAAAAGTTCTTTAAGTCTTAGCTAATGAGCCACATTTAAGTAAAGGGTACTCTTACCTTCACTGTAAAAACTAGAAAATGCTCAGAATTATTGAACTTGTGACTCTGGGCATGTTGGCCAGTTCTCTATGGCAGAAATATATCAAATGCATACAATGTAAACCAACTACAGTATCAGAACTCACAGAACAGCGCAGGGGCTGTGGGGACAGAAATGGCCAGAGGACTTTGTTTCATAACTTAAATAAGTTATTTATTTGGGGGGGCCTTGTTTTCCACATTTTCCCTTTTGTCTCTGCTTATCTTTTTCTTTATTTAAGAATTTACACATTTTAATTGAATGTCTCCAAATAGGAAAATGATGCAAAGAATTGAACTTTATCATCATAAAATTATAGAACTTGCGGGGGGGGGGGGGGATAGACCAGAGAAGCATTCATTAATAGTTTCTTATTTTTCATAAGTACAGATTTGTGTATATTAGGATTATAATTAATGGCAGAGTGATTTAGGCATGTCATTTGGATTTGAGAATTTTTATCTTAGTACAATGATTAGAGATATAAATTAGTCTACTTTGTTAGAATCAGCTAGTTATTAACAAATTATAAACTTTTTACTATTAACTTTCATAAATATTTATTAACTTGTTACTAGTAGGGACAACGAGCTGAATTAGTCATATACTACCCTCAAAGAGCTTGTAAGTAGTATACGTGAGTTCCAGTTGTCCCATATTTTTGCCAACACTTGGTATGGTCTGTTTTTTAAAATTATAATATACTAATAGATATGTAGAGGTATCTTATTATGTTTTTTAAATTTAAATTTCCCTAATGAGTAATGATGATAAGCATTTTTTGTGTGCTTATTTGCAATTATTTTACTTCCTTTGGTCTGTTCATATCATTTGCCTATTTTTTATTGGGTTCTTTCTTATTATTAAGCTTTGAGCATACTTTATACATTACTTATGTAAGTCCTTTATCAGGTTTGTGGTTTTAAAATATATTACCAAGTACAGACCTTGTCATTTCATTCTCTTAATGGTGTCTTTTGAAAGCAGAAGTTCTTAATTTTCATGAAGCCATTTTCTAATCTTTTTTAAAATGGATCATGCTTGCATCTAAGCAATCATTTCTGATCAAGATTGCAGAAGCTTTTTACTGTTTTATTATAGGAGTTTTATAAGGTCTTTCATGTATGTCCATAATATGTTTGGAGTTCATTTCTGTAGATGATGAGAGGTAGTAAACAAAGTTCAACTTGGTATATAGATATCCAATTATTCTAGCACCATTTGACAAAAAGACTGCCCCTTTTCACTGATGTGCTTTTGCAGCTTTTTCAAAAGTCAATTGACAATATAAGTGTGAGTCTGCTTTTGCACTTTCTGTTTGGTTCCCTTCATGTATTTGTCCCTGTTGATGTCAGTACCACCCTGTCTTGATATTGTAACTTTACAATAATTTAGGAGTCAGGTAGTCTGACTTCTCCCACTTTGTTTTTCTTTCTCAAAGTTGCTTTGTCTATTTTGGTTCCTTTGTCTTTCTATATAAATTTTAGAAAAGCTTACCTGTATCTAAAAAAAAAAAGACTGCTGCAATATTATTGGGAACGTGTTGTATCTATAGATCAAATCAGGGAGAATTAACGTCTTAACAGTATTGAATTTTCTAATTAATGAATAAGTATATTCTCTAATTATTTAGGTCTAATTTCTCTCAGCAGTGTTTTGTCATTTTCAGCGTATAAGTCTTATACATCTTTCACTGGACTTTTAACTGAGAATTGAATATTTTGAAACTATTATAAATGGTATTTTAAAATTTTTAATTTCCAATTTTTCATTGATCTTGGTAGTGACCTTGTATTTTACAGTCTTGTTAAAATTTTATTAGTTCCAATAGGTCTTTTTGTAAATTCAGTTGGATTTCCTATGTAGATGATTGTATCATCTGAGAAAAAGGCTAGTTTACTTCTTTCATTCCAACCTTGATGCAATCTACTTTTTAGACTTACCCTATTAAACTGATTAGAACAGCAAGTAAGACGTTTAACAGAAGAGATGAGAACAGACATCCCTGCCTTGTTGCTGATCTCTGGGTGAAAGCATTTAGTCTTTCACCTTTAAGTATGATATTAGCTGTAGGTTTTTCATAATATCCTTTAAAAGGTTGAGCAAGTTCTCCTCTCTTCCCAGCTTGCCAAGAGTTTTTATTAGGAATAGATTTGGAATGTTGTCAAAATCTTATTTTGCACCTAGTGAGATGATCATATAGTTCTACTTTTTTAGTCTGTTAATACAGTGAAATACACTGATTTTCTAATGTAAAACCTACTTTTCACTCCTGGATAAATCACATTTGACCATAAAATAACATCTTTTTATATGCTGTTGTCTTGTCTTACTTTGCTAATTTTTCAAAGAATTTTTGCAACTGTGTTCATGAGGAAAAATTTTTTCCTTTGAAATATTTTTGTCTGTTTGATATCAGAATAAGGTTGACCCTTTAGAATAAGTTGAGAAGTATTTTTCCCCTTTAATTTTTCTGGGACATTTTGTATAGAAGTATAGAAAAATTGATAGAATTAAAAGTTTAAAAAAATTTTTTATGTTAACAAAGGTGACAAACCTTTAGCTGCCCTGACTGAGAAAATAAGATGACTCAAATGAGGAATGACTTTAAAATCAGAGATAAAACTTTTCAGAAATAAAAAGGATTATAAGGGAACTACAAACAATTGTATGCCAACAAATTAGACAACTTGAATAAAACAGACAAAATCCTATAAAGACATAAATAACTGAAACTGACTCAAAATAAATAGAAAATCTGAATAGACCTGTAACATGATTAGATTAGTAACTGAAAAATTTCCCAGAAGAAAATCCCAGGCCCTGGTGAATCCTACAAAACATTTAAAGAAATAACTCTAATCCTTCACAAACTCTTTCAAAGAATAAAAGAGGAGCGACCATTTCCCAACTTATTCTATTAGCCCAGTATTTCCTTAATACAAAACCAGATCACAATATTACAATGAAAGAAAACTACAGACCAACATTTATCTCAGCGATATGTAAAAGGTATACATCATGAGCAGGTGGGATTTATTCCAGGAATACAAGATTACTTAATATCTGATAATCCATCAGTGTAATATCATATTATGAGAAAAAGGGACCAAAAACCTATGATCACGTTAATAGATGCAGAAAAAAAGACTTGCCAATATCCAACACTCCTGCATAATAAAAGTGTAATAATAATAGAGGGAACTTTAACCAGGAGCATTATGAAAACCCCACAGCTAACAATATTGTTACTGGTGAAAAAATGAATGGTTTTCCCCAAGGATCAAGAAGTAACAGGTATGCCTGCTCTCAACACTTCTTATTCAACACTGTAGTCCATTTTGTGGATACACATTTTATTCAACCATTCATCAGTTAATGGATATTTCAGTTGTTTAAATTTTTGGCTATTACCATCATTTTCCCAAGGGTTGGTTGGACACGTTTTCATTTCTCTTGGGTTTATGGCTAGCGGTGGAATTATTGGGTCATATGGTATATCTATGTTTAACTCTTTGAGTAACTGACAAACTTTTCCAAAGTGGCTGCCTCTTCACATCCCCACCAACAATGTATGAAGGTACCAATTCATCCATACCCTTACCACATTCTAGTGAGTGTAAAGTGGAATCTCACGGTGGTTTTGATTTGTACTTGCCTAATGGCTAATGACATTGAGCACTTTTTCATGTGCCTATTGATCACGTGTATACCTTCTTTGAAAAAAGTCTCTTCCGACCCATTATCTATTTTTAATTGGAATATTTATCTGTTTATTATTGAGTTGTAAGAGTTTCTATATATTGTTATATGTTCTCAAATACTTTGGATTCAAATCCCTCATCAGATACGTGATTTGCAAATATTTTCTCTGTCTGTGAATTGTCTTTTCATTTTCTTTAATGGTATAATTTGTAGCATGAGAATTTTTGGTTTGTATTAAGTCCAATTTAGCTATTTTCTTCTATTACCACTTTTGCTGTAATATCTAACAAATCATCACCTAACTCAAGGTAATGAAAATTTATGCCTGTTTTCTTCTTAATGTTGATAAATGAATTAATAACAATTTAGGTCAAATTGTTATTTGTTGAAGTGGAAGGACTAGGTGGTTTCTTGATAGTAATGAAGTAGAAAGAAATCATTAAGACTCATAAATGATACAACTCTAAGAAGGAAAAAAATGAGTCAAAGAAAGTCCTAAGATACATATTAAATAAAATTAAAACATATAAACATAGGTATATGTTGGAAGAGAATTATTTCTACAAGGTGGGCCAACTTTTATATTTAAAATTAGAGGTAACACTATTAAGGCTATACTATTATGTTTATTAAGGAAATAATCCATTTAATAATTTATTTTAAAAACAGTTGTTTAACCTAATTTAGACGAAGAAACCAACTGATAGATATGTTATACTTATCAACTGGTCATTTAATACATAAAGCTGTCCTTACTCTATCCAAAACATTTAGGGTGAGCAGAAAAGAATAATTAATTAATAGGTAGCAAATAAAACTGACATGGATAATTATTTTTTCCCGAAGATTATTTTATGGAATCAGTTGACCCAATTGACCAGTTGCTTTGCAATCTGAATGACAAAACTAAATCTAATGAATAGGTCTCAGAAATACAGACATTTAATTAACTGATGTTATTATTCTGTGTTGTTCTTATGTTTTGAGAAAAGAAAAATAATTGACTCGGGAATACCAAAAATCTTACTATGTTAATTCAACTTAACTCATTTTTCTATCATATTAGAGACATCCAGCAAATATATATAATTTCTAATACTAGAGAAGGAATGAGAATCAATTAGAGCTGTGAACATTTCGAGTTATCTTTTGGGCTTAGAGAAAACTTTTCACACATACAGGAAATAATGCCACCAACACATAATTGGGAAATCTCTTTAATGTAGATTTAAAAGGTAGGGGGGCGGAAATTCAGAAGCTTTTTTGAATTCCACAGTGGAATAAATTGCCGTGGTACGGCGGAAACTAATTAGAGCATTTTCAACGCTGTAAGGTTACTCCTATAAATAAACACATGGATCCACCCATATTCACATTTTATGGCCTTCCTTCAAAATGACGGTGTTACCGAGCTGGGCTCTTGGACTCTTTAACTATAAACTTACTAGAGGCCACCCCAGAACTTCAGGCAAGGCTTGACTGGGTTTGCACGGGAGCCACGTTAGCTACAGCGCGTCAGGTGCAGACGCTTGCTCTGAGGCGCTCAGGTCCCGCCCGAAAGCCAGGCGAGGGAGGCGTGGCTCCACAGGTCTCGCGGGAAGTGCGTCCTGCGCAGGCCGCTTGGCCTCGCCACGGGCGGCGGCGCCAGGCCCCACCCTTCACGGAGGGGCTGTGCGCAGTGTGCGGGGAGCATGCGCAGTCCCCGGCCTTTCTGACGGCACCTCAAACATGGCGGAGAAGCGTACGAGCGCCACTCCAGGAAAGTCCTATAGAGGTCAATATTGTCCTTAACTGAGCGTGCCCAAAGGCTGGACTGTCTGTGACCGCAAGCTGTCACTGTGTTCTTGTCAAAAGAGGACGTTTCGCCTCCTGGTCGTCTGTGGTGAGTCAGCTTCCCTTCTGTTTCGGGAGGCATTGTTCAGGGGGCGGTTGTGTTGGCAGGTGACTCCGGGTCCCAGGCTATCTCAATGGACTGTGCCGAACGTTATGCTCACGTGTCTCCTGAATGTCACTATCTCAAAGGTTCAGGCAATTTTCCTACTTCAGAATTTCTAAAACTTGCATTCTTGTCCTCTCTGGACCCAAAAACCATATATGCATAAATACATATAATCTCCTAGTTTCGTGTTACCTTGGACTCTTTCAGTAGTTACATATCAGGGAATAGAATGGAAAAAGGATGCAATAACAAGAACGTGAACTCGTAACAAAAAAGCAAGAGATCATTTCTACCTAAAGGAACACCTATTTATTCACCTAGAACACAGGTTGTGAAATGGTGATGTCCAGGTCCAATCTATCCTCCAGTATGTTTCTAGTCCTCTGTGTGTGTGTGTGTGTGGGGGGGGGGGGTGTATGTGTATGCACACGCACGCACAGAAGGATTTAAATTATTTTGAGTTGTTTGCCAACATTTGAAAAGCCGAGTGTTTCACATGAATATCCAAGTTCCTGGCGTCTTTTGAAAAACTAGAAGATCTGGAAACAGAAACCTAAATCCCTGAAGGCACCCATGGGCTAGCCAGCGCTCAGCAGCAGGAGCACTTCCTCAGATAAGGCCTGAGCCTTACTGCTCAGCTTGCTGCTGAATCCATCTTGTCTACTTCACTCGTTTCTATTCCCTGCCTGACCTCTGAGCATTTGGGTTTGCATCTGTTTCTTTTTTTTAGAACCAAATGAACTGTTTTCCTCTGTTTTATAGGCAGCAATTCTCTCAGCATTCAATTAAAATAAATTACAAGCCTAGAAGCAATCTGTTTTTGAGAAATGAAAAGAAATTTTTAATAATTGCTTTCACAGTTAATGTGTAATCACTGAGTAAATTATTGCTATGCTTAAGGCTTCTTTAGGACCCTGTTCAGGAAGGAATGTAGAAAGCCATTCTTGTTTTCCTATGAATTGTTGAAACACCCTCAATTTCGTGTATTGGGCAAAACGAGAAAAGCAATATGTATTTTTGTCGTTCTGAACAGGATGACAAAACAAATGAAAGCAGGTGTGTAAACAGCAGTAGGAAGTAATGAAAAGCAAGATCTCTAAGATCACAAAGGCCAGTGTTATTTAATGATGGCCTGGAGCAGCAACTGGAAAACTTCTCTCATAGTCATTGTGTCTCTAGGCTTTAGCATTCATTTTCCCTTATGAATTAATTTTTTAAAAAAAGTATGAAAGGCTTTCTCCCTTTCCATGGACACTTTGAAGTAGCTTGCACAGAGTATGGGACCTAATAGAGAGCAGTGATCCTGGCTGAAATGTAAAATCAAAACGTGCTTTTGAACGTAATATAGTTCTGAAGGAACTGCAAGCCATAAAGTTGAAAACGCCTCTGTTTATGGAATATATCTTTCACATTGAAGAGAAATTCTAGATCCTAGAAAAATCTTTGAAGGATATTAGATTTAAAGATCCTAAGCTCTCCTCAGAAGCTTTACAACATCAACCTTTTTCAAAGTTTTGATCTGAAATCAGTTAAACCTCTTGAGGTAGAAATTTCATTGACACTGAAAAAAGCAAGCAAAATAAAATGCAGGTAGGTGCTAATTGAGGACAGGTGTAATTGAAGTTCACTGACCTTTACTCCTGAAGGTCCCAAGGATGCACAGCTGCAGGCATAACTGCATGAATTACTGGATACTTTGGTTATGCAAACACATATCATGGAGTGAGATTGCCTTGAAAAAGTGTACAAGTAATACCCAGGCAAGGGTCATGAGAACGGGTTTTAAAAGATTCTCCCCCTTTGGCATTATAAACATATATTCCTCGTTCATTCTTCTGTCATTTAACTTCTAGGCTTCAAAAAATTCCTCTGTTAAATTAATATAATGATAATAAAATGCTTTCTCGTGAACTGACACTTTAAAAGGACATAAACAATTGATAGGAAAACCTGCACATACTGACGGCACAAACAGAAGTGGCTTGAAACGATCAGAATAATGTCCAATGGACCAAAACCCCTAGTGACCTGTTTAATACCTATATTAGCCACAAACACCAAAAAGAGTGTCTTTATCATCTAACCAGGAAAATCAATAAGGAAAGTAATAGGCTTATTGTTGGGAAAGATGATAACAGATATCAAAGGGGGTCAAACAACTCGCTCAGCTCCTTACTTTCATGTAAGAAAAAGACCTTCAAATTTTTGATCAAATAATGTTAGGATATAGGAAGAAAGCACTAAACTCAGATGAATATGTGCCAGGAATTTGCATATTACTTCACAGACATTATAATTAAGCATGGAGAGAGGTGAAAAATAGGATTGGTGTCACAAGACTAGAAATGGACAAATATCCAAATCCTCAAAAAGGCAAAAATTGGAAACTCAAGCTCATAAATTTAATATCAACTGGTAGTAAGTAGCTTTCAGAAAAGTCTATGATGATTATTAGTAGTAAACACATATAACCTGAGTCTAAGATATAATAGAAGAATCTCAAACTTGGTAGTTTGAAGAGAAACTGTAGTTGTTCTAACTTGAGAGATAATTAGTAGATTGATATTTCAGGGAAAAAGTGTTGTAGAATAATTAATTTCTTCAAACATTTGACAAAATCTCCCGTGAATTCTCTGAAGAAACTGTGTAATTCGATACTGTTATATGGGTATAATAATAACAAAAAGTGATTAAAAGAAGATAATTGGCACAAGGAAGGAAAACAATATTTAGTGACTCTAGTGTCTATAAATTATAGCACAAAGTATAGCCAATAAAGAAAGTGAACTTGAGATTGTAAAGTGATAATATAACAGCATAAGTAAAATTGAGGCTTGGTAATGTCCTGTAACAGAAATAGCTCAAACAGAAGAGGTACTAAATCCCGAAGATTCAGGCATGTTAGGAAGAAAGGCGGAGAAGCACTATGAGTTTAGAAAATTTCCTGCAGGGAAATATGTAAACCTGAAACTGAATCCTAGCTGGGCAAATGATGTCTGAGAATAAGAGGATGTAAACAAAACTACTGAAAAGGCTGTGTAAGTGTGTTGAGACTACCCAGTAAGAGGGGAAGGCTGGTGGGTAGTAACACTAAATTTTTTAGTGTTAAAAGTAGAGCATTCAGAAAGTTATTTTTCAGAAGGATAGAAATGACAAGGGGAACTTGTTACCCCAAATTTTATTTTTACCAACATGGAAAAATCATTTAGTTCAATTGAAATGAAGAAAGATCCTGGAGGAAAATGTAGTTACTTCAAAGTGCACGAGACCTACTCTGTGTCTAACCCTTCTAGGGAATTTTTTTTTTTTTAATTATCATGGCTGTAGTAGAAATTCTCTTTCTGCATGACCTCATTCTCTGTCAATATTAATTTCTTCTTAGAATTTAATACGTAAGTATCTAGGTACTTACAACAAACAAAGTTTAACACTTCAACCAAAACACATCCTTTGGCTTTTCACAGATGTGCACTTATGTCAAGATTCAGGGGAAGAAAAGGAAAACATTCTAAATAATTCTAAAGAAAATAATATTTTTTGTTGTGATTTGTTTTGGAAGAAATAGTGCAAGCTCAATTACTCTGGCTACAGTAGTAGTAGCTGCTGTGTAACTAAAAAACTCTAAAATATCGGCAGCTTACAAAATAGAAGCATATTTCTCACTCATGTAGAGTTCAATCATTAGTGGTTTGGGGTGGGGTAGGTTGTTCATGGAGTGAGAAGGAAGCTCTGCCCCATGTAGTCATTCAGGGCCCTGAACAGATGGAGGCTCTGTTATCTACACTGTGTGGTTTCTGAGATTTCTTTGAGTGTCAAGAAAGAGGGCATGAGGATTACATGGGAGCTTTGTATGGTCTAATCCTGGAAGTGACATACATCCTTTCTGCTCCACATAGATGTAAGGGGAACTTGGACTTGTAAATACCTGCTGTCTGGGCAATTACTTCCCAGCAACAGCTTTAAAACCATAGATGGGAATATGAGTCTTTGATGGAAAACCAGTTATCTGTGTTACACACTGTGTTATACAGAGTTATCTTGATATAGGTCATTCCAAATCTATTAGTATAAAGATAATGTTTTTCTTTACTGACAGTTATCACTGTTTATTGTCTGAACAGTGGAGATCCACTGAGAAAAAGTAACTCTTTATTTTTGATGGGGAGATGGGTTTTTAATGCTCTCAGGGCCACTGTTATCAAACAATATCAAATATTTAAAATATTATCTTATTGAGTTATAGAATTTTAGAACTAGGAGAAAATTTGGGGAATGACCACTCCAACACCATTTTCTAGCAAGTAGAATCATATGTTGTATATTATGCAGTTAGGATATAAATTTATTGTTGAGTGCCAAGATATATGAAATCAGACTTTTTCTTGTGCCTAAATAAAACCCACATAAAAAGCTAGGCATTTAATGAGTCATGTTAACTGTTTCAAGCTTCTAAACTGTTAGACATATCCTCACTCTGACATTGTGGAGTGTGCAAAGGGACAATGATAATTTTGCAGCTTGTCCCATGTGCCGCTGTTACTTGATTTATGTGCTGTATCTGCCTCCTATGACACTGTCTGAATTTATAAATCTGGGTAAAAGAACAGGGACCCATAACTCAAAGAGGATGAGATGGGCTAAACCCTGAGGCTGAGAATGTACTGTGGAATTGGAACTCTTTTCCCTCATGAATACCCATGGGTATCAAAGTTGCTAAAGGTTAGCATTCATCACAGAGGGTCCCAGTCAGTATACATGGCAGGGTTCCAAGAATAGTTGTTTTTTTTTTTCTGTCTTCAAACTTTTGTGTAGTCCACATAACAATTTTTTGTTGTTTTTGCTTTTTTAAAAATAAGATAAACTTGATGCAATTTAGTGTTCTACTAATGTATACCTCTGCATCATACCTACCTATTAGTCAGTGCCTACTATAAGCAGGATGTCCTATTTATTATGGGGAGAAAAAAATTATAAGGCACAGAGTGTAAGCCCTCAAACTTATCATCCAGCAAAGGAGATGACAGAGCTCGTGAAAAATAATGGCAGCATATGGACAGTATATGAAAAGGATCCTAGGATTATAAAACACTCAGTAGTACAGAAATTCAAAAGAGGGAGTTCACTGAGGATGAGGTAGTGAAGGACCATGTAATATAAGCAAGATAAGTAAGTGCATGCTGCAGCCAAGCTGCTTTATATTCATAAAAGCTTTTGGAGTAGCCAGGTCTTACCTCTTCTCCAATCTTTGGTCTGCCTTTCCTTTGTCCTTGTTATAATTAGGTCTGTATCTCAGTGTGCAGTACAACCTATACGAAAATTATGAAATTTAAGTCACATTTAAGGTTTTAAAATTAATTAATTATTGAAGTACAGACGTTTAGTTTTCTCTGTCACGGACAGTAGCCTCATCTCTGCCCAATCACAGACACTCTGGCTTTCAGGATATGAAGTTTAGGCATATCCTTAATTCATTCATTCAGCAAATAATTTGAACATGAAATATTCACTAAGCTCTTATTCTGTATCAGGCACTGCTCTGGTAGTAGGAACACAACGTTGAGAAGGATAGAGAGAGAAGTCAGAATGGCCGAGTAGCCTAAGGCACTATGTTGCGAAAGATAGGGACCTAGCCCTCATCATCTTGTTTCGCCAGTTTTAGGGAACTCTGTGAAGTAGCTTTCTCCTGCCTCAAAGTAAGGAGATGGTATAATCCAGCCGTTCTCAAAGTATAGGCAGGGAGTCTGCAAGGACAAAATTATTTTCATAATAATACGAAGATTTATTTGTTTTTTTTTCACTCTCATTTTCCAATGAGAGTGTTCCAGAAGCTACATAACATGTGATATCATAACAGATTGAATCTCAAAGCAAACCTGAGAATCCAGCTGTCTTCTATTAGGCCAGACATTAAAAAGATTTCCAAAAGTGTAAAACAATGTCACCTTCTCTCTAATTGGTTTTGGAAAACAGAGTTTGTAAAAATATGTTATTTATGTAAACAAACAATGTATTTTTTAAATTTCTAAATGAATTAATTAATACATATTTTTAAAATTCCTCAGTTTTAATTTAATAACATGTAAATGCTGAAAGGTATAATCCACATAAACAAAAGCTCTTTTGGGTGGGTCCTAATTAGTTTTTAAGGGGGTTAAGCAGTTGAGACCAAAAAGCTTGAGAACCACTAAGGTAATCTATTGCCCCAAATGGGGACACTTTGAGAGTGAAAAGGGATACTATTATTAATTATACCAGAGACCAAGGTGACAATATATCCCAGCTTGCCTAGGATAATCCTACTTTATACATATTTTCCTAGTTTATATTACTAATAGCCTTTAGTTTCACTGTCAGAATATCCTGGTTTGGAGAATCAGCTGTATGGTCATCCTACCTGTGGGACTAACTAATGGTTCTTTGTCTTACACCCTCCTAAGCTTGCTATCAAAGACAACTTCAGAACATGAACTTTGCTGGGAAGGGGTCTTCTGGGGCCAAATACGCCTGTCACAAATAGGCTAGTGCAAGAAGCAAGGACACACTATACATCCACTTTATGTTTTTTGTTTTGTTTTGTCTCAGAGACGTCTCAGGTCTGAGAAGAGCATTGTTAATCTGTCTTTTAGAGGAACAGGCTTTTAGAGAAGCCTGCATCAACTCTAATAGTTACTGGATGTCTGAAGAATAAAATCTTTCCTTTTAAGTAACCTCAGCCTTTGAGAGAATGTTGGGAGGAATGAATAATTCCTGTGCTGCATTTTATAGAAGGTCACTCTCAAGTATGGATGCTTGTTACGAAAACTGGAGGAATTTGTATACTCAAATTGAAATAAGGTCATTGTCTGAACAGAATCCTTCAAGCATTAAAAAAACTTGCCTAAAGCACCGCAAGGAAAACATACTGTGTTGAATATTTTCCCTCTTTCCTAAAGGTTGAGATAGCTAACATTTATAGAACAACAACGCACAAATCTGTAATGAAACACGTCACTGAATCGCAACTGAAGACTTTGAGATCAGATACATCCTTTTGGAATACCTGCCAACAAATAACATAGATACGTTATGGATTCTCTTGGAATATGTTTTAAGAAACAATGGAAGCAATACAAGCAGAGTGGGAAAAGAGAGAGAGGAAGAAAGAAAGAAAAAAACCAAACAGCTAGGGACAGGGAGAGAAAAAAACAAGAGAAGAGCAAGAGAGAAAGCATTAGGCATATGTGAGCATACAGCTTGTTTCTTGGGCACATCAAGGGCTTCTAGCCAAGAGCTGTGATGTTATTCTAGACAATTTTACTGACATAAAATAAGGAGTCTAAATTATGATGAAATCAGAACCAGAAGCCAACCACAAGGGAAGCCATTAACAATTTAACATGAGGGAGTGTGGATTCCGCTTGTCAAAGAGAATATTAGAGGACCATTTGATATAAAATGCAACTATCACAGCAGTGAGGGTTAGGTACCTCAGCTGGGTTTGCCTTGAACTTGTTGCCTTACAAAGTTAAACACAGACCTGGGTGTTTCACGAGCACAGCATATATTATACCAAAGCAAAAAATCACATCAACTGAGTAGGATGAAGGGTTGATTGGATACCTGTCTATCAAATAGTTGTTTGGCAAAGGCAAAGATCACAGGGAGCAGTAAGAGGTGAAAGTGGACCTGAGGAGAAATTCAGAAAGTTCTTTTTTATTTTTTATTTTAAGTGAGGTATAATTGACATACACCATTATATTAAAAGAGAATTCTGAATCTTAAGACATTGAGTCAAATTTTAGCTGGACTGCTTCCTGTCTGTGTGATCTTGATAAATTTTTATCATCTAGAATCCTAATGTGCTTCATCTTAAAATGAGAATAATAATATCTAGCTCATAAGAATGATGTCAGAATTCATGAACAACAACAACAACAAAAATATAAGGCACCTAGCTCAGTGCCTGGAGGGAGTGGGACCTCACTGAAACTTACCCATGTCTCCTTGCTTTTCAACCAGTCTTACTGTGATCTTGTTCTCCTTTTCTTACTTTTCCTTCTCCATCTTGTTTTCCTTTTTTTCTGTTCTTTTAAAAAAATTTTAGTTTGATTACATATTTACAGAAAAGTTGGTAAGACAGTACAGAGAGTTCCCGTACACCCCTCATCCAGTTTCCCATCTTTTCTTTTCTAAATTCATTTTTCTTCAGTTGTTTATTTAAATGTATGTTTTCACCTATCTTAAAGAGAAGTAGATTGTATTCTAGTATCATGTTGCATCACTCACTTCAGTTACACCTTCTTCATCCTTACACAATGCACAATTGATGAAAGTTAAATGATTACCCTGGGCCAGAACATTATTAAATTATCTGGGGCTGAGTATGATTATTGACTTTCTTTTTGGATGCAGAAAACTTCAGAATAATCTAGTCTCTAACTTGGGGGGAACCCAGTCAGTTGGAGGCAAAGGAAAAAGTTAATAAAACCCTCATGTCAATCTGATGGTGCAGGTATTATATGAGTTTGCATATGTATTTTTATATGTATATTATATATTTATGTATGTACCCTAACAGCTAGCAATAGATCTGATGGTTTTAATAATTGGGAAATAATTTCAAAGATGTGGTGATCAGGTTATACGGTTTAAAAGGGCTGAGATAGAAGGTTTAGTTTAAATTTATACCCATGGGGGCTTTATGTAGTATCCTGCTGTACCCCCATGGCCCTGGGTAATAGAAGGAGGAACTGAGCTTCTTTAGTTTCATCTCCCATCTCATGTCCTTCCTGGGTCCCCTTTGTCTTTGCTTGCCAACATTATCTCTGTAATCACTGTTTGGTCCTCATGGAGGTTTTTTACCTAACACTGTTTTCCCCTGAGAACATTCAGTGTTCTCAAATAGCCACAGCAGCCTTACTAACCTTCACCAATAGCAAATACTCTTCCCTTGATACTCTGTTTAAACTACATGTCAGGGAAGAGAATGAGTTCAAATGCAGGAATTTACATAGAGCATTATATAGAACTAACTTAGTGCCCTTTTCCTCCCTGGAGCAGTTACATTTTAAAAGAAGAAGCCTTGCAGTTAAAAAAAAAAATTACTATCATCCCCAAGAATGGACCTCTAACATTGGAATTTTAGGCACTATGGCAGGAGAAGGAAAAGCATAACCTTTCTTGGTGCTTCTCCAATTGAGGACTGCTGGAGACTATGAAAAAGCATCTAACTTTTCCTGATACTTTGAAATCTCTTAAATTTACCACATTCACAGTAGCTGAGATAATAATATTTATGAATAAAGGAAACATGCTATGAGGAGGGTGGGAGAACCAGCCAAAGGGATTTTTGGGTCATTTGGGGGAAGGTGCTATTATCACACCATCTTTATCTCAACATGAAGATGAAAACTGTGTGGGTTAGTGTCATGAATTCAGTGCCATTTAAGCTTCCAAGATTCAAACCAATGGAACAGGGAAACTCACCTAAAGCAATTTTGAAACAGAGTCTTGTTTAATCCACTGCAAGCTCTTCCTCTGGCTGTAGACCTAGGCATAACATTTTTGGAAAGAAGAAATAATGAAGTGCAGTGCTAAAGGCTGGAAAATGAAGAATGATTTGAAGGTGTGAAAGGATTGGGAAAAAAGATAAAACGTAGTGACAGAAGTTTATTTCATTCCCATCATGAGATTTGGCAATGATTATATTGCTTCTTGCCTTCAGTTACTAAGGCCACAAACCATTATTTTCGAAGGCTCATTGCCCTGTATGTGCATCAAGGTTTTATGGGAAGATAAAGGGGTTGTGAGGGAAAAATTGCCTGACTGTTCCTGTTAATAGGTTTTCTTCTTCCTTTTTCTTCTGGAGAGAATACCTAGAATAAGGAAATGCTCATGAAATAATAGTAATAGTAATCATCAACACAACACTAATCATCAAATCTTTGTTACTGTACTGTGCTCAAATCAGATCCCTCCATCCTTTACCTTCCCTTTTTCCATCTTCCTCTGTATGAAGAACATGCACTAAATAGTTCTCTGAACGTACTGCTGGCTTACCTACTAGTGAAACTTTTATTAACATTTCAATAGACACGAAAAGAAGTGATCTTACTGACAGAGCAAATTCACCAGATGAGCTATACAGTCACAGACAATACAATTTAAATTATATAATGTAATTGCAAACAATGGAGTAAAATAAATGAGAAAAAGTATATTCTGAGATAGTAACCAAGGAGATTTGTGAATCAAGCTTAGGTTTACTTGGAGACAAGATGAATGCACTGTGCATGGATGGTATAATTTTCCATTTCTTCTTCTGATAACACTCTAACTGGTTTTTTAAATGCACTGACAGAATGCAGCTTTTACTAGAGAGGGATTCAGAATGAGAATTCCTTCTTCTAACCAATAATAAGCAATGCTAGCAAGAATATCCGATATTTTAAAGATTTTGTGCATAGCCCATTAGATTAGCTGAGAGTTCATTATTCTAATATGGTTGTGCAAACCCAATTTGGTGTTAGTTCAGTAGGAATTGGACTTTGCTGGGAGGTATGCATTTGCTCCTATTACACTGCACATGCAGCAAATTTTCAGGCTTTCATTTGGCTCTCACATTTGGTACTGCAGGAGAAATGCCATTAGGCAGAGTGAGGTAAGAAGAGAAGGCAGAGAAGCCATGAGACCCTGGTCCAGCCTCTGACTTCCGCTCAGGAGGTACAGTTACAGCCAAATTGTGCTATCAGGATTGTTCATTTCCTACATGATCTGAGTTTTATGCTCCACAAGGAAAAGGAGAGGAGACTGGGTGGCTTGAAGTACAACTTCCCCATTGGCTGCGTACAGCCTGTGCTATTTATTACTTACACCCTCATCTCAGAGCTGAGAAGTGCAAGAGTGCTCCCTGTGTCTGAGCCAAATGCTCTTTCAAATGCCATATTGGCTTGTACTTCTTTAAATGAGATCAGATTACTGTTAAAAATATTATTTCTCATTCCTTCATGACCATCTCTTCCTGATGCCTCCAGTGAAAAGGCTTATCTATTTTGACAGAAAAGTTAAACCAAATTGACTCTGCCATAGAAAATTGAACACTGAATCTTGAAGGGTTAAACATGCTTCAGAAATGCTGAGATTCTTTTTTCCCCCTAGAAACTGCATGCTTGAAAGATCCCTCAGCTGTTAGGGTTACCATGGTAATTATTATTCTTAAATGGAGAGGTTTATTTGTGATGCAAAAAGACCAACAAACTTGTTGCCTATATCTCTAAATCAGAATTATACCCACAGCCATCTTTAAGGAGGGAAGATTTGGAACTTGTGGAAGATTTGAATAATGAAGATCAATCTTTATCAGGATTTGTGACAGGCTTGCAAAAGAGAAAGGTACAACATGAATATATTAGGGATATTTACTGAAGCCCTATTTATTGGAGGGGCTTTACCATTTTTACTTTTTGAAGGTAGGGTGAGGGTATAAGCAACGTCAGAATCAACTGTATTTTAGGGAAATCAGTTTATTAGAGCATATGATAGGTTGTTTTCTATATGGCTGATTATAATGGTTTGAGGTCAATTCATTTTAATATGAAAATGACTCCAAGAACTTAACTATTAAAAACTTTTTTTTAAATCCTGAAGTCATGGCCTATTGAACCTCTTTCTCCCGATCTTAGGGGAAAGAGACTTGGCTTGACATAGCAACAGTGTTCATAGCTGACCTTAGCACTAAAGAGCACTTTTGCCAAATGTAAGAGTGATGTCATGAAGTGGGGAGGCTAGATACTCTTCCTCACATGGGGAATGGCTCTACTGTATGTAAGAAGAATACTGTCTCACGAATTTGGGACAAAATACATAAGTCTAAAATTAACTCTGTGATCTCTCTATTTAAGGTCAGTCTGATTTTAAAATTAGACAATGATTTGAAAGCAAACTGAAAATTCCTGTTGGACAGGTGTATCCTTGTACTTTGTACATGCCTTTACTCTTACCCTTATAACCGTGTAACTGTGACTCTCCTGGTTGGTCACCCCTGGTAGATGCTGGGTGGGGCTCAGAGCCTAAGGAAGAGGAGGCAGGGGATAAAGCATGGAACACAGAGTTGAAGTGCCTGCATTCAAGCTCCTTCTCATTTGTTGTCTGTGTGACTTGAGTAAATTTCTTAATCTCTTTGGGCATCAGTTTATCAGCTATAAAATAAATATGATAAGAAAACCACCTTCATAGGGTTGTTAGAATTAGGTAAGTTAATTCCTGCAAAGCTCAGGCTTGCTCAGAACAGCTCCTGGCACAGAGAAAGTGTTATGGCAGTGCTAGTAGCTTCTCGAGCGATATTGTCTCTTTATATTTCCATTCTCAGTTACAATCCTGATCAGTTGCTTGATAGAGTTTTTTGAAGTAATGACTGAATGAGACTTTGATTCAATTAAGGGGCCCTTTTATACCTCCTGCCATGATTGGTCATCTTGCGTCTAGGTGAAAACTTCCCGTGACCACAGCAGCCAGTTCTGTTGTTGGAAAGCTCTGTTCAGGAGCTCTGTTGTCTTCCTGCCACCTCTAGAAGACTGCGTTCTGGGGAAAATGTGTCTTCTTTGAGCCTGCATGTCCTGACTATAAAAAGCCTGTTGTGTTGGGTAGGAGAAGGAGTGTTGGTTTCTCTCTT
Organism: Camelus ferus; assembly: GCF_009834535.1. NCBI lineage: Eukaryota > Metazoa > Chordata > Mammalia > Artiodactyla > Camelidae > Camelus > Camelus ferus. The sequence continues at coordinate 33,964,544 of NC_045701.1, read as the reverse complement.
CCACACATCAGTGGGCAAGCTGCATATGCCTCACTGAATTCAACAATGAGAAGTGAGTTATGAGACTGTTTTTTTTCCCAAAGAGAGATGCTTATTTCACTTGGCAATTTGATCTCTGAATAAGTCATCTTGCCTATTTTGTGGGGCTATTTTTCACTACCCCATTTTACAAGAGGGATTGAAAAAAAAGAAGACTTCCTTGACATTTTTAAGCCACTGGGATGCGTTTTAATTTGTTTCCGAAGTATTTAATCTATAAGACATACCAGGCTGAATAATTTATGTAACAAAACAATGGCAACAAGGTCAAAGCAGAATTATGACTTTACAGTGGGGAATATTCATGACATGATGCTATTTGAGATATACTTCTTGAATATTAAAGAGTTTTTCCTAATATTATGTTCCAATTAAACAAGTGGAAAGGTATAAGAATGAAAATTGGATTCATTTTGAATTGGAGAAATGAAGCAAATTCTAGGAGAGCAATTACCATATTGCTAATGGAAAAATGTCAACCACTGTCCCTCCACGTAAAGTTTAGAGATGGTAGCTGAGAACGTTTTCTCTTGTGACCTAGTTATGGTATAAACTGTAGAATACCAGATACTCTGCATCAGTAGATCAGATAATCATAATCTGATTTATTCAGTGATACATACCTCAATTATTTGTTTTGGTTACATTTCAACTTAAAAGGAGAAAGCCAAAGCAACAGAGTTTGCTGTTTAAGGTAATTATAAAATGGCTTATAGATGGAATCCTAACAAGATCTCTCTTTTTCCTGTTCTAGCACAGTAAGATTTAGGCTCTGAAAGTGATAATGGCTTCTTATGTACAGTGGACAAAAGTTAGATCATCTCATACATAGTGTAGAAAAGCATCAGACAAAGCATGAAAAACCCTAAATATTTGCTGACCTCTATCATCAATTGACGTTGTGGTCTGGGGCTGACCACATTATTATTGATATTTAACATCTATTAAGGACTCACTGTATTAGCTAATTAATTCTTGCACCTCTAATAAACAAATCAAGAATCTTAGTGCTTTAACATAATAAATGTCTGTTTCTTGCTCATGTCAAATTAGAAGGACCCCGTTTTCCTTCCAATTAGTGCCTTTGCCATCTTCTAGGGCCTCCGAATCCTCTGGGACATCCCTTGCTGGCAGAATAATGAGGCAAGCAGAAGGGGAAAAGAATGTGATAGAAATTAGAAGGAACGAGGCCTAGAACTGATGTTTTGTCACTCTGCCTATTTTCATATGGACAGAACTCAGTCACATGGCCACACCTATCTGCAGCTACAGCTGGGAAATAAGGTAAAGCACGTGCCAATGAAGAGAGGACATGGATGGTGTTGAGCAACTGCAACTAGGCTCTACCACACTATAATTCACTCTCTAACTATCTCATTGAATTCTCACAATAACTTTTTGAAGATTAAGAAACTTGAGCTTAGAATGGTGGAGCTGGACTCATTCCTTTGAGTTGGTCTGTGCTCTAAGCCCCTATGCTACATTGCCTCCTTGGCCTTTGAAAAATCTCTCTGTATGATTTTCTTCACTTTTATAACTAAAGTGATAGTATTTGCAATCCCTGTTCTCACGAGATACTGGAAAATTGTGAGCATGTCAGGACTTGCCTTCTCTCTGTTATGTAGATAAACTGGGCGTCTTTTTAAGGCTAACTCCTCTACTTGTACAATATCTGCCATCTCCTCTTACCCTGTTCAGCAATCCTCCCCTATCTTTTCTGCATCATAAAATCTTCTCCCTCTACTCCCTCTACTGGCATTCTCATCAACATACAAGGAATACTACTCAGCCATAAAAAGAATAAAATAATGCCATTTGCAGCAACATGGGTGGATTTAGAGATTATCATACTAAGTGAAGTAAATCAGAAAGAGAAGGACACATATACCACATGATATCACTTATATGTGGAATCTAAGAAAATCACACAAATGAATTTATTTACAAAACAGAAATAGAGTCATAGATATAGAAAACAAACTTATGGTTACCAGGGGAGAAAGAAGTGGAGAGGGATAAATTGGGAGTTCAGGATTTGCAGATGTAATTATTATATATAAAATAGAAAAACAACAAGGTCCTACTATATAGCACAGGGAACTATAGTCAATATTTTGTAATAATCTATAAAGAAAATGAATATGAAAAGGAATATATCTAACTGAATCACTATGCTGTACACCAGAGACTAACATAACATTTTAAATCAACTATACTTCAATTTAAAAAAAAAAGATGTACACAGGATGATGGGAATGGGGCATGGTTCACCTTTGAGATGTGATAGTCATTAAATGGATCCAGACCAAGACTGAGATGCCCTTCTACCATCAATGATCTGCTTTTAATGCAGTAGAATTTTTACTCCCTGCTGCCCTTGCTTCTGGAGGAATGAGAGCAAGTGAGACTGCTTAAGGGTTTTAGGGTCAGAGACAAGAGGGGAAATTCAGAAAGAGATAGGGGCATGGATTGTGATCATTGACTGAAAAGTGATTATAATTCAATTTGAATGACTAATTCAGAAAAAACCAAAATATTCAGAACTAAATTGTATTACAGAAATCATTAACCTAGATGAGTATTTTCTTGATAATTGAAATGAATAAAATATCTCAGCAGTTTGGATATTCAGGGGTCATAACAGTATTGTATAGTTTTGAGAATAAATTCAGTTCATGTTATATGTGTCTGAGTTGAGAATTCTCAGTTTTGCCACTTACAAACATACATACGAATAGGAAGTAGTTTGACCAGCTTACATAAAAACAAACACTATATCTGTTTTTCCTATTGATGTTTTGGAACACATTGGCAGATCCACATTCTCCTTGAGAGTTTAAATTAATGACAGTTAAGCTGATCAATACTTGATTTCTCCATTGGCAAGTACTGCTCGCCAGGGATTAGGGCCCCACGGAGAATGAAAGTAATCTCATTAGGATTTTCCAGTCAAGTATTGTTTGCTTAGTATCATACTGGCCCCTGACAGCCTAAATACATGAAATCACCTCTGGATTGATGGATGGCAGCACTTTAGGTTTGCTAGAAAAGCAGAGGACAATTCATCCTTCTTGTCACAATAAGGCAAATAGCCCACGGGACAAACTGAAGACCACGTAGCTTTAAACAAGAAAGGCATTGATTAGAGGGAAAGCTAATGCTGAAAGAGAATCCTAGAGAAACTGCAGTGGAGTCAGAGGAGCTACCAGGCAAACAGAAAACAAAGAAAACTATAGTTGAGAACCTGTGGGACTAGAGATAATAAGAACAGCAGGAGGAGAGAGAAAAAAACATATAAAGAAGAAGAAGGAAAAAAAAACAATAAAAAGAAGATACATAAAAGGGAATGAAAAACCAATGGAAGATGCCAGAATTTTTGACAGTGAGGGGTAGGGTCTGAAAGAACTTCTGAAGGAAGCGACTGAACTTCCCTACGGGGCACCATCCTTGACAGTGAGTTATTAACCTAGAGGGATATCTGTACAGCTCCAAGGCCAACAGAAATAAAAGACACAAAATAACTAAAATGCATGCTGTAGATTGCATTTGTATACTCAGAACACTCTACTATAGCTATTTCAAAGAGAAAATAGTTGGAAAACTGCATGTTTTAGAAAATGTAATCAAAAGAAAAGTTTTGTATGTTTTGGTTGTTATTTTTATTTTTCTTCTGTATTTTTTTCTTTTGACGTGGCAGTCAGGCCCTATTAGGTAAGGCTGCATTTAAGAAATCATTTGAAAATAGATTGGCCGCTCTGTTTCTCAATTCATTTTCTTCTATCCATCCTCTTCTCTCGTTGTTTTAGAAGCTTTTGGCGTTGAAAGCATTTCTGCCTTTGATTATTGATTACTTGGCAACACTCAGACTAAACTGCAGATTCTGTTTTGGGGGAAATAGAATAACTTCTTTCGGAGAACAGATACTCTGTTTAGTTCAGCTTCATGCTTCCTCCCACATTTTGATTTCACCTCTCCATTCCTGTTCATTAAAAATCACCACGCCCATGATAAAACCTTGGCCTGTTGCCTTGTCTAGCTAAGAATCAAGAGTTCACTATTTATTTCATATTGTGTAAATTCTAATCAGATACGGGGGATCTTGGTTCTGTACTGCTTTCTCAGGCATAATGCCCTACAGTCTTTAACACCACAGAACGGCTCCACAACAGAGCTAATTCCCTTGGATTCTTTCCCCGGCAGATGCAGATAACATTTTGAATAAGATACGATTCCATTTATTTTTAGAAGTTTGCTTATTTATTTATTTTAGTGGTGGAGCCAGACAAGAGGCTGAGTGAGTTCCTACTAAGCGATGAGCATATTGGGTGACCTATTAATATTGGTGGCTAAGCTGTAGCTCCAGTCCACAGGCAGTTCTGTTCAGATTTATGGCAAGACATGGTGATGGATAAGTATAAACTCTTAGTTATAAGAAAGCAAATGAATATGTCCTATGTTAAAAATTAATGGCAGATAAGCTAATTTTGACTAATCAGAACAAGTCATTCACTCTGGGTGGGAATAATGCCCAAGAAGGGCTCTATAATAAATCTCTGGTCCTTTGACATATAGATAGCACAATAGAGGTGAAGATAAGCATGTTCCTCACCCATAAATAAACCCCCGATGCGATCCCTAATGTGCTGTGAATTCATTGTGGGTTTTTAGGCAGCTGGAAGACACTAATCAATGCAAAAGAAACTTTGCAGTGGTTTCCACTTGGAAGTAAGTATCAATCAAGTCACATCTGTGCTTCAGCTCAGATAGTCTGAATAAAACTTGCTGAGACAAAGTTTGCCAGAGGGGGGAAAAAGTTGTGCTGTGGAGGACAGTTTTTCTTAGGGGATTTCAAAGCACACTGAATCGGATTATCTTCTGTTACAATATTTTTCTTTAGTTCAGAGTAGCTTACAAAGTCACTGGTTCTTACATCAAGGGGAATTCATACATTTGGGAGATGTCTGTGTAGGCCATTGATTCCGATATCTTGCTTCCCCCTCAAAAGTGATTGTTAGAATTTATGATGTGCTCTCTGTCTCTAATGCAAGAAAATAATTTCAAATACAAATGGTAGGTAGGTGGACAATTTTATATTCTGAAATAATGTATTTGGGGATTCTCACTTCCTGGGCTTTGTGATAGTTTGTGAAATTGGTAGATACACAGAATCATGCTGTTTAGAGAATATGTGTTCAGAAAATATTAATTCCTTTTTATTCTTTGAGTGCCTATTAGTTTTCTAGGGCTGCCATGACAAAATACCATAGACTGGGTGGCTTAAACAACAGAAATTTATTTTCTTATGATTCTGGGGGCTAAAAGTACAAGATCAAGGTGTTGGAAAGTTTGGTTTTTCTTGGGGTCCTCTCTTTGGCTTGCAGACTGCCACCTTCTCACTGCGTCTTCACATGGCCTTTTCCCTGTGCTTGTACATTTCACGGTGTCTCTCCCTTTTCTTACAAGGACACTAGTCATACTGGATTAGTTCCCATGCTATCAGCCTCATTTTCACTTAACTACCCCTGTAAAGACCTTATCTCCAAATATGGTTTCATTCTGAAGTACTGGGGTCTAAGGCTTCAGCATACGATTTTGGGAGAGATATCATTCAGCCCATAACATTCTACCCTCTGGCCCTCCCAGAATTCATGTCCTTCTCACAGGCATCATACATTTGACAATAAACATAGGAAGAGATTTTGAACTGGACAATCATTTAGAAATCCAAGATGACTCTTTGCATTCCCAAGGAGATCAGTAGTTTGAATTCTCTGGCTATGCAACAAAATGAGGATACTTTGGCTCGGGTAAAAGAGGAACACAGAAGCAAGGAAGGTGCCATGAGGGTGCTGCTCCAAGGAATGGTGTCTCTGTCTTTAGAATAACATCAGAATTAGAAGTCATTTTACTGATCATTTAGGACAATATCTTCATTTTTAGATGGGGAAACAAAAAGGTGTGCAATGGCCAAAGGCACTCAACTAGTCTTATAGCCGAGTTTGGTTTAGAATTTGGCTTTCCTGATGCCCAAACTAGGATACCTCTCTATAATCATGGGCCCTGAAGGGAAGTCTATTCTCTCTTAGAGTCGCACATGTGGCTATCGAGCTTCAGCGACACATTAGTGAGAGAATGCAGCTTCCTGACAGTCACAGAATGTTCATATTGGATATGCAATATCTTAACAATAATTCCTTTTTAATTTACCTTTTTATTTGTGGTAACAGTGCTTACAAGTGGAGAATACTGGGATATCTCATAATGTATTTCCCAACTTTCTCGGTAGTAGCTTGAGTTAAAGACAGTATTGTGAGATGCCTCCCCTTTTCCCATTGTGCTAGCACAGTGTCTAGGGTAGGGCATGCCATATATTTCACTATATTACAAGCTTTTTATGGACAAGTGTCTTATACTTATTTTTACCTTTTGAGCCCTACAAAAGAGCTACCCACTAAGGTGCTTAATATATACATATGTATATTTACTTAATATATTTGTATATTATTTACTTAATATGCATATTCATATGCATACACCCATGCATACATGTATGTATTTTTAATGTAGGGGTGTGTGTGTGTGTGTGTGTGTGTGTGTGTGTGTGTGTGTGTGTGTAGCTCCTTGTGGCTCTAATGACTGACTGCTCACTGCTCAATAAAGGAATAAAGGCTGCTTTCAAAGCAATAGTCTTGGAGAGGAGCTTTAACTCTTTAAGCCTTGGTGGCAAAAGCAAGGCAAAGTGTTTCAGTTGGGGAGGATATGTGTGAGTAGGTAACCTTGTTGGTGTGGTCTGTACTAGGAGAGGGGTTGTCCGTGGGCATGTCATATCTGGTCCTCACTCACCTTGCCCTTGATCTCACTCCCAGGGACTTGGGTATATAGTGACATTGCAGGGCGGAACAGGTTTGTCCATGAATCTTTCCCTAAACCCTCAGGGAGAATTAATTACTTTTTCCTCTGTACTCCTAAAGCAATTAGTTTCTGACTCTACCACAGCCATTATAATGTATTATAAATGTCTGTCTCCCATTAAACTTTGCGGTGCCTAAGTGCATGGATTATGTCTTAGCTATCTTTGTGTCTTTAATGCCGCTCATGTAGGAGATGAATAAATGAGGAATAAATGCCAGACTTTGACTGCACTCCCCAGTGATCTGCCTGCCTGCCTGCCTGCCTGTCTGCCTGCCTACCTACCTCTATCTACCTATCTACCTATCTACCTATCTACCTATCTACCTACCTACCTACCTACCTATCTATCTATCTATCTATCTATCTATCTATCTATCTATCTATCTATCTATCTAACTCTTGTCACTGTTCTAACTACTTTAGAGATACTAACTTATTCAATTCTCCTAGCAACATTCTTCTACAGAGGAGCAGCCTGAAGTTCAGAGAGAGTAAATGACTTACTCAAGGTCACACTCATGGAAAGACGGAGAAAAGAAGCCACACTCGAAGTGTGGCTGCGGAGTCCCTCCTCTAATTAATTTCACTGTTCTGTGCCTGTCCTGACCTGGATGTTCAGCATTGGGACAGTCTTGCTTAAAGATGTTAAGAGATCAGGGTCCAAAAATAATGGGGAGCAGGACAAAATCATTTTGACTAGAATACTGCTAATATCTGCAGCAGGAGACTTCTTTTGGGAAATCACAGGGCTCCTCTTTGGAAAGCCGTAGGGAAGGGACAGATTGAGGTAAAAATGGTGTTTGGGAAGTGGAGGTACAGAGGTGAAGGGTGAAAGAGTTTTCAGGCCTGTTCTTCTTACACCAGGGTTCAGGTATAATAGGAGTGGATTTCTCTGTCTTCTGAAAGTGGTTGTGCTTTGACCTGTTCTCCCCTCTGAGAAAACAGGTAAGACATTAATTAATAGGCTCATTAATTCTAGGAGATTATAAATTAATATTATACTTTTATTATTATTGTTTATTCACAAGATAAGCCTACACTCCACAAATATCTTCAGCAAGTATTTTCAGAAGCTGCCAAAAGTTTTACTCTCAGTTGATCTTGTGGTTCCCTGCATAAAATGGAGGGTCAAAAATACTGAAACCTCTGAGGTGTTACCAATCCAATTTTTACAAACCTCTCATTGAATTATAAGCAGATATTCCAGTCGGGCCAAACAATAACCCCAGTATTGTCTGCTTCTCATGACAAACTTAGAAAGGCAGAGAGCTAATTTATAATTCCTATTTTGAATCTATTGTTAAACTGGCAGGAATTTTTGGCTTAAAAGCCCATTTGGTGCCTTGGAGAAACATGGTGAACAGTTATATTTGACATTATTCACGTCCTTCGGGGAAATGCTCTTGTTCTTGTTGAAGTAAAGTTCCTGGAGGGAACACTTTGCATTATGTATCTTTTCCTACTCACTCTGATTACTTTTCCTGAAGTTCCCTTGGGTTCTTTCAAACTAGACACAGTCTCTAAATTCTCAGTGATGCTCTTCACTTCTAATGTATGTGCTGTTCCAGCCTCTATGCCATTGTCATTCCCAGACTTAGGGATAGGAACGGGTCGGGGAATGATACAGGATGGTTGTTGATAGACTGCAAGAAAGCATCTAAATGAAAATGAGTAGATTCAGTGAAAGCAACTAATTGGCTGCAAAACTCTAACCTCCCATGTACGTGAGTCTTTAAACTCATTTTACTTAGACCCAAGACAGCCTCTTAAAATCAGGTGCTTAGAAAAGGGTGCTCCTCTAAACATATTATTCACATGACTCTCAGTGTGTCTAAAGCCTGGAGGAAAAAGTCTCAATCTCAGGCCTGCAGTTTTACTCTCTTTCAGTTATTTTTTTCTTCCCTCTATTTACATTTGTCTTTCCTTCTCTGTCTTTGCTTCCTCATTTCTCCAAAGGATATGAGTAATGTCAAACGTCTCATTTCTTCTCTTCTTTTTTCCTCCCTCTCAGTCTCTCTGTTTCCTTCTCTCTTTTCCTGCATCTGTAGGCCTTTCCAGTGCTGTTCAATAGAAATTTCCATGGTGTTGGAAATATTCTGTATTTGCACTGTCCAATGCAATAGCCACCAGCTATGTGTAGCTATTGAGAACTTGAAATGTGGCTATTGTGGCCAAGGAATAGAACTTTAATTTAATTACATGTATATTAAATTTGAATAGTCACATATGGCTAATGAGTATAAAATTAGCAGGTGAATCTTTAGACCAATTATTTATCTCTGATATTATCTGCATTATTCATGTGTTGGTGAATGAGAGTGATACCCCCTTTGGCTACTCTCTTCTTTTCTTTTTTTTCAGAATCACTTATCACCAGGGAAAGTTGATCCAGTTTACAAAGTTTAGTTTGAATCTCTTCCAAACCCTTCCCCTCAACTTTAGAGGGCTTTCAGGGTAAGAGAGCAGTTAGTATCTTTTCTGAAGACAAGATGCTCCTCTCTGGTTGCGTGGAGACCATATATTCTTCAGCTAGGGATGCAGGCCATCCTGGTATGATTGGAGGTTCAGTTAGGGCTTATTTGCAAGGCACAGAAGCAGGTGTGTTTGAAAATTTCATGAGGGAAGGCAGAGGTCAGCAACCTCTTTGGCTGTCTGCAGGAACAGACAATGTTGGCACGAGGGTCTTGAGCTAGGGAGGCATGAAGTGAAGGGAAAGGAGTGAAAAAAGAGATGGTAGGGAAGGAGAAAGAAGATGAAAAAGGAAAGGACAGAGTTGAAATACCCACATTCAGAGTGAGAATGTTACAGTGATTTTAGTTGCAGCTTTGCATCTGGCTACATACACCGAGGAAGCCAGACCCTCTTACCAGAAACCCGGCATTTGAGTCAGCTGCAGATGATGTGTCTCAAAATTTGGCAGGAGCCTGAGGGCAGTTGTGAGTGGAGGGCAGTCTGTTAGTTCTGTGTATACTCTTCCAGTCTATCTGAATTCAACTCCAAGTGAATTTAACAACTTTCTAGGTAGACTGGCTACTATTTTGTGCCCTTTTTCTTCTTTTGCCCTTTACTACTACTACTTCTTCTTTTTTTTTTTTTTTTTTTTTTAGCTTGAAAAATGTGTTTTTAATTCCTAGTGACTCTTTTGTTTTTGGTCAGTATCTGTCCTGATTAGTAGAAGTGGAGTATGAAATGACATTTTAAGACAAGGACACTAAAAAAAAAAGCAAAGACATTTCTTGTAATTTTAAAATTCTACTAAATAACAGATTTTTTTTTCTTTTTCCTGAGCAGTTTGCTTACAATCCTGGAACCATGTTCTTCATATCTGGGAAATCTATTTTACATTGACTTCTTATATTTGCTACATTTTATATTGACTGGCTTTGCTGTATTTTAAATGTATTTGTGTCTAGACTTGTGGGACTTCAGCTACAGCCAATTTCTACATTATTAAGAGGGTTATTTTGAGTGGCCCCTGTGAATAAACCTAATTTTCCCCTCTGATTAGTGCTTAATTTGAAATTGTTTGTGCAATGATGAAATCTTTCTTGAGTTTCACTTCCAGATTCCGGTTTCCATTCCCAAAGGTTGCTTTTGATTACATAAATGCTTTCAGGGTGATTATGTGGGCAAAATTGTATATTAGGTAGTTTTGGTGCTTTCTGTAAGAAATTGTGTTATTTAGAAAGAAAGGCTGTGAGTTAGATTTTGAGGTTTTAGGTACTTTACAATTACATGATCATTCCTTCTATTCAATGCAAAAATATACCCTTTACCTACAACAGTCCATAATTTTGTCATCCAGCATTTGACTGGAAATTCATTTTTTTGAGACTCCGCATTCCATAGCAGGAAGATTATTCTAGATACATATACATTAGGCTTTTCAGTGTATAGTTTCCGGTATCTCTTTTTTCTTTCCCTACCTTCAAAAATTTTAATACATACCTTGCAGGGAAAAAAGTAAGATATCAGTGCTATTCCCAAATCTGACTTAGAAATCAGACTACGTGACTTCCTGTGGGCTGATGTTTGCACCTCTTAATCTTTGTACACTTACTCTCTCCAGCTGTAAGACCATATAACTTGGTGTTTGCCTCACAGGTTCACAGCTGGAGAAGAACTTTACCTCTGGATGGATTGTACCTGGAGTTTCACCCTTACCTGATTTAGATGATAGTAAGTGAGATTTGGGGCTTAGAGTTGATGGTGGAATGGGTAATATTTGAGAGTATGTTGGGTGGGATGAATATACTTGCATGTGAGAAGAATGTGGAGGGTCAAGGGCAGAGTGTTACGGGTTGAATTGTGTCTACCTCAAATTAATGTGTTGACGTCCTAATCTCCAGTACTTCAAAATACCACCTTATTTGGAGATAGAGTCCTTATGTAGGTAATGAAGTTAAAGTGAGGTTGTTAGGATTGACCCTAATCCAGTATGACAGTGTCCTTGTAAAGAAGGGAAATTTGGAAACAAAGACACGCGCAGAGGGAGGGAAATGTGAAGATGCAGAGAGAACCGTGCAAACATGAAGACTGTCATCTCAAAGCCAAGGAGAGAGTCCTGGAACAGATCCTTCCCTCACAGCCCTCAGAAGGAACCAACCTTACCAACACTTTGACTTTGTGCTTCTAGTCTCCCAAACTGTGAGGCAATACATTTCTGTTGTTTAAGCCACGTGATTTGTTTTGGCAGCCAATAGCAAACTACCATGGGAGGCCAGGCCCCAACCTGGTCAGACTGGAGCATGGAACAGACAAAAGGCATATGAGACCCAGTCACTGCTCTAGGTGTTTTCTGGATGTGTATATCCATGGTGGTGCCATAATATAGTTTCCTGTGTCCCTTTTCCCCCTTATCTTCAGTTTTTCTAATTTCTTTCATTCTCTATAAATCTCAAAGAATTACCAACAGCCAGTCGAAGGATTATATCCACAAATTTTCAGTGATGTCAGATGCTATCATCACATCCAAGAGATACTAAAAGTTATTTTGACTATTACTAAAAATGTCAACTAATATTTGCTGACTTCCCACCATGTTTCAGGTAATATATTAAGATATTAACTTCTTCAGTCATTCCAACATTACATGAGGTAGTAGGTATTTCCTTGATTTTAGAGAGGAGAAGACTGACTGAAGCAGAAGGTTCAATCACTTGACCAAGCCCACACAGTACAATCGATCCTTGAACAACACAGGTTTGAACTGTGCAGATGCACTTACACAGGCATTTTTTAGAGTAAACACTGTGCTCCTACAGGATCTGAGGTTAGTCAGATATGCGGATGTGGAAGCTGACACTGGATGTGGAGGGCTGACTAAATTGTATGTAGATTTTCCACCTCTTGGGGTTCGGCACCCTTAACCCCTGCGTTGTTCGAGGGTCAACAGTAGTTAATGGCAGAGCTAAGAATCATGAGCACTTTGTATGGTCTTAATCAAGTCTCTACTCAGAGAATCAAATTCTAAGACAGAAAAAGAATCAAGGTAAGATTTAAGAAGGGAGACTATGGAGAGGCAGTTGCTTTTACGTACTTGAAAGGTGTCTCTTAAGAAACCGTTCACTTTACTTTAAATATTTCCAAATTTTCCCACTGAAGACTTTTCCAACAGGAAAACCCTAGCATGGATAGTCATTGTATCAATTCATATTTCAAGCCACAAACAGACCAAAAGCAGTTGCTGCATCAGCTCAAAGGAGCAGTCTTCTGTAATCAATTATATTCATTGCACTTGATAATTCAGTTCCTGCCAAGAAACAATTTAAAAAGTCTGTTTACAACAATTTGTTTCACAATTTCCAAGACCACTAAAATGACCTCCTGAGGACCTGGAATTTTAAAAGATTCTTCCAGTGTTGCCTGAGGACAATATGGCAGTAAAACAAACAAACAAAAGCCCACTTAGATCTTAATGATATCTGTGTGAAATATACACTATTCTTTCATCAAGCTTTAGTGTACACATTATAGCTGTTATCATAGGACATGTTTTTTGCTGTAAATAAGTAAAAGACTTCGGAGGCCACAGAACTGGACTGCCATTGTGGCTCCACCATGCTCTTGCTGTGTGTACCTTAGCAAGTTACGTACTCTCTCTGAATGTCAGTGATGTAATCTTTAAATGGAGAGGGCACTGCTTATCTCACAGGTGGGTGTGAGAATTAAATAAATAGAATGGTGAACATAGAGCATCTGGTACATTACTGAGATCATTAATTTTTACTTCCATTCCACCTTTTCTTTACCTTCACTCTCCAGTATCCAGCATGGTTCTTTGCTCTTACCTCAGCTTGCCAAGTGTTGCCATGTAGAACCATGATAACAGCCACACAAATTGTCTGAAGCTTGACTCAGAACCACTTCAAAGTCAATTTCTAGTTTGTGTTTTTGTTGGGTGGGGGAGTAAAGAATACACAGGTAATACGATATCGGGCCTTCCCTTGCCAAAAGTGTTCAGGAAATTTCAGGTGAGACAAAATATCTCTCCCATTTTTTCATAGAGCCAAGGTAATGAGCGCCATGGTCTCCATTCTCCATTTGCGCATGTGTACGCACGTGTGTGTGTGTGTGTGTGTGTGTGTGTGTGTGTGTGTGTGTGTATGTGTTAAGTTTACCCTCTGTAGCTATTTCCTTTCTAGGGCCTTGGATTTATTTTTGAGTCTCTGATCTGACCTTCTTTGGTTGGGCCCTTGTCTACACTCAACTTTTTCTGTTAGTTAAAATTCTTTTCTAAGCTATCAACAATTGGCAGATGCCAGAGGGCAAAAGCCTGCGTCAGTACTTTGACACCACTCTGGATTCTCCCTTTTAGATTTCTGGAAGGATCTAAGGATTTCTCTTAATTTCTTGGCATCAAATCAATGAATTAAGACAAAATTATTTAAAAAAAATTTTTTTCCCAAATTTTTAGCTATTCTCTGCCATGTTCCATATTTTGGGGAATAGAATTCCAGTCCCAGAGATTATTTCTAACTCTAAATATAATGCCAAGGAGATCCTCTGTCAGCTCGGTTTGACATAACGAAACACCATGGGCTGGATGGCTCACACAACAGAAATTTATTTCCTCACAGTTCTGGAAGCAAGAAGTCCAAGATCAGGATATTAACATGGTTGATTTTTGGCGAGGCCTCTCCCCTTAAGTTGCAGATGGTACCTCCTCATTGTGTGCCCACGTGATCTCTTCTTTGTGGTAGCATGAGGTAGAGGGGGTGGCAAGAAGAGTGAGAGAGAAAAGAGAGAGAGAGGGCTTTTTCATCTGGGCACTAGTCCCATCATAATCTCACCTAGCCCTCACTGACTCCCAGTGGCACCATCTTCAAATACCATCCCACTGGGGATTAGGGCTTTAAAATGTGAATTTTGGAGGGACAAACATTTAGTCCATAATAGCCCCTTCTGAGCATAAAATAATGGTTTCATGCTACAGATTTTAATATCACACAGGCCTGCCTGATCTGAAATTTCATCATCTATGATATGAGTATAATCTAACTTCAAGCGTATTATAAAAAGACTAAATACAGTGCCAGGTATAAAACAGGAACCACAATGCTTAGCACAGTAGGACCTTAACAGAGAGTCCTTCCCTTTCCCCTGTTTCTTTCACCCCCTCTGTCCCCAGAGTGGCTGTATGTAGCTGATCACCAACTCCAGTGTCAGACCAGAGATGCAGGAGGAAGTGCAGTTGTGATCCCCACTGCATAATGCTGTCAGGAGTTTTCATCATTTGTGTCACTAGAAGGGATAGGGTGGGCTCAATAGCACAAAATAAAGGCAATTATAAATTTTTATTGAACACATAAGCAAAAACAAAAAGATGACACCTGGATAGTTTCTTTTTTAAACTCACACTGGAGCCAAAAGTTGTAAGCCATCCAGATGGTGAGCTTGAGAAAACAGAAATTAATCACCTATTTGTACTACAGTTTGAGGATTTAAAGATCTTTGGAGAAGATGTTCAAAAGCTTCACTCCAATTAACCTTACCCTATTAAATGTGCCCATCCCCACATCAGAAGCCAAAGAATGGATTTCAAGGATAAGAGAAAGCTCAGGGAACATGCCCAATCTCTGCAGTCATTTCCCCAGATTGGAGGAATCTCCAGAGAGGAAAACAAAGCAGCTCTAACAGACAGGATGGATCAGCATGCATCTGGGATGCAATATTATTTTTCTCAGAACGTGTTGAAATGGGGACAACCTTCTGATTTAGTTTTAAAGGCTATTTTGAACTGTGTGACCTCTTTCTGAATTTGATCTGATAACTAAAATGGATTATCATGTGTCAGTAATGTAGTCTTCGCAGAATCATAACCTAGGCCATTTAGAACCCATTTCTTCCCCCTAACACTTTTTTCCCTTGTATAAAAAGGGGGGGGGGGAGAAAATGGTGCTTGGTATTTCTTCTTGTGGATAGTCATCAAGTAAAAAGTGTGGTAATTCTGGTAGAACCCCTGAGAATTAAGAGATATTAACAGCTCTAAAATTTTGCCAAGAGATACTCTTTTAAAATGTCTTTGTGACTTCTGGTTAAATTGGAAATGAAAAATTAAGAGACAAGCACATTTTCTCTTACCCAAGAGAAGTGAAAAACTCTCATCAACAGACTAAAAAAATGAGAAAGAAGGAAAGAACAGAGGCAAGAAAAGATGGAAACATAAACCACAAGGACTGTGTGTATACTCGCATTTTCATTTTGTGCACTCTCTGTGGAACAGCCCCAGAAGTTTCACCCCACCTCATAGGACCCTTTCCCGCATGCTGATCCTCTTATTTAAAACAATTCTTTAAATTTTAATACTAAGCAGTATCTTTTGCCAAAATTAATAACTATTGGGAAAGAGAATTAAAGGATTTGGTCCCTCTCAGTATTTCATTTTGGTGGTAGCTTCCCAACTGAGACTGTGGATACTAAAATCTACAGAATTTGTAATTAGTCACAAGCAAAATCCCTCCCAGTAGGTAGTATGTGCCTTCTTCCAAGTTTCTGGCTTCCAGGAAGGATGTCATCATTCCCACTGTCTTTGAAACTTCCAGTGGGTTTGGCTGGATAGTATTACACACACACACACACACACACACGAGTGTGTGTGGGGTGGAATTAGGCAATCATCTTGATTTATTTAACTCCTCCAGTAATAATTTTGAGTGTTTCTTGGGTGCAAGGCAGCTATTTTGTTTACACTTATTGCAAATAAATACTTTAAAAAGCAGTTGTGTTATTATGGAACTAAGTGGATTTAACAATACGACAGAAAAGAGTAGCAATATAACAGATCTGTTTAAGAGAGCAAAAGGAATTGCAAGGTGCTAGATGAGTTAATACTGAAATAAGAAAGGGAATTGCTCAACATGGCAGTGAGCGGTATGGATACAAACCTCATTCAAACTGCAACTGATTTTCCATATAAATAGATGCTTAGCTTACTTGGTATGGGGGCATAAGTGCTGATAACGCTGAACAACTTCCCACTCCCATGAAAGCCTTATAGAAAAACCAATATTAATAAAGTTCTCTGAAAATAGAAATTAACCTGCTCATGTACAGGCTGATTGGTACAAAGAGGTATGTAGAGCATGTTCCTTCTTCTGAAATTACTTAGAATTTATTCCTTCTTGTCATAATCCTGCAGAGCAGATTGAAAGAGAGAAAATGGAAAGAGAATGACATCATTGAAAGGAACACCAGTAATGACCTCCCACAAAAGAAACAGAGTTATTCTTGGTTTTAGAATTCACTAAAATTTATTTCTTAAGAATATATTATTCTCTCAAGTTTGTTTTTATTTATAAATCTTTTGACAAAGAGTTATTCACGTCCATATTTCTGCTATTTTTTTTGCCCTACGTATATAAGCAGGGCCCATGTACTTGACAATGGGGCTTAAAAACATTCTAAGAGAAGAAAGAACCCTTACAATTGGTTTAATGCTGTATGATTGAGTACTCTTTGCCTTTTTTAAAAAATGAAGAACGTTTGTAACTGCATCAGAGTATTCTCTGAAGTGTCAACCTCGAAAGTTGATGAGAATAGGGAAGAGGAGCACAAAAGTAACCAGGTGTTTGCTCAGAAACAAAGTGTTTTTTTTTTCCTGGTGTTTAAAACTGTCTGTTGCTTTAAGGAATACCTCACACCTGAAAATATTCTGCTTTATGTTCAGAAGTTATTCATGAAAGGGGGCTTCAAGTTTTGGGTATTCTCTGCCAGAGGGATCTATAGACTTTTTTCTAAAACTGTTCAAGTTTCATGAAGAATGTTGATATGAAAAAGGATACAACTATAAGCCCCTTCAGCGGTTTCAGTGCTTTTCTACTAGAGCTTAAATTTTTTTGCAGAAAGTGACGCAAAGCCAGAAGCCATTTTGGAAGACGTTCCCTAAGTTGCAAGAAGGGAAAATACCCAGCTTAGCAGGTTTTTCTCTTCAGCCCTAAACAAAGAAATCCAGCCAAATTCTCATTCCATTTCTACCCTGAAACTATAATTGTGGCCCCATGGCCAATGCATGTGGCTCTGGATCTTACTATATAGAACAAAATGTAAACCGTCTGGGGTGGTGCAAAGCACGCTGGACTGGGAGATAGGAAATGTGTGTTGTACTAGTGATTCTTCTGGTATTAGCTGTGAGTTTTGGAGGGAGTCTTAATTTTCTGTGTCTCATTTTACTTTGAAAATGGGGAAATTATTGTAGAAGATCTTCAGAATCATTTTTAGCTCTACCACAATGGATTCTGTGAATCAAAAGAGAAAAGAAAAACAGAAGGGCATTTATATTTGTCTCTCAATCTGTCATGATCTGTATAGTCCTAAATAGGGGATAGGAAATTCAGGATTTTTTCCTTGCAAATTTTGTTTTCCTAAATGTTCTTTATATTCACATTAGGGTTGGGGGAGGATATAGCTCAAGTCGTAGAGTGCATGCTTAGCATGCATGAGGTCTTGGGTTCAATCCCCAGTACCTCTTCTAAAAATAAATAAATTAAGTAAATCTAATTACCTGCTCCAAAATAAAATTTTAAAAAAAGTTCACATTAGAGTCCTTTTTAAAACTCTTACATTTATATAATTATACAAAAATAAGGTCATACAAGCTAGTACTGTATACTCTTATCACACAGGTCAGCTTCTCATGGAAAATAACAACTGTCTAGGCTTTAAGAGTTATTAATTCATTCATTTACTCTCTGAAGGAAGTGGATGAACAAGACACATGGATAGTTAGGCGGAGAGCATTTCAGGCAGGGAGCACTGCAAGTACAAAGACACAGAGGTGGGAGTGTGCTCACTATATTTGAGGAGAGGTGAGGGGTTGGTGCAGGAAGGAATGTTGGTGGAGATAAGGCTTGGGGAGGGCAAAGGTTGAGTCATATAAATATTTGTTTCTCATGGTAGGGGTTTTGGTTTTAACTAAGCAGTGAGAGTGCTAGACTATCTTTGACTTACATTTTAAAGGGATAACTCTGGCTACTGTGTCAAGAATAGATGCTAGGGAGCAACAGTGTAAGTCCAGAAACCTATGAAGAGATTGTTGTTGCACTTAGAGAAATGATCATGGCTTGGCCTAGAACTGTAGTGATGGAGGTAGCAAGAAATGGTCAGATTCAGAATATATTTTGAAGGTCAATCCTTCAGAGAGAGAAGAGAAAAACAAATCTTAATCTGCTCTAAACTGGGAACTGTCTCAAACTAGGCCTGGGCAGAAACCTGTTGAATGAAACTTGGTGACACAGACATCTTTGGACACTTGGCCAAGAGCTCTTTTCTGATGAAAATCTGGACCATTCCCTTTTAGTGTTCCTCAGTCCATTTTTTTCTCCTGCAACTCACAGTATTATTACTATGTCAGTTGGAACCTTCAAAATAAAACAGAAAATTGGAAAACAGAAATGTTGTTTGAAAGAGTAAAGATGTATTTAGAACAGTAGATTCCAGAATAATCAGTCCTATGATGATGCAAGGATAGAGAACCCAGGTAAATGGCTGGAGAAGAGGGAGTACTGTGTCCATTTGAGATTCAGAGTGAACCTTACTCTATTTTTATTTGTTTTTATTCTGTTATTCCTTTAGTGGCTCCAAGAAGTACTATCAGTAAAGAAACATGTAATTTGTTAAACCTAATTTTATACAAACTTATGTAGTCAAAAATCCCTATTTCACATAGTTCCCTTTATCATCCTAAAGAAGTAGAGTTACAAAAGACAGATACTGAGAAGCTTGGGCTTAGAAAATGTTATTGTGTGTATAATCTGTATTAAGAATATTTTTAGTGTTGTTGGACATCAATATATGGCTCTTAATGAGAAAATTTGTGTATTGGTGACAGGATAAAGTAAATAAAGTTCACATTATTGAAATTGACTCAAGGTTTATAACAACCATGAAATGAAAAGTATACTGTGAAAACTAAATGCAGGTTGGTATCTTTTGCAAAAATACTGCGTTAATTTTGAAGCAATGCATATTTTGAAGTACATTAAAATAAAATTTTTATTATGCAAATGTAGGTACTTCCTAAAATTAATGTAGCTCAATTACATCATTAGATGTCAGAAAGGCATTTGAAAGGGTAGGTTGGAAATAATTCTTTTGAATGTCACATAAATTTTCTTCACAGCTAATCTCTGAAAAGAGGAAAAAAATTCTCTCTACTCAGGCATAGAATAGAAGCATTAACAATGGAAAGGTCAGTGCATAATGATGCAAGAGAGAAAAGGCCTAAAGTGCCATATTGATGAAATGAAATGGGGGGAAGTTATATAGAAATATTAATCAATCAATCTTTAATTTAAGACCTTTAGGTAACTTGCTAAAATCTTTTTCACTATTTAATATCAAAGAAATGCTAGCCAATAAATTTCTTCCATGGGGAGAAAGCACTCAACAACTGTGTGTTTAGACTGAACACTTCTCTTTCCCTTTAACTTCTCTATGTTGCAGAGGATACTTGACAAACTAATTATCCTGGTACATATTAGTTAGCCATCTCATTTTCAATAAAATTAGTCTCTGTAAGCTTAGAAAATTAAGAGTTGATTATACAAATTCCACAAAGGAAAATTGCTTATTCATTGAAATTCATGTTTGGAAAGATATGGGAAAATGGTCATGAAAAAATGGTAAATAAATTTGCAGGATATAGAGCTGTATGTGCATAGTATGATCCACACTGTGTAAAAAATAAATATATGTGCATACATGCAAAGACCAGAAGAAATTATATTAAGAGAAAAATTGTAGCTATCTTTGGACAATGAAATGCATTTAGAAAATGCATTTTTGTCTGCTTTACGGATTTTACAAGTGTGGTGGTATTTAAGATTTCCAGTGATATGGCAGGCATTAGCAATAAGAGTTTTTCTCTTCTTGACCTCATTCTTACCAACTAATTTACCTGTTAACTATTTCACTTGGCCTATTAACTTATATATGTATTGTAAAGGCCAGTAAGAGCTAGAAGAAAAGAAAAATGAAAAAGCAGAAAAGGTTAAGTTATCATAGTATAGAATCAAACTCTTAGAATGGCATTTGGAAGAACAATGTATTTGATTGCCTATGAAACTTATTCTACTTTTATAAAGACTTCATTAAACACATAGAGTACATTTATGTAAAGGAAGAGAAACAAAGTCACATTAATTCACTGGTTCACTCACTAATTTATTTATTCAGCAAATATTCATGAGCACCAAATAAATGCCATGCACTAGGAAGCCACTGATGAATAAAATTTGGTAACTACTTTCAAAGAATTCATGGTTGAGCTTTGGAAATAGACAAATGAATATGAAGAATATGTTATTAATATAGGTATGTACCAGACAGATTGGTAACACAATATATACAGTCATCTCAGATGCTTGAGGATTTTCTAAATTTGAGCTGGGTCCTGAAGAGACATTAGGAGTTTGCAAGATTGAGATGGGAGGGAAGGACCTTACTGGTAGAAGGTTCTGCATGTGAAAAATCTCATAAATTGTAAAGGACATGAAACTGTTCAGTGGTTTAAAATTTGGCTTAAATGTAGGTGCAGTTGGGAGAATCTATGGAGAAGAAATTGTGCAAGAAGGTAGAAACTAGAAGAAGGTTTTCATCATGTTGAGTCATTGGAGTTTATCTTATAGGCAGTGAGGTGTCATTGAACAAAAAAATGTAAGTAGCATGGAGAGGATCTGCACTTTAGAAAGATCATCATGGTGGCACTGTGGAAGTCAGACTGAAGAAGACAATCATGAGTAAGGAAGAGCAGAATATTGTAGTATTTTAGTAAAAAGATAATGAAAGTTCCATCTATGGCAGTTAGGATAGAATGGAAGGGAGAAGATGCATCAGAGATATAGGAGGTAGTGATTAAGAGCATAAAATGAGATTAGGTTCAAAACCTATATCCGTTACCTGCCTGATAGGATATGTGTTGTGGTGTGCCACTCAAATGCCCTTCGCAGGATCCTGTTTCCTCAACTGGCAGAAATGTTAGTTGTTGGCAGTTCATAATTGAGTAATTTCCTGGGGATTGATAGCAGCAAAAGGGAGCTGCCTTGCTCAAGGTTATGCTTCTCCTCCCTAGGGGCAGCCTGCATCCAGTGAGTGTTCTATATGGACTACCAACCCCCATCCTCTATGGCTCAATTCAGGAAAATTATAAAGAGCAGTCCTAGCTCCAGACCCTCACTGTGAACAGTTTAGATCTTAACTGGTGAATGTATCTCAGTTCAGTGTCTCCCTCTGCCCAGGCATGCTTCCCTCACTTCCTCACAACATTGTTCCAAATATGTTCTGCATATGCATCTTCATCTCAGAATCTGTTTCCTAGAAAACTTAACCCAAGACAATTTATGACAAGAGTGGGTCTAGGAATAGATTTAAGAAATGGAATTTGGAGGGTGTGTCAGCCAAAGTTTGGCAATGAGATACCCATTATTGGTGGTAGGTAGAACTCTTATAGCCCTTGGTATGTGTCTTGGTCAGCTCAGGCTGCTATAAACAAAGAACTATAGATTAGGTGCCTTAAAAACAACAGAAATTGATTTCTTACAGTTCTGGAGGCTGGAAGTCTGAGCTCAGGGTGCCAGCATGGTCAAGTTCTGATGAGGGCTGTCTTCCCGGTTGCAAAAGGCCAACTTCTCATTGTGTTTTCAAATAGCAGGGAGGAGAGCAAGAAAGCAAGCTCTCTTGTGACTCTTGTAAGAATATCAATCCCATTTATAACGACCCCACCCTCATGACCTCATCTAACACTAATTACCTTCAAAGGTTCCACCTCCTAATGCTAGCACATTGGAGGGTAGAGTTTCAACATATGAATTTTGGGGGAATATAAACATTCAGTCCATAACAACATACCATAGCATTGGAAGTGTTAAAACTTAACACCAGTGGTGAACTGGAATGGGATACTGGTGGTGGGAATCCATTGACAGGTACAATATCTCAAGTATCTGAGAGATTCTAGGGTAGTGATAATTATAAGAATACTAGGAACCAATGAATGTTGCTTAATATTATCAAAGCATGAATGGAAGACAATGAAAGGGTAAGGATGATTAATCACCAACTCAAGACAAAGTATGAAAGTCAAAGCATATAAATTCTTTGGCAGCATATAAATTCTTATCTCCTGCAACCTGAGGGGCAAAAAAAAGGCTGAGGATTAGGCTCAGTATTCCTCCAGAGAGTGTTGATTTGCAGTCTCAGCAAATCTGCTCTGTCCAGGTCAGGGCTCTGGCTAGGAGTGGGATCCTAAATATAAGATAGGATATCATGATTGATGCACTCGAAAACCTTAAAACCCCAGATTCTCCTGAACTTCTGTGCCTGCAGAAATGACCCACTCCTCCCTTGCTTAGAGATAATGGAAAGGTATGTGGCTTGCAAGGTAGCACACACTAACTCAGGATATATTCCACCTACCTTTCCAGTTTCAGACAAGTGACTAGGTAAAGGTACAGTCTAAGCTGGCTGAGGAAGTGCTGGGCCTGTTACAGGAGGAAGAATCTACAGAACCTAGATAACATATACCAGTAGGAGCCGGGAGAGTATGTGTGGGAGTAATAGCAACAATTTGGATACCATCCAGATGTCTATCAACAGATAAATGGATAAATAAATTATGGTATATCCAGTCAATGGATTACTGCACAGCATTGAAAAAGAATAAACTCTCAATATGTTACAAAATAATTATGCAGAAGGAAAGAAGTCAGACAAAGGTACATACTGTATGATTTCATATATATATATTTCTAGAAAATGCAAAGTAATTTATAGTGATAGAAAACTGGTGACTGACTGAAGGTGGGGCATGAGAGGACATTCTGGAAGGGTGAGAGACAGGGATTTCCAAGAGACATGAGATTTTTGTGGTTGATAAATGTGTGTTATTTTGATCGTTATAATAGTTTTATGAGTATACATGTATGTCAAATTTGTCAAATTGTATACTTTAAACATGTTCTGTTTATCCTATGTCAGTGATACTTCAATAAAGCAATTGAAACAAACAAAACAAATCCAGTCCTTTTAAATTTTATAGGTTTCAGATCCAGACCAGTCCTCTCTGTACCAGTTACTGTGGCTTGGTCATTGTAGATGCTATACAGATTAAAAACAAAAAGGTATAGCTCAGATATCGTCTTTACAGGAAGCCCTGGCCCTACCCAGGAGAGGCTTTCTGGCTTCCTCCTCTGGTGCCTCTCTGTCACCTCTCATTTCTGGGAATTGGAACTCTGGTCCCCTGCCAGTCTCTGTCTCTCAAGTCTGGGAACTCCTGGAAAGCAAAAACTACCTTAGATTTATCTCAGTATCCCCTGCCCCACATAGAATCAGGCGCTCAGGACTCCTTTTCAACCATTCTTTTTCCATCTCCACAGAGATATAGCTCTGACCTTTCGTATAGTGCAGGTTAAAAAATCCAACAAATGTTCTCTGTGTTCTCCTGACTAGAAAGCAGAAGGAGACCCATTAAGACCAGCACTCCTTGATAGATCTTGTGATGTGGTGGGGGTCAAATACCTGGGACTTTTCTTGATGGGAAGGGGCATCATGGAGCCCATTTCTGCTGTCTTAGGAAAGTAGAGAAGTTAGCTTCTACTCCACAAACCAAGCAATGCTGGCCTATCTTTGTGGCCTTCTTTAGTTTTAGCCTGTCTAATCTCATCATCCACATTCTCCTATTTGCTCACCCAACACAAACTACAAAACCTCCTATTTATCAAACTAGCCAAATATTCCCACTTCTCAGAGCCTTTAAAATTTTTGTTTCTTCTGTCTGATGGAACCACACACACACACACACACACACACACACACAGTCACACACAGTCACACACACACACACCCTCTGGTGTGTTATATTAAGTTCTTGAATTACTAAGTCAAGGATATAAGTTGGCAGTGAGGGGGGCCTAGAGCCGACATATCCATGCATGCATACATACATACATACATACATACATACATACATCCCAGTATAGCTGCCTTTGCTTTCTAGAGTTCTTACTAGGGACACCCAGATGCTTGTAAAACTCTCTTCAGTGTACTCTCTATGTAGCCTAATAGAGAAAGTTCAGATAATTCCAATCACTATCCTTTATACATGGTCCTAGATCATCGTTCTAGAGGAATAAGCTAACTGGGTCTATATTTAAAAAAATATTTGTAAATGCTGTTCTTTTCTGGTTATTGACCCAAACTCAACATCAACAAAGCCTTGGGGCTCCTGGCCAGCAGGTGTGGCATTCTGGAGCCCTTTCCTTCACACTATCCTTATTAGTCAAGACACAGTTTTTGAAAAAAGAAAAGACTCATTAGCTGTGATGACATACCACACATCCAGAGACTCTCTTATCTCCTATTCTTTTTAGGGGTTTATATCCTGTAAGTCTCTGGGACTCATTTCACTTGATTCTGTGTGTGTGTGTAGTATTGTGACCATACATAGAGATGGTTGCAGACTATGGATGTGAAGACAGAGAGAGAAGCAAAGGAATCTGAAATTAGATTCCAAGTCTATAGTATGTTTGCCAAAATGTATCCAAATTTGTCAACATTCAACTCATTCCCAATGAACTGGTCTTAGATTTTAAATTTTTTTGTGACCAAACTCTGTTACATTTCCCTATTTCATAAGAGTGTGGCTTTGGAATTAGCATGGGGTTTAATTTATGACAATGCCATTTACTAAAAAATACCTTGTGAAATTATCATACAAACCAACGATCTACTCTGTAAAATGGGATCTCACTTGTGTGTGTTAAGATACGGTGTATAAAGCAGACAGCATAGTGGCTGGAACATGGAGGTGGTTGTTGCTGTATAATTGCTCATATATTGCTAATTAAATGCAATTTCCAAGAATATCAGCCATTGTTTAAACTTAAAGTGCTATCTACTTTAAAATATACACATTATACATTCATACACACATATGCACAACACATATTTATATACAGTTAAAATATATTTATCATAAAAGTAAAGTTTGGATTAAATCCTGGTTCTGTTGCTTAAGTTACTTAACTTCTCCATCCCTAGTCTTTCTCATCTGTAAAATAAAGCCAATTACAGGACCTCCAGTAAAGTTTATATGAGGATTAAATAATGTCTGGCACTTGGTAAAATTGTGTAAGTGTTGGTTGTTATTATAATTATCACCACTTTATCAAATGGTGATGCAGTGAGTAAAGAAAATCAAATGAAAATCAAATTAAAACAATAGCAAAGATATCAGCAAATACATGTACCTCCTTTACTTTAACCTAATTTCTACAACAGACGCTCCTCTCTTAATCTCAACAGGGAACAGATTTCACAGCCCAGGAGCATAATTACAGAAAAGGCTGGCTCCTGTGGTCACAAAGTTATACTCTGGGCATACTGAGTAACTGCCAATTCAGACCTCAATGGGTGACTGGGGCATATGGTGATAAAGGATCAGTCAAGAGTACACTGTAACGCTCAATAAATGCCAGCAGCTTTGTGAAATTAGAAATAGAGGTCACCGTGCTGCTCCATCAATAAGAAGCAGTAAAATCTAAGGTATAAGCAGATAAATGTCACATTTCACCCCCCTCCTTCCCTTGCTTCCTTCTCTAAAACTACACTGAGAGTCTACTGAGTACCTACTATGTGTCAGACAATGTGCTAGGTAGTGGGGGTAAAATAAAAACAGACATATCCTTGATGTCTGAAGCCCACAATCCAGGGGGATTTTCTCTGCAGAGTTTTCTATGGAGTGGGTCCTGTTGGAGGCTGAATGATCCAGGACATCGGACTTCACAACACACACAGTCCAATGTGTTCCTGATAACATGGCAGCCAGTTGTTCTCTCTGCACATTCAGATTCTTGGGGCTGTCTGCCTCTGAGAAGTTCTACCCTCCCAAGATCTTCCACCATATAGTGGGACAGGAGAGGAGATTACATTCTGTCAGTCACCTTGGCTTTCTCCTGTTAAAGGCATTAGTGGGACTTATTGACTACAATGAGATTTGAGAATTATCCATATGCCAATGCTCTATTTTCTTCTTGTCTTCAGGCACATAGAATTGGATGTCTATGCAAATAAAGTCATAAAAGTCAATAGGTTAATTCTTAGGTTAAAGGAGCCAATATTCTTTGTTAATTTTCACCAGGGCACTTCTATTTGAAAAATGGCGCACTGATTGAAATTTCTTCTGCTTTTCGGTGTCGGTTTTGAGAAGAATAGTCAGTTACAGATCATCAGTGGCAGAGAGAAACAGTTAAGAAAAAGAGTCGAAATGCTGATGGAATAAGAGAAAATAACCAACTCTATGCTATAACACATTCCTGGATAGTTTAGTTAAAGAGTGAATGCCTTAAAGTGCATTCTGCACCACTGCACCACTGCAGCACTGAAAACGCTTGTCCGGAGCAGATCAGAGCACCTCTGTGTTGAGTGAGTCCCCCCAGACTGCCTCCTGCGGAAGCAGGGCCTATAAGAGTAGTTGGCTTGTTCTTATTGCAGCTGCTTTAGGATGTCGTTTAGATTAGACGTGGGCTAGCGAAACGCAGTATGGGGAAGTACTGGGTGGAAAGTGTGAGGCCTGGAGCACTCCCCCTGGATGGCTGAGGCCCACCTGTGGCCACTGAGAACCTGAGAACTCACTTCCAGATTTCCTGATGCCTGCTTACTTTGTTAGATTTACTCCACTCCAGGTTCCTCCTGTAGCACGTGGCACTAAAGTGTAGGCTCTTCTAGGGAATGTGTATGTGTGTGTGAGACTTAAGGCACTTTCTCATAATTACATAGGTACATAAGGATTTTCTCTATGGAGAGGCCAGAATTGAAATGAATGAGAGAAGGGAATGAGGGCCAAATATTTTAATTTCTTTAAGCCTTTCTTTCTGTGTTCTTTTTTACGTGTGTGTCTATGTGTCTGTGTTTCTCTAGACATAATTTATAGAGAATATACACACACATACATACATACATACTTAAAAATATTCCATCACTGTGACTTGAACTCAATGATGAAGTGATGAAAGGATGAGAGAAACAATTCAAATACAGCTTTGGGGATGAACACGAGCATGATTCCT
Organism: Camelus ferus; assembly: GCF_009834535.1. NCBI lineage: Eukaryota > Metazoa > Chordata > Mammalia > Artiodactyla > Camelidae > Camelus > Camelus ferus. Next base: position 33,937,032 of record NC_045701.1, on the reverse strand, counting down.
GGATGCCTAGAATCAACTGTATATACCAAACCTATTTCTTCCTTTTTATCTCCTGGTAGGGACAGTCAGTAATGTACATTAGGGTATAAAAAGGCAAAGAAAATTCCATTAAAATCTTTTTCAAGGTCTCTTTCCCTACCAGGTTAGAGAGTAATGAAGCCACTAGACTCAGAAACTGTGTCCTTAAACAACATCACAGATGGGGGAGCAATTTATTATGCTCCCCTCTAGGCAATGATGTTCACCTTGAGGAATTTAAGACAGGCAGTCCTTGAGGAGAACAGACTCACTCCCCGTAGTCGCTCCTCTCCAGACTGTGCCTCATTCCTGAAGTGCCCAGCATAGGCAATGGACAGCCAGCAGTCTTCTGGTGGTACGCAGTTCTCTTTTCATAACACTATAGAACGGAGGAGGTCAGCAGTTCCGTCTTTGGATAATGTCCATTATCTCATTTTTGGTAACTGGCAAGTATGTATTGAATGGCTCTATGTAGGCAATATTGAGAAGGTATAAAGTCTAGATATCTCTAAAGTCAAGAATTTACTTAACCCCCCAAATTTTGGGAAACTGAGGCATACAGCAGGTAAGTGAAGTAGTAAGTGTTGCTAAATTAGAAGTGACACTCTTAAAATGTAAAATAACAAGACAACAACATCAAAAACTTGAATAAAACTATGTGTTACTAAAGAAATATGTTGTATTTTGGTGATCTGATCAGGTCATCAGTACTAAATGTATCTACATATATTTTGCTGTAAATAGCGACCTGGACTAGGCAAGCAATAGAGGGTGAGATGGCTCCTTAGAGAGTGTATAACGGAATCTCCTTAGGCTTTGCGCCTCACAGTGGAGCCTCCGGCAGCCTTGGCTTCACGTGATCCACTTACGGAATTAGAGTCTGCATTTTAATGAGATTCCACGGGAGAATTATGAGCCAATTAAAGATTGAGAGGTACTGTCCTAGGAGTCTTTGCAAATACATGTTATTTATGTGAGCACAATTCCTTGCATAACCAATAACTATTATGAATAGAAGTGTGTCTTAACCCTCATGAATGGTGAGGTACAAAAAAGGTCTCTTTAAAGACCATTTAGAATTCTAAAAAGATGCCAGACAAAGGTAACTTAGCAGCTAGAACTGTTTATTCATAAAGTGTAAAAATGTTCTTTTTTAAATGCATAACTGAATTTTCAAAAGAGAAAGAGACATCTCCAGGTGCTAAAAACATAGGTGAAACTGAAAATCAGAATGTATGCACGTGTTGAATCTGTGGCTGTTTCAGAGTGAGAAATTGAGTGAGAGTTATCAGCTGATAGCCAGTAAGCTGAGCTTTCATTTCACCTAACTTGAGGGACAGAGGTAAAGGCTTAGCCCCTGTCAAATTAGGTATTTGGGAGTGAAATCCCCACAGAAAGTTGGGCCTTTGAATGACTTTGTCATCGGAGAAAAAGCAGCTTTGGTTTCACCTCATTTGAGGGATTTAGGTAAAGCACCGGGTCCTTTCGAGCTAGGTATTTGATTGTGAGATCCCTTCATAAAGTTGGGGTCCATGAATGATTTCGTCCTCAAATTAGATAAAATCTAGTCAGTGGAACAGGAAGAAAACAGAAACTTTCCTCTAAAGAGGTGGAGAGAGATTTATAAATCCCACTAAGCAGAAATTAAACACGGGTTTGAGATCTGAATTTATGTTATCCACTTAGCTCATGAAGAAGAAACCAAGATATTAATTTAAAAATTGGTCTCTGGGTACTACTGAGTTACTTGGTAGAAGCCAGCATAACTATTCTTGATGGACAGTCATGCCGTGAAGACTACATGCAGGCTACATGAATTTCCAATGAAAATTTGAAACTGTGTAAAAATAATGTCACAATACAAACTACAAAACATTTTTTAAAATTATCAGTCTTATGTTGGTGAATAGATAACAGAGTGATTACAGCCCAAAGAACTTGAAATAATAAATGATAATCTTAAACCAAAAATAAATTTAGTATATTAATAATGATTGACATTAAATTAAGAATTGAAATTCAATGAAATAAACTAGGAATGATAAAACATACAGAAAATGAAAATTTTAATAACAAATTTAAAACCAAATTAATGCATTAAACAAATATATTAGTCACAACTAAATAATGAATTATGAAGTAAACTTGTTGATTGATAAAATTACTCAGAATGAAGCAACAAGAGAATAAGAGAATGGAAAGAGAATATAGCTACACATGTCAGGAATTGATACATGAAACATAAGCCAAATTAATACAAACAAATCAATAATCAGGTTCATTGTGAAATTGCAGAACACTAAAGCCAGAGAGAAAAAAATTCAAAGCAACTAGAGAGAAATGACAGATGTCTTACAAAAGAACCAGAATTAAATTGATGGAGTGTACAATAGAAGGCAGAAAAATGATAGATATTTTGTCTTCAAATGCCAACATAAAATAACAGCCAATCTAGAATTACATACTGAAATAAAGTACTCCTATAAAGAAAGTATGAAATAATGGTATTGAAAACAGTGCTATTTCATGGAAAGAGCTGCAAAAGACTGATCTCAAGAAGCAAGAAAATTGATCTCAGTGGAAGTAGTGGGATACAATAAGCTCTGTGAGCAAAGAATCAGCAAATCATCTCAATCAGTAAACCAGCAAAGCACTTAATGTTTAAGACAGCCACCGCCATAACAATAATTAGTTTGGGGGGCATAAAAAAACTTGGATAGAAAATAAAATAATAGACAGAAATAAGATGGAAGGGCTATGATTAGAGTTAGGTGTTTTTACGATGTTTATTTCACAAGAGGAAGCCAGAATTATTAATCAACTTTACCTTTGAAATCAAGAATCCATGGTAATAGCTTAAGAATAATCGTCCCACATACAGAAGTAATTGTAATTTTTCAATCAGTATAAAGAATGCATGAAGAAAAAGCAGTCCCACAGAAGCCAAGAAAAGATGAAATCAAGCTAAAAAACCCGAAAAAACCCACGATGACTAGAAAAGCACAATAGAATATTGCAAAAACAAACCCAAAGATATCAATAATCACACCAACTGTAATTTTAAAATGTTTCACAGTAAAAGACAAACATTCAGATTAAAATTATTTAGCAGTATTTTGCTTATTAGAAATATGCCTCTAACATAATGATAAAAAATGTGGGACTTTGCTAAAATTATGATATGTAAAATGTTTTCTAAACAAATGCTAATCAAGAAAATACCATCTACAGTATTATCAAATAAAAAGATTTTAGTGCAGAAATGTTACTATAAAGGATCAATACATTATTATAAAGAAACAAATCAGAAAGGTACAAGTACTCTATACTTAAATACATGTAACAATTAAAAATATTAGATTAAACTATATAAAATGGCAATTTTTTAGATTAAAAAATGAAGTACCAACAGTTTCATATAGTTCAGTCCACATATGAAGAAAATAACTGTTACCAAAAGTAGATAAATCTGTAATTATAATACAAGCTTTTAACAAATTTCTTTATATTGAGCAAAAATTTAGTAAGTGTATTATAGAGCTGAACAATGTAATTAATAGTCTTGGTCTTTCTTTCCAAGCATGCATGAAGAGTTATAGTAACAGTCCACGTGCTGGATTGATCATATCTGAGACCAAAAAAGAAGGCTCAGAAAACAGCAAAGATTTATATAATATGGACCTCAATAAAATAAATGACAAACAATAAGAAAGTAAAAACATCCCCTCCCCCTCTCTTTCCAAATGAAGTTGGAAATTCTAAAATTCCCTTCTAAATAGTTTACAGATCAAAGGAAAAATTATAAGGGAAATCACAAAATAGTTAGAAATGAAAACTACAATAAGAGTGCATATCAACCTTGTTTTCTGTTTAGTGATTAATTCCTTATGAGAAACTACTATGACTTTTACATGCCACCAAAAAAAGAAAAATATTCTCCCTGGATATCCTCACTGTCCACTTTGTTGTTGACTCTAAACCCGCGTTGTACAGTATGATAGCCACTAGCCAAATGTGGGCTTTTGAATACTTGCAGTGTGGCTGGTTTGAATGGAGCTGTGATGTTGTTGTCCATCATACATTAGATTCTAAGGACTATGAAAAAATGTAAAATATCTCAATATTTTTTCTTTTAATTATATGTTGAAATGATGATAGTTTGGATTTGTTGGGTTAAATATAACATATATTATCAAAATTAATTTCAGCTATTATTTTTTCTTTTTTAAAACTGGAACAACTAGAATATAGAAAATCACATATGTGATTTGCATTTGCATTATATTTCTCCTGGATAATGCGGTTTTTGACTGCTCTCTGGCATCTTAAGTTAAAGATTTGGTCAGTGATAGAGCAATTTACTGAGGAGGTAAGAGATTTGGAGCCAAGATCAGCTCTGGCAGGAAAACCATGTCCTTGCATTATTGCTTCTTAAAGCTGGAGCGATAGGGACCAGTTTTGGCTCGTGGCCTTTTGCCATGTAAGAGATGGTCCACTGCGTTAGAAAGAATTCCTGTCATAACTTTGCTTGATGTGGTCTCTTGGACCTCTGTGCCTCCTCACACCCTGTAGTGACCAAAGAGACCCTAAGAGGAGTATTCCTCATCTTCTCTATTGTCCACCTTCCCCTCCAATATCCATCTTTCCAAATTAAAGAATTTGACTTATGTCCAGATATGGTCTATTACTTTCTAATTATCACATAGTTTTTTCAGAGAAGAATTTTAAGGTAGTTTTTAGAATCTTTTTCCATTCCCATCTGCACAACATGTAACATGAATAATTCTGTTTCTGGGATATGAATGACTTTCTTATCCAGGCTGATCCCATTTGATAGTTATTAAAATTCTTCTTAGCATTTAACTAATAGTCAGGAAAACATTATGGATGGCATAATTGATCAGTAAACTTGATAACTTTTTCTTCAGTTACTTTAAAGCAATGGTCCTCAACTGGGGACAGTTTTACTTCCCAGGGAATGTTCAGCAAAATCTGGAGACACTTTTGGTTATTATAATTTTGGGGGGGTTGTGCAGAGGTGTTAGGGATGCTACCAAACATCCTGAGTGCACAGGGCAGCCTCCCACAACAAAAAATTATCTAGCCAGCCCCCAAATTTCAATAGTGCCGTAATTAAGAAACCCTACTATAAGGTAATCTGATAAAAAAAATACAGAATTTTTATAAATATACATACATAGAGAATAATTTTAATGTAAACTTATTTTGAAGTATGATATATATATAGGCAGAAAAGTGCAAAAGTCTTAAGTGTATACCTCAATAAATTTTTGCAAAGTTAGCACATCTGTGTAACACAGAAGCCAGCTCAGGAAATAGAGCATCACTGATACCCAAGAAGCTCTCTCATGATCTAGTCCCTTTCTCACTGTAGACAACCACTACCATGAATTCTGATGCCACAGGTTAGATTTGCCTGTTGTTGAATTTTATAGAAAGTCAATCATAGAGTATGTGCTTTCTGTGTCTGCCTTCTGCTCAGCTTTACATTTCTATGTTTCTTCTATGTTTCTGTGTAGCAGAAGTTTGTGGTTTCTTATTATTGTATAGTGTTCCCTTCATTTATTCATTCAACTATTGAAGGTCACTTGAATGTTTCCAGTATTTGGTTGTTAAAAATCATGCTCTGAAATTTTTATGTGTGCAGTGTTGTGAAAATATGTACACATTTTGGGGAGCATATTCCTAAGAGTGAAATTGCTAGACCTAGGGCATACAGATGTCCAACCTCAGCTGATGTTGTTAAACATCAAGGTGGTTGTATGAATTTATACCCTCACCAGTAGTGTATGAACCATTCCAGGTATTTTTTGCATGTGTGTGTGTGTATTTCCCAAGCTTACATTAAGCAGACCTAGTTTCACACCCATCCTAGTCATTAGGTGACTGAAATATGTCCTAATGAGTAACTGCGCTGACCTTATGCATCCCAGGGAAGTAGCATCCGGTGTGGAAAATGTGTGTGTCAATAAACCATTTGGAAGAAGTAGTTCTTTGAAACTGTTGGTTTGTCCTCATTGCCTTCTTGCAGCCAGTTTAGACAAGCAAAACCAAGCACTGCAATCCTGTTGTGACAAAAATAACTGTAAGATTTTGATATGCTTGCTTTCTGTAAATGTCACCCAAATGTCTTGCCTCTGAAGCCGACGCTGTCCTTGGTATACTAGGCTATTTCACTGTACACAGCATTTTCTCCTGCACAAGTCTATTACCTTATGTTAGAGTCCCTCAGACTGTAATGCACATGTACATAAAAAATTCTTTTGAATTCTTTAGATAAGAAAACCTAGAGAATATAAAAGTATGTAAACATAATGGCAGTATTGATACTATTTTGATTCCTCCAGCTATTCTTGATATCATACTTTGTTAATTTTTTAACACTGGAAGTTTTCCAGTCTCATGTAAATTAGCATCACAATCTTATAAACATGTTTCTATTTATTGAATCCCAGGTCAAAGTAATTATACAACAAAGAACAACAGTTTTCATACCAGACTGCCTGCATGCATGTAAATTGGGGCTCGCGCCAAGGAGGTAATGAATACAATCTCAGGTTTCATGAGATGAATAAAAAAAAAAAAAAAAGGAAAACTAATAACAGAGCTCTCATACCTCAGATAACCTAACTCAGAGTATCTTTCTTCTTCTCCAGAAAGCTAGCTTCTTAATTTTAGACATGATGTTTTAAGTAGTATGAAATAAATCATAAGGGGAAAATCTGAGACCCCATCTTTCATGCATGAGAGAAAGTGAATTTTCACTTTTTAAAATAATTTGAGTGGCCTCACTACACCATGATGATTCACATCAAATCCCATCTTCTTGGAATAACAGTTACACCGAGGAGGCAGTATAGCATAGTGGTCAAAAGCATTGAGTCTGAGATCTAACTACGTAATTCAGATACTGGTTCTCAAACTCAATAGCCATGTGACTCTCAGCAAATAACCTTTCAGAGACTCAGTTTCCTATTCTGCAGAATAGAGAATAGTAAGAGCACCTATTCCATGGGCTTCTGAAAATTAAATGATATAGTTCATCATATGTGTTAGTTCAATGCCTGGGACACAGTAACTGCTCCACAAACAGGTGGTTGCTGTGTAGATGACTGGCAATAATGATACTCATAAAGAGGACACAGCAGTATCCATGTCAGTCCTACGATGGTGTGCTGCAAACTTGTGTTAGAGTGTCTCTGAAACCGTATGCAGAAAATAAATGAAGTAAGAGTGGCTGAAATACTTCAAGTCAATTTGGCCAACTTTTAAAATTGGGAACTTAGGAAAAGTAACATGATATCCAATCTCATGAGGCAGTGGAGTGATTAAGAGATCAAATCTGGAGCCAAGCTGTCTAAGTTAAATTTCTATACTGTCACTTTTACTCTCTGTATGATCTGGGCAAGGCATTTAATCTCTGTGGCCCATAAAATGGACAGTCTCTCAGGGTTAGTGTGTGTATGAGTGTGTAGTTCATATGCAATAGAGTAATTTTGAAGACTAAGTCACATACGTGGCACACTTGAAACAGTACATGGCATGCAGTAATTGTTATTGGTGTTTGCTGTTACTGTTACTCAGTTGACATCAGATTGAGTACTTTCTAGAAAGGTCACTTGCTGACTATATAGCGAAAAGGAAGCAATTCCTTAAAAAAAAGATCTGAGAGTGACTCCATGGCCATCACCTCAGGGCTGAGTTCCCATTCTTGGGATAGCTTCTTATGAATACTGCTGACAGGAGTGTGGAAAATCACATTGAGCTTGAACTTGGTGAACATTTGGTCCCAAACTATTAGAAACATGAATGGAAGTGACAGAACTCAGGGAAAGAGTCATTTCAAGACTGCAAGTAGCTTTCCTGTTTTGCTAGAAGTCGGGACTTGAGCACAAAGTTGATGCAGACTATTTCTGTATTTTGAGGAAAATCATTACATGGGCCTTTCAGTTATGCACATCTAAATCACAGGTCGTAATTAGAAAACGAGGTGTTTGAGAAGCTGTAGATCTAAGGAACTAAACTGTTCTGAGTGATCATGGAAAAGGTCATCTCTGTGGTAAGCAGAATGGTATTTCTGCAAGCTGCTTCATCTTAAAAAAAAAAAAAAGTTTCTTTCCTAAGATAGATTTCGATGCCTGCAAACTGCTGTTTGTCCTTATGGAGCTAGGTCTTGAGTCTTGTATTGAGTAGCTTCTTGGAGGCGGTCAGGCTCTGAGACCCTGAGACTTTGGACAAGATATTCAGGAATCAATTTCACTAAAGGAACATAAAATGTTCCTATATGTGATAAGTTCAAGACTAAAAGCCCAGAATTTGTGAAACTTGAAAAAACTAAAGCAGCTGTCAATTTTTCTTAGTAATTTGGAAACAAGGGCTATAAAGAAGTAGCCTCTCCTGCTTCCCCAGGCCCCCACCCTCTCCACCTTCTGTGTGGAATCACCTGGGTGTAGGCTGGCCATATTCCAACATGGTTGTTCTGTTGAGCTTGTTCTTATGAGAGCGGGTTTTCCAGGGTCAGTCATCCTGGGACAAAGTCAATTTTGAGACCAGAAATGAAACTTACTCTGGAAGAAAAGAGGGCATAGCTTCATCTCTCTAGAATGTATTTGCCTGGGTCTTGTCTCTGGGGAGTCCAGCCAAGTTTGAAGACACTTGGGGAGAAAACCTACCTCCCTCACAGGGAGAAGCAAGGAGGTGGCCTTTAAAGAGCTTCACAACCAAGGGCCTAGTATTGTGGGCTCTCAGAATAGCCATGCCTGGTTGTTACTGTGAATTAGCCTCTGCGTGTACTTCCCTCCTCCTATCTCTGGGCCTTCACTCAGGTCTGTGAAAAGTTAGAGCTGTCCTTCAAGCTGTTAACAAATGAGTTAAGAAGACAATTTAGGTGATACGAACGACCTTCAACACTTCGTGAAGTGGACAGTCTTCTTTCAGAAAACTGCAAAATGGATGGAAGGCAAGAAGCTTTTATAGGATAAAGAATAAAGGATAAGGCAGAGACAAAATAGAAAATATCTGATTGGCTGGGGCTACATTCATCCTTGTTTGGAGTGAGAAGGTCCAGAATTGGCTTGGTGTTTGGGGCTTGACTGGCTGAATGTACTGCATTTCTGGTCAGGCAGACCATTTGCAAGGACACGAAAATTATCTAAGTTTTGGGTTGCTTACATGGCACTCCAGACAGGAGTTGCTCCATCTTGGGCCTAGAAATTTATTTCAACACTGCATATGCAGGGAAGTAAGAGAAGGCTAGGCCAGGTGTGCCAGCATGTCATAATAAAGAGCAGTGCCTCCCGGGTGCGCATGGCAATGCAGTCTAGGCTCAAGGGAGCTCTTAAAGTTGGGATCCACTGGATGCTGCTGTCGGGGTGGGAGGACTGGCCTGCTGACAGAGCTGGCCTTAAAGTTATGGAGCCACCTAACGGCTGTAGGGCAGAGAAGAGAGCCCCAGGCTGCGACCCACATGGAGTCATGAGCTTGGGAAGGGACATCAAAGAGGATCTGGCTTTTCCACAAGTGGTAGGTATTAAAGGAAGTTCAGCTTTTCTAGTAGTGTAATTTCATTTGCACTCCCAAAGAGTTGATCCCTAGTAGGCATTTAGATTATGTTTATTTTCATATTGCAAACAAGGGATGAGGGCAACCTAACAACAACAACAGCAAAACAACCAACCAGCCAAACAACTGAAGAGACTGCCTAGACTATGAAGAGGACTGTTTGGTTATGCTTCTACCTGTTGGATTGTCACTACAGTAGCAACTGAGGCTAGTCACTTTTAGCAAGTCCTGCCAGGATAGGAAGTTGACTAACTGAAGAATGACTCTTTTATAACTTAGCACATCATAGCCAGGGAGATCCAGAGCTGAGGTTCTAAAGTAGGCATTGCTGAACACTTTATGCTGAAAGATTTTGTGAGTGAAGAAATATCAGAAATGTCTCTGAAATTCTGAAAGAGCTGACACATAAGTTAGAATTTTTTTTACAGTTTTGATTTATATTTTTCCTGGTTTTTAATCTATTTTTGCTTTCCAATTGTGCAATCTCTTTTATAATACTCTTACGTTCTCTAATTTAAGAATATTACATTCTGGAGACAAATGCTCTTAAGGGGAAAATCTTGTTAGTGGAATTCTTTTGTAAGTATTTTTATGCCTACTATTACTCAAAGGCAATTATTTCTGGGGTGGGGGTTGTATTTCCCTACATACTTCTTTCTCTCCTCTTCCAGTATTCCCCCTTCCCGTTGCCTTTCTGTACTCTCTGCACCCTTGCCAGTGACACACACTCACATCATATCCTTAGCTATTTTCCTTTTGATTTAGGGGCTCTTATAATTGAGATGTAATCACAGAAAAGATTTTTTGTTTATTAATGAACTGACATCAAGGCTTTGATTGGGAGGTGAAATATCAAAATTATAGATTAAAATGAAATGTGCCTCCATAAAATTTCATGACACATGTGCCCCTGTGTCTCCTATTTCCTAGTTAGAGCCAGAACATTCCTAAAATGTTTTTAAATTGAGGAATGTAGTGACATGAAGAGCCTCTTTGAAAATATCACTACATATGTTAATAGGGAAACGTCTTCACCCTGTAACTTTGTGGTGATGGGGAAACAGAAACCTAACAGCTGATAGAATGTAAAGCATTAGGTTTTCTAGAGATATCTGGGCTTTATTTGCAGCTAATTAACATAAAATCTGCAGTGGGCATGACTTATTTTCTCAAATACAGCTAGTTTTATCACTTAATATTCATAATAAATATGCTACAGTATAGAAATAGACTCTCTAGAGAGCAGCAGGAAAATTAAACCACCAATCTAAGCGAGCCAGGTTTGCCATGTCGCCTGTACCTTTCAGCATCCAGGGTCCAGTAAGCATGGAGGCTGACACACTAAACTGCAAGTAATAACACGGTCACTCCTGTGGAGCAAATAGGTCAGGACTGCTGGCTGGATCTTCCGAGACCAGCGTACACCCTCATTCCAGGCACATCATCTCCCACAGTCTTGAATCTTGCCTCGGGTCCTAACACCTGTCTTCAGTCCTGAGGTTTTTCAGTAACATTAACCTCTCTTCCTGCTCATTTTCCCGCATGTGAAGAGCTGCAGAGCTCCATGTTTCCTTCTGCTTCCTGGCTCCTCTCTGAGCAATCTCTGTCTTTCTAGGGCATTGCAGGGTCACTCTGGCAGTAAAGTAGATGATTTTAATTAGTTTTAATTATTTTTAAGATAAATTCTGGAGGATTGGAAAAATCAATAGCTAAAGAAGCATGAAAAGTTTTCTTTAGAACAGAATCTTTGTGACAGGTGTGTATACTCACACAAAAAAGGAGACTTCTCCCTCCCTCCTGTAGAGTAGGAGACTGCCTTCCTTGTGGTAGGACCCCCCTCATCATCACCAACACCCACACACACACACACACACACACACACACACACACTCTTTTCTCTTATAGATCAAACTGAAATATAGTGACCATACCTTGAGGGAAATTGTAGATGAAATAGGCAGGCTCTGAATTTTGCAACCAATTAGAATTTAAATATTTGATTTATTTATGCTTACTTGGTTCTTAGCATAACCTGGAAACTTTGAGATAGTGTCTTTCGTTCTGCTTGTGAAAAGGAGCCTGTGAGATCATTTACAGCTGAGTGAGGAGAAGCAAAGCAAGGGTATTAAAGGAGTTCTTGGTTGATGGAAATGCTTATTCACAATAGGTGTGGGAAGGATTTTCTTTTCCTCTATAGATTACTTTCAGGAAGGTCAGTTAACTCTTGTATTGCAAACTAGGATCAATGTTTACCAAATGTGTAAAAAACTGAATAAATAGAATTAATCTGAGCAGCACGTTTCTCCATGTAAGCAGTTTCACCAGTGAAATCACTGTTTATCTCAGCTGTAAGCAAGGTGGACTGTTTGCAGGAGGCATCTTATTCATCCTTATGGCTTTATTACTATTTCTTGCATTTCAACCATAATGACAGCCCTGATGAAGTAGGCCAGAAAGTCAAGTTGCGTTCTAGGGACTGAAAATTCAAGCTGAAATACATGCTTATATCAAAACCTTCCTTTGTTTGATATGCAAGGGAAGTAAGAGGTAAACTGCCCAGGAATGTTCACTAAATAGACCATGGCTTTCTGAACTTGAATATATCTCCCTGCCACCTCAACTCAGCTAGCACTAATATTCTGTGTTTGAAAGAAATTAAGTCTATGGGGAAATTAAGCTTCTAGACCTTACAGAAATGAAATATTCAATACTCTGCTTTTTTTTTCATATTCCCTGTACATTTCTCTGAGAACATGTGAGGCAAGTTTTAAAATTGCTGTAGATGTTTGGATTATTATTATTATTATCATTTTACTATTATTATTATTTGGAGCCATGGTAGCAATAGGACAAGCTGGACACAATTTGGAGAAGAAGTAGCAATATTGGGGGGTTGACAGCCAAGAAATGGCACCCTCTCCCTGTGTGTTTTAGAATTATTTGAGAAAAATGCATGAGAGTCAGACAAATAAATGTAAAAATGTAAGCTTTATTGATGGCAGAATTGACTTAGCAAAGGTAGGTTGAAAATACGACCATATAGGGCTTCTTTTATACATTTCCCTCAGAATTAAATAACTCACCAAGTCACAGTCAGAACCATAGAGCTTCCTATCCCTATCCCTATCTTATCCCCTCAAGGTTGGGAATTCTAAGAACAGATTAACCCAAACAAGAGGCTGAAACCCAAGGTCATGCGTTTGCAGAACCTTTTTCTAATCTTACTAGTCAGACAAGTAGTATCTTTTCCTTTGTGAGGCATAGATGAACTGGATGTACAGAAGCATGGGAACTATTTTCCCAATATTTCCAAGAACAGGAAATGTCTCTTTCATTGGCCTGGTTGGGACAGGCCAAAAAAAGAGATGAAAATGGTTTTTATTAACAGTAAGCTTCCATGAAGCTATATGAATTTTATGGAAGGACTAGAAATATTTCAGAGTTAGTGATATTTTAGACTATTTGAGGCTGATTTATGAGCCTTTAGCCAAAGGTAAAGAATCTTCTGTACTGGCCACCACAATAAAGGTACATAAGAGAAACAAACAAACAAAAAATGGAGTGCTAGACCAGTACACAACCTTATTCTTTTTATTTTCCATTGAGCTTCGTAACCTAGAAGGAAACCTGAACTTTCTACTTTCCTGTATCTCTTGGGTCTGAAGCCAGTCCTAGAAGGTATTTTTTTTTTATTGCTTTGCTGCTACTAATATTCCATCTTGGAACTGTTTACAAAGCTAAAGACACATTCCCTGCAAAAGATACTCTTCTGCCACTAATCTCAAACTCCCTCTACTCTGCTTAAAACCTCAGAGGCCAGATGCCCTCAGATTCTCCAGATTTTCAAGTCTATAATCCCTACACTAAAAGCACAAAAGATCCAACTTAGAATTCTGTGATGTCTCCACATAAGGACTGTGTGCCCTTTTGTGTGGCTTAGCATCAGCCAACACGTATGCTACACTATCACAACTGAACTCTCTGCTCCATGCAGGCGTCATTGATTGGCTGGGTTGTGGCAAGTAGACCAGCGGATACAAAGTCCCTTTCTTTATTGGATCAGCTAGATAGAATTTTTCAGATTTCTCTCCACTTAGCTATGATTATGTGACTAGAGTCTAGGACTAATGAAATGCACATGTACTTTACTTCCATTCTTCTAACAGTAAAACTACCTCTGTATGATCTTTCATGCTTTTCCCCCTTCTTACTAGCTAAAATAAAGGCAGTACCCAGGGAAGCCATGGAAGAAGCATTTTGAAGATGCAGGAACCTCCATCCATCTGGATTCTTCAGTGGCTTCATGGAGCAGAGTGTGCCCTGTCCTCTTCATCCCCTCAAGCAGGAACACCCATTTCAAAACTTTACAATAGCAATAAACAAACTTCAGTGTGCCAAGCCACTGAAAATTCCAAGTGTATCTGTTAGAGTAGATAACATTACCTTAATTAATACTCATGAGGATGAATATTCATTTCATTTCATAATGAGCCCCAAATCTCCTTCAGCCCTAAAAGCCAGGCGACGGCCTCCCATCATGATAGGCACATGGAATAGAACTACTTGCCATTCCTGCTACAGGGACATTGGCATCTTCCTTCCCCTAGACAGGGTATTGTTGTGATGGTTCAGTTGTGATGGGTTATCCTTGGCACTTTTCTGCAGATTTAAATTTTTTTCAAAAGTTTGGGGAAGAAATTTCTTAAGTCAGCCTGTTCTCAAATGCTAGGGCCCAAATCCACCTGCTGTGTGTCCTTGCACAAGACCTGTCTTTGACTTGGTTTCCTTTGTAAAACAACAATAAATAATGGTGCTTACCCCATGGGGTTTTTGTGATAATTACACTAGATAATGGCTTTTAAAGCTTTAGTTCAGTAATTGCAAAATAGGTTTGTTATTTAAATTAATAGTTACAATTGTCACTGTGTGCAGTGCAGGGTAACACAGTGGTTAAGAATACATTCTCCGCAGTCGGATTCCTGAGGTCATGTCCTTGCTCCACCACCCACTAGCTATGTGGGTACACAAACGTTGAACTTAGTTCTGAGTCTTGGTTCCTCTTTTTAAAAACTTTTTTATGGTGAGGTACAGAGAGGATTTAACACAGTATCTTGCCAATAAATAATCAAAGATTTTCTCTATTTGACTTTTTACATAGTTCTTGATACTAATATGTGAACAATTTTTGCAACAAATCCTAAATTTCTTAAAGTTAAAGATCCTTACTTCTGCTTCTGAATACGCCAGATACACATCACCCCGCAAAAGACTGAGCATGTAACAGTTATCTGATAAATATTAGTTACCTTGCAGCCTGACTGAACTAATTTCTCTTATCGTAGAGAGGAGACAGAAAGCATCAAATGATCACACTGAAGAAAGACAGAGATGGGTGAGGGAAGAAAAAAATACTCATATTCTTAATCAGCATAAAGAGTAACTTGCTAACAGAGTATATTCTTAAATATTTATTGCAGCAAATTGAATAATTTTAAGAAAATAAACTTATTAAAACTGGGGAAAAACTGATAGGAAGAGAAGGTCATAACAAAACCCCTCATCCAAAACACCCATCTACCCATCAGCTAGATTCACCAATTATACCATTTTCTTCTATGCTGCTAAACAGTGTAATTATGTAGCTGAATTATTTGATCAGATTAAATGCTAAAGGAATTTATTTAAAAATTAAATGAATAGATGAGAGAGGCTTTATAGGGTTAGGTCTTAAACTAGCTCTTGAAATAGAGAAACAGAAAACAGAAGATAAATAGATAAATAGAAATATAGATAAATATAAAAAAGAAGGTGTTCTGAAATAGGATACTCTGAGCACAGTGGAATGATCATGCAGGCATATGTGGAGGGAAGATTTGGATGAACAACAGTAGAAAGCAAATTTGAGACCAAATGATGAGTATCTGAGAGCCAAGAAATGGGTTCAGGCTGATTATCATAGAAAAAAAGGGAGCCTCTTGACAGGTTTTGCATCAGGAGAAGTAGCAGCTAAATATTGGCACTTATAATAATTAACTTCTCGTTGTCTTTTAAGAACTTCCATACATTACCTCCACTCTTGAGGGAACATAACACTCTTCTCATTCAATTCCAAGAACACAGGACTTAGACAATACTTTTGAAAATCAGTGACCTGAAGAATTATTGCACTGACATTGTATTGAGTGGCCCGTGGAAAACTGTAAAAGAAGGAAAATGTGTCTTTTTCATAATTTCTCTACCCACTTTTAGCGTCTTCTTTTTGTCTCCTTAACCTAGGAGAAGGAAGAGACAACGTTTTTGCTTGCTGTCATTGAGACTGCAGGTATACTGTAGAACTGCACTTATATCCCAGAATGTTCCCTTTCTCTCCAATCAAAAATTTACTTGACCTGCACCCTGTGTTCTTAGGGCCCTCTTAAGTCATGTTATCCAAGTTAGCTAACCTAAAGAATTTAAGTGCTAGCTTATAAAAATGTTTGTTAACATATTCCTTTTAACTGATGTGTAGGGGTGAAGAGATTTAGGAGATAATAAACAAGCTGAAGATATGACCCCTTCAAATCTTAACACATAGGTGGCAAAAAAATGGACCTGTGCTGTGTTCATCCCTGAACATGGCCACTGGTTTGAATAAATGGAGTAGCACAACGTATGCTGAGCTGTAACACTGAATCACTGAAGGCTTTAGAGTTACTGCATTCTAGAGGCGTGAATTCATGGTCACTGAGCAGAGGAGCTGGGAAAGGAAGGCTCTTTTACCATCTGTATCTGTACTTCCCAGGCGTGACAGGAAGAACTGAGATGAATATTGCAAAATGAATATGCTGGCCATGTGTGTGATATGCTACCAACATTTCAAACATGATCCAAATACATGACATGCCTGTCATCCTAACCTTGTAAATCCCTCTGGTTCTCAGGGTGGTGAGTTGTAAACAGTAATGATTCCAAGCTAGTAGTATTCTCTGCTGTTTCAAGGTCAGAAAACGCTGAAGTAAACAATAAACACAAATGTTAATTTTCAGTACTTGTCAGGTTGAACCAATCTCATGTGAAGATCTAAATGGTAATGCTTCCCCTACACTATCCTTCACCAAAGCAAAGTCCAAGGTAATTTAACTTCTGTAGTTATATTGTGGGAAAAAAATTTTATGTTTATTTATTACTACAAAACACTTAAAAAATGTATTGTCCTTCTGCCACTTTCTCTTAACTTTGTCTACACTTTATTCACTGAATTACCATAAATAGTTCTTTTTAGGCTAGTGATTCAGTGGTCATTAAGAAGTTGACCTTAGTACTGGATTTAAAAGGAACATAAAATAGTCATAAATATCAATAGGTAAAGAGTTACTGTTCTAATTTTATCGCTAAAATATTGTCTATAGATAGATAATAATGGAGAAAACATTGCTTTTCTACATTGTTAATAAAGTTAATTTTTTAAGAACAGTTTTAGAGTCACAGCCAAATTGAATGGCTAGTGCAGAGAGTTCCCATATACCACATGTACAGTCTTCCCCATCGTCAATATCCTCTAGCAGAGTGGTGCCTTTATTATAATTGGTAAGCTTACACTGACGTATGATTATCACCCAAAGTCTATAGTTTACATTAGGGTTCATTCTTGGTGTTGTACAGTCTATGGGTTTTGACAAATATGAAATACGTATCCACCATTGTAGTATCATACAGAATGGTTTCCCTGCCCCCAAAATTCTCTGTGCTCTGCCTATTCATCCCTCACTCTCTCCTAGCCCCTGACAACCACTAATCTTTTTACTGTCTCCATAGTTTTTTGCCTTTTCTGGAACGTCATAGAGTTGGAATCTCAACAGTATATTAGCTTTTCAGACTGGCTTCTTTCACTTTTAGTGGTATGCATGTAAGATTCCTCCATGTCTTCTCATGGCTTGGTGGCTCATTTCTTTGTTGTGCTGAATAATATTCCATTGTCTGAATGTACCAAAGTTTACTTATCTACTTATCCAGTGAAGGACAATTTGGTTACTTCTGAGTATGGGCAATTATGAATAAAGTTGCAATAAACAACCATGTGCAGGTTCTTGTATAATCATAAATTTTCAGTGCATTTGGATAAATATGAAGGAATGTGACTGCTGAGTCGTATAGTAAGAGTATATTTCATTTTGTAAGAAACTGCCAAACTGTCTTCCAAAATGACTTTACTGTTTTGCATTCCCAACAGCAATGAGTGAGAGTTTGTATGGGAGGAAACTTACAGCAGGCAGGAAGAGTGATTTCTCTAATAAGCATGTAGGGTAAAGAACTAAACACATCTGGCTCAGTTTTCACTGGGATCTTTCTCTATTTCAATTCATCCTATCCATAAAGCATAGATCTCTATTCTCAGGTTCCTGCAAAGGAGACCTATGGTTGTCCAGTGTTGTCTGTGATTGAATAGTTTAATCTGTCTATTTCAGGGATGGAATGACAGCAAGACAGTTTGTCTGTAACCCTAACGCCAAATTTTCCATTTGTCTGTCTTATTCTTACTTTGTTTCAAATTAAGGTAGGCAAATAGAATAATATTATACATTGTTCTTCGCAACACCAACAGTAGTATTTTTAACTAGAAAAAAAATACATGATGTTATAAAAAATAAAATAATATAAAAGGTTATACAACTTCCCACTCCTGGTTCTAATCAGCTTTCTTAGAGTCAAAAGTAGACCTATTTCTAGGTTTTATTTTTTAGAAATATTCTATGTATAATTGTGCACACATGTATGTGTGATTATTTTATATAAATTGTTTCTTAATCTTTCTTGTTTCACTTAAATATGTATCTTGATGATCATTCCATACAGTTCATTTGAGGTCTGTTCCATTCTTTTTTTTTTTTCAACATTTTTTATTGATTTATAATCATTTTACAATGTTTTATCAAATTCCAGTGTAGAGCACAATTTTTCAGTTATACATGAACATATATATGTTCATTGTCATATTTTTTTCTCCATGACCTACCATAAGATCTTGTGTATATTTCCCTGTGCTATACAATATAATCTTGTTTATCTATTCTACAATTTTGAAATCCCAGTCTATCCCTTCCCACCCTCCACCCCCTTGGCAACCACAAGTTTGTATTCTATGTCTATGAGTCTACTTCTGTCTTGTATTTATGCTTTGTGGGGGGTTTTCTGGGTTTTTTTTGTTTTGTTTTGTTTTGTTTTGTTTTGTTTTTTAGATTCCACATATGAGCGATCTCATATGGTACTTTTCTTTCTCTTTCTGGCTTACTTCACTTAGAATGACATTCTCCAGGAGTATCCATGTTGCTGCAAATGGCGTTATGTTGTCGGTTTTTATGTTATTCCATTCTTTTTAATAGAAGAAATGTATTCCATGTTATAGCTGTACTAATATATTTAACCAATACCCCATTAATTGACATATAGCCTGTGTCCATTCTTTTGTTGCCGAAACATTGCTTCACTAACACTCTTTGTATGATTGAGTACATTTGTAGGCTGCATTCCTAGAAGTGAGTATGCTGTATCAAAGAGTATATGCAATTAAAATTTGATACATATAATTATTGTCAAATTGCTTTCTAAAGGGAGTACTATTTGAAAATGCCTGTTTCTCTATACCTTTACTAATATTGCATAATATCAAATATTTTGATCTTAATAATTTTGCTTTTTAAAAAGTAGATTGGACTTTCTCAGTGTTGCTGCAAATACCATCAGGATATAGCGTATTTACTTTATTGTTTGGTATAAAAATCAAAGCCAAAAGAATTTATCAGTTTCTTTAACTCCTGATGAAATAAGTTTAGAGAAAAAGATGTGTGTGTGTGTTTGTGTGTAAATTCTCTGTTCTTACCTCCTACCTGAACCCCAAAATTCAAACATACTTTTAGATTCCTTTAGAAAGAATGCACTTGGGTACAAAACATTATTTTAATTTCTAGTGTGAACAGCTCCATTTGCAAAGAGCAAAACTAACTATAACAGGTATGTAATTTCATGGTGTCTTATATAAGTGGTCTTATTTTGTGAGGAGAAAATGCCAATGAGGCATAGTTAAAGGTCACCTATTTTAATGAACCAGTTTATGACTCATGGTTTCCTCTTTACTTTTCTTTTGCTTTTTTGGTAGGTTATATTTTGATTAGCATAGAGATTGTCTAATAATTGTAGTATGTCAAGTTCAAATGATTCCTTATCCAATGTGCTTCTTCATCCAGAAGTAAAAGCTGGTGAATTCTTACAAGCTGGGAGGGGTGTAGGGAAGATAAAAGGAGGGAAGGAGAGGGAAGAGACAGAGAGAAAGAGAGATTATAAAGGTGAAGTGGGAAATGGCTTAAGGAGAAGAAACTTAGGTCTGAATTTTGTTAGATCCTCTGGTGCTACCATCCTGCTGAGGTAGGAAGGTTTCTCAGAATAAAAGGAATGAATCCTGTGTTCTAGAATGAGTTGATACCATTTTTTTTCATGTGACTTCATTTTATTTTTTATATTTAATTAGATTCAGTTTATCTCTCCTCCTGACTCTGTTGGTGATGGAACATAGATGTCATAGAAGCAAAGTAATAATCAACTTAATTCTTCCATAGTGATGTTAGCAATAGTTCTCCAACTTATTCTCCAATCCCCACATCCAACTGCCTCTCCAGATTTTTAGGTGGCATGGGACCTCTGCTCTGGTGCTTTTCAAGATTACTATATTGCTGCCTTGAATTATATTTAAACAACTCAAAATTCACATTTACCCAGAAGGGACGACTGCAGATTTTCATAGTGTCCCTGTGGGTTTCTTTAGGGTAGGTATTAGGTGGACTTACGTTAGTTGAGAACCTTTTATATGCTAGATCTATGTGCTATTTTATTTAATCATCACAAACCCTATGAAGTAAGTATTGTTATTCTAGTTTTATAGATTAAGAAGTTAAATCATTGAGGCCAAGGACATTGTCTAAGATCACAGGGCTCAAGTCACTAACACCAAGTTTTGAGCCCACTCTAACTTCTGCCACGCTGTTTTGCCACACTACTTTCTTGAGGTTTGTGGGTCCCAGGAGATAAGGTACACAAAAATATCTGTAAAGTATGTTATGTTACATACTTTATGTAACGTATGCTAGCAAACTGTATATTAATGCTCAAGGCTAGTTTTCCTGTGTGTGCTTTGTATTTCGAAATACTCTAACATAGAGTAAACAGAAGTGAACAATTAATTAATTTAAAACTTACCAGACCTATGAAGAGGTGTAATAAATAATATATACCCATATCCCCACAACTCAACCTAAGAAGTGAAACATTTCAGTGACAGTTGAAGCTGTGTTCCATCCTTTATTCTTCTTCCCTGTCATTTGTATCTCTTCCCACCCTTTCCTTTATCTTCCTGCAACGACAACCAGTATTCTGAATGTGGAATTTATCATTCTCATTTATTTAATTCCTAATACAGGTGTCTCCTACTTTTCAGAAGTTGGCTTTACATCACTTTGAAGAAAGACCTATGTTAGTACCTATTTTCGCTAACCAAAAGAAATAAAAGAGGACTTTCGCTTTTAGGAAAAAAAGGTAAAAAGTTCAGTGTTTGTCTTGCAGAGAGCCCTTAGAGAGGCAGCTCACCCTGAGCGAGGAGAATGGCATCACCAAGTTCCTTCCCCAGGAACTACTTGTGGCATCGCATCATCAAGTTGCCATAGCTGGGAACTGTGTCTATGAGCATCTGTCTTCACCTCGATTTCATTTGTGCATCTGTTAGCAAGATGTGTCCTAAGGTAGTTGTTTCTCTGCTTTATGCCATTGCTGCTTAATGAAAGTTGTCTAGGAACACTCTACTCTCGAATAGCAGGAGAAGCCTGTGCCGTTGACCCTTGAACAACATGGAGGTTAGGGATGACGCCCCCCACCTCTGTCCCACCCCCAGTTAAAAATCTTCCTATGACTTTACATTTGGTGGTCTGCATCCATGGGTTCCACCAACCATGGATTGTGTAGTATTGTGTTATTTACTATCAAAAAAAAAAAAAACGTGTAAGTGGACCCATGCAGTTCAAACCCATGTTAGAGTCAACCGTATATAGTAGTATTTTTGGTTTTTAAAATTTCTTTATACTATCATGCTTTATACAGTCATTGGCAACTTGCTTTTTTTTGTTCAACTTTATGTTTAGATTTATATATGTTTGTAAGTATACCTCTAGATTGTTAAGTGAAAATATCTAAAATGTTCTTCTGAAATGTTGATAGTAAAAACAGTAACTTGATTCTATGAGCTAGGCCCTGAAACTGACCACTTTACAGGTTGATTTATTTAATCTTTACAATACTAGGAGATTTTATTCTTGTTGCTGAAACCTAGAAAGTTTAAATTATTCACACAAGATTACAGCTAGTCAATATCAGAGCTAGAATTCCAACACAAGTATTTATAACTCCGGTTCTGCACTTTTTGTCTTTTACACTGCACTGCCCACCTTCACTGAATTGGGACTTTCATCTCATTCAGCTTTCTTCAAGATCCAAACTCCAAACTCCTGGCCCAGGGCAAGGCATAGAGGAAGAAACGGTGATCCCCATGTGCACAGAAGCTGCCCAAGTAATGCAGCCCCCAGGGTTACCGTCTCCCCACTGCCTCTCGTTTACAGAGGCAGTTACCCTCTACTGTTACTGTGCTGTGTGGTGACATTTGGCATCACCTAGGGCACCTGTTTCCTGAGACATCCTACCCATTAAAAGAAATAACTACATGAATCCATCCTCCAACGAAAACCTAGGCCAATTCACAGCCGTGCACCATGACTGAAAAAAGATGCCATAGAAAAATGTAACAGGCCTTCACAAACCAACCAATAGCTTAATTGTTAGGCAAAATTACTGTGTCTACAATTAGTACTGTTACAGACTATCTATTAAAGAGCAGCCTCTGCCTCCCTCTTGACTCTTTCATTAGCACAATACTCCCACATTAGTACCCAATCATAAACAAGCCCTATCCAAATTTACACTACTCTCCAGATTACATACACAGACTGATTACTGTTTCTTAAAAGAGCAAAATCTACGTGAGCACTAAATACTCCTTCCCTTTCAGTGTGTGGTGGCGTCATAGTCAGACCCTTTTGAATATATGTGGCAAACAGCTCTTTAACACGGACTGCAGAAACATGCATTGTACTTGGAATGTGTTTCTTCTAAAGAAGAATTCAAGAATAGCAGAACCCAGAGAGGGGTGTTCTCTCTACTTCCCATGAAAGGATGTTCAACACTTTTTTTTTTCTATTCTTCCCTCCTTTCTTTCTTCTTTACTGTTCTCTGCTCTTTCCTTTAGTGTCTCTGTAGTTCTCTCATGGTTAATTGCCTGGCCCTTCTCTGTTTTTGATTCCCTTTTCACCTCTCTCATTAGTATTTTTCCTATATGCACTACTTTGGCATTTCAGCCAGTTTGATTCTCAGTGTTTGTATCTCTTCTGTCTGATGGTGCTATAGTCCTCGTGATTGTGCAGGGATTTCTGGTAGGATCGTCCTGAAAAGATGGCCTCGCAACTGGTGAATCTGGTCTCAAATTCACCCTCAATAGAAGTCAAAGATCTTTTGTCACTTTGTTGCTCCAGGCCATCTTTTACTTTCTCAGGACGCTAGTTCTTCTCAGATTATATGTGAGAATTACCTATGTGAGAATTATTTGGAATAGTGAAACATTTATTTTTCTGTTAGGGTTTTTTTTTACAGGTTAAGAATTCTAGTTATTTGAAATGGCAAATACAAATACATATATAAAATCAGTTCTTTCTGGAGGGAGGATTAGCATTCTGTTTAGTTTGATGGACTCTACTCTCTTTTTCTTGAAACCTGTCTACTCTTTCACCTACTTGTGGTTGCATTTATCACTCCAGAAAAGTGCCCGTACTTTGTAAACCCACCCCCCACTTCAGCAGTTTCTGTTAACCTCTTCAGTGCTGCCACATGCTCAAAACAGGGTTTCTTTGACATGCAGTAATTCCTGATTTTGCATCCGAAGTTGTTATCTATTTGGCGTGTTTTTCAACTCTAATCTAGGACATCTTATTCACTTTTTACCCTCAAATTAGAAGGCTATCATCCTTATTTATTAAAATGAGATCAAAACTGTAAATAACATTATTGTGACTTACTTTAAAGTACTCCAGTAGTTTCCTCTGAATTCAGTATATCATCTAAATTTTCAGTCATGGAGTATAAGGTTTGCTTGATAAGGCACCTGCCTACCTCTCACAGTATCTAGGAGAATTCTCCTCTCTCGCTTAACATGCTCCAGCCATGCTGTCCTTCTTGAAAGTTCTCAGACTCACCAAGTTCACTCCTGCTTTAAGGCCTTTGCTGTTTCTACTTGCTGTTTCCTCTTCCTGGAAGATTCCATTCCCAGATTTCAGAAAGACTGACTTCCTCTCATCAATCATATTTTAGTTCAAATCTCATCCACCCCTTTGCAGGTCTTCCCTAGCATATATGATGTGCTCAGGAAATACTTGTTGAGTCAGTCAATTAAAAGTTGCCAATGCCTTTAATTTTCTATATAGCATACAATCTGTTCCTGTTGACACTGATGATGTCATCAGATGTGTGTTTCCACTGAGAGCGCTGGTCCAAAAGTACTGGTGGGAGGAAGGAGAATGGCCATTCTGTACATATTGTATCCTAGCTCCACTGGATCCTGCACTTCCTTTGTTGCTCTTTTTTGGGGAAACTTCAGCCTCATGTATGGTATTAAAGTTTGATAAAGAGATGCATAAAGTGGCTGAATATTTTTTTTTAATATAACTAGCACCTCATCGATCATGGCTGGATCAGGAAGAAGCAGTGACACTTTTGATAACACAAGTATCAAGTACTTCTTGATGTCAAAGTATTTTTTGTGTACTTTTCACAGTTATATAGCTTCTGTACCACCCATTTACAAGTAGAAAGCAGATATTCATTCAGTAGACAAGGTAATCTCTCATGATACCACCCTATTTGCTTTCTGCTGCTCTTATCTAAGGTTGTCAATCAACAGTTCTTCAACTTACACC
This sequence comes from Camelus ferus, assembly GCF_009834535.1. Taxonomy (NCBI): domain Eukaryota; kingdom Metazoa; phylum Chordata; class Mammalia; order Artiodactyla; family Camelidae; genus Camelus; species Camelus ferus. The sequence goes on along the minus strand of NC_045701.1, from coordinate 33,912,394 downwards.
TTTTTAATTCCAGAAAAAACTATAGCACATTTCATATATGCAAAACATATTTTCAGCTATTCACAAGTGCACCATATCTACCAATACTACTTAGAGGGTGGGAAAACACAAAAACAGCCTTTCATTTACCGTCCTTTTAGGCATGGTATATCTGGTTCCTTCTGCACAAGCACAAACCTGACAAGTGGTAACTCAGTAAGTTCTTGTCTTTTTACCCCTGTCTTGTACATGAGAATGTGGCTGATCAGGATGGCCACAACCTTATAATAAGATTTTAGGTACGTTATCACTGACATAATACAAACCCTCTTCCCTCACTGCCATGAGATAATTCTTTTGATCCAGCCCAAAATAGAATTTGCCTTTTCTTTCCTGTTTCTTTGTCAACAGCTATTTTTGCATGGTTTTCATTACTTCTTAATTGTTCAAACTTCCTATCTTCATTTTTCTTGTTAAGGACCGATTTTACAAATGAGTTCATTATCTCTACCATTTTAGGCTCATCATTAATTTCATGCTCCTCATTTATTAGTGGACCTATTTTCTCTCTGCTACTTCTTTTCTCACTGCAGTTTTTGTAAAATGCCATTGTTTTCTTTGAGTCCCCTTTACCAGCTTTATTACATTCTATTTATGCAACTAGTATCTTTCCTATGTTTAATTGATGTATTTCTCTTTTTTATTTCAAATAGCAATTTTTTCTTCATTGACTTTAATATAAGATGCCAAAATACATTTGTATTTACACTTCATATTTGCACACCTCATTCTTCAAATACATTTTAAATCTGTTCTAGTCTCCTTAAAATATCAATAGAAGAAGCACTGGCAGAAAGAAAATTGAGACAGTTTCATATCTTATAAATACATTACCGTATACAATAAATTTCTTCGTCCTTAATTAGTGAAGATATTCATAATAGTTTTATCTGTTAGACTAATACAGGGCATTATTTAACAGTGACCTTGGCCAGGGCACATAGCAAAGCCAAGGTATAGAATTTCAGTTGCTACATTTGTGGGCATTTGAGGAAAGAATGTGTAGGATAGAGGTAAACAGCATGGACCAAGATATGGAAGATGTGGTTCTAGACCACAAACGCTCCTAAATACTTTTAACCAAGTCTCTTGCTCTTTCTTTCTGCTAGTCTCTACATCTCCATGTTGAGTCTCAACTCCCCATATTTCTTAGAAATATGGGGGTAGGGATGGGAAAGGGAGAGGTATGTATTTGCAAGTAGAGTACCTTGACAGAATCCAGGCAGAAAAAATACTGTAATCCATGATTCCTACTGTGATACTACAGAGTATTGGATTAGGAAGCAGGAGGCCTGGGGTTTTATTGCAGGTTTCCTATTATTTGACTTCTTGGCAAATGAGCTTTCTCATTTGTAAAATGTGAGAGTAGAATTGGATGGTAGTTAAGATTCCTTCTGTTTCTAAGTGTTCTATATGATTCTTAAAGCTTGGAGTTTATTAAGTCATTCACTAGGAGGTTTATTTATGTATTGGAATCATTAGGCTCCTATTAAGTGCTTTAGATACTCTAGTAAGTACTCTAGATACTCCTATTAAGTACTCGAGATAAGCCTAACCATTTCCTACACAATGTATGTGCCAGCCCACAAAAGCAAGTCCTGGACACTGCCTGTGTTTGAAGTTAATACCCAGGGTTCCTCTTTACCTTATCCCCCACTGATTTTGTTTTTACTGCACTTTCACTTAGCTTTGAACTCTTGGTATTGAGTCCCAACCTTGAGCTGACCTTTAACCCACCAAGGGTTGGTGCTCATTAGGGCCCTCTGTGGCATATGGCCTCGGTGTTCTCCCGAACTGAACTAGGTCACATCTTTGACTCTAATCGTAACTTACTACTTGGGAGGGAACTCTCGGTCATAGCTCAAGTTCTATAAGTCCAAATAAACTATCCCTGCCCTTCACTAACTTTTCTATGGTTGGGAGCATGCATCAGATAATTATTTATTAAATATTTTGTCCTTGGGGAAAATTTTCTCTGAGACATAGCTCTGCCATTTGTAACTGCTAACCTACTTCAAAACTACTATGAAAATCAAATGAAATAACTTCTGTGAAGTTTCTTTGAAAAATATCTTACGCTTCTCTGTGTGCAAGTCCCCAAAATAATGGCTTCTATGACACTGCCCCTTATTCTTTTTAAACTTCCTTGCATTTTTTTTTTTTGTTTGTGTGTTTGTTTTTTATGTACTCCCACACCTCTCCCACTCCTTGAAATCATCTCTATTTTTTTTCTATCTGGTAAACTTCTATTCATTTCTCAAGACCCAGCTCAAAAGTTACCTCCTATGTGAAGCCCTCCTTTCTCTTCCAGACAGAGAAAGCCATGTTCTCCTCTATGTTTATTTTATAGTTTGTCTACACCTTTAGTCATAGTTATGGCATAAGCAGCAGCAGTCTCATAGGTAATAGGCTTTGAGTACTTGATACATGATTGCATTGTGTATGTTGTACCTCATGTCATCCCGAAACAACAAGATCAAGAAACAGGAAACCTTGTAAAGCACTATAAAATTTAAAGGATATTTCATTCAGTAAAACAGTAAGTAACTTTATTAAGGTCATTATGGAAAACTGAGGCCAAATAACTTGCTGAAGATCTACCATTTAGAAAGGGTCTAAGCTTACCAGAACCCAAGCCTTAGCCCTCTAACTCCACCACACCCTCCAAAACATCCTAACAAGGCAGTTGGTGGAATCCACTTAAGCTGTTGTGACTAAGGGTGATGACTCTGCCTTCATCCACAGCATGACTTTGTTCTCACTATCATGGGTTTTCAGTGCTTTATTTTCCTGCTCTGTATCATTTAATATTCTTCTTTTTGCTATTCTACTTCTTAGAGTTCTTGTTTTCTTGTAATGGGCTGGACTTTTTAATAATATTCATATTAAAGCTCTCAGTTTCTCTATTTGGGATTCCTCCAGGTTTATACTATGTTCAGAATTATTTATTTTCTTCTTCCTTTTATTTCCAAGGAAGTTTGCCTTCCCTGTAAAATCCCTTCCTTCATATCTGAACATCTTGATTTGCTACCATCTGTCTAATTTAGCTCAGCACTATCTGACAGTATCTCTCTAATCTCCAGCCTTGATGGGAGGAGTTATAGAGTCCCCTAGGTTTTTGGCAGAGAGAAAGAAGCTTCCAGGCTAGTACTAATCTTCAAAAAGAAGCCCTTTGCACAAAAGTCATGATGTTCTGATACTTCCCATGAGGTTCTATAGGATTATGAAACACCAGTCACTCTACCTCTTACTCTCAATTACAGCCATGAGAAATTTGACTATTTAACCATTTTACTTCCTCCATGTAAAGACTCTATGTGCATTTTAATAACTTTATTCTCATTAAATGCCAAACAGCTGCAATGTTCAAAGCATACTGTGTGCCTCCTTAAGTGTTAGTCAACTTCCAAGGACTAGCTTATCAGGAGAGAATGAGTTCATTACTAATTTCTGAGAATATTATATAGTAAATTTTGATCAAGTAGATAATGCAGTCCAATTATTTATATGAAATACAACTCTAAGGAAAAAAGAATGAGAAGCCAGATTAATAAACTTGTAGAGACATTATGAAATCCATAACATGGGTTACAACATACATAATACAATATTCTTAATTTTGTGTATCTGTTGGAATTCATGATAATCCTAGATGTTCACAAAGATAATTTCATAATTTTCAGTGATCAAATAAAAGTGTATTTCTGATCTTTACGGTATTAAGGAAAGAGGAACCATGTATTTGAGAAAGATTTTCAATAATAAGAATTGAAATGGAAAAAAGTGTCTGTTTCATCACAGAATTAAATTAGCCAGAACATCCCATTCTTCAAGCATTTCCATTAATCACGGTTTTACTATACTTTTAGATAGGAAGTCTAATCAAGACTATCTGAGAAGTTAGTGTACTGGAATGTCACTTACTAAAGGTTTCAATATGCTTTTCAGAGCTTTTAGACCATGACTTTTAGGAAAAGTTCTCTGGTCAGAAGACCATTTGTCTGCACAGTGTCATGTATTATCTTAAACAATTGTCACTAAAATCTCATTTCCTTGTCAAACAGAGATGGCCTTATTTCTATGATTGTGTGTATCTGGATACATTTAAAGGCACAATAAAATGCAGAAATGTGCTTATATATTCAAGGCATGGCTTGAAAAATGGGGAGGCCTTCCTGGAATCAAGATAGCCTTGTTTACTGGATCCAATTGCTCTTTAGACACTTGAGTGATTTAGGCATAGATGTAGTTTTTGGATCCTTTTGTTTTAAAGTGTATCATCCATTACCTAAATGTGTTTTTACCCAGCAAGAAATGGCAGAGCCCAGGATTTATAACATTAGCATTCCCCAAATCAGAAAAATGGTGATTTGGATCATGGTTTCTGAAAAGGTATTAACATGCTTATGCATGTCTGTCCTTTCCACATTCCCCCCAAATCCCCAAATATAATATGAATATTTTATAGTGATGTTTAGTAATGAGCACCCAATCCAACCTTAAAATGACTCCTCTTTTAATTAGCACATTAGTCACTCAGTTAAAAATTGAGTTAGATAAATTATTCAAATAGAATTGAGCAGAGATTCAGGAGCAAATCTGAGAGACAGTGGAAAGAAGCAAGGCTCTCTAGTGTTTTTCACTCACAGAAGGTTAAAGAGGGATCCTGCAAAGCTAAGGAGAGCGGCTCATAAGGGCTGTTTGTTAGTAGAAGAAGCTATAAGAATGTGTCTAACACTGCCAATATTGGAGGATGACCTTGAAGCACTGATAAACACCAAGCAAAGGAGAGGAACACATGTTGGTGAAGTAATACTTCTTTATCTTTTGGTTTCATAGCTTAAATTAAACCCCAAAGAATACTGCTGTGTACATTTTGGGACGAACTCTCACTAGGCATTCACCTAGTGCCTAAAATGCTTTTGAACTGCAAAGAAACACTCATGTTGAAGTTTTGTTGCTTCAGGATAATTCTGTAATTTAGTGCAGAGAAATGGTCCGATTAGCAGTTGGGACCAGCAGGGGGAAGCTAACTGGAGTAAAAAGGTGAGAGAGAGAGTCAGAACTTTATTCCTCAAGAACAAAAAAAAAAATGCTCAAGGGAAGAGGAAGTGGGAAAAAAGCAGAAGGAAGTAGAATTTGTAAGTCAGTGGTAGTGATAATTGGAAACAAAAATGACTTTTAAACTACTGCAAGGCCAAAAAGTCCATAAAAATAAGCAGGGAGAATCCCCTCAAGGATTTAGACTTTCTCGTGAAATTGTTCAGACACACGGACAATAAACAAAGCATGAACCCTGCAAGATAGATTCCTATTCCATAGATTTGAGTGAAGACAAGAAATAACAGAATTGAGAGGAGACTAGCCATGAAAATCAGTCTGGCTCTCCAGGTAATTTATCTGCAAAAGACATTTGCTTGAACTATTTGTTTTTGGTTGCTATTCTCTTTCCATTTCATGTTGCTTTAGTCAGAGGAAAACACTTGAAGGCAAGAAGCCTGCTGGGTTGTACTTTTTTCATGCTGGGTGAGCTACTTCCCTGGGTTCAGTAGGAACTAGTTTGACTTTAGTCTGATGTGCAATCTTAAGGAGAGATCTTGACTTCAACAGACCAGGAGTCCTTTGGTGGCCATTTTCAGGAGGTGGGTCAATTTATTACATCGTTGGCTGACCAGAGAATATTTGGAATAAATTGGGGTCCAGGAGCCATTACCTAGTGGCCAAAATCCACATCAGTCTCCAAGAACTGACCTTGATTCACTTCCACCCTCAGAATGATCATGCCCACGTGAGCTGTCAGACCCAAATTTAGTCTATAGGCTTAACCCAGAAATAACCATCAATTGACTCAAGCATATTCTGCTTCCCATTGATCACATTCTGTAATTGTTTGACCTCAGGATAGCCTTGTGTCAAAGAAACCTGCTCCTACCTACAGGATATCATTGGAAGGCTAGCAAAATGCTACACAGACCAGAGGTCTCTTTCTCCCACTGGGCACTTATAGGAGCTGAAATTCTATTCCCAGCTCCAGCCTCTGAGGGATGTATGGAAACTAGTTCATTTTAGTTGGAATTATATTGCCTTTTAACTTGTTTATTTGATCCATGCTAATGTGTGCTAATGTGTTTGTTGCTACCCTTGTTACCCATCAAAATGTTAAGCAGCCCTGAGAGAATGAGAAATAAGATTGGGTGTTTGTCATCCTGAGTACCCTGTTCATAGTTAAACAACAAAGTGTCTAAAATTAAAGAGTAAAAGTTTTTCTCATATTCTCCATAGGTAACCACAGTTAATATTTCTGGAAGCTATTATTTCAACTTTTATTTCTTGACAGACTTCAGACATTTCCTAGAAATATGAAAATTTGGACATTATAACTCTACTTTTTACCTCTGATTTTTGTTAACTATATTATTATTGTTTCATTGTCAAGTTATATAAAATTTGTATTATGACAAAAATATAAATAATTCTCATTTCATTTGATAGGTTAAGTGTAATAGCTTAAATAGAATAAAAATATTATTCTCAGTTTGTTGTTATGTATGTGTTATTCACTCTAGATCTATGTAGTATGACTGAACTGATAGAGAAGGGAATATAATTCTGTCATTGAATCTCTGCTCAAAATAAGAATGATTTGTGTGCAAAGGTTCAATGCATTTCTCTCTAAACTCCTTTCTGCTCTCTTTTTTTAGTCTAGATCTTATTCTGCTGCCATTGTTTCTTTTGTATCACATCATCTTGTGTTATTCTTTTGCTGCTTTGGAATGCTCTCTTGAGAGGTTGTATAATTTATGAGTCCATGTGTACCCCCAAATGTCTTTATTTTGCCTTCATATTAGTTGTTGAGTTTATTTTAGCTAGAATTCTATTACCTTTAGCTTGTTTATTTGATTCCCGCTAATGTGTTTATTGCTACTCATGTTACCCAGCAAGATTTAGGCAGCCCTGAGGATATAGGACATGGGATTGTATACATTTGAGAGCAGGAGAAGAAAGATTAACCCGAATGTGGTTAAAAAAAAACAAAGGGTCTAAAATAGGGGTGGCCATTGCAAAAGATCAGAGAGTAAATATTGCAGGTTTTGTAGGCAGTAGTCTCTGTCACAACTCCACCGTTTTAGTGCAAAAGCACCCATAGACTTTACGTAAATAAATGAGCAAACCTTGTCTTAATAAAACTTTAGTTGTGTACACTGAAATTTGAATGCCGTATAGTTTTCATGTGTCATGAAAGTGATTTTAAAAAATTATTTAAAAATCATAAAACAATTCTTAACTTGCAGACCATAGAAAAGAGGCACCAGGCTGAATTCAGCCTGCAGGCTGTATTTGCTGACCTATGGGCTAAAATGAAAATAAAAAGTTTTTCTTTCTCTCCCCATTATAATTACAAAAAAAAATTAAAAAATTAAAACCTAAATACCCAAATCAGTTTCAATTGATTTTTCCCTTATTACTTTGAAGACTTAGTTCTGTTGTTTTCTAGCATCTCAGGTTACTAATGAGGAGTCTGACAGTGGTATAATTCTCAGTACTTAGAAGGGAACCTGCCTGCTCACTCCTGGAAGCGTTTAGTGTTTCCTCTGTATCTTTAAATGCTGAAATTTCACCAGAATCTGTACAAATATGGATCTTTAAAGGGTATTTTGCTTGATTCTTGGTTGTTGTGTTCAATCAGAAGGCCATTACTAGGCTTCAGCTCAGAGAAATTATTTTGCCTTTATATGATTCTATTGCTTTTTCCCCCTCCGTTCCCCACTTCTATAATTCCTAATAGAATGTTATTAAATTTCCTCTACATATCATTTATGAATCTTAACTTTTTTTTGGACTCATTTTCTTTTAAACTTCATTCTGGGAAATTTCCTCATTTTGTCTTAAGTTAACAATTTCTTGCTGTTCTTCCCATTTGATTCTTTTGAATTTAAATATATATTCTTATATTTTTAATTTAAAAGAATTATTACTCATCCACAGTGAATAGTTGTTGCTTGTTTTGTTGCTTTGAGTTTTTGGAGCCTTTTCAGAGTACAAGGATGACACACTCATATGTCAGTTGTCTTCTCCAAAGTTTTCTCCTTGCTTTTTCTTTATTGATCCAATTCCTCTAGACGCACTCTTTTAGTAAGCCCTCAAAACTGTACTTCACTTATGGTTCCTTTTTATTCCTTCTTTTTTCTCCTCCCCTCTCCTCCCACCTTCTCAGAACTGTTATGGTTTCTTTTTATGTGTGAATATTGCTTCTGTCACTTTCTTCTTGAAGAAGGAAATAGATGTATGTTCTCAGTCTGTTATCTAGAGCAGGTAGACATGGATGAGGACAGGGCAAAAGTTGAGGAGTACTGGAAAATGGAAAAGAAGTTGTTTGGATTCCTGTGGAACCTCATTTGGGACAACATGGGAAGAACCAAGTACACTGTAGGAAGAAGGGAACAAAATCAAACTTGGACCCCTTGACAATTTTAGGAAGACGGCAGAAAAGCAAAACCTTTCCTAAAACAGAACCTGTAAAATTTCAGCTTATGTTAGGTAGCTAATAGATTCAAATGCTAAGGAGCTTTACGAGTTAAGGTAGTACCATTGATTTGTTATTGAGAGACTGCAAGCATGTTTGCACCAACCTGTGAATTCAGTCATGCTGAAAAGGCCAGGCTAGTTTTATCTGATTTTCTGGAGGCCTAACCAATGGACCATGGATAAGAACAAGATGGCAACTATGACAAAGTCCCCTTTTCTATTTGATGAAATCATTAATGTCTATTTTAATATATTTGCAAATTTCCCTAGTATCAATGCTTGTTATGTTCTCAGTTAGTAGATAGATTCAGCCATTTTAATGTTTTCTTGTCTATAAAATCATTTTAATCTTTATCGTCTCAGTGAATGTCAGAGGTACATCACAGGAAAACCACATTTTGGTGTCAAAATATTTGTGATTGTGCCTCAATGTAGACATGGCTTAAAACTGTTCCCCAAATTCCTTCATGTCATTAATAATCACCCTCAGACTGCAGTTTTCTTGCCATATCACCTTTATGTTCTTCCTTTTGAATGGTCCACAATTTGCATGAATGAGGCCCTGAAGGGTACTGTGTCTGAGTTTTAATGATGTTCATGAACTGAACAGAACTGGGGAGGAAAAGAAAAAGAGCATTAAAAAAAACCTACCAAACCTAAAACATGGAGCTATTCCCAGAGTGTAGAGACTGTGGATGTTCATTTTGTTTGCAAATAAAATCTAATCTTTCTCTCCCTCTCTCTCTCTTGCTTTATAATGTAGAGCAGCTGTAGCAGTTTGGTCTTTTCCTCTGTGTCGCTGAATTGAATAGCAACTTGAAAACCAATCTGTAGCCCAGGGAAGGAAAACTGAGAAATTAATTCCTCATCCCCTACTCTTTATACCATATGTGTGACCCTTAATTACGTTCACAGGGTTCTATTCAGAATGTGTAATGCAGGCCTTGGAGACAAGGGAGCTACCAGACAAATCAGACAAAAAAGACAACCTTGCAAAGCTTTTGTTTGTGAAATAATACCATGCTGGGTTATAAGTTTTACAAGAAAAAAATACATGAGAATAATAGGGCTTTCTAAGTCAATTTGGGCTTCAGAGTTTCCATTTGGGGCTCACTCACATAAATGAAAACAATGATATTAAACTTATTTCAACCTTTTAATCAGTGCTGAATTAAATTGAATCATACATATAATAGAAAACACTGCATTATCTCCTCATGCTGATCTTCTCTCTCAGGATGAGGTCATAACTAAACATGAAACCACTGTTACTGAATTTAGGGCCAACGTGTGAATTTATATGTGTCCATAGTTTTTAAAAATTTGTGCATGAATCAAACTATTTAAAATGGAACATGTTAAGAAATATACACTGATCTATTATACCAAAATCACTGTATGCACAATATTTCATATGTGTATGTATTAGCAATTTTAATACACATATTAAAGGAAAGAAAAATGATGAGGGCAATGATTCATTGGTCATTAAGAGCTTTAATAAGATCTCTTATTTTTTCTAGTTAATATAAATAAACAGGCTTGTCTACCTACTACTACTTGCCCATGGTACATTGGCTGATACCGGATTGGTGTGCAACAGAAAACATTCAAGTGCGTGACAATGTTACTCTACCTTTCTGTACCTCCGTTTTCTGATCTACGAAAGGAAGGGGTTGTGATAGATTATATTATCTAAGTTCCCACTGGGCACTTAGAAGTTTTTAGTGGTACAATTTAGATTGTTCACTTTCAACCCACCAGTTGGCATAATTCACAACAAACTTACCTTTTCTCATTGGAAATCTTAAGACTTGAGAAAAATCAAAATTGAAAAGGAAAGGAAATCAAACTGGAAAGGAAGAGGGCCCATCCTAGTCCATTACTTCCTTAGATGACTGGTTTTATGCATAGTACAAAATGTAAATGTTTAAATGCTATGTATTTCTCTCACAACACGTTCCTTCCTCAGTTTGAAAAATCATCATGATTGCCTACTATACACTTTATTCTCCAGACATAGCCCCCATTTGCTTGCTAAACCCTGGTGCCATATTAAACAAATTAAAGCCCACTGTTGTATAATTAGAAGGAAGTTTTAAAAAGCAGTTGCCCTAGAGGGGCAACCATTAATTTAAATTTAGAGTAGAATATAAAGTTTATAAAATGATTTCTGAGAACAGGTTTATATCTTACAATGTTACTGAGGTATAGTTGGCATAAAATACAATTTAGGTATTTAAAGTATACAATATGATGCATTTAATGTATGTGTATACTTCTGATACCACCACCACAATCAACCCAGTGAACTTTCTAACGCTCCTAAAAGTTTTCTTATGGCCCTTTATAATCCAAGCTGCTCTCACTTATCCAAATATTCCCCAGGAAACTACTGTTCTGTCTCTATAGGTAAGCTTGCATTATGTAGAATTTCATATAAATGGAATTCATACTGCATGTACTTTTTAAAAACTGGCTTTTTTCACTCAGCATAATAATTTTAAAATGCAATCTGTGTTGTTGTGTGTATTGATATTTTGTTCCTTGTTATGTCTGAGATTCCATAGCATGGATATATCACAATTTGTTTATCTGTTCATCAGTGGATGGAATTTAAGTTGTTCCCGGTTTGGGGCTGCTACAAACAAAGCTGTTTTGAATATTCATGCAGAAGGCTTTGTGAGGTTATATGTTTCCTTTTCTCTTGGCTAAATATCTTAGAGTGAAATAGCTGGATCATATAGTCGGTGAATGTTTAACTTTTTAAGAAATTGTCAAACTGTTTTCAAAGGGGTTGCGCTATTTTAAATTCCTGTAAGCAGTGTGTAAGAGTTCTAGTTACTCTATACCAGAGATCAACACACCATGTCCAGTTGACCAAAGCTGGCCTGATTATGTTTCTGTTTGACCCATGAGCTAGGAATGGGTTTTATATTTTCAAATGATTGGGGAAAAAACCTCGAAAAGCAATAACACTTGGTAAAATGTAAGAATTGTGTATGTTTAAAATTTGGATTTTAATGTCTGTAAATAAGGTTTTATTGGAACACAGCCATATACATTCATTCATATATTGTCTGTGGCTGCCTTTGTACTATGTTGTTAAATAGTTGTGATCAAGACCACATGGCCTGTGTGGTCTTAATATCTTTTCATTTTTATTTATTTTTAGATTCAGTTGCTAAAATGTTGTTAATAATTTTACATCTATAGTTATGAAGAATACTGGTGCATAGATTTGTTTTATTATAATGACTTTATCTTGTTTTCATGTCATGGTAATGCTAGCTTCACAGAATGATTCGGAAGGTGCACCCTCTTCTTTTTTCAAGAAGAATTATTATAAAAGTGGTACCACGAGTTCTTCAAGTGTTTGGTAGGATTCACCAGTGAAGCCATCTAGGTTTGAACTTTCCTTTGTTGAAAGATACCTAACTATAAATTAGATTTTTCTAATAGATACACAGATATTTTTCTTGATTGAGCTTTGGTGGTTTGTCTTTTTCGAGGCATTTCTCCATCTCATCTAAGTTATCCCATTTATTAGTATAATATTATTCAAAATATTCCTATCTATTAAATGTTTATAATATCTATAGTGATAGTTTCTCTTTTATTCAGATATTAGTAATTTATGTCTTTTTGTTTTTTCCTGTTCAACCTAGCTAGAGGTTTATTATTTTTGTTAGCTTTTTAAAAGAATGAATTTTTGTTTTTATTGATTCTTTCATTTTAGTTTTATTTATTTGATTTTTATCTATATTATTTCCTTTTTATTTTACTTTGGGTTTAGTTTATTAATCTTATTCCAGTTCTTTAAGGTGAAAATGCAGACCATTGATTGGAGACCTTCCTACTTTATTAATGTAAATGTTTGATACTATATAATTTCCCTTAAGTACTAAATAAGATGCATACCACAAATTTTGATATATCGTATGATTATTTTTATTTATTCAAAAATATATTCTAATTATTTTATTTAATTCAAAATATATCCTAATTCCCCTTGTGATTTCTTATTTGAATCACAAGTCATTTATAAATTTGTTTTTCAAACGTATGTTTGGGAGAACCAGAGATCTTTTTGTCTTTTATTTCTAATTTAGTTTCAGTGTGATTGAAAACATACTTTGTAATATTTGATCATTTAAAAATTATTAAGAGCTGTTTATGGACTTTCAGAATATGGTCTGTCTTAGAAAATGGTTTATGTGTATTTGAGAAAAATGCTGGGTGAAATATTTAACAAATGTCAACTAGGTCAACTTTCTTGATAATATTGTTTGTGTCTTCAATAAACTTACTGACTTTTGATTTAATTCTCCTATATATATTGAGAATAGGATGTTGAAGTCCCCAGCAATAATTGTGGCTTTCTCTATTTTTCCTCACTGTTTTTTCAGTTTTTATTTTGAAGCTTATTATTATATACATAAATGTTTAGAATTTTTACATCCTCTTAATGAATTGTGAAACAGTCCTCTTAGTCATTGGTAATATTTATTGGTCTGAATTCTACTTTGTCTGATATTAAAATAGCTATTCCAGTTTTATTTTGATTAGTGTTTATTTAGCATAGTATGTTTTTTTACTATCCTTTTACTTTTAACCTGTCTATGTCTTTATATTTAGAGTGCATTTCTTATAGACAACATGTAGTTGAGTCTTTCTTTTTTATCCAATATGATCATCATTGCCATTAATTGGGGTATTTAGACCATTTACATTTAATAGGGTTATTGATATAATTGTTTTAAATTTGCCATTTTGTTATGTGGCTTTTATTTGTCCCATTTGTTCTTTTTCTCTATTTTTGCCTTCTTCTGAATTAATTTAGTGGTTTTCATAATTCTGTGTTATCTCCTGTATTGGTTTATTAGCTATACCTCTTTGGGGTTTTTGTGTGTTTTTTTGGTCTGTTTTTTTTTTTTTTTTTTTTGATTGTGGTATGCTTTAGCGTTTATAGTATATATTTTCATGGCGTTCATGAGTACCTTCAAAAATATTCTTCTCATGTAGTATAAAATTTTACAGTAGTGCACTTCCATTTCCTCCCCTTTGGCCTTCTTGCTATTGTTGTCATGCATTTTATATCTACATATGTTATAGACTGCAAAACATTGTTATTGTTTTTGCTTTAAACAGTCATTTATCTTCCAGAGAAGTTTAAAAATAAGAAAAATATTTCTTTTATATTCATGTGTATATTTACCCTTTCTAATATTCTTTATTCCCTTTTTTAAGATCTGGTTTTCATCTAGTATTATTTTCCTTATGCTTGAAAGAATTACTTTAATATTTTTATAGTGCTGGTGCTTCTGGCGATGAATTCTTTCAGCTTTTGTATTTCTTAAAAAGTCTTTATTTCATCTTTATATTTTGAAAGGTTTTTTTTCTTGGGTTGATAGTTTCCCCTGTATTTTAAAGGCAGTATTCGACTTTCTCTAGATTGCATTATTTCTGAAAAGAAAGTTGCTGGCATCCTTATCTTTGTTCCTCAAGGTGTAATATGTCTTTCTCTTCTGGCTGCATTTAGTATTATGCCTGTCACTGTTTTAAGCAGTTTGATTATGATGTATCTCACTGTGGTTTTCTTCATATTCCTTCTACTTGGGCTTTGTTGAGCTTCTGGGATCTGTGTGTTTGTAATTTTTATAAATTCTGGAAATTTCTCACCATTATTGATTTAAATGTATTTTTCTGATTCTACCACTCTCATTCTCTCCTTCTGAGATTCTAATTACATGTGTGTTAGGTTGCTTAATATTGTCTCCTAACTCACTGATGCTCAATTCATTTATTTTCCTTACTTTGTTTCATTCTTTGTTTCATTCTAGGTGGTTTCTAGTGCTAGATCTTCAAGATCATCAGTTTGTTCTTAAGTATTTAATCTTCTGTCAGTCTTTTGTAGTGTATTTTCATCTCAAGAGATATGATTTCGTAATACATATATTTATCTATATATATATGTGTATATGTATGTATGTATCTACAAGTATAGGTGCTTGTGTTTGTGTGTGCATGTGTGTATGTGTATGTGATGGCTCTCTATGTCCTGCTCATTTTCCTCTACTTTCTTGAACATATGAAGTGTACTTCTAAATGCAGTTGCAATATACTTCTCTACAAGTTCAATTATTCATGTCATTTCTAGGCCTAGAGTTGATTGGTTTATCTCCTTATTATGAGTCTGATTTTCTTGCTTCTTTACATGCACAGTAATTTTTTATCAGATGTTAGACATTATGAATTTTGGTTTCTGGAATGCTGGATTTCTTTTACTCTTTTAAATTCTTTTAGTGGGACTTTGTTGCAGGATGTAGTTCAGTTATTTGGAAACCATTTGGTCTTTCAAGGCTTGTTTCAGAGCTTTGTTGGCCAGGTCCAGGAGAGCCCTTACTAATTTAGGACTTAGTAATAGGGCTAATTTGGCCTATTACTGAGACATTACCATTTTGAGAGCTCTATTCAATTCCCTATATATTGAGACATCTTTCCACCCTACTGTTTGAAAATCAAACTATTTCCAGCCATGTAGGGTCTCTGAGATTTGCTCTACCTTCTCCTTTTTGGTAGTTCTTTCAACAGCCTTGCTTGTTTTCTCGTGTGGATGTGTTGGTGAATATTTAGCTGAAGGTACAAGGGGAATCCTCTACTGATCGCTAGCGTTTGCTCTCTCTCTCTCTACATAGCTCTCTTCTGTTTGGTACTCTGCCTTGTGAATTGTTTCTACTTGGCCTCCTTGACTCTGAACTCTGTCTCCTCCACCCAGGGAGACCAGGGACATATTCTCTACCCCAAAATGTGACCTAAAAACTGCTTCAGTGCAATAAGCTGAAACAATGATAGAACTCACCTCATTTGTTTCCCTTCCTTCAGGGATCATGTCCTGCCTACCTGTTTTCTAATTTCTGAAAACTGTTGCATATATTTTGTCTGACTTTTTTTTTTTTTTTAGTTGTTTCAAAGAGTACAAAGTTTCTGTGGGAAGTTGTCACTGAAAATAAACTATACCTGCTGACATGACGTGCCTTCAGCTTACTCTGTATCTGAATCCAACTTATTTGAAACTTTTCTGAGAATGCTATCTTTCTGACCTAATCCCTTCTAAAGTTGTGCCCAAGATTTATAACTGAGAATGAGTGTGTCTGTATAAAAACAGGGCAACATAGAAATGTGAATAAGAAAATGAGGTGTAAGAAACTACCTCCCACAGCTTTACTTCTAGAGACTTCTGCTCAAGTCTGGTGGTACCAGATGCTTTAGGTTGACTGATGAGAAATTACAATAGTGTAATTCCATCCTTTAGCTCTCCAACTTGGCATCCTCTGCTATCTTTGATTTGAGAGTCAGTGACACTATGCATAAACAGTAGAGGCTTTATCACCAGGATAGGAGACTCACAATCTGTTATGAGTTAAACATTTATATTTATTTATTATCTTTATTCATTGGGCCTCAAGTAGGTGTTAAATGATATGAAAAAGAATGGTAGAAATTTTTACTTTGATGTGTCAGTCATAGCAAGAGAAAGCCAAGGTTCAGTACCAAAGAACATGTCTCTTGTTTTCATATCTACTTTTTTGTAAAATTGCTAGAAAACAGCTTTGCAATTCCTGGATTCTTTTACAGAATTTTTGCCATATGTTCATCCCAGCAAAAAAGAGTCCTGTGCCTCAGAATTGCTGATTCTATGTGTCAGTTCCAGGAGGACATGATGTTTGCACCATTGTGACTAGAGGATAAAAATTATCACCCTTGTACATTTCCTAGGCCTCCTCATTATTATATAATCATCCAAAAGCTTCTATTTAATTTTTGCTCTCATTTTACCAAGTATAAATGGGATTTCTGCATTCTGAAAACATATAAAATGCATATGTATACTATCTATAAGGGGTGGAAAGCTAGAAGTGTTGATAAGGGACCAAATTAAAAAGATGAAACCAGTTATTTTGTCTTTAAGAGTAGTGTTTACAAATATTGAAGAAATAGAAATTGTTGAACATTGACAATATTTGTGGTAAACCATGCCCTCTTCCATTTATGGGATATAAACTATATCTAGGAGGTAGTACATGATTTTGTAATATATAACAAAATTAGGACATTCTTTTCACATTGCTATTTATAGAAAGGAGGAATTCTTGGTGACTGGAAGTTGACTCAGCTTAGGACTGAGCAGGACAATTGTGATTAGAGCAGGAAAATTCACTTTTATATACTTGAATTCAAAAATTATAGTCTTTGATTGGCTTACTTGTTGGTAGTTCTGGAAAAACTCAGTAACTCTAAATTCATTAATAAAATTTTTCTGTCCCACCAGGACCTACTGTTGAGTAATCCTACAGCCTTTTCATTGTTTCTCACCTACCTTTTTTTTTTCCGTCTTCCTTCTCCAGGGTAAACGTTTTCACTTTCTAGCATGCATTGTCAACTCCCTTTGGCTCCTCTGGCTTCATCACATTCACCTACGCAACTCTAACCTTTCTGAAATTTAAATCCCTGCCTTTTCTATACTTAAACGAATAGAAGCCAGTATGTTTAAAAAATACATTGCTTATTAATTGATCTAACTTTTTAATTCATGGTGATTAACCTCAAATGGACCCTTGATACTTTCCGGATAAATTATATTCAATATACCATTATTATGTTTAAATTTATAAATCACTTATTTCACTGAGAACACTGAAACAATCAAGAAGAAATCTCCAAGTTCCTACTACCACCTTTATCACATACCTGCATCTGTATATACTTTTCCTGCTTGCCTGGTATTGTGGATGAAGTGTGCAAACTTTTGTCTGAATGCAGCCCCTGCACTTGTCCGTGATGTCCCATTTCCTCTTACTTGCTGAAAGACGTCACAGCAGCAGTTGGACAGCTCCTTTCTGAGTCGTCACTTTTTCTCCCTTTACCAGATCGTTTTCCATCAGCATTCAGAAGTGCTGAAATTTACTCTGACTTAAAAATATCTCCGAATAGGCTCACAGACGTAGAAAACAAACTTATGTTACCAGAGGGGAAAGGGAGGGGAGGGAGGGATAAATTAGGAGTTTGGGATTAACAGATAGACACCATTATACATAAAATAGATAAACAGCAAAGACCTAGTGTATAGCACAGGGAACTATATTGAGTATTTTGCAGTAATCTATAATGGAAAAGAATATATATATCACTTTGCTGTACACCTGAAACTAACACAACATTGTAAACAACTATACTTCAATTAAAAAATAAATTAAATTTTTAAAAAAATCTTCTGATCTTAAATCCCCCCTCAAGCTAATGCTTCACTTCTTTTCATCTGTTTATGGCAAGACTCCTCAGAAGAATCATCTGCATGGGCTGTCTCCAGTTAGTCTTCCTTTATCTTCTATTGAATCTGAATGAATGTCTACCTCTCCACCTGTTATGCTCTGATCATATTTACCAATTTATCCCATGATGCTAAATCCAGTAGTTAACTCTCAGACCCCGTATTAAATCACCTCTCAGTAGCACTTGACAGAGTTGATCATTCCTTTTTCTTTGAAATACTTTTGTCACATGGTTTTAAGATGCCACCACGTTCTTTGGAACTTTCTATTTCACAAACATATTCCTCAATTTCCCACTAAACTTTGTAGGCTCTGGAGCCCAGACCTCAGGGCTCTTTATGATTTACCTATACTCATCTGTAAGATAGACTCTTCCAAAATTTATCTCTTCACCTTGGACTTGCAGCTGAACTCCAGATTTATATATCCAGCTGCTTATTAAACATCACCACCTGAATGTCTAATAAGCATCTCAGCTTTATGGGCCCCAAACTAAATGTCTTTTCTTCATCTCCAACCTATAGTCTTCTCCATCTTAGTAAATAGTAAACATATCCCCTTGGCTCAGGTAAAAACTTTGGGAGTTATTATTGACTTCACTCTTTGTCACATACCTTATATCCATTCCCCCAGCAAATCCTGTTGGCTTTATGTTCAGAATATGTCCATATTCCAACAGATCACAACCACCACAGTGCTACCCACAGTGCATGGCAGCATCAGTGCTCTCGCCATGACTGAAATGGTCTAATTACTTACTTCACCATTTCTACTCTCACACTCCCACTCCATGCACTGTACAGCTGCTAAAGTGATTCTTTTAGAACTTAGGTCATGTTCCCCTCCTCTGCTCAAGCACTAATGATCTGCCCTTTATGTCAGAGTAAGAGCCAGAGTCCTTACAATCACCTCAGACTTCCTCATGGCTTTTTTCATTACACACATTCAGTTTTTTTCAGATATCAGCTCCATGATGAAGCCTTTGCTGACCACTCAATTTAAAATTGTAAAACAACTCCCAAGCCCTAGAACTACCCATTTCCCCTCAATCTTTATCATTTTTCTAAAGAACTTATCACATCATTGTATACCATATATCTTATCTATTTAGTTTTTATTGTCTGTCTTTCCTAATATAAAGTGAACTCCCTAAGCAGGGCTTTTTCCTTTTTCTCTTTTGTTTCATGTAATAATCTTAGCGTCTAGAACAGTACCTGGCACTTAACATTTGTTGAAAGAATGAAAAAAATGAGGCTTTTATAGAAGTTGAACAATATATTGAGTTTTTAGAAGTACCTTTATAATTAAAGTATTACAAGCTGTAAAGTATTATATAGTCTTTTCAACTTAAGGCTAGATGCATGAATATCGTATTTTTGTTCATGTTCCTAGGTGTCCATTTATTGTTAACCAAATTAAAGCATTGGGGTCTACTTAAGTAGTGATGCTGAAAAAGGCATATGAGTGTATGTGCGTGTTTGTGTATGTGTGTGTTCTTCCTTTACCACTCCTGCTCACAACGTATCACTGCTTTATTTCAAGATTCCTAATGGCTCCAAACTTACACACACACATACACACACCACACACTTTCCAGAATTAGGTGCATCTACCTGTCTAATATAGTTCACATCACTTCTCACCAAGGACCTGCCATTTCTGCAACTCTTGTCTCTGAGAGCACCTTGCTCTGTTTACATCCAGGCCATCACCTATGAATTTCCCTCACCTTGAATGCGCTGACATTTCCTGTCTATCTTAGAAAATGCTCACTGTTACCTTTAACAGATGTTCCCAATACTGACTTGCCTCTTCTCCCTATACTTATAGACATGATTGTTTATATCATTCATGTAACATTTATCCTAACCTGCCTTCTAATTGATGTGTATGTGTCATATGGCTCCATTGTCCTTCTAAAACATACACGTGGAAAAAGTTAATCTAAGTGAATCAAACTGCCTGTCTTCTTTGAGTTTATACCCTTACTGCTAAGCACTAATGGAGATAAACTCATTACCTAGCAGATTAGTGCTGCTCTAAATTTGTGATATCCAACTTCAACTGGGCTGCCATTGATTTCCTAATTAGTTCTCACTCCCATTTCTTTGCAACAGATATTTCCAACCTTCTCCATTCTCCTTAAACCTCTGTTCCTGCCAGTTTGCTTCTCACCCCTCAGCATATGTCCTAGCCTCCTACTTAAAGGAGAAAATAGAAGCCTACTAACGACTCTCTCAACTTTATGCAACCAGAGCAGCTTATTTGCACCCACACTTATCCTTTCCTCCTCTCTCTTCTTTCGGCGTATGAATTAACTGTCTGATGCTAATCTCCCCACCTGTGCCCTTGATCTCTTTCTTTCTCACCTTTTCAGCATTCTCACTCTACGAATTGAGGAGGATTCCTTCTCCTGTGTCTTCAACTCTACCATTATTTTTGGCTTCCTTTCCATCAGTACCAAACATGCTTGCCTAAGTTTAAAACAACCTCTTCTTAATATCATATTATTCTCTAGCCACCACCTTCTTTTCCTCTTTCTTTCATAGATACAGACCTAAAGTGTTGACCATCCTTGTGGTTACTCTTTTCATCTCACTCATTCCTCAGTCTACTGTATTCTAGCTTCTGCGCTGACCACAACAGAGACCATAACTCTACATCTAGGATGAAGTCTTAATTTGTAGCATCGTTAATAAAATAAGGAAAGCTGCCTTTTCATCCCCAGCTCTAGTCATGCCTTCCTCAGTGTTCCCATGCCCATGCTCTCCCCCTCCCCCAAAACTATGCACCACAGCTTCTTAAGTCTTAGAATATGTAATGATCTCTCCTTCTCTGACCTTCAGAATTTCTGGTCTTGTGACTTTGGCTGATTGGTTAGCATTTGAATATCCTCCAGGTCTCACTTGAGATACTACTTTATTCAGAAAATGTCTCTGACCATGGTCTTCCCCAAGTCTGTTAAGGTGGTCTGTGTATGTTGTCCCATAGCAAGTCCTTACTTCCTGTCACATTGTAATTGCTCATTTAATTGTCTACATCCACCACTAGATCGCGTTTCATTATGGCATACAGCCACATCTCCTTGTTTATCATTAGTTCCTTGGTTTTCTACAACAGAGTTTGTAGTATACACACTATAGTATCAGTCACTGTGAGATATATATATCTATATAGATATATAGAGATAGATTGATAGATATAAATTTCAACAATAAACGTTGTATGTTTTCCCATTTGCAAACACGTTAGGGTTTGTGAGGCAACAGATGCAAACACAGGGTTACATTATCACTGTAAATCATCACATTTGCTTAACATTTTGGAATTCTAGACAATCATTTCCATAGCTGTCTTTAACTAAACATGTTTTTCCAATAATATAGCCAAATTTCAATATAATATGCATGTAATACAGATATTGGCTATATGCCAGAGTGTCCAAGACTTAGTCCTTGATCCTTACCCTTTCTTGACCATCATTCTTTTGATAATTTTAATGAATCTTGTGAAGTATTCTAATAGTTATGTATTGCTCTGTAACCAGTCACCCCCGAAGTTGTTGGTATAAAACAACAGCAGTTTCTTATCTTTCATGGTTTACGGGTTTACTGGATGGTTCCTCTCCTGGTGACACTTGGCTCACTCATGCCACTGCATTCAACTGGAAGGTAGGCTGGAAGGTCCAAGATGCCCTCACACGCAGGTTCGGTGGTTGGTTCTGGCTGTCAGCAGGGTTGCCTTGGTTCTCCTTGTTGTCTCACGTTGTCCTACAGGTCAGATGGGCTTCCTTACATTGCAGTTTCAGGGCAGTGCTCTAAGGGAGTGAAAGGAAAGCTAAAAGACCTGTATAGACTTAGCCTCAGCGGTCATATCATCCCTTCTGCCACAGTTTATTGGTCAAAGTAAGTCACAAAATCAATGCACAAATAGGAGATGGAAAAATAGATTTCACTTTTTAATGGAAGGAGAACAAAGTCATATTACAGAGGTACAAGCAAACTGGGACAGGATGATGCTGTGTCTCTCCACAGGAAAAAAAAAAACAATCTATATGATAATGACTCTCAAAATTTCATATTCTGCCCACACATCTTTATCAGGATTAGACTTGTATATTTGACTGCCAACCTAACATCTACATGGACATCTAAAATGAGCATGTCCAAAACTGAACCCCTTATCCTTCCTACTCTGAAAACTGCTCCACTTAACATCTTCTATGTCCCAGTTAATGGCAAATCCATCCTTCTAGCTGCTCTAGCAAGCTTTTGATATCACCTTTGTCTTTATCATCTATCTTCCAAATTGGGATACATTTGGAAGAGAAAACTAAAGTGAAAAATAATTGAAATGATATAATTTTTGAAATATGTATTTTTCAACAATTTGACCTTATTGTGGATTTCAAAAATATTTTATTCAAAAGTCCTTTCAAAAATAACATTCTTCTAAAATAAAATTTACATGTATTCTTATATTTTAAGAAATAGAAAATAGTAATTTTTGAACTGCTGATACATTCAATGCATTCTTTTCTTTACACTATATTTTTAAATGAGAAAAATACTGTAAGTGTCAAGGTATCTAGGAAGCTCATAGAAAATTCTGCTAAAAGGAGGATATTTCAGTTCTGATTTTTTTTATTAACGTACATATATATAGTTCATTTCAAATATGCCATAAGTTGGGTTTTTTTTTTGCCTCCATTGGGATGACCTTTCTTTGATAACTATTTTTACAGTAAAAAATTTGTCAGATAATTTTCTCTACATATGATTTCTTTGAGTGTTTCATCATTTCGATGCTCCAAAACCATAGGACTTTGCAACTTTATTCCATTGGTTCAAAATGAACATGTATCCAATTAAAAATGGGAGCTCTATGAAAAGAATCTTTCCATACTTGGGATATTGCAAAGTGAAATTATCAAATTTCAAAATGAAATCATGTATATCATTTGACCTGTCATCACCTGTATTTTCCTGTTGTCTCTTTTTTTTTTATAGAAATACATTTGTAAGCCTTTCTATTTTCAGGCTTAATTTTAATAATTAACTATAATCTATTAAAATCTTTGGTAGCTAGAGTTTTGTTTTGTTTTCTTTTAGGCTTTTTCACCCCTAAGTACTTCAATTAAAGATTTCTGATTTCAATGGAAATTAACCAACATTTAAAGGACTAACTCAGAAAAAGTTCACTGTCACGTAGAACACAGTAGTAACTCAAAGGATCGGATTTGGGATACACTGCCTTGCTAAAGTTGTTTTTTTTTAATTAAACATCAGCTTTATAGCTGTTTTTCTGCGTGTGTGTACAATACTATTTATAAATTTTGACAACTTCCATTTTCATTTTTAAAATATCACCACAAATTTAGACTTAGCTTTGAATTATGCATGTCCCACAACCAATTCCAGTTTATTTCTACTACACAGAGACCTTAATTATTAAGAACATCGTTCTTTTCATTATGACTGTGGTACTATATCCCCCAAAATTTGCGTTCAAATTTTCACTACAAAACAAATAATTTTACCTTTATTGTTACAGTCACCCAAGTGGCATTTGAAGTAATGTTAGAAATTTCACTGGCAAAGGAGTGAAACTTTAAAAGCTTTAATTTGAACTGGATGAATAAAGTAATCAAACCATTAGTGACTTAACTGATTTTCTATCTGAAGAATCTAACAAAACTTACATAGCACCAGCATCACTTAATTATTCATGAAGCTCTTCAACTGTTGGACCACAAGAAACTTGAAATGGAAGATGAACAAAAGTAATTTAAAATAATGAGCAATGATGGAAAAGTCATTCTTCATTTAGTAACTTATAAACCCACATTTGGCAGGTCCAACTATAAAATAATTTGGGGGGAACTATCTTCTTTAAAATCTAAAATCACTGATGCTTCTTCATCAGATTTGTGTGTTCTGCTCTTCATGTGACCTGTGGTATCATTAATACCACCATGGAAGATGGCAAATATCAACAAGAGTTTGTGAAGTTTGCATATTTATCATCAACTTTCTCGTGGAATGAAAACTCAGTGCTTTTTGTTGTTATTAGACATCAATTTACTGTTTCATAGTTTAGCAAAACCAAAAACGTTTGTTGCAAACTATTATAGAAATATTACAAGATAATAAAACAATTTTAGATTTATGCCATATGATGTATGACATATACTAATATAAAATATCATGGTAGCAAGAGTGCTCAGATTCTTTTCTATACAGGACTAGTCTATTTCTAATTTCCCCTTGTATTTCATAAGCCACTGTGACCATCAACCCCACTGTCTGGTGATCTAGTGGCATTGTGTATCTCACAGGCCCAGCAGACACAACTGCCGAGTACACCAAGTGGTCAGCAGGAATGACAGTGCTGAGTGGTCCATCCACTAGACAGCACTAGTTACTGCTGTAAGGGAGCACACTTCATTTTTTCAGAGGAGCAGAGTCTTCTCTTCACCCCACACCAAATCCATTACTACATCCTGTTTTCTCTACCTTCAAAATATATTGAGAATCTTAACATATCTGCAGCCTCCTTGGCTACTTCTCTGGTTCGAGTAACCATCCTATCTCACTTGGATTCCTGTGATAGCCTCTTAATTGGTGTCCATGCTCTACCTTGTCACTCAGCAGTCTATGTTGAACACAACAGCCAACTGATACTTTTAAAATTTAAGTTAGCACCCTTCCTTCCTCTATTAGAAACCTTGCAGTGGCTCCCTTGTTAGCTCAAAGGAGTAGCCAGAATCCTTATTTGGCTCCAAAACCTCACTCTATCCGGCCCCATTACCCCTCTGAACTCTCTTCCTAATTCTGTCCCCCTTTATTACTTGCCTGAACCATGGAAGACTCTTTGACAGTCCCCAAATACTCTATGCATCTTCTCACCTGAGGGCCTCTCCTCTAGCTGGTACTTCTATCTTGAATGCTCCTTTATCATATATCCTCTTGGCAAAATTCCCTAACTTTATCCCAGAATGCAAATTAAAATCTCATCTCCCCAGTGAAGTTTACCTGAGCACCCTATTTAAAACTGCTATCTGAACACACCCGTATCTTACTACTGACCCTCTGTGCTCTGGTCGACTTTTTCCCTTTATTCTACAATATTTATCAGGTTCTATATACTGTGTTAATTGTAGTACTGGTCAGCTTAGCCTGTCATACTTCTGTGATACTATGGTGACTGAAGACCTCAATGACTTACAACAACAGTGTTTTATTTGCAGTGTCTTTCATTCTGAATATTCCATGCTGAATTGCCTTTCTCCTGGTAGAGAGAAGAGACAGCAGAAGCTTCTGCTTAGAAATAATGCCCATCACTCCCACTGACGTTTCACTAGCTAAAACAAGTAATATGGTCAAGCCTGAGGTCAAAAATGTAGAAAATAAAATCCTCCACAGAAAGGGGCTTCATACTAGTTAATGTTTATTATTTATTGTGTGTTCTCCCACTAGTACCTCAAGGGCCCTTTATCTGTTGTGTTTGTTTTGTTTTTTTCCTAGTAAATATTAAGTACCTAGTACAGAGTTTGGCACATAGTGGCTATGAAGTGAAGTTTTATTGAATGAATGAATGAGCACAAATACACTGTTTATTATATGGTTTTGCTTTTAGAGTTGCCATGGCTAAGGTGAATGCTGTCTGTCTTACTTAAAAAAAAAAGATTATAGGCTTATCTAGTAATTAATTTATTGTTGACATTTCATAGTTAACTTAACATCCTGTAGTGGAGGATAATGAATAACGTTCCAGTGATCAGGGGATAAGAGTGCATAGCTGGTTCTGTAGCGTTGTCACTAGTTTATCGCCCTTGGAAATGTTTCCTTTGTTAACAGAATCCATATAGCAATGTGCTTAACCCAAAGGAATGTGTCATGATTAGTTTAGGCCAATAATGTCACTACTTTTCTTTTCTTAACCCTTGTAGAAATTGTTCTGGGATGACTTCCTTAAGAGGGAGTTTGCCAAGGGCATCTGGGAATTCATTTCCTCCCTAATAAAAGAGATATTTGTATACCAAGAATGTCTTTTTTAGTTCTCCTCTCTGTATCTTCCATCTTGGATTCTACTGGGTGAAGATGACATGCCTAGAACTAGGGCAGCCAGTACATAACCACAAGGTGACAGACATGAGAATGAAAGCAAACACACAGAGAATGAAGGATTAGGACAATGAAAAAGCCAATCCTTTTACCACATTGTTGAGCTTCCAAAACAACCCTGTATTTGCCAGCCTACAGAATTCTTGTAAGTAAACAATGTATACACTTGAGCAGTGGTTCAAAACACTGTAATTTAAGTGTTTTGTTCTGGCAGCTGAATGCATCATGAGACAGATCAGTTGGGTGTAAAAAAATCATAAACAAATATCACATCTCAAATCACAGCAATATGGTTTAAGAATGCCTGAAATAAATAAGGAATACAAATTAAAAGCATAATTTTGGGATATTACCCATATATTTGATATGGTCAAAATGCTAGAATGTAAACTGAATATAAATGGAGAAAAACTTCAGAAAATAATTAACTTGATTTTGACTTACCTTGACTCAGAGAAGCAGTTTGAAAGTTTTTTTAGTTGTCAGTCAGCTGTTTTAAAATCACATAGATTCAGTCATAATTTGAAACATTCTACTCATAGTTTATCACCATTTTAATGTGAAAATAACAAACACATAGTAATTATTTTACTATTTACCTAGCATACAAGCCTGACCTTGAAAGGGTCTAGTTCTAATTTGGAGGTAAATATGGTTTTATAATTTTACAGGCAATGGAACAGATCTTTGAAAGCATCTGACAATCAGTATGAGACTTTCGGTATTAGTGTATCACCTGTGAAAAATGGAGGTTTTGCTCCAAATTGAGGATAACATTATGGTTTGTAGGAGATATATGCTATATTTGACCCTATGGGAGGATAAGACAGTGACATGAGCAAGGGAATAAATAGCATTCCTATGGAACTGAAATGTATATTAGTTATGAATTCATTTGTAAATAATAGACAATTCTGTTACCATGGCTTAAACAGGTTTTCTTTTCTCTTGTGAAGCAGGAAGTTAAAGATAGGAAATTCAGGACTGCCATCAGGGTTCAGTGATGCCACCAGAAACTAAAGCTGTTTCCAATCTCCGCTTTTCTATCCTTATTATGCATTTATTAACCCTTATATTTCCTATACTCGGTTGAAGGATGGCATTTTCACCTTATGTTGGCATTCCTGGCCAGCAGAAGGCTGAAGACTAAGCTTCACTAGGTTTTGCTTTTTGACTTGAGGAAGAAACCCCCAAGGGCTTCTCATGATACCTCATTGGCCAGAACTGTGTCACAAGCCAACCTATGGCAGCCAGGCAGTGTGGGAAGTTGAGTATTTTTTACTTTCTAACCTTTAAAGTAGAATAATTCAAGGGTGAAAATAATCACAAATGGGATTTAGAGACTCAGTAAAGAGTGTGGTTATATGGAAAACAGTTTCTTTTGTGGTCTCTCTTCTTTGGAGCTGAGAAAGTACTTACGAATCTTCATAAATATGGAAGGAAGAAGCATCTTTTTCTACCATTCCAGTCCCGTTCTCCCTGCCTGCAATCCATTCTCTTCTTCCATTTCTACTATATGAACATTACTCATCTTCAGGATCAAATACATAATTTTTGGTGTCTCATGCAGACTGAAAGTGTGGGGCTCTGCCCAACAGCTGAAAAATCAGTCTCGCATTCAGATGGGACCATCACCACAGCGCATGGTGATGGCTGACCCCCGAAGGGTTTGCAGTTTCTGTGCTGGGACACACTTCATATCTGGATCAGGGGTGGATGGGAAGCCTCTGCTGAGCTGCTACTGAATGTTCCTTTCCTGACTCTTCCAGTTCTTTCTGGCCTCCAGCTGTGCTCTGTGTGTGGTCATAATTCCCTTGCCTGAGGGTCAGCCTCTTGGGTGGTTGCTCTGTGCTTTACACGGTTCTCAGCTTCACTCCAGTGTTGAGCCCTTGGTAGATCCCTGACGCATCATTAACTGCTCCTGTCCTTTGTCTTTAACCACAGCTGGCGGTCTCTCAGTGGTGATCACAATCCTGCTACCCAGTGGTCAGCAGTGAAAGTTTGTCAACTATAGTAGAGCTAAATGTTTGCACAGAGAATTTTCTGAAGGTGCTCACCATGCTCCAGGTCAGTGTTCTTCCTAGGAACTCCATGCCAAGGCTTCAGGGAGGGCTTAAAGTCACATTCAGCATCCCCAATTCTGGAAGGGCTTTAGAGGCAGAACTCACTTTCTCCCTCCTGGTTTTAGACTTAGTTTCTTCTTTAATTCCTATTATAAGCTGGGGCCTGACATTGTCTATTCTCTGTACAGTGTCACATTCAGAGAAATAGCTCAGCCATCAAAAAGTAATTAAAAGCAATCCCACCATTTACTGATATTTCTTGAAGAAGTTCTAAGGGATTTAATGCATAATTCATATCAATATTCTCACACTCTGTTGCTGCCTCCAAAACCTTGGTGTCCACACCTTATAATCTACGTCCTACAGAAACTCTTATAGAAGCACATTTTATTTAGCTCTTGGAATTTTCACTGTTTCCTTCACACTATTAGATTTTTTCTTTTATTTTCCTTTAAGTGTAAGTATAGTTTCTCCTGATCTCCCCACCCTAACAATATTTCTTCTACCCGACAAGATACGTAGAAAAGCCCAGGGACTTCTCTGATAGGCTCAGAATTTCCCTTTAACATTTGGAAATAGAGAAACCTGAAAGGCAGAGAGAGACTTTATTTTGTGGGGAGAGGGGAGGGAGAAGACTGAAACATTTTAATTAAATATCTTTTAAAATTCCTATCTCTCTGAGACTCACTACCCATGCCTGCCTGAACTCCCTTCCCCCAGACAAGGAAAAAATTCATCTCACTGAGTACACGCAGAACTGTGCTTGGGGGCAGAGAGCCAAGATTGGTTTCTGTTTATCATAGGAAAGAGCTCAAGGTACTTAGTTTTAAGCTGCACTGAATCTAGTATCATTCATCTGTTTATGTTCTTTTAAAAAAGCCTTTAAAAATTCAGTGCAGAACAACAACAACAAAAAAGCAAATTGTCCTTTGATTCCGTAATGGCTTTTATTCCCCAGAACTGTGGTGTGCAAATAAAGGAAAGGAAATTATGTTCTGAATTAAACTTTTCTTGCTTCAGCTGGGCTGAGTCACCTTTGACGTTCCATTTTTTGAACAGAACCGGCCGCACATCTAGAGTTATTTTGAAAGATATCACGTACTAACTTGCAAACTTTAGAATGTTCTACTTCAGGCAAATCATCTAAAGGAAAGTAACTGAGCTGAATTTACCCATATATTTCCCTAGGCTTCAGTTCCCTCCCAAATCTTTTGGTATCTATAGTAGCATCCAGAATATTAAAGTACAGTCATTACAGATGCATGCCTCTCTGGTCCTCCTGGATGCACCACAGATGGCAAGATGCAATCAGAGGGGGAAGATAAATGCATTAAACTTCCCCTTGCATATATCCCTTGGTAGGGAGATAAGCAAATGGTAAGCAGTTTTTCAGTAAACAACTTCAGAATGTTTCTTAGGTTTTTAAACAGCCAAGAACACAAGTGAGAGCCTATGGTCCTAATAACAAGTCCGTGATAGATTCAGACAGAATGTTATCTGTAAAGGGTGAGAAGAGAGTGGTATCAAGTGTACATAATCAACATTAAGCAGAGGACCTACAGATTAGTATTCTACATCTCTCTGCTTTTTCCGTAGAGTTTTTTTTTTTTTCAAAGAATGCTAGATGTGAAGGCATCCTTAGAGCCCGTACAGTCAGCAGCAATTCTCTGTTTCTTTATGGGAGGGACTTGGGCCATCAGTCTGGTGAGAGGACGAAGGCAGCTGGAGCATATGTCTGGAAACCTTGTTCTTTTGCAAGTATGCTAGTTTTATTTGGAGACTGTAAGTATTCAGGGTGTCTAGGAGAGTGCCGATGGTGATTATTTGAGAAGAAGGGGAGCTGGCTGGGACCCTACCACGCCACACCCTCCTTGATGCTATTTCAATAGGGTAGAGTCCAAAAGAGTGGAGTTAGCATTCTGAAATATTTCTGAGAAAGAAACATTCACTTTCAATGGTTAGAAACAAACTTCCAGAGGACACCACGACATCAACTGGACACCTCTGATTTTTTTGGAGGTTTAATGGAGACAGTTTTGTGTATGGCCTGGAGCATGGATTTTAGAGTCAGAGAGACTTGTTTTCAAATCCCAATTCTACCATTTACTTGTTGCTTGACCTTGGGCAAGCCACTATACCTATCTGACTCTCAGATTCTTTATTTGTAAGTGACCTACTGCCTAGGGTTGTGTGGATCAAGATGGCACATGCATAATTCCTAAGACATTGCTTGGCACCTCCTAGATGCTTGGAAATGGTAGCTAATATTATTAATGTCATCACCAATGTTATTGCTCTGTTGAAACAATATCTGCTCCCCTGTGTTGCCCCTCTGTGTATTATGTACAAAGGGCTAGGGGTGTGCTGAGGAGAAGACCCTGAATCCTGACTGTGGGAAGTAGGGTAGGCTTCATAAAAGAAATGACATATTTTTGCAGGTTCTAAAGGATGAACAGAAGTTTATTAGCTGGGAATTGGGATTTGGGGGTGGAGAATTCCAGATAGAGAGAAAGAACAGTGTGTGTGTAAGGAAAACAGGTTTAGAGTGATTAGTCCTAAGGAACCAGGGCATAGGTGTAAGGAAAGGGAGATGGTTGTGGGGCTGGGATAAGAGAGGAGGAGCAGGATATGAATGTGAATAATAGTCAGAAACCTTGTGAGACTGACAAATTCACACTTACTCTGTGTGTACTGCAGAGCCACTTAGAGGTTTTTAAGCTGGGAAATGTCACAGTAAGATTGGTGTTTTGGAGACAATTCTGGTATGTTATGAAGGGTTTATGCGGGAGAAATACAAGATGAGATGCAGGGACACTAATTAGGAAATTATTGCAATATGGAGGTTTAATTTAGATCAGAGGCAGTGGAAATATAGAGATGAAGGTGTATTTCAGAGACAGAAAGGCAGGATTATGAAGTGAAAATATTTATCCCTCACTGCAGAGTCTCTTTCAGACATTCTAAACAACTGTTGTGAGTTTTCTAGATCTTCCATTTGCCAGCCATTTCCCAGCCCTTTGATTGTTTCAACTTAGAGCTGCTTTGTCTTCACTAGCATACATTTTGTGAGTAATTTGAATCTGTCATTTTCCTGCTTTAAAATGAGGAGCCTAAATTGAAACCCATACTTGAAATGTAGACTCATCAACCCCCACAAACCAGACAGGGTACATCTAGTATTTTATATAAAATGGCATTCTTTTTTAAGTCTTGTCATAATCTTTTGAACTTGTGGTCAGCTAATACTTTCAGATCTTTTTTGCCTCAACAGTTGTTATGCCACCTTTTAGCATTTGATTTGCAAGGTTTCCACTTGTTCACATAATTTGATATTTTGACAGGCTGAGTTAGTTGTGCAGGTGTCTGGGAAAATCCCTGGACAGTTACATTTTAAAATAGCTTCTTTTCCTAAATAAGTGAGAGTAATTTATGAGTAAGCACATCTGTTAAGCTGTTTGGTAAACCGTTGGTGTGAGCTTCTATAGAGTAAGCCACGGTTCAAAACATTATCTTAAATCTGGAGTCCAAGACCGCTAGCTCTGAAATCCCCTTACCCCTACCCTTAGACAAGCTATTTTACAGAAAAGGAATATGGGGGGAAATGGGCAATCTGTCTTAAAAAGATACATTTAGACTTCATTTGATTCATAGATCATCGACAGATTCACCCATCATTTCCCATAAACCAAAACCATCTATCCAAATACAAGGTGGTATAATGATAATTCATGTGAAAAAACCTGAAGATTTTTGTTGATAAACTCATAATGTGGCCTTGGGCAGATCATCTTCTTAGATGTGCCTTAGTTTCCTCACCTGTAAAATAGGGAAGACAACAATAAAAATAACAATAAAAATAATAACTATCTCATGGAGGTCTTTATGACGATTAATCACGTTTGTGAGATAATTAGAATTCGGCCAGTCTTATAAAAAGTGCTATAAGTAAGTACAGTATAAATACTTGTTAACTAAGTGTCACTCTCTCTCATGACTACCACAAACTGATGCAGCCAACTTTCCCCCCTGCGTTCTCTGTTCTTTAGCTTACCCTCAGTTGAATAAGAATATTTGATCATTTATCAAGAAATATTTATTAAGCACCTACTGTATTCCAGACATGGTGTTTAACTTGTGCTTATATAAGATTAAGAAGACATGACCTTTGCTTAAAAGATTTAGAATCCAGTGGTGTTTAGAAATGCTTAAACCACCAGTTACAGCACAGGCCATACGGAAAAATCGGTGACTTACAACCTGTGAAGTTATGATAAGTATTCAAGTCTCTCTACATATTTTCTTTAAAAAATGGGTTCTAGAAGTATGACTGTTGCATGTGGTAAGAGGTTAGGATCTATAATGTGTTTTGTCCTAAAAATAAGTCCTTAAAAATGTAGGCACTATTGGTCTCTTAGAAACAGATGAGAATTCCTGGGTGCAGAGGTGACTAGAATATAATGGGGATAAAATTAGTGCCAAATTAATGTTTGGAAGTAATTATGGTCATATTTCTGCATCATGGAAGTTATCTCTGCTAGACTGTTTTAGATATTGTCATCTCAAACCTTTTTTACAATGAGATAATAAACCGATAGCATAACCTTATTCACCTTTAACTGTGCATATTTGACACACAGATCAATAAAACACCTTTTCCTATGTGTGCCTTCCAGCACCCCACACATAAACCAGAGGTCAAGTGGCATTGTGAAAACATTGATCTTTCACTACCCTTCTGTGGTCATTTAAAGCATTTACAATCATTCTTCACTGACAATACTATTATGAGTCAATTCACCTTGCAGTAACCTATACTTAACTAGGCTGACAACTGAAATGGTCAGACAAGCTGTATAGCATTCTTTCCTGCCTATAGCCAAAGTCTAATTGTACTTTTTGAAAAACACAACGGAAGATGAAGCTGGTATGGTAAGGCTGTATCCAATCACTGTCCCAGTTTAGAGGAACTTAAATGGGTTCTATTTAATACCACTCTCTTCCTTTCATCACCCATCCTTCCCTTGGAATTACAGGTATTCTGGAACATTGCAGGATTAAATTGCAGTGATAAATTGAACAGGGCCAAGTCAAGTCTACAGGCATAGAAGGGCACCACATCCTTTGAGACTTCATTGAGAGCACTGGGGACTTCCCAGGAAGACCAGTGCTCTCCTGCAGCAGATGGGAAGGCAGCCCAGTTGAAAACGTGGCTTCAGGCTTTGAATGGATCTCACTTGAATGAAGGCTAGATGTTCTGCGAATTATGATGTGGTGTCCACGGAGCTTTTGAACACACCAAAAATGTCCCTGCTGGAAGTAACCTGGTTGAGACATCTCTCATTCTTGTAAGAATCCTGCAGATTCACCACGATTCTAAAAATCCTTATTTTTCTCTCCTTTTCCTCTCAAATGCATCCATTTTTATGCTTTTGAAACAGAAGCATCTAAAGTAATGCATCTAATAGAATTTAAGCCTTTGGAAACACTAGAGACAGATTGGCAGGCTATTTCTGCTTCCTACTCTGGTAAACTCAAGGACACAGACCAGGAACCTACTAACTGCTTGAATGGAGATACTTAAAGGAAAGAAGGGACAGGTTGAGAGGGGCAAAGAATATAAGCAAGATAAAGAAAAATTGGTTAGTATTTCAAACAGCTCTACAGCAGCTCAGTTACCTAGAGAGGCCCCCCACGGTTCATGGACCTTGACTGAAGCTGCAGGGGTTCGATTCCTGTTCTGGCACTTGCTAGCTGAGGTGCTGTCCACAAATGACTTGATCTCGCTAGACCTCAAGGATTCCCACCTGAGCGGATCAGGGTAACAACAGCACTCTTTCTCATGGGTTGTTATATGAGGATTAAGCAAGTAAATACGTGGCACACTTAGAAGCATAAACATAATAAACACTCAAGTGAAATATTAGAACTGGTAGAACTGTTATTATAAGTAAACATGTTTCAAATTCTCATACTTACAAACCTCAGAATATACATTTTACCAATCCTAAAATTGCCCAACTATTAGAAAGGGTTAGACAAGTAATCTTGTTATTATGGTCTCACAAAGGGTGACGACTAAGGCTCTATAAATATGCAGACAAAAGGACCTTTGGGATTGAGCTCAAGCTGTTATGGATGTGAAGACAAAGAAAAACTTCTCGAGTTTAGGGAAGAAGAGAAGAGTCTGGAACGGGATAGAGAAGAGATTTCAAAACTGAGCCAGAATCTCAATTATGTCTTAAATTCAACCACCTTCTAAACGACTTCCATGCTGGCAGGCATTTTTCTGCTTTTGTTTTGTTTATAATTCTATCAGGAGATATTTCCATGAGAACAAATTTCTGGCTATTAATAGGAAATCAGAGGTAAAGCAAGTTTCACTTTGGTGAACTTACCGATTGCGTAAAATGAAAGCAGCCCGTATCTACATCGGCCAGGGCAAAGAGCACTCAGCGAGGAGTCAGGCTTGTTTCTTTCTAAACTGCCTGTCTTGCCCCTTTCAAATCCGCCAGGGCTGAAAAGGAAAAGGGGTGTTCTTTAGCTTCACACAAACTCACAGCCATTTTGATGACAAGAAAGCAGTGTTGCTTCCCAATGCGTCTTTGTTCGAGTGATAGCAGGCCCATTGAAACCTCTGATGGAGCTCATTGAAAATAATAGGCCCCATTATCTTCACTGGCAATGCTGCCATGGGAGCTTCAAACACTGAAATAATGACAGCACATATTGGACGTACAGTAGAAAGGCATAGCGTGATTATGGGCAATTTCTGGCTTTCTTCTGCACACCTCTGTGGATGAGGAGGGGTAGGGCGGGAGAGCACAGAGAAGGGGCATTTCGTCTCTGTGCCCTTTGGGGATGTTTGTATCTTTCGAACTTAAAGGCTTTGTCTTATATAATTTGTAAAAAGTGAAATATCAATTTCAGAATCACTGAAGAAACCAGAGTTTGGGAGTAACGGGTTCTTTAATTTAGTATTGAAATTCTGTCATATTTGGTTACGCTTAGGGACGGCTGCTGCGGAACTGGTATGAAATTTCTATCTGAGAGACAGCAAATACAGTAACACAGGGTGACTCGGGGCTCGATCGATTACAGGACAGTTTCTGTGAGATCACAGAGGCCTCCCTTTCCCCAGGTCTGCTGTCTCTGTAAACCCCAGTGTTCCCAGCAAATCTGATTTTCTAGAATTGGGAGGAACAAACAGGAAGAGGGAGAAACCTGGAAGGAAGGGACACATCAGCCCCTAGAAAAACACCTGGGAACAGGCCTCTCAGGCTGTGAGAAATTACCAGGAGAAACGCTCTCCTGAGGGCTTAATGAGAGCTGAGCAGGAAAGGGCTCCCCCAGGGGGGAGAGCAGGCTCTATTTCGTTAAAGTGTGGAGATGGGGGAGATAGAGAATATTTGCTTTTGGGGGGATCTTTTTTTTCTCACTTGTTATTATCTCTATGTTTTCAGAAATGAAGTCTTAAAACCAGCACCCAACACACACAGACATTATTTTTTTCATTTGAAACAAGTCCAAGAACACAGTGTGCCATGTACATCACCCCCGAGGCTCGTATTTAATATAAGAACAAGATGGTCTCCCTGCTTCCCTAGTGCCTGACGAGAGCTGGGGAGAGGCCCGTGGCAGTAGCAGCCTCGTCTGGCTGCTGTGGCAAAATGAGAAGTGACAGGAAGGAAAAAGACCTCTAATAGAAACTGCCCACAAATCTGTCCAGTGGTTGAGGCTGGCAGTTACATTCCCCCAGTCCCAGGTAGGGAGTACTGAGAGGCAACTGCAAGAGCTTACTGCGACTTACATCTACGTGGGAAGTAACCTCGCTCTCCCCACTCATCCTTCTGGCAGATGCTTGTCTGTATTTAGTCTGACATGTGAATACTTCCTTTAAGGGACACAGTTCAAGTGACAATGTTATTTTATTTGAGAGGTGTTACCCCTTGGGAAACATGTGCCAGTCTACCTTACGAGCATGCATGATCGCACAGGCATACTCTAATGCCACACGTGGCCCCACCTTGTCACACCAGACAGAGAAGCCTGCACTCGCAAAAGGCAAGTGATGATTCTCTGGGTGGCTTGGTGTCTGCATAGCAAGGTGCTGGGTGGGTCTCTGCACCTTGGTGCTTCCATTTATGTAGCAAGACTAAAAGCTCCTTCAGAACCCTGACAGTTCTGTCTCCATGCATGGCACCTAATGGGTGCACAATAGATATTTCTGAATTAAACTGTCATCTGAATGTAAAAATCATTACTACTAAAAGTAAAATATAAGAAGGTTTTAAGAAAAGAAATTAAATGTCTTGTTTGTATTTATAGCTTCTTACATTAAGGAAGTTTGCCTCTTTAAAATCTCTTAGAAATGGAATTCAAGGCCAGAATTTTATTATATTTATTAAACTCTGTCTTAGTCCCTTCAGCCTTGTATACAAAACACCAGAGACTGGGTAGCTTAGAAACAACAGAAATCTATTTCTCACAGTTCTGGAGGCTGAGAAGTCAAGGTGCTGGCAGACTCTGCCTGGTGAGAGCTCCCTTCCTGGTTCATAGATCGAGCCTTTATGTGTCCTCACATAGTGAAAGGGGCGAGGGAGCCCTGTGGTGGCTCTTTTATGAGGGCACTGACATCATTCATGAAGTCTCTGCCCTCATGACCTAATCACCTCCCAAAGGCCCCACCTCCTAATAGCATTACCTTGGGGGTTAGGACTTCAACATATGATTTTGGAGGGACGCAAACACTCAGACCATAGCAAACTCCAAATAAGGTGTCTTCTCTTCCCTCTGAATCTGGCAAGGTGCTTTACTCTTAGAGCATGTCACTATTACACGTGCTTTCCCCTGAATTCTCTCTCCCAACAGCAGTTAATCTTGTTGTCCACCACGCTTATTTTATCCTCTTATTATTTTGAGGAGAGAGCGTAATATTTATTTATTTACTTATTTCTTTATTTACATGTTTGTTTGTGTATCCTGTAAACGAAAGCGATGATTCGGTGAATTAAAAGTCTTAATAGGCAGAGGAATAGAAAAAAATTATCAAAGGGTTTCACTTCTCTGAGCTTTTCAGTTTCTTAATATTTATTTATTTAAGTTTAGTCCAGTAGTGACTTAAACAGGATTGGTGATCATTTGAAACACAGATTCCAGGATCTACCCCAAAATCTTCTAAATTGGAAGCTTTGGGGATGGGCTCCAGGAGTCCTGTATTTCCAGGAGTCTGTCCAGCTGGGAACATCCTATACAGTTCTCATCCAAACAAGTGTATGAGAACAGCTAGATTCAGGCCTCAGAAAGCTTAGGTAGGCCTATGTTTCTGGGTGAAACCCCACAATTATAGCTTCCAAACAAAATGAATAAGTTTTGTATCACCTCTCAAAAGCAATCTCTCAATATTGCACTCTTCTGCTCCTGGTGTAAATAAAAGTATTAAGGAGCTTTCCAAAGTCGTAGATTTTGTTTTAAGGGGCTGGAGGGAAGATATGGCACAATGTATCAGAGAATATGTTTCCACTCTTAGGACAAGTCTTACTGTAGAATTGGCTGTGAATTAAAATCTGCTGAGTGTTCAATAGTGTGGTCTGTCGATAGTACACACAAAACACTAACCTTCTTTCAAAAAACAGAGCTTAGGGAACTTTTAAATTGCTTTCTCCCTTTAGTGTACCTACAGTATTTAACCCTCTGAATGGACCAATTTTAACACCTTTTCCTTTTATCAACAAAATTATTTTCAGTAATGATCATGTAATAATCACTGATATTCATTTTTTGATTCATCTCTTGTTTTTTAAGCAAACAACTTAGCAACCTAAAAAGAATACATTTCAACTTCAAATAAGTTATTCAAATTTGGTAAATTAGTTCATGTGTGGTCTAAAATTTGCACTTACCAGCAATGTGCAGTTCACCTGTTTCATTCTTGCAAATTTTAAACTTCAAGTAGTCACCTAGAATGACAGAACAGAGTGATTCACATTCTCTTTCTTCATTTTACAGTCATGTGCAATCATTGATCATCTACTACTTAATCTCAGGAATATGTAGAACCGCAGCATTTGCAGACAAATTGGAAGGATGTCAAACCATTTTGAACTACTTTTAAACTAGACTTATGTAGCTGGGTTCACAGGTATCAGGGG
This sequence comes from Camelus ferus, assembly GCF_009834535.1. NCBI lineage: Eukaryota > Metazoa > Chordata > Mammalia > Artiodactyla > Camelidae > Camelus > Camelus ferus. The sequence goes on along the minus strand of NC_045701.1, from coordinate 33,874,160 downwards.
CTCCTGGATAACTGAGAGTTCTCTAAAGTACCTTCTATGTAGAATATAGTGTTCATTAACAGATAAATAATGAAGTTTGCTAATTTTAAGGTCACATACATATTATTAGAACTCAACTATAATCTCAGTGACTATTTAAATATTTTTATTGAAGCATAGTTGATGTACAATATTGTGTTAGTTTCTGGTGTTCAGCATAATGATTCAGTTATTTTGACCTTTATGTAGACTGGTATTTGAGTCCAGCACCTTTCCATATTTTGCAACATCTTCTTGGCCTAAATTATTTCACCTACATGTTCAGTCCTTCTCTTGAGTGGTACCCTGTGGTGCCATTATGCATTTGGTTTCCCAGCTCCAAACCTGTGACTGCCTCACACAATTTTAGTGCAACAATCATTCAGATGAAACATTAGACAGAAAAATTAGCAAATTTGCCTTTCTATAAGGAAGGGTGAACTTTTAAAGAAAATTCTGGCTTTGGAATTATGCTGGAAATTTCTATCCATGTCCTTGTAACAGATGAAAGATTTACCTTTTGATTAGACAAATGCCCTGGAAATCATCTGCATTTGGATTTTTAAAAAAAGAAAAGAAAGCCTAGCTTACATAACTGTGGCTATCAGCAAGACAGTAGACTGATACAATTAAATACCACTGAACTGAGAGTTCAAAGACTATGAACTTAACTAGACTTTGAGGTCCTTGAGAGCACAAACTGTCTAATTATTAATATCAGTATTCCTGGTGCACAGGTATTTTTGCCTTGTATACATCCTCAAAAGTTTGTTAGATGAATGAATGAATGAATGAATAAATGAACAAAGAAAGAATGACATCAGGCACAGCTTCCACTCTGGCTCTGCCGCATGCTAACTGGGTAGCCCAGGGTAAGTCAATAACTTTCACTGTGACAGCTTCCCCATATGTAAACCTGGAACTTGAAGTGAACAACTACCTTCACTTTGGTGGTATAGCGAAAATAAAATACTGCATGCTTGTTAATGGTAACTAGATAATGGGCTTGTTATATGGTAGTGCCGTATGTTTTGCATAAGTTAAAAGTGGATTTTTGCTTCAAGTTTCAGAAAATTTCACTGTCATTTAAACAAAGAAAAATTTATTTTTTCCTTTATAATCTAAAGACCAGAGGTTAGACAATGCTGGTGTTAGTCAGTGGCTCATTGATACAGGGGTCCATGTCTCTTCAGTTCTCCTCACCTTTCTCTCATGGTCACAAATTACTGCAGCAACACCAGCTGCCACACTATGTTCTAGAAAAAGTTATGTAGGAAGAGGAAAAATGGCACGAACTGTGTGTTTTCTTTTATCTAGAAAGCTAATATTTCTCTAGGAACCTATGTGGCAGACTTTCTTTAAGATCTCATTGGTCAGAACTTTTTACATAGCTACTCCTGAGTTTTTTAAGTTATGGAAAAGACTGCCATATATGGTTTTAATAAATTGCGTTTCATTGCCTAGGGATGGACATGCTCTGCTCCATACAAAATTAGGACACTGTTAGCAAGGGAAAATGCTAAGAGGGGTTCTTGGGTAGACATCTGACCACAGCTTCCACGTACATATGTGGAGATGTTATGAGGAACACAATTTTAGAATGCAAGATAAAAACAACATGCCTATGCTTCCACTGGGCATAAGTGTGTGTGTGTGTGTGTGTGTGTGTGTGTGTGTGTGTGTGTGTGTGTGTGTTGGGAAGTGGGTAATAGTGCTAGTGATGGTGGGAGTTTAACCTTTTTTTCTTTGATTACTAACTGCCTAGTTTGGGAAAGGACTGGCAGAAATTCACCTTGTATGTGATGTCTTTAAAGTGATAGATTCTTTTAGAATCAGCCAATTTTGATGCTGCTCTGTGAAAATCTCTGCTTTTCTGGCTTTGCCAAGAGAGAGTAATGGGCCACAGTCTGTCTTTCTCCAATATGTCATATACTTTAGTCTTTAAGTTTCGATACTGAAAGGAGAAGGCATTCCATATCATCAGTGTGAGGTGCCTATTGGAGTAAGTATCATAAGAGTAATAATTACAGTGTATGGCAGAGAAACTCATTCGGTCTGAGAGGCTTCTGACTTACGTCTTTTCCCTTAATTATGGGATCAACCCACTATGCCATTCCTGTAGTTTCTGGTGACCCAGCGCTTCTCTTACATGACAATACACGGCGTACTTAAATAGGGTATTCATTCCATCATCTGCTTGACTGCATTCCTAGTGCCCCCTCCTTCCCCTCTCACATCCCTGGTGAAATTGCTCTGCTTATTTCCCGTTACGGGAAGTGACTAGAACCTAGTGCTCTGACTCTCTGCTTCTTTATGAAGTCAGTGTTTACTTTGTTGAACCCATCAGTGTTTCAAAAGGAAAGGAAGGCGACATCTGTGACTAAGCCAATGACTAGAGGTTACAATTTACAAGTGCCAAATTGCCAAGTAATTTTATTTATACCAGCCTCTGAAACACAGGAAAGAGCTGCTTTTAAAGCCTTTTGGTCACATGGCAGGAATATAATCCTGTATGAATTATCAGCTGAGTTTTTTTTTTTTTTTTCTGTACACACAGTAGAGCCTGGATTTATTTATAGTGCACCAGGATACTTCAGGGTTATACTGCTGCCATCCAACAGATTTTTTGTTTTAAAATTGCAATAGATACTACATATTTTACTACAATAAATTTCTCATTTCTAACTATAACCACATAAAAGCCAAAGTTCCTTCAAATTAGCTGGAGGACTGTTGGTAATAATTTATATCTACCACAATAGTGATAGCCCCATGTTTTTATTAATTATGCACGCTCCCTCAAGATATTTTATTTGTAATCTTGATGGAAGTTTTTACTTTCTTAGGCTCCTATAGATTGCCTTCTGGATTCCTATAGAAGCTGTTTTTGTCTTCTTTTTTGACCCCAACAAAACAAAATCATTCTCTTCTTGGCTGTTCTTCAGAACTTGATTCTTTACCTTGTGGTCCATTTAGAATTAACATGAATTGAACTGTTCATTCCACATGAATTAGTAGGTTTTAAAAATTATTGTCCACTACTTACTCAGATACCCTGGTTTACTTGAATCCACGGGAAGTCAAACTATACTACAAATCCATACTAGGGAGCCTTGATCGGTAATTTAAAGGTTAAAGCAGCAAGACTTTTTTCTCTTAAAATTCGTCAATGTTAATTGAACACAAAAGGGATTGGAAACACAATATTTTAGAAAGATGGCTGATTATCTTAGTCTGCTCAGTTTGCCAAAACAAAATATGATCATCTGGGTGGCTTAAATAAAAGAAATGTATTTTCTCACAGTTCTGGAGGATGGAAGTCCAGATCAGGGTGCTAGCATGTTCTGGTTCTGGTAAGAACTTTCTTTCTGGTTTACAGCAACTTATGTTCAGTTAACCTAGTCTTCAACCATTAGCCCAAACTAAAATTAGTTAATGAATATGCTTTTGGAAGAAAGAAAATTAACTTAGAAGTAGAATGGGAGATGCAATAAGCAATGGAATGTATTTAATTATTTTTATATTTTTCTGTATGTTTGAAATGTTTCAAGATTAAAAATAAAAAAATTATAAGGACCTTTTTAACAAATGAGGAAAGCATGGCTTTCAGTCTGTCTTTCTTTCTCTCTCTTTCTCAGTCTATGTTTCTGTAGAATTTAAACCTATGCAAGACAGTTTAACTATTATGCAGTATAGGAAGAATATCTGGGATCGGTGAGCTTTCAAGAATTTTCAAGAATATTTGCAACCTGTATATAAACTCTGCTGATTCCAAAATAGTTTTTTTTAAATTGTAGTCAAATTCTAAATATTTATTAAACTGTCTACAACACAAAATAATGACAATTTCATTAAACATTAAATTTACATTCCATAAAAATTCCAGCTAATAAGAAAAATTTTAGATTTTTTTTTCACTTTTAAGGATTTCCTAAAATTCCAAGTCAATACATAACAAGTTAGTTTGGAGTCAAGTAGTTTTAAAAACACAACTGTAAAACAGACAAACAAACAAACAAACAAACAAACAAAAACTTTAAAAATGGTTTACCTTCCAAGTTTTTCTTTAATGTGGAATTTGACTATATTTTAATATGCCTGATATGATGTAGAATATGGTCTCCAAAATTGAGAACATAGGGTCTGTGGTGGTTCTTCAGTGGCCTTCTCACCAAGAATATTCATTGTGCAACCATGTAGAAAGTATGGATGGATTTGTTCCTACAACCATGCTCTTATTTTTAACCCAATAGTTTGTACTTCCCACTCCCCGACTCCTGTATTACCCCTCCCCACTGGCAACCACTAGTTTGTTCTCTATATCTGTGAGTCTGTTTCTTTGTTGTGATAGTCACTAGTTTGTTGTATTTTAGGTTCTACATATAAGTGATATTACATAGTGTTTGTCTTTGGCTGTCTGATTTATTTCACTTAGCATGATGCCCTCCGAGTCCATCCATGTTGCTGCAAATGGCAAAATTTCATTTTTGTATGGCTGAATGGTATTCCACTATTTCATCTTATATATATTTGTGTGTGTGTGTGTATGTGTGAATGTTCCATAGATATACCACATCTTCCACATCTTCTCTATTCATTGATCTACTGATGGATACTTCTATATCTTGGGAATTATAAATAATGCTACTATGAACATTGGGGTGCATGTATCTTTTCAAATTAGTGTTTTTTGGCTTTTTTTTTGGATATATAGGCAGGAGTGGAATTGCTGGATCATATGGTAGTTCTATTTTCAGTTGTTATAGAGACCTTCCTACTGTTTGACAGTGGGTACACCAATTTACATTCCCACCAACAGTGTACGAGGGTTCCCTTTTCTCCATATCCTTCCCAACATTTGTTATTTGTGTTCTTTTTGATGTTGGCCATTCTGATAGGTGTTAGATGATATCATATGGTGGTTTTGATTTGCATTTCTCTTATGATTAGCAATGTTGAGCATCTTTTCATGTGCCTTTTGGCCATCTGCATTTCCTTTTTGGAAAAATGTCTATTCAGTTCTGCACATTTTTAAATTGCTCATAATTTAATTTTAATTTTTTAATTTAATTTTTTATTTTTTATTTATTTTTTTTAATGTTAAGTTATACGAGCTGTTTATATATGTTGGATATTAGTCCATTGTCAGTCATATCATTTGCAAATATTTTCTCCCATTTAGTAGGTTGTCTTTTTACTATAACTTCTCTTTTCTTGCTATGGCTATCACAGGAATAATGTTTATTGAGTTATCATATGTCAGACACTGTGCCCAGAGTTCCAAATGCTTAACTCCTTTAATCCTCATGATAGCACTAGGAAATAGCCTCAATTATCTTTTGTTTATAGGTATGGAAATTGTGGCTTAGAGATTTTTGTAACTTGCCAAATATCACATTGATAGAAAGTGTTGAAAAAAAGAGTTAGGAAATGAGCCTTTCTGACTTTAGTGCCTTGCTCTTGCCCATTATGCTATGTTGACCTCACAGTCTCTACAGAAAGTAAGAATAGTGTTGGCAGGCCTAATATTTGCCAAATGAATTCAATTCACTTTCATATTATAACTTCTAAAGAGCTGGACAGAAAAAATTCAAATAATGATGGTTTGAAATTTCCAATGATGGCCAGAAGGCAGGGCCTTTAGAGGTCCCAAGCACTAAAATATTATGGTGATTATGGAGATTGTTTTGTCCCTCTCCATCCTGCATCTAATCAAAATACAAAAAAAAAAAAAAAGCTTAACTGTAAAATTAAGGATAAAATAGCCAGAGTCCTAGTTTTGTCCATGATGATTGTTTTTTCTGAAACATAATGTATCAGGTTATTTCAAAAATCATTTTTATTTCTTTTAAATTACCTTATTTTGCAGGTGTCTTAAATATAAACTTGGTCTGTATAATGGTTAATTTTATGTGTCAGCTTACAGGGCATTTTTAGATGAGATGAATATTTAATTGGGGAACTGTGAGTATAGCAGATTGGCCTCCACAGTGTGAGTGGACCTCAGCCAATCACCGAAGGCCTGAGTAGAACAAAAGGACCAGCCTCCCTGTTCAGGAAGGAATTCTCCAGCAGATGTCCTTCAGACTTCATCTGCACCTGCATCTCCTAGGTCTCCGGCCTGTGGGCTCACACTGCAGATTTGGACTTGCTAGCCTCCTTAATCATGGGAGCCAAGTCCTTTGTATTAAATCTCTGGAGAACCCTGAATAATATAGTTTGTCTGCTGGGTAATCCACATTTCCAAAAGGCCTGCTCTTAGTTGAGTGTCCCAGATCTATATTTTTTAATGTTAATGTTTGAACTCTCAGCTCAGTATGGTCTGGATTACTTTGCAGAACATACAACTGAGTTTTTACTGAGAAAACTGTAGTTTCTCCCTCTAACTTCTGCGGTGCTAAGGACACACTTTAAAAGTTCTCTTTTTCCTCAGATCTCCAATGGAAATTGAAACTTTGCTTAAGAAACAAGGTAGCATAATTGGGAACATGGACTTTGGAATCAGTCCTTCATTCCAGTCCCAGTGTCCTGTGACCTTGGGGAAGTCACTTTGAGCCCCACTACCCACATGGGTAAAATATCAAACTCAAAAGAGATATTGTCTGTAATGATGTTTCACAAAGCTGTGCTAATACAAATATTCAAAATACATTGATTATTTGGATTATTATAGGTATTATTAGCATGTAAGCATGTACGTAATTCCTCACCTTTAGGTTATAGTCTTTGGCCATTGGTGAAGATGGATTTATAAACAACTAATTAAAAGGCCCTTTTGAAACTGTCCTATGGGCACATCCTGGAAGGGATTTGAGAGCCTGCATGTTAACTGAGAAAACGTGAATGCAAACTGGACATAGATACTTCTTTTCAACTATCTGCTGTCCTAAGTATGGCGGGAGTCTCCAAGCAACTTAAAACTCTACAGTAACATATTACTTCTTGTTCTCCAGTTACCATTTTACTTAGCTCCTTTGCTGACGTCAGGGCTGCTGTCTTCCTGCCTGCCATCCGGCTGCTGAGCACTCTGTAGGTGATTGTGCTTGATGCCATTGTTCTGTTTTCTCATCTCCTCCCTTGACTGTTTTCCCAAATACAAGTTTGGTCAGGGCTTACTCTGCGCAAAAGGTGCCCCACTGAGCCCTTTGTAAGAGCCCAACCCACCTGCCTGCCTGTGGGTTTTCATGTAATTTTCAAGCTCATGAAAGACAAGTTTCCTGCTTTTTAATATGCCAGATATTTAACTGATTCCAGCTGATTCCATGAGATCCTCCTACTTTTCACCAGGTAAACATCAGAACACATGGTCCATTGTGGTCTGGAAAAACAATTTTTTGCATCCAGATTTTTTAAAACATCAAAGCAACCTCAGTTAAAAAAAATTAAATCTCAAATCCAGGAAGTTTTAGCACTGGTCATAGGATTTTCTTCCATCCTCAAGAACAGGGAAATCAAGGGAGTTTCCACTTTAAACCTTCAAGGATTCTGTGCTCTTTGAGTGGAGGCCCTGAGAGCCATGACTTATCCTGTGTTTGCTGCAGTGTTTGGTTCTGAGACAAGGGTCAAAATGACTTTCCCGAAGGCTGGATTTCCCCGGGGGCTATTTTTTATGTAGAAGCCCTCATCTCATAAACAGTTGAATTAGTTCACATTAACCACCATCAATGGCAAAAGCACACAAAACATAAAGAAATCACCTAAAATAATGTTTTTGAACCAGCTGCTAAATTAAGTAATGTATTTGTTTTATTGCACATTTGCATAATAGGGCAAACTAGAAACTCTCTGTAACAGATGTGCTGGTGGCAGGGAGATTTGATTACTGGCTTCTGTTATTAATCACCGCACAAATCTTAAATGATTTGTTTCTACAGTTTGATCAATTTACATCTCAGAACGTACATTTATGTACACAATGTAGAGATAAAGCATCTGTTCACACCTTTCTGGAGGCATCGATATATTTATGGAAAGTGAAGTTTTGTTAACTAAGGCACAGGAAACTTTGGCCAAAGACTGACAACTTTTGGAAAGATCCCATCTATTTATTCCTCATCAAACTAGTTAATAAATAAAAACCATTTTGCTACATCCAAAACATTGTGCTCTGATGTCTATTGTTTTGTCTCCTTGTCTATTTTGTGAAAAAAATAAAACATATGATATTTGAAACCCACAGGATTTACACCAGGGACATTTCTATTTCCTACATATCACTCCAGAAATTTGAAGAATTACCAGGGCCATCGTATCATTGAGAACTACTGTGTAGAGTTTTAAAAATTATCCTTCTCCTTTTAATTTTACATTTGACATTTTGTAATCCTATATCTTTGATTTCCATCAGCATTTTAAATAGGTGTAGTACATTTTAAAATGGGATGCCTAAATGAAAAATAAAAATAAAAACATAAGCAATATAAATACTGTTTCATTAATTTCCAAGTAAGCATGATAAATGCATTGGTTCTACACATAAATGTTTCCCCAGTAAGTCAAAACGCTAGATAATATGATTTTTTTTTAAAATTGTGAATATTGCAGTTATTTTGTAAGCAAAAAAAGGTTAAAATACCAACAGAATAAAGCCAACATTTCAGCCTGTAGATTCCAGAGGCTGATTTACATAAGAACTTGCTATAATGATTTACCATTTGATTCTAACATTTCTCTTAATATTTTACACATTTTCATGTATATCCAATTTGATTAATTTTAGCCTCTTCCAAAATCATGATAACCAACCTGTATGAAAGAGAAGCTTTGGGGATTTTGTTTCTCATACTATTCTGTTTTCCTAATTTAGCCTATTATTTTTACATGGTAGAGAGAAAAAAAGGGCAAAAAATAAATAAATAAATAAAAGAACTCAGGACTGAAATTAAATGCATGATTTCTGAAAACTGTATGGAATTTCAGATACAGGCTTTGTTTCTAATGCCTAGGAAAAATTAAAATGTATATATTTTTCTCAGTCAGAGGCAAGACTGTTATGGTTGCAACCCTGCCTTTTTATAGTTCATCCTGGGAGCTAATGAAGCATTGCATATTGGTTTCAAATTCAAAGCATATGTAGTCACTGAGGCATTTTTTCTTTATATAGCGTGATTTCAAAAGAAGCCCCAAATGTGGTCATCTTAGAAAATGTAATTTGGTCGAGTACTAAAGAACTTTTTCCCAGATGACAAAAACCTTCCCCTTTGAGTCGCCTCTGAGAACACAAGCTGGCTATGAAGCACACTCACAACTCTCTGTGAAAAATGTACGGGAGCTGATGAAAATATATTAAAGGACTAGTGTGTCAAGGCCATGAAGGGCACTGGGCAAATTTGGATAAATGTGTCCAGGTTTCACAGAATCAGAATCAGAAGTGAGTTAGAGGACAATGTAAAAAGATGTTGAAGAGGATAATGTAATCCAGACAACAAACTTAACAGCATTACACATCCAGAGCCATCTCCGAAGTCATTAACGCTGTTGCCGGGGGTGTCTGCCAAAGAGCCAGATGTCATTCTGCCACAACTTGGCATCTGATGGTTGTCATTTATAAGAGAGAATCAAGTGAGGACTGTAATTAGGTGTGTGCTGAATGGAACCCTTCCTTCTGACTCCGTTGGGGGCTTTTTCTAGTCCTGAACACATGGAAAGCAAAGCAGGGGAACTGATCTGCCCTTCAGACTCCTGAAAGTTCATGAGCTTTTTCCCCTGGGGGAAATGTATGGCTTATAGTTTTGTTTCATTTTTTTTTTCCACACAGTAAGCATTTATTGCACTCTTTGGAGATGACAAAGGTGTGTTACTGCCCCCTGCCCCCACCAAAAGCATGCACTCCAGTGGAAGAATCGTCATGTAAACAGATGAGTTACAGATACACCGTGGTAAGTGCTGTGTTAAGGACATTGGTTTAAAAATGGTGTTGTGGGAGTGTAAAGAGTGGAACAACAACTCTTTGGAGATTTGGGAAAGGGCTCCCCAGAGGAGGAGATACTGAAGGATGAGCAGGCATTTGGCAGGTGGGTGAAGAAGTGAGGGGGTGAGCATTCTAGCAGAAGAAATCATGTGTAAAGAAGTGATTATGAAATCACTTATAGAAAGGGCTGTTGTGTTCTGGGAATGGTGAGGATTTATACATGGTGAGAATCTGAGGCATGCAGGCATCCTAGAGGAAGGTAGATGGAATGAGGAAAAAATTGCGTATTCAATTCTTCCTTATTTTCTGCTTTTTTGGAAGGACAGAAGAAGACCAAAGAAGGTAAGTCATCACATGGTAATATTCCTAAAACTTTGATGGTAATAATAATAAAAATAGCTAACATTAGAGCACTCTGTATTCAGAATATGCTTTCTAATTCTCACCACAACCTTATGAAATAGATTTTATTTTTATTTTACAAAGGAGGGAAAGAAGAATTAGAGATGCTAAACAGCGTGCTTAAGTTCATCTCATAGGTGATCAGCAAAGTAGGGGGCGGGAATCTGGAAATCCTGTGGCCTTGCTCTCAAACTCCACATGGTGCGTATCTCCATAGAGCGATGAGTCTGGCACCTATAGACTGTCATCCTGTTGGCTAGAAAAATGTCATCTTCTTAAGAAGAGAGAATGCGGACTAATAACTAGGCCTCCAGAAATGATTCTTCCACTTTTCTAGATTAAATCTAGAAGTGGTACTAAGAAATAATTTTTTAAAAGATTACTCAAGATAGGAAATGAACTGCCTCATCCCAGATACCCCCATTGGGTGCTAGAATACCCTATAGGCATTGCCCCAAACAAAGGGCATTTTTTTAAGCTTTCAAAAATGTATTTAGTAATATGTAGAGATGCTTATAATATAGTTACGAGTTCAAATAATGGGATATAAAACTTTATATACAGTATGATCAAATTTTTGAAGGGATAGATATGAATCAGATACACACACACACACACATTTCTTTATATGTGTACACCAAGTGTATATCAAGATAATATTAAACTTTGTCTGAATGCTAGAATTGCATGTGATTCTTTAAAATGTTTACATCTTTCTTCCACTAACAGGTAGAACGTGTGCAAGTAGAAAGCATAAAACACCGAGAGAGAGAGTGCACATGAGAGAACACAGGCCAAGGTCAGAAGGCACTGAGAGAACCTTCAGAGCAGTGGCCCCTGAACTCACCTGAGAGGGGTCGAGGCCTCCTGCAAATCAGCCGAGGAATGAGGTACCATCTGTCACTGGGGCATGTTAGTTTCTCTGGGAGCATCCCTTACGGGCTCAGACATCCTGTGTTTTAAAACTGTCAGGTTACTCTTCTAGTGGACTCCCAGGAGCCCAAAGCCCTTCCAAAACACCCAGGGACTCTTCTCTCACCCACTCAATCAGGTAGAAAATCTGAAGCTGAGGTAACAACTGACCTCAACAGTAAGATCATCTCTCATAAAAGAAGTCCCCCCCAAAATGAAAAGGAGTCCAGTAGCTCCTAGATATCCTTGAAGACACCCAGAACCCTGGCCTGTGCACCTTTCTAACCAGCTGCAGCTTCCCAGCACCACGGCTGCTATGCCATCCCATCCCAAGTACCACATCCAGGCAGGATGTCCAGAGGCAGATTCGGGCACACTTCTCTTTAGGACTTTAAGAATGAGGAAACCTTTCCTGAAAGACCCTGGCAGCTACCTTTTCATATTTCATCATGTCCAGAGGGGCAGTTTTTGAATTGAATGAATTGGGTTTTTTGAAAGTTCGGTTTCCTCTCACCTACCTTCCTTTTGGATGTGAGCTATATTATATACCTCTTGGAGGCCCAGTTTTGAAGCAGCTGACTAAACAGAAATGTGCCCATCATGTTAGAGAAAAGCAAGAGGGCAAGGATCTTATTCTGTGAACCCATGTGGCTACAGTAATTGTGTTAAAAGCTTAGCAGGCAGTTTCTCTTTTGTGCTGTACTCAGTATAGCTGGTGATAGTAAGGAGAGGGCAAGCAAACCTCTGCCACAAGATTTTACTGAGACAATGAGCCTCTTACTCTAAAAATACCTGCACACAGTTAGTTGGGTTTAACATAAGGTTTCCAGCCCAGCAGCATTCGTCATGGAAGGTATGGGGCCATTTTTCTGCCTCCTGGCATCAGAATGCTTTGGTCAGTTAAAACCTAGGCACAAGTGACAGACTCCCTGCCCCTTATTTATTTTGCAAGAAGCATAGATGGCAGTGAATGAGGAGAAAAGTGGGCCCAGCCCTGCCACGTATGGTTCCCAGGCAGCTGATGAACACTTGGGACTGAGATTGGGCTTGAAGAAAGTGGAAGAGTGGACTTGGACATGAATGAACCCCCTTTATCAGTGGACCAGTGTATTTCCTGGCTGTAGGAACAGCCCCATCCCAAAATGTATCGCCTTCCTGTCCTTTTAGAATGGTTTCTGCTCAAATGCCAACATTGTGTCGGGTTAGGGGGCAGTGTTCCCCAAACTATGGAATGTACTTCTATCCATCTGGGTGTGCCTAGACATTCAGCTTGCTCTCCAGCTACACATGGTGAGTCACAATCTTGGCCAGATCGCTTGTCTGTGATAACGAAGGGGTTGGAATGGTTTTTCTGAATAAAGCAAGCATTATGCCAGACTAGATCCTTTAGTGGTTAGAACTCCTTGACGATGCAGACAAGCAGGCCTCGCTGGCTCCAGTGCAGCAGATAGCTGTGCTGGGGAGGGTCATCGGTGTCACCAGTGCCTGGCTGATGGAAACCAGGGACTTCGATAAACCTCATCCATCAGCAGCCCTCTTCCAAGCCACCATAAATAAAGCAGCATCTGGATAGAGAACAATGTGTTTCCTAGGCAAAAAAAAAAAAAAAAAAAAAAAAAGCACTCTTTCCAGCCTGCATCTGAGTCTATAAGAGCAGAATTCCGATATACTTAAAGCTCAGAGGGCTGCTTGATGGGGTCACATCAGGTTGCAGAATGGAAGACTGTTGAATTCTCTCCAATTCTGCTATTTCAGCCTTGTTCAAGTATTATTTCTTCTCTGGATTACTGCCAGCTGCTTTCTAACTCCATACTCTTGTCAATCCATTTTCACAGAGCAACTGATGTCCTCCAAAAATATAAAGTAGCAGGACATCTTACACACTTGCTTAAAGTTCTTTAATGTCTTCCCTTATGTTTAAGATGGAATCTGAACTCCTTCCCATAGCCCTCAAAGCCTCACACAACCCAAGCCCATCTACCTTTCCAAGATCATCTCATCCCCATGTCCCCTTTGCCCACCAAGCTCCGGCCACATGTCCTTCTGCACATTCCTGGAGAAAGCTAAGATCATTCTCACATGACAATTTTTGCAGAAACTCTTTTCTCTCCCTAAAGTGCACCCCCACCTCCTTGCTCCCAACACTGTCTGCATGTCCATTTCATCAAGTTCCAGCTTGTCAAGTCCTCAGAAAGGCTGTTGCTAACCATTCTACATAAAATTAGTCTCTAATTTATTTCCTTAATAATTTGTAATTCCTTTATTTATCTGTATATTTGTCTTCTTCCTTATTTCTATAATAAGAATGTAAGTTCCTGAGTCAGGGAGCCATGTCTGCCTTGTTCTTTTTTGTGTCCTCAGTCTTTGACAGGATGTGACTTACAAGTCATCAATGAATATTTATTAAATGACTAAATGTATCAGTGAATCAGGAGAGAAATAGGCGGTAAAATTCCACCTCCTCCAAAGGACATTTTCTGACTACGCCACCTGAAGTTATCATCATAGTCTTTTCTCCCTGCTCTCTTTTATGCATTATTGTCATTGTTAATATTAGCTCCCATCCACTGAGTGCATGTTATGAATGTTATTCTAGGGATCAGACATGCTTAGAGATGTAAGACATTTTTGTTCCTGATGATCTAACGGAAGTTATATAAACAATGAGAGAAGAGAATGACCATAGAGGTCTGGAATTTTGAGAAGATCTTCATGACGGATGCTCTTGAGATTTAAGATCAACATTGAAGGAGGAATTAGGAATTAGAAAGTATGTAAGGGATAGGGAAGGACACTCAAAACAAGGCAAATAAGAATTTCGGAGACAAGCTGGAATGTGTGGAAAATAATGAGATTATATTCATATATATTAATTTCATTTGACAGAAAATGTCTGGACACTTCTTGTTGAGTATCTCATTTGTTACATTTATATAGCCATTAATTGTGCCCTACTTTGTAAGTGTCTTCATTTGGTATCTTGAACCATAGTTTGAATTGTGTTATTTACCTGTTTTATCAATCTGTTTTTCTTTCTGAGGAGATTGTAAACATAATATAAGCTAAGGCCTTGTTTCATTCATCTTTGTAGCTATAGAATTTCAGATCATCCAAATTGGAAACCACTCTGGTAATCCTTTAGCTATATCTTCTACCTGAGAATGATGCCTCTTTATGTCATACCTAATAAAAGATTATCCAGCCTCTTGATAAACTTTTCATAGCAAGATTCTTATGAGGCAGCTTGTTTCAATATCAAATATTTTTCATGGCAGCAATTGCTTAACTTTTCTCTTTCTCAACTTTCCACCACTAATCCTAGTTAAATCCTCTGGAATTATACAGGAAAAAAAATAATCCTTTCCTGACAAATAATCCATTGCATATTTGTAAGCATAATTATTTTCCCTTTTGTCTGTTATTTTTTATGCTAAATATTCCTACTTCCATTAGCTATTTCTCACCGATATTAGTACTCATGTTTAAATACATTGATTTTTCTTAAACATTTGCATAATTACTGTAAACTCCATGACAAATGTACCCCACCCTCATTGTTTCAGTCACACTGAATTCATCTCACTTATAATCATGGCTGATGGATAATAGGCAATTGAAAAATGCTTTTTGAATGAATAAATGAAGGAGTAAGAGTACACGTTTAGCCAGTGCAGTAAAGCAAGAAAAAGACATAGTAGGCATCTAAGTGAAAAGGAAGAAGTAAAACTCCATTCACCGACATTATCATCTTTGTAGAAAATGTGCAGAATATCTAAAAAGACACTAGAACAAGAAAGTGAGCTTAGCAAGGTTGCAGGATACATGATCAGGTATAACAACGGTATTTCTGTATACTAGCAACAAACAAAAGGAAATTATAATTTAAAATACCATTTATAATACCATCCAAAAAATTAGAAACTTAAGGATAAATTTGTCAAAAGATATGTAAAACCTCTAAACTAAAAACTATAGAATATTAGTGAAATTAAAATGAACTTAAATAAAAAGATAACCACCTTTATGGGTTGGAAAACTTAATATTGTTAAGATGTCAGTTCTCCTTAAATCAATTTATAGATTCAATACCATCACAAGCAAAATCCAAGCAGGTTTTTTTTTTTTCTTTGAGGAAATTGATGAATTGATTCTACAAGTCCTGTGGAAATGTAGATGTTGATTAGCCCAGACAACTTAGAAGAATAGAAAATCATAAGGCTAACAGTACCTGAATTCAAAACTTAGGGACAAGCTAATCAAGACAGTGTAGAACTGGTTTAAATATAGCCAAGGAGACCGAAGGAACAGAATAAAAAGTCTGGTTTAGACCCATGCATATATGGGCAGCACCAAAGGCAAATTCAGTGGTGTAGGGGTAAACTTTAACAACCTGTGATGGAACTAAAGGATGCTCATAAGCAAAACAAATGATCATCAATCCATATTTTAAACTATAAACAAAAATTATTCCAAATAGATCATATACCTAAATGTAAAGCCTAAAACTATAAAAGCTTTAGAAGAACACATGGGAGAAAAACTTTATGGCTTTGAGTTGGGCTGATTTCAT
Source organism: Camelus ferus (assembly GCF_009834535.1). Lineage (NCBI taxonomy): Eukaryota > Metazoa > Chordata > Mammalia > Artiodactyla > Camelidae > Camelus > Camelus ferus. The sequence continues at coordinate 33,858,348 of NC_045701.1, read as the reverse complement.
TGGTTAGACAAAAAAATGGTCAAACAAAACACTGATAAATTGAACTTCATTAAAACAAACAATTCCTATTCTTTGAAAAACATTGTTAGCAAAATTAAAGTCTTTAAAAGATATCATTAAGAAGAAGAAAAATCAAAACAGACCGGTAGAAAGTATTTGCAGATTATATATCTGATTAAAAGAAACTGTATTAAGAATGTACAAAGAACTCTTAAAATATAATAATAAAAGAAATGGCCCAATGAAGAATGTACAAAAGAACTGACACTTCTCCAAAGATACACTGATAGCAAGTAAACACACACACAAAAAGATGCTCACTGTCATTAGTCACCAGGGACACACAGATTCAAACTATAACGAGATACCTCAACAAAACTATTAAAATAGTTGAAATAATGATCATACCAAGTATTGGTGAGGATGTGGAGAACCAGAATTCTCGTACATTCTCAAAGTGAATAGAGAATGGTAGAACCACTTTGAAAAATAGTTTTGAATTCTTTCTTAAAAATTAAGCATGCACTCACAGTATTACCTAAGAGAAATGAAAGCATATCTTCATACAAAGACTGCACGTTGCATATGAATATTCAGAGTGACTTTATTTGTGATGACCCCAAACTGGAAAAAGCCCAAATATACATCAAATAGTGAATGAATAAATAAATTTTGGCATGTCCATAAAGTGGAATTCTATTGAGCAGTAAATTCTTAGTGCACAAAATGCTACAAATGAACTTCAAAATAATTATGCTGAGTAAAAAAATGAAAGAAAAGAGTACACACTGTAAGTGTTCATTTATATAAAAGCCTAGAAAATGCAAATTAATCTATACTGACAGAAAATAGTTGCGTGGTTGCATGGGTTAGCGTGTTAGGGAAAAACAAAAAGGAAGTATTACAAAGGGGGATGGAGAAATGATTGTTGGTGACATTTATGTTTATTTTCTTGATTGTGATGATAGTTTCATGGGTACATAATATGTTCAGATTTTATCAAAATTTACACTTACTATCTGTGCAGTATAGTTCATGACAGTTGTGCCTCAGGAAGCTGTTTTTTAAAAAATAATATGGCCAGAAGAAGTCATTCAGGTCTAGATTCAAGTTTCACCTTGTCCACTCCTGTGCTTTGTGCCTTTGGACAAGTTATTTAACCTCTCTGAGGTTATTTTTATTTTAGATTCTATTAGAATCCTTTCAAACATAATAGAAATGGTGTGAGTGTATGTAACATAGTATCTTAAATGGGTAAAGGATAGAGCTCTTATGCTGATGAAATTATGCAGGCTCCACCCTCCCAATTTATAGCCACTAATTTGCAAAGGAACTGAAGAGTCCATTAAGCTTCTGCCATATTCACATAAATCTGGTGCACTGGCAGAGCAGCTAAAGAAGCTGGATAGCTAGAAGGACAGTGAGAGGCCCCGGAGGGGGAGCTTCCCAAAAGGGAAGGAGGAAGCTAGATGGTGGTGCTTAGAGGAATAATGTTTGCGAGCCGTAACAATGGAAGTGCTCATGCTAAATCCAGCCATTTTGAAGACAGGTGTATTCTCTGAGGATAGGACTGAGTGCATGTGAGCAGGTAGGACTGCCTCACTACATTCTATATACTTTGGTGTCCAAGCAACTTTATTGTGACATATCCCCAACTGAATACAACAGCAAAATCCATCTGCCTCTGTATTCACAAATGTCAGGTCTCCGGCGTTGGGCTCCACTATCATGTTTCGTTGGCAGCAGGTGTGGTGGATTTCCATCCCTACTGGTGGCAAGGAGTGGCCAGTACTGATTTACAGATAATGTCAACATCCATTGAGATTCCCCAACTAATGAAGGTGTGAATTTTCCTCTGGCAAGCAGAGGATATTCTGCAACAGAAAGAGCTGGGTATTCATTTTAACAAAACTACATTTGTAGTCTTTGCATGTAACAGCTGAGAAACTCAAGTTACAAGTAAGAAAAAGAAAAATTCCAGTGAAGATATTTTCCCATAGCATGTCAGTAGAGTAATACCACATCCTCAAACCTAATGGAAACAGTTCTTTCCTCATCTTACTGAACTCTTTAGCAACACTCAATATGGTTAGTACCGTAACCTTCTTGAAACATTTCTCCTCTGACTCCTGTGAAACCACATGATCCAAATTTTCTTCTACCTCTCCATTTGCTTTTTCCTCCTGCCTCTCCATCTTTTTCCAAATATATTTCTCCAACTCAAGCTTGATTCCTCATCTCCACATTTTGGTATCCAGTTGTCTACCTAATAGCTCTACATGGAAATCTCATGATACCTCGAATTTAATTTAGTCTCTTTTCTTCCTAACATCTTCCTTCAGTATTCACCCGCTCACAATTATCCACCAAGTAGTTGGGACCTGGGAATAACCCTTAATCTCTTTAGTCCATTGGTCTAGAAACTCTTTGCAGTAAGGAAATTAATTCATCACACACAAATTATTCTTAATGAATCTATAAGCTCTTACATCTCAAAGGTCCTTTCCATGAACTTAAAAACTGTTTAAGAATCAATTCTAGGAAACTTTCAGAGAATCATTGTAAAGTGTTCTAATATATAGTATATAGTCTCTCACTTCCATTTCTTCATTTCCCTATTCACACCCACTGAAACAGAGCTTTTATTTGTTTTGATCATTTATCATAACTACTACATGTGTCATGTCGCTTATATTGTATTTTGAACCATCTGTGATCACCCAATTCATTTTCATTTTCTCCTCTCCTTCACTAACAGCCTTGATAAACCTACATATCCCTGACTGCAGTTTCACTTTTAGAGGTAGCATTACCTTTAGTCAGTGTGGCCACTGGGGAGCAAACCAGGATAACTAGGATTAAACTGAAACAATAGGAGGTTTAGGTTAAACACTAGGAGAAACATGTTGAGAAAAGATCACTTAGATGCAGAACCATTCTCCCTTGAGAATGTAGGAATAATTCATTGTAAGTTTTTCAGCATGGTTAGACTGAAGCTCAGTAAATGTCCTCATCTCATAGTGGGCAACTCTGTTGTTTTCCCACCTTGATGAAAAGATGAGAGGAGTCCATGTTCCTTGGATATGAGATTTAATACCCTATGAAAAGGAAGCATGCTATGGTCCATCCTGTATAAACTCCCCTTCTGTTCTCCTTACGCATCTACTTGTGACTCTGGGGAACAAGGTTGAAGAACCAAATTTATCACTAATGATGAAGCTCCATGTCTGTTTTGAATCCTGAATTACACATTTGTTTTGAAAAATTTGTTTGGAGCTCTGAGTCTATGACTGTTTTATAAGACCTAGTGGAGTCATCTGTACACACTTAGTACTTGTTTTCTGTTCATAATGCTGTTAAATGGAGTTAGTTCTCTAATAAGTGTAACAATGAAATCAAATCTCTTTTCCCCACAGGCCAAGGCATGACACATTCCACTAGCAGAATGGTGGTATCTTATCAGTCAAGGGATTTGTAATTGGAGAGAGAATCCTAGCTGTGATAGGACAGAGCTCTATATTAGTGACAGGCTAAGAAGTGGTGAAATGGGAACTTGCCTTATCATTAACACCCTTTGCTTTCCATCTTTATTGGTCAGAGGCCCAGTGCAAATCAGATCAATTGACTGCACTCTTAATTGTTTTTTTTTAACCCATCAGTCCTTAATTTGGCATCCCTTCTATTGACACATGTCACCATTATTGAGGGCTAATCATGTTAGTTTTAGAATAATGAATGTACCACTCTGACATAAACAAATTAACATGTTTAATAAACTTCTCACGATAATGCAGTGCCCCAGCTTTTCTTGGCTCCACCTGTAGATTTGTAATGCAGTTCATTGGAGATGATGGGGAGGGAACAGAGTCCTTCTTCATGATTTTTATAGATATCGAATGGCTCTGAAGTAAAGGTTACATGCTGGATAGGGCAGAATTATTTTAAAAGTTACATATTTTGATCTAGTTATATCACAGCTTTGGGTCTTCCGTCACATCTGTTGTTTACTCCTTTCTGATTTCATGATATACATCTATCAGTGTCTTTTCTAACTGGTTGGTCTCTTGCACCTTAAATCTCAGTTACATCGCCTCATTTTCAGCTATGATTTACACACCTTCCCTTTCTGAGAAGGATTGAGGCATCTTGTGAGAGCTTACTCAACTTTGGCTTCCTCCACTGCATTGTTCCTCTGTTTCTTTAAGATTTGTTTTATCCTCCTTCAGTTGACTTCTTCCTTTCTATAGCCATGCTCTGAATTCTCCTATCTGCTTTGTTTTCTTTTTGACCTTTTAAAAATTATTTTCACATATTGTTAATTAGTCAGTTTACTCATTTAAAGGGAAGCATTTATTGAACACCTACACATAGGTATAATTTTCATCAATTGCTAGGTTCTATATCTTTATTAACTAAGACAAAATCAAGATCTTACAGACAAATGGTTTTTAAACCATTCATTATACAATAATAAGAAAGTATTTGTAAAGAAGAATCTTCAAGGAACTATGAGAATACAGAAGGAGAGATGGGGGGTTAATTCTGCCTATAGTGTGTGGAATGTAAGGAGCTAGATCTGAGGGATAAGAGACTCAAGGAGAGCATCTAAACTGAGGTGATGTGAATAATCCCAGGAGTTGATATACTGCTGAAACATACTTCAGAGCCCTGCACTTGCATGGGTCCCCTCCAATGTGTTCTTATGGTTATGTGTTTTGTACAATATATTTTAACCACTGATATTTAAGACCATTTTGTCTTTCTTTCTTTACTCCAACATCCCTTCCAACATACTCCTCTTGGCTTAGATGGACTTGGAGAGGCTACAGGCTTTTTTAGAATATGATTAGGAGAATGTTGGCTCGGAAACAGTTTGTGTTAGTGGGGTACATTTATGTGGTTTGCAATCATATCCATGTGTAGTTAAGGTACTGCTAGCCATCCCAAGGTAGATGTAGGTTCCAGGATATTCCTCCAATATACTGTGTCAACTCACTTGGAGTTGGGAAAAAAAGGTGCCAGGCCAGAGTTCTTATCTTTGTACGAATATTTTCTATTGCATCTGACACCACAAGAATGTGGATGGAGGAAGAGAAACACAATTTAAAATGCACAGAACCAGAAGTTAATTTGTCGAAATTTCTTCCAGTCATTTGATGTATAAAATTATAAATAAAAGAGGATTTGATCTCATAGATGAGTGGTCAAAATAAAAGTTCTCTCCTGCCAGGAATATACTCAATAATGCCTTAAAAATCTTAAAACATATATATGAATGATATTAGAGAGAGATTTTCCTAAACTTTAACATTCCTTAAAAAATGACATGATCATAGCAGTAATAAGTTGTGAAGCTTACATGAACTTTTCTAAACTATCAAAACATTTTTCATCCAAGCTAGAGGAAAGATTGGCGTATCTTTGTATTCTCTCTAATGAAAACAAAATTACAAAGTTGTTGTCATAAAGCAACAAAGAATACATGGGCAGCAAAGTTGGAAAAGTCATCATACAGCTAAGTAAGAAGGTGATTAATAAAAACAGTATCCTGTTTTTTTCTGATTTGGGGAACTTTGCAATATAAATTAATTTTTTAATTTATAGTATAACTTGTTTTCTAATTATAAAACACCTATTACTTTATACCTAAATTTACATTTATAAATTTTTATTTTTTTTTGAAGAGCACCACTAAAATTGTATAAACTGATAGCAACACAAACCAGACTAAATGAACTAAACTTCTCCAGGAAAACTTGGAATTTTCCAAGTATAGGAAATAGTTTGTATTCCTTCAGGGTCCCACTCAAAATAGGCAAACTTAAGTTGGAACAAATCAAAGAGAGTTCAATAAAGGGACAGTTTTAAAGTGTGAACAGGACGTAGGGGACCCATGAAGGATTGTGCATTGTATCTGTTACCTTTTTTTTTTTTATCAGCCCTGAGTATGAAGAAATGAGGGAAAACAGCAGTACCCAGGAGGGAAACCCAGAGAAGAACCCAGCTTGGATAGGACCTGAGTGCTTTGAGGGCTGCAGAGAGACCAAGGTGACTCAGCTGGGATGGAGTTGGGGAAATACACAAGCAAACCTTCACTCTTTTCCCTCCCTCCAGTCTCCTGCCTTATCTCCCATTGTCCTGACCCTACTACAGGACAAGGGAGCCTATCGAGGCCATCCAGGTATATCAGAGAGCAGGAGGCAGAAAATAAGATGGAGATGTGTATAAAGTGGGTTTGATGAAGCAAACAAAAATATCTGGCCATATCTATCATAATTACATATGTATATGTATATTTTATGTATATATGTGTAAGTATTACACTTAAATATATATGCATATAAGCTATGTTTGTGGTGTGTATAATTACATTCAAAAATGAAATCACACCTTAATTACTATTTTATAACCTGTTTAATTCACTTAATAACAGATAAAAATTATAAACTCTTTTCTATGTTGAGAGGTTTTTTTTTTAATACAACAGGTTTTCATAGGATCATATACTTGTATGTTCCATGGCACACATATCAGAATTCATTTAGGTTATTTCAGATTTTTCGCCATTATATGAAGACTTGTAATAAGCATTCTTGTGGGTCATTCTTTTAAAAATCAATGATACATATTTCCTTAAAATAAATTCAAGAAAAATGTAGTTGTTTTTATAATCAAAGAGGATTCCCACTTCAACAAGTTCTTGTCACCAAAATCCTCTCTAGAAAAATTGTGCTCCTCTACATTGGCACCATCTACACATTAGGGCTTGTTTTCCTCACATCCTCTCCAAGTTACATGACAGAACATTTTAAAGACAGGGCTATGAGTCTACTTCCCTACCATTTCTCACCCCTTAATGTTTGTGATCTGAAATTCTTCCCTTGGCAGTGAACAATGACTTACCAATTTTGAATTCCAATGGCTATTTATCATTCTTATCATTGACCTTATAGCATTTGATATTATTGACCTCAAGCTCCTATTTGGAAAAAAAAAAACTCCTCTTTTTGGTCACTTGACTTACTCAACACTGATTTGATCTTGTCTTTCTGTTCTTTCTCTGTCTTCCTCTTTTGGTTCATCCTCCTGCTCTCTGTGAGATATGGCTGTCCATTCCAGCTCAGGGCTCTGTGGGCTGTTGGTCATTCCAGCAGAGTCTAGCAGGCCTTCCCTGCCACTCCATTTGTCTCCTCTTTCCCTTCTCCAATACTCCCACTCTCATTTGAGCCCTTGGTATTTTTACTGGTCCCCCTGCTTCTAGTTCCAGATGTACCTTCCTAAAGTATTGCTTTGCTTATGGCACTCTCCTGAGCAGCAGCCTCCAGCACCTCTATTCCCGTTAACAATCACATGAAACACAAGCCAGCATTTGGTGTCTCCCTTCGACTACTCCTGATCATGTAGCCTGCATTCTAGCTTAGCTGCACAGTTTTCTTTTCCATCCATCCATAATTCTTTTTCTCATCTCCGCTCCTCAAAATTCTACCTTTTCATTAAGTCTTGGCTCAAAGGCACTTCCTATAGGAGTCTTCGTCTACTCACCTTCATTAAAAATGACCCCAGTCTTCCAGGGTCTATAATTCAGATATTTTTCTATTGATATTGTAGCCAGTGTGGGAGGCTTAAAACCTCTACGAGATAATAAAATGATCGAAAGTAGAATCAGGTACTGTTCATCTTCTCCTAAGCACCCAGCATAGAGTTTTATTGCTAGTAAGTGATTAATAAATATTAATTAAGTAAAAGAGTCAGCCCTAGAGCAACTGTACTGAGTCTTTGGGTTTAGGAATAGTTAGGGAAAGCTCAGAAATCATCCACAGGCTATAGATCATCTCCAGATTGAGTTTTAAGAAGCATCTGACTTAGAGATACTACAGGAATTTAGGGGGGAGGATATTCCTCAGTTGTGGAGCACATGCTTAGCATGCATGATGTCCTGGGTTCAATCCCCAGTACCTACATTAAAAAACAAACAAACAAACAAACTTAATTACTCCCCCCCCCAAATTAAAAAAAAAGATACTACATAAATTTAAATTTCATATCTTGGGTTAAACAGTGAATATGTCTATAATGACTGTATTAGCTGCCCCAGAATTCTGAAAACTGTATCAGGATTTGTGCTTTATTGTTAAAGATCTAACAGTTTACTCACACTCAGACCACTGAACAATTCAAAGTTAAACAAATTCTTTGAAGGTGCATGACAGTCTTTGCCACTTGTAAACAGGAGATGGTTAATGTCTCTGTCTCCATTGCTACATTTTGGCCTTGTCCACAGAGGACAAGCTTCATTGTCCCTTTTTCCCCAATAATATTGCAAGGGGGCAAGTTAAAATACATTGCAGAAGCATTTATTAACCACAGGATCAGAAACAGGGAAGGAAGGAAAACGTCCTTCTTGTCATGAACAACGTAAAGCCATTTTGCCACTGTAACAAAAGAAGAAAGATGCAGTGGTGCAGCCTGGAAGGCACACATACGATTTCTGTTCTACTTCACTCTGTGCAGGCCTTTCCCTTCCTATGTGGCTTCAGGCTAGTCATTTCGCTTATTTGTGCTTGGCGTGAGGACAGTACCACCTCCTCACTCCCACTCCTACCTCCCAGGCTGGAGGAGCGTCAGTTGCTAAAGCTGTGAGATCTCCCTGGCCTGGCCCTGACTCCCGCACAATGAGATATCCTCTGTGTGATTTGTACAGCACGTTTCCCAAGCGCGGAAACGTCGTAGGACCCAGCGGTGAACAATGAGGCAGCAGGAGGCAGCACCAACGGGCGACATCTAACATGCTCAGGAAAAACAAAATTAAGCAGCAAAGCCCGTTAGAGCAGGAGAGGCTTTTAAAGAGAGCCCTCCCAGGTAATGTAAGCAGCTGCTTTCTCACCACTCTCACGAGGGCACGCCACGGGGCCAAACAGGCAACCCCTCCAGCCCCGGGAGAAAGAGCTGAGCTGCAGTGGGGACCAAATCCATTTATTTTCATGTTGCAATAAAAATACTCAATAGTTTGTAAATCACACACTCTCTGATCGCATTGCTTTTAAGAATACACGGCAGATTTTCTGACTCTGGGCGCAGCCAATTTATTCATATACGGGAGGCGTTTGATCAGCCTCCCTGCACAGGGATTCTTAGATGATTGTGGCTGCTGAGTTTCTTACTAAATTAGGAGCTGCAGAGGAAGTGTGACCAGAGACGGCGTGCTGGAAGGTGCAGGGATTTTCATGTGGAAAATTTGGGCTGTGTACTACAGGGACTTTGCAGGTGGGAAACGACATTCATGTCTGGTCAGTTTTAATTTCTGAACACAGCTTCCAGGCTCCAGTTCAACCACATGTTGACCCCCAATTAAACCATGCCATGTAAGGCCCCAATGGCACCAATACAGAGAAATCCCATTCTCCACAGTGCTGTCAGGAGCAGAACAGAATGGTAATTTTGCATTTGGTCTTGTTTGTCAGCCTGCATTTTAATACATTTTCTAATATGACCACCTGATCCAGAACCGAACGCATTGTTCTCCCTGATAAGCCTGGGGGAAAAAATTCCTGTAAGGCATCTTTGCAAAGGGACTTATCTCTTTAAGTTTGCCGAGTTTCTGAGTGGGTGGAATAGGTTATGCTTTGCATTTCAAGAAATAGAACGAAATGCCACCAACAACACAGAATTTAAATAGTGCATAGCTGAAGCTCAGTGTGCTCTTCAAAGAAAATGTAAGATTTGACCCACACCTGAGATGTGTGTTGTTATGACTATTAATCGGATCCTCAAGTCATCATGTTAAAATAGCCATCAACAAGATGCCTGTTTACTTGGTGACTATGATGGTTCTTCATTGGTAAAGGACTGGGTTTAGATAGTGTTAGCGTCATATATGAGAACAAAAAGGACTTTAAAAAATTTTTAGGTTTCTTATCTAGCCTGAAGGCATTCTAACTATATAGGGTAGTGATTAAGGCAACAGGTTCTGTAGAAAAACAGGCTCTGTTCAAATCCTGGCTCTGTCATTTGACAGATTACCACACTTCTCCACGTCTCAATTTCCACCTACTTGAAATGGGGTGATGATAACCTCATAGGATTGGTGTGGGAAGCAAATGAGATAAATTGTCTTAAGGGCTAAGCACCATGCCTTACATAAAAGTGCACATACATAAATGTTTATTTTTATTATGATTGAGGTTCAAATTAATGTTATCGAGCACCTAATAAGTACCAGCAACATTGCCAGTTTCTATCTTTGAAACCCTTACAACTAGGAAGGTAAGCATGTTACCTGTGATCTTACTGTGAAAGATTTCACTGCTGGTGCTCCTTCAGACTTCTCACTGGTTTATTTAAGAGCTGTCTTTCCCTTACTACCCCTGCTTCTGCACACATCCTCCTTCAACTGGGGTTACTGTCTTCTTTGTAGGACACTGGACCCTGTTACTCATCCTACCCCTGATACTTGTAACATTTTGTTACTATACTTTTTTTTTTTTTTTACTTCCATGTCCCTCTTTTCCAACTGGAGTTCAGTCTTCTTGAGGGCAGGCACCTTATCTGTATATACCACTTTAAAGTTTGCTGGGTATATTTTCTCTTGGGAGCTAGCCTCCAGAAAAATAAGTATGTTGCTGGCAGTATCTTCCTGAACTTGGAGAGAAATTAGAAAACCTTACATGTCTTCCACACACTCAGGCTGTTTCAGCATCGGTAAGACCTCAGCCACTCCAAAGAGACTGTCAGGACAAAACTACAATGGAGGTGAGAGGCATAGAAGATTAGAAAGACATTTCAGCTCTTCACAATTGTATTTCAAGCCTCTTTCCAAAAAGTCTCTTTACACATGGAAAGAGTTAGGCTCATTGTATTAATTTAGGAATTCAAGACAAAGAAGCCATGAGCTCACACCTGAAATTCTTTTTCTTTCTCTCTTTCTGTCTGTCTGTCTGTCTGTCTATCTATCTATCTATCTATCTATCTATCTATCTATCTATCTATCTATCTATCTATCTATCATCAATGCCTCCCCTTGGAATCCACGCAAGAACACAGCAAATTTGAGGGCAAGTCCTCTTTTGTACTGTTCTGATCATCTTAATGAGGACGCCAGTTTGCCATAAGCGTAAATGGGGTTCTGATGAATGCAGCGGGGGTTGTTGCTCTCGGCAGTCCGCACATAGCCTTCTGCACATACAGGCAACTCTGCTGATCTCCCTTCTTCATTGTGCTGCTTGCACAACTATGGGGGAACAACTGCAGCCTGGTGGCTGACAGATCAAACGCCAGGGGTGAGGAGTGTATTTCCAGTGTGTCTGCCGCTGTTTTCTCTAATGATCTTTCAAATGAATTCGGTCTCCGTCCTTCTGTCCTTTAGAATGTGTATGTTGGGCTTCAATGATTTCAGCGCTAATGGTAAAATATGCACTCCACGGCACGGCTCTGTCGAGGAGATTTGAATCATTATTTGTCCTCTTCCTCTGGACAGAGTCTAGGGTTAAATGGCTGGGGTTTTTGAAACAAAAGATTTATACTCCATTTTCTTTGTACTATCCATCCACGCCTCCTGTAATAGGAGCCGGTTGGAAAGCTCTGCGTCTGGGTTGTCATTTCTCTTGCACGGTATATATTAGAGTCCAAACGACCTCTGCACCATGAAGGTTCCACAAACCTTAAATTTAAGCTACCTGCTCCACCAAAGTACCTAAAACAATAACTTTTTTATGTTGCAACAAACATTACATTTAATGAGTACAGTGCACATGTAATGATACAGTGAATCAGTGTGAAGCCTCAAATAATGATTTCTGTTGGCACTATAAAAGGAATGTAATTTTTCTTGTTGAAATACCATTTTTCAGTTACTGCATGAGTGATGTGGTAATTATCCCCTACACCTGGGATTTAAATCCAATCCTACAAGCCCATTTTCTGTTTGCAAGCTGTCAGGCTGATGCATAGGCTTTGTTCTTATCTGGCAGTAGGCAAGGAATCGGTAATTCAGAAACAACAAAGCCACTGATGGGTCATCATGTAATCTGCACTGAAAATTGCAATCTGTAATGAGATTGGAAACGCAGATGAGGTGACTAAAATTGATTACCTACCATATCTGAAAATTTCAATTTTATTGCACAAATATGATCAAACTAGTCCATAAGTTTGGGGATTAGTTGAGAAAGAATAAAGATTACTTCTAAATTAGGTGAATGCAGATAAGTTATTTAAATGTAAATTATTTGCTTTATAGCAATATGGTTGGTCTGCAGGGTGATTCAAACGGCCACATATTTTAAGTTCCCTGATGGCATCATTTCTGCCTGGGAGTTCCAATTAGAGATGACATATACACTTTCCACTCTTAAAGGGAGTTACAGCAAAGCAGGCTGTGAATGAAACTTACACCAATCCCCAGGCCATGAAAATTCACCTTTCATATGCTTACTATGGAAAAAATAATCATCTAGAAGTCTTGGGAGCTTCGAGAAATAAGCAGCAGACTGTGCTGGGAGTATCTGCAGACATTATCTTTGCCCCACTGACACTGTCTTCCAAGGGGTCAGGTTTGTGTTTGTTTAGCTCAGGAGCCAAGATGACAGGTTTACAGTCCCCTGCTTCCCACAGGAAGCACAAACTTCATATAATCTTATAACTGCCAGAGACACTGGTGACACTCTGGTCCAGCCTCCAAGCTACTATGAACATCTCTCTCCTTCTTGTTAATAATATGATGATAAATCCTTCTACTGGAATTTTAGCAGAACTTAGTAATCTTGAAAAAATATATATATCTAATCAGGAATCATTATCATGACCCGATTTCAGAAATGAATGACGATGACAATATGTTCATGTAATGCCACCAAAATATTTCACCTCATAGTCTAGCTTCCCAGAAAGTATCCATTAGAGTGGCAAGAAAGAGCCTCAAGGTATCAACTTCTGTTTGAGGGCACATCTGCTAGGAAGAATGTCAAAACTCAGCTTGCCCTGTCTTTTGGGCGGACCAAGGCCAAAAAAAAAGTTTTCCTCCTGTGGGCTACTGTTTCTGTGTCATCTGCCAGAGTCTCCTACTTTGGAGGGTTTTTTGGGTTTTTTTTAATGGATTAAAAAAAAAAAGTTTCCCTCTGACTATTGTATTCCCTCTGACCATTACTCTTACAAGCATATTTAAGGAGCTAGAAAGACAGCTAGTGAGGAGTTGGGTCACATGCTCTAAATTACTCTCTAGAATGCGTTTCATACTCAGAAGTGCCTTCAGAGTTACACTAATCTGCCCAGTGAACGTTCTTCTTAGGCCTTTTTCTATAAACCAGTCCTATTTAGAAGGGAAATTCCCGGGACAAACATTTATTATTGCTGTTTCTGTTAGTAGTGGCAGCAACAGCAGCAGCAGTAGCTCTGTTTAACTTCGTTTCTGCCTTGGTCCTCTTACATTGTAACTTTCCTATTCAGTTTCTTTGAGACCGAGAGAAGGTCCAGTGGCAGCTGATGCAAGAAGTATTCGCTGATGCTGATCTACAAATTCCGGAATGACTGAGGCTCTAGTGGTACAAATTAACATTTGCTAGGCTTTATGTTCCATCATTATTTATCTTGACCATTATGTATTTTCTTCTTCTAAAGGAGAAAGGAAAGAGAGGAAGGAGTTGCTTGTTCATTTGTGAAACTGTGAGAAGGTTTACAGTATTCCAAGTATCATCTACGTGCATGGAAGTACTTTCTTTATTCTTGCTCTTTCTGTTTCAAAGTTAAACCCTTTCCTTCTGCAGTAAACTCACTTTCTCCTTTACATCTATTTTTCTCTTCTGAAAATCTCAGTATTCCTTTACATGAAGAAGATTTTTAGTGCTCATTTCTGGCCTCCAAATCTCACAATAAGAAAAGGCAGTGTTTGCTGCCCCTGCTCCCACATCACCCACATGAATCTGACTCCTGGCCTCTCTTTTTCATTGAAACTGCTTTTTCTATGAACCCTAGTCCAAGTCACTACAGTCTGTGGCCTGAAAGGTTGCAGGGTCCCAAAGGACCTCTCTGCTTCCCATCATGCATCTCTAAAATTCATTCTCCAGAAAGCTGTCAGAATTATCCTTTTTAAACATAAACCTGATGACATCACTCTCACACTTAAACCCCTCCAATAGCTTCACATCACACTGAAAATAAAATACAAACACCTTACACTGGCCTACAGTTTTATGGTCTCTGTCACCCTCATCTCATACAATTCGCAGGCTCATTCACTGCAGTGCAGCCAGGCTCTGCACCTGTGAACTCAACTAGCTTGTTCCTGCCATAGGGTCTTTGACATAGCGTAACTGTTTTTTTATGGCTGGCTCCTTCTGATCAGATCACTGCCAAATTATCCCTTCTTCAGAGAGGCCAATCCAATCAAAGATATTTTTCTAGTCACTTTCTATTAGGACATTCTTTTCAGATTCCTTGATAACATCTATCATTTCTGATACTTCTTTTGCCTATTATTAGCATTGTTATTTTATTTTATCTTGTGTCTCCTCCATCTCAATGTAAGTTGTATGAAAGCAGGGATCTTGCTTGTCTCTCTCACCTTTGAAACCCAAACTTTGAAAATTGCATGGCACACAGTATACATTCAATAAAAATGTTAGAATAAATGTCAACATTTATCTCCTACTCATTTTGTCCAATTGTTTCTTACTCATTTTCTTCAGTAATCAGTTTTCCCTATCTTAATGCAGAACTAATACTTTGACATCTCCCTTTTTGAACTTTGCTTGGCCTTTCAATTCTGTATTACATAGTCTGTTTCTTTCTACTTCCCAATTCCTTCTCTAGTCCTCTAATTAAATGGATGAGTTTCCCCAATTTACATTATCATCTTTTATCTCTTTCTCATTGTCTTTCTTGGGTATTTCAGATACCCCCATGGCTCTGATGGATGTGACAAAGAAAAACTGCCCTGGGTGAGATAAACAGAAAAAGGAAGACTTTATTCAAAACCACTACAATAGAGGAGAGATATTGAACACAACTCTGCTGAAACGAAAGGCAGGAGAGTTTTAAGCACTGGGGTGAGCTCTCACAGAAAAGTACTAGAAAAGAGGACTAGGGAGAAGTTGATCAATGTGATTAGGCCATCTGTGTTTGCTAATTGGTGCTTATTGAATTTAGGCTCATATCCTCCCACAGAGACTGAGAGATAAAAACACTATCTTTCTTGATGATTACATTTCAAAGAGATGGCTCCCAGGTCCTTGAGAAAGGCATTCCTGGGTTATAAAACTGGCAAGAAGCTGGGAGAAAATTTACATCTCGAAGGGGCAGAGAAAGAATTTACAATTCCAAGTTTTCTAAAGTAAATGCTGTAAGAAAAGGGAGGTTAGAGAATTTAGACTGCAAGAAATCTGTCTAAAGTTTAGTCAAGCTGAGGGGAACATTAAGGTCACCTTGGCCAGATGCATTTATCAGATTTCCTTCCATATTTGTATGTTCAGACCTGATGCCCTTGACAAGCTTAGATCCTGCATTTTCAGTTGCCTGTTGAATACCTTCAGCTGGAGATCCCATTGTCACATCCAACTCTTCATGTTAAAAACTAAATCTTACCTGAGATATAACTGACATATATTATTATGTATAGGTTTTTTTGTGTATAACATAATGAATGATACGTATGTATTTGCAAAATGATTATCACAATAGTTAACATCCATCACACACAAATTTATAATTCTTTTCCTATGATGAGAACTTTTAGGATTTACTCTCAGCAACTCTCAAGTATGTGGTACAGTGTCACTAACTATACTCATTGTGCTGTACATTACATACCCACAACTCATGTATCTTATAACTGAAAGTTTGTACTTTGTGACCACTTTCCCCCATTTCGCCCATTCCCTCTTCCCCCTACCTCTGAACCACCTATCTGTTCTCTGTATCTGAGTTCATTGCTTTGGTTTTTTTTTTTTTTTCCTAGTTTTATTGAAAAATCATTGACGTATGTCGCTGTAGAAGTGTGAGGCACAGAACATGATGGTTTGATTTACCTACATTGTGAAATGTTTATCACAATAGGTTCAGCTAACATCTGTCTTCTCAATATAGATCTGTTGACTGAAAAAAATGCACAACCTAAAAGCTAAGAGTTGTGTTTTATTCAGTGGACTTACTGAGGACTTCAAGCCTGGGATGTGGCTTCTCAGTTCGCTCTAAGAGGCTACTCTGAAGAGGTAGGGGAGGAGCCAGGATATATAGGAATTTGTGCAACAAAGATGAGGCAGTCAGAACATCAAAAGATTACTGCTAATTAAAGAAAACCAGATATCTCAAGTTAGGAAATTTTGCACTTTTCTATGTATGGGAAGATTCAAAAGTTTGGGCTCACTGAAATCATTCCTTTGATATGCACCTTAGGTTTCTAGGACCAGTATCCTGTGCTTCCCGTCTTGAGTTTCCTCAGGAGGCACCGTTGTGAGTGACTGCAGAGGCTGGGGGCTTGTCAGCGGGCAGCCTGCTTGTCTCCATCCTCAGTTCCCTCCGGCTCACTGTGGGGGCAGGGATAGTGGCTGATGACTTGATGGCTGCAGCGTCATTTGTTTACTGATATGGAAGCAATAATTTTCATTCACAGAAACAATAAAGAGAAAACAAAGGGGAAAATTTTTCCTTGTGATGAGAACTCAGGATTTAATCTAACAACTTCCTGTATATCATAGTGCAGCATTAGCTATAGTCATCATGCTGTACTTTACAACTCTAGTACTTAAGTATCTTATGACTGGAAGTTTGTACCTTTTGGCCACCTTCCTTCAATTCCCCTCCTGCCACACTCTGCCTCTGCTTAACCACAAATCTGATCTCCTTTTCTATGAGTTTGGTTTTTCTTTTTTTAGATTCCACGTATACATGAGATCATACAGTATTTATCTTTGTCTGACACTTATTCACTTAGCGTAATGCCTTCAAGGTCCATCTATGTTGTTGCAAGTAATAGGATTTCCTTGCTTTTATGGCTAAATAATATTCTATTATATGTGTGTGTGTGAGTGTGTGTGTGTGTGTGTGTGCGCACACATACATATATATATATATATTACAACTTCTTTATCTGTTTATCCATTGATGGACACTTAGGTTATTTCTATGTCTTGGCTATTATAAACGTTTATAATGTTTCCATGAACATGGAGTTGCAGATGTCTTTTTGAATTAGTGTTTTTGTTTCCTTTGGATATACTCCTAGATGTGGAATTGCTAAATTATATGGTAGTTCTATTTTTAATTTTTAAAGGATCTTCCATACTACTTTCCATAGTGTCTATATCAATTTATAGTCCCACCAACAGTGCACAAGGGTCCCTTTTCTCCACATCTACTCCAGCATTTGTTATCTTCTGTGTTTCTGATAATTGCTATTTTAACGGGTGTGAAGTGGTATTTCCTTGGGGTTTTGGCTTCCTTTTCCATAATGACTAGTGATGCTGAGCGTATTTCTTGTACCTATTGGCCATTCATATATCTTTTTTTTTTAAATACCAATTCAGGACCTTCGCCCATTTTTGAATTAGATTTTTTGTGAGGTTTTTGTTACTTGTTTTCTTTTGTTTTGTTTTTTTCTTGTTGAGCTGTATGGGTTCTTTATATAGTTTTGATTTAACCCCTTATCAGACATGAGATTTACAAATATGTTTCCCATTCCATAGGTTGTCTTTTCACTGTGCATGAGCTTTATATTCAGTCAGTTTCACTTGTTTATTTTTTATGTTATTGCTTGTGCTTTATGTATCATACCCAAAAAATTATTACTAAGGCCCATGTCAAAGAGCTTTATTCCAATGTTTTATTCATGGTTTCAGGTCTTACTTTTAAGTCTTTAATGCATTTTTAGATAATTTTTGTGAGTAGAGTAAGATTTGGGCTCAGTTTCATTCTTTCAAACATGTGAATATCCAATTATCCTGACACCATTTATTGAAAAGTTTGTCTTTTCTCCATTGATTATTCTTAGTTCTCTGGTCAAATATTAGTTGACCATGTATGCTTAGGTTTATTTCTGGGCTCTCAATTTTCTTTCATTGGTCTATTTGTCCTTTTTTATGCCAGTACCATACTCTTTTGCTGACTATAGCTTTATAGTATAACTTGAAATCGGGAAGTGTGATGTCTCCTGCTTTTTTTTTTCTTTCTCAGGATATCTTTGGCTATTCAGGGTCTTTTGTGGTTTCATATAAACTTTAGGAGCTTTTTTTCTACTGAAGTTAAAAATGTCATTGAAGTCTTGATATTGCATTGAGCCTGTAGATGGCTTTTGGCAGTATTGACATTTTAACAGTATTAATTATTCCAATCCATGAACGTAAGATACCTTCCCATTTATTTGCATCTTCTTTGATTATTTTCATTAATGTATGATAGTTTTCAGAGTAGAGATCTTAAACTTTCTGGTTTAATTTATTTCTAAATATTTTATTGTTTTTGATGCTATTGTAAATGAGATCAATTTCTTTCTTTTTTGGAAAATTCATTGTTAGTGTATTGAAACACTGCTAATTTTTGTATGTTATTTTGTATTCTGCAACTTTACTGAATTCATGATCAAATCTAACAGCTTCTTTGGGTAGAGTCTAGGATTTTCTGTATATAAAATTATATCTTTTGTGAATAAAGACATTTTTACTTCTTCCTTTCCAATTCTGATACTTCTCATTTCTTTTCTTGCTTGATTGCTCCAGCTAGGACTTCTAGTACTATGTTGAATAGGAATGGTGAGAGTGGCACCTTTGTCTTATTCCTGATCTTAGAGAAAAAGATTTTAACCTTTCACCATTGAGTAGGATGTCAGCTGTGGACTTGTTGTATATGGTCTTTATTATGTTGAAAAATGTTCCTTCTATGCCTAATTTGTTAGGAGGTTTTTGTTTTTGTTTCTGTTTTTTTTAATCATTGAATGAGTGTTGAACTTTGTCAAATGCTTCTTCTGTGTCGATTAAGATTATCATATGATTCTTTTCTTTTATTCTATTAATGTGAAGTATCAGATTGATTGATTTGTATATATTGAAACATTTTTACATCACAGGGATAAATCCCACTTGATCATGGTGAATGATCCTTTAAATGTGCTGCATAATTTGGTTGGTTAGTATTTTATTGAGAATTTTTGTATCTGTATTTGTCAGAGATATTGGCCTGTGCTTTTCTTTTCTAGTAGCATCCTTTTTTGGTTTTGGTATCAGTATAATGCCAGTCTCCTAAAATGAGTTTGGGAGTGCCCTCTCCTTTTTGATTTTTTGGAAAGAGTTTGAGAAGAATTGGTGTTAATTTTTCTTTAAGTGTTTGATAAAATTCACCACTGATGCCATCTGGTCCTGAGCTTTTTTTCGTTGCGAGTTTTTTGATTACTGATTTAATCTCCTTGAAAGTCATTGGTCTATTCAGATTTACTATTTCTTCCTGATTCAGTCTTGGTAAGTTGTGTGATTCAAGATTTTTTTCCATTTCTTCTAGGTTGTCCAGTTTGTTGGCCTATTATAGTTGTTCATAGTAGCCTTTTATGATCCTATGAATTTCTATGGTATCTGTCATAATGTCTCCTTTTTTCATTAATAATTTTTGTTCACTTGGGTCTTTTCTCAAAGAACCTTGATTTTGTCTTTTCCAGGTAAATATTCAGCAGTGAAATTTTTGGATCATACAGTAGTTCTGTTTTTAATTTGGGGGGAAACTCCGTACTGTTTTCCATAGTTTTTGTAGCAATTTACATTCCCACCAACAGTGCATAAGGGTTTCCTTTTCCTCGCATCTTCACCAATACTTGCTATTTCCTGGGTTTTTTGGATAATAGCTATTCTAACTGGTATGAGGTGATATCTTGTATGGTTTTGATTTGCAACTACCCTTCTTTTCTTTTAAAATGATTCTTATATTTATTATTTCCTTTTCATTTCTACTGTCACTGCTTTTATTAACTAAATGCTATTTTAACCACTTTCCCATGTTCTTTCTTTCCTACTCAATGGTCCTCTGTAATTTTCCAAAAATACTACTTAAAGTATGTCCCTGCCCTATAAAACCTTCAGTGATTCTCGATTGTCTGCAGGCACTACCCATTCTAGAACTGGAAATATTCCTTAACACTCAAGTTAACAATACTTCATAATTTTATAAAAGACCCTACTGGTTTTAACCATTTGGGGTGACTGGGGAATTCTTCAAGTTGGAAAAAATAAAAAAAGGAGGAGAGTATGGCCCAGATTTATTGGAATGGTGGCTTTAAAATGGCATAATAAATGAATTAACAAAACCAAAGAAAGAATTTAAGAGAGAAAGGGAGTATCTCCATTCATGGTCTTTAAAAAGCCTCCATTAGATTGTATCTTAGTATTTATTTACTCTCTACTGTCTCCAGTCTATATGGGCTTATTTATCTTCTAATGTTTCCTACTGCCTAAATCAAAAGCAACTTCTGTCAGTTTATTTCAGTTCACACACACACACACACACACACACACACGCACACACACAACTGGGAGCCTATCTTACAATGACTTGTAGAAATTTAGCCATTAGTCAGTCTCATCATATGACTATGGAATAAAATTACTCATAAACTTGCCTGCAAGCAAGGAGAGGCTGGTGAAATAAACTACTTATTATGTTTCACTGAAGAGAAAATTCTAGGATTACTAATGTCCCTCGCAGCATCAGTTGGCATCACAGATAGTCATGGGAGAAAATACGTAATTCAGATGGAAATGTATTTCTGGTTTTTTGCTAAGCTATCTCCTCAGGTATTTCTATATTTTAGCCAGGGCATTTTCCTTGTGAAATCAGGAGGGACATGCCATTCTAGGCACTCAGAACACAGATGCCAAGTTTCTCTATATGCTTTTATATATGGGTTAAATATTCAGGCTAGGCCTATGCATAGTCAGGGTAAGGAAAAGGATCCAAAGAAACTAAATTGGTGAGTGTGTTGCATTTAAGGACTAAAAGCCACTAGATCTAGAAAACACTCCCAATTCTGTCAGTATAGAGGAGTTATCTATTCTGAAATACAGGTATACCTCGTTTTATTGTGTTTCTGTTTACTGTACTTCCCAAACTTGAGTTTTTTACAAGTTGAAGATTTGTGGCAACCTTGTGTTGAGCAAGTCTATCAGCACCATGTTTCCAACACTGTTTCTCACTTTGTGTCTCTGTGTCACATTTTGGTAATTATCACAATATTTCAAACTTTTAAAAAATTATTCTTATATTTATTATGGTGATTTGTGATCAGTAATCTTTGATGTTACTGTTGCAAAAAGATTAGGACTTGCTGAAGGCTCAGATGGTGGTTAGCCATTTTAACAATAAAGTATTTTTTAATTAAGGTATGTATATTTTTAGACATAATGCTATTGCACACTTAAAAGACTATGGTATAGTGTAAACATAACTTTTATGTGCACTGGGAAATCAAAAAATTTGTGTGACTCACTTTATTGTGATACCTGTTTTCTTGTGGTGATACGGAACCAAACCTGCAATATCTCCAGGGTTTGCCTATAGTGATATTTTATTGAGTTTTTCTAGATGTGGAATCAACTATAATATCTAAACCATTTTGCATTCATTAAGCAATGATATATTATATTCTTAATAGAATATTATATTAAATACACTCAGTATAATATTATATTCATTTTTCCAGTCCCTACACATTTGTTCAGAGTTTCATTTTTATAAAACTCTCACATTTTCTATCTGTACAAAATCTGTTTTATCTCTCTACATCAATTATTGATAAGTGAATTATATGGGAGAACAGCATTCACTGCAAAATCTAGCTATTTTAACATTCATTTCCAGGATTTTGGCATTTGAAATATAATATGCTATTTTTAAATACTAAAACACCAGTAATATATCACTAAAAAATCAGGATTTTTAAAAATTTTTGTTTAATATTTTATTAGTTTAGGTAATACTAACTACCCAAACAAATAAAACCTGAGTCTTAGTGACTGAATTCAATAGAAGTTTATTTCTTAATCAGATAAAACCCATTTGACAGTAAGAATGTCTTCTAAAGTCAACCCAGGCATTGATATCCAGAAACCACACTCACTCTTTAATGTTATTCCCTGGAATTAACACAGAGCAGTGAGAACTAGTTCCATGGCTCCATCAGGTTTCCAGGGACCTGGGGAATGTAGTTCCTGTCTAGGCAGCTGCTTCCTGGCAGCGATTCTACAGCATGAAACAGGATCACAGATCTTCATTGTTCAGCTAGCTCTTTCTGCCACAATACCCTTATTTAGGTGTTTAGGCAAAATCTGAGCACTCAGTTATTTACACCTTAAAAGATCAGTGACTCACTGGAATTGTGAAAAATGATTCATATTTGCATAGATTACAGGTTTAGATAGATATATAGTTGTATTACCAGAAGTTTTCATTGGAAGAATAATTTTCTTGAATTTGAAGCCTTCCGAAACTAGTCTGGAAATTGACATAGGTGGTCCACCTACACAAGATAAAACTGAAGAAAATGAAGAAATTTGGATTTTCTTTTAAATATGTACAGTCCATTATGAGTTTTAAAATGTTTTTTAATAAATATCTCATTCAAGTTATAAAGTAAGGGAGAGGTTATTTAAAGATGAAATCAAAAGAAAATATATGGAACTAGTGCAGGGGTTGGGAAACAAACTATGGCCAGTAGGACAAATCTGGCCCACAGGCTATATTGTAAATAAAGTTTTATTGAAACAGAGTTACACCTATTCACTTACATATTGCCTATGCCTGCCTTTACATATTACTCTTGACAATATTATAATAGCAGAATTAAGTAGTATGCTCTGCAAAGCTGAAATATATGCTATCTGGCCCTTAATAGAAAAATGTTGCTGACCTCTGTGCTACAGGAATAATTGTCTCTTTACCTGTCCACCAGCTCATGTAAAGGCAGGAGCAGGTTTATCAGCAGCTAGAAACATTTGCCCAAAATACTCTTTCAGTTGAATAATGACATGTTTGACTCACTTTGTTTTTAATCTCACCCTTTTAAAAAAAGGTCAAACAGTATTATTTTATTTTCATTTTTAATGATTGATTAAATTCTCTTCATTTTAGACAATAATTAGCATGTTACTTTGAGAATATATTAATTATTTTATCCAATAACAATTTATATTAGAAAGATAACATACTTTAATACATAGTAAATTTATGTTTTTATTTTTAATTTGTAATATAGTTATCCTTTTTGCATTTAAATAGTACTAGATATGTAGTTCAATATAATATAGATTCTATTCGGAGTATCTTTTATTCTCATTAAGCTTCAGTATTTCAGTCACTGGGAAATTCCTTCTATTCCATTGAGATGAATGTTCAAATTAAAGTTAAAGAAGAGGTTAATCAACTTACTTTGAAGTCACCTATCCATTCATACACTGAGTCTCTGACAAACATATACACCTCTTTTAGGAAACTTCTGGAAATGATTGGTATGCAAAAGCAGTGGACACTGAATGAACGGAGGGTCTGGGGATAGAGACCAGAGCTGAGTTGTCAGTGTCTTCCCTTGTAAGAGATGGATATGAGAAAAGCTTATCGGTAGTGGTTGTTACTTACAGTGACTACAGGGACAAATGGAAGTTCAGATTCAGATTTTAATTAACTAAACAACCTTGAAAGGTATTTCAGTTTTTCTCTCTAAGCTTTGGTTTCTTTGACTATTGCAGAAAGAACAGACTAGTGGTTTCTCATATACGTTAAATCTAAGTTTATAGATATGTAGATATGTATATTAAAAGTCATGCTTGCTCTTTTAGACAGATAAGGTAGATGATAGATAAATAGATACATAACAGGTGATAGATCTTCCCTCATAACAGGTGGCTCTGAGAAAGGGAGATCAGCAGTGAGTGTTGTACATAATGATTGCAAGAAGAAGTAGAAAGTGAACTGGCATGAAAGGCCAGGGCTTTAGTGTTCTGAAGTTCAGATTCTGACTTTATGTATGAATAAACAAACAAACAAACAAATAAATAAAGAGAGGTGGGGTGGTGGAGAAAGTGAGAGTGTGAGAGTAATGGCGAGAATGCCTTGGAAACCTTTTCCCCTCCACAGCCTTGTAAAACATACAATACAAATCCAGTGACTGAAGTGGAGGATGAGGTCTAGGTCCCCATCTTCTAGTCCATCCATTTTTTCCATTGCTTTTAAGGCTCTTTTTAGGAATCTCTAATGGAAAGCAGCATTTGAAAACTACTTTCAAAAGTAGTATCTAACCTTCTACTTTTTACATTGTTTAAAGTCCCTCTTTGTTAGGTGAAACATTTCTTGACTTTTTATTCTTTTTCATCTCCTACCCTTCCCCTAGTTTCTTCAGTACTTCTTCTTTTGTTTCTTTAACTCTTTCATGCCCTGCATTTTGAAAGCTCATCTATGATAATACTGACTCCTTGAATTTTTATTTACTTTTAAATTCATCTAGTGGGGTCTTACCAGCAAAGTGTAAGGCTCTCATTTCTCCCTGCCCCCTAGTATGATGCCTTATTAACCACTGTAGTATGTTGAAAACTTACAGACATTGGAAGGAGGTGTGGCTTGATCCACCACTCTGTACTGTATCTCCAGCCTGATGTTGGGCATGAGTATGGGGAGTAGTCTAAGTCTACACACTTAAGTGCTGTGAAATATACACCCAATACTCCTGTAAGATTTCACTTTCCATATTACATTTTACATTAGTCATAGAGATGGTGCTGGCTAGTCAAATTGTTTAATGGCATGGTAACCTGTACCTTTTGCCCCTTGCCTAGTTCTTTCATTATTTTGTGTGTGTAGTTGTCTGGCTTATGAGAACCCTTAACAGTATCCATTGCAGTCAGACAAATAAAATTCTTGCATTCTTCTACTGTAAAGAGTTCTGATAATTATCACTCATCCCTGAGAAGTGAATGATCCCCCATGGAACATTCTAGATCTTGAAATAGCAATTTTGCATTTTAATGGGATTTTGCTGGATATGTACTCCTAGCTTATAGTTGAACCATGATGCACTGCAGCTCAAAATATTTCCTATTAGGGTATTTGAAAAAGATTAAAGAAAGTCACTAAATATAGTGGGTATTCAAAATTTGGAAATGGAAACAGAAAAAAAGTGTTCATGTGTGTGTGCATGAAATGATAAATCATATTTATCAGAGAAGATAAGTGAACTTCAACCTCAAGATAAACTCAGCTGAGATGCATCAATACCATGAAAGGTCTACTAAGCAGTCCTGATTCTTATTTGTACATTACTGTCAGGTAAAACACAGACCATATTACAGCATTTGAGATCCCTCTATTGACTAAATTGCTTACCTATAGTTACTTCTCAGAAACCATAAAATCAGTTGACATATTAAAAACAAAATGCTCCATTTTGGTAGTTTGGAAATATCTGTAGGGTCCTAAAAGTTAAACTGTTGTCTTTACGTAAGGTTGTTACCAAAGGCTATTCAATAGTGCAGTATGCTGTATTTTTACTTCAGTGGTGAAGATACATGGTCCATCCATATTATCTCACTAGTTGTTCCTTAGAGTGATGGCCTTTATTTATAAGATAAGTAACTGTGAAGAGAGCTTTAGTCTTTGACTAGAGGATAGGATAAAACTATCAGGCCTTTACATGACAAAATGAACTTTGGCTACATTAAAAATTTCTTACAGTAAGAGATTTATATTTCTGGCTACGGTGAACTAATTTGTAAAGACTAACCTTTCCTCCTGTAAGAATTAGAAAGGCTAGATAAAACAAAGAGAAATCCATTTGAATGCACTGGGGAAAATACAAAGTCAGCAAGGACTAGCAAAGCTAAGATCTTGGAGAAATACTGGAAAGAAGGGGATAACAGAGAGGCGAGTCTAATATTCAGTTCTGCTTTTTCCTTCCCAGTGTTTACTCATTCATAAAAGTGGCCAAGGAGCTAAAAAGCTAAGCAGACTTTATTCACTCTTCTAAAGTACAGGAGGCAAAAATCAGAGTTAGCTGTCAAGGTGAGATGCCTGGGCTTTTAGTTGGGATTTCCAAAGATGCATTTTATGAGAGCAAGAATGAGAGAGCCATGGAACATCTTATGAGAAAGGGCCAATCAGAAAACTTATCAGTCGTCTTAAAACTGAAACCTAGCTTTAATTAGCTCAAACACAGATTGGATTAATACATTTTATTCATAGCCTAAAAAATGTTAAAAATAAAAACCAAAAAATTAAATCCTTGATAGAAGAGAACAAAATCTTTCAGAGTCTCAAAATACCTCTACAGTTTTTCACACATAGTTATTATCAGTTGGTCAAAAGTATCCATACCTAGCAAGAGGCATTGCCAAATGACAAAAAATTATGGGAATACGAGTGACAGTAGGAGGACACCCACAGGAGATACAGACTTTGCAGTTATTAAGTACCAACTTTTAAATAACCATGATAAATATGTCCAAGAATATAGATGACAAGATAGGGAATCTATTAAAAAATCAAAGGAAAGTTATAGAATTGAAAATTATAATAACCATAACTAAGAACTCAATATACGAATGTAATAGAAGATCCAACAAATCCTTGTCTTTCACCACTAAAATATGTTTTGTGAGTACCAGGGACTCTCTTATCCCTCTGCAACATCTAAAATAATGCCTGATAAATGACAGATATTCAACAAATATTTTTTAAATGAATAAATTAATGATAGATTGCCAAGAGGCAAATAAAGTGGCATACCTTTTCTTAAGGCCAGAGTTGTAAGCAAGGAGATGAGAAAGAAAAGACATGGGCAAAAATATTTGTTGGCAGAAGGTCAGCAATAGATGAAGATGAGAAAGAGCTGCAGATTCATAGATCAAGCTTTCACTCAGTTTGCTGTCTTATTCTCCCAGTTCTTCCCATGATAATGAGACTTTTAGTTGGATATAGGGAAAAATAGTTGAAGGCCAACTGTGGTTATGCATCTGCTATACAATCATGGGCTGCCCAGAAGAAAGAGTGAGTTACTAAGTTGGTTCAAACCTCAAGAGGAAATAGACAGAACCGGTAAGTGCCATGCTAAACCTTTCCGCATTCAGATAGTTCTCTTCCCTGAAACTCCTACTAGGGTATTGTGGGACAATCCTTAGAATCCTCTACAGCCCAGAGGAGCAGAGTTTACAGGAACCACTTTCATTTCGAAGGAAATAAGCTGTCTCAATTTAGGCAGTAGGCAATACAGCTTTGTAATACTTGTGTTTTCAAAATTAGATGGTATTTAAAAGGAGCCATCATAATTGGAAAAGAAGGCAGGAAAAAAGAAAAGTGAGGAGGACCAGTAGCAACCAGGTAGCCCAGGCAGTTTATAGGCAGTGGTTCTAACTTCAGGACCTTCTATTCCGGCTTCTCTATAAATACTTTGAGATGAGATCAGGCGCGTTCAGGGTGGTATGGCCGTAGAGTAAATATTTTCAAATTAATAGTAAGAAGGAAAGAAAAGGATTAGCTTTAGCTACAAAGTAGTTAGACCATAAGGAAATGTTGAAAAAAAAAAAAAAAAAAGGCTGAAGTTAAGTATCTCCAAGAGCATTTCCTAGTCTCTAGCACACAGACTTTTTTGAGAACTTCCTCCATTGATGTATAGTGATCATTCTTAGATGGGCTCACCATTTTAGCCTGCTGCTTGGTTTCTTAACTTTGATTATCAGTTCAGTGTTAGTATTGTGTCTGTGAGGCTGCTGCAGGCTATCTACTGTATACCTCAGCTGGATCAAAATAGAAGAGTCTGAATGGACATCGTTGAAAAGCAAATCCAGGGGTCCGATGAGAGGAGACATGTTGGGGCCATGGCCAGCAAGACATTCCTAGAAGAGACACCAGAATCCCAGCAATCCAGTATATGAGGGCACAGTCCCCAGGGCAGTCTGAGGTGAAGGCTAACTAGAACGAAAACTGGCCAGGGGCAGGAACTCAGATTATGCAAGGGCAGTCTAGAACATGCTCCTTCATTTACAGACACTAGTGCTCTTTGCTAAGTTCTGGGAGTGACCTCTTCAAACCCTGTTCAAAGGGGCCCCCCCTCTCTTCATTATATGTTTTATAATACAAAAGTCACATTGGGGAGTTGAATCCTCTCTCAATCAGTCCCATTCCCAAACGTTATATAAAGCAATTAAAAGAACACTTGGAGGCCTGTGAAAATATTATTGCTTTCCAGAGTTCGAGTAATTATTTTTGCTTAGCTTTATCTGTGATTTTGCATAGTCCCAGTTATAAGAGGTATTGTTTTAATTACAGAGAAAATGACTCTTTTCATTGAGACATGGCAAGAGAGGAGGGAGAAGTTAGTGACAGTGGCTTGAAGGATTATAGACAACTCTTTGTTAAAATGTATGCAAAAGAACACACATACAATGCACACATATAAATACATATACACACAGTGAAATACAAGTGATTCTACTAGAGCCCATTAGCTATTTATTTTATTCCTTTAAAACAGTGCCTTGCAATCCAATAACACACTATGAAACTAGGTAAGGGGGCTGTTTTTTGTCACTCAGTGTGTCATGGTATAATTTTACCTATCATTATTTCAGCTGAAGGTGGCATTTAGGAGTTCATTAGTGATTAACAGAGCCCTCCATTGCTCAGAGATGATCTTAGATATTTAAGGAAAGCATTTAGTTTAGACTGACAGTTTTTCTACCCTTAGGATGTCTCTAAAACAAACAAACTAAAAAGTTATGGTGAATTCTATTAAGAAATGTATATTTCATGTAAATTTGCCATAAGCTGTAAGCGGCCATGACAATAAGACATAGCTCTCTCTCGCCCAGAAAGCTTCATTTCCCTATCAAAAGAGAGCAGTGCTTGCAAGGTCTGAGTAGAAGACTCCTACCATTTTTCAGCACCGTCACTCTCTTTTTATGTTTTGTTCATAATGGCAACTGTCTGGCTTGATACATTGGTTCTGATGCTTTCACCTGCTTGTTGTCATTCAGGTGCTAAATGAGGAGGATGAATATGGATAATTCTTTCAGGAGTGCATTAGAATGACCCATCTTGGCATATTTTATGACATATCCCACCAGACCCTGATTATTTTGTGAAGTTGGCATTCAAGTTATACTGGTTGGCTTTTGATAGCTTTTGCCAACTTCCTCTGAGCATATGATTAATCAGTACAATAAAATGGGACACTCTAAAATGCAGGATTGATGCATGGGTAAGGATTTTAAAACTTTCATTCCTTTATCAGTCATTTGAGACAGTTTTAGTGTCTCGTTACTGGAAAGTATTTTAGGAAATCTTTCCCTATTTGATCACTGTTGCCAGTATTGTATAGCCTCTCTGGGGAGAAACGAATCTTTTGATTTTGATAAAGTTTCTTTCTTCCAGAGTGAGGATGGAGTGTTTTCTTCTTTGTCGGGTGCCTTTTCATAGGTAATTGAGAGAAACCAATAGTAGCTGGGAAATCTTAGGCCAAATTAGTTTAAAGGGTCTCTTGAGAACGAATCATGGGATTAAAATTGGAGACCACTCTTCTATATATATGCCTGCAGCAGGCTACCAGGAAATATATATTGAAAGTTGGAAATCTACAGTTGTTTTCATTCATTCATTTATTTCATAAATTCTTAGTGAGCCCTATATGTCAGGGGCTATGATAGAATTGATGATACAAAGTCAATAGAGCCCTTGTCCTTACAATACTTACAATTTAGTTGTGGAAAAGATACAAGAATATATGCAAAATGTGCATTCAATCTTAGAGCATCAAGTTAAATACAATCTGAGTTTAAGGGATACAAGAAAAGTTTCATAGAAATCAACTGATAATTATTCAAACCTTAAAACTCTACTTTCAGTAAATGCCTTAGCAAAGATCATGGCTTAGTGTTGATGACTCTAAACCAAGAATCAGCAAATGCAGACCAGACCAGACCAGCTCACATAGGAAAAAAAAAAGTATATATTACAGAAAAGAAGATTGAGGTTGGGCTGTTATTTTCTTAGTCACATCATTTAAAAGTTATTGTCATTTCCTTACTGTGAAGAATTTTGAGTTTTATATAAGGATACACTGTATGTCTTTAAATTTTTTTTTAAATTTTAGGTATGTCGATTGGAGTCTGTATACTTTTCTTCTTTAAGATAGTTAAGCCATTTTCAGAAAATTATTTTTGTCTTCTTTGTACAGTGCCAAGTTAAAGAATCCTTCAGCTACAATGTGTATATACTAGGACCTGGTGAACAACCTTAACTAGTAAGATCAAAATTCTGGTTCCCAGTGGCACCATTTGCAGAACCACATCTCGTGTCCAAAGGTCAAATATTGCCAAGGCAGGACAGAACCATCATGGGTTTCCATTCTAACAAGGCCTCTTAGTGGGGGAGAAATGAAAGAGGATCCACAGAGGTACAAGAAAAGGTACAAGAAGATTCAGAAGTTTCTGAGGTTTTAGGGTATTTTATCATATTTTGGTACTTCTCAGCAGAAGTAGCAATACTGGATCACCAAGACAATGTTGTATGTCTCTTCAAAGATCTCTTCATGTTCATCTTCTCTCTTACTATTGGTAACACAAAGGAGTGATTGTGTTGGTGAAGCCCTTAGTTCCCTATAATTTCTATCTGTGTCCCCAGAGTCACCCTCAATAACATACTATCTGAGTAAAAGTATATTTGTGTGCAGAGTTACAATATAATTCCAATACCTATACCTCTTCCCAAATGAATTTGGCCCCTAAGTGCCCCTTAAGTATTCTTGCTTCTTACTTCCTGTCCCCCTACCCCTCAGTCAGGGCAATGAATGAGGACTGAAAAGAATAAAACATGGGAGGTGGACAAGGCATACGTACCCTGTGCTCCCCTCCCCTAGCCTCAATGGATTGCATGTGATAAAATGAACACAGAGAGTAGCCTGTGAAGGAAAAACAAGTCACCCAAAGGCAACTTTTGTGAACAGTAATAGCAGTCAGCGTTTATTTATTTAACACTTACTAGATTCCAGTTACTGTTCTGTTTATTTTAGTACATGTTAGCACTAATCCTTAGCTTATTTAATTCACACTTGCACCCTCAGTAAGTGAAGGAGCCAAGATTTGGGCCTGGGTAGTCTGACCTTGGAGCCACTGTCTTATACCTGGAGAGCAAGCTCCTTTCAATACCACCATCTACTCTTTCTAGAGATTCAGAGGGGGTCCAGAACAATCACCCTGACTTGTAATATGTTAGAGGCAGCTTCAGCTTTAGATGAGGGGATTCTTTGGATCCCCTTCTCTCAAGTCTTTGAATTTGACTGGTAATTTGATGTTTAAGAGGAAGTCAGTGCTGGTGAAAACCAGTTGTGTCTAGACGATAGAGAAGTCTCTATTTTCTTAATGCTCTGTTGAACAGATTACAAAGTTAAAACTGTTTAATTGCCAATTTTGTAGATCAAGAATTCAAACAGAAGGCCATTTTGAGAACCAAAAACTCTGCGATGATTATGAAGTAGTTTGAAAATATGGAATAGGACTATATGTACCTTCACCTTGCCCTCCAGATGCTACTGGATTTAGACAAGGAAATCCTTGGGGACAGACTCACTCCTTGCTTGTGGAGGATCAGTTTATCAACATGAAATTAATTTCATCTACACCTGTTCATTTCATGGGGAGACTGAGACTGAGCAGATAATCTCTGCAGACTGCCAGAGGTAAGATGCTGGTGAATGTTTGATTTCTTTTTTATTTTCCGCAAAAAGTAATAAATGGAGGTGTCTAAAATGAATATACAGTGTTCAAAACAGAAGCTTGGAGACTTCTTTGATAAGCAGAGGCTGACTTACTAGAAGCAAATACACGGGGTTCCAAACAAGCTGAGAAACAAAAGCCTGGGTTTCTTTGCCCAGTTAAAGTTACATTTTGAAAGAAGCAACCATAACTGGTAAAACACCCCCCCCCCCCAATCCACAGGGAAAAGATGTCTGATACCAACTATCCTCAGTTTTCTGGTCTTTTGAGTTCATTTTCCAAATCTATACACTAAGACAGCTCAGAATACAGTAGAAAAAATGCGTCCAGGGAAGAAATAAGTGCATTGGGGAACTGAATGAAAATGATAAAAAATCACTCACACTTCTTTATTGAAATAATTAAATACAAAGTGGATTGGAGAGTGGCAGATGAATTCTAATAGTAATTGAATTGGCACTTAGGAGTTATCTTATCTGCATTGCCACAATTCAAAACTCCCACAGTGTTTTCTCTCAGTCCACATCATATTAATTGTGCCTCTCATCCACCATCTTTCTGACGAGCGAAGTAGTTAATATGCGTGGCAAGGTGTCCAGCTATCTTAGAGGGGTCAGGTAAGTGGTGACTCCATCCCTCATGAAAATGGCATCCGTTTCTCTAGTGCACAGGAAACAGCTAACACACATACCCATAGACTTTCCCTTCCTGCTTCTTGAAAGGAACAAAGGTTTCTGTGTTATAAAGCCTGGAGGGGCTCAGAGAAGCTGCGCCCCCGGAAGCGCGTCAGTCTCGCCTCCTGCCCGGGACTCGCTCGGCCGCCAACGTCTTGCGAGCTTGTCCTGCTTTCTCGGTTTGCGAGAAAATCTTAGCGCTTGATTCTTGTCAACTCCATCTCCAAAAGTATTTGGCTGACCACAGTTGTCTCTTCTGTGTGTATCTTCAGGGGTCCCGACTAGGGCATGTTGTTCCTGCAGAATACTTGTTGATAGTCTATCTGAAAATGGATTTTTGTTATAAAATTATTTCTAGTGTAATAGTTCTAGTACACTTTGTTTCATTTCATGGAGAAGAGAACATTATTAACCCAGGCTTAACAACCAGTCAAAGTATTCTGCCTCTAGTCATCATCACTTTGAGGGAATGTAATGACTGATGGTTCCTACAGTATACAGGTACTTTCCAGTCTTGACTATATGGGCCAGTTTTTTGTTTTGTCATAGGATTATACATTGAGAAGACTGGAATTGAGGAATGAGGAATCCCTTCTCTCTTCTGCTTGTTTAGCAAAAATAAGGGTGGAGAGGATTAATTAAAAGTTTAACCTAAGGCCAATTAGTAAATTAATTGCTAGGAAAGAAAGAGCAAACAGAGATGGTAAGAAACACCATCTATGGAACTGACCTATAGCTTTATCCACCCTTTGTCTATGTGTTCCTGCAGTTACTCTTATTCATTGTCAAAGTAATATCATTGTCTAGCAAAAAATGCTGGATACACAATCCTTTGGATCATGTTTCTGAGGTTTCCTTTTATACAATAATTTCATTTTTGTATGGTAGGGAATGCGATATAATTTTCAACCATTAAAATCATAGCCTTGAATATTAATTATATTGTCTCTCCAGTCATCCAGCAAGTGACCCAGTGATACTAGGATAGCACATGGAAGGTTTTGGTGGACTATATTTTGTGAGGCATTGCCTCAGGGGTCAGTGTAAGAGATCATAGCAACTATTGGGTAGAAGATAGATATGAGCATACTAGTTGATTTTTTTCAACATCAACTTTGTATCCCTATTACTACAACTACTTAACTAGAGATGTCATTCTCTGCCATTGTTATTTGACTCATCAATCTTTCTGTCTTGTCTATTATCCTTAGTTTCTGGCCAGACTAAGGTGAGATTCAACCAAGAGTAGATTTTTCAGTCCCCACTGAGACCCTACACTTTGATTTCCTCATTGTGATTTACTAAAATGTGGCCCAGAGTGAGAGACTATGTCTCTAATCTGCCACACAGTAAAATGGTTATTGGAGAGATGTCAGATTGCCCAATACTTTTTTAGAATGAGAAGCACTAATTTCAAGATTTAATTATTCTAATATTTAAAATATCTCTTAATATTTTGGGGTGGTTCCAAAATATGATATAAGGTGTCAGTTTTGGCACTCTTTGACAGAAGGGCTAATCTGCCCTACAGTAAAAATATGATATTGAATTACCTGATTAGATCACCCGTATTTATCAAATTAGGTAGTTATTTACTGAATCTACCTTCTTGCCTAGACTTGATGGGCATGGCAGTCATTGTACAGGCTTCAGTGAGAACAAAACTGTAAATATCATACAGAATGGAAGATTTAACACCAAAAGATGTGATTAACTAAAGGAAATGCATTGCAAGTAGCAGCACAACAGGAAAATCTTTGCAATACTGTGGGAAAAAAATTAAGATGGATGAAAAGTATTAAATTCTACAAATGAGAAGGAAAAAAGTTGTAAGAAAAAAACTTAAATTCTAGTGGAGTAAAATCAGCTTAGTGAAAATTGAAAATGCATGTAATAAAACTAATTCAGGCAGGATATTAATCTTGTGTAAAAAAGATAAAAGCATGTTAAAGCCTGATTGTAAAATATTAATGTGCTAAACCATCATAAAACTTCACATATGCCCTTTAGTGATAGTATTGTTAATGATGATAAAAACTTATTTGCGAATTCTTCTTTTATGAAGTCTGGAAACAGAAAATCTGAAAAACGACTAATGTAGACATCTACTGCGTGTAAAAGATAGGAAATAGTGAAGGTTAATAAGGTTCAGGGTGACTGGTCTCTTGACATTTAATTGTGACAGGCCTCTGCAGTCTGTGAGTAAGTGATTCAGGGTGAAAAAGTAGGGTTTGCACCCTGATAAAACTGGGGTAATCTTAACTCTGTTCCTAATTTACTTTCTGATGGCCCAGTATGCTCTTGGAATTACACTTACCTTGGTCCACTGCAAAACTATAAGGCACCTACATTCCTAGACTTTCTCTTTCCACTGAAGCCCTATTTTATGAAAGCAAAAAGAATTGTATCCAGTTCTACTTTGCTTTTGTGTTATTGTATTATATTATATTCTGAGTTGTAGGGCTAGATTCGCTGAAAACTTGTGGTAGCTCAGGGCACTGGTTTTGTATAATAGGGAAAGCAGCGTAATATAGCAGAAGGAACTGAACTAGACTTGACTTGAAATCAGCTTGACCTGTATGCAAATCATTGTTGTACTATTTACAATGGAATGTTGATTAGTTTATCAAACCTCTCTGGGTCATGCATACTTCATAGGAAAAACACATACACACAAAAAGGGGGTTATAATCCCTATTTTTTACATGTTTTTTATGAAGGTCTATATTAATGTTTTTAAAGTTTCTGTTGTGCTACATATGCTCCAGTGTAATAATTATTAAAAGACTTTCTATTACTAGGGTTTTCTCTACTCACAAAATTCTACTGGCTGACCTCCCTCACAGTACATGTGTATTCCACATTTCAAGATTCATGCATCCATTTTTATGTAACTGGAATGCTTTTCCTCTCCCCCTATGTTTAAGTAAATCCTATGCATGTGTTAAGGTCCAAATTGTATCCCACTTCTTCCATGAGGCATTTTCTAGCTGCTTCATCTCACAGTGATCAATCTCTGGACTTTCTGTTCCTTTTCTGGACTCCTGTTATAATTATTTTCTCTGCATCTCTGGTTGAATTATGTTTCATTTCCCCTTTGATAGTAGGAACAATGACTTGTACTTCTCTTGTATCTCACCTTCCTCACAATCCTCTAAAATGTTTAGCATGTTACCACAGTCTATAATCTTATTTAATTAAGAGATAAGCCTTAATAAAACATGGTTAGCATGAATAAGCTTAAGACATGCTCTTGTGGTAATGTTATTCTGAAAACTATTTGGATTAAACCATCAATAAATGTAAGTTTTTGTAATATGATAAGATGTTTCTAGATTAGATCAAGAAGCACCTTGGACATGATAGATTAGTAGAAAAAAACTGACAATAAATGAAGTATATTTTTCCGATTTTTAAGTCTTTTTAAACACTCTAGCTTTGGGAACACAGAAAGATACATAGGCCCTGATTCAATTCTCCATTTGACATCATAGATCCAGATTCATATTTTGGTTTTGGTTTATTCTTGCATAGAATATATGTTTTCAGACACAATGACATTTAAATAATCTAATTATGATGCCTGAACCTCTCCTTTTTTTTTTTTTTTAAGGAATGTTTGTTATTGTAAGGCATTGTGAGCTGTTTTAATCAGAGTTCTCCAGAGAAACAAAACCAATAGGTTGGATTACATAGATGAAAGATAGATAAGAGAGAGAGAGAGACAGAGAAAGACAGAGAGAGAGAGAAGAGGAGATTTATTATAGGAATTGACTCACTCAATTATGGAGACAGTAAGGAAGAAATTTGAACAATTTCTTCTCTTTCAAGTCCTTATTCCCTCTTTCATAGTCAGATTTCCTAATTACAGAAGATTACATGTAATGAGACACTTTTCATTATACAAAAAGCTGGCCCAGGCCCATCACACCACTGAAACTTCTTCACTAAAAGTCATCTATGCTTAAAAAAAAAAAAAAAAAGTAAAATGAATGGAAACTTCATAGAACTCAACTTACCTGAATTCTTAGCAATGTTCAACATGGTTGATGACCTTCTCCTTTTTGAAACACTTTCTTCTTTTGACCTCAGTGACACCAAATTCCCCATGTCCCTGGTTGTTCCTTTTACAGACTTCCCTTTCTCTGCCTGAAGATCAAATGTTTATTTTACTGAGAATCCTGTCCTCTTCTTGAATTATGTAATTTTCCCATGGGAAGTCTCATTCAACATTTATATGCTGATGACTCCTAATCCAACAAAAACTCCTTCCTGAATTTCAGACTCAAAAAGCCTAAATGACTTCAGCACATATTTTCCTGCCCTGCTTCAACTTAACATGTTCAAAAGTGAATTTAATATCTTTATCTTTATTAACTCCAAAATCTACTCTTCCTTCTCTGTTCTGTAGCTCGACAACCTGGTTGTCCAAGCTAGCAACTTGGTGACTTCTTAGACTGCACTATTTCCTTCCCTGACCCATGTCCAATCTTTGATTTTTCTGCCTAAAAATTTCCAAGCCTGTCTGCCTCTCTCCATCTCTAATTTTAGGCCTATGTGAGTATTAGTCTGACCAGGAAAAGTGGAGAACTTGAGTCCCCTCACTCTTTGATATATCCTATCACTTCCATATCCTCTAGGACTAAAAGAAGAGTTTTAAAATAATTCCAGATTAGCTATACATATTTTTAAGAGGCACTGCTCTCCTGCACAATTTAGGAAGGCTAACATAAAGCAGCAGCCTAAATTTGAGAATTGGTTAGGCTTGAGGTAAAGCCATATGACCCAGCTGCTCCATACTTTCACCCCACTTACTGCCCCTACCACAGGTCTGATCGTCCTCACCTCTTACTTGGATCCCCTTAACAGCCTCCTAACAAGTATTTCTTCCTCTAGATTTACACCTCCAGTCTACTATTTACACTGTAATTAGACTAATCCATAAGTATTTGGGAATGAAAAAAAGATTGATTATAAGTATTTTAGACATTTTAAAATATGAAATCCCATCCCCCAGTAGGAAGGTTCAGTCACTTCTCAATTAATTGGTTATAAAAAATTTCTAGATGTATAAGTGCCCTTAAAATATCAGAAAGTTCTTTTTCCACCACATTATAGAACAAAACTCTTGTCCCCACTTAAAAACAATGCTAGGTACTACCCTCTTATTTCTTAAACACTTTATTCCATTAGGCCAATTGTTTGTTTCTCTGTTAGGTGTATCAGTTCTAAAGCTAGGGAAAAATTGACAATGACAACATTCTTTCAGTGGCCATATATGTATGTGTGTGTGTATATATACTAACCATATATATAATTATAAGTAATGTATAATTATATAGTCACCAAATACAATATTTATATTATTATATTTTATATAGATATTTATATAAATATCATACATTTATAATTATCATATAGTTATTAAGAATGTCCTCATATATTTCTATAAGTATTGTATATTCACAGCAATTATTTTATAATGTAATATATATAATTATATGGAATTATTATTAAGGATGTTCTCATAGTTCCTCCACAGAGAGGGTTACACTTATATCATGTAGTCTCCTCCATAAGTCTTCATGACATCCCGTTTCTTTTCAGCCCAGTGGAGGGCATATTTGTGAGGAAACTTGTTCTAATTTAGTCTGGGTGCAGTCAGCTTTACAGCCTTTGTGGTTTACCACTTCATGTCCTCCATGGTTGGCACAACCTGGATACATAAAAGCAGGCCTAATAATACTCTCAAGAAATATAGCACACAGTTTTCTAGCCCTACACTAGCTACAACACTATCCAAATGGTTGACTTCTTCGGCTGCTTTATTAATTGCATTTAGCTTTCTTAAATTTCCTACACCACCAAGTTTTAATTAAGAAACTAATGAGAAGATTCAGAAACTAAGCCAACTGTTTTTCTTATTCTGAAACTGAAAAGAAATATATGACATGGCGTTGCTCCTAAAGGATACTAGAAAATTGTAATTCACCAATGTGGACATTATTCATAATTCTCCTATGATGAAGTAGATGTGCAATGAGGGTAATGATTTTCACTTACAAACTTTTTTTTGGTATCAAGACCTATATGGATACAAAGATGAAAAAAATGTTAAAAAGTAATAACAATTATGGTCTCAGTCTTCCTGAAAGTAGACCACATAAGAGAATTTACATAACATGTACAGACGTAACTACAATGCAAAGCAGAATCTAAAAATAAGAGCTGCCATTTATTGAGTCAATATATGCTAAGAATTGACCAAAATATTTATATGGATAATCACTAATCTTTACCAAAAATATGCTGTGGTTTTCCAGATTAGGAACTGGATGCTTGGAGAAGTTAGATAATTTGCCCCAGTTTGGCTAGGTCAGGATTTAAACCTAATTCCATCTGCTAGTCTGTCTGTAAAATTTTTGCTGTTTCATAAGTTCCAGGAAAGAGGCTCCAGAGAAGTTTTGTGTGTGTTCAAAGTAAATTGTATTTGTCCCCAATTGAAGCAACAAGGGAAGGCTTATAATAAAGACTTCAGTAGTATTTATGTTGAAACATTTATTGGTAAAGGTTCTGGAAGAAGGTACATATTGCAGGTAGAAGGAATAGCAAGAAAGGCACTTAGGAAAGGGATAAGTGTGTACTAAAGGCAGCAAATTATGTATTTTCCTTGTAGGTTAAGTGAAAGATGGAAAAGTAAGTTGTGGTTAGTTTATGGAAGTACTAAGCAGTTGAAACTTCACACAGCAGGCTACAGGGAGCCATGCACATTTTCTGAGAAGCATAATTACTAGAATATAATTGTACTCTAGGAAGATTTACCAGGCAGTAGCATGTAAATGGATAGGTGTGTGGGAGGGAGACTGAAAGATAGTGATAATTGTAAAAGGCTGTTGAAATAATAGGATAATGACCTGACCTGGAAGAGTGGAAGTAGGAAGGGGAAGGAGGGAATGTATACCATAGCTGTCTTCCAAACTCCACAGCCTTGAGAATTGTTATTGCTCATCTTCAGATAATGGTGGGTCTAGAAACTGCAAGCCTTAGGAACAGTATTGCCCCATTTAGGTCCAAATTACTTTTAATTATTGACCTGCCTTAGATTGTGTAAGGAAGAAACATTTGGGAGAAATGTTCCTGTGCAGCGTGAAAGGCAGTTCACCACGAAAAAGGCTTAGTTCTCTCTGAAGTAGAAAGGAAGAGTTCTTAAATGGTATAATCAAACCCCTAGGTGTCTCATTGAGGTACTGGCATAACTGGTAGGATGACTGAGACTTCCAGGCTGCAGTTTTCTCATTTGGAAAATGTGTATGGTAATAATTAGTCTCCTTGCCTCTCTTGACTTTTGTAGAAAATCAAATGAGATAATTAATGTGAAAGTACTCTAGAAAATGAAAATTCTGTCTGCTTTTAAGGGTAGGCACTATTTTGTTTATGCCTCTCTGTAGTTCCCATTGTACTGTATTAAACCCACAGTAGCAGTAGAAATGTTTGTTGAATGACTGAGTGTACCCAGAAGTTTTGGCAGGAGAATGGCTCTTGTACCAACGTTTTGATACTATGTGCTATGTAGTAAATACGGGCCCATGTGTTGATCCCAAGTCATAAGCCTTCATAGAAAGAAGAGGAGAGGATGTAAAACATAATGATGACCAGCTCCGTTATAGAAACATGAAATACAGGGCAGCTACTACTGGTTCACTTTCTGCTAGAGATCCTTTAATGCCTACTCTATTTCTTCCTGTGACATCACTTGAGTACCCTGGGCAGCATAAAGGGAAAGACCGAAGAGTGACATTCAAGGGAAAGAGGGAAAGCCACATACCTTCATTCACTCAACAAATATTTATCCAGCATATAAATGGGCACTTAGGGAAATGCACCATGACTGAGGTACATCTTTACCTCCAGAAGACGCTGCCTTCAACTTACGGACTTTGAAGGCAGTACAATGAGGAATTAATTTATACACAAGCATATAATAAATTATGTTTCCAACAAATATTGAACACAAGTAACATGCAACTTTTTAAGGTATAAAAGGAATGGTTCATTTCTGAAGATGTTTTCACTAATTGAAACACATTTACTCTATAACAGATGGAACAAAAAGGAAATAAAAATTAAACAAAAGAGGAATGAAAATCAGTAAGCTTGCTTTTCATTTAGTTGAATGATTTCTACCCTAAGATAATTCTCCTTTGATCATCAAGACATTGCTTGTTTGAGTTTTGACTCTAAGAGGAAGGCAGCTACTGTCCAAAAGTTTCAATAGTGGGTCTTTGTTTTTCAAGGTCATGGTGAACACTATTTTGAAGGCACTCAATTTTACAAAAGGGTGTGGATATGTGAAACAATCTTCTACAGAGATAAAACAGAATAAAAACAAAATCAGAGGAATCCAGCTGGATCCACATTTGGACCCAGAGCAAATAAAAAGGCACTGGCAATGTAGTTCCAAATGGAAAACATTCAAAAAGAAGGAAGCTAGGAAATGCAAATTTTCGAGAAGAATTTGGCAAAAGCCAAAGTCATCTAACAGATAAAATATAATTTTGTTTGTCCTTTCCGTTTCCAAATGCGTCCTCATTTTTAATCATATAGCTATTTCCAATGTATGGGATTTATGTATAAACATGTAGCCAATCACACAGGTAAGACTGAACAAGGAAAGCTGACATAGAAATAGAAAAAGGCCAAAAGACACAGGGAAATAGGAGACAAGATGCATTAAAGGAGAGGATTACCCTTGGGTTTGTTTTTTCTTTTTCTTTTTCTTTTTCTTTTTCTTTTTCTTTTTCTTTTTCTTTTTCTTTTTCTTTTTCTTTTTCTTTTTCTTTTTCTTTTTCTTTTTCTTTTTCTTTTTCTTTTCTTTTCTTTTCTTTTTTTTTTTTTTTTTTTTGCTGTTGGCTAAAATAACATTTTTCTATCTTGAACATAAATCCTTGTCTGGGGTCACAGCTATATTTCCTTCCAGTTTAAATGACATATTCACTTGTATTTTGTATTTTATTTTGTGTTGATCTGCAATCTTGTGACATTCTTATTTAAAGGAAATTGTAACTTCAGATAGCAAAGCCCTCTTGTTTGCTGTTGATACAAACTTATCTAAAGCATTATTTAGTGGCATTTAAAAAATCAATTGTGAATTTTAATATTTATAAACATGCTACCCTAAAAATAGATGCTGCTTTTCCCCCCCAGATTTGGAAGCATGCAAGATATTTACCTGGGACACCTTTGAGGGATATATCCTGGTTTTCAATTTGATAATGTACTCAGCATCATATAGTGCATCTGCACTTCGCTAACAAAGGAAAACATTAAGAGAGCTCCCATTTTAGCATAGTTCTAGCTGTTGTCCTTCAGAGACATTTTGGAAACAGAATAATGGTGTCTAATAATTTCAACCAAGCTTGGAATTTACCACAGCTTCAAACAGGTGGTAATTCACTTATATTTATTTTCTCAGAATGTAACACTAGTCTGAATTAAACATTATGATACATACCTGCACTAGTATAAACTATTTTTTCAAATTTTCCTAGTCAAGATTTCTTTCTCAGAGAAGAAAATTAGACAGGTGCAGCACACCAAATGAGATGAACTTTGTCCTCAAAGAAAATTGGTTTTTCCTTTTCAATTTCATTTCAAAGAGATCTGACAAGTGTGGCTTTGAACAAACTTTAACAGCA
This sequence comes from Camelus ferus, assembly GCF_009834535.1. Classification (NCBI taxonomy): domain Eukaryota; kingdom Metazoa; phylum Chordata; class Mammalia; order Artiodactyla; family Camelidae; genus Camelus; species Camelus ferus. The sequence continues at coordinate 33,816,264 of NC_045701.1, read as the reverse complement.
CAATATCCTTTGTGTAAGTTTTCCCTTGTCAGCTTTTCCATTCCAGCAGGAACTTAGAACAAAGTGGATGTTGCCCTTTGAGTTGAGAACTTCATCAGTTGAATGAACACTAGTGTAGTGCAGTGAAATTGAGGGCATACACTCTCCTCGAATCTCAACAGTGCAGTGTCTCAACAAATATAATTTCTCTATCTGGCGCAACGAGACACCAGCCATACATTTAGTTTCATACACTCTCCTTCTTCATTTTTCATAGTAAAAGCCAAACTATTTGGCAATATACCCACTTGAAATTTTTACAGATTATACTAAAAAGCTTTCCATTGTGTGTGGAGCACAAACAAACATTAATTTGTGATGTTGTTTGGTCCTATACCATTTTATACCAAAGTTATAGGGCATCTGTGTGAAGTCAGACTTTAAGGTGCACATTGTTCCCCTTTCACGTGAAAGGAAAAAAAATGTGTTTTCTATTTGTTTTGCTTTGTCGCTTTTTGTAACCTGTTGTAGCTTTGCAACCATTTAAAAGTAAAATTCAAAAGCAGAGAAAAAAAATACAAGAAACTACTTCACAGAGATTCTAATCTTTACTGCACAAAAGCTTGTTATGGCTACTCATTCCTTGGAATTTTAGATTGTGTATAAATTGTGCTATTTTATGCTGGTAACTAACTGCTTCAACAAGTTTATTTTTCTTCACATACTCTCCTAACTTTCTAAAGGTTTTTTCTTCTTATTATTATTACAATTGGCCTTGCTATCTTTTACTTTCTCTTGTCTCCAACTGTTCCTTTCATCATCTTTTTTTCCCTGTGCATTAATATTTAAAGACTGTACTAGTGTCAAACATTCATGTAGAGACAACTTAAATGCAAAGTGGATAAGGTTACAGAATAAGTCCATGCCCAATTTAATTACAGCATTTTGATTAAGACAGATTGTAAGTAGTCTGAACTAAGAATTTTAAGTTGTTCAGCTTGAATTTTACAAAGGCTAACTAGAGATGAAGTGTAACTTTGACTCAGAAACTGCCAGAAAACACTCTGATTAACCAATTTAGATGTACTATCTAATTAAGGATCTAAATATCTTTGGATCACAGAAATTCATGTTTATTGATAAGATAAAATATTTATTACCCAGAGAACTGAATTGGTGAAAAGAACAGCTCTAATCAGGTGCTGACTCCCAGAGAAAAGGAGAATATTGGTTGAAACTGAAAATATGATATTTATGAGCAAACCTAGCTTGTTTATTCAAAGGCTGTGCTTCTTACCAGCAAACTCAGTATCCTTGAAAGGTTAGAGTTGATGAAGTCTGTGGCCAAGTTTCTAAATGGGTTCGATTGTTAATGACTGCCCATAGCAATTGCTAATAGAGAATAATGACTGAGCAAGGAAGGAAGGGCACAGAACAGAGGTGGAAGAAAACAGCTCTAAAGCAGAGGCCTTGAAAGGACAAGGGGAAGGAAACCCAACAGTTTAATGAACTGTTAATAGTTGACCTAAAATTTTTTTTGATAAATAGAATATTGTTTCTCTAAAAAATTACAAATACAATGAAGGCAAGGATACATTTTAAGCTCCTGTAATATATTTCCTAGTTCTTGCCAAACGCCTACACAAAGAAGACAATCACTACATTTACAACTTTTTCATCTAAGAAACATGAAAATAGAAGCTACTCTGATTTCTCTTTGTTATATTTCATTTTGTGTTAACTTGTTTTTGTTGTTATTCAAGGCATCTCAAATGAGATGAAGTCGGGTCTAAGTTACACAAAGATTGAAAGCAATATTAAGTAAGGTGATTGCTCTTTAAGTTTTACAATTTTAAAAACATGAGTACCGAGTTTTGTACTTCTGGATTTTAATAGGTAGAATATGGTTTCTGATAGAGTAAAATTACACGAGAGTGTTGCCAGTGGATGTAACCAGTATTCCAGGTTCTTGTCCTGTCCCAGAAAGGATTCAGAGACAAGACATAGTGGTTAAAAAGGTAAAGTGAGAATTTATTAAGGGATAGATAATATACTCTCAAGGGGAGAGTGGGCAGTTTCAGGTAAGCGGCTGCCCCGAGTTTCGTTGGCAAGTTGGTTACATCGGGTATAAAAATGAATGGGTGGAATATTCATTAGGGAGGGAAGGGTTTGGGGTCAATTCACCTTCCCAGAGGGAGGAGGAATTTTTGTCCTTATTTAGTCTGGATTGGAAGTGTCCTGGCGTCGGTGCAGGATGGGTACTTCTAATCTGCAAGGCTAATTTTATCGTAATGAGGGCATAAAGAGCAAAAGGTTACATTTGGACACTGGAGATTCCTGCCTTTTCCCACCTCTCTTTGTTGGCCTGCACTTAACACCCCCAAAGGTGTGACCTCTTATCAGCCCAGAGGTTCCTGCTTTTCTTTCTCTGCCCAGGGACCCCTGGTACTTACATGATGTATGGTTTTTTGCATTTGGCCCATGCCCCTCCTTTCTGCCCAACTTCTGCCATTTGGTCTGCATTCCCCTTTTTCTGCTCATATCTAGCTATCTGCCTGCTCTAACAAAAGAGCATACTATATTTTACATATTTAATAATATTAAAGACAAACTAAGTTTCGATACCTTTTCAAAGGCATTACCTTTCAAAATGGAATAACTAGCCAGATAGAGCCATTTGCCTGTTGGTAATTCTGTTAAAATTATAATTAAAAATTAAAACACACATGACTCACACAAACATACACAAGCCCTGCTCATTCTAGCTTTGCAAACTCATAACATAAAAAGGATAAAGTCTAAGACATACCAGAGTATTTGTTTAGATGAACTTTACATGGCCAGAAAAATTTTAGAAGAATACTTATGCTATCAGGATTATAGTTCTTGGCACATATTACACATTAATTTACTCTGAAAAGGAAATTATTTACTCTGAAAAGGAAGTTTTCTAAACAAAAACAAGGTATATCCTGCATGTTAGATCTTGTAGTTTGTCTCTTATGGTTTGCCAAAAATGTTAATTCAAATGCCAGTGAATACAATATTAAGAGACTTAGAAATTAAAAGTAGGCAGCTGTTCAATATAAACACTAAAAATATGTGAAAATGCAACCATTTCTTAACCACTTTTACATAATTGGCATTTATACATACCTTTAGTGAGACATCTTTTTAGTTTCCTCTCCCTTTGTTTGAGCACAAGATAGTAATTGCTGCCAGGGCTGAATAATGTATTTATTCCCTAGAAATTAGAGTTCAATGTATTATCCTATTAAAATAATATATTACAGCATTATCAGCATCATTATTACAAAAATGGTTTCAGAGCAATAAGCCACATTTGACCAGAGGACTGTGCCGCTGTAAATCTACTGGAGTAGCATGAGGCGTGGTACTGCTGACCAGAAATTCCTGTGCACAGGCCTCTTGAGACATGTTAGTTAGAGTCACAAAAATATTAAGCACTTCTGTCTAAGTGCTAAAGAGGATACGTTTAAGCAGATAATGTGCTTCAAGAGAAAAAAAAATTTCTGTGTGAAATCAGAGTATCTACTGATTTCTATATTTAGAGGACCATCAAATGGACATTAAAGTAAGACTTCTAAAATGTCTATATGTAACAGTGATAAGCTTCACAATTGAATTTAGTGTCCCGAGTGATGACAGATTATAACCTATTGCCCATAATTGAGGTCTGGTTCTAGACAAAATTATAACTCAAAATTTATCTTGTTTCTTCCACCACTTGCATTTCTATTCTCTTTCCCCACTGGCTACTTCATCTCTTAAAAGATCCCAGGCGCATTCATCTTTATAATGAAAAAATAACAGACTATTGGGTTTAGAAATGCTCTTATTTTAACTTAATCTTAACACATACTAGTTACCATGAGAAAAGACATCCTAACATGTTAACTGAGTCCCTCAACATCACTCAGATGCTACTTAGCAGGTTCTCGAATAGGACACTTCCTTTCTTGATTGATAAGATGCAATCTGTCCTCCTCTTAACATTGTTTTCATTAGTAGCAGGTAAATTATTAAGTCAAAAATGTGTATCACTGATTGTGAAAATATGGACAGCAGCAAATGCAATTGTTCTCGCTATGTGTTTGGGGTCTGGTGGGGCTTAAGTTGGAGGCCCAGCAAAGGTACTTTTGCATTTTGAAAAATCTCCACTAGCCTGTACATGAAAAGGAAAACATTTCTTATGGACCCATCAAAATTTCAAAGAGTAGATAGAGCTCTTGGCTAATGCCTATGTTTTCCTGGAGAAAAAGACCAATTGATGGATGCTGTGGAAGTCTTTTTAATCTGAGATCTTCTTCTTTAAAAAAAAAAAAAAAAAGATAAAGAAAAAATTTTGTTCCTTTAAAGTTCCATTAGTAGCATACAAATTATTTGAAGAATATTCAAATTAATAATTCCTTCCTCCTTGTATGAATTCTCTATGAAGTCTGTCTGTACTTCAATACATCTGTGCTCTCAGCAAGATCTAAAGCAGCACTTCCCAGACACTGGTTTGCATAGAAAGCTCCTGGGCCAGAGACTGTAACACTAAAAAGCTCCCAGGTGCTACCTGTGCTATCCTCTGGGGGCCAGCTGTTGAGGACAGGTGTTCCTGTAGGCCAAAGAAAGGATGCCAGCCTAAATTGTTCAGAATGTTTGGATCTGAGTCTCTGTCCTAGTTCTGTGCTTTTAGGAATGCACAAACGTCCTTTTGTGGCTCTACCACTAACTACCTGAACAACCTTACACAAGTGCCTGTAAATGTGAATTATCTTACCTTTGCAGCTCACAGAATTGTTGAAAGATCAGATGACACAAGGAAATTGAAATGCTTCATAAGTTACAAAGTGCTATGTGATTAATGTTAGATATTAGTGTGTTATTTCAAGGTCCTCTTCTAATGAGTGTAACACTAGTCTATGAGAACCAAAATCCCACAGCAGGAAAAAAAAAATTGGGCTGTCTCCCCTTGATTAAAATCACATAATCAAATTCTAGGAAAAATGGGCAGTAAGTGTTTGAAAAGGACCCCAACTCTAATTACTAAAAATGCAAAATTAAATAATAAGAATAATAAATCTGTCATATTGGCAAAGTTTTTTTTTTTCTCTCACTATGATCCTCAGAGATGGGGAAGGTGCAGTGAGATGGGCACTATGATACACTGCTGGGGAAAGTGTAAATTAGTAATTGGTTTCTATGACACATTTTAGAAATATGTGTTAGGAGCCTTAAAAAGTGTTTGTTGTTACTCAGTAACTTCACTTCTAGGAATCTATTTTAAGGAAATAAAAAGAGATGTGGTAAAATATAGTTTATGCATCAAAATGTCCGTTACAGAATTAGTTTCATAATAAACTTTTGCAAGATCCTAAATGGCCAAGAATAGGAGTACTGCTAAATAAATCTGGTGTTTCAAATATAATGGAATGTGGAGACAGAACTTTATTCAGAAACACTTGGACTTTCAAATTTTCAATTCAATAGACAAAAACAAAACAGCTATCCTCTAGAGCAAATTTTGTGAAATAGGTGAGTCTTGGTATGCCTTGTAATCTCAAAAGTTTTAAATATATATTAGTATTTTTGACCTTGGTAATGTCACTTCTAGGAATCTGTCTGCCTGTTTGCATTTTCACAACTGAAGTAAGCTATTTCATAAAATTAAGCCTAGTTCTGGGGTTCTATTGTCTACAACAACTTGTGAGGAAATGTAATTCAACTACCATTCTTTAAAATTCACAAGATGGCATTTTCAGGGTCTTTGCACTGCCCCCATTCCATTTTCTGATACTTTAGTTTAGTAGATTCCTTTATTCAAGAGATATTTATTGGCATCTACTATATATCAAGTATTATGCTGGGTATTATAGATAGGAATTCAATAATAAATACAGATGCAGCCTTAATTTGGATTTCCTAGAAAGAAGCTAATACGATTTAGTCATGGATACCAATAGGCACATGAAAAAAATGCCCAATATAACTAATTATCAGAGAAATGCAAATCAAAACTAGAATGAGGTATCACTTCACACCAGTCAGAATGGCCATCATTTAAAAATCCACAAATGATAAAAGCTGGAGAGAGTGTGGAGAAAAGGGAACCCTCTTATACTGCTGGTGGGAATGCAATTTCGTGTAGCCACTGTGGAAAACAGTATGGCGATTCCTCAAAAGACTGAAAATAGACTTACCATATGATCTAGCAATCCCACTCCTGGGCATATATCCAGAGGGAACCTTAATTCAGAAAGACACCTGCACTCCAGTGTTCACAGCAGCACTATTTACAATAGCCAAGACATGGAAACAACCTAAATGTCCATCAACAGATGACTGGCTAAAAAAGTTGTGGTATATTTATAGAATGGAATACTACTCAGCCATAAAAATGATAAAATAATGCCATTTGTAACATGGCCTGGGAGAATGTTATTCTAAGTGAAGTAAGCCAGAAAGAGAAATCAAAATACCATATGATGTCACTCGTATGTGGAATCTAAAAATAAAAGACAAAAGAACTTATATATAAAACAGAAATAGACTCACAGCCATAGAATACAGACTTGTGGTTGCCAGAGGGGAGGAGGGGTGGGAAGGGATAAACTGGGAGTTCAAGATTTTCAGATACTGACTGTTATAAATAAAATAGATAAACAAATTTATACTGTATAGCACAGGGAGATATATTCAGTATCTTGCAGTAGCTTATGGTGAGAAAGAATATGAAAATGAATATATGTATATTCATGTATGACTGAAGCATTGTGCTGTACACCAGAAATTGATACAATATTGTAAACTCACTATACCTCAATAAAAAAAAGGAAAAAAAAGATTTAGTCATGTATAATGCAACATAACTGCAGTAATATAACCATAAGAGAAACAGAATATTTGATGGAAGACCAGAGAGGGTGACTTCTGGTGAGGCAAGAATGGAAGTGTTCCAGGGGAAAATAGCCTGGAGAATGAGTAGGACAGGTGTGTATGGGCAAAAATCCAGAGAGAAGATTTTCTGATACAGAGTATGATTAAAAGCAGAGGCAACAAACACACAAAGTCGTGCCACATTGAGGAATATTGGATTCTCCTGTTTGGATTACAACATTGGACAATTTGGAGAAAAACACCAGGAAGTTTTTCTGAGATAGATTAAATCGTCAAGTACCCTGAGTTTCACGCCAAGTTTTTAACTCATCTTAGAATGCAAAGCCATCGAAGGTCTTTAAGCAGCAAAATTACACAATTAAAGGCATCCTTTAGGAAGATGATTCTGATGATAATGTGCCAAAGAATTTTATAGGGAACTTGATATAGGAAGTGTATACAAGAGACAGACTGACCAAAATTCCAAATCCATCTCAATAACTTTATTATTTATGTTGCCGTGAAAAAATTCTTCCTCTCCTTCCTGAGATTTAGCCAACCAGCTTTGTTTGAATTAGAAAAGGAGCCCCACTGGGCAGATGGAGCTCAGAAGCACACTACAGAAGCAGGCAGCACCTTTGTGCAAAGAAAAAGCTTCTTCTGGGTCTTTGAATAGATTTTGTATTATGTGTGGGGAACAAGTTGAGTTTTATCCCTTACTCTCCACTTAGCCAGGCAGAGAGTTGTTTCACTTATCTGTGAATTGAGAATATCAAGCCCCACCTTCTAGGATTGTGGTTAAGTCATATACTTAGGGACTATAGAGGAGACTTGTAATAGATGTCCAGTGAATAACAATGAGGATGATTACAGTGGTGATGGTGATAGTGATGATGATAGTGAGCAGCAGTAGTAGTCATACTAGTAGTAATGTCTACTATTATTACCTTGACTTAGGATAGTAAGGGCTTAGATGAATATTCAGAGAATAGAAATGAACAGGTAAATAAAAAATGCAAAAGTAAGAATGGATGGTACTTGATGACTAGTTAGATTTGCAAAGTGAGGGAAAATAAGTCAAAGCTGATTTTCAGTTTGGTGAACAAAAGAAGAATGATTAGGCTCCAGACAGAAATAGTGAAGCTAGGAAAAGCTATTATGGGAAAGATGAAAAGATCTGTCTTCTATGTGTTGTATGTGAAGGAAACAGTGAGTTATCCAGATAGAAATATGCATCAGGTGATTGAAAATGTAGGATTAGAAGTCAGAATGAGGATGGAGACAGACACAACTCATCTAAGATGCAGGTGCATAGTAAGGCTATAAAATCGATGTGATCACTGAGGGAAGGTACATAAAGAGAAGAGAGCATGGACAGAAGTAAAAGGATTCCTCTGTGTATTTGCTACAAGTTTCTACTGCTCAGTTTCAAGGGTTGATATTCGCAGCATAGTTGATGTGATAAAAACCTTCACAAAGAGGGCCATGCAGCTCTGTGCAGTCATACACGACGATCCTGTTTGAGGATTCCCCAGGTTTAGGAAATGGAGGAGGAATAAAGACAATCCAACTTTTCTGAAATGCAAGGAAAGGCCACGGAAATCAAAAGGTAGGGAGAACCTCACTCTCCAATTGGTGGAGCTGTGGTCTCAAAACTGTGAGATGAAACTCTGTTGCTTTTTTGTTCTCTCTCTGTCCATCTGCCTTTTGGCTTCCAGTGCAGCCATGGAAATACATGACAGAATGAGGCAACTAGAGACTCATCTTTCTGGCTGGAGGACCACACAAGGGAGCCCCAGAGAAGAGGAAACTCACAGAGAGATGGCAGAGAGGGAGAGCCTCAGGATAGCTACTTCATAAAGTTGTTTATGAACACCTGGGTTCACTCAAGGTGTGCGTGTCTGGATCTAATCAGCATACCAAAGGCTTTGAGAACTGAACTAACAGATCACTATTCACAGTGGTTCATATGCAGGACAGATCTGAATAACACTACAAAGCCTTTGAAAACAACTGCCATGGGAACCATAGCCCACAGAAGCAAAGCTGGTTGAAACCTGCAGATTGAACCTAACCATGCTAGTTACCTACTAAAACAAAAGTATTAATATTTTCCGTAAAATGTAAATAGACCCAGAGTCTCACAGTATTAAAAATGTACAGGACATTATCCAATATTACTCAAGATATGAGAAAACAAATAAAACTCCAACTCTCATGGGAAAAGACAAACAACAGACACCAGTGACAAGAAGACACAGCTGTTGGAATTATCTGATGAATACTTTGAAGTAGTTAATATATAAATGCTCCAATAAACAATCACAAAGGAGAAATAGAAAGCTTTAGCAAAGAAGTGGGAGATATATACAAGAATCAATGTTAATTATAGAATTGAAAATACAATAAATGAAATAAAAATATCACTGATGGCCTAAATAGCAGATTGGAAATGAACTTGAATCTCAAGAGTGAACTTGAATGGTTAATAGAAATAATCCAGTCTAAGCAACACAAATAAAAAGAGATTTAAAAAATATAAGGCAAGTCTTAGGACCTGTGAGAGAACATAAAAGGTCTAATGTTTGTGTCATCAGAGTCCTAGAAGGACAGAGTGTAGTGCTTTAAAAAATATTTGAATAAACAGTTATAGAAAACTTCACATTTTTGGTTAAAGGTAAAAATCTTTAGGGGAGCTTGGCAAATATCAGTCAGTAGAAAACCCAGAGAAATCTGTGCCTACACACATCATAAACTATTGAAAGCTGAAGACAAAGAATACAAATCTTGAATGCAACCAGAGGAAAATGATGGATTACCTGGAGGGGAACAATATTCAAATGAGAATGAATTTCTCATCAGAAATCATGGAGATGAGAAGGAAATGGCAAAATATCTTTAAAGTGCTAGCAGAAAGGAACTGTCAACTCAGAATTCTGTATCAGGAGTGAAGCCAAAATAAAGATACAGCATTGAGAAAATTTTTGGGGTGCTGGAACTGTTCTGTACCCTAATTGTGGTGGTGATTGCACAAAAGTGTACATGTGTAACTTAAAATATGACAACCAGTGGCTGATGAGCCATGGAAGGCTTGTGAGAGGGACCTCATGGATCAGTAACTTGGAAGCCATATTGTGTTACTCACCAGAGAATGGTGGAAGCGCCAAAGTCAGAGCTACTAAGAATAGAGTGGCAGCAGGAGTGAGTTAGGCAGGAACTGGTAGTAGAATTCAGTTTACACTTTGACTAATAATTTTCTGGACTAATCTATGGTCATTTTATGGTTCATAGCAGCATTTTTTAAAACACTCTTCTGGAAGACCTAGGGCTCAGTGTGGATGTCCAGGCAGCATTGCTGGTGAGGCTGACCAAGTGAGGAGACCAAGTAGTTGGTGTTTCCAGCCACCACCTCAGCCTCAACAATGTAGGCTACAATATTTGGTTCCCATTAAAATTTTTCTTGGTAAGGGAGTTGTATTTCTAGAGGGGGAAATAGCATTGCATGGGTTGTGTTAAACATCGCCCCACATAAACATGTTCAGCCAAAAGCAGATACTGAAGTAAAATAACCACATTTGTGAATCTTATTAGAAGCATCACTTCTAAGAAGAATGTGTGAGAGACTTTTAGGAGCAGCTAACTATTTCAGGAGGTTTAAGGACTGCTTTAAGAGAAGCTACTAAAATAGAAATAAAGAAAGAAAAAAAAGTGCTGAGGAAGCCTATTGGAAAATAACATATCCAGTGTTGAAAATCAGAGAGAAACATATAACGCAGTTTTCAGATTTCCTAGTTGACCTGCATGCAAATGAGCCCACAGTGCAGTATTACCTTCTGGATTCTCAGCACAAGTAATCTCCAGCTGCTTCACTGAGAATGTGAGAGGTTAAAAAGAATGTGGGAAAAGAGAACGAAGAGTGTATCACAAGGGAAGAATAATGGCGGCCCATGGAGGTGAACAACTTTTAAATCACTACAGAATTCAAGGAAAAGCCAGAGAAGATTTTAGAAGGTAGGATTTGAGAGCTTAAAAAGGGAGAGGATGTTAAATATTGCAGGATGACTGAAGGGAAGAAAGAAGATATTCATACAGGCAGTAACGAGAGTCAGGCATGATTAGGTGGGGTCTGGGCCAAATGAAAGGCAGAATTTTAGACATCCCATCCTCACAGGAGCAGGTCCTTAACAGGGTTAAGGACTGCCATAGGGTTAATAGATACTGCCACAGGACCACAGTTGGTCTTAGATACTCCCACAAAATCAGGACTGTGACCTCTGGGTCCCACCTCTTCCAAGTGCTTTAAAGCACGAGGCCCGAGCAGGTAGCTGGGTTTAGGCGCAGCATTGACTCACAAGGAAGAGTCCTCTGGTCTTACTTTTAGCAGTACAAGTGAAACCTTATTTTAAGAATTGAAAAGTGAGAGGTTAGCAAAAAAAGAGTTCTTTCTCAGGTCACGTTAACTTATGGCAAGAGAAACAGCAAGAAGGGCCAGAGAAGGATATTGACTGTTGAGGACAGGCCGCTATAGATTACTCCCATCTCTAGCAAAAAATTCATTCAGCAAGTCAAAAGATAACGTCTTCATGTTATAAAAATTGAAAACTTCCAAAGCTCCTTTTCCAAGAGCTCCTGGTTAAGGAGGATAGGTTTACTTTTTTTCTTTGTTTATTTTTAAAACCAAGTTTTCTGAACCCAGTAATTTTCCTCGTGGTCTAGCAGGTCGATACATGTTTTGGCAATTTTAGAAAGCATGTTTTATTTATTTTCCCAGTCAACCAAAAAGCCCCTTAGGAACCATTGTAGTCTATTGGTTAACTATGTTTTCATTCATATGCTTCTTTAAAAGGTCTATTATTTACAGACAGACAGTAATGACTTTATCTGAGCTAATCCAGTTCATCATGTCATTATATATTTAGGGCAGAGTCCTGCATTTAGAAAAATCCCTGTGAGAACCCTGTGCAAAGTGCCAAGAATCACAGTAGCATTCATTAAATTTCCTGATTGCAGTGTTATATGCGGTTTTTTGCCCCCCTAGCAAAGATGAGCAATTCACTTCTTGCTCCAGGAGCACTCAAGCAAAAACAATTAAACAATTCAAATATCTGGTTTTGATGATTTTACTATACCATCCAGAACTTGCCCCCAGCTGGACAGGTAACAGTAGATGTTCTTGGTCATTAAGGGGGTGTCGAGAAAGAATACAGATGCATATTTATCACTACCAAAGTAAGTATCAGCTAGTAATAGTTAGTAAAGGACCTATTAAGTACATCACTTTTGAGGCCCTCAGATTAAGAGAAGATACTAGGAATTGGGCAATGCTCATTTCCACTTAATCTCAACTAGGCTTCTTATAAGATTATTTAAGTTTTATTTTCTTCATTTTACAGCAAAAAAATTTATTCTGGTTTACTTGAAGGAAAATTAATATTCATCATTGAACTTTTTTTCTTGTACCTGAAGGAAGGAGAGTTTGATAAAAAGATAGATATTAATTTCTTTCATATATACATCTAGCCAAGATCACCACCCTGTGAGAAGTGAAATCTAAGGCAAACTCAGAAATATGATTACGAACCCATATGAAGGAGCCCTTAAACATATATCTAGATTAGGGAGAAGTAAGTGAGATGTACTCAAGGGTTGGGGCAGCCCTTTAAACCCTTGCCTATCAAGGGAGTTCCCAGTGAGGAATCCCTTGGTTTTTGTCTGCTTTGCTGGTTTCCATGCCTTGCTTTGTGACACTTCCTTAAATGATACGTCATATCTCCCATTATTTGTTAAATTTAGGGCATTGTCGTTGGCCCTTTAAATTTATTGAAGGAGAAAATAGAAAATGGAGAGATCTTATTCTTAACCTGAAGTGTGGTAAACAGACAAAAGCTGGTCAGCAAAGCTCTGGTGAGAATGCCTTGCAGGAGGGAGTCATAATGAAACTTCCCAAGACAAAGACGGCAGTGAGTTACTTGCACTAACTCTACTGGCTGGCAGAGGGGAGACGGAGTGCTCTGATCTTTCAGGGCCTGACCCAACTCTTCAAAGCTACCCCAACATGCATTCAAATACATATTTTGAATAACATCATCAAGGGGACATGAGCAAGTCTGAGGCTCTTCAGGACTGTAAATGCTTAATTTTCCATTTTCTACATTTTCCTTTTGTTCCAGACACTTCCAGACTCCATTCCCAATTTTTTTTCTCTCTATGTGCAAAAATGAAGGCTTTGTGCACTCTGTTGCTATGGAAACAGGACAGAGAGGAACAGTTTATGTATTTCAAAAGCTGTCAGCCTATATGCTGTGGATTTTGATAACTAAACCCTATACACGGACTATCTTTTCTCTACTCCCAATGCCTGATGCCGTAACATTTATTTTCTTTTATACATGTGTGTGTTGCTTGGGAAAATTAAGGATCTATTTATTTAGCTTCGATGCAATCCATTTTATATTTAATTTAATGTCCAGGGGACGGAGAGAGGCTTTGGTGACGCAGTTAGAGAAATATAAAACTATTCTTAATAAATGCTTACTAAATCAGAATGAAGACAGAGTTAGCAGGCATCACAACTCAGTCTATTGGCAAAACAAAAAAAGACTGAAGATCTATTAATTTTAAAACAGATCTGAATGTTGCCTGGCTTATGTTTCATAGAAATGTAATGTCTGCTATACCTTCTTCAGCTCTCTAATAAAAGAGCTATTTTGAAATTACAAAATACACTGTGTTCTCCCCCAGAGAACCCAATTCAATAGCTTATTGATTTTCCCTGGCATTCTTGGTCTGGTGTGAAGGGGTTTCTGGGCTCCTGGACCTGGAAGGCGAGTGTTTGTTTGTAATTGATTAAGATTCTGTCCAGCAGAGCCCTCCCCCCAACCCCCTAATAAACGAATAGTCTTTACGATAGTTCAGCCCGTTAAGTGCTTGCCTTCCTACTATTCTCAGTTGCTTTCCAGCACTTCCTAATATTTTCAAGAAAATGACTATGATTGTAAGGTCATTTTTATCAAGCTTAGATGATGCAGTTAAGTGGACCAGGAAAAATACATAAGAACTTCGACCTTCAAATCTAGAGCACACTCCAGTCGTTAAAGGGTCTGTTGGGCTCTCTGCTATGTGGCCCACTTTCCCAGTCTTTATAACTAGATGATTCACTTAAGCCTGAAAATCAAGTCCTTGTCTAAAAGCGTCTGTTTTTTTTTCCCCTCCATGAAATCATATCAGCAATAATTGATCTAAGTGTGCGTAAAGGTTAAGTGAAGGACAACTGAGAAAATAATGAAGTTAGTGATGCTCCCCACTTTTTTTTTAACAAGAAAGTAGAATGTCCTTGATTTTAACACACACACACACACACACACACACACACACTCACACACTCACACTCTCTCTCTCTCTCTCTCAAATCTGTTGGTCACAGTGAGTTTCAGAGTTGTAGTAGCTTAGCATAAACTCCTTGTTTATGTAGTCATTTACCCAGTAGATGAGACTGATTACAGAAGGATTCTCCAAAGTAAACTATTTTGTTATTCATAATAATCATAGGTGTTTAGCCCTTTTTCCTCCAAGGAACTTAAAGCATCCAGTTGACCTTCTCTCATAAATACTTATGCTGCTCCTGAGGGGTGACACATTTTAATTTTCTGTTAAATTGCTGGGGGTAAATAAAACCCAGAGATATCACATAGTCCCATCAAGGCATTTGTCAGAGTGTCTGTGATAATTTATAGGTAAAGTGGAGAAACAAAATCTGGCTGCTTGAGTCTTGAGTGTGCAGAATGAAATAATCTCCATTAATTTGGGCTTCTACAGTGTATCAAAGGATTCTATCTCATTGGCCCTGTGCTGGTCACAGATTTTGTCAGTCACTTGGATGAGAATATCAAATACATGATTATCAAATTTTCAAATGGTATATTATATGCTGTAAGAAATAGAAAATATACTGTATAGTAGAATCAGATCCCCAAAAGATAACTAATATCTTGGGACAGTGGCTACAGCCAACAAAATTAAGTTTAGTAGAAATGCAAGTGCCTGATCTTTGATTAAAAAAATAATGGAAGCAACTGTGAAAGAACAGCTTGGGAAAGATGTAAATATTGTTTTTATAGATTCTTATAATAATAATAACATCGATATGAATTTGTCATGTATTGTGTCTGACAAAAGAGCAAACGTGACCTTGGACTGCATTCGTATAATTATATTCTGAGTAAAGAAAGTATTGATTCGGATGTAATCTAGCTGGTCAGTCATCCTCTAACAGGCTACCCCACTGATCTCAAGAATCACGTATACCCCTTCACACAGAATCTCCTGGGAAAGAGACTGAGACAAAATAGAGTTTATTCCAGAAATATGAGAATTCCCAGAAGGAATTAAACCCTATTCCATGGTGAGTATCTGGTGGAACTAGTGATGCTTAGGCTAAAGAAGGCCAAGGGAAAACACGATGGTTGTCTTCACTGTTTCCTCAGAGGTAAAATTAGGACTGATGTTTTAAAGTTACAGAGGCCAGATCATTGTGTGATGTAACTTTTTAAACAATCTTGAAAATCCAAAGATGAAATGTTCTGCCTCTGTGGGTAGTGAG
Organism: Camelus ferus; assembly: GCF_009834535.1. Taxonomy (NCBI): domain Eukaryota; kingdom Metazoa; phylum Chordata; class Mammalia; order Artiodactyla; family Camelidae; genus Camelus; species Camelus ferus. The sequence continues at coordinate 33,800,801 of NC_045701.1, read as the reverse complement.
TTCTCCATGGCTGGGTCCAATTATCAGATAGGTAATTAACTTAATTAGTCTTTGAGGTCCCTTCTAAATTGGGCTTATAACTCTGATTCTAGAACCTGCTCAGTAACACATGATATAGTTATCCTTGGCCCAAAATAATAAAATATATGATGAATTGATGCATTAAAACATAAATCTATAATGCATCTGGACAAGTGAAAGTCTGAAGGTTCAAGTTTATCTACCCAGCATGAATAACAGAAGATTTTATCAAACCCTTCTTCACTTTTAAACTGATATAACTGTGCATCTGTCAAGGTTGGGAGGTCTTCAGACTGATCACTTTGATGCAGGTGTGCTCAGGTAGAATCATCCCAGTTACCACATGCCACAATCCTCCCGCAAACTTAGAGATGGTTGCCAGTGTCTGGGAAAAGCGGTGATGGGGAGTTAATGTTTAATGGGTATAGAATTTCAGTTGGGAAAGATGAAAAACTTCTGGTAATGGATTGTGGTGATAATGGTACAACAATGTGAATGTACTAAATACAGAACTATATGCTTGAAAATGGGTTAAAAGGGTAAATTCCATTTTGCATATCTTACCACAATAAAAAAAATTCAAAGAAAAGAAAATCTTAGATAGTCTCACTCTGAGTCGCTAGGTTCATCCCCAGAGCAGTGTCAATAAATTGGTCAGCATATCCAAAGTAAAATCATCATCCAAAGACCTGATTACCAGATCATCCTGCATCTTCGCCTTTTTTATCCCAGACTGTCTCCTTGTGAAAGTATATGTGGACACAAGTACACATATGTGGGTGCTTTGAGGGTGTACATGAATGAAGGAGAAAAGATCAGAATCTAGCTCCTAAATGCAGTTTCTTGCATTCCAGCTATGATAGGGTAACATTTACCATTTATCTGTGGGAAAGAAGTAGGGTTACTGAGTAGGGAGGCCGAGGGGAGAGTACTCACAATGAGCTGTGATTTTGTTAAATCAATTTACGTACCTTGGAAAGTATGGAAGGTCTCCTGTTTATGTCACCATACTTCATTATGCAAAAGATTCATCCAGCAGAGCTTATTTGAAATTCTGATTTATTGGCCCCACCTGGTGATTCTGATCCAGTAGACCCTGGGCTGGGGAAATTAAATGTTTAAAAAGAAATCCAGATGCTCATGAAGAAGTTTGCTGAAGAAAGACATTATGAGAAACACTAACCTAGAGTATATAGCCCAGTAGTTCTCAAATTTCTTTATTTCAGAATCTTTTTTTTTTTTAATTATTGAGGACACCAAAGAGCTTTTGCCCATGTGAGTTATATCTGTCACTGTTTACTGAATTAGAAATAAATGCTGAGAAAAGTTTTAAGATATTACTCATTTAAAATAACAATAATAAACCAGTAAAGGTTTTATTCATTTAATAAATTCAACTAATGCATTAATTTGAAAAGCAGTAGCTTTTTAAACAAAACAAGTTAGAAGATTTGCACCTCTGATGCCTGGCTTAATAGAGGATTTCTGAATTTTCTCTAAACTTGATGAAATATGTTGTTTCTTTTGAAACATATGAAGGAGACTGGCCCCAAACAAATATTTAATTGGATAAAAGAAGAGTATTTCAGTAACCTTTTCATGTATTTGTAGATGTTGCTCTTTGATGCTACACTGAAGTGCAACAAGTGGTCATTTCTTAAAGGTTAGTTGCACTGTGAAACCTGAACCCATATCAGTAAACTTTTTGTACTCTATTACCTTATAGTACATTAGTCTGTACTGCACATTGTGTGTCTCTTTACCCATGTGTGATTTATTATTTGTAAAATCTTATTTTTCAGTTATACAGAAATTCTAAATATTGATGTATTTTTATTATACATCAGTCAGTCATACCACATTAATTAATTTCACAACTGGTCTCATCAGAAAAGCCTTACCATATTGAGAAGCTGCCAAGTTTATGATAGTGGATAAAAATTTTCCACAATTGTAATTATTATGTGAAAGCTTGAACTTCATAGCTTGCAGCAAATACTGTAAGTTGTTTTCCTTGAAGAAACATACTCACTTAGTTTATTTTAAGAAAACAAGTGCCAAATACATAAATCTGGTAACCATAGCTTGTCAGTCATTCTTCGAAGTGAAAAAAAAAAAAAAAAAAAAAGGTATTCTGTGAAAATGGCGGCTAGCTCAGCTTGCAACTCCAAACCCCTACCTGTGCTTCTCCTGGAGGCAGTCACTGTACCTTAGTATGCAGGAGAGGTACTTTATTCATATTTTTCACTTTGTGACACAAATATTCAAGAGCTGTGTATTCACAGATTGACATTTAATAAAATTACTTTTTACTAGTATTTTAACTGTAAGTGTGTAGTGGTAAAGAATACAATAACTACTAGTATGTTTTGGTGGCACCATGTTGATCCGTCATTAAGGTGGCAGCAGTACTTCCCACCACTGCTTTAGGTGACGCTATGCCTCTGCACTGTGAATTTTGCAACTGTTTCTCAGTTATTTCCTCCCTCCTTAAGTGGCAGGATAGGATGGCTAGAGTGGGCTGGAGTTGGGTATTTCCTTTCCCCCAGGTCAGTCAGGCTCTTAACAAAATCCCATCAGGTTAGGAGGTCCTGGTTAACTAGTTTCTCCTGAGGCCTTGTTAAGAGTGCCCTGACCTGTTTGAAAATGGTTCCCTTTCCCCTCCTCCCTATAGGAAGTATAAAAGGATTTTTATTTACTGTGGGAACCTAGTCAGGGTAAAACTTACAAAACTGTGGGGGCGCTTCTATGACTGGGTCCTCCTGGAGTTCTGACTCTCAGACTTGTCCACACTAAGCCTCTAGCAATTCATCAATTACAGTTCAGGTTTTCCTACTCCAGCCTTTTCTGGTTCCCACTGCAGTTTCTGCTCTGAGTCTCTGCTCTGTGACTCCCTATGTTCACCTGTCTCTTCAGTTACGGGCCTGTGTCCTGATCTCTCTTTCAGAAACAAGAAGAGTTAATATTTCAGTCTGTTCAACTTTTTTCTTGTTGTTAGGGTGAGTGGTGACTTGCACGCTCCTTACATGTAGACCCAGAAAATGGAAGTTTCCCATCACTGCTTTTGTATCATCTGTGCAATATCAATAGAGTGAAAAAGGCAAATAACAACTTGGTATTATTTTGAAAATAGTTTTGACTTCACAGACCTGAAAGGAACTTGGAAACTCCCAGGGGTCTGCAGACTATACCCTGAGAACCTCTGATGTACCCCATCCAGTGTTCATCTCTGGAGGTTTTCAGGTTGAAGTTAATGGTGGTATTAACATGAAGAGAGCAACTAACATTTTTGTGCCACGTATTTTTTGAGTTTTACATAACACTTTATTCAAGCCTCATCAGAAGGTAAGGATGATAATAGGTACTATTATTACCTCCATTTTACAAGTGAAGGATGTGAGGTAGAAAGAGATTAAAACGCTTGCTCAAGATCATAAAGCTGGTTAAGTGGCAAAGCAAGAATTGTCTTTCAGACCCTTTCCTGGAGGTGGAAGAAGCATGCATTGAGAGGAGGCCTCACCTGGGAACAGAAGCCCAGAGCATCTGACATTGTCCTCCAGCAGGAATAGCATAGGGAAAGTGACCAAGTTTATGCTTGCCTGGATAAACACTACCAGCCTGTCCCAACCATACTTAAGTTTTAGTTACCTTAGTGTAGGAAAAGCTGTTCTGAACAGCTTTTTGAACATCCATTTCTTTATTTTCATCATTTTTATTTTGTCTTAGTTTGGTCAAGTAAACTTAATCAGATCCATTGCTTTATAGCTTTCTTAGATGTCTACTTTGCTGATGATCTTTTACAATGAACTTAACTGAAAGTCACTGCTAACTCACTATGTAAAAAAAAATAGGTACATTTATGTGTCTATTCAGTATAAACTAGAGAAGAAGCTTTGCTACTAGACATTAAAAGAAAAGATATGCCATATCAGAAGTTCTGTGTGACTCCAGAGAGTCAGAAATTTACTCACAAATATCAGAATATTAGAGAGTAAACCATGTATGTGCATCTGTTCTAGTCATTAGAGGAATCTATTCCACACATAAATGCCCATATCCCTTCCAAATATTTAACATTCATTCTGCAACTAAAATTGTTTGGTTTTCCATGTATTTTGATGTTTAAGGGTTTCTGTTTCATAAGGAGACTAGTAGGATTCAAATGAAACTACCATTTATTCAGTATCTATGTTATGCTCAGGCTAACTCCATCTGTTTTCCTCCTTCCCTATCTCATAATTCTTTTAAGACTACTCATATCTAGTGACTTCTACTATGACATTACTGACATGTCTTATTTTATGTGTTCTTTCCATCAGCCTTCAAAGGAAAAAACTGAAGCTCAGAGAAAGTTGAGGGACTGGCCTATGGTTACACAGTTTTAGCCTGAGTTGTAGTCCTAGATCTCTAAAGCCAAATCCAGAGAAATATGAGAACAGAACAAACAAGAAAAGTGCATAGTATTCTAAATACTAGGTATGCTCTAATCTGTTCAAACTGTAGAGTATAGTTAGGACAGGCTGTTAGCATTTACACAGGCAGGCTGCTTTGGTTTATCCAGGAATCCCTGTATCTTGAAGTAAGAAAGCACCTATGAGTTGACTAGAGCTAGCTGTCTCTCAGCAGCGGGAGGTTTTCTTTTCCTTCCAAACAGTAATGAATTATAGTTAGAATATGTATGAATGGTATAGAGAAAGCATGTGTTGCAGATGCTGCCATTCCCTTCTTTGTAATTTATTGTGGTTTTCTTTTCCATCGAACCCTGAGGTTGTTTCAATACTCTTCTCAACACAGGACTCCAAGTAGCACACTACCAATTGATCACAGTTAACAGTTCAAGAGGAAAGCCATTTTCTTCTCTGGTTTAAAGTAAGTCTTCATCATTGTAAAGGACTCAAGAACTATTCTCACTTTCGGAGAGATTTACGTATTGAAAGATCACATTTGTGAGCTGTGTATGTTTAAGATTACATAGGTGCTCATTATCATAAAAGAAATAGTCTGACACTACTTAAGAGGTAACTCAGTACCTGTTCATACAGACGGTAAATTTTCCATTACCAAACAGCATCTGTGCCCTCTTATCAGAACTAAATGCAGCCACTTGCCACTTGTTTTTCTTCTCTGCCCTTCAGCAAGTCAAGGAAGGTGAGAGTCAGAGCTCTGTACCACCGGGATCCAAAGAAAATGAGTCATACACACCTGTGAGCTCCAGCCCAGACGTCCTTTCTCGCTCGCTCATCCGCCCTTGCCTGCATACTCAAAAAAGAAAAGGACAGAGTGAAGTCTTGGATGAGCTCCCCAGAAGAAATCCCTTAGCAATACTAACCGGACTCTTAATCAACTAGCAAATTCCCTCAGGCTTTTCAGAAAAGTTAGGCAAGGTCTGAAGATAAACCTCCAATAAAAATTAAGGTGATTATTCATTGCAGCACAATAGGAGAATCACCATCTCCTGGTAGGCAGCAGGGAATGGCGCAACCCAACAGCTGTGCCCTAACATTGAAGCTCTCCCACGGGTGCTTTCAAGCCTCAGTCAGGACAGTGATAAGGGAACTACAGTGGAAATGTGGAGCTTCTGATGGTTCAGGTGAGTCGGTCAAAACCAAAAAAAAAAAAAAATCACACTTCAAAGTGTTGTCTGCATTAAGAAAAGCACAACAAACGAGGAGAATGGAGAGGGCAGCTCCTCACCTCCAGCTCTATCATGGAGGCTCCTCTTATCATTCTGCTCCAGTCCCTGTGATTATGAGGAGGGAGTGAAAGCATCCACTAATCAGGGCAGTGTGGTGTGCTATTCACAAGCTCGTAACTGGCAGTAAAACAGAAAGGCCCGTGTCTGCTCTGCTGAGTAATTTCCACACTGAGGCCCTGAGCAGAGATGTCGTGTCATTTGTAACATCTGCCTTGGCATCCAGCAGCCAAAGTAAGCTAGTTAGGGAGTTTCACTGCTTCTTTCTCCCTCCTCTTATGACAAGTCTAAAGGACTCAGGGTTATTTATAAAGAATACTAGTCTGAGCTCTTTAGAGAGTTGTCAGTTTGATGCAGGTGAGACAGAAGAGTATATTGGAAGCTAGGGAGACACTCCAGCCTCTTTACCTAGAAAAGAGAGGCGAGTAGCATCGGTATATATGGAGAAACTCTCGAGTATCAAAGCAGAAACAGGAAGATTAGAGGGGGTCATCATAGCTCCACAGCGGGGAAGACGCAGACTACATGCTTCATTCGTTTTCTGGCGCTTCAGTTTCTTGGACAGCAAGAGTGAGTGATGTGAGACTCTGCCCCAGTAGTGATGGTAGGACCCAGTACTAACTGCTAACTGCAAGAGCGCTTGGGTTTAACTATGATCTTAACCTTTCGTGGTTGTCCTAAATCCCAAGTCCTAGACCAGTGCTTCTCACTCTTGATGTGCATACAAATGACCTGGAGGTCTTCTAGGATGCGGGTTCTGATCCGAAAGCTGTGGGTGGGACTGTGTACAGCTCCCCGGTGACACCGATGCTGCTGGTCTGCAACCCCCAACCTTCCTCAGTAGCAAGGCACCATATAACACATTTATGGGCCTTAGCAGCACTTATTAAACAGCCTTCACTTTTTCTTCCCTTTATTACTGTGACTTCTTTAAAAGGAAGATAGAGTGGCCAAAGTGCAGTCATGGCATATAAACCACATCTTATGGACAGCAAGTCTCATTTCTCACATGGTTGGGAGAAACCAAGCTGTAAAAGGGGACCCCACCCAGGCCTGAACAGGTGTGGATGGCCACTTTCTGATGAGTTTGAGGGTAAGGTAAAGCTGTCTTGGGTGTTTGCCCAAGCTATACACCTGTGCAAGTGACTGCATATTTAGAGAGCTCAGAGACACTGGAAAGGAGAAATGTGGAAACTCATAACAGTTTGGCACTTATGAATTATGTCCAAGTAATATGAAGAATATCAAAGCCATTAGCCATTCTACCCCAAATTTAAAGTCCCAGGGACATTTCATTATAGTTTTTCTTGGCCTTGAACCACATCATGATTAGTAACTCTCAACTGATAAGTTTCTTTGATACAAAACCTTAAAATAGATACTATGGAACATGAGAAACATGAAGAAGACATAGACTATGACCTCAAGAAGCCTGCTGAAAGCTGGGGAATGGTGTTTCTAACGCACATTTTTTGTTTGACATATATCTGTTATTGTCCTACAGAATCTCCACAAGGCAGTTACTGCTTCAGCAATTCCTAAAAGACTAGCTACATATAACAGCCAGTGCTATACTGAAAGTTTGCTGCACCAGCGTTGCCAAACAATAATAATTTTAATCACATTTATACCAAATGATCCCACACTGAAATGGTTTTTAACTTTTCCATTGCCCTTTCTGTGTGTTAATCGTGGATGGTTTCTGCCTCACAGCTTCTCTGAAAATTTTATCAGTATTCCTCTTTCCATTTTACAGATGGGAGAACTGGGCAGAGAGAGGTTAAGTGACTGTCCAAAGTGAGAGCTGGAACCAGTAACTGTGCTTGGGCCCTCTCCCCTCATTCTTAACCACTGAGGCCTCCTGGCTCTGTCACCCCAACTTCCTGCACACACCAGGCCTGCCAACCACTATAACAGCCAGTGACAGCCGAGTCATTATGAGCTGCTATGTAGGGAAAAGAAAATATAAGCCAGATTTTCATCCTATGTAACTCTAGGGGAACTTTAAATTGCCAGATGTCAATCTGGAACCTTTCCTGAGTGCTAAGCTCATACACACAGATGGAAAACATGATTCCGTATGGAGGGTTGGGCTTTAAGGACACACTCAAGGCAGAGCTTCAGTCCAGAACACAGGAACAGCACCTGCTCTCTATGGCTTGAAAGTATCCCTTTGCTAATATGTCATTTAATCTTTCTAGACTCCAAATCTCATCTCTAGAAGGGGTTTATTTTCTCATTTGTGAGTCAGAGCATTGTGTTGGAAAGATAATAGGCTTTGTTAGTGTCAGACTTGGATTTGTATCTTGTCCCCACCTCTCATTAACTGTGTGTCATTGGACAAGCTATTGAAACTTGCTGGACCCCATTGTTCTCAGGTTTCAAAATTTAAAGCTTCCAGGAGCAGTTTTCACAATGATACTGTGAGGGTTAAATATGACAACATAACTGAAACATTGCTGATATATAACAGACACTCAGTGCATGCCCTATTTCTTTCATTCTTTGTTGATATTCATGAATAAAATATCTTGGAAATATTTGGTAAAGAGAAATAATGCTAATATATTAGTCCCATTTAATAAGCATTCACTCTGGGTCAAAAATGTATCAACAAGTTATCTCATAAGGAATAAAGGTAATTGAGATAAATTAACTGGAAAAATAGAATACTAAAAAGGGGTTAGTTAATTGTCCTCAAATAAATGAACTGTTTTCATTCAATAAATTATGGTTTCCTATTAGTTTTCACCTCTGCTGAAAGACACAGTGAAATGTGTTCAGAATCAAGTAATGCATAAGGAAAAAGCTCCTAATAATAATAATTAAAATCTAGGATATTTTTCTGAGAGAGAATGTCCAGAGGTTATGGAAAGACAGGTATATTCCCATTTTAGGCCAACAGAATCAATGAAAACCTGCAGTTATACTAACATTCCTAAAATACTGTATGACAAATATGGGGAATTGTTCAATTAACTAGAAAACTATTAATAAGAAAGGATTCACAGACACATCCTAATATTGAAGAGAAGAGATAAGAAGTATTATCTTGTAACTATCCTTTTGACCTTATGTCAAAAAAGGGATATTTATGTCTATAACTACCATCTTTACCTTAAATAAGTTACATGTTTAGTTCTCAGTCTCCTTATATGTAAGTGAAGTTTTTGAATTAACTTATTTTAGGATAATTTTAAGTAGTTTGTTTCTCTCTGATTTAAAATGTGTCTAGAATTACAAAATAAAAGGACTTTTCATACTTTTTTTAGAATCAGACATACTTTGCAAGATGAAGTACGTCTGTAATATAAATTTTCATCTATCTAAAAATGACCAAACTACTCTTCAGTCTGGAGGCAGGATGATGGATTTGAGGTCACAGTGCACACAGCACATTGCATCTATGCCTGCCACACAGATGTTCAATACAAGATTTTTTGAATAAAATAATGCACAATCAGATGATCTCAGATATTAGCTCTACAATCTGCTCAGCATTTATTCAGCACACCTACTCTGTGGCAGGCTGGATATCTATTATTTGCAGTGGTATTTGGGTATGACATGAGCACCAAATTTAATTCTTTAAGAGTGCCTCCACTCAATTTAGAATTTTCCCAATACTCTCAAAAGCAAATGAAATTAGGTGAGTTCTGCATTATAGAGTAAAAGCTGCAAAGGACAGCTTGCTGACCTTGGTCTGAAAGTTTGCCTCTTCACTGACTGATACTCTCAGGGAGGAGAGTTGAGATGAGCGAGAGGATTCATAACATTCTGAGGGTGAAGAATCTTCTCTTAGCCTTTAGGGAATGGAGTGGTGGGATAGTAAAGCAAGTCACATTATCTGTTTTAATTTGGGGAGAAAAATGTGTTTTCTGGATAATCAGTAAATTGTTAATAACTCTCCCTACCCTGAAAAAGGTGAAATGGACAAGGATGAACAGGAAAGATGTCTGCAGGTAGGTTTTCATGGCGATTTGACATTGGACTGATTTTCAAATGCTTTGACTCAGAGGACTCAGAAAGTAAAGGCAAGGAACAAGTAGGTGTATAGAGTGTCATTTTGGTGGGTGAGTGAGTCATACCATAGGTTTCTTTCCTGCAAATGGTATTGTCACAGAGTCTGCTTAAGTTATTTGATCCAAGCTTTAAAAAGGAACATAGCGAATCTTCCTTTCAGAAAGGAGACCCTAAGGAGTTTAACAGAAATTATGGTTTCTTTTCGTCAACAGTGCTACGAGCCTTACTGCCACCAGCACTAATTACTGTAGCTCACAAGTCCTATACGCCTTCTTCAATTTAAGCCTTCAAGAACACTCAAAGCCAAACAGTGGAAATCCAACACTGATGTGGGCTTTTTGCTCTCATTTTTAAATGCATTATGTAAGAGGGAGAATCCTTATCTAGAACTACAGGTTTAAACACACCATAGGTCTTAAATTAGACCTCTCTTTGAAGCTTACTTACAGAAAGGTAGATAGGAACACAGATAGAGCTGAAAGTCAGATTCTGGCGCCCATGCTGCAGTGCCTTTTATGTGAGAGGGTTAGAAACAGATGAACAAAAATCAAAAGACCATAGACACTAAACAGCTATGTTTATTCGGGGAAGAAACGTCCATTGTTGAGAACGTTCCCTTGAGATTTATTTCCAGGAATTATGTCCATATGAGAAGTGAGATTAACTCTTCCTGGGAGAAAAATACTTCCTCTTGTGAGAGAAATTAAGTCTTTTAATGCCAATGCTGTTGAAAGTAGGATTGTAGCAAATGCTAAACGAACTGTCCTTCATCTGAAATTTGCAGTGATTTTCTTTCCTCTAGGACAGCATATCCCTCTCTCCATATAATTCTTGTGCTTACCACATGCTGTACTCACCATCTCTTTACTGGCCTGCTCTTTCTCTTACTTATTATTTATTTTAACTTCATTATATAATAGAGGGCCTGATTTAGAAAAGATGTCCAATATATACGTGTTGAATAGATACTTTGCTGCTTTTCATTTAAAAAATTCATTTTAACTCTTAAGATGACAAAGTATTACAGAGTTTAGAATGCAGAGGGACTAAATCATCCATAACCTTACCACTCAAGCCAGCAAATATTATTTTGGGAAATGAATACTTTTTGGAGGAAACACAAATCTAAAATTAAATGTCATTTTATATCTTTAGGTAGAAAACATAAAATCATACTCAGAGTATTCTTAAAAATATATTTCCTATATTTAAATTTCCTTAAAAGCCATAGTACTTCATCAAGATGTCTTAAGTGGGTGAAGATGATCTCATTTAGCAGATGAGGAGGAAAAAAGAAAGCTTCATACAGCTATTTCAATGACAAAGAATGGATTAGATTTAAAATGATCCTTCCAGTTCAGGCTCAAATGGTGGTGACATACTTTTGCTACATGGGCCGGGAATGGGTTTGGAATTGTTTCTTGTATCAAAAGGTTGTACTGAAAATTGCTTTGAAAATATTTTCTAAATTGTAGGCGTGATGAAAATTCTTTGAGGAATGTGTCTCTCTCTTTTTTTTATCAGACTTCAATTTTCCAAGGTGAATATAAGAACAAAGAATATCCAAGCAACTCCTAGATTATTAAGAGTTGAAATTCATACCCATGTCATTTTCTCTATATTGGCAGGTAAGACCACAGGGCTCCGTTTTATGGAGAACCTTTCATGGGCAGTATGGGCAAATGTAATTTGACTTTTCATTTTTCTTAACTTAGAACCCATATAAAAATAGCGGATATTATAAAGCCAGTAGTAACCTAGGTATTTTAAAACAAGATTTTTCTGTTCTTGTACTTATGAATGAAAACAAGATGTAATCTCCAAAATGAATTTTTAATGTACCATTTGCCCATAACATTGTGGTTACTATCAACAAAACAGTTAAATAGATTTGATTTCTATCATCCTGGAGTTTGGTAAAGACACAAAGGTCGGCTTAGGATTCAAAATAACCCTTTTCTTTTCACAGATCAGATGATTGAATCTCTTGGTGCCTACTGGTGTTGGAGTATATAGGGTGATCTCAAACCAACACAGCATGATTAACCCAAAAAGGGTCAGAGGAAGGAAATATTTTTTCTTCCCTTAAATATTTGATAAAAACTGTTTCTCTATATTGCTCATGCAAATTTATTCAAAGTGAAAAAAAAATTTAGCTAACCCATTTTAGGTAGGTTGAAAGGAAGTTGAGAGTAGGTCATTAACTGGTCTGAGAAAATTTTCAGAGCCAGACTTACTTTTCACCAGATCTCTTTTCAGAGTAGTCCTTTGTCTTAATAATGCTAGTACCCACACTCTGAGAAAACCACTCTATAGTCAGACAAGAGAGACTGGTCATTGAAACCAATTCCTCAAATCATGGAATCAATGAGACTTAATAACAAACTGGATGTGGTTGATGAGTAAAAGGAGGATTTTAGGATAAAGTTCAGATTTCTCGCTTGGGAACAGGATATAAAAGGTAGATTTGATCATGAATTCCATTTTAGATGGATTAAATTTGAGATGTCTATGAAACATCCAGTTAGAGAACTCTATTCAGGATATATTATATGTGGGTCCAGAATTCAAGAATGAGGTCTAGTCCTGAAATAGATAATTATGAGTTATCAGCATATAACCTAAACTGAAGAGTGTTAAATGTGATTAAATGTGATGGGTCCAGAAGAGGCACTTTAGTTGAAGGAAGAGAGGGTAGGTACAGAACATTAGACTCCCACTGTGAAGGTTATCAACAACACTTTAGAGGTTGTTGCTGGAGTGGTTCTATGGTCTCCATGCATCATTCTCACAACTTAGGCACAGGCATCAGATCTCTTTTCTGAGTGGAGCAGAAATCTGAGGCAAAAGCTTCAGGAAGGTGATCCCCATCCCCTAAAAATCACTTTGAAGTTCAAGCCAAGCCTACCAATAAACTGAGGTTCTAGTCTTCATGTCATCCCCAGGAAATATTCCCCTGAGTCAGGTGTCCCTAGGCTGGGAGCTGAACGATGAAGATTATGGGTAGGTTGAGAGGGTAGCGAATAGCTCACCTTTTCTATATGAATGAAGCATCTTGTTTTGACCATTTACAAGGCTAAGATTATAATTAGGTAGACTGACTCTGTCCCAAACCTCAGTCTCAAGGGCAGCCTTTTTTTTTTTTTTAATCATTCTAACACTATTCCTTTAAATCTAGCCCAGCTTTTAGTCTACAGGGGTATCTATTTAAAAAAAAATACATATACCTGGGAAATGCCACACTTTAAGAACTTATCATGAATTACCTGATGTTGTTATAGTGGCAAAAGTATTGGATTTAAAGTCAGAACATCTCACTTTAATTTTCTATCCTACCATTTATTAGATTTAGCACTTGGATAAGTCATTTTCCTTTTCTAGGCCTCTATGCCTAAGCTTATAATAAGTGATAGGGTTAGATGAGATAATCTCTAAGATTTCTTCTCTAAATATTTCTGGATGGGATTTAGTTAATAGACAGATACAAGAAAATATTTATTCATATACTAACTCAGTTGTTCAGTTATTTATTCAATGGACATATACTAAACACACATTAGGTGCTCCAGGGATGCACAAAATAAGGAGCTCAGAGACTAGTGGAACTGAGATGTATATTTTTCCCTAGGTGAAGATGTATTTTCTCAAGAACAAATTCTTCAGGTTGTAGGTCCTTTTTTTATGAGTCAGGCTTGGCTTATGGGGTTGGAGGTTGCTGGAGAGGAGGAAAAACATTTATTGTCTAAAGTGATATCCTGAGAAACTAATCTTGAAACTGTAGATGCTGAGGGTCACAACATAACCACACTTTGGGGGACTTTTAACAAAGAGTAGTGCCAATAGATTGCAATTAAATAGACATCCTGGTAACAGAATGACCTAAAATAGCAAGACTTTACCTCTTAAGGTGGAGGCAGAAGATAGAAACTCAAAGGTACAAAAGAAGGATAACCATGTGGTTCTGGGGTCTTTCAGTGGGTGTGGAGCCATGTCTCGCTATATGTGTCTAATGTGCATGGATCTGTCTAGTTGATATGATTTCACATAGTAGCTGTGAGCCTGTATGTACCTGCTGGAGCATTCCTACTCTTTCCCAGACTCTTTCTTCTCCACTGTCTAAGTCAAGTTTCTGTGAGTTATGGGGGCAACTTTACTTATTTTGGGAAAAAATAAGATACAGGGGAGAAGAAAAGTTGCTAAAGATCAGCTTTTTAAGCCAAAATGATCTGACTGGGAGGTTAAGCTTGCTTTCTAGTGGCATTATTTATCTGTTCTCATATACTTGTTTCTTGCTGTTCTTGATTCCCACCTTTCTCTTTTGGTAACAGAAGTCTGCTTTTCTTTCAGGGATCTATGCCTTCACCATTCCACATGGTCCTGATAGCTATGCCCTCCTCAACTTCATCCTCAGCCAGTGAGTGAGCCCATGACTTATGTTAAGCCAATTAGACTATATTTTCTTGGCATTTAGAAGTATCAGAGAGGAATGGCACATGCACAGCTGATGCAGAGTCATAGCCATTGCAAACCCCAGTGAGAATGCCCTTCATTTGGCTACACTGGAGCAACTTTGGATCCCACTTTTCTCCCCATCAATTTTTCTCTTCAATTCTCTTATCTGCCCAATATTCTCTCAATCAATTCCTCATCTGCTTATGCTAGACAGTCTAGGTTTCTCATATTCACATTGTTATGGATTGACTGTTTCTGTTCTCTGAAAATTCATATTTTAAAATTCTAGCCTCCAATGGGATGGTATTAGGAGGTGGGGCCTTTGGCAGATGATTGAGTCATGAGGGTGGAACCTTCATGAATAGGATTAGTGCCCTTATAAAAGAGACCCTCAAAGTCTCTCTGGCCTCTTTCCACCCTGTGAGGATACAGTGACAAGTGTCCAAATCAGAAGAGGGCTCTCATCAGAGCCTGATCATGCTGGCACCCTAATCTCAGACTTCCAACATTTAGCACTGGGGAAAAGAAAATTCTGTTGGTAATAAGCCACCAGTCTATGGCACTTTGTTAAGGCAGCCCAAACTGACAGAGACACATATTAAGCAGATAAAGCCTCCTCAATACTGAGTGCAGTGAGGCTTCCTACTCAGAGGAGGGTTAGGAAATACATTTGAGATAGACTTGGAAGACACAGTAAATGATCCTGGATCTTCCTCTTCAACTGTGCATAAGAAGGAACAATGAAATTCTGATTGAGGGTTTTTTAATTGAAACCTTATTTGTGACATCTCTGCTCTAAAGAGATTGGTCCTGAAAACAGAAACCCCTCTTAACAATAGAAGGGCTTCTTTGGGGACTTTGACATGCCCCTGCTTGTGTCCAGGAGCTACTGCAAGCAAATTGATTTCATTTGCCCCAGCCTTTCTGTCTTTTCTACTAGCTAAAGTGGAACTTCTAGAAGTTTCCCTCAGCTTCTGTTTTGATTCTTGAACAAAGGGATTCCATTGTCATCTACTCTCTTCAGCCTTGTCTACAAGTCATTTGTTATATTACAGCATTTCCTGAAATTTAGCAAATTCTTGAAAAGAAAGATTTAATCTTCTCAGGAGAAGCAGGAGAAGATTTATGGACGCCTATTCTTAACATGTCAAAATGTGGCTTGGCTGCTAAATTTACTGGGACCGCCTACACAGCTGAGGATTTCTGTGACTCTGCTGGAAATAATGGCTTTAGGAGGTAACCAAACAGCATTAGAGAAAAATATTTGAGAGAAAACAGATTTTTAGGTTGCAGAAGGATTTCTCATTTTGTAAAAGAACATTACATTTTTAGGAGCTCATTAAGTTGTTTTCCCTTATGTTTGACCCCAAATTAGAGTTTGGATTTCTTAATTTTCTCTTCTAAAACTGCCTGCAAGATATTGAGTAACTTGAGTTTCCAAGTCTTCAATGCCACACAAAATGAAAGCATTAATTCTTAAGTATTATTATGGAATAAGTTGAATTTTATTAGGTTGCCTTTTGTAATCCTCATTTTTTTCAGTGCTTAATCATTACAGGTAATTTAAAAATAAATACTTGTACAAGTGAACCAGTAGAAATATTTCACTGTCATTGAACAGAAAGGTAAAAGCCTAATTTCTGTATGTATTGAACATTCTTCTGTGGTAGTAGTTTCCTCACTCTTTCAGTATCTTTATTTTCTTTATTGAACATCCACAATTTCTCCCTATATACACTGACCTTTTTTTCCTCCCATTTCATAGAAGAAAATGGTGCTCTGTTATACAAATGTGCTCCGTATTTCCTTTGAAACTGTATTCAGTCAGTCCCTGCAGAAAGAATAGGTAATGAAATTCTATCTCTCAAGTGTGTGTAGACATATCAATCACTTTAAGTGGAAACAATCATTCCTCTGCCATTTGGAGCCAACATCTTTGAACACAGAGCAGTACTATTGCTTTCTGTTACTAAAAATAGTTTTTCCATATAATGCCTAGGTTTACATTCCGTCCGCATGTTGCAGAGGTCAAGAAAAGCAGATTTCCTGATAACATTTGATTTGAGCAGAGGGAGTGATAAAAGGTGCATTCTGTAATCTGGATGTAGAGCAGACTGAAGGTGTGGAGTCCAGTGGAGCAGCCCTGTGCTGCCCCCTCCCACGATTCCCAGATCTTTGCACAACCTTGGTCAGGAAGTACAGACAGTTGTTGCTCTTTTCCATGCCTTTGACACCTAGCCCTCCCTACATGAACATCCCTTTCACAATCCAGCATTCTTTCTCCCTCCTACTTAAGCAAAAAAGATTTTGGATTTGTGCTGCTGCCTTTTCCCTCCAGAATCATCATACATGTGAAGCTTTTGTCTTGGTTTCAGTATTTTAGGAAGCTGACACCAGAAGACACAGGAGATAAGGCATTTGACCTCTTTTACTGCAGCTGTTCCCATCCTTCATGCCTGCTATACCTGCCATAGACCTTAAAACCCGCGTGTGTTTAAAATGCTGCTGGCCAAAGACATGGTGCTGATCAACGGGAGAAATCTCATGTTAGCACAGGCCTTGTAGTTACAGCAGAGGCGCTGCTGTCTCTACCCAAGGCACGGTTGCTGTGAAGCAGAGAGGCTCTCGCTCCCAATTCCCAGATACAAAGCAGTATTGATGCAGAAATATTAAAAAAGAAAATTAATAATTTATTTCAAAAATTCATTTGCAGCTGCACTTCAGTGAATTAATTACTTTTTGTCTTTCCCTTCTTATTCATTCCTCTCTCTTGCTAATGATCAAGTGAGAATTATGAAGAGGAAGTAAGTGAGGTTGGAAGAGGTGGGAGTCCAGTGCTGTTAGAGCAGAAGGCACAAAGGAGAACGTGCTTGAATGTGGGTGCCTTAAGGAACCTGAGAAGTGAAAAGAGATAGGTTAAACTTAACCCCATCTTTTCTACCCCCAAGGCAATAGGAAACCATTTTACCATGTTATAAGTTCTACTTAGTATTTTAGAAGAGGGGAAAATTAAAATCCAGCAAGCCAAAGTCTCAAGTTATTAAAAAGATTAATCTGTTGTTTTCACTACATCTTCTATGCAACTCACTTCCCTGTATGCTCATGAAAATAGTATGGCCACCCAGACAAAGTGATCGTATAATCGTGCTTAAGTGTTAATGGAGCTTGTACACTGACTTCCAGGAGGGGTAGGGTAGACGCAGCAGTTTTCGCATAACACTTGCTTATCACCACTCGCCAGATGACACTAAGGTAACATCATGGCAAGGTTCAAATCCATGGCCATTTTAGTCGTTTTCTAAGCTAGAATAGAAAAATCAGAGAATTTTTATTTACCAAATCTCAGACTGAGGCAAGCAGATACTTTCTTCCATGTTTAAAACCTTCATGGAACAGGAAGATAGTTTCCATCATGCCTAGTCCAAGCTACCCTTTAAAGCAAGCAAAAAGATGTGCTTTTTTAGTATACCTTATTCTAAGTAGCCATTTAATGGGAGAAAAAAACCTTTGTACTAATGAGATTTTGAAAATGAATGTAAAGGCAAACGCTGAATTTTCTCTCATAATCGTATTGCTCTGGCATAGGATCCGTAGCCATTTGAGCACCAAATGATCCCCTCTGGGATAAACAATTTCCATGGGTGCAATCGAGTGTTCTGGTATGTGTTATCAGCAGAATGGGGAATAAAATTAAGGAATAACATGGAGAGAGTTCAGTGTCTAAATTTGTCCAAAAGATCAGAGACTGGAAAAGGAAAAGAAGTACAGAAAGGGAGGAAGACTTCAAGGGCCAACGTCAGTGACATGAAAGGCAGATGTTCTTCTGGTCTGGTCAGTGCATGCTGTCACCACCCGAGCCTGTTGACTCCTCTCTGAAAAGTTGTCCAGCTTGCATCATAACGCTGTGCCCAGGCTATTACAGTCATTTGCCACCGCTTTCCCATGGCCTAGCATGATCAGGAGCCCATTAGCTAATTCCACGTTTGTTTTCTAGAGGTTGGAATGGGACATCACCATCTAAACAGTGGGTGTTTTGTGTAGTCTCTCTTCCGAGAAAGGAGACAATGGCTTTATGACTTTGTGTCTCCCAGTAACACAGGTTGTGGGAACATAGCTCAGCATACCATTACGGCTATTTCCTTAACTTTCTGGTGTGCCTAACAGATAACCAAAATAACCCATCCCAAGGGTCTTGGTAGAAAAGTTTTCCTCTCCTACCACTGAAAACCTTCAGATCAAATGAATGTATAATTACACCATTATTTGTTTATGTAACTGTTATAACTTAAAGCAACCTAAAGGACGGGGACATACTCAGTATCATTAAGCCACAAATAACCTCCATGCACTAAATATCCTGATAGATTTCCACTGGCAATGAATATGCACTTACAGTTCTGTCTTCCCTAGACATTCTTTATTTGAAAATTTATCAAAAACAATTCATCATATCAGACAATAAGAAACTGAAAATCTGTACTTAAGATATACCTTTATCATTTCAAACTAACATAGAATAGCATTTGATAAAGTGATAAAAAATGTTTTGTCTATCTGTTTCATGTTATGTATGTTAAAGTGGTGTTAAATGGAGTAATCAATCAAAAACTTCCCCCAGCATCTCCTGGCAAGTGATTGTGCCAGCAGCTGGAAATTTGGTAGACATCTTTCCTTCCTAATTCTTTCAGCAGGAACATTTAGAACACTATGATGGTTGGCATTAAGGAATCTTGCGCTTATGAAAAACTAACCTGATTCTGCTTGATGCATTCAAAGTTCATCTCCTGCCAGACTCTTCGCGTGCTCTGAAAGCTCCTGGAGACTTTTGACTACCTAGTACTGCCCCCATGTGGGCCAAGAGTGTCACTATTACAGGGAGCTACCTGCTTTCCATTTTTGACATTTGCAGGAGGAAGTAAAAACCATTTTTAATAGTTCTTTCCTATACATTGATCTAAATTTTCAACTGAAATAGAACCTTTTTCCAATCTCTGAATTAGTCAGAAAAATCTACCAGGCTCGTATGCTTGGAAATAAAGAACAGAGCGAAGGAGATAGGAAAATCTAGGCCAGTCTTCTCTCTCACCTGGGATTCTTGTTTTTCTCTGCCCAGAAGGTCAAATCTCAGCTGAATCAGTATGCAGATCACATACACAGCAACCACAGTTCCAGACTAGGGAATGTGCTAATTGGCTCATCCGCCCAAAGAACCAGGGTACCAGGCGTCTGACACACACAGCCTCTGAGGGAAGCAGGACTTAATGCAGGACAAAATGTTCTTGCTACTCTGCACTGTCGCCTAGCCTTGCTTCTAGCAAGCAGTCTGGCTATACACAGTGGTGACTGGAGCACTTTGAAAATTATTTCCCTCTTTATAGACTAATATGTACACTTGGGATATTAGAATGCAATCTAATTCAAAAGAAAGTAAAATTAAAGCCAGTGCACTCCTTTGCTTCAGCCTTCTTTCCTCATTCATTTCTCCTGTAGTGTTCCAAATAGTGCTTTAAACAGTGTAATGCATTCAAAAGGTAGGTCAGAAACTTGACATCTGTGGTGTTAACACCCGTTAAATCTTCTTAACTCTGAGAATATGGTTAAAGCTATAGTCCCCTACCAGACAATATAGTACAAGAAACAACTCCGTTGGTTACTGCATATAATTCCCTCCCTCCCCTGTTTGTCTCATGATTCCAATCACAAACTGTTCAACTGTTCTCTGAGATTGTATATGGGAGAGAGAGAGTACATTAGAGAAGGAGCATAGAATTTCTTGAGGGACAGTGCCTGCCCGGTTCCAGGAAGCCATAATACCCTTGGAGCTCTCTGAATTGGAAACTAGCTTCCTGAATCTTATGGCGTCCTTGGAGCTGATGCAATAGGAACAGGAACAAACCACAACCATCAGTTGTTGATTAACTCTGATAACTTACCCTGGCTAATGAGGTGGAGGTTTTTCATGCTTCCACTGCCTAATGGCGCTCATTAGACGTACACTTATTAAATATTCAGATAATTGTGGTAGTCATAGTAGTGGTAATGATGGCCACATGATGACATGATGAAGAAGAAAGCCTCCTTGAACAGAAAAGGTTTCATTTTGCCAAAGTAAGTCTTAGAGTAAGCTGTGAACCACGTGCAGACAACATAAAGACGATTTAGTTGTCCCTTTGCTTTATAATGTTTTTAGTAAACTGAGTAATCATCTAGAATCCCACTTCCTGGGATCACCTAGATACATAAAAATACAACCAATTTCCAGACAACATAGATAACTTTCTCTTGATGTGGGTTTGTCTTTGACCTGAAACTAGCAAAGAAAACCTGTGTCTCAGCATTGTAATTTACGTTCTGCTTCAGTTCCTTATTTATGATAGATTTTAGGTCAAATACCCTTGTGGAGCCAACTACCTTGTATTAAAGAGAGCCTTCAGCCTCAACTGAATAAGACTTTTTTTCCTAAACAGATCTGCTGCTGAAAAATTTTTCTTGCTAGTATTTTTCAACTTTTATGTTTGTCAGAGTCTTCAAGTTTGGGGCAGAATGAGATGTGATGATGACAGAAAATTCAAGAAAATTTCTATTTTGTAAGACTCAAAAGCATTTGATAAGAATATGAATTGTCAGTTTTGCTCATCACTCAGTTCTAAAAATCTATACTCAAAACCTTTCATGTCTGTCTTATCCCTCACTAGTATCAAACATAAAAAAATCAAAATAAACTTCTGATAAAAATCAGGTTTCAGAATTTTACCATGGGTTTCTTTTCTGCTTGATTCTTTTTGATCAGCACCAGGTACACCAGAAACAAACAAGTTTCTCCCAAATCCCATTTTGTCTCAGCAGTGCTCCTAGCAGGGAAAAAAAAAAGACATATGGAAATGATGCTAAGATATTTTTCTGTCATCTCTTTTAACAAGTTCATAAAAGCAGTACCCAGTTTGGCCTTATGAGTTTTCGAAATTGAAAATAAGATAGATAATACAATAAGACCCAGCTTTTGAATTTGTGGTGATCATTCTCTTGCATTAGGAAATTTTACATCCCTGACAGTTCAGTAGCACTATTTTCTCCTTTCTCTTAAGTTGAATGTAAGTCTAATGGGCTCATTTAAGCTTGTAATGAACAGCTTAGGAGGTTTTACTCTCGGGTTCCCAATCCTGGTAGGTGACAATAGCTTGTTTGCATTTGCCTTATGTGCTGGTTGCTGCATGGTAGTGAAATGCAATCCTTTGCTGCCTATACAATTATTATGATGCTTCTGCAACATGATGTGCTCACTGAGATTAGTTTACCTTTTTGCTGCCCCAGGCTTGCAACCTGGTGGTATTTGAATGTACCTGTTCCAAAGAAAGCATTGGTCTTATGACAGCTTTGTGATGTGGAATGAGCTGAAAGCAGGCTCAACTGACCTGATTATAACAGCATCCCTGAGTCTGGAGGTTCTTCTGGCTACTGATGATTGCTTTTCTCATGTTTGGAAAAGGTTACAACATGGCTTTAAAAATAAAAAAGAGAGAGAGAGAGAGAGGGAGAGAGAGATCTTTTCATAGTTCAGATAAGTTTTCTCTGAACTACAGGAACTTGTTAGATATATTTTGTTTATTTATTTATTTTGTCCTGAGCAATAGAGCTAAGGATAGCAAACTACCAGGAACATACTTATGATAGTTGACTATTCATAGAGTTCCAGCCAGTATTGTTGATGGAAGAGCAACAGTGGTACTTCCAAAATTTCTATTTTGTAGTGAATTATAGGTGGCAATCTGATCAAGAGAGATAGCAGAGGAATTGTGATCCTACTGTTTTAACAGTATGATTGTATGTCTATGAGGGGTTAACATTGGATGGTCTAAATGAGATAATGGACAGTTGCAAAAGTCTCACAATCTTACTTACCCCTTGTCACTCTAAAATCCACTGCTAGTTTGGTGACCACTTCAGAAGTTTATTGTTTACTTATTTTTGTATTTCATGACATGTAATATTTCGAGTAACATAAACAAAAGTTCAAGAAAGGACTATTCATTTAAAAGAGAAACATACTAAGCAAGTGTGGATCAAAGTAAACAAACCAAACAAAATGTTTTTTTTGTACTAGTGGCTTTTGCTCCAGTTTCCTCCATGAGATCTAAATTAGGCCTATTAAGTCTAATTCCCAAAGAAGCTTTCATTATCTGGGTCCATCCACCAAAATGGATTGCCTTTGATATTGGACCCAGAAAGTGGTAAGCATGTTGAGCAAATTTGCTACAGATATGCCAGCTACTGCTGATATAGGAGTAGAAATATTGCATATGATTTTTTGAAACGAAGAACAAACTAAAAACTAGCTACTGACTACATGAATCTCTTGTCACTGCTGAGGTGCCATGAGGCCCCAAATTCTTCCTTACAAAGCCACCTACCAAATAGAAGGGGAAAAAAAGAATAACAGTTCCAGTGTTCAGAAAAAGAAATCAAGAGCTGACTCTGATGCTTTCCTTAGGTTCTCTCCAGAGCTCTACGGAGAATATTCTGTGCTGGTTAATTGTTCCTAACCAACTGAATGAAAGATAGAGCAAAAATAAGAACAACCCCTTGCTGTATATTTAGTATATGCTCAATTCTTCTCCAAGATAGAGGACACCCAGGAGAATTTTAGAAAAGGTCTTTCTAGACTTTTCTCCCACTTACTACCCAGTTCTCCCACTTGCTCTTTTATTAGAATGATTTTAATACCTTCCCTGAAAATGTATGCAGCATAGTAATCTGATAATAATGGTATAATCAGCATAATAACCTTTAATATTCACTATAGTTCAACCTTCGCCAAGTTCTAGCCATGCTGAAACTAGATTGAATGAGTAGAACAGCCCCATCTAGATCACACTACTTAGAGAACCACCACCATGAGTGTGCAGTAACACTTTGAAAGCTGGTGCTTTGAACATGGTAAGAATTGAGTTCCATGATGCACACCAGCAATCCCATATCTTGTCTCTCTCAACTTGCTGAGTTATAGTTGTCTTCTGACTCTATCTATCCAAATAAGACAGCCCAATATTAATTACAAGTAAAACCATGCTTCAAACAGTGCCTTAGAATGGACACTTGCAGAGATTTGACAAAACACAGTGCTTGCATTTTAAAATTTATTATGTCCCCTCCTTGCTCAAGGAAAACACAATGTCCTACACCTAACATGTCTGACAGACCCTGCAATACTACCAAGCAACTGTGGTTCATCTCTTTGTCCTTCAATTTTTCAGAAAAGTCATTCATCCATAAGCTGGATTTACTCATTCCTGCTTCTTTCCATATTGCTTGGATAAGTGAAGACAATGGTCTTAGCAGCAAATTAATGTTAGTTCCCCCACGAACAAATTCTGAGAGAAACTGAACAAGAGAAAAATACTCATAAACAAAAGTCACATCTTAGGCCGGTGGGCTATCCACTTACCTTTTTAGCTGGCATAAATCTGGGGAATATTTTTCCTTATGTAGCTGAGACTACTAAATTATAACCATCCTGAAGGTATCAGCTATATTCTGTGCAACTCTGTAATCCCCAGATTACAGAATAGCTGACTAGTAATAGGTGCTCAGTAAATATCTGCTTAAAAATTAAATTAATGAGCCAATGGATTCCTTGTTTTATCTGTTACCGTAATACCATGATTTGCTGAAGAATGCAGAATTTAGCAATTAGTCACATCTACTGAGATACGTAACAAGGTATATATACCAGCTCCCACCACTGAATTGGAAAAGGTTAACTTATTATTATTTTCTTTTTTTGCTCTAGACCTATTTAACAGGGCTACCCATTCACAAATCTCAGCAGAAGTTCAAAGTTTACTTATGAAACAAACAATTCTATACCCCCAAGCCTTGGAGAATGGAACAGCAACTAGATGTTTGACCAAGGAAAATTTTCCATATACTAATATACTACCCAGGCATCTGCCCAAGTGGACCCCTTGATTTCATGAGATTGGCCAGTTATACTGTCTTTAGAACTTGAATGGGATAAGAAAAAAGTACTTCCCAGTCAAAAAAGGAAATGATAGTGAGGAACAGACAGTGATAAGGATAGTGATGGGGGGAAAGGGCTGGGGTAGCTAAAACTTCATTCATGGTAGATCAGTGTGAGAAGAGCCCCCCAGATTCCTGCCCCTGAGATCTTAAAGGACTTTGGGTCCAGAAGCACCTTGAGGATCAAATCTATTTCTTAGATATCATGTACTTAGATGTCTGTGAGGGTCCATTACTTCAGCCACTCCAGATAGGTTCTTAAACTGCCCTTCTTTGTAGCTGACTTGAGTAGTACTTTATTCCTCATAATCTAATAATCCTAATGAGAGGCTTTCCAAGTATTTTTACATTTGTGAGTAAGTTAAAGTTTTAACCAGCCCCCTTCTCTCAAAGAATGATGAAAGAAGATGGAGAAACAAAGAAAGAAGGATGTTAGAAAGCAGGGAAGGTTCTACTACTCTTCTAGGACAGACATGCCCAGACCAGTAACTGCAAGGTTCCATCTGCTTATTGATTATGTGTCATAATAAGCATCAATTTTCTACATGTCTGAGATGAGCTGTATAAACTAGGAAGTTATGAAAAAGCCAGGAGACATGATAAACCTAGGATAAGCTGTGAGGGTAATCAGTGGTTCTTAATCTTTAACGTCCATAAAAATAATCTGGGGATAGTGCTAATAATGTAAATTCTGATTTCATAGGTGTAAGTTGGGCCGAAGATTTTGCTTTCTTACAAGCTTCCATGCAGTGGTAATGCTGGTAATCTGTTGGTCACATTTTGAGTAACAAGGACATAAAGTGAGGAGACCCTTCCTGCAGCTACACAACCATTTTCATCTATTTTTTGCAGGATGGTGAAAAAAAAAAATGACCATTAAAAGCAAACCAGTTTATCTTTCTGACCTGTGTGGCTTTGAGGAACTCATTTAGCCCATCAAGGCTTTAGTTTCCTCATTTATAAAACAATGATGATAATACTTACCTTACAGGATTATTCTGAAAATTAAATGATGTAACATATGTAAATTTCACAGCAGCTCCAGAGCAAATGATATTTTTAAAATTAATTTACTGTGTTAATCAAAAAGCATTTTGAACAATATGCAGTTTCCAATAATAAGTGCTAGAGAGGGAGAAATACATGATCTCTGACCTCAAGGGTTTACAAACCAATAAGAATAAAAAACAAAATGTGTATAAGTTGCTATAATGTAATGTAATATAAAATAATAAATGCCATCAGAGGTGAAAACAAAACACTTTGGAGTTTAAAGAAGGAAAGGTTGACTGAGGAATGGAGGGAGGAGAAAAAGGTGGAGAAATCTGGGAGGTTTCAACAAAGAGGTTGCATTTAAACTAAATCTTAAAGGATAAGTAAGAGTTCACCGGGCAGGAAAGATGGAGATTGTCATTTGAAGCAGAAGAAAAAGCTGTGGAAACCATGATATTGTGAGAAATGGTGGCCTTTTAATGGTGTCCCCAGAATTCCAATGTAGCTGGAGCATTGGGAGAAGAGGAGGAAGATGAAGCTAGCTGCACCTAGAAGGTAAAGGTCTCATATGCCATGCAGAGTTCCTGGGACAGACGGCATCTCCCCTTACAGATCTCATCACACCTTATCATAATTTTATATTAGCTTAAGCACAATTCTGCACCCCTACTACAAATAGTCTGTAACAAGTACTCAGTGAATTCTTGTGGACAGAATAAATGTATAAATGTTGCAGGGAGAGAGTTTCTTGCAGTAGGATAAAAGGCCTTAAATAATATTCCATAGATAGATACCAGACTCAGTATCCCGTTCTGCTTGCCCCAGCCCATGTAGATGCTCCAGCATAAATACCCTTTTTAGACCGACACCAAGCAGTTTTTATTTGGAATGATTGTTACATTACATAACAAAAACAACCATCCCATTATACAACCCATTGCATGCATTTCTTTTGGCCTCCCTGTGACGATTCAATCTTCCAGTGGTGCTTAAGATGGTAAAGGTTGAGAGAAACTATTATCCTCTAAGCAGATCGAGATCATCAGATGAAAACTATGGTGTGTCAGCATTGCATCCACCAGTGCTTGTAACACAAAGTTCAGTAATGTAGCTTGCAGCTACTAGCTGACTAGAACAGCTTTCTAGGCTAGGACTTCTGCTTTCTTAAATACAGAGAAGCATAGGGCTGTTTGTTTCCCCACAGAAGCAGAATGGCGCAGTCTGCAGTGAACGATATGGTTTCAGTACGGAAAGTTTGCTTATGTCTCACTTCATTCTCATTCCCTCTATTGACTTCTCCAGGATTGTGTCCATGTATTGGAATACCTTTATTAAATACCCCAGGCATTCCAAGTAAACACAAATAGAATAATTAGGAACAACTGTAAGAGAACAATTGTAAGTAGATCGTGCCTTCATATTATATTAGGAATAGAAACTTTAAATTTATCAGGTGGAATCATTTACGGCCTGGCTCTAGGCAGAATGCTGAGGCAGGTGACAGCTTACTTTCTACAGAGGGAGCAGAGCACAGAGGTCAAGGGCATGAGCTGGAGGCAGGCTACTTGGACTTGAAACCTTACTTGAAGACCTCCTCGCTTTGTGACTTTAGATGTATTGTTCAATCTTTCATGCTTCAAGCTCATCATCTATAAAGCAGGGATTATAATATCACTTAATCCATAAAGCTACGGAAAGTTAATCCAAGAAATATTGCTTAGAATAATGCTGACACACAGTAAGAGCTAAATAACTGTTAGCTATTCTTATAATCTTCAGGGTCTCCACCCTACTAATTCAGTAAACATCCCCTACTTTCAGAGTACCTCATTTGACATTTTGAGAGTCCTTGGTATTCTTCCTTCTCATTTCTCACAAGAGTTTGAGTCATGTACATGTTTCTGTAGTCCTGTCCCCACAAGATGTTGCCCCTGACAGAAACCTTTTTATTTACCTTTTATCTCTCATTGTAGAAAGACAAGTGCTTTTTTATTATTAGGGAATCCGCAACATTAATAATCAAGTGGGAATTCTATTATCACAGCCCATACCAAAGCCCCTGAAGTTACAGCAATATATATCCAGCTGTGCAACAAATATTTGTTGAAGAGTTCTATGTTCCAGATACTCCTGGATGCTGAGGGTGCAAAGATGAACAAGACAATGGAGATGCTTAGTATTTTCTGGGGAGCATGGAAATGCCAGGAAGGGGAATTTAATCCAGTCTGCTGTAGGGGAGGACATGGTGGTAGGAAGGGCTTCTCTCTATATATCAGTGGAGACTTCCCGAGGGTTGTATAATGACAAGCATCAGTTTTCATTTGTTATTTGACATTTAACTGGTTAGAAGACAGTCTTCTTTCTCTTTTCCCTATAAATCCTGAAAACATATCCCTCCACACATTTACAGTGCTCAGAGGACAGGAAAAAAATCTAATGATTCTCCAACTCAGAAGTTGGAATCTTGAGTCACAGGAAGGAAAACTTTTCTTCGGGTAGTACTTACTGATAGTATATAAACACCATGAGTGCATTCATTCATTCATTCACCTCTCTTTACTGTGCCTTCCTACACAGTGCTGACTGAGCACAAACAATCCATGTCAATAATGTTAGATAAAATGGAGTTTATTAAAGACATTGTGTCCCTGTCCATGTAAAGTTGAAAGAGAAGATGTATACTACTATGGAAATAATTTAATAACAATGAAATGAAATCTGATTAAGTCCCAATGAATTATTCTGTCAGTGATTCTTGTTCTTCAAAAGACATCAGCTAAGATAGCAAATCCTGAAAGTTTCATCTCAAGTGCCACTTCCTATCAGCTGGAAGTAAATGTCTGGAAAACTGTGTAGCCAGAGATCATGTGGCTTTGCCAGACTCTGGAGGATATAACACAGGGACTCATGTTGTCATGTCACAGGAATGGGAAGTGTGAGCACATTGCCACATATTTGCCATGGTGTACTGGCTACACAGCACAACAGTTAAGAAAAGTGTTTGTAGTCTAAGAGACCTGGACTCTGCTGTTTGCTAGCTCTTTGGCCTTGGGCAACTTATTTAACTCTCTGAGCCTCAGTTTTTTTTCACTTGAAAAGTGGATACTAGTGTTACTGTTACCAAGAAAAGGGAAATAAGAATTACCTCAGTTCTTAGTCACCCCAAAAAAAAAAGAATTTTTGATGAGAGACAGAAAACATGATATAAGCAAGATTTTTATTACTGAAGTAAAAAAAACAGTGAAAGATAGTACACTCCTGAGAATTGGGAGCGGGCCAATCCAAGAGAGAAAAAATGGCTCCTTTCCTTTGTTTTTCCGTCTTATAGCCTGGCCTGGGGCGCTTTTGTGATTGGTTGGTTGGTTGATTGATTGATTGATTGACAACTCAGGTTCCCTGTGGTCTGGCACGCCCATCCCCTTTTGGGCAGGTTCATTGGGTCAAGTTATACCAGGTCCTTATGCGCAGCTGCAGCGTTTTGATCTTAACTGGCTTCTTTTGTTGGCCTTCATTTAGGGAAAGTAAAAATTTCTGGAGTTCCTTTTCCTGAATGCAGAGGTACTGTTACCTTCTGGGTTGTTCCTTTCCCCTTCCTCTCCCACTGCCCAGTGCTCATTTCTATCTAAACTGCCTAACATTACCAACCCTCCCAAGTCCAACCACAACAAGCATCCCTTTGCTTGTTGTCAGTCTCACCAATAGAAGGAGACTGAGGTCAGTTCAGAAGCAAAGGAAAGCTTTATTTGATGGGAGAATGGACAAATGTGAGCTCACGCTCCAGGGGACAAGCTCTCCCGATAGGCTGTGGGCCGGGCTGCTGTGGAAGGGTTGCATCAGTGGGGAGGGGCGGAGTTCTCCATGATTGGCGCAGGCGTGCTGCTCACTCTCCAGGACGCAGGCGCAGCGTCTCTGCACAAGGCTTGCCGCCGCCATCTTGAATTGAAGTACCAGGCGTAGGGCTCCTGTGCACAGCCCTCTGAGCTGAGGTGCCAGCGCACTCATTTTGCTTGAGCAGCTCTGGTCTGAAGTGCCGAGTGTAAGGCCTCTGGATGCAGCACCCTGTGAGCAAGTGAAACTAGAAGAAGCACAAAGGAAAAGGAAAAGAAAAAGGTTAGACTTTATTTTATTACCCAGATTCTAATTTTACTTCCTGGGAATTGTTAATGGGCTTTGCTGGTGTCAAATCCATCCTCTGCCTTTTGTCCTGCTCCTCATTTTGAGGGGTGCAGGTCTGTCTTCTCTGACTGCTTCTGGCTGAGCTTGTGTGGCATCAGAACCCCGGGTGGAGGAGCAGAGCTTCTCCCAGCTGCCTTTGGGTGTGCTTGATTGTTCCCAGGTCTCAGCTGAGACTGTTTACATCCCCAAACAACCACCAAGCATCTGACCTTTGGGAGGCAAAGGATGACAGACAATTTAAGATACACAACCCACCTATTAGCAAGAGAATGACGGTCACATGTCAAATTCTTTCTAAAAATGAAGCCCTCTAGGTCTTTTGCCTTCAGACAAGTGTGCCCTGATGTGGCGGTTCACTGCCGTGGCCTGAATATCCCTGGTCACACTTTGGTTGTTTATCGGAAGAGAAGCTTCAGATCAGAGAGAGGCTTGCATGAGTAGTCAAGGGGGTCTGTTGCCCCAGGTTGTCTCTTTGGAGGCTGTGGCTCAGGGCCCTCTTCGCTCGAGTGTGATGTGCCCACAGAGTAACCCCTGCAACTTCAGGACAGAGTGGTTGGCTAGGATCACCAAGTGGGGTCTGTTTGTCTTAGGAGTAAGCTGACCTTGTAGTCTGCAGGTTTTCCGGATTTTTAGGTTCACTTTTAGTCTCCTGGCCAGAAGGGTGGAGGAGAGGGTCAGTGGGTGCAGGTAGCACCTGATTAGCATGCTTAATGAGAGCTTTCGTGGCTTCTCCTACCTGGAGGTCATACTTGAATTGTTCCATTTCAAAGGGGCTCAGGTGTCCCTTCTCTCCTGCTGAGGAATGGGTCTACAATACGTAAATTCAGATGCACTTAACATTATCTTATTCATTGGTGCTAAACGCATTTGGAGTTGGGCAATTGAAAGCAACTTAATCCAATTTTCTTGAATTTCCTGACTAGCTAAGGCCTGTTTCAAGGTCTGATTGAATCTCTGCTTTCCCATACAATTGGGGTCTCCAGGCTGAGTGCAAGGTCCATTTTATACCCAGGGCACTTGTTATCCTCTTCATCACATGAGGCACAAATGCTGGATCAGTATCCGTTTGTGGGGATCCTGGGAGCCCAAACCTGGGGATTATTTCTTTTAGAAAGCCTTAGCCACTTCAGCTGCCATTTCAGTTCTAGCAGGAAATGCTTATACCTGAAATTTCCTGGTACTCTCAGCATGACAATGAAATCAGTCTGCCAGCCTGCTCTAGTCTATGTCCTTCTGGTCTGAATGGGCCTTATCTGGCGGCCTCTGAGAGGTCTGACGTTGGGGTTGTTCATTGTGCAGATGGCGAATGTATCAATTCTCCAGCTGATCGTACTTTTCATGCCAGGAGTTACCATGACTTCAAATAACCAACTATATAGGGCTTTCCTCCCATAGTGAGTTCCTTGATGACCCTCCCTGACGGCTTGACAAGCCACAGTTTGGGGAAAGAAGTATTGCCTATGTTCATTAACTAGCCACCCATGGCCCTCCTCAGTCTCTATTGAAGCCCTGTTTTGGGGCTTTGTCTATTTCTTCCTTTGTGTAGATTGGGGAATAATTAGATGGATCTGGCCTTCGAGGTATGAGGAGCAGTTGTCAAGTTAGTGGTTCTAGGGCCACCCTTTTGGCAGTTGCATCCACCTTTCCCTTTATTACCTCTGCATCCCCATTTTTGGTGACACTTACAATGAATTACTGCCACCTTTTTTGGGAAGCTGTACTGCTTCTAAGAGCTCCAGTAGCTTATGCCATGTTCACCTATTTATTCCCGCAGTAAGCATACCCCTTTTATTCCATATAGTCCTGTGTGGATGCTAGATGGCACACACTTACCAGGGAATCTGTGTAAACATTTAACATCCGCCCTATCCTGAGCTTTAAGGCTTGGGTGAGGGCTCTCAGCTCCGCCTTTTGGGCAGAAGTTCCTGGGGATAGGCTTCTGGCTTCTAAGACTTAGGTCTGGAAGGTCACTGCATATATCCCACCAGCCTTTTCCAGTCTCATAAAACTTCTCCCATCTGTGAATCATTCCTCCTCAGTGTTTGAGAGAGCCTCACTGCCTAGGTCTGGACAACCAGAATAGATCATGTCTATGGTTTCTGTACAGTTGTACTCCAGGGGCCCTGTTTCTGTGGATAGCAGGGTGGCAGGATTTATTGTGTGACAGATTTTTTATGGTAGCCACTGATTTGTACTAAAGTCTGATCCTGGGGTGGAGTCCCTATAGTGAGTGATTGGCTGACCAAAAGTTAACTTTTCAGCTGGATTATAGTAGCTGCTCCTGCCTATAGGCAAAGAGGCCATCTCTTAGTGGTTTGATCTAATTATTTATAGAGAAATAAGTTCCCACCTCTAAGGGGTCTTAGTTTTTGAGCTAATAACCCAAGGGCAATTCCCCTTCTCTCAGGAATGTAAAGGTCAAAGGGTTTAGCTGAATCTGGGAGGGCCTGGGCAGAGGCCTGAAATAATTGCTTTTTCAGTTCTTGAAAGGCCCCTTCATATTCTGAATTCCATCCTTCCCTTTCAACTTCATATAGAAGCCTAGCTGTTAGACCATAGTTAGGGATCCAGACGAGGCAAAACCCAGCCATCCCCAGGAAACCCCTAAAGTGTCTTCTAGTTGTAGGAAGGGTAAGGTGGCAAATGTCTTCTTTCCTGAGTTAGGCTTTTCTGACCTTCTGTGAGAATGAAGCCTAGGTAGGTCACCATAGTTAGTGATATTTGAGCCTTTTTTCTGGGCACCTTATATCCTTTGTCAGCTAGATGGTTCAGCGTAGTTACAGTATTTTTGTCAGAGGCCTCCTTAGTAGGCCTGTCATCTAGGGTTCCCTTTTCCAGATGTAGATCTTTTAGGTCTTTAGCTAAAGTTTCTCCAAAGATGCTGGGAGAATTTTTGAACCCTTAGGGCAGGACTCTTCAGCAATATTGTTGTTTTTGTTGTATGTTTGGGTCCTGCCACTCGAAAGCAAAAATTTCTTGTGACTCTGCTAATGGGATACAGCAGAAGGCATATTTTAAATCTAATTCAGAATACCGGGTTCTAGTGGGCAGTAGAGTGGCCAGTAGTGTGTAGGGAGTAGGGAGTACTGGATGTATATCCTTAGCGGCTTCATTGACTGCCCTGAGGTCCTGAACCATCTGGTATTCCCCTTTGGGTTTCTTTATGGGGAAAATGGGGTGTTACAGGCTGATTGATATGGTCAAATAGAGCCCTGGTCAGTTAGGCCCTGTATAACAGGGGCAATACCGAATAAGGTGGAGAGGGTACTGCTTTCTACTGGGCCATGTATGTCCAGGTTTTGGATGGACTATCACAGGACTGACCTCTGCAGCTCATCCCACCTGTCCCTGGACCCAGACCTTGGGATTTACTTTGGGGAGATTGATGTGCTATGTCTTGGGAGGTTTGTCCTCACATATTAACATTACCAGCTGTACCTTTGTCTAAGGGGATGCCAGTTTCTAATTTGTCTCCCATTAGGTGGGTTGTAGCCCCCAATATATGTAAAATACCTCTTCCTAGCAGAGGTATACAGCATTCAGGGATACACAGGAAAGAATGGGTGAGGGTGTGTTCATCCAGTTTACATTCTAATGGCTCTATGAATGGGCCTTCCCCATAATTTTACAGCTCTTGTGACCAAGTTTGCCTGATTTGGTGTTAGGAACTGAGTAAGTAGCACTGGTGTCGACTAAGAAGTACACAAGCTTTCCCTCTATGTCCAGTGTCAGCCAGGGCTCCTGGCGGAGTCAGTTGGAGTGCTAGCTTAGGAGCCCCTGGCCCTGTCATTCTTCATCTATTTGGACCATCAACCTTCAAGGATAGTGACCGAGAATTGCCATTTCCATTTCCCTTTGGGGGTGATGAGGGCATTCTCTCTTCAGTGTCCCTTTTGTTTACATATGGTGCGCTGATTGGGCCCCAGGTTCTTTGGTTTGCTATCCCTCAGTGGGGGTTGGGGGTCACTCACTGGAGTCTCCATGGGTGGTTAGTCCATATTCCCATGCCAACTGGATGACACTGGAGGGCCACAGCCAGTAGATGCGCTTTCCTCCTGGCCTTTTTATCCTCTGACTTTTCCTCCTCTATATCTTGCTTATTAAACACCCAGTAGGCAACCTCAACTAGGCAAGAGGTAAGGGTATCTGGTTCTATTTCCAGTTTCTGAAGCTTGTGTCTAGTGTCAGGGGCACTTTGGGAAATGAAATAGGATCTTAGGATTGCATTCTCTTCTAGTGACTCAGGGTCAGTGTAGATTCAGAGACATTCCCTGAGGCACTCTAGGAATGCAGAAAGGTTTTCTGTCAGCTCCTGATTGATTTCCTTTGTCTTATTCCATTTGACAAGTGTCTTTTCTGCTGCCTGGATTCCCTTTAGGACCATAGGATCATATTTTAATAATAGATCAGCCTCTGTCTTCTACCTACTTCTCTGTTGTCTCAGTGATCCCAGTTGGGTTTGTTATCTGCGACCACTTGATTCCCTAGTCTGAAAATAGCATGACCTGTATTGTTTATGTTCTCTTTGCTTCCTCTTGGGCTTTTGAAAAGACCATAGTCTTTTCTTCCCTCATTAGGAATACATTGAGGAGGCTCTGAATGTCAGCCCAGGTAGGGTCATGGATCTGAAAGATTCCCCTAATCAGATTTAGGAATATCTCTGGATCTTCCCTCAATCCCTTACTATGTGTGACTTTGCAAGTTGTAGAGATCAGAAGTGGTAAACGGGATATATACCTGGATGAGCCCTCCTTTCCATCAGGGACCTGCCTCAAAGGGAATACTTTTCCTGGAGGGTTGTTGGACCATGGCTGCTTTATAGGATTTTGTCGGAGGGGAGAAGGCAAAGTTCTTGCAGGCCGGGACACAACTGTGTTGCTCATAGCTCCCCAGATTGAAGTGCTGGGTGCAGTATCTCTGCACATGGTCTGTCCCCACCATCTTGAGTTGAGGTGTTGTACACAATGCTTCTGCACATGGTCCACCAGCTGAAGTATCTGGCATGGCGAGTTTGCACTAGGAACTCTAGTCTGGAGTGCCAGGTCTGCAGTGCCAACTCTTCATGTGGCAAATGAAACTGGACTAAGCACAATGGAAAAAATAGTTAGACTTCATTTTATTATCATGATTCTATTTTTATTTCCCAGGAATTGTTAATGGGCTTTGCCAGTGACACTATCATCTCAAAAATGTTAGTTATTATCATTCAACTGAGCTCAATGAAACACAGAATCAGGTCTGTGTAATTCATCTTTACATGGCCCGACAAATGCCTTCCTTGTCCGTCTATCTCTCTGCACGCACACAGACACACACGCACATGCACACAGACATGCACACGCAGACACATTGGCAAAGTTCTTTGAAGGAACTGGGATTTGAAAAGAACTTTAAAGGATGAATAGAATATTAATATGTTGAGGAATATGAGGAAAGTTACTGCCTGAACAAAAAGACCTGGTAAAACCTGGGAACCAAAATGAGTATGACAGGGACTGAAGAGGAGACAGGCAAGCCAGAAGGGAAAATAAATAGCAGTCAAACAACTTTAATTTTGGAAGATGCTAAACTCATCTCATCCATATTTCATTTTATGAAGCAAGAAAATTGAAGCTCAGAAGAGTTTAAATAACTTATAGTGGTAGACATTGGCATCACTGAGATTACAACCCAGATTGCCTGACACATACTTCAGTGCTCACTTAAGAAGGGACTAGAAGAAAATGCTGGGAAGCCTGTTGGAAGTCATACGGTAGAGTTTTCTTTATGCAAAATTTACCCCGTAAGTGCTGAAGATCTCTCTTATCTGTTACCAGCAAGATAAACAAGGTCAGAATGAAATTTCCTGGACAGCCTGTTTGGGAGGCATGATCTGGGAAAGTGGGGCCACAAAGCACGCACCATTGATCAGCAAGCGTGATTCCGAAAGAGCATAGACTAAAAATTCCTGAGCTAATTTAGAGGAAAACAGCCCCCTTGTGTTGGTAAAGGGAAACACTACAGACTGATTGCTTGGTTTAAGCAGAGACTATATGACAAAAGAGAAGAACTTCCTCCGCCCTGAAAACACCAAATTATATTTATTTTGTGTCTAACACTAACAGAAGGTAAAAACTACACATAATACTATGATTGTTACTTTAGCTTTTTAAAAATATATTTCTATTATTCACATCATCTGTCCCTTTGTGTTTATGGCCAGATACATTTATTGTCTAATTTTATAATGCAGCAACACTTACTTAAATATGAATAACACTCTGGTTTCTCAATTCTCATTGCTTCATTTATTATACTTGATACTGTCCTACCCAAAAACTTGGAACCAGTAACTGACATTTTCCCCAGGTAGGTAAATGTTGCTCATTTTTATCTGTCATTTACTAAGTAAAAGCCAGATTTAGAGGTGGAAACTTCAAAGTGCAGTTGCTTCATCCTGAGAAAATGTTGGCATCTGTTTACATCCATATATTAATGGAATAATCTTCCATATCAGTCAGAGTACTTGAGGCACATCAATGATACATATGCCCCCATTGTTCTTAATTAGCTTCTGATTAAAATGTCTTCTCATGCTCTTCAAGCTTAATTGTTGTCATTGAGATCCACGAAAGTACTCTTGCAAAGATTTCTGCATTGAGAGCTAGAGGCAGGGGATCTATAGTGAAGCACTATGTCCCCGGGAATTTCTTCTCTTTCTTAATTACAATCAGTCTCTGGCTGCCATCATACAGAAATTGTAATATCCAGGTAACGGACACCCTGCAAACATACTGTGACTGTAATATTTGAGTTCTTCGGGCAAAGGATCCCTGTAGTGCCAGTCATTGTGTTCAGCAGTGCTTAGCAGTTCTATCTAGAAGTTTCTTCCATCAGTGGATGGTGTTTGCTCTTCTCCACTGGGCTGTCAGCATCACAGAGTAGAACTTGGGCCTAAATCCCAACCTGGTGTTCCTTGCAGTGGGTCTCCAGATTGCCTCCTTAAGATCGATTCCACCCCACTAGGTAAAAGCACTAGTTTTCAACCGTGGATGCACATCACAATCTACCCAGGAGATATTTTTAAAATCACTGATCCCTAGGGCCTATCCTTGACTGGTTCAGTCTGAATCTTTGTGCAGAGATTAAGAGGAAGGGCTCTGGGACCAGTAGCCTGAGTTTGTTTCCTGGCCCTACAGTGCAAACTTGGGCCAGGAATTTAAATTCTCAGTGCTTCAGTTTTCTGAAGTACAAAAATTGGGTTACAGTAGTACTCACTTCATGAGAATGTAGTGAAAATTATATGAGTAATCATTCGTAAAGTGCTTGAAATAGTGGTTGGCACATGTAAACAAAATTTATTTGTTATGATGGTGATGAAGGCAATCTTGATCATGATCATCATGATGGAGGAAATGGACCTACGGCTTGATCATATTGTGTTTGAAGCCTGGCTTGATCATATTGTGTTTGAAGCCTACCTACCTCTGAAATTTTCGCATTGAAGAGCCAGTAAACACCTTTTATTTTTAAAGTCTTTTTGAGTTTGCTTCTTTCCTATTATTTTCAACTGATATGCAACCAATTATTTGCAACTTCTTAGACAAGGCTGAGAGGCCTGTGGGTGGGCCACCAATGCTTAGAGAAAGACCATTAGGCTGTGACTTAGTCAGAAGAACTGAGCTCTAGTCCAAGTGCTACTCTGTCTAAGGAGAATATGACTTCAGAAGGCTTTGCAGCATTAATTTTATAACATATGAGAGTCTGTGGAATTGATATCTGGTAACCCACAGGCTAAGACTGTTCACCCCTCAATTCTGTTTATCTAATAAATGAGGAGACTGAACTAGAAGAACTTGAAGGAAGCTTGAGGAGCCCATGTTTTTGTTATCTCCTGAAGGTCAGGGGTAAGTTAACTCTTATAATAAGAACATTAGTGGACTAAACTTTGTAGTGAATTACACACAAGCTTTTCTTCCTTTTTGAAAGAGTTGTCACCCCCCACCTCCCCCAAACCTCCCTGAGGATGAATAAGAGAGAGGTGTTGATTGATGCTAATTTTCAGAATGGAAACCAAGGCAACATGAGAAAATAATACCAGAGAGGTGCTGATTCTAGATAGTTGATGAATACAGAAATTACCTGTATTTGTTACATGTTTGGAACAGAGCCATTCTACATTTGATCTATGCATCTCAAGAGTCTCTATACACAACACTGGGATATTTTCTTAAATAGAAGAGACTTAAAAGCAATATTAAAAAAAAAGTGTCCCTTACATCTGGTTACCTCCCACACAGCTCGTCCAAGACTGGGTGAGATAGGTCCTGAGTGTGCATACAAAGGTTTTAGGCCATAGCCATGCGATATCCAAATGTCCACATGAGAAGTGAATTCTAAAGCAGAGAATACAAACTGACCACTTAAAAGTTTAAAATGGGTAACAGGTGGGCTTTGTTCAGTCTATAATTTACTTTTATTTAAATTAGAAGCCAATTCTTTAAATCAGTAGTTTACAAATAAAAATTCTGTTTTCTGGAAAAAATTGGAAGATCTGGCAGCACTAGGCTGACATTTCCCCCAGCAACAATAGGCTGTTACTGACTGGCAGCTGCCCTGAGACTTACCCAGTTGCTGCAGTCATCACCACCCGCTGACATCTGCTGAACAAGGAGGCTGGAAATGTTCATCATCCAGCTTTGTCTTCTCATCGTTGGTCTGCTCCGCTCACTTCTGCCAACTGCTTGACCTTTGCAGATGCTTGAGTCTGACCCTCGTAGATACCTAGCTTGCCTTTCAACTTTGTCCACGTCCAAACTGATGCACCTGAATTTAGCTTTTTAAAAACTGAACGAAGTGCAAATGAAGCAGTGCGTAGGGGTGAGGAGTACTGGCTATATGATGCCATGCAACTGGTTTAACTGTTTTATTTTCCAGAAATTTCAGATGATGTTCTATAGACATAGAAGCTTGGGTGACTGTATTATGAATTTCTAATATGGTCTTAGACCTCTGTGTGTCACAGAGAAGTGACAGTTCTTTAGATCACCTACTGAGATGAATTGAGGAAGAGTTTTCTGGCATTGGCCTCAAATTACTTTATAGATTAGCCTGAAGCCTTCTCTGCATTTTCCTCATTTCCTTTATGGAGCTTAAGTCAGAAATAGCTTTTCTAGCACCATCTATTAGAAGCACATGAAATGTCAAGCCAGATTTATGGATTAAGAAATTGACTTTGGATCATAATTCAGTTTAGAGTAAAAGGAACAAGAATGCCAAAAATGACTCAGAGCCAATTCCTTTTGTGGTCACAACAAGAACAACAATAAAAAGTGTTGATTTCTAAGTCAAAGCCCCTCCTCCCACCACCCCTGCTCCCAGCTCTCATTTTGATACATATACCAGCTACACAAATACTGTATATACAATTAAAATGGAGACCAAAATCTGCTTAGTATTTTTGCTTTTTTTCCCCTCAGACATCAAACTCTGAGCTTCTTTTTCTGTGACCACTATTTCCTTTCTTCTTTCTCCCAGTTCCTCACTTCTACTGAATCTAGCCACGTGGCCATGTAGTACTCAATTCAAACATCTCAGTGTCGTCTCAGGACCCTAAGCTGTGCTAGATGTGTACTCT
This sequence comes from Camelus ferus, assembly GCF_009834535.1. Taxonomy (NCBI): domain Eukaryota; kingdom Metazoa; phylum Chordata; class Mammalia; order Artiodactyla; family Camelidae; genus Camelus; species Camelus ferus. The sequence goes on along the minus strand of NC_045701.1, from coordinate 33,761,811 downwards.
GGAAAACCTGAAATAAGTAAGAGATTAAAATCAGGAATGTGGCTGAATCTGTAAAATCAGAAAAGCAGTTTGGTATTTGACATATGACAAGTGAGATGATACTTAAGCACATTTATCTTCTGGATGGGGATTTAGAAAACTCATTCCTGATGGCAAGTCTCTCCCTCCTTTCCCACTGAGAGGAGAGAAAGGAAAAGTGAATCCTATGTATTAGGGAGGTCATTCTTAGTTGCAAGTGAGAGAAGTACAGCTCAATCTTAGGCTGAAGCAGGGGATTTATCGGCAAGAATAATTAAACTTGCGGGAGAGATGCAGTGACTCTGGGACAGCCAGAGCAATTGGCTCAAATGGCCCTGCCCCTTATCCCTGCTTATATGTACTTCTCTTCCACTTCAGTTATGTTCTCTGGTCAGCTTTATCAGATGCTTGTACTGTGGCAACTGGAAGTCTGGGTTCACATATTCTCATCTTATCCAACAGAATAGGACACTTCCCTCTGCTCAAATTAAAATAGGGGAGACTTTGATGGAACAGCTTGGATGATATACTCATCCTGAGATCAGTCAGGTTGGTTGGGCATAGAGGGCCACACAGGAAGCTGGCAGCTCTCATACACATTAAATAAGATCCATGAGATATGGACCTACATGACACCTCCCTCAAGCTAAAATCTGTTCAGATCCAGTACACGATCCCTATTTTAGCAGAATGACCATTGAGATTTGCTCTCAAAATTTAAGTATCTTTTCTTTCAACCAAGGCAGTTTGATTTTTAAGTTTTGTTTGAATTCAGGGAATTTGACTTTTCCTAGTTTAAAAAAACTGATACTTCATATATTTTGGCCACTGCTTGGGAGGGAAGGATTAAGTACAGACTTCATAAATCTTAGAATCTCAGAAATCAAAATTGCTTTGACAGAATTCATCAAAGGGATTATATGACAGTGGTATTTGTGTGCACTTTAGTGATGTTAGAACACTTTCTTGAGAACTGCCCATCAGGGCTGGACTGAGGCTGAATTAACATTAGTGTGGTGCTGGCACAGACCTGCAAAAAAGAACTTGTGGAGTCATGCTATTTCTCCGCTCTCTCTACTACTGTTGGAGATATTGTCATTGCTACATCATCCTTACTCCTGGAGACCACTAGAAACCCCCGTTCCTCATTCCTGGATTTGAGCTCAGCAATATGAAATAAGTGAAAGAACATCTTTGTTTCACAGTCTAAATCCCACATAAAGTTTTCATTCACAGATTACAACTCATTCTATATAATATCTAAATAATTAAAAATTATGTCAAAGACCTGGACAATACACTTATAAATCTAAGGTCCTGTTTTGACAACCTTTGTCAGCAGGATCCCAAAGTGAGAAAAAAAAATCGACATAGTGGATTATGAGTAACTACATGTCTGAGCATAGATGTTGTGGAAACTTCAGACAGCCAAACAAATACAGAGATGACTGCCAGAGACCTCCATGCTCTTCTCAAACAGAAATCTTTTTTAGATGATGTGATTGAAAATAATTTTCTATGTAAGACACAAAAGCCACAGTTGAGAATAATAATAAAGGGTTACAGAATCAGGAAATTCTTTCCAATCCATCTAAAAACAAAGGCTGACAAAAATCAAAGCTTGGAACAAGCCAACACAGACCCTAATTCATGAAGTCAGCTTGCCTTAGCTTCTGCTGCAGCTTTTTTTTTTTTTTTAATTGGATACCCAGGGTCAGTTGTTGCAGATCAGTAAATGGTCGTCTAGTGTGTTAAAATCACATGAGTAACAGTGAGCTGTAACAATGACTGCTTTAGGAAGTTAGAAATTGTTAGTGCCTTCAGTATCCCAAACAAAAATAATATACTAATGAATCTGCTGAGTACTGATGAGAAGGATGTAATACGCATTTCCACAGAAATGTCTTGTAATTTAGGATTAATTAATGTCCAATTATTGTAAGCTGTAACTAATAAATTTAAAAAGTCAGGTCTACACTTCCATTTTGTAATGTTTTTATAAAATGGAACATTAGATGTTTTTAATCTTGTCTGTTCTTGCAAAATACCCCAGATAACATGCTGTTTTGCATTTCAAATAATAAATACTCATTTAAATGCAAAACCAGGGTCCAATCAGAATAAGATGGCAATCAAATTACAATATTCAATGACGAGTTTTCCAAGCTGACTTCATTAGTAAACTATCTTGAATTTCAAGATCTTACAAGGTTTCTATTTGTTTGTACAAACTGCAAAGGGCTCAATTATGGAGCACTGAGAGAGTCTAAAAATAACATCAGACTAATTAAAAGTTTCAACAGGATTTGGGCTAGCATTGAAACTCTTTTAAATCTGTTTGGCTTTCCAAATGGACTTTGGAAGCTAAGGCTCCCTTTTTAATATGTTAAAAGTAAAAACAGCTGGCAAAGAAAATCAAAAGGAATTTGTAGTTTTCCTCTTCCTGGTACCTAAAATGACAGAGACCTGTGTGCAGCTCTATGTAAAAAGACCAGCCCAGCGGTGAGGGTGTTGCTTCCACATCCTCCTGGACTCTTAAGGGAACTCTGCTCGTTTTCTGACATTATTGTGCATGTTAAAAACAAGCTGGGAGAGTCTTGTACCTTCAAGTTGCTGAATCTTTTGAGAAATTCAGGCAAGACGTTCAGTCTTTGAAGTCATTTTCCCTTTGGGAGGTAAGATGCAGGTAATCACGAAAAGCTGAGGCGGCTGGGCTATTATGATAATGTTCTGCCAGTACAGTTGTGGCTCACAATGTCATGTCAGACTTTGTGGAAACTCCCAGCAGGTCCTCCACTTCAACAGGTGCTTTTTTGTTTGACAAACAGGGCAGTGACAGGGTGGGGGGATTAAAAGCACCTAGAGGGCTGAAACTTCTCCCCATTTATCAAACAGTGTGGTACTGTAGTTCATTGAAAGTGGTTTTTATTTTGTGCTTTTATTTTACATTTCTCTGCTTGGACTATCTTTTTTCTTTTTGTTCCTTTTCTTTCTTTTTCTTTTCTTTCTTTCTTTCTTTCCTTTTCTTCTTCTTTTTTTAAATAACAGAGTTATCCTTAGCTTTTCCGTAAGATATGAGGTAAAATGTTAGCAAATTATTATCTTTGCAGAAATGCTAATTTCTCACTCTGAGGAATCACAGGAATGAACTTCACTGATTTCAAAGGTTCCAAAGTTGTATAAATACTACATTCATTAAACTCATATTCTGGAGGTTATACAGGTACCAGAGCATCTGTCACTGCCACAGAAAAACATCAGAGTAAGCTAACAGCTTGAAGAAGAGTATAGCCTTGTAATTGGGTTCTATGTTGTGCTTATTAATGTGCAAACCACTATGGCAAATAGTGTGTATGCTCCTGTGCCATTTAAACGAACAAAAGAGAGATTGTGACCAAGGCAATGACATCATCATTAAACTGAAGGAGGCAAGTTGTGCCTCTCAGATCTTGAATGTAATAGTTGTAAGCCTCATTTCAGATGAAATTGAGATCATAAATGAAGATAATTCATACTCTTAGGAAAGAAGTGGTGAATAGAGTAAATTTACCCAGCTTGTCAACAGAGGATGTGGAATAGGTACTTAGTCTTAGAAATAGCTTTGCCATAACAAAGAGAAAGGTGTACAGGTGAACATACAAGAACATTTGTCCTCAATATCTGCCCAGCACTTGCATGCCTTTCCTAACAGAACCCCTGCATCCTTTCTTGGAATTATCCTTTTCCCAATGAATATTGAAGAACCTCTCTCCCCTACCCAAAAGGTGGGTATATGAATCTAGCTAGGCCAAAAGGATGTTCACTCCCTGAAATCCAATGGGAGCAACATGATAAATAGACAGAATGTTTGGAATTCTCTTCTGTCTGAGAGCCAGCCTCCTCATCACAGCCTCCTTCCTCGAGACTATTACATTTGGCCTTCCATATCCCCAGGTTCCGTATCCTCAGGTTCCCCACCCTTGCATATGGAGGGTCAACTGTACTACACCATTTTATGTAAGGGTTTTGAGCATCCATGGATTTTGGTATCTGCAGGGGGTTCTGGAACCCACGTTGCCAAGGGACGACTTTGTTGTGATTCCTGCTCCATTTTTTTCTAGCGCTGCCTTTGTTCCCATCCATTCTCAAGCCCGGATCCTCAGGCTCCTATACATTCTCTGAGCTCACTATATCTGTCCAATAAATTCTCTTTTGTTAAAGTTAGCCAGAGTTCATTTCTGTTGCTTTCAACAGAAGAATTATGACATATAGAATCTTTAAGGCAGCTTTGAAACTGAGAGGACATAAAATGTGGAGTGAAAGAGAAAGGATCAATGTCAATAACACAGAATTTTAAATGAGACCATTAAAAAAGAAAGCTGTTGGATGTCGGTCCTCAGACTTGCTGGGGGAGTTGTGGGAGGTAAAAATGATGCTGAGAAGACAACATGCCCCCGAAGGGATGCTTCCCTTAACACGTATGCCTGACAAGCACTTCTGTCCTCAGAGAGCACTCTCTGTAAAAGACTTAGACCAATGGTCCTCAATCTTTTTCCTTCCCAGCACACCGCGGGGAGGAAAAAGAGGCTTATCAACACTGACGTCCCCTGACAGCGGTGACTCTGAGCTCTGGAGGCAGATCAGAAAGGGTGAGGGGGCTGGAAAAGCCCTTTGGGTGGTTCGAATTCTCTCCTCCTCACCTGTAATCTTTAAAAGACAACTGCTTTTGATGTTAGGAGACAAGTTGGAATAAACTTGAAAAGTAGGATTAAATACTGATAAAAGCCACAAAAAATATACCAGCAATAAAATGTAGGGTAATAAATTTTAAAAACAATTTATTGTCAAGTTTTTTTTAGCCTCCTTATTTTAAGTTTTAAGACAATGAGGCACAGAGAGCTAGAACTTTCCCAGGGTTATTCTGCCAGTACTGCTAAGTCATGACTTAAGGCTCTTGGTTCTCAAACCGTGGCTCATTTGACTAAGACACCCTGATTCCTATTTTTAAAATCTTTCTCCAGATTATAGTGGTGTTAATGTATAAGAGTGGTTGCCTACCTGTCAAAGATTCATCATGGCATATTAATAAAAAAATATATATAGCAGGAGCTCAAACTTATTTTTTCTTTGCAAAAAAAAAAAAAAAAAAAAATCACCAGAAAAGTAAGTATTAAACTTTAGAAGATATATCTATCAGAGGCTCAAATTCATTTTACGTTAAAAAAAAATCACCAGCAAACTTTTTAATGTGATAATTATAGGCAAAACATTCAGGAGCACATCTGGGTATAAACTGAGTTAAATCTTTAATATAAAAAATGAACACCAATCCACATTAAAGAGTATAACTTTAAATATACTTCAGATGCCCTTTGAGATAAGAAAATATAAAAATCTGCATTTGAAATTGACTTCAGTAGACTCTAGACAGACCACTATTTTATTTTCCACAAAAACCATTCTCTCTCTCTCTCTCTTTTTTTTTTTTTTCCCCCAAAGTGAAACTACTTGTGCCATTCTGGACAGTCTTTGGAATTTTATTCCAAGTAATCTTTCTCTCTCTCTTCTGTATTTTTTGAAGTGTAGAGACAGCTGATAGAGTTACCAGTTATCATTCTATGCATTCCTATTTGGTTTTTGTCTTTCTGTTTCTCCTCATTCATTGATAATACAAACAAACTCATCTTTTGACTGAAAATTCTTTTTTTATGGTTCATAATTTATGAAGAACATGCCCTTCTGTGATAAAGACCCATCAAAAGCATCATTATTCTGCATTTATCTGCATTGAACTGCCTGTTTCAACTATTAGTATTTAAGAGGTTCTGCCTTTTTTTTTTTTTTCCCTTCCTGTATCTGACTATAGTTCTGTAATTCATCTCATCTCTATTATCTGCTGGGATAAGGCTTTGACTTAGATTGTGGGTCAGAAAAAAAATTGCGTTATTCAAATTATCTTTGACAATCAAAATTTTAAAAATTCCATGCAGTCTTATTATTTTGGTGAAGATGTCAAATTATGTCAAATCATTTAGCACTTCTGATGCTGGTTTTTCATACCTATTGCCACTGGTAATGTGTTGCTATACAAGATATACTAAAATAAACCATTTGTCCTTCGGTTTTTTTCAGTTCTGCGCTCTTTATCTGTTAACGTGGTTCCGTATGCTTTGTTTTTCAAAACTCCTGGAATTGCTGCATAGAGTGACTATTTACAGGATCTCACACTTCCTGAACACTGGCCATTGTAATCTTCAATACAACAAATGAGTAAAAATAGTTGGAAAGGGTGATGAGATTTTAAAATGAAATTACGTTCAGGATGGGGAATACAAAACTTGAATTGGAGATTGACAAACATGAACAACCAAGACTTTTTCAAGTTCTCTGAGACCTCCACACACTCCTACTCATTGGAGTTTAAAATCTGGAATATGCCAGCATGGTTTCAAAGTCATGTGCCCAAGCATGAAGATGAATATTGTGTATTTTTATTCCTTCTCATTCCATTAATAGTAGCACATGTATGCACAGGTCTTCTAGCTAGTAGCTTGCTTTCTGCCTTCCCTGACCTCCCAACTTTGACTCATCAATGCTAATTTCACCTTGTTACTTGCATATTAGTTACAAAATGCCCAGGGAAAGATACAATTCAGAGTTTTAAATTTTTTTTTCAAGTATTGCTTCAATTTAGAAGAGTGCAGAATGAAAAGGAAACTTGAGAAACAGTTAATTTCTTCTCTACTTCTGCAGAGCAATGCCTAGGCCTTGCCTGAAAGGCAGAGATCAGTCTTCTTATAAAAACCATAAAGGGAAGGTAAATGACATAGCATACTTCAGTGACTTGTTCAAGGACACCTTGATCCTATCAGAATCTTGTCTCAATCCTGTTAGAAAGAAGTCCTGTCAGACCTAGCAACTTCATATCAAACATCCTAATTTTTTTTTTAAAAAACAGAGACCTTATTTATCATGCTGTAATGGGAACAGCCCTGAAATCAGAATCTGAAGATATGAGTCATTGTTTTGGGCCTATTTCAAGCCATTGAATTTGTGTGAGTTTGGATTTCTTCTAAGAGAATTATATCAGCAAAATTCATTAAATAATTGTGCTCACTAGTTTAAATTTACTGTCATCACTATCATCAAGGACAGTAAAATGCTCAGCACCTACTAAGTAAAGGGCCTTTTGCTAGATGGTGTGGAAAACAGGTATAGGTGATTTCTGCCAATAAGAAGTTGAGCACTTGGTAGAGAGAAAAGACAAGCACAAAACATGACCTAAACTGATAAGGTAACAGATGCCACATGTTAAGCATTGGGTGCAAAAAGTTCTACTGAAATTCAGAGGAGGAAAAATATGTTTGCTGGAGTAGCCAGAAAGTCAGCATATTCCTGAGGATGGGCACATACAGCTTCTGAAAAGACAAGGCCAAATTGAGGCTTATTCCTTAAACATGGTCTATTGAACTGAACAGACCTTAATTAGAAGTAAAAAGAATTCTTCTGTTTCCTTTCACTGAAAGAAATGACATCACCCATTTATTGACTCAACAAATAATGGCAATTTCTCTACAGTGTGCCAGATTAAATAATACAAATTAAAATAAAATGTAGTTTATTCTGAAAGAGTCTTGTAGTTACATGGAAGGAAACTGACTGGAACTGAGATAAATCAAATGATTTTCTCACTTGACCCAAATGACAAATAGCATAACCAGGATTACAAATAAGTTGTGAGTGGTTTCACATACTATTCTCTTTCTTTTTTTTTAATTTTAACATTTTTTTTTATTGATTTGTAATCATTTTACAATGTTGTGTCAAATTCCAGTGTAGACCACAATTTTTCAGTTATACATGAACTTATATATATATTCATTGTCACATTTTTTTCTCTGTGAGCTACCATAACATCTTGTATATATTTCCTCATGCTATACAGTATAATCTTGTTTATCTATTCTACAATTTTGAAACCCCAGTCTGTCCCTTCCCACCCCCCGCACCCTTGGCAACCACAAGTTTATATTCTATGTCTTTGAGTCTATTTCTGTTTTGCATTTATGCTTTGTTTGTGTTTTTTTTAAGATTCCACATATGAGCGATCTCATATGGTATTTTTCTTTCTCTTTCTGGCTTACTTCACTTAGAATGACATTCTCCAGGAGCATCCATTTTGCTGCAAATGGCGTTATGTTGTCGGTTTTTATGGCTGAGTAGCATTCCGTTGTATAAATATACTACATCATCTTTATCCAATCATCTGTTGATGGACATTTAAGCTGTTTCCATGTCTTGGCTATTGTAAATAATGCTGCTATGAACATTGGGATGCAGGTGTCATCCTGAAATAGGGTTCCTTCTGGATATATGCCCAGGAGTGGGATTCCTGGGTCATATGGTAAGTCTATGCCTAGTCTTTTGAGGAGTCTCCAAACTGTTTTCCAGAGTGGCTGCACCAAACTGCATTCCTACTAGCAGTGTAGGAGGGTTCCCCTTTCTCCACAGCCTCTCCAGCATTTGTCATTTGTGGATTTTTGAATGATGGCCATTCTGACTGGTGTGAGGTGATACCTCATTGTAGTTTTGATTTGCATTTCTCTGATAATTAGTGATATTGAGCATTTTTTCATATGCCTATTGATCATTTGTATGTCTTCCTTGGAGAATTGCTTGTTTAGGTCTTCTGTCCATTTTTGCATTGGGTTGTTTATTTTTTTCTTATTGAGTCGTATGAGCTGCTTATATATTCTGGAGATCAAGCCTTTGTCAGTTTCACTTGCAAAAATTTTTTCCCATTCCATAGGTTATCTTTTTGTTTTACTTATGGTTTCCTTTGCTGTGCAGAAGCATGTAAGTTTCATTAGGTCCCATTTGTTTATTCTTGCTTTTATTTCTTCTAGGAGAAATTTTTTGAGATGTATGTCAGATAATGTTTTGCCTATATTTTCCTCTAGGAGGTTTATTGTATCTTGTCTTATGTTTAAGTCTTTGATCCATCTTGAGTTGATTTTTGTGTATGGTGTAAGGGAATGTTCTAGCTTCATTGTTTAACATGCTGCTGTCCAGTTTTCCCAACACCATTTGCTGAAGAGACTGTCTTTATTCCATTGTATATTCTTGCCTCCTTTGTCGAAGATGAGTTGACCAAAAGTTTGTGGGTTCATTTCTGGGCTCTCTATTCTGTTCCATTGGTCTATATGTCTGTTTTTGTACCAATACCATGCTGTCTTGATGACTGTAGCTCTATAGTATTGTCTGAAGTCTGGGAGAGTTATTCCTCCAGCCTCTTTCTTTCTCTTCAGTAATGCTTTGGCAATTCTAGGTCTTTGATGGTTCCATACAAATTTTGTTATGATTTATTCTAGTTCTGTGAAATATGTCCTGGGTAATTGGATAGGGATTGCATTAAATCTGTAGATTGCCTTGGGCAGTGTGACCATTTTAACAATATTGATTCTTCCAATCCAAGAGCATGGAATATCTTTCCATTTTGTAAAGTCTTCTTTAATTTCCTTCATCAATGGTTTATAGTTTTCTGTGTATAATTCTTTCGCCTCCTTGGTTAGATTTATTCCTAGGTATTTTATTACTTTGGGTGCTATTTTAAAGGGGATTGCTTCTTTACTTTCTTTTTCTTTTGATTCATCATTAGTGTAAAGAAATACAAGTGATTTTTGAACGTTAATCTTGTAACCTGCTACCTTGCTGAATTCTTTGATCAGCTCTAGTAGTTTTTGTGTGGACCTTTTAGGGTTTTCTATATATAGTAACATGTCATTGGCATATAGTGACACTTTTACCTCTTCTTTTCCAACTTGGATCCCTTTTATTTCTCTCTCTTGTCTGATTGCTATGGCTAGGACTTCCAAGACTATGTTATATAGGAGTGGTGATAGTGGGCATCCTTGTCTTGTCCCAGATTTTAGTGGGAAGCTTTTGAGTTTTTCACCGTTGAGTACTATGCTGGCCGTAGGTTTGTCATATATAGCTTTTATTATGTTGCGATATGTTCCCTCTATACCCACTTTGGTGAGAGTTTTTATCATAAATGGGTGTTGAATTTTCATACTATTCTCTTTCTACCCTGCACCTCACATTCATTCCCAACTTTCACTTTGTTCCTCTTTCACACACACACACACACACACACACACACACACACACACACACACTCTAGATGCACACGTGGGTGTGAATGTAGCATGGTAATATCCAATAATTAACAATGTGTTTTTAAAAAGTCCTTTTCTCCAACCTTTTTTCTCACCATTTAAGCAGAAGGAAGATCTGACGCAAAAGAGCAGAGGGTCAATTTATTGGATTAAAACTTTTTAGATAGATTTTGAAAATCTCTAGCAGAAGTAATGATCTTAAAAATCATGGCTTTTCAAGAGCTAAGCACTTAGGAAAGAAAATGTTTCCTTTTTAAAATGTTTTCTTATTTCAAACACTCAATTTTATATATTAAGAAACAAATGAAAATTCAGAGCCTGAGTTTATAATTAAAACCATTGTTTCTCAAACCATGTGTATCAGAAGCATCAAGGGTGTGTCATAAAATTGCAGGTTGTGGAGCCCTATGCTGAGTCCACAAGGACAAGGACAGGAATATGAACTTTAACAAGCTGCCTAATTTTCCTTAACCATAATAAAGTTTGAGTGGCTCTGTTTAAACTATGTAACAGAGAAGACAATAAAATAGTCATTTTTTTTTCTACTCCAAATATAGATAAGAGTTTGGCGTTCAGAAAAGCAAGAGACAATTGGAGGGATGTGACTGGTGTAGAGGTGATCTGGGGCCCTGACAAAGGTGCAGAACTCCACCTGTGCTAATCCGGGGGAGGCCGTGGGATAACAGAAATACCACTGGAAACCTGGGTACCTTCGGGAAAGCTCCAGAGCAGATAGGACCAATCAGTGGTCTGACTTCCAGATTGTCTTACGTCTAAGAAGCTGCAGACCTTGTTAGTAAGTCCCAGTTTCACCAATACTCCAGAGTAATAGAAAAGCAACAGCCAGGGAAGGCATAGATAGGGATGTGCCATAGTGAAGCCTTACAAATCCTGTGTACCATTGGGGGCACCTTCAGAAGGTGTGGTAGTGCCTGAGAGGGAGAGCAGTCAGCATGAAAAACATGCAGTTAGAATAACCAGAGGTTACGGTTTGCATCGTGTTCCTTCTCTAGTGAAAGACAAGTTGGAGTCTTAAACCCTAGTTAGGATTTTACCTGGAGATAGGCCTGACTTATAGATCGGGTCTTTACAAAGGCAGTCAAGTTAAAATGAGGTCATTAAGGTGGGCATTAATCCAATATAATGGCTGTCCTTATAAAAAGTGGGAAATTTGGATGCAGAAACAAGAACACATAGAGGGAAAACAATGTGAAGAGACACAAAGAGAAAACAGCTATCTACAAGCCGAGGAGAACTCTAAAATAAATCCTTCCCCCTCTGCCCTCAGAAAGAACCAGTCCTGCTGACTTCTGATTTAGACTTCCAGCCTCCAGCATCATGTGGAAATGAGACTTAGTTTGCAGTCTTCCAGGGGAAATACAGTCTGGAAAGTCAGACAACGAATCCATTCTGAGATCCTCTCAAATTTACTCAGGGTTTCCACTGGTCTTTCTATCGTCTTAAGTATATCAGTGGTGAATATAGCAGGGCCAGAGGCTCAAGTCCAAGACCAGGTAAGAAGTGCTACGCTTCAACTAAAGGCAGACAGGGGCACAGACGGCATACAAATTCAGTATCTCTCAGATGCCTGGAGAGTACATAAATCCTTCTGCTTTGCCCTGAGGGGAAGGAAGGTGGATCAGGGAGAAAATCCTGAATTGACTGAGTACTTTCCAAAATACTACTCCTCATACGTGAAAGTAACTCAGTTATCTCAACAGTCACCATCAGCGGAAATTGGAACTTGAGGGCTTAGCCAGGCGTAAAGAAACAAAGGAAGATATATCCTTTGCATAGCCAAGTTTGTAAAGTGTAAATACATTAATTATTTTTGTCTCAGAAAATATGCTTGGCCCTTAATTAAAGGCTGAGAATACAAGGATCAACATCTCCGTTTATTGATTGATGAATGGTACTGATGCAGTGTGAAGCACTTTGCCTACATCATTGCTGTTTCTTACATCAGACCCACAAATCAACAAACAGGATCATCAAGACTATGTCAAATCATCACTAGTAACTGTGGAGTAAGACTCAAACCCAGGTCTGTTTGCCTCTGTTGCCTGCCCTTGATTCATTAGGCCCTAATAAGTTTTGAATAGAGTAACGTAAGAGAGGTATTGAATTACAGTAAATCTGTAAATGTCATAAGAAATGCATGAACAGAATGAGGTAGGAGCAGGAAGTCACTGCTGCTAAAGGTCTCAGAAAATATTACATAGCAAAGTAATTTTTTAGCTTTATTTAGAGCTATGATGAGTTTCAGAAGCAATGAAGGGGAGGGAAGGTGTTCCAGGAGAAGGAAGTCATAAGCCATGTCTGGGGTTATGAAAGGTTGTGGTTTGTGAAGAGCAGGTTGAAAAACTGGGCTATCCAACCATAGCACGGGTCTGCCAGGGAGCACCTCCTGGAGAGGTGGATTGAATCAGAATGTGAAGGCTTTGCAGAGTCAAGCAATTTTATAAGTACAGAAGTGCTTCTAATGAGATAAATTTTTAGGAAGAACTAACTGAGGGGAAAATGGATGGTAGATTAAGGGAGGCAAGCATGTGATGGGAGGACCTAACCCAGAGGTGGGGGTCCCTTGCAATGATCTAGGAGAAAGATGATAAGGCCATAGAGGGCAAGATACAGGTTTTGGAGTCCTTCCTGAAGTGGAATTAGTAGACATTGGTGGCTAATGGTGAATTTGAAGTTCAGATGCATGCATAGTTGAGAACACTTTGGTCCTCATTTTGCAAGGCAGGTGGATTGGGATGATTGTAAACATTACAGGCAGTGGAGGCACAGCCTCAGTGAGGTCATCAGTATTTGTCTGAGACCTTACCGGGAGAGTTATACACAGGGCGAAGAGAAGCTTGCCAAGGAGCAGAGGCCAAAAGGAGACCAACATTCAAAACTTAAGTTGTAATGGAACTCCTGGCATGTCTTCACAAAGACTTAAAGCTATTATTTTTCTTAAAATAAATGCTCTAAATATTCAAGAAATGTAAGGTTTTAGTGGAAAGAGTTCTGATGTAATAAGGTTCTAGTGCCAAATTTGCCACTAATTAATTATGTGTCCTTTGGTGTGTCACTTAATGTAGTTCAGACTTGGCATCCTTATCTGTAAAACTAGATCTCCAAGGCCCCTCTTCTTTGCTTTCAAATGCAGTGATTCTCATTTGATTAGTTTCTTTGATTAGATAATTTTAATTGAAGCATGTCATAGACTGTTGTGCCATGTGCTCCCCAAATGTCAGTGGTGGGAAAAAATATTTTAATGTTAATCCTAACTTCATGACTATAGAGCTTTCAGGCTTTTGCACCTCATAGTCATCAATAATTAGACCTTGGCATTTCTCTCCCTTCCTGCCACTACTGAGAACAAATTCTATAAACTAGAAAGATGATGCAACACACCAGGAATACAAGAGAAAAGTTATACAAGAGAAAAGTTATCAGGAATAGGTGGAAGTTTTCCCAAATCTTCATTGTAATTTATTAACATAATGGTCATCATTAATAGTGTCTGTGAACAGAGATGCCACGTAGTGTAAAAAAATTTCTTCTTTATTTGAAAAGCTTATGTTTTAAACAGGAAGTAACATTTGGACATTGAATTCTTACAACAACCTAAAATCTTGCAACAATCTTATAACCATCTAAAAATCACTCAATATCCAGGCTCTGCAATGAGGGAGAGAAATGATTAATCCCACAGCCTTGCCCCTGATCCGTAGACCCTCCCATTCCAAATATTGTAGATAATTTTTAAAACCCCACTATCATAGACCAAATGTTCTTCAAAGAGAGAAACTGTTGTGGAGTTTGTCTTATGACTTATCATAATAAAATGACCCAGTTTTTCAAAAGATGCCCCACTCTCAGAACCTAGCCCTATTCAAGAGATGGCTTTGAAAGGCGAATTAACGGCCCATACTGTAGCTTTATGCCAAGCTAGTAAGTCAGAGAAAATCATTTCAACCTGCATCCAAAAATTAAATGGTTATTGATTGATATGGGAGATAACTGCAACCTTTCAGATTAAATTAAGAAATGTTGCTGAGCACAATTAAAATTTTTCTAATGTAACACTGTTTGTAGAGTGCATTTTTGACTAAATTCCATCCCCGAGGTTAATTACCAAGTCTTGGGTCCAGGAATAATAGATTAAGTGAAAAGTTGGCTCCCAAAGTTAAAGAGTGGGAAGAAGCAAGAAGTATCCAGAAGTGATTTATGTCCTTCTGATGAAGCTGAGGGAGGAAAGCCAAATGACCATACCATTCTTCTATGCTAAAGGTTTTAGGCCAAAAGAATGGTATAAAATTAAAAGGATATCCATTCCTTCCAGTGGGGCAGGGGCAGCTCCATATTTTGCTCCTAGTTAGAAACTATCTCATTCTCGCTGGTTAGGCTAAAGGTAGAATGTCTTATTGAGTGTGTTGGAAACATCCTAGGCAGGATGAACAGCCTTTGTTTCTAAGGAGCTCACAATACTTGGGGAAATCAATATGGAAGCTCAGTTAACTATTTTACTTGAAGAAAGTAGACAAGAAAGAATTATAACCTCTCACCACAAAGTGTTTTTCAAAGTGACAAGACTAGTGGGATATTCTAGAAAAGCTAAAAGAAGCTGAGCTTTTGGTCTTGAATATGCTATTAACTGGCTGGTTTTAGACAAGCTATCGAATTTAAGTCGACTCCTTTCTCATTTATAAAATGAGAGAGTCAGGCTGAATGCTTTCTAAAGTTGATCCAGTTCTATAATATATGAATAATAAATATTTTTAAAATTATAAAGAATAAAATGTAAATATATACCTTTAAGATCAGTTATGAGGGTCCCTGCTATGTCCCTGCCTCATTAGAACCATTCTGGAGAGAGGACTTGCAATTTTAGGGAACTCCAACTAAACTTGTCTTCACATAAAGCGGGTTTCCTAAAAGAAAAGCCCAAGAAAGGGCCCTTTAAAAGTGTATCTCACTGCAAAAACAGCAAAGAATATACACCAAAAAAATTTTTAAAGACTAAAAGGCCTTCATGACACATTCAGTGAAGAGATGCCCTCATAACTTTTACCAGTTAATTGATGCATAAAAGGTTGTGAAGATTAATGTACATCAAAATCAAAACTAAATTGAATTTTTGACATTTTTGCAAATAAAAACCCCAAAGAATACATAGGTGCCTTTTGATTTGTCACAGCTGGAAGACTCTGAATCATGAAGCGCTCTAGGAAAGGCCATTAAATAGCGTTAGATGGTTTGTCAGTGTGGAGGAAAAGTAATTGAAGAACCAAACTGTGGTTATAGGCATTGCATTTTAAAATATTTACCAAACAGAGATAAAGTGAGTCTTTTCTTCTACAACTGAAGCACAAAGTGTTGGTTAGGTAGTCAACAGAAACATTTTATAATTTAAATCCTTTAAAAAAAAATTCAGTCAGATTAAATCATCTTTACTTAAAGGTATTTCTGGTCTGCATTAAAATAATACTAGCCATCTAAGCTATTTGGGTTTTTTAAATTTTTATGAGCAGAGAAAAGACTTAAAAGTCAACCACTGGTCTATGAGAATGACATTTGAAAGCAGCAGTGGTATGGAAGAAGGTAAAATAAGAACCAAAGTTCTTAGTACTAGTTCCATAAGACTATGAATTTGAAAACAACTTCAGATGGCCTCACTCTGATACTTAGCCTCAGTCATAAGGGCAACCCTTTTTTTTTTTTAAGAAACAACCATGAAATCAGCAAATGCTAGCCTATCAACCCAATGAGGTTCCCAATTTTATTCTTTGAAAAATAATACTAATATTAATAATACTAATAATTAAGTGAAATGCCTTTTGTAGCTGATATAAAATGAAAACAGGTAGAGCCACACAAGGTTTATATTGGGATTCAAGCACACAGGGCCCACAGGGGACCTAGTCATAGGGTCCATGGGTTTCCACACGACCTGAAATGCCCCAGGAAGAGGTCAGTTGCAGCATATGGAAAGCAGTTCTGCCATCCAAACAACTGGCTTCATCTGACTGTACGCATAACAATTTAAGGTTTATTTTTCTCCTTAGGTAGGATAATTTTTTTCTAAACTATATCAGTAGTAGACATGGCTGACAAATGAGAAAGGGACATGCATTGGATAATTCCAAAAAGTTCTTGCGACTATCTCCGTTGTTTTCATTTCCGATGATTACTTTAGCAAGGTTGGCAAGGTACAACTATGCACAAGATACATGTGTCAAAAACAAAAAACAAACCTGGTCTTGAAAAACTGACTTCCACGTGGAACAGAAGGAAGAAACAGTTTCTATTCTCAGAAGGACAACAGTATTTTGTTTTAATCAGTGGCAAAGGATCTAAAACTCTAAAATTCTAAATGAGGTTAATAAATCAAGAAACGTTAATATGAAAACAAGTTTCATAATCAGCTTGCAAATAAACAATGCTGCATATTCTATTAAGGCTAGTCCCAAGGCTGAGGCAAGGCAGAAGGTGTTTTTCATATATACCAACAGTTCAAAGCTTTTAAAGTGGAAATAGATCATGAGAAGACATTTTAATAAATAGCACCACTATTTATTAAGAATGATAATAGCAGCAAGCAATCAAAAGCTGTCTAACAGAAATCCCCTTCTACCTGAATGGATTTTTCCTCAATCTCCAGAATAACTGCATTTTCAAAATCACTGCAAAAGAAATCTAAAACATCTAGTCATACCCCACTGAAGTCACTCCTACCTCTCACTGAGCATGAAGTATTCACTTACATCCTGGTTCATGTAGTTAAGAGTCTGACTAGGGTGAGATTTCTCTGACGACTCCCCACTTTGTCCCCTAAAGCTGATAATTTTTAGGAACATGGACAGTCTGAAATAAGCTTTCCTACACACCTCAATGAAGATTCCAAGTTTCTACTTATGGTAGGTAGGTGACTGAGTTAAAAGAGAAAAAAAGTAATTTTAGAAAAAAATACTTATTTACACTTTAAGTTCTAGTAAATTAGTAATTCTAGTTTCTAGCAAATTCAGATAAAATTTTGGTTTTTGTAAATGCTGGTCAAGGGGTCAATGCAAGGTAGTAGTTGCAGCAGCCCAAAGAGAGATTATAAAGTGAAAAGAAAGTTGAAAACTAAAGCTTGTAATCACAATATTTAAATTTGGGGAGAAAAGAAAACTTATAAAAAAGGTCATGAACAAACAGTAAGATTCATCAGTCAGGAGAAACTCAGAAGGAGATAAATGACTTATCTAATTTATCAAACACCGAAGACTTGAGGAAGGTAAGGGTGAGTAGTATCCATTGGATTTAGACAGTATTGATGACCCTAGAATATGCTGTTTCAGTGGGAAGTCACTGTAATAAAAGGAAAGGATGAGAGATGAGGAGTTGAAAACAGTAACCATGAGACTTCGGCAGCCCTGGTATCCGCACTCCAGGGGCACAGAAATCTAGGTTTTAATCCCTCCTCAAACATTGAAGGTATGGCCTTGAGAAAGCTAGTTAACACAAACGACTACAGCTTTTTCTCTGTACATTTGGGAAGAATAATAGTACCACCTAGAGTTTTGTAAAAATAAAATGAGATATTGCATGTAATTTGCTAGAATGGCACTTGGCATATGGTAAGCACTCAATAAATGTCAGCTATTATTTTGAGAAGAAAGATACAAAGTCAAGTGAATAGTTTTTGTATCGTTTGTGGCTTTGTTTTGTTTTGTCTTGGACTTCATGTGAATAGGTATGTCCTCATATATGGATGTTTTTGATACGAGTAATTTGAGCCCATTTATTGGTTAAAGAAAATTGACTAGTAAGGAAAGAAAAGGAAGTACTTGAATTCTGCTTAAGGAAAAAAAATGTCTCCATTAAAAGAATATGCTTTCGTAAGCCTTCTAGGGCAGATAAGATACTCGGGACTGAGTTTAGCTGGTACAAAGACATTAGAAGAGGGAGGAAGCTGCTTTGAATGAAACAAGAGGAGGAAGGTGTGCTTTTACATTGAAATCTACAGATTGGATGTAGAATCTGTATCAGACTTGGCTACAAGCAGTTTATTGAGAGGTGGTCCCAGAGAACAGGGGTAAGTGATGACAGAGCTTAAAACTGGAAAGGAGGAAAAGCTGGTACACTGCTGTGGCTCAAAGAGATTTCTACCTGAGAACTGACTGGAGGGGGAAGCCTTTCCTGATCACTTCCCACTCCCCATTATTGCAGGGTTGCCCCAGGGGCATGAACTCAACTCCTTCACGTTTCAGGTTGTGCTTGCGTCTCCTCTGAATGGGGTCCCACCAGCATCCCACAGAACAGCGTCAAAGAGGGCTTGAAGGATTATGGGTGCATGCTTGAACAAGATGCTGTCAGTTCTAGATAAACTGAAGCCTACACAGAATTAATTGCTGTAACCTTGACTAGAGTCAGAGATGAGATCAAGAAAATGTGAGTTGGTGAACAAGAGTCATCTGATACAGTTTACCCATTGCAGTGTTCCTGCCTTCCATTAAGTCTAATCCTTAACCGAATCTTCTGTTTTGGCCTTCAAAAGAGTTAGCAGGCGAAGGGTTTGTGAAACAAGATACAACCATCCCCTTTTTCTGCTATGTTGGTTGTAAGACCTTAATTGGTAGTTATCTCCATCACGTATTCTAAATTTCCTCATGTTAAACCATAACTTGAGCTAATCTGGCTGCTTGCCTATGGAGTGATAAAGGTTATGAGCCCTCAGCAGCTTTGACATTACTGAATGGCAGTTACTGCAGTTGCCCATTCACCATCATTGCTGGCTATAGAAGTATCAGGAAATGTTCAAGTTAATGCCTTGGGTTCCAGATACTCTCTTCCCTGTCCATATATGTAGCAGCACTCCTAGCATCCTGTGGTAATCAGGAGCTCCTTTCTTTGCTGGCTTGGACACTGGCATGAAGATACTAAAGTGACCTGGAAACAGTCATAAGTTTAAGGTCAGCAGAAACCTCGAATCCTAGTAGAAAACCTGCACTGTGTCATAAGACTCCCGGGGAAGCCTGCTAGACCCATACACACGTGCAAAGCTCATAACAGCAGGAAAGTTAACACCTTCTTGGACAATAGTCAGCCACTAGGGAAAGGATGATGAAATGTTACTTCTTGTGAGTTCTCTGTTCCCTGATAGAAGGAGTCACCTGTGGGAATGAAGACCTCTGGATCTACACACCTTAAGTTTGAAAACACAAATTCTGCAAATAGGTAGCTGGAAATGGTGGTGAGGGAGCCGATCATATATCCAATGCTTATTTTTCAAGCTGGGTATTCTTGGTTTTGAGGACACAGCACCATATATTGACTGTTGATTTAGCACTCCAACACTCCAGGGTTTTGTTTCTAAACTAGCACTCAAATGGTATTTGAATAGGCTTCTTTCATTCTGTCAGACTGACAGCTTCTGTGGAATGCTTATATTTGTGCTAGGACCAGTCTACTCCATGGTCAACATACTCATTGCTATAAAATGGATCTTTTATTTGGAGACAATATTGTAGAAACATTCATGCCAGTAAATAAGGAACTGTGTAAGCTCTTATATGATGATGGGTAGAGGAACTTCAAGCAGAGGAAGTAAAAGCAAATCTGGAGTAGATGTCAATCCCTCTATAAACTCTTGCTGCTGCTTCCAAGGTGGAAAGGCTTTGGTAAAATCCACAAGTCACCCTAAATGGCTGGCATCATACGGAGGAAACATCATCAGTCTTGATGTTGACAGATCAGGTATTCAGAAACATTGCAGCTAGATCAGCCTTGGGAAGAGAGTTCATGTCTCTGGAACCATACCTAGTTTGCACTCTCCCACCTTAGTCTGTCTTTTCATGCCCCACTGTGTAGGCACTGCAGTGACCAAAGAGAAAGGCTGTAGATCCTCAAAATAAACTGTAGAAAACCTTTCAAGGCTAGACTTATACTTTCTTTTGAAACTCCTGAGTCTGGACTTGAGCAAAATATTGTCCTATAGTTATCGGTAATGAGGCTCTTTCTAGATGCTGCCTTGGAAGTCTTTCTGTCTTTCACAGCATGCCCTGGGATGATAGCTGTCTGATCCAACATGTCGTTTTCTTTTCCCAAGTCTTCCAAAGTGTAATCAGCAGTCAGTCAATTTTATAATGATTAAATTTACCATTGTCCACTGATGTGTAAGAGCCACAGAATAATCCAGCATTTCACCTTCCACTGGCTTTCCCCTTGGCCCATTCCACTGCAGGTGAGAGACTCAGTCATGGTGATGCTATAAAATACCTGCGCTTCATCATCACTCCACTGCCCACTACCAGTGGGTTTCCTGTTTGTATCTGACTGGTGACAGTTCTGGAATCCTATCCTATGTGCTTGCTTTCTAGGTACCAACTGTGTTAGCCATTTTCTCCCCAGAAAGCAAAGCCCCGGAGATTTCTGCACAGGTAGTTTATCTCGAAGGTAATCACAGTGAGCAGAAGTTAGCAATCAACAAAAGTAAAACACGCAAGGTGGAAAGGGGGTGTTACCAATTTACTCACTGCTGTAGCAACAGCACTCCAGAAATTTCTCTGAGGAGCATATAGAAAACCTATTGGAACTGTCCACTTGAAACTGACAAAAAGTAGCATTTACCTATTAGCTTTCTATTGGTTGAGGATTGTGCCAGCAGCTGTTAAGTTTCCTTCATTTTCAGGGTTTGTATGTGCATGGGCTTCCCTTGCATCCCATGCCACAACTTGGAAGCTCTCAGCGCGTGACCGAGGGGAGATGCTGTCAGAATGAAGTGAGTCAGAGCATACGTGGAACTTCTCTCATGGCTAGGGTCAGATGCATTGTAGAGAATGGAGGAAGTGCACAAGGGACAGCTGATTCAGAGGAAAGGAGGAGGATGTACAGGAGAAAAAAATGTATGAGAGATGTGGGGAGAATCTAGAACTAGATTCCATAATGGTGGGGTGGACAAAGGACATGTTTGTGAAAAGTGATACTTATTACATTTAATTTATAGGTGCCACAACAGTATAAACCACTTTTCCATACACTTCCCAAATCTCTAGAAGCAGAAAGGCAAATAGACATGAAAATCAAGAGAATGTTATCAAGCTTCTCCCTTATAATTTGGAAAAAATATCAGGAGAGTGTTTTGGAATTCTAACAAGTCATAGGATTCTTTTTTAGTGAAGTATGATAAATATCCATAAGAAAAAGTATACGGATTATAGGTGTATTTTCACAGTGTCAGCAACCCAATAAAATCAGCACCCATACCAAGAAACAGTCTTACTAGCATCACAGAAGCCTGCTTTGTGCTCCCTTCTAACCACCTCTTCCTACTCCTACAATGGTAGTCGCTAGTTTCTAGCACCACAACTTGATTTTGCCTCTTTTTGAACCTTACTTCAATGCAAACACAAAGTTGGGGCCTGAGTTCCCTCACTCAACACTTTGCTTGTGAATTTCTGCAAGCCATGGAGTTTTCTTAAAATTAAGCTGAAGATCCTTGGCTGCTATGACTTTGCCACTTGGTTGTGAGGACCTAGACTGTGTTTTATTCATCTTTGTCTCCCCTGCACCAGGGGCAGTGCCTAAGGTCATGATAAGATAGTGATAGCTTTTTTTTTTAATCCACCACAGGACTGACTAGCATAAAGCTTACCTTTTATCAGAGCATAATGGATGTGTATTGATTCTTAGATGCTCAAATTACTGTGATTATCCATTCCTATGTCTCTAATATTGCTATTGACATTTCAGTCCATAAATACCAATCTTAAGTATACAACTTATACATGCCTGTTTTTATTTCTTTATCTATTTAGTTTTTATTGAGAGAAAAGATTCTTAATTTTTCAACCAAGACTGAAAACAGTATTAATTAATGAAAGGGACCTACTGATGATGTGATGGGAAGGGAAAATACTCTGACTTCTAATATGACCAAAGCAAACTGTGAGATAGAGTGAATATTCCAGAAAGATTGCATTTTCTATAGTTTCATTCTCTCTTTACCAATGTTAACTGCACTTGATTTTTTGGTAGGGGTTGGTGGGTAGCAGATAGAATTTGCTTAGTTACCACCGTGGACCACACTGAAATTACAGATTTGGAGATTTTGGTATCATGTTTCTCAAAGATAAAAGCAAATTTTATACATTTAAGCAAAGAACACAAAAGCTAATCAAGACTTTGCAGTGAATGATTATAATTACTAATTAAAATTATAGTTTCTTTTGTCTTAGTAGAATCTATATATGGGCTTAAAGATTAAGAAGACATTGTTTCTAAGTTTTTTGGGTTTTTTGTTTTTTCTGTAACAGAGAACACAATCTAGCATGATTTGCCGTGAAATCCCCTTCTCTTCATTATTGTGAACAAGTTTAATGATAGCATTGGCTAGAATGTACATAGCTATAACATGTGTAGTAATAGGAGCAGCATAAAAGCCCAGCAGTAATGCATGGTAATAGCACACCTAGCACTCACTATGTGCCAAGGGTTATTCTAAGTACTTTTTGTATCATATGTTATAACTAAGAATTTATATGTTAACTTAAATATTAACATATTTAATCCTCATACAGCCCTATGAGGTCAGGGCTTTATTGCCATTAAACAATTAATAAAACTGAGCCTCTTAGAAATTAAGAAACAAAATCACATACTAGAAGCAAAGCCAGAATATGAACTCAAGCTTTAGAATCTGTGATTCTACCTACTAAGCTATCCTGCTGCCTATTAAAGAGGGAGATTTTTCTCATTAGTACCTAGTTTTGTATGAGAGGACTTCACTTACATATTCTCCCAGCCAAGTGTCTCTCTTTTATGTGGACCTTATGGAATCCTGGGGTGAGAAATACAGGCAGTTTGGAAGAGAGACGGAGAGAAGAGGAGAGACAGGAGAACAGGCAGAAGTGGTGGAGTCAGGCTTGGAAGGCAGGGTGAAAGATGGGGAGTGCAGGAAAGTCAGGTAAGAAAGAGTCTTACATTGTGTGACTCTGGGTACCTGCCACAGCAGTAAGAAAATAATTCTGAACATATCTCCCAAAATAAGTAGTGTGAAAAAAATCACATGGTTATTAATAATCTATTCTAAAATATTAATTATTTTCAAAACAATACAGATACTAAATCTTTGGTTGGCTATCAGATGGTTAGACTAAATATTAAAATATTAAAAATTAATACAACCCCATTAATTTTTTTAAACAGGAGATTAAGGCACTCTAATGTTCTTAAACATTAGAGTGAAAACATTAGAAGGGAATTAATAAAGCTAAGTGACCAATTCAGAGGCGATCAAACGATGAACAAAATATCAATCAAGAGAAGTAAAGAAATCTAATTACAAAAAAGAGACATATGCTCGAAAGTGCTGGCTGATATATCCCAATTGTAATTCTGTCCCTCCGTCTCTCCCAATTCATATTCTATTCCTTTCTGCTTTAGAAAAAAAAAGCTAGTAAAGAATTTAATTTCTTGTGCAGTACAACATCTTGGAGTTAACTTATCTGAATGACTCTCACCCGGGCCTATCAGACTCATACATCTAATAATATTATTAATTGATATTTTATCATTAAAGAAAGGTATATTATTAATTAAAGCAAACTAGATATTACAATGAAATCCCAGCCCTCCCAAATCCTATGTGGAATTAATAATACAGTAACAACTTTAGGTAATAAACACAAATTGGAAAAGTGACTCCATGTCCCAAGACAAATGTGGAATTACTTTTGCGACATTAATGAGCACGTAATTTATTCAAGACAAGAATTCAAGACAAGAATTTTTAGACATTATTCTGCATCTTTCTGTAGTTTGCCATTATGTGACTGCCCTGTGGCATGCACACAACATATTTTCTGAGGGCTTTAACCTTCAGAATTTGAATGAAGTGCATACAACCTGTACACACCTCGAAAACCATCTGGCGGATTTTATTTAAAAATATTTTAGTGCAAGATCGGGAGAAATCAAGTTTCTTAGAAAAGCATATTATGAGTTTCATATTAATAGGTCATATAAAGTTAGCAAAATTTGCTCTTTTATTTGGGGGAACTATTTTGAGTACAGTTGAATGAATCAAAGATTCATTAATCATTGTTAAAAATGTCAAATTAAATTTAACAACATCTTTTGGACATTGACATTCAGTGATTACAAAAAATGGCATGGAATGATTATCGTCAAAAAGCTGGTAAGCTTGTGGGCAAGACAATAGCTAGAGATATATACTATAAATACCACAAAAGTATATAATATGATATTTTACCTGGTGTTAGAATGTATTTTGGTAAAAATGGGAGAGATTTCCATTTGGCCAGAGTTTTTATGGAAGACTGAAGTATTATACAAAAGGCAGGAAGGTTCCTGAGCAGGAAAGAGGAAGAATAATGTGGAGGATAAATTTGGTTGTGGTGAGCTTGGATGAGAACGTCTCATGGAAGGGTGAAGAGCCGCATTGAACCTGAACAGAAAACTCCTGAGCCCTGAAACACAGGGCGGGGATAAAAGCAGTTTGTCCCGGGACTGAGATGTGCATTCATTCAACAATTACTTATCATACTTGTACTGTGTACCAGGCACAGTAGTAGGCAAAGATCTCTCACCTCCTGAAACTAACTTTCTAACTAGCAGAAACACTTACAGTCAGTAAATATAGCATTTACGTACACAGTTTGATAATTCAGTAGCTTAGAAGTGATTAAAGCTGTGGAAAAAAATATGGCTCAAAAAGAGGGATTGAGGACAATGAGGGAGAGAGTGGTTTATAAGTATAAAAAGGTTCAGCAGGATAGACTTCATTGATAGTTGAGCAGAGACTTGGCAGATATCTGGGGGATGTGTTCCAGCCAGAATAGTCAGCACTATGGCCCTAGGGCAAGAGAAGAGTACTAGCTTGTAGGGGTAATAGGGATGGAGTGAGCCATGGGACACTAACAGGAGGTAAGATCATGGAGGTGAAGGCCAGGTCATGTAGGGCCCCGTAGGAAACAGTAAGAACTTTGACTTGGACTTTAAATAAAATGCAGATCCCTTCAAGGGTTTGGAACAGAGTAATACATGATATTATCTTAGATTTTAAAAGGATCAATCTGACAAAGTTGAGAATAGACTGTGAGTGGATGTGGGAAGCTACATGTTGAAATAGGTTATGAGACCATTGCAACTGTCTGTGTGAGGCCTGGAGTAGGGCGAGTCCAGCAGAAGTAGAGAGAAGTAGTCAGAATTGTTTGCAGAGGGGGGTGTGAGGGACCACTGGAGATGGTGGAGTGACCTCGTGCGAGCAGTCTCTAGACTTGATGAAACCAGCAGGAGGGTGGTTACTGCAGAGTCTGCTCCGTGAGAGAAGACACATAACCAGCTCAAGGTAGCCTTGGAGGCAGGGAGCCAGGGGGTTACCTACTTTGACCTCTTTCTCCTCTGGTCCTTCCCTTCTCATCAGGGCTTTCCACTGACTAAATGCCACTAGAAGGCAGAGGGTGCAGGAACCTACTGATGTAACCCACACAGGTCAGCCTCATGGTGCCAAAAGCAAGAGTGGGGAAGGGTAGAGAGTGACTCTGGAAGAGCAAATGAAATATAAATAGCAGCCATATCCTGGAAGCTAAATGAAGACACTGTATCAAGGCAAATGGAGGGATATATCGTGCCAGATTCTGCAGACGTCACAAATAAGATGTGGACAGAGAACTGCAATAAGACTTATCAATGTGGAGTTCATTGAAGATCTTGAAAAGAGGAATTCTAATAGAACACTGGGGACAAAAACTAGATTAGAGAGAGTTTAAGAGTGAATGTGAAAAAATCAGGGACAGTGTAGGGACAACTCCTCCAAAGCACAGCAAAAATTTCAAAGCCCTGAACTTATATATTAAACTTACTAAGTAGCAGAATTACTGTGTTACATGATGAAGTAAGTTGCTTCTGGTTGCTGATGTGGCTGAGACATAAAAGACAATGATATCATCATTCTCGCCCTCTTTCACCTAATGAACATCCCAAAGCATGTGGGCTGCCAAGACTGCAGTTTGAGCACGCCTCCACAAGATACAAAGGAAGGCTGGTAGCTGCAAACACATATTTGCACTGTTATCTTTTTTATACACTACCCTACTTTATAGCTACTTCAAGAGTAAATTGAAATAAAGAACTTGAATTGCTCATTCTTGCCTATCTGTGAATCTAAAGCAGTACCCTACATTCTGGCCAATCTCAGGTAGGCATTAAAGGCTATAGTAATAATACAGGCAGAAGGTGATATGAACATGGTCAGGGTAGTGGAAGCAGAAATTAAAAAGATAAGATTTTAAAGAGAGAGTAATTAACATAACTACTTTGGGCTGACTGTCTCCTTAAAATTCATATATTGAAACTCTAGCCCCTAGTGGGATGGTATTAGGAGGCAGGGCCTTTGGGAGGTAATTAGGTTTCAATGAGGTCATGAGGGAGAAATTCTCATGATGAGATTAGTGTCTTTATAAGAAAGAGACCAGAGTTTGCTCACTCTCTTATCCCAAATAACAACGAGAAAATGGCCATGTTCAGACCTAAATATAAGAGCTAAACTTATGAAACTTTCAGGGGAAAACGTAAGAGAAAAATCTTTGTGCTCTTGGGTTAGGCAGAGTGTTTTTAGGTATGACACACAAAGCACGTTCCATAAAGAAAAAAATTGATACAAAAGCACATTCCATAAAGAAAAAAACTAGACTTCATAAAAATAGAAAACTTTTGCTCTTCAAAAAACACATTAAAAATAAAATGGTTAGATATTATATGATATCACTTATATGTGGAATCTAAAAAAAATGATACAGATGAACTTATTTACAAAACAGAAAGAGACAGACATAAAAACAAACTTACGGTTACCATAGGGGAAAGGGTGAGGAGGAAGGGGTGTATTAGGAGTTTGGGTTTAGCAGGTACAAACTACTATATATAAAATAGATAAACAAAAGGTCCTAATGTATAGTACAAGGAACTACATTAAATATCTCATAATAACCAAAATGAAAAAGAATATATATAGGTACTCATAACTGAATCACCAGAAACCAACACAACATGTAAATCAACTAAACTTCAATACAAAAATAAATGAGAAATAAATAAAATAAAATGATAAGCTGCAGACTGAGAGAATATGCTTACAAATAATATACCTAGTATCCCTGTGGGTTCTATTATGCACCAACTTGGAAATAGTTTAGTGGAGCAATACTTCACCTGAACTTGAGCTTCCAATCAGATCAACCTGTAAGGTTTTTTGAAAGCAAATTAAAATAAAATCCAAATACTATTTAATGTTTTAACCATGAGCTATGTGTTATCCCATATGCAAATGAAGGAGACCAAGTCAGAACCAAATCCACACAACTCAAAAAACAAAACAAACAAAAAAAACTCAGGCATTTGAAACTTTTTTTGAAATAAATAAGATCAAATCTCTGAATGAAAGTGGTATTGGCACTCAGAGTTCCTGCTGCAAACCTTCCCATAGTCCATCCCATTCAAGCAGAGCTACAGGAACTAGTGTGTTTCCAGTTTTTTTGCTGATTATGGTACGTTTACATCAAATACCAGGGATTTTCAGTAAACATTTATATTCTTTGTCAGCTAGTTTCCCTGTATCATTTCAATTGATCTTTATCCCCTTCAGCAATAATTCTTATTTAAATTTTATTTTGAAGGTTGCTGTTTTTGTTTCCTGGTGCTCTGTACCTTTAAAATTTCCACTTTTTTTTTTCCTTTACAAAATAGAGGTACTTAGTTTTGGGTGGCAGGCAACAGATTCATACTAATTCATGTCACCATCAACTGTCCTACGGACCTGTGGTCTAACAAAAAGTTAGCAATAAGGCCAATCCTGAAGCCTGATTAGCAGGTCTCTCCCTAGTGAACAAGGCAACCGTCCGCAGCAGACCCAGTTCTCCCAGGAGAGTGTGAACATGACAGTAAACAGTCTACATCAAAGACATTTCAATTCTGCAACAAGCCTTTCTGCTTCGGGTAAGTGATATATACCCAAACAAAACATTAATCAGAAGACCCATTTCATGTCCCCTGGGGAATCAGAGCTATAGCAGACTAATCCTGCTCGCTAAGTGTGATTTTGAACATTAAAAGAGTTCCTTTAAGGAAATGTAGAGACTGAGAAAAGCAACATAAATTGAATAGGGATTTCATGATAATATAAAGTCATGCTGCAAGTAAACATGGGAACGTTGTAAAAGTTGAACTTTTTTCTTTTAATTAGGCCCATCAACTCAGGCTGTATTTGAGGCCATCTCTGACAGTTCTCAGTTAACAAAGAGCTGAGAATGGTAGAGAATAGAGCATCATTTACATTGTCTACATAAGGACCCTTTGACCTGTTTGAGTGGAGGAGTTTTTTCATTTGTTTTTTCCTGGTATCTTATAAAATGGCATTAAAGAGAAGAATTAGCATTGAAGTCTGAAAATAGGAAATGCAGACAGGATAACATTTGCTTTCCAGGCATGTGGAGAGGGTTCAGGTTGTAGAAGTTCCCACCTTCTCCATACATGTTTGGAAATGTGGCTTTTGAGAGTAGCCATGCCGGCCACCTAAAATTGACAGCATGTGGTCCTTTGATCTATTTATATTCATCCTTATTTTCACTCGTGTGAAAAACAATGATTTCAGCCTACCCTATATCCTACCCTTTATTTTTCTTTTCTACTGTCATTCCTCAGCCTCAAAACCTTGATACACAGCTTAGGTTCCAAGATGTGTAGACGCTATAAAGATTTTGGTAAGTTGTAATGATTTGGCCATATCATTCCCTGGCTTTATACAAAAGGTGAGGATAAGAAAGTAGCATTTGGAGTAGCCATGCTTTCCCTGGACCAAATTAGAGGAGAGTCCTGTTCCTGCTGAGGTTCTGACAACCTACGAAGAAGTTAAACCCTTAAATACAAATTCAATTTCTTCCTTGCTAAAGATGATAATCGTATCATGTGTTAGTTAAAATTTTAATATTTGTGCTAAACTAGCACATAGGAGGTAGATTTTTCTTTAAAAAGGGGTGGAAACATTATTTCTTCACCTTTTTTTTTTAAATAATTTGAAATGAATGAATGTATTTTACCCTAAATCTTAAAAAAAAAAAAATTAAATCTAAAGTTGACCAGATATGGAAACAATAAATTATCTTCGGGAGTCATGAGTTCATGGAAACATAATAACAAGAGATGACATATAAGACTGAGATATCTCTCACAAAGCTAATAAATGTCTTTTCTTAAAAGCCAAAACCAAAAACAAAGCAAAGAACCAGAAGACTTTATAGGGAGGTGAATCCTCATCTCAGTGATTTTACCGTCTCCCTTTACAACCATTTTTATAAAAATGGTGCTGTTTTCACCCTGTAGCTGTGTCCTTTACTTAGGATATACTTGAATACCCTAGAGTAGTTCTCTTCTTCCAGCCAAATAATCAAGAGATGAGTTGTCTGTTTATTTTGTTGTAGTGAGGAGGAATTGCATGGAAGGAGAGGAAAAAGTAATCTCTTCAATTTCTGCTTACCAAGGAAAGTAGACAGACCCCTGACTTATGAACAACTTCCATTCTATGTGTTATATAAATATTAATTATATTGTAGAAGTCTGCATGTATGCATTCATATCTTTATTGCATTCTTAATCACTGTACCATATTTTAAACAATCTTATTTTTTTTATCTTTAACATAATAGGAAGTTGATTACTGAAGCCTGTGGTATGACATTTTTCTGTTATTAATAGCCCAAGTTTCTAAAAAAATGCACATTTTGATTAATTTATTTTTTACTAGCTTATTCTAGCTTACTGCACGGAGACCCAGAAAGTGGGGACTCCCTTAGGGCCAGTCAGATACTCTTACAGTGTACTGGCCAAGATCAATTTTCATGGCTAAACATTTTTGGTGAGGATTTTTAAATGACTGAAAATAAGAACAGGAGAGGATGTAAAGAGTCTGTTGATCAGACTTTAAAGAAACATAGGGTGACCTGCACCTTTTAATTTTGGAAGTACAGAGGTAGGGGAGATTTAAAGTCTTTTCACTATTCTAAAACAACTGATAAAATGTGTCCACCCTGAAATACAATTGAGCTAAATCAACTGTGTCATTGAATCAGGTTAATCCAAATGGCTAACCTGGTAACTACACACAGATAATCTTAAATGGTTCAAAGGACAAGGAAATGAAGTAAGATTACTATTTACACTGAGAACAAAAAAATGGGAGACCAAGTTTACTGTAATAGTGTGGGAAATTACACTGGACAAATTATTCAAGATTACATACACCTTTGTAGAAAAAAAGAAGAGTGTCTGTAAGGGAAAGGAAGAATGTCTCATATGTTAAGACCTTTGATCAAAATCAGATCATACAGTTATTTATATCATTAACTCTTCTCATCACTGTTAAGTGATAAAACTATCCGTTACAGTATTTGACATGGTGTATCAATATGGCCACAGGTCTAGGAAATGCTTGGTTTTGATAGACAGTGGTCTGTATAGCCTGTTATAAATAAGTTGTAGTATCCAGTGTTCTTGGCTCTTGGGAAATGATACGCATTTACCTCTCCTCTAATGTCATCTAACATGCTTCTTTACGTCTTATGGGAGAATACAGAGAATAACAGAGTTTGAGGAATTAATTTTCTTTAAGATAAAATCCAAAGAATATCCATCTAACCATTTCAGTATTTCAGTATGTTTTCTGAACAACTCAATTTCTTTTCATTGCCTCTTCTAAGCCACCTAATAAGAACAAATAGAATAGGATAAACAATATTGAAATCAAAAATATTGGAGACAAATTATAAAATATATTGGCCCTGGCACATGCCTATAGTATTGATGGGAATATATATTAACATAATCTTTCTATGGGGAAATTTGACAATATGAAAATGTAGTTTCTAAAAAGTTTACATCTTTGAAATAGTTATTTCACTTGAACAAATAATTCCTAAGGATGTATAATATACAATTATGCACTGTAATTCACAACACTTTTTAGTAGCCAAACAAAAAGTGACGTGTCCCAAACATCCAACAATAGGAAAATGGCTTTTAAAAGTATGGTATCTCCAACTTATGGTATTATACATACCTTAAAATTACTTTTCAAAAAAGATTAGACGTCTTGAGTAATGCTTATAGAGGGATATAAATCGAAACACCAAACACAAAATTATATAAATGGTAGAGTATGATCACAAATATAATATATTTATAGTATAGTTAGAAATAGCTTTACCTGTATGATGGGATTTGGGTTTTTGTTTCTTAATATGTCTCTCTATTTTGGGAATAAACATGTATTAGTTTCTGATCAGAAAAAAATCCTTTTTTAAAAAATA
This sequence comes from Camelus ferus, assembly GCF_009834535.1. Lineage (NCBI taxonomy): Eukaryota > Metazoa > Chordata > Mammalia > Artiodactyla > Camelidae > Camelus > Camelus ferus. Next base: position 33,730,283 of record NC_045701.1, on the reverse strand, counting down.
TTTCCTCCATCAAATGGAATAATAAACAAGCAAGTAATCTCATCTGTGATAACATAAATATCCTTGCAGGTAAGGAACTCTGAAAAGCTGTTTTAAGATCAAGTTATGAACTGCAGGCATGCCAAGTCAGGTTGGAAGCAGCCACCGGATTTCTGGGTGTGGATGGATATGAAAGGGGGCAGGCAAGAAAGCTAAAACCAAATGCCAAATCCCAGCAACAACACACACAATTAAAAACTTCCATTAAAAATGAACTTCAAAAAAAATAGAACTCCAATCCAGAGAGACAAAACAAAATACCTTCAAAGGAAATATTGGAAACTTTTCTCAGTAGAACAGAAGGCAGGTGTAAAAAGAAGCAGAAAAAGAATGGTATATAAAGAACAAAATATAATGATAGTTGCAATAAAATATAATGATAGTCCAATGGTATGCTCGAAAATGTTTAACAACTGTTTTCTTTGAGGGTGAATAAAGGCCTTGATATGTAGAATTTGTGAATTTCTGTGGGGTAAATAATCCTATCATGGCCTATTTCAAGTGACCCCTGTGATGTCACTGAAAGCAGAGAAATGTGCACAATATTTGTGCACTTGTACAAGCTATTTCTTAAAAAAACTATTGGGTATATGACAGTAAATCACAGTGCAATAAAAAGGGATGGAAATGGATAAAACTCACCTATTCAAAGGTATAAAATAGTATTAGGTATCTGCTTCCAATAATTTTTCATAATACAACAACACTTGAAAAATAAGAGTTAATACATACCATAAAATGCTAAACAGAAAAAAACAGACAAAACACACACTGAGTTTGAAGGAAAACAAATCAGAAAAAAAATACCCAAAATATTACTACAAAATATACCAAGGTAAAAAAGCATTAATAGAAAGAAAAAATAGGACATTACATAATAAAAGAAACAATTCCTAGGATATCAATATCACACAAACGTGTATGTACCTAGTAATACATTCTCAAAATATACAAAGCCAACTCTGCAGAAACTAAGAGGAGATTCTAACATTTCTCTCAGAAACCTATAGCTTAAGTATATAAAACAGCATCAGTGAACTTTATGTTAGAATTTTAAAGTGCTCTTCTAAAAAGAAATGAATTAAAGAGGAAACCATAATAAAATTACATGTTTTAAAATGAACAACAATAAAATAATTACAGATCAAAACTTACGGGAAGCATCTATTAAAATTTATTTAAAATAAAAAATTGCAATATAGGGAAATACTTATTTGAAATAAAGACGTTTTATAAAGGTAGAAATGTATAGTGAGGAAAAAGTAGGGATTAGAAAAATGCTTTTAAGAGAAGTTGACATTTGAGCTGCAGTTTGAAGGACAAATAGAAATTTGCCAAGATAATTTGGGGGAGAAAAGCACTTCAAGTGAAGGGAGCAACATCAGTAGTCAGCAAAATATTAAAGAAGGTGATATGTTTGGGGAAGCACAAGTAATCTGGTATTATAAGATGATATGTCAAGGGATAGAATTTGACAATAAATGGTGATCATGTGGTCGAACCTAAGTTTGTGTGCCTGACCCACAGTGAGGCCAAACCAAACAAATTGTTAGAGTTAAGAGCAGAGAAAGGCTTATTGCAGCACCAAGCCAGGAAAAATACGTGGGTCATGCTCAAAAGACCCGAGCTTCCTGATGGTTTTCGGAGAGAAGTTTTTAAAGGCAGAATTTGGGGTGATGATTACTTGGTGTGTGACCTTCTTCTGATTGGTTGGTGGTGAGATAACAGGGTGGTGTTCCAGGACTTTTGTGCTCAGCCTGAAGTTACCATCCTCCACCTGGGTGGGGCCTTGGTTCCAGTAGAAGAACTCAAAGATACATTGTTATGTACATCCCTTGAGGAGGAACTAGGACTCTGCTTTATCACTCAGCTTTTGTTTCTTGACTGCTTTTCCTTTGTTTCTGCATTCCCTCACCTCCCTAATCAGTAACTATTTGAATCTGCCCTTTGCAACCCAGGGAAGGTCTAGGAGCCTGAAACCTTTTTCCTACAAACAAGAGATACAGTAAGGTCCTTGTACCCAGGAGTGCCCCCACAGGGTTCTGCTCAGTTTGAATCAGACAATGAAGTCTTTTAGAACATACTGAATTGCACAGATTTCACCCTAAAGCTGTTGGTGAGACATTAGGGTTTTAAACAGGTGCATGACATGGTCGGATTTGCATTTTGGAAGGGGCACTGTGGTACCGCTATGGAGAAGTGAATAGATGTGGGAATGGGAGTGTTAAGGAGGTGAGCGGTCTAAAAGCACAGGCACCATGAATGATGCTATTTAAATAGTCCAGATAAGATATGGTATGGCCTGAGTTAGAGGAGACGCAGAATTAGAGAAAGAAGGACAGTTGAAAGTTAGAGAGAAATAGCAGTGCATGAGGATGTGGAAGTTGATTAAATATGGAAGGTAGATGAGAAGAAAGGGCCTGAAATCAATATTTGGTCTCTGTCTTGGGTAACTGGATAAATGGTGTATTAGTCTTGTTGAGCTGCCATAACAAAATACCATACACTGGGTGACTTAAACAACAGAAATTTATTTTTCACAGTTCTGGAGGCTGGGAATTCCAAGATCAAGTTGCCAGCAAGGTAGGCTTCTTTTTGAGGTCTCTTCTTTTGGCCTGTAGGTGGCTGCTGTGTTCTCACATGACTACTTCTTTTGTGGACGTGAGAGAGACAGAGGAAGCTCTCTGGAGTCTCTTCTAAAGGCGTTCTTCCTGTCATCAGGGCCACACCCTCATGAACTTATCTAACCCTAATTATCTCCCAAATATCATTGCTTTGGGGTTAGAGCTTCAACACATAAATTTTGGGAGGACACAGTTCACACTTTAGCAGATGGTAATGCAAAAAATGTGAAGAGAAATAAAGGAGAAAGGCAAATTTGCCCAGGAGGAATGGGGGAAAGTCTGAGGAGTATGAGTTTAATTTTAGATATGATGGTATTTAATTTCAAGTGCCTTTAGGAAATGCAGGTGAAGATTTCTGGCAGACACTTGGTTATGTAACTGTAGAGTTTTCAGAAAGCAGGGGGGACAAAATGTGATTTGAAAGTATTTATTGCTGGTATACATATAGAGGAGTGGAACAAGTGTGATGGAAAGAGGGCTGCAGATGGATCCCACAGGAACACTGAGATATGGCCCATACGTAAAGATAGAGTGAAGGAGACTGAAAAGAGGCAGAGGGATGGGTAGAGAAACAGAAATCTGTGTTGTCATAGAAACAAAAGATGGGATTGTCATCAGCCACAGAATGTTCAAATAAAGATTCTGTTCATCTGACTTGGGGGATTGTTTCTGTGACAGTACCTTCATCTTGTATCAACTTTCATCAGTTCTGCCCATCCCTTGTTCTGCTGTGCCTAAGAATGACCCGGAATAATTTGCCTGCTATACTAGTTCTGGTCAGGCCCTGCTGGGCTGTCATGGGTTAGCCCAGATAGTGGAATCCCAAGCTAAATCAGTACTTTTTCAAATGCTCTCTGTGTGACCCGAGGTTGATTCTCTCTGATCCAGACCACCTTTTTGAACAAGCTGCCTCTGACCTTCTGCTTCAGATGTCTGTCCCCATTTCTCTAACTCTCCGGTCCTGTCCCCTGTGCATCTGATCCATCCTACTGCTTATGGGAGGAGATCCCAGCTCCTTTCTGGATGTTTATATGTTTGCTACATTTTGTTTTATGATCTGCTCCTTAATTCCTCTGTTCCCTATAGCTTTTGGAGAACATTCTTCCTGCAGAGGCTCCTGATTCCTTAGAATTGCTTTTTTAAGGCAATTACTGCTGGTGTTTGCCAGTCCAACTTTACTTTTTTAACAACCAAAAAGGAAAAAAAGATAAAAGAATTTGCTTAAGCCCAGAGGAAGCATTATGGGAAGTGAGGGCGGACAGTCCTGTGACTCTGCATTTTAAACAGGAGCCTCTCCTCATGATGAGAATTACCTTGGCCCGGGCTGAGCCTTCCCAGTGGACCCTTTTCCACTTAAGCTTTTTATTAAAAAAGTAAATTGGGATTATTGTATTCCCTCACTTTACTTTGGAAGTAAAAATTTTAAATTAATTGTGGCCTAAACTGATAGCAAACAGAGAGGTTCTGATAGCAGTCTGGCAGCCTCTTGTTTAGCCAGCAGAGATTTCGGTTATTGCTTCTGGGAATGGCTTGGCTGAGATATTTTTAATTTACATTTTTTTCTTCCTTCTAATGAAGGATTGAATTATGACTTACTAGAAAATCCCCAGTGTCTCGGAGAGAGAGATGTTGACTGACTTCCTCTGACTGGCTTGGAGTGGGGCTATTTATTTGACGCTAGGTTTTAAGTCACAGGGGTGGCATTCGGAAGGATTTCTGCATGTAGGGCAGCACTGTCCAGAAAATGCCTGTGGCTCTCTTCAGGAGTCATAACTTTGGCACAGTGGGCAGTGTTGTAAAAGATAAGAAGAGCGTTTCTGTACCAGTTGCTTGCACTACTGGGATGTCCATCCTGGTAGGATCAGTCACCATGGTTCAAAGTCAGAAACATCGCCAGCCCCTCTGAACCTGCCTTTGCCTTGGCAGATAAAAGGAATCCCAAATGTCAGCCTCTTTATATAGCTACCACCTGCTAAGGGAACAGTCGCTAATGGACAGGACAGATTTGTAAACAGTAATCTCTGTGCTATAACAATAGCTCTCTGCCTGCTACATAGTGGGAATGGTAAAAGTGTGGATGTTGCAAAACGTAATTACTGGCCTGGAAATGTTCCTTCTGTGGCAGATGGTATGATCAAGAGCGAAGACAGACACGTCCTTCCACAGACCAAGGGTAATGGTTACACAATAGGCTTGGGTAACAGCCACTAGAGGAGACAGCTTTAGGTAAAACTCAGTGATGTATAGGAAAAGAGCTTCTTTGAATCCAGACAGCTCAAGGGAAACATCTTTCGAGGACACTGGGCTGGGGTCCCACTGCAAGCATGGGATGCCCAGTTCATACTTTTAGTGACAGGGTGGGTGTGTCAGGTTTGCCTGTGTCCCAGGACAGCTGCGTACTGGGGGTTCCATATCTCAGGAAAAGAATTTTAAAAGAGAGAAAGCAGCACCAAAACTGAGAGCAGAACTCAAGCATAACAACCTTGGAATAACATTTACTCTGTGCCTCCAGTTTTCTGAAAACAGCTTTCAACTGCAAAAATATTTTTTGAAGTTGCCTATTAGAGAAATCTGTCCTGGAGCTTATTTCACAGTTTCCTTATTGCTCCGTGCCAACCAGTATATGGTACCTCAAGGTGCACGTTCATTTGTTTAACCCATCTTATGTCTAACTGCTGCGCTGCCCAGCCCTTGCTGCAAAGATAGAGTGTTTTCCTGAGGACTGGATGAGACATGCTGTGGAGTTCAATTAATGCATTTTTTTTCTAAATACAAGGATTTTTTTTTTCAAGCACTAAGCCAAATAACACATGGAAAAGAGCCTTTAATGTTTTGTAGAAAACAGTCCCCATTTCGTAGTGCACACTGCAGGCTGAAAGATGGCATTCTGGCTTTTCCAATCACTTTGAAAAGACGCACTAATTCCTATTTATTGTTCTTGTTTGGCAAAGCTCAGATTCTTAAAGGCAAAAGGGAGATAGTTTCCTAAAGAAATTGAATTTTCTTTCTGATAATTAAGGAGTTTAGAGTCCAATATTTAGACTCCAGCCAAAGTAGGAAGATTACAAAATAGGAAGATTAAGAAGAAACATTTTATTTTTCGATGTCACAAAGTTTAAGCCTAAAAGGGGATTGAAAATTGTGTCTTTTCTCATATTGGTGCAGTCATAAATTATTTAGATCATATGTATATAAGCAGGTTTGCCCTTAGAATTTCCTGTTTGTTTCAGCTAGACCTAACAGTAGACAATAATTTCCCATGAGAAATAATGAGATGATTTGCCAACAAATGGCAAGGCGTTGATAATCACTGCTCTGTACATCCCAGGACTAAGTATAAAACCACTGATGGGGGCACTTGTCCTTGTTGCAGTCCTAAGTGAAGGAGGCCTGAGTGGGAGTGGAGCTGAGAGACACAGGTCCACCCTGCTCCAAATGTTGCACAAGAGATGCCTCTGTGGGGACCAGGAAGTAGTGATGAGCACTGATATCACTCAGTGGTTGCTGTCAAGTGTGCACGTTCATGAGGATACCCATAGTAGTAACCATGTTTTATGCCAATTTTTCAGTGACTTGGGAGCCCTGTATTCTTATCTTGTTTTGTTAAAACTATTCAGCTGAAGATAACCCCACACAAAATCCGTTTCCAAGACTTAAGAAGGAATTTGGTTTTAGATAGGAAAGTACAATTCTCAGGAGCAATCTGATTTCCTCACATGTGGTGTCCTTCTGACATTTGTAAGGGAAAAACTAGTAATAATGTAATAAGCATGTTTTAATAGTGTTTTACCTCATAATACTAAGATGTTTTAGACTGTTCATGCATAAATGATGGGAGAGGAAATGGCTGACCATTCATGAAGAGTGGTCGGGGTCACGTATCATTTGGAAATGAAGACGTGCATTGGGAATCTATGAAACCCCTTTGCCTGTTCTGTTATTCCTCAAAGGTGAAAAGCATGCCTTCCTCTTCATTCCTGTAAATCTGCAGTATAGACCGAGATCCTGATCTCACTCTCATTCCTTTGTTCCTTACAATCTTTATTTTGTGTGCTGAGCTATGGTTTTATATTATTAATGACATTTTAAAGATTAAAACTCTGGACAGTGTGCCATATCTTACTCATCATGACAGCCCCAGAAGCAGGGCGATTGGGGGTAGGGAGTAGAAAAGGATTGAGTGAGTTTCTGTCCACGGATGTGACTTTCTATGGATAAATGAGCATGAAAAAGGAGAAAGGCCTTTTCAAAATATAGTTGAAATATTGTCATTGGACTACCAGACTTAAATTTACACTCTGCAGTATCTGTGACTGACCCAATGTCTACCTGCTTGCAAATGGTCTCTCCTCCAAGCAGAAGTAGGTAATGAGAATTTTATTCTAGCAATTCTCTATTTCAAACAGAATTCTGTAGGAGGTGCCGGTCTCTTTATGCATTATTAAATCTCTCACTGAGGATTTTTCTCCCCTGAAATCTGACCTAAGGTTTTCATTGGAAACTATTGAATTCTGAGTTGATCTGCAATGCTTAGCAACTTAGATGAGCTGCATCACTTTGAATTTGACTTCATGTTCCAAGTACTGACGTGTGTTTCCAATATCTGTGAAAGAATCTGGGACCTTCGGTCCTCTGCCAGCCCCATCTCACTGCACCGCAGCCAATGCTTTGTTCAGCACCACGTTCCCTCGTTTCCAGCAGAAATGAGTACTAAGTCTGAAGCTCTCTCTTTCCTACTTCAGGATTCCAGTCAGGATAGAGATGGAACCTAAAAGAAACTTGTGGATTGTCCTTGCCCCATCTTCTCCTTCTCTGTCCCAGCTTACACCTGCTCTGCAAGGAATGTGCTGCCAGTTGCCTAAATGCATAGGAGAACTAAATAGGGATTTCAATAAACAGGGGAAACAGATGGAGGCTAGAAGCTTTGGCGAAGTTAAAAGAATTGTGTGCTTAATAGACTAAATGCTTAATAGCAGTAATAGCTGCCAAGTCACTACATAACTCCCTAATATGCATGAACTGTAGCAGCAATAAAGTGACTGCTTTCAGTCTCAAGGACTTTCCTAAAAATTCAAGGTTGTAAGAACCTAACCTAGAGAATAATTACTTGTCCAGACGTGATAACAGACTCTGGCAGAACAAAAATGACAGCTTGATTCACAGACAAATATAAGTTGGTCTTGGATGTCTGGCTTCCATTTTTCTGTGGAGAGATAGATGTCTTTAAAATGCCTCAGCAGTGAACATCCTGTCAGTTTAAAAGGTCAGACACTGAAGTGTATCAGAAGAGATGATGCTGCACAGACCATTGAGAGAAAAGAAAATGATTTCATTATCCTCGTTCATCTGCTATGGATTAATTCAGTTCCCATCATCGTGGCAATTAAGGCACTTCTGTATGCTGTCCTGACCTAGTGGAGGAACCAGGTAATAAAAAGCAGCACCAGGCAGGAGGGCAACCATGGCTGAGTTGATATTCCTTAGAAACAAATGCTGTTTGGAACAGTTTGGAGTTGATACATTCAACTACAATTGATTAAGAAAAAAAGAGCACAAACAAAAAGCAACTCCTAGAAACATTGCCCTGTATGTTGGAAAGCGAGTTTGCATCTTGGATAGTCAGTGAGCCACACCAGGACTTGTAAAAAAAGGCCTGTGAAGAGACATTTTGCTGTTCCCAGGGGACACTGTAGAGGTGGATGGGGAGGTAGAAGAATGTCGGAGGACTGCTACTCTCCCACGTCAAACGGAGGGCTGATTTTTCTGCCAACCCAAACTTCCTGGTAGTTTAATTGCAACATCTAGAAAGAGAACACAACAGATCCTCTGAAACTAGCTCTTTCTGATTTTCTGTTTGCTCAGTCACTCCAGGTCAAAACCTGTGTCATCGTGCTTAAATATTCCCCTAGGACCTGTTAAATTACTCCCCAATTTATATTCATTCTACTTCCACTGCCTTCACAATGTCTTCTTTATCTCTTCCATTCTTTCCACTCCTACTTACACAGTCCCCACAGAAGACCTCATTACTCCTCACTTGGACAGCCATAATAGCTTTCTAACTGTTTCCTCACCTACCCTTCCAAACCCTAATGCATTCTACTCACACCTCACATATTAATCTTCCAAAAGTCTCTCTTTAATCATGTCACCCCCGTGCTCTAAAATGTCAGATGGCTTCCCAGTGACTACTAAATTAATACTAGGTTTTCACCCTAGCATCTGAGGCTCCCGAGAGTAAGCCTTAGCAGCTCGTTTGTGCCTCGTTTCCCATTAGTCTTCCATGCCCCGTATGCTCTGGTCAGTCCAGACCAAGGGACAATCCTAAGCCGCATTTCCTGTGCAGCCCCATTTATGTTTCTGCTCATTCTTTTCCTTCTCCTTGGAATGTCCTTTTTTCCCTTGCTTTAGCTCAGAATCCATCCCAATCCGGAGTCAACAATGATTCAAGATTTCTAGCAAAATGGCAAAATGGAGTCACCATCGATTGAGAAGGGGAAAAGTGGGTAAAACAGTTTGGGGAGGAAGGCAAATATCAGGGGTTCAGTTCTGAACATACTTGAACTTTGAAATTTCATCTAGGGGTCCAAGTTGAAAAAGTGTGTATGCAGTTGGATACATTCAACTATAAAATGGGAATAATAAGTCTTACATTACCCAACAAACAGAATTGACCTAAACATGAAATACGATAAGATTATGCATGCAAATTTCATATTATTTGCATATGCTATGCTGTGTTTCCTTTTTATTATAATTTTGTGTTTTTGTGTATGTGTCTCTTATGTATTCTCAATCATCTTGAAGCCAAAACTATGATCATTTTATTTATTTTTCATTCATTTTGAAAAAAATGTGTTGCTTATCTTTTCTTACAAATGAATACATCTTCGTTGGAGAAAACAGTGAGGATATTAACTGAACCTACTGTGGTGATCATTTTGCAATATATACAAATATCAAATCAGTACCTTGTATACCTGAAACTAATGTGTTATGGAAATTATACCTCAGTAGAAAAATGAAAATGTACAAAATAGCGATAGTCATTAAAAAACAAGTTAAAAATAACTACCTGTCTTCCCATCACTCAGAGATGAAAAACTGTTAACATTTTAGAGTATATCCTTGAACTTTACTTTATTCCTTGATGGTTTGTTAGTTTGGGGCTATCCATCCCTCATGATACATATTATAACCTGTTCCTTTAACATGTTTAAAAACATTTACTCAGTTGAATTAAAAAATATATTTCAAGTTTTTAAAGAATAAGCCTGTTTAAAAGAGACATGCAGAAATATATACTTCCTGATTCCTTTACAACTTTCTCTGCTTCTTTGGCTAATTTTACTGAAACTTGAATCTAAGATTTTCAAGTCACACTTTTTCTTGACATTACATCTTCAATATTGAAAAAGAAAATAGATTTTTTTTCACCCCAGAAATCCCTGCCAAGGGTCCTCAGAAATTGCTACACACACACTGATACCAAATGTGTGGTTGATTTTGTCATGAATTTTTAACCTCACTCCTGACTCTATTTTATGTTGCAATTCTTATTTTTCTTCATTCTTTTGTTCCTAATGCATACTATCTAACAGCATTTTTTTTGGTGCCATTTAAAGGTTTTAAAAAATCCTTCCTGGGACAAGGTTTCAAGCAGCTAACCAACAAACATATTTATACCATGTAAGCACATGCTAGCTATGAATTACTGCTAATGGTCTCAGGCTCCTAGATGAGGAGGGAGAGTACATGTGCACAGTATGATGACCTTACGCACTCTTAGTTCCAGGTTGCATAGGTTTTAGAAATCATGTAATTCTGCTTTCTTAGATTGGCTTGTTATGAAAAAAAACATATTCCACAATTCCTCTATTCCTTTCTTTTTCAGTAGAAAGGGAAAAAAATAATGATTAATCAAATGTTATAATAGCACCTATGTTGCCCAAACTGCAATGTTTATATTTATTGCCATTATTAATATGATTGCGTTTGTGTCTTTGATGATCATTTTGCTCAGTATTAACATTTTAAGATAAAAGTGTCTCCAACGGAATTCTGGCAGATATTATATTTATAGTACTAAAGTTAAGGCAAACAGGGAATTTAGTTCGAATAGTTTGGTTATCCAAATATTTTATACCAATAAAAGCAGGTGATGTATTAGTGAAAAAAAAAAAGAAAACTATCTCCAGTCCTCCCAGATTCTTTCTGTTCAGATATAAATAAGATTTAAGGGGAAAATAATAAGTAGGTGTGAACATCTGCACAAAATATCATATAGGCTTAGGTAAAATAAAATGTAATTCTAAGCCGAGGGTGGCAAGAGATCAGATTAGGCAAAGGAAGGATGCATACAGAATACAAACCTCATCACAGACCATTGAGGAAACTCCAGCCTAAATGTGGGTCCATAGTTACTGAAATTATCCCTGTCTGTATGGTCTTAAACCACCCACCTTTTTGGTGCAGAGAAAATGCCTCACTCCTAGTCTGACAAAGGGATCTGAGAAAATGGTTTTGATAAGGCAGCAAAATTTAATTTTTAAAAAAAAGTATCCGGTGATAAAGACTGTCATATTGGGTATTATATTATTTTAACATGAGGAGTAAAAAAAGATTAAAGGGTCACATTTGGGAAGACAAAGGCATAAGAAGTTTGTATTTTAAAGAGCAGTGCAAACGGACGAAGTGTAAAGGGACCGCGCTGCTATCTTTGATACAAAGATTCCTGCAACAGTCGCATCAGGTTTTGACTCACTGCTTTTACTCATACTGAAGCCTCACTCTTTTGAGCACTAGAAAGGCAAGATCAGAGGACGAGAGAGACTACAGTGCCTAAATCTAAACGTCCTTGGCACAGAACTGATGGAGATCACTAATGGAGCAGACAATTCATTCTCCTTTCTAATTGGCTAAATTACCTGTGGACCACACAAGGAAAAAAAGTGAAAAGACATAACAAATGGCATCACTTACAATTTGGGATCTGACAGAGTGTCAGAGTAGCTGCATTCTGGCAACAGGCAACAACCTTAATGTGCTCCAGGTCTAAGAAATTCTAGCTATTAATTCAGGTGACAGCTCCCTTTGGCCAATGGGTACAGTCAACATTGAGTAGGACTGCTTGTGAAAAATTTCCTCAGCATCCTTGAGGCAGGTAGAAAAGAATCTCTGTAACCTGCTACCATTCCTGCCTATTATCCAAGATCTTCCTCCATCAAGCTTAATTATAATTCCCAACACTACTTTTAGAAACATTTCAAATGAATGCTCTAAATATGCTTAACTGTATCTTCAATTTGGATGCAAAAGGAAAGTTTTAATGTCTATGGCTTTAGGGGCATACCTAGAAATAGAAATAAATGGCTTTTCCAGTAGATTAAATTCCAAAAGTAAATTAAGTATTTGATATGCTGGAGAAAATGTAATTTATTACCAATGTGCCACACATTGTGGTAAAAGTTCCGATAATAATAAGTCAAAGCCACTGTTGATTTTAATGACATATTGTTTCGTTTTCTGTTGATGGCTTATATTTTTCATTTACTGAATTTGATCTTTTTTTCCTATATAAGGAACAGATGAATCATAATTTTACAATTGCTGCCTGAATTAGTAAAGACTAGCAATGCCATTTGCAAAATGGACAATTTTAAAAAAAATGATTTTAATACTATATGTCTGCTGCCAAATGCAATCATGTTTTAAATCAAGCACTAAGTATCCCTTCCCTTCACTCAAAAGTAGGGTGATAAAATTTTTGTACTCCAAAGTGAACTCTGAAAATTGGACAGTGTATCTGCTAGAGGTAGATATACTCAATGGAGTATGCACTCCAGTAGCAGATGCATTGGTTTTGTGCAGAAGTGGAAAGATTTTCCTTATTTCATAGAGAGTGGATGAGAATTTTAGGAACTGAAAGCATTCAGACTACCAAGCCCTTGGGTAGAAATGAGTGACTTAGCAACATCCATCCCCCTACCAATAAAATGACAATAAAATTATACAAAGACTTAATAAATCTGTAACAGCTCTGACAAGAGAGTGCCTGAAATGTCTAGGACAGTTTGGAGAATGTCTGGAAACTAAAAAGCAACCCAAAATACATATAGGAAAAAAGTTATCATGGAGAATAGGGCTACTTCCTAGAAAGCCTTAGTTAGGATATAAAAAGGAAAGAAAGAAAGAGGCAGAGCAAACATGTTTCAGCAATATCCTAGCCTGGTTATAGCAAGAAAAAGAATCTGAAGAATGCAACAGGAGTACAACAGCATGTTTCAAATATGCTGGCAGAGAAACTTTGGAGTGCTGTGATGGTAGTGCAAAGGGAGAAGCCACAGTTGTGGACTTCCGTGACCCAGCAGTCCTCTCAAGCTAGTGAGCTGCACTGACGACCAAACTTCAGGCAAGGCTGAATGAGGAAGTTGTGATACAATCCGGAGTTGTATCCATTCACTTGTCCTCTCAATCTCTTGAACAATGAGATTCTCTCTACATCATCTGCACGACCTCTTTGCTAACAAATAGTGAATCAAGGTAGAATAATTGCTGAAAGGACAAAGCCTGGAGTCACAGTCCCACATTTGATCTAGGTTTTGCAACTTGGTAGCTGTACAACACTGGATGATTACTTAAGCCCTCTTAAAAAATTTTTATTGAAATATAGTTGATGTACAGTATTATATAAATTACAGATATACATTATAGTGATTCACTAGTAGTCTGTGCCTCTTAATCTTGTACCTTATACTGTCCCTCCCCTCTCCCCACTGGTAACCACTAGTTTTTCCTCTATATCTGTGAGTCTATTTCTCTTTTGTTACATTCACTTGTTTGTTCTATTTTCTATATTCCACATATAAGTGATATCATGCAGTATTTGTCTTTCTCTGTCTTAAGCTCTCTCTACCTCTCTTTCTGTATCTATAAAATTGAGTCATATTAGTACCTACCACTTAGGGTTGTGAGTTTTCTATAAGCTAATATATGTACCTAGCACGTAGGTAAGCACTATATGTGTTTGTTTTTTATTATTATAATAAAATAATGATTATTTATTTGAAAGAAAGAGTTGAGGAACTTAGTGTAAGAAAATACAGACATAAAAGAGAAATAATAGCAGAATAAAATTGAGACTGTTGAAAGTTGTGGAAGACAGTTCATCTATCTAATCAGATTCCAGTAGCAGATAGAAGTGAGAAAATTATGAAAGGAATAGTAGAAAATTTCTCAGAGCTGATTATCTCTGTTATTAGATTAAAAGAGATTCCTGGGTACCAAGGAACAGAATAAAAAATAACACACAAACAGCCTTATGAAATTTCAAAACTGTAAGAATCAAGAGGAAAAAAATCCTAAAACATTTTCAGAGAATAAACACAGCTTACCTACACATGAGTGAAAACCAAACTTGCTTGAGGCTTCTCACCAGCACCACTGGAAGCTAGAAGTCAGTGATGCATCATCTTCAAAGTTTGTAGGAAGATGACTTTGAAACAAAATACTGTGTCTAGCTAAATATCAATCAAGCATGGAAGTAAATAAACATATATTTACAAGAATACAATGACTCAAAAAGTGGTCACACACACTCAGAGAAAATACTTATTTGAAGATAAACTTAGGACAAATAAAAAAGGAATTAAAAAAAAAGTAGGGCATAAGAGACAAAGAATTGGGGGACAAACCTAGGATTCTGATGAAAAGATATTATGAACTGTCAGCTTATTAGTAGCAGTTACAAGTAGCAGAAAGCCCTAACTCAACTGGTTTAAACAATAAAGAAAATTTGTTAATTTAAAAATCAGAACATTCTGAGTTAATGAAACTGCAGGGTTGATTAATTCATTAGTTCAATTTTGTCACCAAGGATCCAATTTCTTTTCAATTTTCTACTTTGCCACCTTCTAAAAATCTTCCTCCAGAATCACAGGATGGCTTCTGCAGTTCAGATATCACAGTTAGACAAGAGCAAGTCCAGCAGGAAAGAGAGAGACTGAGAGACAGGGAGAAGCTCTTTCTCTCTGCTCACCCTCTTCTCTCTACTTTTAATCAGTGAATAATACTATCCCAAAAGCCTTTAGCATATTTACTCTTATTTCTCATTGGCCACAATTGTGTCTGTGTCTACCCGTAGACACCAATCCCTGTCAAGGAGAGTAAGATTATCATGATTGCTTAAGACAAAACAAAGTTTCATGAGTGTATGTGCAGTTTTTATGTATCAATTATACATCAATACATCTGTAATTTTTTAAAGACAAAACACAAAATGACCCCTTTCTTTGAGTAACATAGGAGGATAAGCATACATGTTAGACTGAGTCATGATTTACAACTGAAATTGGTACAGAGGTAAATTTACAAATTCAACTGTTACACGTTAGAACCAAAAATCAGTGAGCCCTATGAAGAAGATTCTCAAGAATACCATTACACAAATTGACAGCATTACACAAATGTAATGATTAAGATGATCATGATTAGTGACGAGGAGAGGAAGACATATGCCTTTTGTGTCAATAAGAGGAGAGAAAGGGAATTAAAAATTCTAAGAAGGGGAAAAAAACTGTTAGGTCATGGTTCAAATATGAAGCATGGAAAAATGTGGTCTGAATCTGACCGTGGGAAGTATATGACTCAGAGTGTCCTGAGCAAGAGACCCAAACCCCACTGGTTAGATAATTTAAAGAGACTGACAGATCTCAGTGAACGAGTGGTCATTTTGGATTTGTAATAGATGCCATCTCCAGTCAGTTATCCATGATATATTTGTTTGTTACTCTGAACATCATTTATCTCTTTTATAGGATACTTTGTTTACAGATCAATCTTTCTCAATTAATTTCTTTTGGAAAAACATCATGAAAGTAAATGTAAGTTTTAAAAGCTGTTCTTTAAAAATTAAAAAGAGGTTTCAAATTGTTTGATCTTTACATAAGCATAAGCACTCTCTTCTGATTTCAATGAGACATCTGACTCAGTTTTACTCCCTGGAAACTTAAACTATTTAAGAAATACACAGTTTAAACAAACAAAAAAAAAAGCTATGATCATAACTTTAGGAAAAAATCTTGTAAGAACTAATGTCTATTGTGTTGAAGAAACAAAGTTCAGACATCTTTTTAAAACTACAGGTTCTTTGCTATAACTAAATTTAAGTAAAATTAAATGCATTATATTTCTGTGACATTTTAAAAAAATTGTAAGTTCATTAGCCAGCATGTGTCCACATGGTTTTGGTGTATCTTATCAAGTTTTGGTTTGATTGGGCCCGATTATCATAATAAAGCTGTTCTTTTTCAGCTGTAATTTTCCACCTGTGAGTGAGGGTTTGGCTTGTTAAGTGAGCTTGAGTATTTCAAGAGATGATTCATAGAAGCCAGAGCTGACTGGTTGACCTCATGGGACCAAGTAAAGGAGACGCTGCCAGTTTCTGCTCTCTTTAACGTACAGCTGTCCCACACACATGCACAAACACACACATCCAGCAGACGAAGGCCACTCCTTACGGTAAGCAAGTTTTAAAGGATGAGCTAGACAGCTTCTAGATGGACAGTTAGCAAATAAATTGTGAGCAGTATGTTGTCTCTAGAAAAGTAAAAGTTCAAAGGTTTTGTTAGTGAATGAATAGAATGAGTTAAAATGAAATCTATAGTAGGAATGCGAGTATTGAATAAGATAATTCAAGTACTGCACAGACTAAAAACATTGCTGTTCTTTCTACCTCATGCAAACCTTATGAAACAATCCATGTAAAATTGCTTTGGAAATTATAAAAGAATACTGTTAATGTTCATTACCATAAGATATTTCAAACATAGCTCATTTAGTGTATGAGAAAGTGAAAATATTTCTTAGTTTATCTTGAAACCACATATTTAGAACTACATACTACCAAGTTGAATTAGCACACTTTTTTCTCACATCTTTTTAGATGACTGGATTATAATCATTTTTAGTCCCTATTAAACGTAGTAACAATTAGAGCTTCTTGCTGCAGGGAAGGCTGTAAGTTTTTCCCTCTTTTCCCCTAATTCTTCATGGAGAAATGCCTAAAATATTTCTCAGTTGTGTCCCTTCCTCCCCATTTCATTAATCTTCCTAGAGTTCATCAACACATCACACCCAAACTAACCACATCTCAGCGTCCCACCTTGCTTTCCAGTCCATCAATTCTTGGATCCATCCTTGTCATGGCTAGTCAAAAGCATGTTATTTTTATCATTTCAACTCTCTTAATGAGCATTTATAACAGAACCAATGTGGTAAGAAGGAAATTGTAAATGTAGGTACGAGAACAGGAATGAAGAAAAATTCTTATTGTTTATGAATGAATTGGAAAATGTCAGTGGGCTGTGGCTAGACAATGTTTAACATAAGAATAGAAGCCATGTTCTACTTCTTATTTCTTTTGCTCCATTTCTGAAAGTATTCTGATGACGGTTACAGGACAATTCCCTTTCATCTTCCTTTTCCCTCCAGAGATAATCCTGACCTTCTTACTTTCCACAAAAGTGTGGGTAAAGAGATAACTGTAATGAGAATTATTATTAAGCTTTTAAAAAGTTAGTTGTACATAGAATTATGAAAAGCAAGTCAAAGTAGCAGTATTATAAGCTGTTAAAAAAGAGAGAGTCAGAGCACTGTTTATCCTTAGGTTTTCTTTTAAAATTCTTTATATAGTTGGTATATGGGTTTTCAAATTAGCATTGTTCATATAGCAAATAACCTACTTTCTTTTAAGTTTATAAGCATGTCATTGCTTCATGGGAGTAACAGAGCCTTGCTTTGGCATTTTTAATTGTTTGTTCCTAAACCTAATTTATTCTCGAATTTTATGTAATGAACTGTCTAGCTACCTTTTTAAATAGCCCCTGCTAAGCCATAATAGGAAATAAAATGGCAAGTACTCCTTAGGGAGAGGGCTGAACAAGACCTGTAGACAATCACCAGTAATGGTCATGACTAAAGTTTAGTGTATATGTATGCGTGCGCGTGCACACACACACACATACACATATTTCAGTCCTTCTGAGTATAACTTTTTAAAATTTTCCAACATTATGATCATGTGCATATCAATAAAGAATCTTAGTTGTAGTCAGCCAAAAAGAACTTTAGTTTCTCATTCAAAGTTTAGGGCAAATCTTCCTTGTAGTATCTACTTAAGTAGCCTATATCCTAGCTGGAAGGGAGGCTGGGAAAGCAAACTTATGGCATTTTTACTTACTGTACTATATTAGTCAGGGTTCTCCAGAGAAACAGAACCAATAGGATGGATATGTGTTTGTGTGTATATATATATATGTGTGTGTGTATATATATGTGTGTGTGTATATATATATACATGGCATTGGCTTATATGTATTATTGTAAGGCATTGACTCACAAGCTGTTTGCAGCTGACACTATAATTTACTTTAATAAGACATTCTCCTATTACACACAACCAGTTATTTCTGGGTGAAGAGGCACTTAGTAAGACTGGAAAATCTGACAATAAACTTTTTATTGCCGAAATTATGTTTTAGGCAGAAGTCTAAGTAATTATCAGTGCTATGTGAAACACTGTTGTGTGGTATAGGGCATTCAGTAATTCCATGAATGGTTGTTTCATGGGTGGGGAAAGAAAGTCCAAACAAATAATAGCTGTCTGTTCTAATATGGAGAAACTGAAGTTCCTCACATTGTTAAATGCATCAACCTGACACCCAACATCTAGATGCCTCACCAAGAGTTAGGGTTGAATAGTTGGTGCTGTCGACAAATGGAAACTTGTCAATGGCAGTAGCTGGATTGGCCCAGTGGAAATTTCCTAAAGGAAATCCACATTATTGATCCCATGCCAAGTCTTCCTTCTTTCCACCATAGTCACCTCAAACCTTCTCTCTCCTTCTTCTATTGTGGAATACCTATTTATGGCACCAATTTTTATATCGGTGTTCTTATTTTCAAGCCACGAAAACTGCCAGAGTTTCTGATTCAAAATCAGAAGTTTGTTGATCTAATCACTAGAGTCTAGATCAGTTACTCCCAAGGTGCACGAGAGCCTGGGAAAGTGAGTGTCTGCTGTTTTCAGCGTCTATAGTGGGCAGCAATACCACTAGTTTGGGAATTCCCCAAATATATGAAGGAATTCTCAGTTGTTCACTAGCCAAATAAAATGACAAATTTCCACAGCTAGGGTTTCCTGTCATTGATGTGGCTGTGGTTTTTGGTTAAAGTGCATAACTTATTTCAGGAAGAATAATTCTGCCTCAGGTTATTCGAAGTTAAGAAACTTGTAACTGCACCCCAACGTGGAGGTAGCATATAAAAAAGAACAGGATTAAATGCCCCAATTGCGTCATCATCATCATTCAACGTTTATCGACTGCCTCCAGTGCCAGTCCCTGCATTAAGGGTGGGTGTACAGAATGATTAAGACAAACGTGACCATGGTGCTCAAGGATCCTACAGGTTACCAGGAGGGAATCAAACGATTGATTAATTATATTTGTGGCAACATCTCTGAAAGATAAATATAAGATACCATGAGAAAAAAATAACAGGAAAACAGGACTTGTCCTTCCAGGTCAGAGCAGGATCATTGAGGAAACTACATTTACAATGAATCCTGGAAAAATAAAAATAAAGGGGCATCAACAAAGAGAAGGAATGTTTGTGCCAGAGTCACATAATCCCTGACTATTATGCTCCACTAGTCCACGAATTTCCTAGTCCTTCATGTTTATTTAATAGAGGATACATAAAGTTATTTATAGATTATTGGTGTTCATGCTGGGCTCAATTTAATTACAGTCTGTAAAAAAATAAATGAAACACATTTTATGCTAAAGGGATCACCCATATGGAGTAATGATATGTCCCCTGTCCCTGCATTTCTATGAAAATGGATAGCTGCACCTTATTGGATGGGAGGTTTTGTCTTCTGATGTAGTGTCAGTGCTTTCCTCAATGAGAGCCTAATGTACCATTCGAATCATTGCTTTGCTACGAATAGAAAGTTAAAATTGTGCAGATATTTTACTCCCTCTGCACTTCCCATTTTGGCAGCTTGGCTTTCTGGCTGGTTACTTTAATCATTTTAAGTGCTTGAACTAAGAACCCATTTAACACTTTCCATTAATAAAGAAAAATGTGGTCCAGGAAAACCCAACTTAGAATCTTGGAGGTCATATAGTTTAACCTCCATCTAATTCGGGGAACTCTGTATCACTTGTCTGACAGGTGGTTATTCAGGATCAACTTAAAACCTTCCAGTGATGGAAAGTTCTGTGACTTCACAAGGCAAGAAAGACTCCAGGTGGGTTGAACGAGCAGAATCAGCCCTGAGATGTGGACATTGTACATCTGTTATCTGTTAAGATAGGTTTATGTGTAAGTGACAGAACAAACATCCAAAGGCCTAAAAACACCAATACTTCCTTTTAAACCTTTATGTAAAAAAGGTCCTGCAGTTGGCAGTGAAGGGCTACCACGGAAATTCCACAGTCGACCGGGACTCAGGGTGCTTAGGCCCCTTTCAGGTCCAGGCTGCCAAACCTGGGCCTTTGTCTGCATGGACCCAGATGGCTGTTTGAGCCTCAGCTATCAGGTTTAATTTCCAACCAGCATGAAGGGTGAAGGGGCTGTCTTTTAAGAAAGATTTCAGAAAGCCGAAGCAAAATTTTTCTACATATGTCTCACTGGCCAGAACAGTCACATGAAATGCCTGATGCAAAGGACACCAGGAAACGCAGTCTTTAATGTAGGGAGCCATACGCACAGTTAACAGCTGTAGGTCTTATTACTAAGGAAGACGAGGGAGTGAGATTTAGGGTAGAATGGGGGTTGACAGGTTTTTCTGCAAAGGGCCAGATAGTAAATACTTCTCAGCTTTACACGCTCTATGACCTCAGATGCAAATAGTCAGCCCTGCTCTTGTAGTGCAAAAGCAGTCATAGCCAATACGTAAGCAAATAAATGTGGCTGTGTCCCAGTAAAACTTCATTTGTAAAAACAAGCAGGGGGCCGTATTCAGCCCAGACACTGACTTACCCCTGGAGCAGACAAATAGAAAGCTGTGCCACATGGATTCGTGTATCTAAAGATGACATTTGTCTTGTTGATAGCCTCTGTCCTGTTGTTGGGTCACATTACTATCTAGGCAACTAGATCCTTGGTTTAATTTTATATAATGCTGATAAAGCAATGGTTTTATATTTTTAAAACCTTACATTTGTCTCCAATACACTCCGCCTTTTCTGCTGTTGGTGAATTTGTTAAGCATGCCTTCAATATCGTTGAAATTGCTAGTGAAAATGTTTGAAAAGGATAATGATATGCATGTTCCAGAGATTTTTCTCCACAGTTAAACAAACAAATATTTATTGAACACCTATTATATACCAGACACTAAAACTATAAAAGCATCGAGGAAGGAGCTCTTGCCCTTTAGCCCTATGCAGTGCAGTTCAGTGGTGAAAATTTGGCAACAAATCAGATTTATTCAGGGAGCTTGATCAAGTGTGGATTCCTGGAGAAAACCTGGAGTAATTTTAATTAATTAGATTTATGGTGGGTCAAGGGTCAGGACATCTTAATTT
The DNA here is from genome assembly GCF_009834535.1 of Camelus ferus. Taxonomy (NCBI): domain Eukaryota; kingdom Metazoa; phylum Chordata; class Mammalia; order Artiodactyla; family Camelidae; genus Camelus; species Camelus ferus. The sequence continues at coordinate 33,709,024 of NC_045701.1, read as the reverse complement.
TTAATACAACACCCTGGTGATTCTGATACAGTCCATAATTTGGAACTAAAGGCTACTAAGTTTGGAGGAGGACTGTCATAAGACCAGTTACTGCACCTTGCCTACAGTGAATGGCATTATGAGAATTTCAAGTGCCTAACTTCAGGGTATACTCTGTGACTGGCCTCAGATTTCCAAGAGGGGAATTCCTTTTTTATTTTTTACTGTGAGATTGATTAGTGTCCACTCAATCTTAGTGAATAGTGATTACCTTGTTCCTTTCTAACTAATCACACATAATAAATGTTACTAGTTGTGAATGCTTATTCTGTATCCTGGCACAGTGATAAAGACTTTACACATAATGCTTTATATAAACCCCTCAACAATCCTAGGAGGTACTACTATTATTAACTATATTTCACACATGAATATACTGAAGTGTAGAGAGGTAAATAATTGTCTAGGCTCACAACTCTTACAAGTAGCAGAACAAGGATATAAACCCAAGCTCACCCAATTTTAGAGCACCTGCTTTGAACTATTCCTCAATACCACGTTTTCAAATCAACTTTCAACATTTCTTTCTGGATTCCACTAGATTTACCTAAGATTTATTAAGCCACATAATCTAGACTCTAGCTTTTCCCCGTTAAAAAGGCATTTTAAACCTGACACAAAAGAATACACACTGCATGGTTTTATTTACAGAAAGTAATAAGCAAAACAAAGCCATACCGATCCTCAGGAGAACGGTTGCCCTTGGAAGGGGGCAGGAGAGGGGCATGTAAGGTGCTGGTAATGTTGTATTTCTGATATGGCTGCTATTATAGGGGTGTGTTTAGTTTGGAAAATCTATGGATCTGTACAGTTCTCTTTATGTTTATTATACTTCATAAAAAGTAAAACTATATACTTTGTTCATCTCTATTATTAAGGTACTGAGAGAGATACAGTGAGGCATGTTTAAAATCACTGATGAACCAGAACACTTTGGGAAAAACTGTATCTATGGTTCTCAATACTCAATATTCATAAAAATCACATGAAAATACTATCAGAGCTCTACCTCCCAGAAGCTCTAGTATTAAGTGGGGCTTGGGTCTCTTTAGTTAAAAAGCTCTCTAGGTAATTCTGTGCTGCCAGGACTGAGAATCACTGCTCCAGTCTATGGGGCACTCTTCTGACTGCTGACACCTCCAGGTAGACCAGGAGGTAGGAAACAGCTGAGCCGCTCAGGCTCTGGTCCTGAAGATCCCAGCAAAAGGGTGAAGGAGGAAGATTTGTGGAAATCACGGGAGCAAGGGAGGGTAAATTAGTTGAATCCATATTCAGAGGTAGTTGGGAAATAATGTAGGCACCTGAGGCTCTGTCCTCCTTATATAAACGAAAACGAAACGCCCTTTAAAAATTTTTATTCTATCTAAGCTTAGAAAATTGAAGGCCTAAAACCATTGTCTTTTGGCCCAAGGCTCACTTTGTTCAGTGTGCCATTATCTTTAACTATGGTATGGAAAGTCATTTTTGCAGATTTTCATTCATTTATTCATCCCAGTATTTTACTGAGTGTGTGCCTCAGATCTTTTGATGAGCTAGACGAGCTATTTATTTATTTTTGTCATAGATGTTATGTTCCATAGAGGGAGAGAAAAATAAAGAAATAAACAAGAGAAAATTTTGTTCATCCAGTCCCCGATATGTAGATGTTTTACCAGAAATATATTAATCCTTAAAACTCTGAGAGGGGTGATAGGCTCCTGCTTTACTGATGAGGAAATGGCACGCTGCTCGCAGTAATCTGACGGAGCCTACTCCTACCCCTTTCCAACTTACTTCACTGCCATCCAAAGTTAAAGTTAGTGTGGCTTTGTGGGTGGAGTGTGAAGAAAGCAGTTGACCAATGGCAACAAAATAAGCCCTTTCTAGATGCTAGTCACTGTTCTGTGTCTTACAACCAGCCATTCATTTCTGCCTTCTTAGCATAAACTCACAATGTCCCTTATACTTTTAAAGTCCTTCAGCTGCTTCCAGTCAATGCTTTCAATTTCTACCAAGGGCTGTCCACAAACTTGGTACAGGATAGGAGGCCCTTTTTGATCTCATCTGTCTTTACTGCTCCAATTCCTTACTTCTCCAGCCTCATCCAGTCCATGGGTTACCTTTTCCAGGAAGCCATCTCAGGTGACATAAATCCCCAATCTTCCTAGTTTGGTTATATTTCTCTCATAGCTCTCATTACACCAAATTAAGCTTTTCTTATTACTTACACACTCCCCTTCTCTGTGCAATTTTGTAAATTTAAATTCCTTCCAAAAGACATTTTTAGTAGACACCGTAGGCTGCCCACTCAATACTCATTAACTCAGTCTTCCTTGTCAACACAAACTAGCTTTATCTAAGTATCCAGCTTTCAGGGAAAGTGACTATATTCTCAATTCAGGAGTCAATCCTAGATTAGTATATTGGGTTTGCTGCCAGTAATTGGTTTAGGGATGGAAAAGTGACATAATTCTGGCCAACGAGACATGAAAGGATGTCAGCTGGGTGGTGAAAAACTCCTGGAAAGACTTCCTCATTTTAAAAAAGTGACACAGAGAAAGAGTTTCTTTCTTTGGTCATTGTTATGTCTGGAAGTTCTGTAGGAGAATGTGGCAGTGGAAATATATAAAGAATCTGGGTTTTCTAGGCCTTCATTAAGTGGATGGATGACAAACTCTAGAGTCACAAGGGGTGTCTTGTCTTGTTATCTGCAACTAAAAGTATCCAGAATGAGACAAAATTGAGTCTCTTTAATTTTTTGTATTTTGTTCCACATAAACAAGCTGAGAGTTCACAACAGTTGATTCCCCCCTCCACCTAATCACCAGACCTGTGTTTTTCAAACAATGGCCTGTGAATATTCAGAGATTTAATGTTATTCAGGGAGACAGTAAAAGTCAGCAATGTCATCTGCTGTAGTTTCTGTTTTTTAAAATCAAACAATGGAAACATACATATTTTTACTTAAAATGGAATAACTGGAGAACCTCTGAATACTTTTGAAGTGAAAATTTTAGGCAGTTAGTAAAGCTCAAATAAAATGAGGTTGCTGATGAATTAGTTACTTAGTCTACGTCTCACCCAATTTAATGTTGGTGCCATCGTGATAATTTTTAGTTTTATGTTTTTGTTTTTAATAATATTTAATTTTTATTTTATACCCAGGATGAGCATTTGGATAGAGCAAAGAGCAGTCAGGAATGCCAATGCTGAAGCACAAGTTGATGGGAAATGTAAAAACAATATTAACTGCAAATTTGCCTCAGTGGGTTCTACGCGAGATCCAGTTCCATATGTTACATTTATCTGTTCAGAATTCTGCTCAGTATCAAAAGATGCCTCCAGTACTTTGAAAATTAAACAGATAAAATCTAGTGGTGATTATATCTAATTTGGCTTTTCATTTATGGAGAATAAAAACTCTCCACACCCACAATCTGTTACTTGAAGAGAAGAGCTTATAAATCACAGTTTAAAACTTTCCCTTTTTGTCTCATCCTTTGTAAAAGGTGGAAATTATAGACATAATCCATTGATTTTTGAAGTGTAAAATGGAGAATGCTAAACAAGGTCATGAAGGGCTTTATATATTTTTTATGTTGTATAGTTTTAATGGCATCTCTAGAATCGAAGTATAGAAAGTTTTTTGGTCATTTTTAAAATATTTTCCTTAGATCTAATTTTAGACTTAAGGGAAATTTGCCAAGTAGTACACAGAACACCCAGGATGCCCTTCACCCATCTTCTTACCACAGGACAATGACCAAAGATGAGACATTAACATTGGTCCAATACTATTACTTAAACTAGAGACTTTAGTCAGATTTCACTAATTTTCCATAAATGTCCTTTTTTTGTGTTCCAGGATCCAATCCAAGATCTCACATTTAATTTAGTTACCATGTGTCCTTGGTCTCCTCTAAATTGTGACAATTCATCAGGCTTCTCTTGTCTTTCATGACCTAATGTTTTCTCATTATCAGATTGAGGCTATGCAGTATTGGGAAGGATAAGAGGGGAGCTCTGAACCTGTCACGGGGTAGATGACACGAATATACATTCCTGGTAATATTAACTTTGATCACTTAGATAAGGTGGTATCTGCTAGGTTTTTTCACTGTAAAATTACAACTTTTCCATTTGCAGTTAATAAATATTGGGGAGAGATACACTTTGTAATTAATAAATATTTGGAGGAAAATATTTATCCTGTTTCTGTATGAATTTTCACTCAGGAGTTGTAGCAGCCATTTGGTGGATCTTGCTTGCAGCAGTTACTACTTTGCTGTCCTTACTCCCCAGTCATCTATTTATTCAGCTATTTAAATCTGTTTGGCCCCATGGGTACTTGTGTTATTCTTTGGGTTACAATCCAGTACTCTCATTATTTATTTTGTTGTGTAAGTTGTACCAACTTGGGCCAGCATGGTTTCATGCTGATACCTCTGACTCCAGTCCAGAACCACATGGTTCATTCTGACTTTCCCTTTTTGCCCATCTATAACTTCTTTGAGGAGCTTGACACACATTATTACAGCAGATTTAGTTATTTGTTCAAAGGTAGCATATGTATAGCTTCAGAATTGATAAACCACACTTCTCTAAGAAGCACATTTACCAAATGGAATGTAAAGATAGTGTAAAATTATTTCTATCTATAGCCTTACAGAATCAAATCAAGTGACTTTTCCCCAAACATACTTACCTGAGTTCAAGTCTTCCCCACTCTCTTTATTCACTTGTGATGTGGTTAGCTTCATTTGTCACAGTCTGTATTTCATTCCCCCCCCCCCCATTCTGGTTGTTTTTTTAAAATTCACATGTAATAAAATCTACTTTTTATGGACTACACTTCTATGGGTTTCAACAAATGCATAGCGCTACAGATGCACTACCATAGTTCCATCACCTTGAAAATGCCCATGTGTTACTCTTCATTTGTTAACTCCTTCCTCCACCTTCCAACTCCTGCTGTCCCTTATTCTTTGGTTCCTAAGGATATCCCTTTTCCAAAGTACCATATAAATGGACTCATGTAACGCATAACCTTCGAAGTCTGGCTAGTTTCACTCAGTAAAGTGCATTTAAGATTAATGCATATTGTTGAGTGAAAAAACAGTTCATCCTTTTTAGTTGCTGAGTACTATACCATGTATGGGTGTACCACAGCTTGTTTATTCATGCACCAGTTGAATGAAGGATATCTGAATTGTTTCTATTTATTGGTGATTTTGAATAAAGCTAACATTAAGCATTCATATGAAGATTTCCATATGAAAATAAGATTTCATTGTTTTGTAGTAAATATCTAGGAGTGGGATTTCTGGGTCATAATGGCAAATATATTTTTAAGTTTATAAGAAACTGCCAAACTGTTTTCTAAAATGGCAAAAGCATCTTGCATTTCCACCTGCAGTGTATTGGAAAGCCAGTTGCTCTGCATTCTCACCAACACTCATTATTGTCTTTTTAAAATTATTTTAGCCATTGTAATTAACTGTGTAGTTGTTATCTCATTGAGGTTTTAATTTGCGTTTTCCTGATGACATCTTTCCATGGCCTTACATGTCACCTGTATATCTTCTTTTGTGAAGTGTTTGTCTAGATCATTTAAACATTGAAAAAAAATTTCTATTTCTTTGTTTTCTTATTCTTGATTTTTGAGAATTCTTTTTATATTCCAGGAATAAGGAATTTTCGTTATATATATTCTGGAAATAGAATTTTGCCAGATATATAATTTTTAATTTGTCTTTTCTGGGTGTGCTTTGTGTCTTCATTCTCTTAATTGTGTCTTTTATACAGCAGCAGTTTTTAAATTTTTGATGAAATGGAATTATCTTTTTCTTTTGAAGATCATTCCTTTAGTGTCAAGTCTAAAAAATCTCTCAGATCCCTAGTTTTTCTTCTAAATTTTCTTCTTGGAGTTTGATAATTTTACATGTTAAATTTAGGTATATAATTCACTTTTAAGTTAATTTTCATATAGGTTAAATTCATATTTTTGCATATGGATGTCCAGTTGTTCCCATCATAATTTTTTGAAGAGACTGTTCTTTCTCCATTGAGCTGCATTTGCATGTTTGACAAAAATCAGTTGACTATATTTGTGTATATATACGTCTGGTTCATTGACCCATGGGCCTTTTAAAAAAATTTTCTTTCATCAGTGTATTGTATTTTCTTTTTTTTTTTTTTTTAACATTTTTTATTGATTTATAATCATTTTACAATGTTGTGTCAAATTCCAGTGTTCAGCACAATTTTTCAGTTATTCATGGACATATACACACTCATTGTCACATTTTTTTCTCTGTGAGTTACCATAACATTTTGTGTATATTTCCCTGTGCTATACAGTGTAGTCTATTCTACAATTTTGAAATCCCAGTCTATCCCTTCCCACCCTCCACCCCCCTGGTAACCACAAGTCTGTATTCTCTGTCTGTGAGTCTATTTCTGTCCTTTATTTACACTTTGTTTTTGTTTGTTTGTTTGTTTTTGTTTTTGTTTTTTAGATTCCACATATGAGCGATCTCATATGGTATTTTTCTTTCTCTTTCTGGCTTACTTCACTTAGAATGACATTCTCCAGGAGCATCCATGTTGCTGCAAATGGCATTATGTTGTCGGGTTTTATGGCTGAGTAGTATTCCATTGTATAAATATACCACCTCTTCTTTATCCAGTTGCCTGTTGATGGACATTTAGGCTGTTTCCATGTTTTGGCTATTGTAAATAGTGCTGCTATGAACATCGGGGTGCAGGTGTCATCCTGAAGTAGATTTCCTTCTGGATACAAGCCCAGGAGTGGGATTCCTGGGTCATATGGTAAGTCTATTCCTAGTCTTTTGAGGAATCTCCACACTGTTTTCCATAGTGGCTGCACCAAACTGCATTCCCACCAGCAGTGTAGGAGGGTTCTCCTTTCTCCACAGCCTCTCCAGCATTTGTCATTTGTGGATTTTTGAATGACGGCCATTCTGACTGGTGTGAGGTGATACCTCATTGTAGTTTTGATTTGCATTTCTCTGATAATTAGTGATATTGAGCATTTTTTCATGTGCCTATTGATCATTTGTATGTCTTCCTTGGAGAATTGCTTGTTTAGGTCTTCTGTCCATTTTTGCATTGGGTTGTTTATTTTTTTCTTATTGAGTCGTATGAGCTGCTTATATATTCTGGAGATCAAGCCTTTGTCAGTTTCACTTGCAAAAATTTTTTCCCATTCCGTAGGTTTTCTTCTTGTTTTATTTCTGGTTTCCTTTGCTGTGCAGAAGCTTGTAAGTTTCATTAGGTCCCATTTGTTTATTCTTGCTTTTATTTCTTCTAGGAGAAAATTTTTTAAATATATGTCAGATAATGTTTTGCCTGTGTTTTCCTCTAGGAGGTTTATTGTATCTTGTCTTATGTTTAAGTCTTTGATCCATCTTGAGTTGATTTTTGTGTATGGTGTAAGGGAGTGTTCTAGCTTCATTGTTTTACATGCTGCTGTCCAGTTTTCCCAACACCATTTGCTGAAGAGACTGTCTTTATTCCAATGTATATTCTTGCCTCCTTTGTCAAAGATGAGTTGACCAAAAGTTTGTGGGTTCATTTCTGGGCTCTCTATTCTGTTCCATTGGTCTATATGTCTGTTTTGGTACCAATACCATGCTGTCTTGATGACTGTAGCTCTATAGTATTGTCTGAAGTCTGGGAGAGTTATTCCTCCAGCCTCTTTCTTTCTCTTCAGTAATGCTTTGGCAATTCTAGGTCTTTGATGGTTCCATATGAATTTTATTATGATTTTTTCTAGTTCTGTGAAATATGTCCTGGGTAATTGGATAGGGATTGCATTAAATTTGTAGATTGCCTTGGGCAGTGTGACCATTTTAACAATATTGATTCTTCCAATCCAAGAGCATGGAATATCTTTCCATTTTTTAAAGTCTTCTTTAATTTCCTTCATCAGTGGTTTATAGTTTTCTGTGTATAATTCTTTCACCTCCTTGGTTAGATTTATTCCCAGATATTTTATTACTTTGGGTGCTATTTTAAAGGGGATTGTTTCTTTACTTTCTTCTTCTGTTGATTTATCGTTAGTGTAAAGAAATGCAACTGATTTTTGAACGTTAATTTTGTAACCTGCTACCTTGCTGAATTCTTCAATCAGCTCTAGTAGCTTTTGTGTGGACCTTTTAGGGTTTTCTATATATAGTAACATGTCATCAGCATATAATGACACTTTTACCTCTTCTTTTCCAATTTGGATCCCTTTTATTTCTTTCTCTTGCCTGACTGCTGTGGCTAGGACTTCCAGGACTATGTTGAATAGGAGTGGTGATAGTGGGCATCCTTGTCTTGTCCCAGATTTTAGTGGGAAGCTTTTGAGTTTTTCACCATTGAGTACTATGCTGGCTGTAGGTTTGTCATATATAGCTTTTATTATGTTGAGATATGTTCCCTCTATACCCACTTTGGCGAGAGTTTTTATCATAAATGGGTGTTGAATTTTATCAAATGCTTTTTCTGCATCGATTGAGATGATCATGTGGTTTTTGTCCTTTCTCTTGTTGATGTGATGTATTACACTGATTGATTTGCGTATGTTGAACCAGCCTTGTGTCCATGGGAAGAACCCCACTTGGTCATGATGTATAATCTTTTTTATGTGTTGTTGGAGTCTATTTGCTAAAATTTTGGTGAGGATTTTGGCGTCTATGTTCATCAGTGATATTGGCCTATAATTCTCTTTTTTTGTAGTGTCTTTGCCTGGTTTTGGTATCAGGGTGATGGTGGCTTCATAGAATGAGTTTGGGAGTAATCCCTCCTTTTCAATCGTCTGGAAGAGTTTGAGAAGGACTGGTATGAGTTCTTCTTTGTATGTTTGGTAGAATTCCCCGGTGAAGCCGTCCGGTCCTGGACTTTTATTTGTAGGGAGGTTTTTAATTACCATTTCTATTTCCTTTCTAGTGATTGGATTGTTCAAGTGTTCAGATTCTTCTTGATTCAGTTTTGGTGGACAGTATGTTTCCAGAAACTTGTCCATCTCCTCTAGGTTATCCAGTTTGGTTCCATATAGTTTTTCATAATATTCTCGTATGATATTCTGTATTTCTATTTTGTTTGTTGTAATTTCTCCATTTTCCTTTCTTATTTTGCTAATTTGTGCTCTCTCTTTTTTCTTCTTTGTGAGTTTGGCCAGAGGTTTGTCGATTTTATTTACTTTTTCAAAAAACCAGCTTTTGGTTTGGTTGATTTTTTCTATGGTCTTGTTAATCTCTATTGTATTTAATTCATCTCTGATCTTTATTATTTCCTTCCTTCTGCTGCTTTTTGGGGCTTTTTGTTCTTTTTTTTCTAATTCATTCAGGTGGTGGGTTAAATTGTTTATTTGAGATTGTTCTTCTTTTTTGAGGAAGGCCTGTATCGCTATAAACTTCCCTCTTAGCACTGCCTTTGCTGTGTCCCATAGGTTTTGAGTGGTTGTGCTTTCATTATCATTTGTCTCAAGGTATTTTTTAATTTCAGCTTTGATTTCCTCATTGATCCATTGTTTTTTCAATAACATATTGTTTAATCTCCATGCTTTCCTTTTTTTCTTCTTTGTTTCTCTGTTGTTGATTTCCAGTTTCATGGCATTGTGGTCAGTAAAGATGCTTGAGATAATTTCTATCTTCTTAAAATTGTTGAGGTTTCTTTTGTGCCCAAGTACATGATCGATCCTGGAAAATGTTCCATGTGCACTTGAAAAGAACGTATGTCCTATTTTTGGGGGGTGTAATGCTCTGAAAATATCCACCAAATCTAGTTTTTCTATTGTAGTATTTAATTTCTCTGTTGCCTTGTTTATTTTCTGTCTGGAAGATCTGTCTAGTGATGTTAATGCAGTGTTAAAATCTCCAACTATGATTGTATTCCCATCAATATCCCCCTTTATCTCTGTTAGTAATTCTTGTATGTACTTAGGTGCTCCTATATTGGGTGCATATATATTAACGAGTGTAATATCCTCATCTTGTATCACTCCTTTAATCATTATAAAATGTCCTTCTTTATCTTTCTTTATGGCCTTTGTTTTAAAGTCTATTTTGTCTGAAATCAGTACTGCAACACCTGCTTTTTTGGCTTTTCCATTTGCATGGAATATCCTTTTCCATCCTTTCATTCTCAATCTATATGTGTCCTTCTCCCTAAAGTGGGTCTCTTGTATGCAGCATATTGAAGGTTCTTGCTTTATTATCCAGTCTGCCACTCTGTGTCTTTTGACTGGAGCATTTAGTGCATTAACATTTACAGTAATTAATGACAGATGTGTGTTTATTGCCATTTTGAACTTTGCAGTTGAATTGGTATATCCTCTTTGTTCCTTTCTTCTTCCTTTTGTGGTTTGGTAATTTTCCTTTGTATTATCATGGATTTTATTTAATTTTTGTGACTCCTTTGTAAATTTTTGGCTTGTGGTTACCCTTTTTTGTAAATCTATCAACCCATTACTATAACTGTTTTTATTAAACTGATAGTAACATGATCTCAAACCCATCCTACTGTTAAAAAATTTTAAAAAAGAAAAAAAAATTCTATATTTCCCTGCCTCCCTCTCCCACTCTCAGTGATTTGTATGTCTTCTTTTATAATTTCATGTTTACTTTATTTGTAATTCATGAGTTATCACCTTTCCAGTTGTGTGTTTCTCATTTCTGTAGCATCCTGCTGCTTTTCTATTTAGAATAGCCCTTTCAATATTTCTTTTAGCATGGATTTAGTGTTGCTAAACTCCTGCAGCTTTTTTTTTGTCTGTGAAACTCTTTATTTCTCCTTCTATCCTCAAGGATAGCCTTGCTGGATACAGGATCCTAGGCTGCATCTCTTTTTCATTCAGGGCTTTGAATATATCTTGCCACTCCCTTCTGGCCTGTAGTGTTTGTGTAGAGAAATCAGCTGAGAGCCTTATGGGGGTTCCCTTGTAACTTACTCTTTGCTTTTCTCTTGCTGCCTTTAGAATCATTTCTTTATCCTTGACTCTGGGCATCTTGATTATGATATGTCTTGGTGTGGGTCTATTTGGGTTCTTCCTGTTTGGGACCCTCTGAGCTTCCTGTACTTGGATATCTGATTCCTTCTTTAAGTTTGGGAAGTTTTCAGTCATGATTTCTTCAAAAACCTTTTCAATCCCCTTTGATCTTTCTTCTCCTTCTGGGACCCCTATTATGCAAAGATTGGGACGCTTTATATTATCCCATAGGTCCCTTATGCTATTTTCATTATTTTTTATTTGCTTCTCTTGTAGTTCTTCTGAATGGGTGCTTTCTATTTCCCTGTCTTCTAGATCACTAATTCGTTCCTCTGCATTATCTAGTCGGTTTTGCACAGCTATTAGATCATTCTTCATCTCTGTCAATGAGTTTACCCATTCTACTTGGCTCTTCTTTATAGCTTCAATTTCATTTTTGACATATTTTATATCTCTAAACACTATCTCTTTTAATTCCTTCAGCAATTCGATCACTCCTTTTTTGAAATCTTGATCTAGTAGGCTATCAATGTCTATTTCATTGATCTTTCTTTCAGGGGATTTCTCTTGTTCTTTTAATTGGGAAAGGTTTTTCTGCTTCTTCATCTTGCTCATACCTCTTTGGCACTGTGGTTTATGGAGTATCAGTTGTTTATTTTGGTCCTTAAGGATTTTATCTGATGCCTATTTAGGAATAGAACTTAGGGAAAAAAAGAAAAAAAAATAAGAGAGAGAGAATTTTAAAAGAAGGGAGAAAGAGGGTTTGATAACAGTGTATAATGAATAATAGAAGAGTGAGTTGAAGCAGAGTATTAATCGGGTTGAGACGTCCTTTTAAAACCTTTACAAAAAAAGGGGGGGGAGATGAATAGATGTATTTGAAACCTGTGTCTAATCAATAGCAGGACATCAAAACCCAAGAGAAACAGAAATGAATTAAGAAGTAAAGATTAAGAGAGTAATAGAAAATAGAACAGGTAAAAACATATTTAAAAAAAAAGGGGGGGGGGTTTGTCGGTGTTCTCCTGGAGTCTGTGTGCTTTTAATGTGAAGTCTTTCTGTCTTCGTCCTGTTTTGGAAGCTCAGCTTGCTGTTTTCAGAGGCCCTCCGTTGGCGCCCTCTTCTGTGCTGCTCCCAGCACCTGTCGGCAAGCAGATCGCGCCTCCTCCTAACACTGGGTCAGGTGCAGCTCTCTGCTGTGGGCGGGCGGGTCGCTGCCCCTCCGGATGCCGCAGTCAGATGTTGCAGACTGGCCGGGTAGGAGGGCGGGTCGTGCCCCCTCCCAGCACCTCGGTCAGGGGCTGTGTTCCTGCCCGAAAGGCGGGGGGGGCCGCTCTCCCTCTACCTGCACCGCCGGTAGTTCCGCTCTCTGTGCGGCTGCGCGCTCCTCCCTGGTCGGCGCTCCGCGGGTGGGCTCGGGGAAGACCTGTCCCTGCTCCGAGCCAAAACCCAGCTCCTTGTTTGTCTTTGTGGAGCAAGTTCTCTGAGGGACCAGGATGGAAGGATCCTATCTGCCCCCGGCTGCAGGCCAGTCTCAGTCTGGCCTTTGAGGCTGCTAAGCCCTTTGGTGCGGATGCAGGTGTCGCCCCCGCCCCCGCCCCCGCCCCCGCCTGAGTGCTCAGCGCGGAGGATATGGCGGCTGTGCCTGAGCCCCGCCTCTCTTCCCCGGAAAACTTTCCGCGGGTTTTCAGAGATGGGGGTGTGCACCCTTCCCCCGAGAGCACATCAACCTTGCTGTTTTATGGAGGGCCCAGGTTGTTCTGCCCTGTGCACCCACAGCCACGGCGCGCAGCCCCTTGCGTTCCCCTGAGGCTGCCTCCGTGCAGCCACTTACGTCCTCCGCCCGGCTTGTGCAGCCTGGCCCTGCCCGCCGCTGCCGGCCCGCGTCTCAGGCTGGGTGTCGGGGGGACGCTCTGTGCCCGTTTAACTTAGTTCTGTTAGTCAAGGGCTGCTCTGTACAGATCCGAGCCTCGGAGGCCCCCCCTCCGTCCCACTGGCCTCTCAGTTGGAGAGGGGAGACCCAGCGAGCGAGCGCCAGTCCTCCTTTGCCGCTCCCTCCCCGCGGGACCCGTCCCGCGCTGCTTTGCCTTTTGTTCTTTCTTTTTTCCTTTTCTCCTACCAGATTTTTGGCGTCTTTATCTTTTGAAGAGGGCGATGTTCTGTCGGAGTTCCACAGGTGCTCTGGTTGGCTGAGTGGGTCTGTAGATGTGGGTCTTGGTGTATTTGTGGGAGAGGGTGACCTGCGAGCGTCCTTCTACTCTGCCATCTTCTCCCGGAAGCCTGTATTTTCAATATACCAATCCTACACATACCTTGTTAGATCAATAGCTAACTTTTTGATGGTTGTTATTTAAATTATCTTTTTAAATTTTGAATTCCAATCATTCATTGCAGGCATGTAGAAATAAAATTGACTTTTGTATATCGACCTTGTATCCTGAAATTTTTGTTAACACACTTTTTTGAGGACATTTTTATAAGCTCTTTGGGATTCTTTACATATTAATATCATTTGTGAATAAAGACAGTTTTATTTCATCTTTTCAAATATTTCTGCTGAGGAAGTATATCCTGTCTTTTCAGTTTTTCACCATTCAGTCTGATGTTATCTGCAGATATCTTGTAGGTATGCTTTATCATGTTAAGAAATTCCCTTTTATTCCTAGTTTTCTACGAGTTTTTATCATGAATTGATGTTGAATCTTATCAAATACTCTCTCTGTGTCTACTGAGATGATAATGAGTTTTTTAATAAATAGTTTTTGCTCTTATATTTGTTATTTTCTTCTTTCTACTTTGGATTTACTTTGCTCTTCATTTTCTTGTTTCTTAAGATGGAAGCTTAGGTTATTGATTTGAGATATTTTTTCTTTTTTTTTTCAATTTTTTTTAACATTTTTTAATTGAGTTATAGTCATTTTACGATGTTGTGTCAAATTCCAGCATAGAGCACACTTTTTCAGTTATACATGAACATACATATATTCATTGTCACATTTTTTTTTTCGCTGTGAGCTACTCTTTTTTTCTAATATAATAATTTAGAGAAATGACATGATCAAGATGGTGACATAGGTCATTCCCGACTTTAGTCCCCTTCACAAAAAGACAACTAGCAACTATCCATAGACAAGACACCATAGTGAAAATCCCAGAACCCAAAGATGAGGCTGATGCAACCCCTAGACAACACAGACCAAAACAGACTGCATTAGAAGGGTAAGAGAAGCCCCTTACCTGGGCCAGCCCACCATTGCAACAAGAGGGCCCCTAGGGCCACAGCTTCCCTAGTGGGGAAAGGGAGCCCAAGGTGGCCATCCAGCTTCCCCGGTGTTGTAGAACACTTCCCAGGAGGCCCCTTTGGGTCTCACTTCATGGAGATCGCTGGACGAACCTGCAGAGCCTGACCACCGGGGATCAAATAGAGATTGAGACGGGAGGCAAGACTTGCAGCCACCAGTGCTCAGATCCTTGCTGACCACATTCCTGCTTGTGATGGTGCCCACGCAGAGATCCCAGCCAGCAGCTGTACCCATCTGCAGAGCCAGATGAGGGGCCCCATCTGGCCCAGGAGCTCAGTGGTCAGTTCTGCCTGATTTAGATCCCTAGCCAGCAGATCATACCAGCATGGAACCTGTTATAGGGTCTTACTTGGTCAGGGGAGCAAATCTGCAGTCCCTTCCAATGCTGAGCATAGCTTCTAGTCCTGCTCCAGCAGGAAGCATGGCCACAGGTGCCTGGCAGCCACGGAGCACATAAAAAGGCCTGTGTGGCCAGGAAGCCAAGCCAGCAGCCCTGTTAACTACTGAACATAGCCTCTGGCCCCACATAACCATGGAGTCCTAACAGTGAACCTGGGCAGCCTTGGAATCTTGCCTATGGTCCTGCCCAGCTCGGGGGCCTCGCCTGCAGTCCCACCCTGCATCAGAGAATTTATTGCTACCAGTTTCCCTCTAAGCACTGCTTCATTGCATCCCCCAAATTTCAAAATGTGGTATTTTTATTTTCATTAAGGCTAAATTGTTTTAATTTTTCACTGAGACTTCCTCATTGACCCATGGAGCATTAGAAGTATGTTGTTTGTTTTCTAAATACTTAGGGATTTTCCAGATAATGTTTTGTTATTTATATTTCTAGTTTAATTCTGTTACAATCCAAGTATATACTTGGCATTTTTTCCTATTATTTTAAATTTGTTGAAGTTGTTTTATGGCCACAATATAGTCTATCTTGGAGACTGTTCCACATGTTCTAGTAAAGAAAATGTATTCTGCTGCTGTTTGGTAGAATATTCTACAAATGTGCATTAGGTCTAATTATTAGATGATGTTCTTCATGTCTTCTGTATCTACTCATTTTCTGTATACTTTTTCTCTCACATTTTGTTGAAAGCCAGACTTCTTATGTAGACACTGGAGACTGGGGTAAATAGCTTTCATGCCTAGAAATAAGCACACCTTTCTTTCTGATAGGACTTAGTGTGGTGATTTGAGTGCATTATATTTAGGAGTTGATCTGGGTTTGAGGTTTTTTATTGCTCTGATTATCTTCAGAACACCACAGGCATCAAATCCCTGTAGTGACTGTCTTTGGGACCAGGGAGCTGGTTTGACAGAGCAGTATTCCAAGAGAGGGTCTCTTTGGGGTCTGCAGCAGTCTCTGGCTGTTACTTGCTGTTGGAAGCTTATTGGCTTATCAGTAGAGGGGGACGGGGAGCAATGGCATGACGGGGAGGGAGTGGGGAGTGTTCTCTGTTATTCTGATTCATCTCCATTCTTAGACAGCACCTGTCCCTGGTGCCATTGTCAGTTCTTTTCCCCACCCCTGCCACTTGGTCCTAGGCTCACCTTGTATTCTTGCCCCTCCCAAGGGGTAAAGGTTTTTTTCTCCCTGTTGCCTTCCCCAGATTCCATGAATTTTCCCTTACTCCCTAAGGATGAATATATTTGTTGCCTTTCATTCCACACATTAAGGCTTTCTTTGAAGGGAAGTTAGGAAAATGGTCCAGATGGAGTCGTGTACCTCTCCTATGTAAGTTCCAGGTCTGCACCAAAACAAAGATTTTCTTAGTGATCTTTCCTAGTTTTTCTGTAAAAACATCACGGGGTTAAAGGAGAAAAAGCCTGTAAGAGGTGCTGAGGGAACTTCAGCTCTGTGGCTCCCAGGGCCTTCCCGGTCCCCTGCCAGCCATATGTGCCCTTCACCACGTTGTGATCTATTCTAATTGAATTCTTACTGATGCCTAGTGGCCTCTCTTTCAGGCAGATCAGTGTTCACATCTTTTTGCTCCCATAGGTACCTGTGTCTCCTTGGATTTGGGACCAAGTTGATTGCCCCGTGCCTCCTTTCTCCAATGGATTTACAAAAAAGTCATGAATTTGCAGTTTATCCAGATTTTTAATTTTTTATTTAGTTTGTAATTGTCAGGGTGAGAGAGATGCTCTTTCAGCTCTCTACATCCTTAAGCAGAAACCAGAAGCCATTCAGGGAGGTTTTAAGGGGCAGTTGGGTTGAAAGCAGGGACTGTGGACCTCGTCTTAAAGCTGGAACTGTATAGCATTTTTATTTAAGATTAGGAAATCCTGTGTCCTGAATCAAAGAATAGGAAGAAGGGGAAGCCGCTGATAGAAACTTAAAGGTGAGCTAATGACCCCCTCCCATCCTGTACAGTTTGGTCTCTGCACCCAACCACTTAAAAGTCAAACCTGGGGACATGGTCCTTTGCGCGCTCTCTCCCTCTCTTTCTCTCTCCGTCTGTCTGTCTGTCTGTCTGTCTGTCTGCCTGTCTCTCTCTCTCTCTCTCTATATATATATATATCTCACCTACCTTCTGCGGTTTCTGTCTCTATTGTATCTCTGTCTTCCTCTCCACCACAACCCTCAGTAAAATGGCTAAAATAGGGCCCCTCCCCTTTTTCTTGTCCTATAGTGAACCTTCTAAACAATGGGAACAAAAAGGGGAATTCTGTCCCTGTTGTGACTTGGGGGTATGGTTGACAGTTTGTTATCTTCAGCCATTAGCCACCTTGTCTCCACTTAGCAATCCACACAAGAGAGGTCTGTCTAGTTTCCCCTCCAGCCCTTTCTCCATTGGAATCTTGTCAGATGGTACTGTTCAAAATTGATGAAGTCACTTCAAAAACTTTTTAGGAGGTTCATGACTCTATATAACTGTAGAAAAGTTTATGAGTCACAAAATACTAAGCCTGTATAGGCTGTAGGCAAATGTGTAGTGACTGTCTCCCAGTTTTGACTCTTGCTCGCTTGTTCTGAACCTTTTGGTGATCGTCTGATCACCTCATACCTGAATTTTATCTGCCCTGGAAGTATCCCCCCACGGGTCTCGCTTGGCTGTGTGCACGGTGTACTGTTTCCCTTTTGCTCCATAAAGATTTCTCATTCCCATGCTCTGCATTCATAGGTCAGCCCTACCCCTCCCCACAATTGCACAGGCCTCCAGGAACCTAAGTCAGGTTCAGAGGTATTGCGTCTAGTGGTCTAGGAGAATAGTTTGGATATCAGCGTCTGCCACATGATACACCCTTATTAAGAGAGTAAATGTGTGAGTGAATAAAAGAACAAACTAACAAACTAGCCAGAGTCCCAGCCATCAAAGACTTCTCACAGAGAAGTAACTAAGTTTTAAAGGATGCTTATGTCTGAGATTGGTACAGAGGGGAAGCAAATGCCCTAAAAAATACATAAATCATCCCTCTATACAAACATTCCCTTTGCTGCCTGGCCAAGATTATTAACACTATATAAGTTCATTGCTGGCAGCCAGTGTCACCATTATTTTTCCTCTTCCTCTGATTGCTACTGCATTTCTCAGATACTTTAGTTTTGCCTATGTTGATCCTTCAATACTACAACTTCCTGTGTTTCCACTCTGTGGAGCCACACAGCTCACTTCTGATACTATATCAGCAGCCCATTCCTTGATGAATGCCTGGGACCTTTCATATCATTTATACCTGTTATGATTCACTCTGCTGGATGCATGATACTTGCTCTTGAATTTGGTGAAAGCTTTATTTTTTCAACATCTCTCACTTCACACAAACCATCTATTTCTTCCAAGATTCTACCTTGGGGCACTTCAGTGCTAACTAAAGTATCACCTAAGTATCATGGACTTCTCAGTAAATTGGCTAAGGCACGTTGTCCCAGGAGTACCTCATTGCTGGTTCATTTTTGCCATCTTCTTTGCATCAGCACTCTGGCCACAGGAGTATAGCTGGAGAGCAAATCATACCAAGCTCTGTTGACATATTACCCCCCAAAATGTTTATTAATCATCTATTGTATAGAAGACACCCTGCTAATTAATTCCTTTTACTATTATTGGTGTTCTTAATGACCCAGCATTCTTTCATTTATCTTTTATGTGTAGCAGTGGTGTAAGTTTGGCAAGTTAAACTACATTTACCCTTGAGACAAATATGTAACAAATGGCATATCTAAGGATAGAGGGCTGGGTCAGCTAAAAAGTTAATTTGTACAAATAAAGAGAGACTCTTGAGGGTAAAACATCAAGAGCAGAGAGAGCACCCTGGCACATTGTTTCTTCCTAAGGTTGAAGCTCTGGAGGCTGACGGGATGGATGGCGGGGTGGCGGGTGTGCGCGGGGAGGATGGAGGTGATTCTAATAATGGCACTAGGTCTGTTCAGATTATCTTCTATCCTAGCACCAAAGCCTGACTTCTGAAGGGAGAGAGCTACAAGAGAGCCAGTAAATACTCTAAATTACCAGGACACGAATTGCAAAAGTGGCATCAGGTTTGCCAGCACAGGAGTCTCTGGTGAACCTTCATAATCTATTTAGACGCTCATTGTTAAGGCCTCTGACTTCATTTTATACATACAAGTGTAACCCTGTTGTGGCGGGGATATTTCATGAAGTCCCCCCACCCCCACCCCGAGCTTTCAAAAACAATGGCTGATTTGATGGTGGGAATCTTTTCACAATGTATGCGTATATGAAATTATCATGTTGTCAGCCAAGGGGGGCTGGAGAGGGATTGGAGGAGGGGAGCTTCCCAACTGGAAAACTGCGCCAGGAGCCAACATGCCGTGAAAGAGCATTTTATTGCAGTACAAGCGGGTAGTGGCGGCAGCGCTCAGCACTTTCTTTCAGTTTAACAAGATGGCACGGCTTGCGTGGCACACTTGTCCTGCTTTTATTATTCTGCCTGCAGATGTGCATTGTTCATACTACTTGCATAATGCTGCTAGCGCATGCGTACCTTTACTTCTTTGTTTATAAGGCTTACATGACTGGCACATGCGTAGTGTTTACGCTACTGGCGCATGCGTACATTTACTCTTACCAGGTGTAAGCTATTGTGAACTTTGACCTGGGCCCCACAGCCTATTCACTTAAGGCTGCCAACATATGTACACTTTTAATACATTATAACTCTGCTTGTCAATTATATCTCAATAAACCTGAAAAAAATATGCTGTACACTTTAAAAATCATCTCTGAATCTCCGGCAAGGTAAAAAGGTCCAAATTTGTTGCAAATATTTACACAGACATTAAATTTGAACTTGAAGGGTACGCTTTAAAAACCTGAATTTGTAAGTTCACAGCAACAAGCAACAGTGGTATTTTGGTTACTACTATTTTTTTTGTTTGTTTCATTACAGAAATATAGGTGAATTATTCTTTATTACTCTAAATGTGATTTAAATTTGTCTTATCAAGGAAAACTTATACACAGTGAAATGCACAGATCTTGTAAATGCTGATATATATCTCAGTTTCAGCTACAGTATTTCCATCACCTATCTCAGAAATTTCACTTCTGCTCCCTTCCCTAAAGTCATCAGTATTCTTATTTTTATCACCATAATTTGGTTTTGCTGTTGTCAAATGTTATAAGAATGGAAACATATAGTATTTACTTTCATGTCTTGCTTCTTTTGCTCCCTGTAATGTTTTAGGGGTTTTTAATGCCTCAATTAGATGTTCTTTTTAAAACCTTTGAGCAACTTTCCATCCTAATAACTTACTAGAACTTTTATCCATTCCCCTAATGATAAACATCAGAGCTCTTTCTAGTTTTGGAATATTCTGAATAAAGCTTTTTAACAGTTTTGTGGAAGTGTATCATGAACATGTGTTTTCTTTTTTTTTAGATAAATACTTGTGGTCGGCAGAATAATAGCTTCGCAGATATCTACATCTCCAGAACCTGTGAATGTTAGTTAAATTACACGGCAAGGGGCATTCTGGGAGCAGATGGAAGTAATACTGCTAATCATCAGCGGACCGTGAAAGAGGGAGCATGCACCGGACCTGCAGGTGGGCCCGACGTCATCACCAGCGCCCTTAAATGTGGAGGAGGGGCGCGGGAGCGGCAGTGCCAGAGAGCTGTGGTGAGAGAAAGCCTCGGCTGGCTTTTGGTGGCTTCGAAGATAGAAGGAGGCCATAAGCTGAGAAATGTGGCCACCCTCTAGAAGCTGGGATGGGAAAGGCACGAAAATGAACTTTCTCCTTGAGCCTCCGGAAGGGAATGGAGCCCTGTCGTCACCCAGATTTTAGGCCGGTGAGACCCATTCCGGACTTCTGAACTCCAGAACGGTAAGCCAATGATTTTATTTTGATTTAAACCTCTAGGTTTGTAATAATTTGTTACAACAATAGGAAGGTAATACGATATCAATGAGTGGAAATGCTAAGTCGTATGGTAGGCATGTAACTATAAGGAGCTACCGGAGTTTTTAAAAGCATTCTAATTTACCTTCTCTTCCACCAACAATACGTATGAATTCAGTTACTCGAAAACCTTGCCAATGTTTAGTGTTGTCCATCTTTGCATTTTAGCCATTTTGTTACGAGTAAAATATTACTGTGTTGTAGTTTTAATTTGCTTGGTGACTAATGATATGGGGCACGTTTTCATGTACTTGTCCGTTTGTACTTCTGGGAAATACCTGTTCAAGACCTTTGCCTGTTTTCAATTGTGTTCTTTGCGTTTTAATTATTTTATTGTAAGTGTATTTAGTATATTCTGGATATAAATCCTTTCTCACATATGGGTATTGTCAGTACATTTCTCCCAAGTATGTTTTGTCTTAACATTCTCTTTGATATTAATGAGCAGACATGTTAAAATTTGAGCCAGATTTATCTTTTTAGTTTAATATTTAGAGCTTTTTGTGTCATGGCTAAAAAAAAAATCTTTGTCTAGCTCAAGGTTATAACATTAATTACTCTATTGTTTACGCTAGAAGTTTTACAGTCTCAGCATTGTAATTTGTGACATGAAGTGAAAATCAAAGTTCACTGTGTTCCTTACTTTAATTGCAAACTATTTGTTGAAAAGACTTTCTTTTCCCCATTAAGTTGCATTGGCATCATTCAACTGTACAGGTAAGTGTTTATTTCTACATGTTCTATTTGCTTCCATTGATCTGTATTTGCATTGCAATGCCACAGTAACTGTTATTGTCACTTAATAGTAATTCTTAGAATTAAATAGTGTAATACCTCCAATCTCTTTCCCTTTTTAAGTATTGCTTCATCTATTCTAGATCCTTGATTTTTATGTAACTTTTAGAATCAGATTGTCAATATCTATGTAGTTGCCTTGGATCTATAGACTTGAAGAGAATTGGAATCTTAAAAATACTGAATTTTCAAATCGTGAATATGGCATGTCTCTTCTTTGTTTAGATGTTTTTAGATTTTCTCTTAACAAAGTTTTGTAATTTTTATTATAGAAGAGTTAAATATGCCTTTCATTAAGTTTATTCCTAAGTATTTTACTTTTTTGTTGTTGTTGTTGCTGTTAAATTGTATGGCTTACTAGTATCTTCCAATTACTTGTTGCTATTAAAAATCACTTGATTTCTGAGTATTGATCTTGTGTTCTAGGCTCTTTCCCACTCATTAGCCATAGTGTCTTTTTAGGTTTCATAGATTTTCTACATATACAATCATGCAATTACATCATCTATGAATAAAGACAAATTTATTTTTTCTGTTCCAATCATTATACCATTTTTTTTCCTTGCTGTATTGCACTGGGTGGGAGCTTCAGTACGATGCTGGATAGAAGTGGTGAGACTCAATACCGTCATCTTGTTTTTGATATTAGGGAAGATGTGTTGTATATATCAACTTTAACTATCATGTTAAAGGGAGGTTTCTCACAGCTGTAGTTTATAATTGAAGTGTTCTTCAATGCTTAGTTTAAAAATTTGTCATGAATGAATGTTAAATGTCATCAAAGGCTTTTTCTTTTGCTTGAATTAAGGTAATTATGATTTATATTCTTCTCTTAATATTAAAAAAAAAAATCTTGTCACAGCTTTACAATCCCGGGATAAACTCTGCTTGATTCATTCTTTTTATGTAATGCTAGATTCCATTTGCTAATATTTGGTTAAGGATTTTTATATGTAGGTTTATAAGAAATGTTGGTATGTAATTTTATTTTTATTTTAATGTCCTTGTTTATACTGGTTTTATGGTTGTACTGGCCTCATGAAAAGACATAGAAAATATTGTCACATCTTATTTTTCCTAAATAATTCATGAAAAACATTAATCATCAATAAATATCTGACAGAATTCACTGGTGAAGTTATCTAGACCTAATGGTTTCTTTGTGAGAAAATATTTACCTATGAATTAATATTTCTTTAATAAGCAGGGAAGAATTCAGATTTTCTATTTTTATCAGTTTTAGAAAGTTTTTTCCCTAAGATTTTTGTTCATTTCATCTAACTTGTCGAATTTATTGGTACACAGTTGCATGTAATAATACTCCTTTATAGTTGAGTATGATGTGCTAACATGTTATTTCTTAGACTTACTCAGGGTTTATTGAAGTTCTTGGATGTTTGTGGTACTATTTTCCACCAAACTTGGAGAATTTTCAGTTGTTTACTCAGTATTTGTCTGATGCGTTCTCTTTTTTTACTTTTTTTTAAATTGATATAGTTGATTTAAGATGTGTCAATTTCTGGTGTACATCACAATGCTTCAGTCATACATGAATATACATATACTCATTTTTATATTCTTTTTCACTGTAAGGTACTACAAGATATTGAATATAGTTCCCTGTGCTATACAGTATGAACTAGTTTATCTATTTTATATATACTAGTCAGTATGATGCATTCTTGATACTTCCCCTACCAACCCCTGGTACTGTGTACTTCTGTTTGCACAATATTATCTCACAGGTCATTGAGATTTTGTTGATATTTTAGATATTTTTCTCTCCCTTCAGTTTGGATAATATTGTTGAACCTTTCTTCTTTGCTGATACTTGTCCATATTTTCGACCTTTGAATGTGTTTATAATAGCTGTTTTAAAATCCACATCTGCTCTTATATCTGTGTTTTTGTTTTTGTTTTTGTTTTTTGGAGGGGGCATCTGTTTCCATTGAATGATGTTTTTTTTTCTGATTGATTATAGGCAACATTTTCTTGCTTTTGTCTAGGAACTTTTTATTATATATTTTACTTTGTGTGTGGTCTTCATTTTAGTCCTGTTAACTTTTTGGTTTATCAGACAGTTAATTGGTAGATTATTGTGATCCTTTCAGACTTGGTTTTGTGCTTTGTAGGGTGGGCTGATTTGGGATTTTTTTCCCCCCTCAATTAAGTCTAGGGTACTTCCCTTCCTCTAGGGTATGGTCTTTCCAGAATCTTAATTGGGTGCCTAAATTGCCTAGTGAGGTCTCTAGTTGGCCCACATTCTGACTTCTTTTAGCCCCTTGCAACCTCTAGCATCTCTACTGCTCTTGGCCTCCTTGAAGTCACTCTCTGCTAGGACCTCATGGACTCAACACCCTGTTCAGAAGAACTTCAGCTCTCAGCCAAGGACACACAGTGAACCCTCATGCAGACTTCCGAGGAGCATTCCCTATATAACTACTCACTTCCCATACCCTGCCCCTCCAGTGCCAGCTGCCTTGGCAGCTTCATACCCTAATCTGTACCTCCTCTCCTCAAATTTCTGTTCTCTACTGGACTTGCCTCCTTACTACAGAGTTGTGGAAAGTGTTCCATGCGTACGTTTGGGGGGAAAATGAGCCTACCTCATGGGTTTTCCTTTTCTCAATATGATAGGGCTGCTCTGTAGGATAAGTTCAAAACAAGTTACTTAAAGTTACTGGAAGCCAAAGTTCTCTAGCACACTTCTTGAATACCTACTCTTCTTGAGTAACTACTATATATAAAACAGTATTTACATTATGGGGCAGAAATATATTTTTTAAAAGTTCTCTTCCATCTGAGAGAGTAAGAAAAGTGTATGTATCACTAAAGTATGAGATCAGTGACTTTCTGTTCCTGGAATGCACCAAGACATTTCCCACCTAAGACTTTGCAAGTGCAAATCCCTCTGTCTTAAATACTTTACTCCTAGCATGGATGACTTTTATTCATCCATCAGATCTCAGCTACAGCTACTTCTCTAAGGAAGTCTTCTCTGACCTTCCCCTCTATGTTATTTTCCTTAACAAGAGGAAGAGGGAATATTCCCAAAGTCATTCTATGAAGCCACCATCACCCTAATACCAGACAAACACACTATCAAAAAAATTAGGGGCCAATATAGGTGATGAACATAAATGCAAAAATCCTCAACAAAATATTAGCAAACAGAATCCAACAACACATAAAAAAGATCATACACTATGATCAGGTTGGATTCATCCCAGGGGCACAAGGAAGTTTCAACATACACAAATCAATGTGATACATCACAACAAAATAAAGGACAAAAATCACATGATCATCCCAATAGGTGCAGAAAAAGCATTTGATAAAATTCAGCACCCATTTATGATAAAATCTCTTACCAAAGTGGGTATAGAGGGAACATATCTGAACATAAAAAAGTTATTTATGATAAACCCACAGTCAGCATAATAACTCAATGGTGAAAAACTAAAAGGCTTCCCACTAAAATCTGAAGCAAGACAAAGATGCCCACTCTTACTAGTTCTAATCAACATAGTATTGGAAGTTCAAGCCATAGAAATCAGCCAAGAAAAATTAAAGGGATCCAGATTGGAAGAGAACAGGTAAAATTGTCACTATATGCAGATGATATGACACTACATGCAGAAAACACTGAAGGCTCCACACACAAACTACTGGAGCTGGTAAAAGATTTCAATATACAAGATTAACATACAGAAATCAGTTGCATTTCTTTACACTAACAATGAAATATTAGAAAAGTAGAGAAACAATCTCTTTTAAAATCATTAAAAATAATTAAATACTTAGGAATAAATCTGACCAAGGAGGTGAAAGACTCATATGTGGAGAACTACAAAATACTGATTAAGGAAATTAAAGATGACTTAAAGAAATGGAAAAATATCCCATGCTCTTGGATTGGAAGAATTAATATTGTTAAAATGGCCACACTACCCAAAGCAATCTATAGATTCAGTGTGGTCCCTATCAAATTATTTGGGACATTTTTCACAGAACTAGAACAAATAATCCTAAAATTTATGTGGAATCACAAAAGACCCAGAATTGCCAAAGCAATACTGAAGAAAAAGAACAAAGCTGAAAGAATAACTCTCCCAGACTTCAGATAATACTACATTACAGTAACCAAAACAGCATGGTATAGGCACAAAAACAGACATATGAGTTAGTGCAACAGAATAGAGAACCCAGAAATAAACCTACAGACCTACAGTCAATCTTCAACAAAAGAGGCAAGAATATACAATGAAGAAAGACAGTCTCTTCAGCAAATGGTGTTGGGAAAACTGGACAGCAGCATGTAAATCAATGAAGTTAGAGCAATAATTTCATAAGAAGACTGGCTGAAAAAAATAATACCCATGAGTTTGAGGCCCTGCAGTTGAAATGCAATTTTGTTGAGAAGGATGCCCATGAATGTATTTTATCAACTTCCCAGTGTGAGACACAATAAAGAGTAAAGTTTCTGCCAGTGGTTCATAGCCATGATCATATTAAATAAATCATAAGATATTTGAAGTAACAAGGAGATGATATCTTTTAGGAGTGTGGGTGATAACACAGTTCTTGGAAACCCACTCTAGTTCACTTCTTATGCCTGTAGGAGAACGTTTGGAACCACAAGTGAAGGCCTATGAGGGTTCCATGAAAATGAAGAGAAGTATCAGTGGGGTGGGTTCTAAGGAAAGGAAGCCAGATGCCATGCCCAGCTGAGACTGTTGGTATGTGCATGCTCCAGTTACTTTCCCCATTTGTACTTAAGCACAGACATACGCATGAGTGGTCTACCCACAGCCTCAGGCTGTTAGTTCTCAGAATGGTTGCAGTTGAGGGCAGTCAAATCCACCTCCAGAGCCCAGTTAGTCTCTTCCTATTACCCCAGTCCTATTAGTGAAACCCACTCAGTCACAAGAATCACAATCAACCCTATTTACAGCCTCACCCGAGTCCACTTCACAGAATGTCCAAGATTTCCCTTAACTTTGCTTTCTCAAAGTGTTGTCAGATAATTTGAGATCCTGTGTGACACTGTCCTTAACTTATGTGGTCAGGGTGAGGAATTCTCCACACAAGCTGATCTGTACCACTCTGTGAGACGATTTCATTTCTTCTGACACCACCCAGTGCAGAAAGGAGGAGGTGTGATGAATAAGCAGTATTAGCTGAATTTGCAAACTAATCCGTGGCTTGAAAAGTTCCCATCATCTCAGCTCTCAAAAGCTGATCTGACTTAGGTTGGGGAGAAGGATCAGTCTAAGTGCTACTTGTCTTATCTCCAGTTAAAGCCTTTCCATTGGGAAGCCTTCCCTGAATCCCCAAACCAGATCCTGTTCCCTGCAATGTATGCCTTTTCTTCATGCGGCCAGCACTATGACAACAAGAAGGTGGGAGCATTTTACGGTTAAGAATGTGGCCTCCTGGGGAGCCCAGCTGCCTGCCGTTGAACCACCTCTGCAGTTATCAGCCTATCACTTGGACAAGTTTTTAACTTCTCTGTGTCTCAGTTGCTTCATATTTCAAATAGAGATAATAGTATCTGTCTCATCGGGTTGTTTTAAAGGTAAAATAAAATAATTTTGTGGAATTTATATATAAAGCAGTTAAATAGTGAGCAACATTTATGTCAACTGTCATTAGTTTTTAATTACTTATTTTTACATGGCTCATTCATTGAACAGTCAAAATTAAGTGCCTGCGATGTGCCACGCTTGCTATGGGATAGATCAGTGAACAAAACCTCTGCCTTTGAGGGTCTTCTAGAGGGAAAGAAAATAATACAAATAATTAACACATTATATAATATGTGAGAAAGTGATTTTTATTTAAATAGGAGAAAAATAGAGCAGAGTATGAGAACTGGGAGTCCATACAAAGAGGACTTTAACTTTAGTATCATCACAGAAGGCCCCATGGAGAGTGTGACATTTGAGGAAAAACTTAGGAATGATCTTCACCTAGAAATCTGCTCTATCACAGGACTACTGTAGTGGTTCTGAGGTCTTGAATGTGTGTGGTGTGTGGAAGGGCAGGGAAGCCAGTGTGGCTGGAGTAGAGTGAGCAGGAGAAGGAAATGAGGTTGGGGAGGTGGTGGCCTGGGCCCTTGGAGCCTGTGCAGGGACTCCAGCTTTTGCTCTTGCTGGAACAGGAGCTATTGCAGGGTTTTAAGCAGAGAAATAACCTGGTCTAACTTGTGTTGTGAGAGCATCGCTCTTCCTCTGTTGAGAATAGCCATGTGTGAAGGTAGCAAGACTAAAAGACAAGGAGCCCTTTTAGGAAGCTATAGCTGAAACCCACATGGGAGATGACAGTGGCTCAGACCAGGGTGGTAGCAGGGGAGAGATGAAGATGTAATTAGATTTTGGATACATCTTGCAAATAGAGATAACAGACTTCTTGACAGAAAGTTGGCAGGGGTGGCTTACAGAAAGAGATAACTGTCTCCCTGACCCACCAGAAAATCAGTAGTGACCATGTTGTTGTGGCTTACTATTATTTATTCAAGCAGGAAAATACCTAGTGCATAGTTGTCACTCAGCGGAAGTTCGGTAGAAGACGGAAAACGATATTCTAAGAGATTGAAGTTTAAACTAGCATATCAATTTATTTTAAATCAAAAATCTTTTTAAAATTATTCACAACCAGAGCACCCTTATCTCAGTACTTAGGAACCTGGGAAGTCTATTAGTAATGAGTAGGCTGACTCGTGTAGCTGATATCCAAGCATGGGGAGGTAGAGCATTTTAATAGATATTTTTACAATAACCTACCCTGCATAATACTCCTCCCATGTGGCCTGAGTCACTGTTGTTCCTCCCTCTATAGTGTTTCTACACATGAAATACACATGGGCACTTGTAACAGTTTACATTCCATGTGAGCACATGCTTTTTAGATGTGTGATATCACCTTAACCATCAGTAAGGCTTCCTCTTGTAGTCACTCAGTTTCAAATGATTTTTGCATGTACCTTATCTCATTAACTTTCTGTTGGTTTTTATTAGTCATTAGAGAGAGAGGCACTTTGACTAAGAATTTATATTAAAGAGGGGGATATTTGTTTAATTACTTTGCTCCTTTTTAATCCTTGTTCCTCTACCAGTGTATCAGCAAGGTTCAGGAAGAGGTTCTGTCAGCTGGAAATGATCTCTTGCCTCTCCCGTTCTTTATACCTACTTAATTATCATGTGTCAGTTCTTTATTTAATTTTCTTCATAAAGTAGTGTAATGCCTAGTTGACAATATGTAGAAAATGTGGCTTTGTTGATTTTTTTCCCCAGTAGTAAAATATAATTTCCTTCTCTACTCAACTGTGACATGGCCCCCTGGTGACCCCAGCACACAGTTGTGCATTTCAAAGCTGGGAAGAGAAGAAGGGACCCCAGGCTGAACCAATACATTTGGTCTCATTAGGACCAATGGCTCTGTGCTTCGTCATAGCTGAACAGAGTATTTTTTTCAGTTAGCTAAATACCTCCCATGAATTCCACACATACTAGTATTTATTGAACACCTCTATGTTCTATAGAGTATTTTAGGGGGAATGATTACTTATGAAATAATCTTAGAAAGTCAAAATTCCAAGCAAGTTGCAAATTTTGCTTGTATGGCTAAGCTAGCCAAATGACCACAGACTTTCTTTAAACCTTTTTCTGACTATGGTAGCTGTTACAGTAAGACAAATTTGAAACTCATTTGACTAATTTGAAACCAAAAGGCAGCTATCTTGTACCAAGGAGTCTGGCATCTTTTAAGTGATTAGTCCTTTTGGGAAATAAGTATGTTCAGTAAACTTAAAGAATTTTTATATCTTGTAAGGGCATTGAATAGCCTGTGTCTGATAGGACTTGCCTCCTACACATAAAAAAGTTGTTCTTTTTTTGAAATAAAATGCCTGTGGACTGAAATAGAGGGACACACAACAGCTGTATGCAGAAGTACCAAAGCCTTCTCAAAAAAGGCATGTCAACCATGAAATGACTGATTAGAAGTGAAAACACCTTATTAGGTATAAGGTCATCTTGTGGGGCTTCCTGACTATAAATGTCTGTTCGCAGCTCCTTAAATTAAATAACAAGAGGAAATGGAAAAACAAAGTATCATTGATAGGGTAGGAGGGATGTGGTGCAATAATGGAAAAAAAGCCAAACAGCCTTGACTAAATGCAGCGTCGCCATGCATCAATAGCATCGTTAGCTGTTCAGCTTTGGGATTTTTAATAAGGAATCAAAGACCAAAATGAGAATGATTTAGAATCTGTTATTCTGGAGGCAAGAAGTTTGAACGATGATCATACCAAATGAGCCAAAAATAAGGGATTAAGAAAAGGTATTTAAAAGTGAGTAAGAATAAAATATACAAATTTAAGCCCAAGCGAGCTAATACCTCATTACAATGACTTGACATTTAAGGCAGGCACACACTTCCAAATCCAGCCCTATGAAAATCACTCTTTTATTATTAATAAAATCTGCCAGACACTTTCTGTGGTTGCAAGTACGTTAGAAATGACTTAACTATTTTGATAACTACATTTAACAATTTTTCCATGAGTAGGAACTTTGCAGAGTGGCACAATACAGACAAGTGAATATGTGATGATATTTTTCTACTAAAAATTAGAAGCGGTAACATACATCTACTGACCTGTTTACCTACCTACCTATTTCTTTTGTCCTATTGTCTGTTTACCTACCTACCTATTTCTCCATTCAATATTTTGCATCTCTGTACTATGATATAAGCCCCCACACACCAAAAGAAATGCCCCAAACTCTAAAATCTCCTAATATCTTTGAGAAGAAACACATTTGCAGAAACCCTCCGTGGATCTGTGATGTGTGGGGCTTCATTGCTTTGTTCCCATGCAGTACACAGGAAGCAAATCAAATATTTCAAGTACTGGACATTAATAATACCCCCATCCTCAAAGGAGGACCCACTCCTAATGGGAAGATTATTCTCTAAACCTCATCAGCAGTGCCAGCCTCAAGGTGACTCACTCTCCCACCTGAACCTGCAGCAATTTCTTCCTCCACTGCTCTTGCTAGACATTAGCTGTTGCCATCCTCCACAAAGGGACATTAATAGTCTTGAAGGCAATATGCTGTTTTTGTTCTTGCTTCCGTGCCCCCTCCCTTGTTGCTCATTAACTTATATCTGCCCTCTAAGAATATAACTAGACATCATCTAAGGTGAGATAGAAAGCTCTGGCAACTTCATGGATAAAGAATAGAAGGAAAAGATTTTTGAAAGTAAATTATTAAAACCAAGATAGCTCATTATTCATGAGTTAGGGATCAGCTACTCCAAATGTCCTTAATGTTGGTAATCGTCAATGTCATACAATACATTTGAACTCATTCTGGATTCAGAGTGCAGTTATAAACACTGCTTTCTCACATTCCTAAGATACACAGTCCGTTGACAGAAAACATGCGCAAGGTTAGCAGAGATGACAAAGCATGTTGAGATAACACATAAACAACTTGTCCTCTGGAGAGTTCAACATGGTACCCTTTAGTGCTTAAGGCAAGAGAACCTTTCTTTGTTTCCTGCAGGGAACATTGGCTAAATTCAAATACGTAACATGTTCAAGCAAATAAATACTTGTCTGGAACTGGAGATCCTATTCTACAAGAAAACTAGACTCAAGTGAATTTCAGGGTTACTTAAGGAGTTAGAATTACACATTTTCTGAATACACAAGACAGGGAAAAAGAAGAGTGTTGGGTGAGCAGGATGCCAGGGTGGACAAGCCATAGTCCTCCCATCCATTCTTCTGTCAATTCCTGCACCTTGGGGCTGAGTCATGCTTGCAAAATACTTTGTAGGAACTTTCCCTTCTGTCAACCAGTAAAGAGCCTTTGGACAAGTTGAACAGAAAACTACTTTTCTAATTCCTGTGTCGTGTTAGATATTGGATTGTGTTCTCTTTTGAAAAAGCCTTATTTGACCCCTAATCATGACACACACCATTCCAATTTAGTCTCCTTTATACATTGAAAAGAAGATGCTGTGAGATGTTCCGATGCCATTGTCCGGGCTGTAATGACGGTGATTCAGCTAAGGTTTGCAGAGGATATCAAAATTCTTGGAGGAAGGACACTGAAGTGCCCTGCACAGCCTCTTGGGAATCTCAGTCCTTTCCTTATGCAAAGACGGTCTCAGACACTTCAGAATTGTGGTAATATTATGCTTCGGAAGGCAAGGAAAGTGCTTTTTTCCCCTCCCGGTGGGACGAGTACAATTTCTTGATGAATATAACAGCTTTTTCAGAGTTTCTAAAGATCAAGTCCACAAAAATTCTACTTGTCCTGAAATTTCCCTGTTTGAAGAAACTAATCATGCTGCCCTACTCCTTATAAACAGACCTACACTTACCAGGCTTCTCCGGTGGTCACATTTCTCTAGTGGGCACTGATTTCCTTTTAAACGCGTAAAAATAAGACGCAGACCATACTAATGAGTGGGCAGGAAGGTTGATACTTGTTTTGTGGTAGCTTACATTGCAGAATATACCTTTTCAGATGAGCAGAATTTATATAGCAAAAGTAGTCTAATTCCTTGCTACTCAAATTTTGGTTGTACACCCAGTAACTGTTGAAAACTTTGGTGGTTCACCAGGTCAGCAAGGTTTTGAGAATCTGGGTAGGCAGCTGGCTTTCAGAACTAGAGCGAAAGGCCAGATCTGAAAAATTCAAACTACATTTAAAAAGTTGAAAGTTTTAGTGGAGGTGACATTGACAGTCAGTATATTCCCACCCAGAAATTATATTCCCAAGGATATTTTCTAAGTTTCAGTTCTAAATCAACAAAGCTGTCCCAGTACCGCCATGCCTGAAAAAAGAAATATGTACTTTCCAAACACTTTGTAAAATTATGTCCCCTAGGTAGCCTCCATACCACTAAAAATATTTCTGTCTTGAGTATGGTATAGGAATAGTTTTTTTTTTTTTAAATTCTCAGTAGAGGGATTTAAGGGAGAGAAAACCCAATACCACTTTTAGTCATTATTTAACCTTTAAAAACTGTAGTATTGTCACCTAGAGCTAAGCTGCCCACTGTGCTTTCTCCTTCAAGCCATGTGCCTTGTCTCCGCATCATAGCCACTCCTTCCTACTTTTGGACAAGTCCACGAGAGCCTATAAAGGGACCCTAATCTTCTTATAGCAGCACCTGAAAGATTTTGATCTGTCTTTCCCCCCACCCCACCCGTTTCTCTCTCTCTCCGTCCTTCTCTCTTCATTATTATCTTCCATCTCATAAAGTTCACTTGCCCATATTAGAAAATAAAAGAATAAACACTATCTTGAGCCTTGCAAACTGACAAAAGTCTCTATCCCAAAGACTTTTCCAGTGAATCCTGGCTTTACATTTCTTGCCCCACCTAACACAAAGGAGATTCACCTTCCATTCTTCTCAGCGGCAGAATGCCAGATATACTGTATCTAGCTGCAGAATGTAGCCCTCATGGGAGAGTTCAGATTGGAGGACCAGTTCAGAATTGTGAGAACTTGCTGTACGTATGCCTTTGGAATGTGTCTGAGCGTGTAAGATCTTCTATTCAGCCAACCTGAGGATGTGCTGGCTCTGATGTACACAGGAAAGAAGAGCAGGGCTGAGTGCAGGTGTGTGTGTGTTTCTCAACCTGTACGTGGGAGGGGTGTCTCTGATTCTAGTTAATCTTCGCCTAACTTGTGTTTCGCATCTGTTTTCAGCTGTGAACATAAGAGATGGAGAGTGAAAGTCCAGGTCCTCGTCCATCCACTGGTACTTGGAATGTAACAGTGCCTTAGCAGTTCATTTCCTAGTCTAGAGAGGAATCTTTCTGAGCTGATTGTGTCCTATGTGGGATTAACACAGTGTTCCACCTCACTGACTCAAGTACAAACTAAATTTAATGGTGCTTTTAGTCATTTTTCAGTCTGACTTGTTTAAAATAAATTTTAAAAATTTAATGGCAAAATTCTCATTTTTTTCTAATATAGTCAAATATAACACCACAAAAATTTACTGTATTATAATCCAGATTCCTTTCTTCCCTGGGAAGAATATGTAGAACCTATAAATCAAGGAGATTTCAGCTCTTGTAATTCACTACAGCTCTCTGATATACATACAACATAGGAAATACATGGCTATTAATATCATGCCATATTAAAACTAAGAAAAGCTTAAATGGGCAAGATGTGGAGGATAATGAGCGTCTGTGTACTTTGTTATTCTCTGATGTGTCTCTTCTTGTCCCTCTGTATCTGTATAGAAGTTTTTCTTTTATAATTTAAGTTAAAACCTTTGTGAATTAAAAGACGTATCTTCAAATGTTCTGTATGAAGAGATGACTGGTGTCAACCTCTAATTCCTTCATATTCCTAGCTGACACCTCTGATGAGCACCTGTGATGTCCTGGGCTGAAATCATTACCTAGTCGGCCACTTGAGGAGATTCCCAGTCTCAGTCTCATCTCTTTTAATACCTCACTCACTAGGACTCTTTCATTTTTCTCTATTTTTCGTCTTGGCTCAAACATCACCTCGTATATTCAGTCCATTCTTTTTTATTTTTATGATTCCTCTGCTTTAATCAACTGTTTGACTTGGTCCCTGTTTTCTTTGAAAAATAAACACTTATTTAGGATATATTGGGATGAAAAAGACTCTTAAGAGTTTGCCTGGACACTATTCCTGAAGGATTAAAATGAATTCAAAGATTCGTTATCTAATTACAAGTGCAATGTTGAGATGCAAACCACATGTAAGTTCAGGCATGCTAAGTGGTTTCTTTCAGGCCCTATTGCTCTTGCAAAGGAACTCTCTCTCCTGATATATCCCTTCACCAATTAGGGACACGATCAGAGTTACATTAACCCCAACACTTCATTCAGGGAGTATGGCTTCAAGAATTCTAATTGCGTCCATCAATTCTTCATTTATCAAGTGTCTATTAAGCATCTATCAATACAACTGCCATTTTAAAACAAACAAAAGACATGAGCTCAGCCCTGCTTACTTTTTCAAACCACAGTCTCCCCACCCTTTATGAAAGGGGAAGACATAATGGAATCTCTCTAGTAGACAGTGACTGAATATATAATTTGGAAACTCTGGAAACAGGCAATTCTGTTGCACCCATCCATGCCCACTTGAGAAGCCCTGTTCTATATCCTTTCTGGTCAAAACATCATATATTCCCATGGCTTCAAATAACTTTAATATGCAAATAACCCTTAAATTTATATTTTAACATAGTTTTCTCCCCTGAACTCCAGAACCTTCTGCTTCTGGATTGCCTCCTTTAAAGTGTTTGCCCCATTATTTTCTCTTCCCTTCCCTGTGTCTTAGAAATTAACATCTTATCTGTTTCACAGTCTAGTTAGTTCCTTACCCATGGTGTGTCTTTAATCTGTCCCCTGCTCTCTATTCTCCTATTACTTCCTAGAGACAAAACCTTTACTGACTGGCATTTAAACAATTGCAAAGTGTCCTACGCAGTTCCATCCCTGGTACAGTTCTTCAGTTATCATTCTAAAACATCAGGTAATGTCACTCCCTTCCCTGAAAACTTTGAAGATATATTCATCACCTACCAGATTAATTTAAACTATAATGTAGGATATGACACTCTGCAAAACTAACTTTATTTCGTAATCTGCCACTTTCTCTTTCGTACTTGAAGCACATAAAATGTCTCTGATTTTTAAGAAACATTTTTCCTCCAGTGCTTCTTCCTATTTGAAACTGTTCCATTTGGACTTGAGATGTGGTTTAACTCTCTAACCTTAGATTCACAAAATATAAATTGACAAATGCAATAACTATCTTACAGATTTGTTAGAGGATTATAAAATGAGGTGTTTCTAAAGCCCTGGATACATATCCTATCACAAAATTAATGTTCAATAAGTGATAGCTATTTAATGCTTTTTGTTTGTATCTGACAGTTTTAATTTAGCATTGTATTGTGAATATTTCTCCATGCTATCAAATAGTCTTTGAAAATACGATTATAAACTGCTGCATAGTAATAAATCACATGGATATACCTTAATTTATTATACCAAGTGCCTATTGGTGGACATTTATGTTGTTTTCAACTCTTTACTCTTATAAATAATAGTGTAATAAATGTCATAAGAAATAAATCTTAGAAATCACCTCCAAATATTTTCTTAGGATAAATTACTGGAAGTAGAACATTTCAAGGCTCTAGAAACTTACTGTCAGATTACTCTCTAGAGAGGTACCAGCTGACGTCCCTACGAGCAGTATCTGCGGGTGCTTTCCCTTTCACCCTTCCAAACGTACGTCGCGTGTTCTTTCTCCCTCTTTCTCTCTTTACTAGTATGATGATATCTTGTTTTTGTTACAGCCACGAAGCACTCCTCCATGTTTAATTCATTAGTCTCTTTTAGTAACAAAGAGGATAGAAACCCATTTGCCTTGAAGAATCTTGGAAGGTTTTATTGACCTCTCTGTCTTTTGGCCTCAAGGGAGTAAACTGCACATTTCAAGCATTGTCCTAAGGGGTTCTTTCATCCTTATATAACCACGTCTTAAATTAATAAACAAAGAACCCCTACTGTCTTACCAACCTCCAAACCCCAACAACTAAATATAAAAGCAAACCCCTCATATTAGAACATTGTATGATTCCTTGACATTCATTCCTCATGCTGCCCTCAAAATACAAAACTCCATACCCCATGACAAGTGGCAAGGTGATTATTAGGAATAATAGAAGGATGAGACTCCTTAACCTCAGTATTTTTAGCTCAATCAAGTTTCTGTTTGAATTACTGGTATAAATGATCCTTATCCAGCATCAAGGATCAGTTAAACACCAAAAATTACATGAATCCTACTTATCCACTGGCAAAAGAGATAAAGGCAAAATTACTTGATACACTGTTTGCTGGCTAAGGAAATGCAGGATGGCGTAAGGCTACATAATTCAACAGGATTATGTTTATCTTATAGTCATTGTCTCCCCAGGGTCAAGCATACTGTAATCACTCAAAAAAATGTTGAATAAAAGAATAAAAGAAAAAATATACACCAGATTTGATTCTCAACTACTCTCATTTAAGCAGGGGGTCTTATAACAGCTCTCAAAATTCTGATTAAACCTCCTTTCAACAGATTTAGTTCACATGTACTGGATTGTTAGTAGATATAGTTTGTAATTTTATTATTAGCCATTTGTATATTCTTTTGTGAAATATCATAGCAAGGTATGCTTTAAATACGCTATGGCATATGTTTCATGTATCCTCTGAGCCAGCAAGTCAGCTTGTGCTAATTTAACCTAGGGAAATAAACATAGAATTCCAGAAATAGGAATGTATCTTAAAATATTTATTACAGTGTGCTTTTACAAGCAAAAAGAGAGGAACAGAAAACAATGTATCTAGACATATAGAATTGATTAAATACACTACTGATTAAATAGCACATCTATACTTAAGAGTACTATTCAGCCATTGAAACCGATGATATGAAAGAATATTTAAGCACAGAGAAACTTTTTAATAAATTAAGTGAAGACATTAGGTCACACAGCTGTACATGGAATGATGTCTTATCTTCCTGTTCTCTGGTGAGATGGTTGACGGTTTCAATAAATGATACAAAGGTTACTAAAGACCTCTGTGTTGTAAAGTCCAGTCCTCAGTTCTCGATCCTCTTCTTACTTGACCTGTTGGCATCATTTGACCTAGATGACTGCATCCTCCTGCTTGAAACAGTTTCAGAACTTGACTTCCGGAGAATCATGTGCTCCTGGTTCGTTTTCTTCACTCGTGTCTCTTCCTCCTTTGTTTATTTCACTTCATATGCCACATCTCCAAATATGAGTTCCCAGTTTTCAGCCCTTGATTCTTTCAAATCTGACTTTACTCTTCCCTAGGTAATTCCGTCCAGTCTTTATGGCTTCAAATGCCATGTGTAAAAGCTCTCTCCCAGATGTCTACACTAACCTCTGCTCTGAACTCCAGACTCTGCAGTTGGCTGATTATTTAACATTACCAGTTAAATATTTAATAAGCAGTTTTGATAAAACAAAAAATGAACTAATGTTTTACCCTCAAACCTATTTCTCCCATAGTCTTTACCACATCAAACAATGGCAACTCTATTCTTCAAGTTGAGTGACAATAATGAAGTGAGGCGGGCTAGGGCTCTGGGGAATGGTGGAGGGAGGGTAGAAAAGAGAAAAGACTTAAATATTCTGTTCCCCCAGTTTTCTTCTAAATCTGTTTGAATATTAGGCTGATATTTATAAGCTTAAATTTAGGTCTATGTAGCACCAACCTCTGCAACATTAACTGCCAATATTTCTCAACAAAAATAATTCCTAAGTTTTTTTTTTTAAAGTGATATAAGTGAGTTATAAAATTCCAATTTCAAGGTATTATGCTTATTTACAATAAAAATTCTACCCAGTGGTGAAATGTTAGAAGCATTTTCTTTTACTTCAGGAACAAGATGAGCATGTTCATGATTGCCTTATCTAGTGAATGTACGAAAATTCCTAGACAGCATGATAAGACATGAAAAGGAATAAAAATATAAAGTTTGGAGTAGAAGAAACAAAATTATTTTTCATAGCTGTCTTGCCTACATCAAAACCCCAAATTGTCTACAAACTACCTGAATTAATAAGAGAGACTGATAATTTGCTGAGTGAAAGATCAATAATTGTTAAAAAAAAAAAAAAGGAAAATCAATTTCATTTCTATCCACCAGAACAAAGGGCTAGAAAATTTAATTTTTCTAAGTTAATAAACAGGC
Source organism: Camelus ferus (assembly GCF_009834535.1). Classification (NCBI taxonomy): domain Eukaryota; kingdom Metazoa; phylum Chordata; class Mammalia; order Artiodactyla; family Camelidae; genus Camelus; species Camelus ferus. The sequence continues at coordinate 33,670,747 of NC_045701.1, read as the reverse complement.
TATCCTAAAAACAACAGTTCTTCCTGATTCCATCTAAATAGTCAATGCAGTTTCAATCATAATCTCAACAAAAAATTTTAAAATTTATATGGAAGAAAAATGGCCAAGAAAAAGATTATTGAAAAGAATGAATATAATAGATTAAAGACTTAAATACAAAGGCAAAACTTAAAAAATATTTTAAACAATAAAATATACTCTTTTTATTCTTTTGAGAATGGGAAGGATCTATTCAAAATTACATTAAAAATGTAAGCCACAAAGGAAAAGATCAATAAAATTCACTATAATAAAATTAAGAACTTCTCGTTCTTAAAAGAGACATTTAAAATTTTAAGTACCACCTAGGAGAAGGTGTCTACAACATAGCCATCAAAATGCTCGTGTCCAGAACATACAAACAAGTCTCACAAATTAAGAAAATGAAACAAAACAAAACAATACCCCCTAAATGGGGAAAACATATGAAAAAGTATTTCACACAGGAGGACACAGGAAAGAAAGATGCTCAAACTCATTAGCAGTCACAGACCTGGAAACTAAAAAAACACAATGGAATACCCCTCTCACACTGGGTTCACAAAAATCAAAGATAACATAGGTAAGAGTTGGTGAGGATGAGAAGTAACAGAAACTCTAAAACATTGCTCTTAGGATGATAAACTAATGCGAAATTATGGAGTTATCTAATAAAGTTTAAAATACACATACCTTCTGACCCAGTATTACCAGTCCTGGATAATGTCTTAGGGCAACGCTTGTACATGTGTACCAGGAGTCCTAAATGGGAATCTTCATGATGACTTTATTTTCAACAGCAAGAAACTATAAACAGGTGTCCATCAAAGGAAGATAAACACATAATTATGAAATATTAATATAATAAAGCACTATCAGTGAAAATAAATGAACAGTTCTGTGCAACAATACGGTTGAATCTTAGAATGTTGAGTGATCAAAAAGCAAATCATGCTACGGAACATACAGTAGGATACCATTCATAAAAAGTTCAGAAACTGACCATATTAAAATGTACATTATTAAAGGTTAAAATACAAATTATGGAGAAAAGCAAGAGAATGAAACACAACTTAAAGGAGTGTTAGGGGAAGGTTGGGGGATGTTGTCAGGGACAGTACACAGAGAGAAGAGATTTTACTGTAAGGATAATGGTCTAAGATGTTATAGATTCCACGGTGTTCACTTGTAAATCTTTGTAACTTACCTAACCATTGCACGTATCCTTCTATATATACTATGTATTTCATATATGTGATAACAGAACTTTTGGTCTCATTTGGCCAGAGTTTACCATGTTTTGTTATAATAATCAATTTACCATTTGTCCCTTTGATTATATTCTCAGGCAAGAGGAAGCTAGGATACCGTTAGGGCAGCCCACATACTTGTAGCCTCGTTCCAAACCCCTCATCTTCTCAAAGCACTAGGGGAGAATGTCATGCCAGGTATCTTCCACTTGCCCCTCCACATACATCCTGCCACCCTCTGCTCTGTTCCCTGCAATGAGAGGAGGGTGGCCTATATAGGCCACATGGATGACCTTGCATCCCCTTTGACTTCTGGTTGTCTCAGGCTGATTTAGAGCCCTGAAAGGTGATTGGATGGAGTAAGGACAGTGAGATCAAGGTATTCATCACCCTCATTTTTTTCACACCAAAATTGTCTCCAACTGGCTGATACCCTGGATTAAATGTCAGTGCCTCTCCCAAAGCTGTCAACCTTACATGACTACTTCTTCTAAGTTCTGGTAAGTTCCTCATCCGTTCAAACCTAGAATGTCTAACAGTTAACCTCATATTAAACGTTGGGTGACTGTGCCAAATATGTGGTCCCCGAAACCTATACCTCTGTAAGTAGCCCCTTCATAATTAAACCCTCTTGGAAGTATTCTGAGTGTGGCATCTAATTCTTTTTGGAACCTTGCCTGATATAGAGAGGGATGGAAAGAAAACTAGGGGAAATGGCATATAAAAGAGTTTTTGAAAAGGAGTTAGAGGAACAATATTTGTTTAGAACCTGACTACCATCTTAATTATAGGGAAAAAAAAAAAAGAAGAATGTAGACGTCTTAATTCAGAGATATGTAAGCTCCTATGTGTTCACTTATTCAACAGGGAAATGGCATGTTGAGCGTTGTTAGAGGGAGATGATTGTGGTTGCTTTATGTAGAATAAACTGTGGAGCAAAGTCCTGGAAGGAAGAAGTCCATGACTTAGCAGGCCAGTAGGAGCTGGCTTGATGATCCATCTTAGAGGGCATAGTTGAGGGGCTGTCTTTGCACCTGTCCTGCATCGTGGCTGCAGACCGTGATCTCGTCTGGCATGCCTCATTTATGAATCGAATTCTGTCTGGATGTCAGGCAGAGGGATGACATGACATGAGAAAACAGGAATTTAGGTAAACAGCTTTTTTTTTTTTAACTGCCAATATATTTTAATTTGTATCCTTATCATCACTAATTGTCATCGCCCTATTCAAGGCCTTTAGCAGCATTTCATGTTCCACTCTAGGTGTGTTTTGAGCCTTTATTGCACCAAAACAAATACTCATTAGTTTTTGCTCTGTGTCCTTTTAAATCAAGTCTTTTTATATTGTTACTTTGCCCACAGTGGGCTCTGAAATGTCTCTGTTTAGCACCATCTGCAGATTTAATTAATGTGCTGTTTTGCTCATCTTCTAGGTGATTAATAAAGATGTTGAATAAAATCAAGCTTAATAATACCATTACGCACAGCACCCTGCAGCCACTTCACTCTAAATGAACTCAAATGCAGTTAGCTTTTGTATCTATTCACAGCCTTTTATGATATTATCAATCCACACAGAACGTGTTCTTCTTGAATTGCATTCGAGTTTGCAAATCTGAATTGAAATCTCCCTTAGAAGAAATAACTCGTCCGTGGATAGCATTACCTGCGCGTTACCAACAGAACCCAATGCTGTGTGCGAGTCAGTTTGATGCAGATTTCTATAATGATATAGCCTACCTTTTTCTAGCACTTTTGAGATTCTCTAAATGTTCTCGCTGTTACTTTATAATTTGGCCTTTTCAACAACCGGTGGCTTTATAAAGCAGGTAGTTTCTATATTTCTCATGAGGAACTTGAGATTCTGAAATTAATTTGCAGAAAGCAAATGAGAGTTCCAGCCTTAGGATTCTGGAATTCACAGTCACTGACGCCTAATTTGGTGTTCTAACTAGTTGAAATAGGCTGCCTCAAGTTTAAATATTAGAAGTTTTGGGGAAAGAACTCCTGCTACCGTATCTTCAACTCAGTGAGAGCAAAAGTTAGATTTTATAAATGCCCAGCAATATACGTTTTAATTTTTCTCAACATTTCTGTAGTGGTTCTTACTGATGCTTAACCACATATTGAAAGCAAATAAATGAATAAAGGTAGATTTTGAAAATATCCTTCTGTAGGCAGCGTATACTTGTAGATATGCTCACAGATAAGCTCATCTTTCTGTTGGCTTAACAGAAGGTACACGGTAATTCAGAGTCAGCTGGGCTAAGTTATTAATCCCAGTTTGTTACTTATGAGCAGGTTGTTCCAGCTGATTTTCTGCTTCATAGGAAAGGTTTTACTGGTCTCCCTCAGGCTAGGTTCTGTCCCTTCTACCACTCAGTGATCAAGCCCCTGAATTCATCCCCAGGCCACAGAGACCTCTGGCCTCTATTAGCCAGCACTCAGTTTCCTCTGCAGGGGGAAACGCCAGGAGCTGACAGCATATTCTTGGCTTGCTCGCTCCACTGGGATGATTGGCAGTGGAGGGTTTGTCAGCTTAGATGTGCTGCTGATTTCCACCTCACCACAGGGCTCCTTTGTGCATGAGGCTGTTGGGAGCTCCTGGGCATGGGTATGGAAGGGACCTCTCTGTGCGGGGTCCAAAAGTGATGAGAAGGAGCTGGATGCAGGATGAGAACCACAAAGAGATGAGTATTTCTTCAGTTTCTGTCTCCTAGCACACTGTATCAATCAGTTGTTTGCCCCTTGGGCAAGTTGTGTATCTTCAGTTTTTCTCATCTATAAGGATAATAATCACAGTAGAAACTTCAGTGGACACAATATATGTCATGTGCCAGAAAAGTAAAATGCGTAAATGAATATTCTTTCACGCTAGCTCTCCTCTCTCTTTATCTCATAAGTCATTGCAAGTCCCTACTAAAACTATTCACCAAATTGTTATAAAGGCACACACCTTCCTAAAGAAGAAATTAGTGTAGCACAACATAAGCAAACAATAATTATTTGAAGTTTTTATATATCTTTGAAAAATAAGCAGAAAGTAAAGCATGCTTTTTCAGCTTTATGTTAATAAACTTTAAATGAAAGTCACTAGTAACCAAAGATAAAAATAGAAAGAAAATGTCTTGAGCCAACTGGTCAAGCTACAAGGTAGGGTTTGGTGTATAAATCCTACCACTTACCTCTCCCCTCTAGCCCAAGACTTCATCACAGGGTCTACACAAGAAAACTGAATCAAATGTGGACCAAACTTCAGCTTGACTGGTAGTAAAGCTTGATCAGACAATGTATCAGGGACTTGAGGCCAAAATGAGATCTCCTTCTTCTTCAGGGATGGCCAGATCCAGAGTTAGTCAACCTGGTATTGGTTTATCATCTGGGTATCAGAAGAGATAGGGGAGCCACTGTACCTGAGGAGAGGTGGTTTCCTCTGTGTTGTGAGGTTAGAGCAGGCCGGGGGAAGGGGAGTCAGTGAAGGAAAAAAAGATGGAAACTTCTTCCACCAGAGATTCTGAGAACACTAAGTGTTGTAGCTCAGTCAGAGATACAGGGGTTGTTGGCAAATAGTGCTCATTACGCTATTACCTGCCACAGTCATACGTATAATGCATTTGCTTGATACAGTTGGTATCAGAGCTGCTCTTGGACAAATTGGGAATTTTCTCCAGTAAGAACATTTAATGGAGAACCTATCCTTTCTTTAAAATTCTCTAATATATTGTCTCATGAGTTAATAAAGAAGGGTGAATAATAATATTTATTCAGCATCAACTTTGTCCCAGGCACGTTACATATATTACCTCATTCACTCCCTATCCAAATCATATGATAGATACTGTCACCAATGTTTTACTGGTGAGGAACCTGACACCAAGGCAGTGACCAAAGTCATGTAGAAGGAAAGAGGTGGAGACAGGATTGAGGTCCAGCTATGGCTGATCTCAAAGCTGTCAGAGCAGACTGCAATACGTCCAGTTGAGGGAAACAAAAACAGACATACTCACATACTTATAGTTTATACTCAGCCAAACTGTGGAACTGGGAAAGACAATCTGGCTGAAAGATTCCCATTCGTTTTCCAACAAGTATTTCTCTGGTGTGTCTGCCTTCGTGATGTCTCTCCATGCTCATTTCAAATTATTATTTTTTTAAACCAGGGTTCACTGTCTTTCCCAGATATTATCTGATCATACTGAGTACCACCCACTCCCTTCTAAGGTCTCCCCTGAAGAAGCTAAAACCCAGGAAATGACATTCCCCAGACTTAGCACAACTGCAGGCGGGTGTGAGTAAAGGCGGAGCATACGGGGCTTCCAGGCTTGTACAGCCAAGCCAAGGCTGTAGACAGCCAGGATCATCGGTTTCCTTGGGGCTTCTGCCTTCCTGGATACTCTGAAAACTTGCAGACCCCTCTCTTTTCTTTCTTCTTTTTAGCTCTTGAATACTTGTGTAAGTGACTAATTTTCTACATTAAGTTTGTTCCTGATTTTTTAATCTACCCTGGGGGTTGTCAAACTAGAGCCCTCAGGACAATTCTGATTTCAGGCTCATAGTCTGTTTTTATAAATGCAGATTTATAAGGACCCAGCCACGCCTACTGATTTATGTGTTGTCTGGCTGTTTTCCCTCTGCAATATCAGAATTGAATAGTTGCAGCAAGAGACCTCGGGACCCATATGGCAGGCAGAATAATGTCTCCAAAGATGTCCTTGTCCTGATTCTAGGAATTTGTGAGTGTTAATTTACATGACAAAAGGGACTTTGCAAATGTGATTAAATTAAGGATTTGAGATAGAAAAATCATCCTAGATTATCTGGGTGGGCTCAGTGTCAGGGTCAGGAAAGGAGAGGGATTTGAAGATGCTGTGTTGCTGGCTTTGAAGAGGGAGTAAGGTGTAACAGTCTAAGGAATGAAGGTGGTCTTGGAGCTGGAAAATGTAAGGAAACAGACTCTACCCTAAAGCCTCCAAAAGAGCACAGCCCCGCCGACACCTTGATTCTAGGCTTCTGACTTCCAGAACTGTAAAATACAAATTTGATTCTTTTCAGCCACAGGTAATTTATCATAGCAGCGGTAGGAAACTAACGTAACTATCAAGCCTGAAATATTTACTATCTGGCTGTTGCAGAGTAAGTTTGCTAACTCCTCTTCTGCCAAACACACAAAAGTCTCTGATTAGTGATAGAATCTTATTCTCTGGGTTAGTGAACAAACATGGTTCTAGTTGGCCAAAGTCTTTCATGTGAATATTGGTGTTAGTAAGTTAGTTAATAACTTTTAATCTTTATCTCATTGATTTGTAGAGAATTTGTGTATATATCTTAGATACTAATTGTCTGATATACATATTCCAAATAACTTACCCCTCTTTCTTGTCTTTTTCATGTTTAACATTATATTTTTATATAGTAAGTTTATAATTGTTATGAAGGAAAATGTATTGATTGATCTCGTATTTTCTTTAAGAAATTATTTTCCTTCCTAAGGTCATAATAATATTTTCCTATAATTACTTCTAATATTTTTTTCAAGTTTTCTCTTTAATGTCTAGGTTTTTAATATGCAGAAATACATTTTTTGTAAAGTACTTTTTATTGAAATACCATTTTTCTCCAAGGGAGAAAAAATCGTGCAAACAATATTAATTGAAAATTTGGTTAGTGTGACATTGATATAAAATGCCAATTTTGTCAATCTCACTGGGAATGCATTTTGAAAAAAGAAATATCTATTTTTTTCCATTGACTGTTCAACATATGTATTTTTTTAATTGAAGTATAGTCAGTTTACAATGTGTCAATTTCTGGTGTACAGCATACTGTTTCACAGTCATATATATCCAAACATATTCCTTTTCATATTCTTTTTTGTTATAGGTTACTGCAAGATATTGAATATAGTTCCTTATGCTATACAGTATAAACTTACCTATTTTATATATGGTAGCAACGTACATATTCTTAATTTCTCTTGCATCTGTGCAGTTACCACATCTTTATCATAGGCCTTCTCTACCCAACCATTGTCCTTCCGTTCTAATGTGTTCAGATCATCCTCCTAGCTCGTGACCTTGGTCAGGCCCCTCCAACCATTTGCTTGCATTTCTCTTTGCATAAAAGTCAGATACTTCACTGACCACACAGTATGACTTCTAAATTATTTCCTTCTCCTTTGTCTCTTCCCTGCACCTTGATTTCCATCTTGTTACTTTCTGTTTAACTTTTCTGCTCACTCTTGCTCATTCTTCCAAATGCTTCACAATTTCCAGAAAGTCTGTAGTATACAATTTGGTACAGTGTACACCTGCCCCCTCTCTAATCATTTCTTTCTTGCTAACACTCTCTATTGGCCACAGAAAAGGAAGTGCTTGGGTGACATATCTTTGAATTATACAGGACAGCTTGGCAGCTACCAAAAATTTTCTCCTCATAGATTGATTGTCTCAGACAATTCTAAAAACACATCTGTCTCCTGTGATTTAATTTGCTTGAGAGTAAATCCATTGTAATCTACTCAGATAACAACTTGCTATTTATATCAAACTAGTATCCAATTCTGAGATGTTAAATATAGGATTCTCCACATTTCCTGACACTCATTTCTAATAAACCATGGCATATGCGAGAATGAACATTTAACTTTATAGAGAATCAGCTGCAAGGCACAAAGGTTTAAAGCACCAGGTCATAAGAAAGCCACAAGAAAGGCCTTTATTTCTAAACTAAATAGAGCATTCAGAATTTTCAGAGCTAGGAAAGACCTTACAGATCATCCACTGCACTCCTTTTTATTTCAGAAGTGAGGCAACTGACACAATTTGAGGACTCAGATGGCTCATTCAAAGTCACACAGCCAGCCAGGGGGAGAGTCAAGCTGGAACCTCAGGCTTCTGACTTCAGCCCAGAGGTCAACGTTCTTCCTGCTACACCCTGAAGCAGCACCAGAGCCCACTGTGGACACCAACAGTTCCATCCATTTTCTCAAAACAAACTTACGACATTCAGAAGCTCAAAAAAACATGTCCTATGTCCACTAAACAGGTGGCCTGGAATGCTGATCAGCACGTTTGTGTGTGAAAGTGTGTCTGTGGTGGGGTTGGCAGAATGACCACTGCAAATGACCTGAGGACTAGGACTTGAGAATATGAGGGGAAAAAGTCTTTGTTTTATAAAAAGCAAAGTCCTTCTGGCACTTTCTCTAAATCCAGTGTCATGAATAAGATGCCTAAGTTGGGGAGGTTACAAAGGGTAAGTTAGCCCAGGGTCTTGTCCTTGCTGTTGATTTTCTGTTCACCTCAAGAGCCTTTGCAAAAAGACACGTTTCATTCTGAATAAGTGTCAGTGACATTAATTAAGAAAAACTCGTGGAGAAAGAAAACTACAGTGGTGTGTTAAGTTGCCACTGGTTCTGCACTACCTTAAGCACTTTACCTGAGGAGCCCCTTTTCCTTCTAAAAAACAGAGATGAAAGTTGGCAGTCTAAGAACAGACAGGCGTTGCCAATATGAGGAAACATAATTGCATTTTGAAGACTACCTGTGAAAACTCATGGCTGTTCTTAGGTTTAACCTTTGACTAAATTTTGAACGCATGTAGCATAACCTACCATTCAGATGTCTCCATACACTCCTGTTCCACCTAATATGACCAGTCATTGAATGTGGACATGTACATGTAACAATAAGGAGAGAAATCACAGTGTTATAGTAATTTCACATAACAAAATGTCATCTGAGTATTCTTATAACTTTATCAGTTAGCTTTATGTCTAAGGAATGTGGTTCATTAACTGTTATTAACTATTAATTGAAAGATTAATCACATTTAAGGACAAAAGTACCAGGTACAAAAACAATGCAAAGTAAGTCACACTTCATTAAAATAATAGAATGCAATAAAATATTTTATATTACATATTAACCCTCTAGTTATTATACTGTGTCAGCCATAAAATGGGTGGTGAAACCCTGCTTTGCATCTTTAAATTTCAGGATCTGATACTATTCAAGTTTTTTAACATTTGTTGAGAAATATCGATGAGGATCTGTCACATGCATAGCAATGTGCCTGGCTCCAGGGGACAAGCAATGCATCAGTGTGGTCCCTGCACTCAGGAACATACAGTGAATTCTCTTTCTGAAGATAGTAATCATGGTCTTCTTAAGATAGTAATCATGGTCTGGTTCCAGCTGGCCTAAGCCTCCACTGAAGTCATGATGGCAGATCAAGTGTCTAACCAAGAGGCTTGTGGAGTCAAACTGTGCCTAGCCAATATCCTTCACTGTACAGAATAGATACATTCCATCCACGTGAGCCGTAAGTTCTATTCTCTATAAAGTTGATCCTATTTTCAGAATCTTACACTTCTCTATAAATTATAGCTTATCTTCCTAATTTAACACTGTACACTTAGAAACTCCCATATAAACAAAAAAATGAAAGGAGAATAGATTGAAATCTTGTTGCCAAGTAGATTCCTATGCCCTGCACAGGGCAGTAGAAAAATCCTTAGCCAGGGAAAGGGGAGATTTGGGTGCTAGTCAGGGGACTCTATAGTTTACAGCCTGTATCACAACATTGTAGAGAGTGAAGAGGGTGCTGTTACTAATTATGTCAGGACAGTACATTTAAACTGGGACTGTCCCTGGAAAACCTGAAGACACACGCATCCTAGTTTTACCCCCAGGTAGGCCATTTATAAACTATTCACGAATGAGGAGTCAGATCAAGATACACTACTTAAGAGGCTCCATGGGCTTTCCATCATCATTGGAATAAAATATAAAGTCCTTTCCAAGGCGCACATGGCCCCAGAGTGGATCAGATCCTAGCCGCCTCCCTCCTTTCACCCCCTGTTGGTCTACCTGCTCTTCTGTCTGCCAAGTGTGTTCAAGCTCAGAATCACTGAAGTTTGCTTGACCTTGAACATTCCTCTCAGAGAATGTCAGGACTCCAGCCTTCTCTCCATTCAGATCTTCTTCAAACGTGACCTCTTGGAGACATCCTGTATAAAACAGCAACTCCTCACACACACCTACTTCTGTTACTGTTTCATTTTTCTTCTTAACAATCCACTACTTGACTTACCCTACTGTATTTGTTTGTTTATGAATGTTAGGTATGTGAAGTCAGGGACTACTTCCTGTTCAATATTTCATTACATCTCCAGGACCTACAAGAGCCTCTGGCCTTTTAGCAGCACTTGATAAATATTCCTTAAATAAATGTTGACTGGCTGAAAGTATCCATGACAACACCGACCCTAATTCCTTACGTTATATAAGGAGTTTGAAATACAAGTTGTTTAATTTCCAATCTGTGAATCTTTACATAAATGTTGACATTGAATTAGGTACCATGTTTACAGGATCCTTAAGAGCCTCTCCAGAGTGACTGTTTTCTGACTCCTTCCTCGGATTCTGCATGCACAGTCACTGTCTCCCATCTCTGTGCTCTCAGAGCTGATCCGGACCTCAATTATAGCTCTTATCACACTAGCCCGTCGACAGTCAGAAAAGTGATTATCAAGACACAAGAGAGCAAAGGGTACTTTGGGAGCTAAATAGGGAGGCTGGTATGGGCAGAATGGGGTAAATTGACAGTGGGAATGCAGGCAGAAGTCAGACCCTGGAGGCCGAGTTGTTTAAGACAAAGTAAGCAATCTGCATTTTCTCCTAAGGCAAGGGGTGGTCATTAAAGGATTTCAAACTGAGGAGAGATGGGATAAGAGCTGCATTTCCAAGGGATAAATCTGGCTAGCTTGTAAAGAATAAAGTGTAGGGTACCTAGACTAGCCTCAGGGAAGTCCTAAAGCATTCACTGCAGTTGCTCCATCTTCCATAATCGTGGACTGAGTAAGGGTGGTGGCCATGCGGGAAAAGGACTTCGGATGGATCCTCTTTGCATCCGTCAGATTTTTCGTTTAATGATTTTGTTGCCTCTATATTAGGATTAGCTACTTTTCTATGAAAGGAAACAAAATACATTGCCACTCCCTGTAGTAGATATACAGTAAGCACAGCAACTCAGCAATTGGATTAGTTCATCTAAATTCATTCTTTCTTTCCAGATTATACCAAATTACATTTAAAAAAAATTCCTAGTGAAGAAGATCAGTATCTTTAAGGTATAAGATAAAACAATGTTGTCACAGCCCAAAGTTGTTAGTTAACCTGTACTTTTAGTAGTCTGGGAACATTCGGATGCCCCGTGGACCAATGACAGGAACCCTGAAGTCCTGTTGAAGAACTGCATCAAGACAAGAGGGGAAATAACTAAATGCCTGAAGCAGTCATCCTAGGTAGGTGTGTTTAATTTAAAGGACTGTCACGATAGGAATCATATAAGATACGTACTTCAATATTTATCTGAGGAGTATGTGCTCTCTGACACCCTTTGGTGCCTAGTTAACAGCCACTGGGTCCCAGCGTGCCCTGCTCTTCCTCTTCTCCTTTCCCCACCTCTCATTGTGTGTGTGTACATGCATGATATATGTATGTGTGTATGTGTATATACACAGATTTTGAGAGAGAGATTGGGAGGAGAGAAAGTATATGTTATCGCTTCAGAACAGAAAGATGCTATATGGCATATGAAATGATTCAGAGATGTGAGGGTTATTCAGTATCCTGAAGGCACCTGGTATGTATACCAGTTGCAGAGTTTTGTCTTTTATCAAGACAATAAAGGTACCAGTTAAAATGTAGAAGATGCTGTAGGGCTAATCCACTAATGCTTTACCTCAAGTAGTTGATGATGGCCTGTCATCTCTGTAGGAGGGTAGGTAGGAGGGCTGTAAGGACAAGTGATGTACAGGAAGTAATTTGTTAGAACAATGTAATAATACATATTCACTAGAAAATATTTAGAAAACTCAGGTAAATAAAAAGAAGAAAAAAATCGTTTGTAATTCCATCACCCAGATGTAAACACTTAATACTTTAATATACTTTATATTTCATATGTGGTCTTTGAAAATTCTTTTAAATGGCTGCTGAATATTATACTTGCTGGACACACCACAAGTAGGTAATAAAACCCCAAATATTAAAACTTTACGTTGCTTTCAATTTTAAGCTGTCGTAAATTAAACAGCAGTAGATATTTTTGTAGTTATGAATATAAGTGTGGATTTACTGTGTGAAAGAAGATCTTCACTACATATTACAAAATAGATGGTATCTCCTTAGAACTCACCAGCAGTGTGTGAAAATACCTTTAGTCAAGTTTTGTTAAATTTGGGAATTTTTATTTTAAACTGTTTGTCAAGATGGTAGATGAAAATGGTGCTCTGTTTATTTCTTTTTTAAGTTCAATTTCTTTGATTGCTAGTGAGGCTGAGCATATTTGTTAATAACATGCCATCATGGTGGAGTAGCAGAATGACTGCCCCTCTCCTTCAAGACTTAAGCTGAGGAACACACATGACACAAGTGTGAGAAACCCATAGGTCAGGAAGGGGCTGTTCTGAGTTGGTGTTGGAGGAATGCAGCTTTGACCTGAGGCAAGAGGCAGTGAGGCAACGCTAGGGGCAGGGGATGCTAAGAAGAGAATTGTTGAAATTCACCCCCTGCTTCTCCTCATCCTTACCTTGGGACAGAGAAGTGCTTGATGACACACCTCTGTGGCCTCAGACCTCCACCCTCAAAAATAAAATCAGGGCAGAGTGGAATGAGCTGCAAAAAATGATTGGGGATTGGCCAACTCAGACATCCACACCCAAAAGGCAGGTTAATTGTTACAATAAATTACAATAAATATCAATGAATTAAACTTACCTGATACAGCTGTGTAGATGGAGAATATTGAAAACCTAGGACACAAAAATGAAGAAAAGGATAGAACATTTTATACAATGGAATACTATTTAGCCATAAAAACCAACAGCATAACGCCATTTGCAGCAACATGGATGTTCCTGGAGAATGTCATTCTAAGTGAAGTGAGCCAGAAAGAGAAAGAAAAATACCATATGAGATCGCTTATATGTGGAATCTAAAAAAAAAAAAAAAAAAAAAGCATAAATACAAATCAGAAACAGACTCATAGACATAGAATACAAACTTGTGGTTGCCAAGGGGGTGGGGGGTGGGAAGGGACAGACTGGGATTTCAAAATGTAGGATAAACAAGATTATGCTGTATAGCACAGGGAAATATATACAAGATCTTATGGTAGCTCACAGGGAAAAAAATGTGACAATGCATATATATATATATGTTCATGTATAACTGAAAAATTGTGCTCTTCATTGGAATTTAACACAACATTGTAAAATGATTATAACTAAATAAAAAATGTTGAAAAAAGAGAGAAGGATAGAAAATAACATTGTATCAAGCAAATGCTAACCTAAAGGAACTGCTGCAACCTAATTAATATCAATGAAATAGGTTTAGAACAAAAATAATTTATGCTTGCAAAGGGGCATGGCATCATGGTAAAATTTCAGGTTACCAAAAAGATACAGCAATTTTAAACATGTTTACATCTAGTAGCCTTAAGTATAAAAAAAGATGTTGGTAGAGTATTTGATATTTGATGATATCATTGCAGTAATATCAAACACACTTCTCGATTATTGATAGACTGAGCAGAAGTAAAATCACTAAGAATACAGACGATCTGAACATCACATTTAAAGACTTGATCTAATTGACATATAAAGTTCTGAGCAAAATACACACATCATATGTCTATGATACTTATGGATGCAGATAAATGTATCATACATACAGCATGTATGTTTAGGGAAGAGAGGGTTAATGGATTTATATCCTTTTAACAATTAAGTTTCAAGTTGATATGAAAACAACAAATAGAAACAAAAACTCGATTTTATATATTCCATATGTTAATCTGTGGAATGCAATAAACAAGATACTTCAAGCGAAATGCATAATCATAAGTAGTCCAGATTGAGAGGCTAAACGACATAATTACAGATAAAGTAGAGGTGACAGAGTTGTTAATAAACACATTCCAATGTTTTAAAAATTTATATTAAAAAATCTAAACATAACAAAACTTTTGCCAATAAAATGAAACAATAAAGTTACTATACCTCAACCAAGTGCGGTGTACCCAAGACATGCAAGGCTGGTTTAATATTATTTTAAAAAAATGATCATCTTATAGATGCAGGGCAGTCATTTTATGAATTAAACACTTACTCAAGATAAAGAAAAATAAAGACCTCTTAGTAAATTAGAAAGAGGAAATTGCTCTAACTTGATAGAGTATCTATTAAAGACAAAACACCTTCAAACATCATCTTAAATGATGATGATAGAGGTATTGCCTTTATAATCAGAAATGAGGCCAAGAATCCCCATGTCTGTTCAAGACAATACAATTCCACTTTGAACCTATTTCATTAGTGAACATTTAGAGGTTTGATAATTCCATGTTGGAGAGATTGTGGATACATATAATCTCTTATACATTGATAATTGACTTGAAAATTGGTGAAACCACTTTGGAAAATGGAAGGATGTTGTGTCTCAACATTGAACATGCAGGTACCTTAGAACCTATCACCTCTACTCCAAGGCACAGATAACTCCTTGCCCTTGTACCATAGGACAAGAATGCTCACAGCAGCACTGTTCACAATAGCAAGAACCTGGCAAAAACACAGGTGCATATCAGTAGGAGTCAAAAGAATGACCTACTGCTGTAGAACATGATATCCTTTATATGAAGATTAAAAACAACTAAAATAAGATTCTGTTTTTAGGAACAAAAGTAAATGCGATGAAATAAAGAACTACATAAAAGAGAAATAGGGAAATAACAAAGACAAGATTCAGGATCACAGTTCTTTTTGGGTGGTTGTGGGGAGGCAGCAGAACTATCTGGTAATATG
This sequence comes from Camelus ferus, assembly GCF_009834535.1. Classification (NCBI taxonomy): domain Eukaryota; kingdom Metazoa; phylum Chordata; class Mammalia; order Artiodactyla; family Camelidae; genus Camelus; species Camelus ferus. The sequence goes on along the minus strand of NC_045701.1, from coordinate 33,655,609 downwards.
TAGGTTGTCAGGGCCTATCTTTGTTTTGCATAGCAGGTTCATGGATGCTTATTACATTAGTGAACATAATAAGTGTCTAAATAACTGCAGACGTGGCATGTGTAGGTCAGTGATGAGGATATGCTACAAACTTATGATTAATGCAGTTCTGCATACCTGAAATTAAATGAGAAAAATGTAAGATTTTTAGCTATTTGAGTGCCAGAGAAAAGTAAGGTAGCAAAAGGACACAGACAACTGGAAGGGCATTGAAAACAAACTTCACCTTATTCAATTTGTTTGCCTAGTATTCACCCTACATACAGCACCCAGGACATTGAGAAACACAGCAGGCATAATTTATAAATGCCTTAACTGACCATCAAGGTTGTAAGAAAGAGCTAGGTCAATCTCCGCACCCCTTAGTCCTCATCTCAAGTAGCACATAAAGAAATACAGTATGTAACACATTTTGGAAGGATAAATATCAGAGGCTTTGAAAGGTGCTATAAATAATTATGCATTTGCCTATTCACTCATATATCCAACAAACTTATATTAAGCCAGAGCTCTGTATCTAGATATACTTGAGACACTGGTGATGCAATGGTGGAAGGGTACAGTCGATACTCCAGAAGAGCCCCATGATGCCAAGGAGACCAGATATTGGCCAATATTGTAAAGCTAAAAACCATAAGTCCTGAGGTCAAGATATTTAAAAGTAGAACTTTTCCAGAAAATTCAGAGATAGATATCATTGTAGTTACACTACAGGTAATATTGGAACTTAAAAGAAGGAATGACCACCTGGGACAGTCAGGGAGTCTTTGTGGTGGAAGCAACTGTGGTTTTTTGAAATTATCTTGTTAAATGGCTTAAAATGTATTGTAAAGGATAAGTAAGAGTTGGCCAACCAAATAAGAGAAGACATAATATGTACAAAACCACGGAGATGTGATAGTATGTGGTGTATCATCGGAATTTGTACGCTCTGCTGTGCTAAAGCCTAGGTCTCCTAGGGGAGGTGAGCAGTGAAAGTCAGTCAGTTACGTTGGTCCTTTGATAGCCCAGTCTACCACGTTATTTCATAGTAGCTTCCTCATTAGTACCATGAAGGTAGATAGCACTATACACAGGCTTACTCTCAGCTTGGCCCCTGCTAACTAAAATACTATTTTTCCCAAGTAAACTATTACTGACCATCTAAATCACAGTTCGCCTTAGGAACTAGAATGCTGTGGGTGAAGTTTCTTACTCTTTTCCATGCTAACTTCCCATGCTTTTCCATGTTTTTTTTTTAAAGACATCTGAGCTATTTGATATAAGAAAAAGGGTCTCTCATTACAGCTGTAAATTTAGCACTCAAATTTAGTTCCATCCAACAAAATATTGTGTGTGAAAACAACTTTTGACATCCCCCAAGCCAGCGAATGTTTGAAAGCACGAGTGAGTGGAACCCAGTGGGGACCCTCTAACAAACCTCTCCCCCTCCCCTGGGCAGTAGTGAGCCCGTGGCTGCTGCGATGTGCTCCACAGGTCGTGGGAGCTGTGCATCATTCACTGCTGGGCCTCCAGGACCAGAGGCTGCTCATTCGCTCCCAGAGCTGACTTGAACTTGCCTAGCAACAGGATGTAGTTGCTAATGGTAACCATTCCATAGGGAAATATTTGTTCTGGGTGTTTGGGGTCTCTGTCTTTACAGAAACACAACAATTTGATAGACTTTCTGAGTGGCCATGTCTCACTGCCTAACCCATTCAATTCTTTTGCTTCCTCTATGTGTACAAATTTAGAAATTTCCTCAATAGAAGCACAGTCTACTTTTGAGGATTGGCCTCACTCTTCATTTGACTAGCTACACTTTTTTTTTCCCCCTACACCAAAAACAGATGTAAGTCCTACCAAGTCTTGTTGGAACTGGTGGTGGATTCCTGCTCTCCCATATGGACCCCACCTGTAAGTTCTCAGGTGTGGCCAACATAAGCCAGATGGAATCTGAACTAAACATATTTCTTAAAATAACAATAATTTAGGAAGCAGTAAAATTCATTTGAAAATGTGCTATAGAGGCATTGAAGCTGTCAGTATGTTGCACTGAGGTTGAAAGAGCTTCAGTTGGAATCAATTTGCTTCAGAGCAAAGTTTCTCAACCCCAGCTCCACATTGTGGGCTGGATACCTTTTTGTTGTGGAGGACTGTCCTGGTCACTGGAGGATGTTGAGCAGCATCCTGTGTCTCTCTACACTGAAGGCAATGAGCAGCCCACTTCCCATTCGTAACAACCAAAAACGTCTTCAGACATTGCCAAATGTCTGGAACCCTTGGGGACAAGATTGACGTCAGTTGAGAACTACTCATTTAAAAGCACTCAATTTAAAGTCAGAGGTTTCAAATGCAGAATTACTAGCCAAACAAGCAAAGCAGGCATAACAGGCAGGAAGATGAATGAGAATTTAAAACTTTAAGTCTGAGAAAATGGTCCAAAATACCAAAACTCAATTAAAACTTCTATACTGCCTACAAAGGACTGAAAAACCAAACCAAACCAAATCAAACAAAAACCCAAAAACAATATACAGAAAGCCAGTGCCTAGAATCACATTGACTTTTTTTTTTTGAAGGATAGTCAGTTACAACATGTCAATTTCTGGTGTACAGCCCAATGTCCCAGTCATGTATATACATACATATATTCATTTTCATATTCTTTTTCATTAAAGGTTATTACAAGATATTGAATATAGTTCCCTGTGCCATACAGAAGAATTTTGTTTTTTAATCTATTTTTATATATAGTAGTTAGTATTTGCAAATCTCAAACTCCCAAATTTATCCCTTCCCACCCTCTGGTAACCATAAGATTGTTTACTATGTCTGCAAGTCTGTTTCTGTTTTGTAGATGAGTTCATGAGTGTCTACTTTTTTTAGGTTCTATATATGAGTGATATCATGTGGTATTTTTCTTTCTTTCTGACTGACTTCTCTTAGAATGACAATCTCCAGGTCCATTCATGTTGCTGAAAATGGCATTGTTTCATTCTTTGTTATGGCTGAGTAGTATTCCATTGTATAAATATACCACAGCTTCTTTATCTAGTCATCTGTTAATAGACATTTAGGTTGCTTCCATGTCTTGGCTATTGTATGTAGTGTTGCTATGAACATTGAGATGCATGTATATTTTCAAATTAGAGTTCTCTCCAGATATATGCCCAGATGTGTATATCCAGAATTGGGATTACTGGGTCATGTGGTAGGTGTATTTTTAGTTTTTTGAGGAATCTCCATACTATTTTCCATAATGGCTGCACCAAACTACATTCCCACCAGTAGTGGAGGGTACCCTTTTTTCCACATCCTCTCTAGCATTTATCATTCATGGACTTTTGAATGATGGCCATTCTGACTGATATGAGGTGATACCTCATTGTAGTTTTGATTTGCATTTCTCTGATAATTAACGATATTGAGCATTTTTTCATGTGCCTACTGGCCATTTGTATGTTTCATTGGAAAATTGCTTGTTTAGGTCTTCTGCCCATTTTTGGATTGGGTTGGGTGTTTTTTTTTTGTTATTGTTATTAAGTTGTATGAGCTGTTTATATATTCTAGAAATTAAGCCTTTCTCGGTTGCATCATTTGCAAATATTTTCTCCCATTCTGTAGGTTGTCGTTTTGTTTCACTTATGGTTTCCTTTGCTGGGCAAAAGCTTATAAGTTTAATTAGGTCCCATTTGTTCATTTTTGTTTTTCTTTCTATTGCCTTGGTAGACTGCCCTAGGAGGATATTGCTAAGATTTATGTCAGAATGTTTTGCCTATGTTTTCTTCTAGGAGGTTTATCATGTCTTGTCTTTTTTTAAATCTTTAAGCCATTTTGAGTTTATTTTTGTGTATGGTATGAGGGAGTGTTGTAACTTCACTGATTTACACGCTGATGTCCAGTTTTCCCAACACCACTTGCTAAAGAGACTGTCTTTTCTCCATCACATTGACATTAAAAAAAATATTTAGACAATTTACTTTACACTAGTTCATGTGGAATCAGTTTTCGCACTTTGCCTAAGCCTTGTTTGTGACTCCAACTATCAGGAATTCTTATTCTTAGCGCTGACTGGTCAGTTAGGTTCTGTATCCTGTTATAATTTAGGTTTCAACAAGGAGTTACACATAATTGACCATACAGTGCAATTGAGATACACTCGGAAACTAAAATATGATGCTGCCACAATATCCTGATATTGATGGTCTTATATGGTTGTGTAGGAGAATGCCTTGGTTTGCTGGAAACACACCAAAGATATTTGGATGATTGAGTATCATGTGGGCAATTTACTTTCCAATCATTGAGGAAAAAAAAATTCTTTATACTGTAATTGTAACTTCTCTGTCAGTTTGAGATCATCTTGAGTATTATAAAAATATAAAAATTTCACTCTGCACATAGGCCAAAAAACGGAAGAGGACAATAATGTAAATAATGTGGATGCTTTCACTAAACAGACTTAACTTTAACTGGGCATGAGCCGAAAAATGTGAATACATTATTCTCTCAGTGGTTTTCAATTCCTACATGACTCTTAGAGTGTGAACATCTTGACACATTCACATTTCACTGGTGGTTTCAGTAATTATCAAGGTAATTTTTTAAAATATATGCACATTTTTCTTTATACGTTACACTTATAAGTTATTCACATAATGAGGTGCAACCAGGAAAGAATGAAGAATACCAAAACTACTATGTCAATGGAAGTTAAGGGCTGAGAGTCTTTTTTGGGGTGGGGGAGTTTTTAATTTCATGTATTTATTTACTTATCTAATGGAGGTACTGGGGATTGAACCCAGAACCTCGTGCATGCTAAGCACGTGATCTAGCACTGAGCTATACCCTCCCTCCCTTCCACCCCAGGAAGGAGAGAGCCTTGAGAGGACGAATGTGTATTACATGCTAAGTGGGTAAAGGAAGGCTGGGACCCATGCAGGCACAGCACAACGTTTGGGCAGTGCTGGTCTGAAACCTGGGCTTGTGAGCACAATGAGCTTCTTACGGAAGACCATCTGTAAAGGGGAGAAACTTCCAGTTTCCAGTATGTCTAATCAATTATCCTTTTATTAGGGGCTACTAACCACCTCCATGGGTGATGAGGAGGCTGATAAGTGCACAAACAAGCTGTCAATGTAAGGCAGAAAACTTTTAGGTTAGTATCCTTTAGATTAGTCACTAAAATGGTATCTGTGGCTTTGGCCAGAACAATTCCAGTGGCGCCACAACAGTGGGTTAAAGAGGTGAAAAGGTAGAGACCTTGCATGTAGATGATTCTTTTAAGATGTCAGGTTGGGAAGAATGGAAAATGTAGATAACACCTGTAGAGGGGCATAAGATAGAGAATTTTTTTGTTTGTTTGTTTGTTTTTTAATGAGGTGAGGGAAGCTTAATTGCACTGAAATGTGGTGGGAGAAAAATCCACAGAGAGTGAGTAACTTTGCAGGCAAGTCATTTGGGAGAACAAGCAAGAGCCAAAGGTTTGATGAGGCTGAGTCTGAGTGCCAGTAAGAGGTAAGGGGTTAACTAGCTGAAAGGAGAGAAATGGGAGTTAATGGTTTCAAGGATGAAGAATGTAGAATTCTATTTCAAGTTAGAGGAGGGAGCCATGGTGTGGCCAAGGAAGGGAGGGGCATGAACTGAAAATATAAGGGATGGAGTGGGTCACCTAGGAAGCCATTGATGATAACTCCCAGGTGTGACTTCTGTGCCTGAGGAATGATAGAGGAAAACCCATGATCATAATTCAACTTTACTGTGAGAATTCTCTGTATAGAGTCCCTGTCATATCCTGCTCCTTTTTTACAAAGTGTTGGCTATCTTTTTGTTTGTTTCTGGTACAATGCTTTTCATTTTTTATGCCTCAGAAGGGGTCTCTAATTTGATGTAGTTGACATTCACTAAGCTTGTTCTGCACAGCTTCCAAGTTCCCACCATCACTACCACCGTCAGGAGTCTACAGAGCAGCTCTGGGAAATCACTTAGTTCTACGGATTACAGTTTGGAAACCTGTTTCAAGACATAATATAACCTGGTTCCCACATTTCTGGAAAGTTTTAAATCTTCATTTTCAAACAACCACCCTTATTTTTATACCTTACATTTTCACTTGTTTGTGAAACTCCCTTACAATTTTTCTGGGTGGAGCCTTGGCCAAATGACCTGCAAAGCCTGGGGCATAACTTTCCAACCTGGTGATCCTTGAGAAGGGGCTATTTTGAGGAAATTGCTTTTCAAATAGGATTTTAGTAATGCTGCTGACTTTAGTGTTTGAAAACTTGTACTTGTGCCCTTTGGCAAAGAGCATATAGGATGTCCATTTATTGATCTAAATAATAAATATGAGGAGTCAGTTTGCTTCGCATTAAATAAATGTGCCATTTCTGCTTAAACATATATCTCAAATTCAAGTCAATAAATCAACCAAGAAGGGAGAGTCAACTAAAGACACACAACAATAAAAATTCCCAAAGTGGCTAATGGTGAGCAAGGAGTAGACTGCTTTTGAATCTTTTCAAGACGATTAAATACCCACACTCTTACGATTAGACTCCATCCACACATTTTTCAGTGAGGTTGGGTGTTGTGCCATTATCTGGGGAAGTCGAATTTGGACTTGCCTGGAATTAAATTTGTTCTTTGGCTCCTGACATTTATCAATACAGAATGTGTTCCCTAGAAAGGCAATGTCAGCACTTCAAGACCCGGCAGCGTTGAATAGTTCCACTTTCCTCCTGAGCACTTGTTCATTACGGCTGATGTACAAGGAGTGATGCTGGAGTGCGTGCACGCACCACATAGGAGGCTGATGGAGGGTGGGAGGAGAACAGTCTGAAAAATCGAAGGAGAGAAGTATCAGTACCCCTACCTTCTAGAGGTATGAGTCAGCCCCCTCCTCCCACTGCTTATTATCATTTGTTTGTCCTATTTAAATTGCCAATCCACTAGTTAGAGATTGTAGCTTCTTAATATTCCACTCAGAGCCTACTTCACAGTTGGCATCCGATAAACGTTATATAACAACAACACCACCATATAGAGCCTGTAATTTCAAAGAGTAAGGTAGAAATTGCTGTTTTGAATCTTCATATTAATGACACTGGCTTCCGATGCCTTCTTCCTCTCCCAACACTGTCTCCTGCTGGCTGTTACACACTGTACCCTCCACAAGGCAGTCACTAGTAGCTGACCATCCTAATCAGCGGCTGCAAGGGTCCGGAGGTGTCCGCCTCTCAGAGATGAGACAGTGCACACCTGCACACACGTGCACCAGCACACAGGACAGCGACAAAAAGCCGCTGCCCTCAAAAGAGCCGCTCTGATCCAGCTGCTTGATGTGTCACACCCTCACCTCTGGCCTGCGTGCTACTCACTTGAGCACAGAAATGTGCTGGAGAAATTGTGCATTCTTTTCTAGCTTTTTCTGGTCACTGACAATGACCGACGAGCCCCCCCCCCCCCCAAGTTCAGCCCACTGATTGCATTTGCTTGAAATGGTTGGGTTGAAATGGATTTTTAATACCTTTTTTTCTCTTTAAAGTTGGTAATTTTCTTTCCTAAGAAAGATTTCTTCTTCCAAGTGCCACTTGGCAACTGAGAGAGAGCAGTTTGTGTCAAATTAAAATTGTTGCTGTCAATCAGAAACAAACTACAAGGCTAGTGAGCATTTTTTTTTAAATTGAAGATATAATAGATTTTCTTTACTAGCTATAAGAAAGGGAAATGCAAATGTAGGAGGGAGGAAATAAAGTTGTCTGGGGAGGTGGCAGAGGAGGAAGGAAGGGAAGGATGGGATAGGTCGTGGGTTCAGGTAGAAGTATACAGAGGGCAGAGTGAGGGAGAAAAAAGACTTCCTTTGGTTGCTTCTTTGTCTATTTTACCAACTGTGCTTAAATTGACTTAGTGTTTGAAAGAATAGAATTCATCCCGGAAGGTTTTCTAATGGGCAGAACACTATCTTTATTTATGTTAAATGTGGTAGAGATAGATAAATGCTCTAATTTGTATTTATAATTGACTCTTTACGATGGCAAATTTTCATTCCAGGAGCAGGGGGTGACCGCTTTAGCAGTGTGGCCACTCCAGCAGGTGAAGACTCAGAGGAGGGGTCAGGAGAGGGTGCGGGCGTGGCATCATCTCACAGACACTAGGACCGTGTAATAATAAAAGCACTGAGTGCTTCCTGTATGCCAAGTTTGTTTTATCTAAATGCTGTACATGAAATGATTTCCTTACATTCTCACAACAAATCAGTGAGAAAGGGAACCATTATTACTCCTGTCTTACAGAGGAGAAAATTGAGACAGAGAGAGATTAAATAATTTACCTAAGGTCACACTGAGAAAGTCATGGTACCAGAATTTGAACTCAGTCATTTTACTTCCAGGAGCTGTGATCTCAACTGAGCATTCAACACTTAAAAAAAAAAGACACTCAGGGATGTTACATACTTTATATAATTCTATTAGCTATGCTGACTCCAGTGGCAAAATAGAACCAGAACTAGAACATCATATGGCTTTTCATTACCCTGCAAGATAAATTCCTAACTCTTTAGCAGACACTCTGCTGAACTCTGCATGTTGAAGGTCCTTTGTGGTCTAGACCACCCTCTGTTTTTAGCCTCAGCTTCAGCCACTCTTCACAGATGAGCTTCCAAACTGTAGATGTCATTTCCCCCTCTGTTTCATATGCAAATACTTGCTTATACTTCCCACATTCCTCACTTTCTCTCTTCCGTATCTATCTGACAGATTTACCTTTCAAAACTCCTCAGCTCAGACTTTGCCTCTTCTGGGAGGACCCCTCTGAATTCTCCATCAGGTGTAATATTTCCTCCTTCTGCAGTCCCATGACACCTAGGTACTCACACTTCGGAGCACTTACCACATTATGATCATTATCCTTTTACGTACTTTACCGTGTTGTGTAACCATTCGAAGACGAATGCAGTACCTTATTCTTGCTTATGTATCTGTTGTCTTTAAAAGCACCTTGTGAGTGGTACATGACTACTGGTGAGTGAATGTTAAATGAGCCTTATCCTCGGGCTCCTTTTCACCCATCAGGTCTCAACCTAAAGGTCAGTTCCTCAAAGAGTTCTTTTCTGACCATTCCCTCCATTTGCCCTCTGATGTAGATTAAAGATTGTTAAATAATTTGCCATTTTTTCCATTAAGACGTGGATGTAAACCCTTTCCCTTGAGTCTCAGCAGACGCATGACTGCCTAACCAATGGAACACAGCATAAATGATGCTTTTCTGGGTATCCAGCTCAGGCTGTCAGACTGGCAGCTGCTTCTGCCTCCTGGGACATGTACTCATAGATCCCAGCTGCCATGCTGTGAGGAAGCCAAAGTAGTACTGTGAAGAGGCCCACACAGAGAAGAACAGCCAATAGCCTGTTCCCAGTTGCAATCCATGTGAGTGAAGTCGCCTCAGTGGCTGTCATTTAGAATAGGAATGAGCTGTCCTAGCTGAGCCCTGAGCAAACTGCAGCCAGTCAGCAAAATCAAAGCTTACTGTTGTTCTAACCCACTAGGGTTGGTTTTTTTTTGTACAGCAGTACAGACCTGGACCATCCTCTAACACATCATCCTGTTGATTTCCCTTATTATAATACATCTCAATCGGCAAGGGTCCTGTTTACCATCTCTTTCCTCCCAGTCACCACCCTGAATTAAATGTGAACTCCATGTCTGTCATGTCCACTTCTACAAATGGTACCTATATTCTATACAGGCTTAGTAAATACTTACTGAATAACTGAATGTTTTTCTTAGAACTATGTTAGAGAGTTGCCCCATAGATACAAACAAGGATCTTTGGACACTTCAGTGGAGTAATCTTTCTTATATGGAAAGTTACAGTATATTTTCTAAGATAACTATATTTCAGGTTTCATGTTATAGGCAATGACAGTTACTACCTTAGATTTACTTTATTAGGGTAAAGGACACATTTATTATGTTAATAGGTATTTCTTATCTTAAACCAGATCTGTTTTAGTAAGGAGAGAAAGGGGGAACAGGGGTTGGTGATGTCATGGTGGAAGATATCCCCACCGTCTGTTCTGTAAGACTGTGTTTATAGGCAAAATAATTTACAGGAAAACCTGGAGGGCTTGGATCTCCTTATTTCTTCGACAGCCATTCTAGAGTATTCAGTGTTAATCTAGAAGTTCTCTGAGATACGATTTTTTTAAACAAATGACCTGATAAGCTATGTTCTTTAAAAAAGCCTGTCATGTTTTAATTTAGTCTTAAATAATTACACACAGTCCTTCCAAGTTCAGATCATAAAACTTAAGACGAAAAACTCACTTTCATAGATGTTATTTAAATAAAAGAACAAAAAGATGTAGAAGTTTTAATGTTATTTTTCCTAGTAACCAATGAGAATGAGAAGAGGGGAATTTTGGTCTCAGTATGCTTGTTCCCAGCTCCATCAGCAAGTGGGGCACTTTAAGTCCATGTGGGAAATAAAGTATCAAATGATCAGCAAGAAGCTGAACTTTAAATTTACAAGTGTACTTTCCATTCCTATGGAAATTGCACATTCTGTGGAAATGTGCTTAGATCGTCATTGTCTAGTCAAATACAGTGAAAATGCAAGTTGAAGGAGCATAATTAAGGTTAAAAAAAAAAAAAAAAGACACGAGGAGAATGGCTGTCTTTCATGAAGCCTAATCAGCACCTTGGATGTATCTATGGGCACAGAATGGTCAGACACATTCTCCTGAACCACTGGTCCTCAATTACCATCATCTGTGGCTTTTTATGTAAGTGTATGCACTATTTCAGTATCCTTGCTTAGATAATCTGGGTGCTTGTTTGAATAGAAATTTTGAGTGGGCTCCTTCAAATCCCAATGCCTAGGTCTATTTCTTTGATTTCATGCATCTTGTCAGGGTATCAATAAAGGAGAAATACTGTTCTTTTTTTTTTTTTTTTTGGAGAGGGACAGATCTTTTCCTGCAATTCAATCATAAATTCTCATGTTAGGTTTAAAGAAGACTTGTAAGGATACTAAATATGCTGTTATATTTTTGTGCATCCAGAGAGGTAGGAATAATAGAAATGCACTGGTAGAAGAATCAGCTTTGCACAGCTAAATCTCAAATGTCAAACCCCTCCTATAGAACAGCATGAAATGTAATTAAACTTGAATCCACTAGTATTTATTATTTATTGAGCAGCTACTGTGCTCAAGGCAATGGCATATGTTCTGTAGAGGACATAGTGAAATGAACCTGTAGTTCTGATCAGCAAGTGGCTTTCAGTGTATGTTACTATCCCACCATTTAAGAAAATTAATTTATTAAAATAGATTCAAAGACTGTAATAATGTGCCCAGAAACTCATGGGGAGTACTCTTAGGTCCTCAAATTCTACTTCACTATGGACTTACTATATCTGGATGAGCGAAGTGGTTAAGTAGCAATCCACTGAGAAACATTAGGTATAGACCCATGAAAATAAACTCAAAGACTCAGAAATGAATTTATTTTCCTAATATTTTTTACTGGAATATTGCTAATGTCACCTAATGGCCAAGAACTTTAATGAAATTTTAATAATGTAAAATGGTTACGAGCTTCCAGTTTACTGCCTGTCTCCCTTGCCTATAGGACATGTGACTGGCTCCCTTATTTTTTTTTTTGCTTTAAGCTATTTCATAAATTTAAGAGGCAGAACACATCCCAGAGGAGGAGGTAATATTTGAAAGAAAATACTTTGGATTTCAAAATTCATCTAGGCCATAAAGAGGACCAGAGAGATGCCTCAATCCTGTCTTCCTACTCCTCCCCACTGTGGGTTTTTTTTTTTTTTCACTACAGAAGTAACTGTCTATTTTCTTTTGTAAAAGTGATTTGAAAGGTTTTTGCTTTCTTATTTATAGAATCAAGCTCACAAAATTAAATTTCAGGAGATCGGTAGGTTTGCAGTCATTGTGCTATGTTTCATCTCCTGTTCCTAGAATACAATTTCGATTATTTCAGAAACTCAGTGACCGTAGGATATAAATGTTTTGTGCACTTTTCCCCTTTGTTTCAAGGGAAGATTTTCTTGCAGACAAATGAAGACAATTATCTTTAAACACTCCTGGCAGAACTCAGACATACTCCAGTAAAAACCCATTCCACGTCATCACATTCAAATCCAAATGTGTAGAATGTTATTGTTATTGGAGCTAAGTGTAAAATCATCAGAGGTGAGAAGCTTAAGAATCAAGCAGGCAATGCCAGAGAATTTGGATGTTTTGCTAGGTAATGGGAACCTTTTGAAGAATTTTAAGCTGGGGAATGGCATGATAATATTTTCAGTTAAAAAGATCACTGGAAGTAGTATGGAGAACGAATTGGAGAGAACAAGAATGGAGACCAAGACATCATCTTCAATAATCTCATTAAGAAAATGAAAGACTCTGCACTGAGGTATGACAATAGGAATAGGAAAGAGAAATAGAGGAGGGAAGAGGTTCAAGAAAGATACTCAAAGTAGAATCAACAGGGTTTGGTGAGTGACTAAGTGTGAGAGGGAAGGAGAGGGTATAGTTACTATATTCATGGCTTCTGGCTTTGAGACTTGGATAGGGATTTGTGCCATCTAACAGAACTGTTGTGGGAGCTGTTGTGGGAACTGTTAATTCGTGTATATATAGGGCTTGTAAATCATTAGCAGTTGGGTAGTGGTTAAGATCATTCAGGGAGGGGTAGGTCAAATGAGAAAAATAGGCTGAGAATGAAACCACCATGTAAAGAAGAGTAGGTAGAATGGAAATCTGTAGGGCATATGAAGGAAATAGGATAAGCATTTAGGAGGAAAGCTGGCCTGGAAAAATGTTTCGAGTTACGACAATTATCAGTAGTATCAAATGTGGCACGGAAGAGAAATAGGATTAATGCATGCACATAACACAAACATATTATCATATATTTGATAATTAATAAAACTGTTTTCCATGGAGAAAGGTACCTTCTTCACCCTGTTGGGTCTCTCATGCTCCATGTGGGACCCAGCCTTATGCATGAATGTGCTCCTCGTCCTTCTTGGGTTCTACCTGCCCGTGACAAGTCATCACCCTGGCAGCTCTCCCTCTGTGTCACCCTGCTTGGACTCTGACACCCCACACCTTACTGCCTTCCTAGGACAACATCCTCCTCACCTAGATCGGATTCCAGGACTGCACTCTGGTCCACTGCAATTCCTCCCTGCCCCAGGGAAAGAGGCCTGACATGCTTTGCCTCACTTTAATACCTTTAGGAATAAATTGTCCATGAAGGGAAGGGAAGGAAGAGAAAGAGTGAATTCATAGACTTTAAATGTGTCTATGATATGAATCTACAGGCCACACACTCCAGTGTGCAGCACCTGCTTCTCTTCTGTGAGATCCATACAGAGGTGGCAAGTGTGATACGCCAGTCTGGCCAGCCAAGAACTTTAAAGTGTATGTTAGATTCGTCAGTAGGGCAAGGTATGTCGATGGTCTTGGTTAGAACAATGTTACTGTCTGTCTTCCTCTGCATTTTAAATGTTTCAGATTCTGCCTTGCCTTTATTTCTTCTTCCTTAAATATATTTTATGCATCTTCTTTACAAACTATGTTCTCCAAATTGAAAGCTACAATTTTCCAGTGACAGTCTTTCATAATTGCCAAATCCCTATTTCCAAATACTTTATAATCTCCATTAAGTGCTCCACAGGTGATCAAGAGTGTCCAGAATTTAAGTACTGCCTTACCAACCCCACCCCAAACCTGACTCATCCTACCATTTGCTTTTTCATGAGTGGTATCTGTCTTCTCCTGGCCATCCAAGTTAAAAATCTAGTGCCACTCCATGCTCTTTCCTTTCCCTGATTCTTCAAACTCAGTGTGTAAGACTTGCTGTTTCTACTTCCTAAACAGATCTCAAATACACCCTCTCCTTTTCATTTTTACTATTACTGCTTGAATTGAATGCTGTGGTTCACATCTCAGAGCCACATTCAGAATCAAGGAACTCATTCCCCCCAGCAGCTGGGGTGCTGCCTGCTGATGGCCCACAGCCGAGTCCCCTCCAACCAGGAATCTTCCTCAGTCAAAGGGAGCCAGCTGCCTTACCTAAGATTATGTCCCCTTCCCAGGGGCAACTCACATCCGATGACTACTGGTTAGTGCAGCGGTACAAAGACCTTGGCTCTCTTTCCACTGTATGGGACAACTACAAACAGCCACGCCAGTGCTCAAGTTTCCCCAGGGTCCTACAAAATGGAATTGGAGCCATTTTGCTTTTTTGTTTTGTTTTAAGCAAAAGACAGTGCCCTGTCCTATCCAGAATATGAAATTCAGGCTGAATGGATTCTCAAAGATTATACTGAAGTTTTTGTATAAGTCTCTTGGTTTGACTAAATCAATATATGACACAACCTAAGTTAATACATGTTATTTTTATGTGCATTCAAAAATGCATATTAAAAAAAATTCAAAAATGCATATAAAAATGGAAAGGATTTGTTACAATTCCATTGTAGTTCAGCTTCTCCCAAACTTGATTCTTTCACTCCCTCATAGGTGTTGCCAAAAGCACACCCAAATAAACTTTCTACATGTAACTCTCCATCTCAGTTTGTTTGCTAAAAAATCTGACTGAAAATGTAAAGACAGTTGATGCTGAGAGTAGACCAAAGAAACAGAATTTGGAAACTGGGATCTACTGACAAGTCTGATGGTAGTCTGATCATCTCTGTCAATGCTGTACTAAATCAATTATTAAACCTTTTCCCAGTGGTAAATTCAAATTGTATAGTTGTGGAAGGGAATGTGCTAGAAGGTGCAACTTCTCAAGTATTTGAGAGATTGAGACTAAGTAATCAAAAGGACAACAGACTGGGTGGCTGTTGCTGGTGCCATTTAGTCATTGGAGAAAACAAAGCTTAGGAGTGATTAATCACCTATCTAAGACAAAGTGTTAAAATCAGAGGGTCTCCTTGGCAGCTGATAAAGAAACTCGTATCTCTTGCAGCTTAAAGGCAGATAATCTTTGGATCAGGTTAGGCTCAGTTATAAAGATAGCAGTGCATTGGAGAAAGTTGAATTTCCAGCCATGGCAAGTCTGCTATGCAGGTATCAACACACTTGTTGGGAAGCAGTGGGGCCCTGAGACTTGGGATAGGAATAGCTAATCAATTCAAATCTTTAATCTCCAGATTCCCCTGAACTCTTTGAGTCTGCACAGTGGCCCACTCTGTCCCCTTAAAGGCTAGCATTTCTCCATCTCTTGCATGAAAATGATGCTGAGACCTGTGACTTTAATGAAAACATGTACACACACCCCCAACCCAGGATCTATCTCTACCACATCTCCTCGCCACCAACAACTAGGGTTAGTCACAGTGATACCTAGCTGGGGAAGCAGTGGGCTAAGGTAAGAAAAAGACTATAATCTGAAGAAGTTTAAGGACCTATGCAACATGTATCAACAAAAGCTAAGGGAGCATATAATGGGATTGAATCCCTGAGATTGCTGCATCAACAAGGGCAGAATATAAACTTGGATAAGGGAGAGTTCAGCAGCAGCAAAACCCTCTTCCATTATGTAGGATTTAATACGACCGTGGGAGAGGCGCTAAACAGCCAAGTAATGCAAAGAATGGCTTGACCAGTTTATGTCAGCCAGACTCTTGTTATTGTGTGTGTGTGTGTGTGTGTGTGTGTGTGTGTGTAATCTCCATGCTAACAAATTGGATGCATGAATGGAAGTACCATGGGCCAGACAGCATGGGCTCACACTCACCAAGGATGATTCAGCTATTGCCACTGCCAAATGTCCAACATGCCAACAACAGAATCTGACAGTGACCTCCCACTATGGCACCATCCAAGGAGGCCAATCAGCCTCCTTTTTTGTAAAAAAGTTAATTATACCCTTTTTACTCTGGAAGAGGCAGTGATACAAATTGAATGGAATAGACACATATTCCAGGTATGAGTTTGCATTTCCTACCTACAAGTCTTAGCTAACATCCCACCAGTGAAAAGGTAAATAAAAATGCCTGACCTCAAAGACCTCACATTATAGCAGTTGAGAAAGGAAAGTGTTAGTAAGTTGTCTATAAATCAATCTTCTTACCCTGGGGCCAAACCGGGGAGGGAGAAAAGAGGAAGGGTGGGTAGAGGAGGGAAAAGAAAGAAGTACTATGGTCAAGTATTTTTGCAAATAAGCTAAGCAAATTTTTCTGATAGTATTTACTAACGGAGAATCCTCTTTGGTGTGTGGTAAGCAGCACGTACCTGGATGTCTAGGTTTGCTAATGATAAGCCAGGCAGGAAACTATGGATTTATGAAGAATGTCCTATCAAATATTGCTGCCAGCTGTGTAATTATTAGAGCATAAAATGGAAAATTTTAATGAACTAAACAGCCTTCATGTGTACATCAGAGGTGGCAACCTCACGGCCCTGGGCCAGAGTCTACATGCCCACTCCCTTCCACATCCCTCCACTGCTGTGGAATTGAATAGCTGCTATCACTGAAGTGCCTTTTTGACCTTTTATAGAAAAGAAACTTGCTGATCCCTGGTACAGGCAATGCCTCACAAGCATCACCTAGAAATCTCAGACCTTAAATCCCTGTCATGGCTCCTCCTGATGTAGCCAGAAAGGATAAAAGCCAAGACGGTATAGTTCCTGTAAACCGAAGGAAGAAAGTGTTTCTCATGTAGAGAGCTTTATTTACTAAGATTTCTTCGTTAACAGAGCTATAAATCAAACCCTCCCCTGATTTAATCTAGGTAAAAGTCCCCCTTGACCCCTCAATCAGAAAGTAATGGGCTCTGGAAAATCCTGAGACCTTCTCCCTAGCCTCTTTACTCTGCCCTGACTGAAGTGGACAAATGATGCTCTCCTCACTGAAGCAGGGCAGTAGTGCAGTGTTTTCATATTGAACCACGTTTGGCGTGCACTGCAAAGTCCCTCAAGGTCTCCTCTAGCTCCTTACACAGTAATTCATTTTCTAATTTCCTTGGTAGTTAGCATGGCATTCTTCAATGGAGGTCTTCCAAATTCCTTTTAAAAGATACCTCTGTGTTTAGAATCGCTCCTAAAGTTGGAAAAACTAATTAGAACAGAGGATTAGGGGGCCTAGAACCCCATCTGCTCCTTCTCTGTGGTCCCTCCCACAGTGGTCTCGGAATGAGTTCCTTTGAATCTCTAGAGCTCAGTAGATTAGACTGAAATATCTCTGAAACAGGTAATATTAAGGTCTCTTTCAAGACTCTTTTATTATGACTTTTAAGTCTCATATCTGGAGCTCAAGGGATTCTTTTCCCTGCTTTATCAACTTCTCTATGCTCTTTGAGAGACACATGTATTATGTGTTCAGGGGTGTCAAATGTTTCATTACGTTTCACAATGGATACCCTGGCTTTCCGTCATATAAGACAGAAGGTTTCTCTTTCCTCTCCTTTTTCTTGTTAACCCACAGGGGAGGAAACTTCTGCTGACATGTCTAGCCCTTGCAGGCTTCTTCCTGTAGGAGGAGTAACTGTTCTGACTGGTCCCAGTTCCCGGTATTCTCTGAAACATATTTCACCAGTACTCGTGGTCCCCACTTCAGAGGCCAATGGGAGTGCTTGCCTGCTCTCTTACCTCCTGTGCCCAGGTATCTACGGCCACTTCCTGTCCTCCTGAGTCTGCGTGCCCAGACAGGGCCCAGGGTGTGCCTTCTTGAGATCTGTGGTTCATAGTATTGCATATTCTGATGTTAAATGGACACTTGGAGTCAAAATAATAAGGGCAAGGCCTCATAATAACCTTAAGATTAAGCTTCCTGGTCCAACAAAGTTTAACAAAAGCATAGCATTTAGGGAGTTACAAGGCATTCGCCTGCTTATTAATAAAAATGTTGATACCCTAATGGTCAGCGCTCTGGGTGGGAGGAGAGATGAAAGGCATCCCCAAATCTTACATTGTTACTAGTATTTATGAACTAAGTGACTCAGGAGAAGCAAGACCCCGAGACCATTGTGGTAATAGGTATCTGCAGGTACGGAGATGTATTTAGTAGGCATAACTTGTGATAGATACCACAGCATCCATGGTTGGTCTCTAGATACTGGGCTACTGATGAGCTTAGCAAAAACCGGCGGGTGGGGGTAGGGGGGAAGAGAGCAGTCATTTTAGGAGTAGGAGTCCAAGCCTGTTTGCCAGAATCCCAAGCAAAGTTAAAGGATTGGGGCTTGGGCAGAGAGAGAGAGATTTCTTTCCTGGAAATAGGCAATTGGAAGATGAAGTTTTTCTTCTCTGGAATGTTCTGCGAACAGGTACTTTTTATAAACATTGGCTATAGGACTCAAAGCAGTTTTCTTGACTCTGGGGCACATTAGAATCACATAGGGAGTTTTTTTTTTAAATATATAATTCCTAAGTCATACAACAGACCAACTGATAACAAAATTTCTAATAGAAGGGGTCAGAACATCTGTAACTTTAAAAGTGCCCCAGATGACTCTAATGTCCAGCCAGGCAGTGGAAGTACTGCAGAAATATAGAGGGAAGATTTCTGTTGCACTGAGTGTTGTAAGGCAGACATCTAACAGGTTTTGCTGTTTGTTTTTATTTTCACTCGTTCGATATTTCAGCCAGGACTGGGGGGCTGCTAGGAGAAGTCTGCTTTGCTTGCACTGGGAAAACAGAGGAAATGGAATTCTGTTGGAGATGGAGAGGCAAAGGTTTAAATTTAAGAAGTGGAGAGGCAAGGTTTTATAGAGAGGCTCATAGTACAGATCTCATTTGGGTTTTGAAGAACTAGAAGCTGTTTTGAAGGTTAAAACAACACAGGAGAGATCAATAGGAATTTTGGCAACCTTCATTATTTTTTTAGATTCCCCTTATGACTAGCATTTTCTGTAGGTGTGCTAATGAGATAAAGAATATCCTGAAACCTCCCCCTTCCTTCCTTTGTTCCCTTCGCACAGTTCAGAGTACCACCAGGAAAAGTCAATTTTTAAATTTCAGGTCCAGCCAAATCATTAAAATAGCAAGGGTGGCTTAGTGGCTTCATAAAAATTAAATCAGGCACACATTTTGAGTAAGCTCATTATGGAAATAAGAATCCACAGAGCCATTTTAAGGTGGCTGCTCAGTCCAGAATCTTGCTATTATCTTGTCTGCGTGTGTCTATATGTGCTGGAACCTCCAGTACGTGGTTACATAAAAATGCCTGATGGCAGCCTCTCTGCTTTCCCTGATGGATATTTTGATTTATACCGCTTCCAGCCTTATTCGACGTCCACTGATTAGTTTGCATTTACATTTTCATAGCATCCAGCTGCTCGGCATTCATGATTTACATTCAGCCAATGTAATTAAAGTATTTGTTGTGGGTTTATAAGCTTTTTAATGGTCTATATTTCTGCATTTTGTGTCTCTCCTTTTCCAAATTTATTTTATTCATCAAGCTGTGTCCTAAAAAGCAGTAGAAACAATTACCTCTAAAGTATGTTAGTATACAGCATGAATAACGCTCACGCTGGATTTAAAACTACCCTCACTCGAATTACCAATTCAGTGCTGAAAATAAATGTCTCTCTCTCCAGAAATTAGAATCTAATTATGTACAATAAACCACGTTAAATAATATCAGGGGTCTAGCCTAAACCAACAAAGACTCAAACGTCCCCACAGAAAGCAGAAATGGTCCCACTCGTGTTGGCTCTTCGGGGCCAAGGTTATTTCCAGAGGTCCCTGGCACTGCTGAGAACCTGTCCAAGTTTCAACATGACAGAGTTTAAGTCCACACACAGGAGGGATTAGCCAGTTTCTCTTGTCTGTTCTTCTGCACAAACCAATTTGGTAAATTCTTTGATTTCATTCCCCCCCTGTAATTAATAGGTAATTAGCTGTGGCGCTGGGAAGTAACAGCAAAATGACAAATAAACCGTTTGGACTTCTACTACAAATGAAATCGCCCAATACAGTCAATACTTCAATATGATTTCAGAAGCTGAAATAATCTCTAGGATTTAAATTCCCATTGACCTCTAGATCAATCCTGACTGCCAACTTTTAAGTCTCTTTTGGCATTAATCCCACCCCAGATATGCTTTCATCTCTGGGTATATGCCTGTAAAACCCTGGAATCAGCTGACCTTGCCTTCTCCTAAACTCAATTCTTTTGGCCACCTCTCAGCCTTTCTCCAGGCCGATATAAATTTCTCCGATGTACCATCTTATTAGATGCTAAACCACACTCTTCATCTGTTTCAAGCCACAGGTCAAAGCTAACATTAAAAAAAAAAATCCTGCCCAGTTGATACCGAGAATTTACTCTCAACTTCTGAGTCATTATACACTTTTAACACATTGGAACAATTATTTTACTTTTGTGTCTGTTTATCTATTTAGTATTGGTCTGTGCAGTTTTGATTATCTCATCACCCCTGTTTGGTTGAAGATAAAGGGTAAGAAGTTGCTCTTTGTTTTAATTGGTGCTGAAAAGAACAGCTTTGATTTAAAAAAAAAAAATGAGTTTTGCTTGGGAGGAGGAGAAATTTGGTGTTAGTGAAATGGAACTTTATCCCAAATGATTTCTCTTTTGAAAGAAATAGAAAACATATAATGAGATAGTTATAAGTACCTCTGATATGCCCATTAGAATGGTAAGAATCATCGTCCATAATCTTAGGCATACTGGTTGATATTAACAGAAGTTAAAAGGGGTGGGTATAGCCCAGTGGTAGAGCGTGTGCTTAGCATGCATGCGGTCCTGGGGTCAGAAGTACCTGGTACCTCTGTTAAAAAATAAATAAACCTAGTTACCAACCCTCCAAATTTTGTTTTATACATAAAATAAGTTAAAAAGTAGTTGTGAAACATGCTCGTGCTCCATGTCAACATGGACTTTTATTGAGTGGATTACTGAGATTATGGTGTAATTAACTTTTAGTTTTTATGACTATACCATAATTTTTAACTCAAATCCCACCTCTGAACATTTAGACCAAAACAGCTAAAAGATTGTACTCTCTTTTTAAGAAATAGCTACCATAAGCTTTTTAAAAACTTATTTTGAAATAATTTCAGCTTTCTAGAAAAGTTGTATGAATAATGTATTAATTTCATACTGTTGTTGTAACAAAAAAACACAAATTTTGTCTCAGGCTAAAACCAAGGTGCCAGCAAGGCTGCATTCCTTCTGGAGGACCTGTTTTCTTGCCTTTTCCAGCTTCATCTGCAGTACTTGGCTCGTAGCCCCTCCTACATCTTCAAAGCCTACAGTGTAGTGGCGTCAAATGTCTGCCTCTCCTGCCCCCGTCTTTCACTTGTAAGAATGTTTGTGATTATATTGGGCCTACCTGGGTGGGTCAGGATAAGCTGCCTATCTCAAGATCCTTAACTTAGCCGCATCTGCAGTGTCCCTTTTGCCACGTTAGGTTACATAACCACACATTAGGATTAAGACATGGACATCTTTTGGGAGGAGGGGGCATTGTTCTGCTACCAAAAATAGAGTAAAGAATTCTTGTATATTCTTCATCTAGAGTCCCCAGATGTTAACATTTTACTATATTTGCTCCCTGTTTTTCTTTTCCTTTCTCTCTCTACATACACATTTTCTTTTTTTCTGAACCTTTTGAGAGTATGTTGCAGACATGATGTCTCTTTACCCCTAAATACTCAGTGTACATTTCCTAAAAACAAGCTCATTCTCCTTTACAATAACCATAAAATTTATCTAAATCAGAAAATTAACACTGGTAAAATTCTATTGGCTGATCTGTAGATCTGTTTCAGATTTTGCCAGTTGTCACAATAATGTCCTTTACAGTAAAAGAAAATCTCAGATCATCTGCTGCATTTGCTGTCTGTCTTGTCTCTTGAGTCTTCTTTGATCTGAAACAGGTCCCTATTTTTTCTTTAATGAAATGGGTAATCTTTAAGAGTACAGATCAGTTATTTTGGAAAGTGTCTCTTAATTTGGGTTTGTTTGGTGTTTTCTCATGATTAGATTCAGGTTATGCATTTTTGGCAGAACTATCTCCAAGGCAAAATAGTGTCCTTTTCAGTGAATCGTATCAGGAAACACCAGAAACTTCTGCTGAATCTAAATTTCAGTCTCACTTTAATAACAAGCCCTAACACTTATTGAATTCTTGCTCAATGTCTAGATCTGCACTAAACAACATATTTTATCCAATTTAATTTATCATATTTGTTTTCATTATAACAATGGGAATGCACACAGCTGGTGCGATAAAGATCTGGAATTTCAACCCTTTGTTTTTACTCCAAATGCCATACTCTTTCCACTTAATTTGTGATAAAGGGAGTTATTAAGTTTTCATACTTAAGATTAACCAAGACAGCCTTGATGTTCTCTCCTTAGCTTGACTAAATTTCAGATAGGTCTTCCTGATTATAGGCCTCACCTCCCTTTTCTTTTAGCATTTACTTTAGAAAACTTGCAATTGTGAATTCTTTTTCTGACCTTTTTAAGATATAAATCTTATCCCAGCCTCTGGACAGTTTTACAGTCCAGAAATGTCTTTCTCAAGGTTCTGGGAGCCGTCCCTTTGAAATGTAATCAAGAAAGATAGTGCCCCCTTCCCAGTCTCTGGGAGAGTAGGAGGCTAATTTCAGTAAGTGCAGTTAGCAAACGCTTTGACCAATCTCCGGTGTCCTCCAATACGTTTCCACTAACTCACCCTAGCACTGAAAACTCCTCCTGCCTTTTATTTCAGTGGAGTTAAGTTCAATCTGTCTCCTCTAGAGCATTGGTCTCTCTCCCCTGTTGCAACAGTCTTGAATAAAGTCTTCTTGTCCAGGGCAATATTTCTTTTTCAAGTTTACATGAAAAAAATTATTTCAGTTGAATTCAAGTTTCCCCCCAAAATATAAAATAATTAAGCGAAGACAAGTATAGCAGTTTTAGTTATTGTTTTTTAATAACTCCTGAATCACATACTGTGATGTGATAGCTCTCGCTTTTATACAGCCATAGTCTTGTTTTAACAGAAAAGTACACCTTCCTGTTTTGTCATTGAAATAAACACCTAGGATTGCCTGTTACCCATTTTCTAAAAACAGCTATGCACATGGGCTAATGAGAGCTGCCAGGTGCCTACCGTGCAATATCTCCTTGCTTAGTCCCAGAACATTCCTCTCTTAAAGAATTGGGTTTCTGTCCTTTGCGAAGAAAGGAGTTATATTAATATTCTTATTACTTCTACCTCTGCCTAGGATGTAAGCCCTTTGTTTGGCATACATGTAAGAGTGTTTTGACTCTCCAGAAACTTTAGGGCAGATGCCATCATTTAGATCTCTGCATCCTCAGTTTTTGGACTCTATGCATGAGGATTAGGTAGAAGGAAAGATGACAGTGATTTTGGTATCTCAGAAGGAAGTGCCAGCTAAATATATTTACTTCTAATCCTCAGACTCCAATTCTATAATTGCCTTGTTTTGTGTTTGGCTCTTTGTTTTGTTTTCCATATACCTAATTTGCAGTTACTCTTCCATAAATGAAAAAAATTTTATCACTCTGAAACTATTTATGCTTCCTCTAAAGTGTTTCCTGCTCCTTGCACTGGCTTTATTAAACCAAGTGTCTTTATTATGGTGGTCTATACCTTGTGGAGGTGTTTGTTCTTCAACTAACTGGTGAAACCTGGTTCCCCATTTTTATTTGAAAGTGAGGTACCAGAAAGCTAACGGGAAGCTCTGTGTGTGTGTGTCCCTAGAGCTTTCCACTAGCTGAACTTGCCTATTTCATTGGAAGACTTCTTAACAGCATTATCCTCAGTTCCATTTTATGAATGAGGAATCCTACAACTTCCTGCCTGTGGGTATAAGCCCGGGGGCAGGATTCTGCATGATGAGGGTAAGATGGTGTGTAGGGAGCTAGGAAGCTCATGATTCAGTATATGGACTGATTGGTCCCCATGATCAGTTCTCATTTTATCCACTCTGCAGTATGCTTGGTGTGCTAAATCCATAGCTTCTCTGGTTCCATTTTTCCAGAATTTTCTGCTTCTGTTTTGCCTTTTGAGTGTGTGTCTGTGTCTCAGGGAGAAAAGGGGGAAAGGGTAGTCACCTGTCTCTAAGTATTGAGGAGGAGAAAGGTCGCTCCTGATGCTCACTTTTAGCCATCCTCCCTTCCCTAGTGTTCGTAACTGGAAGTTTTCTGGAGTTCTGCAGCATGACCTGGCTTGTTCTTGTTGGCTTCCACTCACAAAGACACCTTGTCTCTTCTTCCATTTCTCTTTGTCCTGATTGGTTACTATTTTTTAAGAAATACTTTATATTTCTTTTAGTGGCTTTTTGGGAGGGGACAGAAGTAAGTGCAAGAGTTCAGTCCACCATCTTTAACTGTTGGTATTATTTATTTTAAAATTTAGATTTCTCTGCTTTAATTCCTACATCTTTATAGCATCTCTTTTCTAACTAGTTTTAACCTCTGGAAAACAGGTATACTGCCCTAAATGCTTTTGTGTATGGTGTGTATGTATAGTATCTATGTACAGGTGCCTAGTATTTGCTGTGAGTTTATAATTAATAGTATCGGCAGACACTCACAGAGCGCTTATTTATGCCGGGGACCGAGAGAAGCACTTTACATGGATTAATTCATTTATGCATCATAACACTCTGTGTAGATATTATTGTGTCTGATTTAATAGATGAGGAAACTGAGATGCTTAAAGGTTAAATAACTTGCCGAAGATCACACAGCTATGAGGCTGTAAAGCTGTGAATCAGTGCAAGGCTGTGCCCTCACACATTGTATTAAATTGCCTCTCAGCTGCATAGCTTGTATGTATGCATACTTCTACGACCGCGCTCTCTGCTGTATATACTTCTTCCTTGTGTTTGTATGGTTGTTACAGTAACTGGGAACAATGTTTACCTTCGAACAGACATGTCTCATTAGAGGACCAGAGTCGCTGACACTGTACTCTGCTTGCTCATCCCACCCTAGCAGCTGGCCTCATCTATAGAAAAATCTCAGTAAATGGCCTCATTTTGGTTAAAGGAAATAATAATATATTGTTAATAAGTGCATTAAAAATGTGGAGGTCGATAACCACATAATTAACAGTAGGTTCTTTTTTTTTTTTTTTTTTTTTTTTTAGGTAGTAGGAAAGATAGAAGCCTTTCTTCATTGTGTAGTTGTATAAGGTTTGAGGATTTCTTTTTTTTTTTTTTCAATATACACGTCATCCCTTGGTATCCATGGAGGATTGGTTCCAGGACCCCCGTAGATACCAAAATTCATGGATGCTGAAGTCCCTTATATAAAATGGTGTAGTATTTGCATATAACCTACACATATCCTCCTGTTCACTTTAAATTAGCTCTAGTTTACTTATGATACTTAATACAATGTAAATGCTAGGTAAATAGTTGCCAGGGTGTGGCAAATTCAAGTTTTGCTTTTTGGAACTCTCTAAAAAAGTTTTTTTTGGAATATTTTTGATCTTTAGTTGGTTGAATCCAAAGATGCAGAACCTATGGATAAGAAGGGCTGATGATACTATTTTTCCAACAAAAAAAGTAATAAAGATAAAATTTTAAAATGAATGAACAAGAGTATTTCCTTGCTATCCTTAAAAAGTGTTCCATTAATAAGCCTAATTCTCTACTGCCCCCCACATCAGGAGGGAGGTTGGTTCCACTTCTTCTGAAGGTGGACAAGGCTTTTGTCATCCTTTGTTTGTTTGAGAGTCTTGATCTCCATGTTCTGGGCTCCAAATATGAATCTCAACATTTTCTTTACCATCTCTCCTAGAATATTCTAAAAGGAACTAAAGCAAATAAAATACTCAGTGGCTTCCTTACTATGCCAGAATCCCAAACTATTGAGTTTATCAAGCCCAGACGAGCAGCCTCCACAGTGGGTACAGTGTCATCCACCAGCCCTCAAGGAAAAAGTATTAGAATTTCAACCTATATATTTTTACCTCACTCTTTGTTAATTTCAATTTTCAACTTTTATTTTTTAATTATATATTATGCAATCATTTATATTCATATATGTGTATATATACATGTCTAAGTCATTAGTAAATACATATATAAAAAAGAAATATTTAAGTAAATGTTCATTATTTCACTTTATTCTGCTACCCATACACAGGTACTTTGGACTTTGTAAAAGTTCTTCAGTCTACAAATATTCTTGCATCTAAGATTTAAGGAGTTTTTATTACAGAATGGGGAGGAATGGTTCTCACAGAGCTGATATTTACACAGGAGTTGTTTACTTCTGGATTGAAATGAAGAATCTATTATACAAGCCAATTGTTCTATTCCTGTAACCATTTTGCATTTAGATGTACTCTATTTAGAGTGCACTGTACATGATTTAAGTCTTTTAGGTTTAGATGGGCCCTGGACTGTATCTGATAAAGAAAGACAAGTAAAACCACCTTTTTAAAAGAGAGTAAGTTAAACTTCTGGATGTGTTATGTGAACAGAAATCGTTGTGGCTTTCTTTCCATGAAACATGGAACCCTGATTGGCTCAAAAAAGTGTATATGTGGAGACCTTTCCCTGCCTTCTCCAAACACACCACACACACACACACACACACACACACACACACACACACACAACCCCCCTTGTTTTCAGGTTCAAGGTCACAGTCCAGGCTATTTTTCAGCTTAGAGAATGGTAACAGTGGAGGGTAAATTCCTTTTTATTGTTGGGGCATGCCATATACTCCTGATATTCGTCCTCTCTTAACTTGCTAGGAGAGAGCCCTGGTTTTAAGTAAGAAAGCAATGAGATTCTTACCAGTATGTTCTGACAAGAGACTCAGTTAGTATTAGATTTTTCAGTGACTGATGATTTACATCCGCTTCAAAATAGCCTAAGGCCATGAACCTCTTTCACAAAGCATACCTGAGGGCTTGCAGTAGGCGGGGGTTTGCCATCATTACTGATCTTCCTATAATTCTAAATAGAAATTATACTTTATATCCTATTTTCAAGCCACTCTGCTCAATAAAAAAGTTTCCCCATAAATGATTTGGAACTATCTATGGACATTATAAGAGAGGATTAGAAAAATCGGAACCAGTGACCTTCTGGGTAAAGTGTACAAACAGACTCAGTTTACTTTTTATCTGGACATTGAGGGTATGCGTGTGTGCGTGTGTGTTGTATGTGTGTTTTTCTTCACAGATGGTTTGTTATAATTAGATGATATAAAGCAAACATACAACAGATTTTCCTTAAATTCAGGAGCTGATTTCCAGTCTTTCATAGCAGTATTCAAAATAAGTAGTCATGGGCATATTTAAATTTTACTTGTTTTATTCTTTCTTACTGTCTGTCAGCTATATATGCAACTGTTCTCCATTTCTTATTTTCTCAGTACTTTGGTATTATCTCCTCTATGTCCCTCTTGGTTCTTTTTTTCTTCTGGTGTGTAATTAAATTTCATGAAATAAATATGGATTCATCCTGCTGAATGTTAATATGTTGAACTCTGCTATTAACTCTGGCCATTTGGGGAATGTTGTAAAAGTCTTTTAGAATTTTCCCAGAACTAATAGGATTCTGAAAAGAAAAATCTATCAATTTACTTCCCAAGTCTGTTCGTGGTCCGTCTCTTGATGAAAGAAAGTGACCTTTTCTTGATGAACTTGACATTGATTAGACCCAGAGTTGAGGGGTCTGCCCAGAAACTCAGGGGCCACATGACAAGTAGATGTGAAGCCAGAATCTGCTTTTCATTTTCAGAATCCATTGCAGTGTTTTTATTCTGCAAGGTTCAACTTCACCTTCTTGTCCTCTCCTGTCACTTAGGAAGGGAACTACCTCAACACCTGTGAGACTTGTGGCACTAGAAAGCACTGTGCTTTTGAAACAGCCACGTAATTTACATAATTTCCTTTCCCACTTAGGAAGTTTTCTCTTCCCTCTCAGTGAAATTTGCATCGCAATCTCTCTTCATGTAAGAGCCTCCAAAAACCCTTAAGTCACAGTATTTTTGAAAACATGAAAGTTATGATTTGACTTTCCCATTGCCTGTTTATCCATTGGATTAGTGATTTTCATTAACCTCGGGAATTTAAGGAGGCAAAGCTCCTGACTGAGAATAGATCTTTATCGTGGAATCAAATTATCAGCTGAAACTTTAATTAGGATTTGCACTGCTGATCAAAGGAATAGCCAAGGGATTATGTGGCAAAAAAAGGAAACTCAAAAGCTACCCAGTGCCAATGGATGGATTTTCTCCATGATGCTTTTATACGTACTAAAGCAAATTTTGGGGTTTATGGTCCACTAATAAATTAGAAATCTGGATCTGTTATTTTTAAGTGAGCCAACTAATTTATTATTTCAGAATCAATATGAAGAGAAGTGTGAAAGTTACTCAAATAAAATAAATCCTATGAGATCTGTAAACTTAGGTAGTTTCATCTGATAACACCATCTTTTCCTTTATTTCAGCCTATGAAATTATTCATTACACACGGGGCTTACAAAGGATGAGACAGCCAGGAGAAGGTAGTCTGTGTAAGATTCTGCATAGACCAGGTCCCAAAGAAGGGGCAAGGCTCTGTGTCAGATTTTCTAGGGATGAACACAAAGGAATAAAAGTCTGAAGTTAGGTCAGAGATACCAGCTTTGGGTCTAAAATCCACTGTGCCTGTCTGTGCATCTTTGGCTAGCCTCATTATCCTCTCACCAACAGTGAGTTTGGAATTGTCCCATAATCTCCAGCCGGGTGATCCCTCTGGGACTCATTTCGTTTATTCAACTGATCTTGATCACCTTTATGTGCCAGTCACCTGGAGGAATTCTAGAGAAACAACAGTGAAAAACATATCTTCCCTTCTTTTAAAGAGCTTACAGTTCACTGAGTAGATAAAATTTAAACATTTTTAATAAAATATGGCAAGCGCTGTGTTAGAGGTGAATGTGACAGAGGAAGACACAGGAATACAAAGCCTACCCAACCCAGTTGCAGGGGAGGGTCAGGGAAGACTTTCAGGGACTTTAAAATGCTTTCCTGGAGCATCGAGGATGTGACTAAACTCTGTGAGGGGGAAGTAAGCTGTGAGGTAAGAAAGGCTGGCAGAGACCAGATTAGGAAAGCCCTTACATTACACACTAAAGAGGTCAGACTTCATCACAGAGCAACAGGGACCACGTGGAAGGTTGAAAGCACAGGAATGACATGACCAGATGGGCAGATTAGAAATCACTTCGGGTTCCCTGTGGCTCAGTGTGGGGATGAGCAAGGCTGAAGGCAGTTTTCTAGTCTAGAGGTATCAAGTCTGAGACTTGGGAGTAGCAGAAGGGATGGGACAGTTTCAGGAGCTACTGGGGAGGAGAACCCTAAGATGAATCGATTGATCGGATGAGGGCAGGGGAAAATCAGTGAGATGTAAAGTAAAGAACAACACTCAGGTTGCTTGCCTGGGCAAATAGGTAAATGGTGCTGCATTTTCCTGAAGTAGAGATTACATGAAAAGTGAGTTTTATGAAGGAAGTATATGGTAAGTTCAACTTGGTACACATTTAGTGTGAAGTGTCTGCAGACATCCAAGCAGAGCTGTCCATCATGCAGTGGTTCCAGGAGTCTGGAACTCAGACACGTCTGACCTATGGCATTTGGGGGTTATCATCATAGAGATGGTGAATGAAGTCATGCAGATTGAGAAGAAAGATAGAAGACAACCTGAAGGATGTGCAGAGAAAGAGAAGTCTGTCTCAGGAAAATGAGCTGCATCTTCCTCCACTCTCCTTCCCCATGTGCCCTTGATGTTTGATTTGTCTTCTGTCCTGGTTGTTGCTTCCCATTCCAGTTCCCTGCTTGGATGGTTGCCCTGCTCTAAACCCTAAGATCACTTTATTGGTGCCCAGAAAGTCAGTAAGCCCTTACTTAACAAGCCCTGTTTAGAGAAGACTGGGCACTCTTCCTTTATCACCGGCCAATGGCTGGAGTCCTACAACCCAACCATTTTCTCTTGAGATGAAGCTACTTTCAGGTTCTTACCAAAAACTCCCACTGTTCAGCTCCTTTCACATGCCACATCAGACTCATTGATTATGAATACCATTCCAGATTAAACTCAAGACCCTCATGCTTCCTTGGTCTGCTGGCCACCTCCTTTTGGTATTAAGCATATTTGAATTTGGGCGTTAGACAAACCTCAGTTTAAAATTTAACTTTACTACTTAATAACTTTGTGACCTTTAGCAAGTTACCCTTTCTGACTTAATTTTCTATAGCTGTAAAATGGATTGATAATTCCTACCTGCCAAGGTTATTTTGAGGACTTAATGAGAATATACATGTATAAAGTTTCTGCTACTTCTCTATAAACCAATACCTTTAACTTTTTTCTATATTTCCCCCAGCTTGATTGTAGGCAATGTGGGAACAGCATGATACAGTGGAAATAACACATGCATGTAGTAAAGGCTTAAGTGTTTATATTTTCAGAGTCCTAAAATGGGTTTCAAACTACCTTACTTCTGTGTGAGTGATTTTGTGTGCCAGTTCTCTTTCTGAGCTTCAGTTTTCTCATTTGTAAAATGAGACTAATACCTGTGTTATTTACTTCACAGTTGTCATGAACCTCAAAGATAATGCATGTTACCGCACTTTGAAAACTAGAAAGTTCTTTAAAAATATAAAGTATTAAGCACTATGCTTTATTTATAGGAGATATTAAAAAGTTTTGTTTTTTATATTGGTATACAAACATTTTAGACATTCCAAACTTGTGACCAAAAAATATTAATTTATTGCTATTTAAATATTTGAATTGCCTGCAAAAATCTCACTTGCAAAAAGACACAAGATTACAATTTTTTATTGCTATGGGTCTTAGTCTGCAAACATTTATTGAGCAGTTACTCAGTGAAAGATACTGTGTTTGGTCCTAAGAATCTGGAGGAAAAAATATCTAATACCTGACTTTCAGAAGTTTGCATCCCAGAGAGAAAAGTCAGATAATTACTATACAGACTGATAAGGTTTGAAGATTTAGTTGATGTACCTAGTGGAGGCTGAGGGGATCAGGGAAATTTCTTAAAGGAAGTGATAGCACGTGGGATTTTGAAGGATGACTAGGAAGAGTTAGTTAGGTGACCATTTATGAGTAGAATGGAGGTTCTTGAGGGTGTTCCAGGCAGAAAGGAGCTGCAATATAAAGACAAAAGTATTGACCCATTGGCGAAATCACCAAGGTTTTAACACAATTGGTTTGCATTTGTTCGGGGATGGAGAATGGTGAGAGAGAAGGAGGAAGAAGCAAGAATAAGTCCAGAGATTAAGCCATAGATGGAAATCACGGCATGGAAAGATACTAAGTACTAGGTTCCACGTGATGAAAATAAAATTGTATATCCTTTGGAGTAGAGCATCACTGAGGGCAGGCAGAGTAGTAGCGGAGGGGAGATTATTGCAATGACTCAGGTGAGACTTAATGAGGCCCTAATCTAAAGTAATGATGGTGGGAAAGGAGAGACTCTACGGAGTTCAGCTGTATTAGAGGAGAGGACTTGATCACTGAGGGGACATGGCAAGTGAAGGGGAAGAAAAACTTAAGAATATATTCTAATTTTCTGACTCATACAAGAGAAGGAGGGTGTTAGGCTATTCAAAAAGCTAGAGGAGGGAAAGAGAAAGCAATTGCTGGGCAGGAGAAGAGGTGAAGGGAAGAGCATGGAATGTCTTTAGTTTCACACATGGAAAATGGGTAGGTAGCCAAGCCCAGAAGACAATCTTTTATCGTTACTAGGAAACTCCAAGCATAGACTGTACACCTTTCCCCTTGATACACTGTCGTCACTTCTCTTCCTCGTCTCCCAATTCATAACCACTTCTTTGATTAGCTGTAGAGAATCTAAAATTCCTCTTCAGTGTACTTGACTCAAATCCAGAAAAATTCCCTGAAAATATATTGATTCAAGTCAATTGTTTGATATCTTTAAACTCTGGAAAAGGGAAGAGACCTGAGACTCTTAAAAGAAACTGAATGACAACTCTTAACCATAAAATAATCCTCTGAACAAGCTACTTATCCTAAACTTATCAGGAATGTCTCCCTTCTTTTATGACTTTTCAGGTATCAGTCATGAAACATTGTTTAATTCTTTCACACCCCTGTTGTTGTTATTGTTTAGAGGTTTTAACATTGTCAGCCAAGGCTTCTTAAAACTCTCCTAATCTGAAATCATTGAAGAAGGAAAAAAAGGTAGTAATAATGGTACTAATAATGCACATTGTATATCATTTACTGTGTGCCAGGTTCAAGAGCTTTAAATACACAAACGCACTTAATGATCACATTCTGTGACAAAGATTATTGATCCTATCTCTATTTTAATATAAAGAAACTAAGGCATGGGGAAGTTACATGCATTTCACAAAATACAGAGAGTAAATAGAAGAGCAAGGATTCAAACCCAGGCAGTCTGGGACCAGAGGGCATGTACTTAATCATCCCACTATGAAAGGTGTGGATAATAGGACAAGGGACTTTGTGACATTTGTTACAGCTCGCACTCTTGCCTGTCATAGGGTCAGTATACAATATCATGTACGTACATCATTTATCATGTCATATCTGTGATATATTAATATATTAATAATGGGTATAGAAAGGCCATAAAGGCAAAATTCTCCTTAACCAGGGATATAAAGAATAAAATCACCTCACACAGCCAGGGTTCAGATCCCAGCTTGGCTTAGGACCCTGACTGACTTAGGTTTGAATTGAATGACTTTGGACCAATTAATCTCTCTGAGACTCATTCACTAATCTGTACAATAAATATACCATAATCTTCCCTACAAGGATATGGTTCAGATTCAAGGAGGAGACCATACCTGAAGTGCTCTGCCCCCTTTTATGCTGTGCCTGCTATGTGTGCTACTAATAGCACTTCGCATATATGAACTCATTTAGTCCTCCCAACAAGTTTATGATGTAGGCACTATTCTATCATCATCCCATTTTACAGCTGAAGACACTGAGGCACAAGGAGATTAAATAACTTGTCCAAAGTCATGTGTGTCTATAACAGGGAGCTCAGGCTGGTCAGGCTTTCAAGTCCCTGCTCTCAATGGCCATGCTAGGCTGCCTCTCTAAGCACAGCACAGGCGTATTAAGTTGGCGTTGTGCTCTTTGTGTGCAAAATGATTTCATTTCCCTTTCCTGATATGTCTGGGAATTGCCCCTGTAACTACAGATAAGGTAGTTTAATAAGAAAAAAAATCAGTAAAATGGAAGAGTAAAAGATTTTAGAGGGCAGCTGTGAAGGGAAGGCTCTCCCCTCCTCCACGATTGAGTGGAAGTCACCCCTCTCCGAGCAACTGCACAGGTCATCTGTAAGATGGAACTAGATGTGACCTGATTACTACTGATCTTAAGCAGTTATTATTTCAAAGAGCCGTTAACCCAAAGTAAACCTGCTTCTGCCTGTACCCATATGGTAGTGTCTAGCTAATGTGATAAAACTCTCCATAAGGAAAAAACTCACACTTGTTTTTTTTGTTTTGTTTTGTTTTTTCAGTACCAGATTGGATAGCACATTGAGGTAAAGTCTGACCATGTGATCTTGGCCTGTTGTTTACTTCTGTTTATCCACTGTCCAGGGCTGCTGTGTGATGTAGAGATAACGTTCTTAAAACCCGAAAGCCAGGTCTGTCTCTAAATTAGCACTCAGGAAATGGTGGCTATTATCATTGTTATTTCAAGAAGCTGCTAAACTTTCTTAGAAAAATCTAATCCCTGAGACTTCTTTCCATGTCTATATTTATCATTGATCTTTCTATTTTAAAGCCAAAGATCATATTCCGTGTTGAAGTCTAACAAATTCTAATCTCTCAGAAGGTTCAAACAGTATTATCATTCACTATGAATTTGAGCAGTCCTTTCTACTTTGCTGACATTTGAGGTTGAATTAATTCCGTTACAGCTGCACATCTCTCCTCTCACAGCAGTTATCTACGCAGTTAAAAATCATGGACCCCACAAATCAGGTCAATGAAAAATTCTAATTGTGCTCAGCTGTCTTCCTTGCGTACCTTCCTTTATAATGCAGCAACTCCAGATGTGATTCCAGCCGCTGTCTCAAAACTGCTGCGTAACCCTAGCTGCTCTGTAACCATTCAAATGGTTAAAGGGTAAAGCTTCCCAGAATGTCCTTTGTCTCTAAAACTAAGTTGTTGAAGAGCCTTCCTAAGTAAAAGCCCACGGTGCATTATGTACGAGGTATTTTAGGCAAATAAAATGTTTAAATCCACAGACTGAAAATGATCTTCACACATAAAATGAAATCTGATCAGTTTACAGCCCGACATGAACAGAACTCCCAAATTAGGCACTTCCAAATTCAGCACAGCAAACATGGCCAGCCACCAAAGGAACTGGAGAAATCAAAGCCCCTCTAAATCTTCGTTCCATGACATATAAAAGATTCAGTAGAGTAGAGGTCAAAGAATATGAGGGGGAGAAAGGTATAAAAGAAAAGAAAGATAGCTGATTTTTTTTTTAGTAGGAAGGGATAGAACCTAATTATTCTTTTATGCAGGAAATCCCTTTGGCTGTACACATGAATAAGAGCACTCAAGGCAGCAACATTTTTCTTATAATTAGAAGAAATTATGATGTCTCTCTTGAAAGGCAGAATTTTCCTTATCATGAAAAACAGTGTTCTTTATCATCCTTACTTTTTATTAGCGCCTTCAAAATGAGGTTTTCTTGAGCCTCTTGAAATAAATCCATTCCACTTTGAACTGCCGGAACTCACTATTAAAATGTGGCCTGATTCATCCTGAGAAATGGCCGTAAGCCCACTTGCCTGAGATAATAATGACTGCAAGGTGAATTATAAAGAACACTGGATTCCTTTATCCTACAACCTGAACTGTCCTGAGTTGGAAAATATATCGATCACCCCCTTTTAATAGGAGTGTCTCATCTTCACTTTCACTTATTTTTTCAACCAGTATTTATTCAGGGACCCTGTGAGCAAGGCAGTAGACAAGGGGCCGAATTTGTTGTGACTGCTGTGGAAATGAACCTGAACAAAACGCTGCATGTAAAAGATGATCATCATCAAAGAGAGGAGGGAGCTTTTTTTTTTTTTTTCCTGATAGAAGGTGAAAGCATTTGGAAGGGAACAGTAATCTTTAATTTCATGTCAACTCTCCACGGGGAATAGACTGACCAACTCCAAGTTGTTATTGGCAACTGATGAAAATATTGACACCAGGGATGCAGAATCGCAGTGCAGTACCTGCTCTGCTCACCTGCTCTGGCTGAGTTTTGAGAGAAGAGCCTTCTCCTAGGGTACTTCCCACAGAATCTGACTCAGAGGTTTGTCTTTTAGTCCTTGGGGCTATCTCGCTACCTCACGTCTGTGCTTAACGTGTGCACATCTTTCCAGGGTCATTTTTGCCCACTCGTCCTCCTTGTATTATTGCCCTTATTATTTTTCTTTTACTTTTTTCATAATTCTCTCCCACTGTTTCTCACAAGCCTGAAGTATCTTTAGAAGGTTTTGAAAGAGGAAGAGGGGAGGAAATTAAAAACCCTTCCAATAGATGTACCTCTGTGAGTTCCCATAAAAGACTGTGTTCCCCCCCAGCATCTTAATATGAACGTTGTACTGTAATTGCCCTGAATGATCAGCCTGCTTCCTTCTGTTAGATGGCCTCTTCCCTCCAGGAACTTACTGTATTCCATGTATTCCTATACCGTTAACCATCTAATCACCATAGTAGGTCCTTGGTAAGTCATTTAAAGATGTCTTCTTGGTCCTACTTTTTATCTTCCACAAAGACTATATGTAATTTATTTAAATTCAGATCTTTATAGAGCCTGAGCCATGTGTAAGACTCTGTGTCACATGCTTCAGAAAAAACAAAAATGAACAAACCAGTGTCTTTTGAAAGGTCTAAAGGGAAAGATAAAGTGAGTGTAGACTAACTAATAAAGACAAAAGTTTTGGCTTGGAGGGGTGGGAGTAAGAGAGTTAGAACATACCTATCAGTAGACATAAGAATATTATGAGTTATTTCTCATTTCCCTGTGTCTCTAATTATAGACAGATATGTAAAGGACAACCTTGACAGTCAACACCAGAGAGAACAAATGTCTACCATGACTGCACCACGGTCCCATACACGTGAGCTGTAAATGTGTAATGAGAGGTTTTTAGAGCTCAGAGAGAGGGACAGGGCATATTCGGCTAAGATGGCAGGAGTGGCTTCCTCAGGGAGGTATTATTTTAAATGGGCCTGCAAGGGTGGTTAGAATGTCATCAAGAAAATATAGGAGCATAATAATGCAATATGAAAAAAACACAAAAATCAACTAGAACCACCAAAGTATAGAGAGGAATGGGGGGAAGGGCTTGGTGCTCTGAGTTGTTAGTTTGGCCAGGAGATTGGAGTGGAAGATTCATAGAACACCATCAAAGCTAGAGTCCCAGAGGTTGCACCACCATTGACCCTCAAGAGTTAATACTTCTTCCTAGATTTTCTGTGGAAGTACCTGTATGATACCAGCTGGTGGTTAAAGCCTCAGATGGGTCCCTTTATAGAGAAGGAGTTTGAGTCAGTTGTCTCCTGTGTCTTGCATTCTTCATAAATTTAGAAGTTTAGATTATATACCAAGTGCTCAATAGTTATTCATTGGCTGACTATTGAGCCTTATAAAATATCCTCAACATTAGCTACAAACTAGAAATATGTAAAAATACATAGCCTTCTCTGATATTTGCACATTAGCCCTCAGAAATGGAGCTTTCTAACTGCTAGCTACCATACCAGAAAGGAGCCTGATCAAAGTAAATTAAGTTCTTTGATCCAATTCTAATGTGTGTATGTTGGGGAGCGGGGGCAGTTTCCCCACACCAACAAGCAATTTTTGGACACTGGCAGAGTGTCCAAGAATTCAACTCAATTCTGATACTGTCTACCTGGAAATAGCATCAGATTCCACAGGTTGAGGGCTCATTCCTAAGACTGACACCTCTCCCCCAAACTCCCCTTCAGATGCCAGTCGAAAGCTCAAGTTTTAACTATGCTTCTGACTGACTAGCTATAAATCAGAAGTTTACTATGACCCCCTCCTCAGATTAGATTAATTTGCTAAAGCAGCTTATAGAACTCAGAAACATTTTACTTACTAGATCACCCATTTGTTGCAAAAGGATATAACTCAGGAATAGCCTGATGGAAGAGATGCGTGGGGCAAGGCATGGGGAAAAGGTACAGAGCTTCCATGCCCTCTGGGAGCACGCCATTCTCCCCATATCTCCTTGTGTTTATCAACCCGGAAGCTCTCTGAACAGTATCCTTTTGAGTTGTTACGGAGTCTTTGTTACATAGGCGAAGCTGATTTAATCATCGACTGTTGGTAATTGATTCAACCTCTAGTCCCTCTCCCCTCCTTAGAGGTCAGAGGGTAGGACCGAAACCATCACATGGTTGACCCCATTGGCAACCAGTCCCCAACTACTTTGGAAAGTAGGTGCTTTCCAAAAGTCATTTCATTAACATAACAAACATAACATTTCTCACTCTCAACACTTAGAAAATCCCAAGAGTTTGGGGAGCTGTGTGCAAGAAACAGGACAAAGATCATATGTTATTATAAATCATGATATCACAAAAGTGTATGCAAATAGTTTTGGGAAAAGTTTAATATTTTTTCACAAATGGCTTTTTGTGTGAGATGGCTAGAAAGGTGTTACTTTACTGTATGTATTTTAAGAATACATAGTATATTATCCCAGCAATTAACTACTTGTACTCTGTTATTATGTATGCGTTTATTCAAAACATGCATAATGCCAAATATGGGTCAGGCTCTAAACAAGGTTAAGGTGATTTCAAAAATAACTTAGATAGGATTCCTGCTCATAAAGTTTCCCAGTTTAGGATTTAAAAAAAAAAAACAGAAGGTGTGCTACTAAAGAGACATCAAGTCTTCCCACAAACACTGCCACTAATAGCACTGAGCTAGGTAGTCCGTTATTTTTAACAATTAAAGGGTGAGAGATCAAATTTTCTTTTTGACAGATTACATATTTAGCCATTTAGTATTAAAACATTATTGATTTTGTAATAAGAAAAACAGCAGTATTTTAAAATTATAATGTAATCATTGGACCTAAAGGATAAAAATAAACAATTTGGTTAAAATATCTAAAGAAATGTTTTAATAAAACAATCAGTGGAAGTAGGTGGAGAGGCAAATGCTTTTAAAAAAACAGCCCCTTCTCTCTCAATAAGTATCATAATTGAACACACATGTATTATTGTTAAATAATAGAACAATTAAGAAAAAAAGACTAATTTATGTTGTGTTTATTTAATAACAATTTGAAATAAATTCAGCCTATAGTTGGTCTGGTAATTTACTTTCAGAACTAGGTCAGAGGATTTAAAGATCACTCTGGTTGACCGTATCCCCATGGCTGCCAAGAATGAAAATACCTTTAGAATCTCTAAATGCCACTCCATGGATTCTCTTCCCACTTTTAGTGGTCTGAGTTCGTTACGTAGCCCTATGTGTAAACCACACAGGTGCCTAGTTTTTTTATATTTTTATTTTTTTCAAAATGCCTATCAAGTCTGAGACAGAATGAATGGTATTTAACCCACAGGGTAAATTTTTCTGTCATAATTTCAGCGCAGGTGAGAAGAGTATTTGCCAAGGCCATTGTTTCCTGATTATTGTTTCACATCCACAACTTAGGGGTTTCAACCGAGGATCTTTACAGTTCACCCTTTTGGGCAAATGGCTGGATCACAAGGAGTTAACAAAATTTAAGACTTGAAAGGAAAATGTTCCTAGCTAAAAAGGCTTACAGCAAAATAATGAGTGCAGGGTTGAAGCCGCTCTTTCTTGCTTTCGTGCTAGAGCTGCATTATTCACAGCTGCCAATCAGCTAATCTGAAAAGAATTTGTTCTTTACTGCATGTCTCCTTTATTGCTCCCACCCCACTGGTCTGGTGTACATTGCCCCCAGCCGGGAGGGTTTAGAAATAGCTCCTAACCAGACAACAAATGCTGGCCTGTGAATCGAAGGGCAGCGGACACTGTGGAGAGAAAGGGCTTTTGCTCAACCTCATTTCCTTTTCACATTTAGCCTTTGCTGCTGCAGTCCTGAAAAGCTTGGGCCACTGCAAAGGCAGAAATTGCCTGTCAATTTCTGAAAAATTCATTACTGAGCTCTTACTGAAGATTTGGGGTGTAGAACTGGTTGCAGCTTCCTGAGATACTGGCGCTAAAAGAAAAAAAAAAAAACTTTTTAAGTCCATAGGAAATAAACTGTAACGAATGCTGTGGCCACTGCCTAACCTGACACCATTACGTACGAAGTGAGGGAATTAAACATCATGATTTACCGTTGAAAACAAAGAACCTACAGATGAAAGCAAGATCCGTGGTCTGCAATTACCCCTACATTGACATTGGGAGCATCCTTACAAATGCTTTCCATGATTGTTATGCCAAGTGTGTTTTTGCCAGTGTGCACGAGCAATGTTGGTAGACATATAAAAATAGATGTGAGTATAAATAATTGCAGATGTAGCTTTTAACCAGCAAGGAGTAGTATCTTGGCAGATTTGATTAATGCCCCAGGGTACTTTTTTCCTCTTGGTATATTCACGAAACACCAGTTAAGAATGTTGGAATTTATGTAGGTCTACTGGGGAATAATTATCACTCAATGCATTAGCAGTGAAAAATCAGAGATTGTTGCCAGCTTTCCTCACTTCCAAAGCAAAGCTACATCCGCTCAGATTGAGTCAAATGGTCTCTGTCAGTTTCTTGCACTGATCCACCAAGTGGCCGTGCAGGAGGGACACTGGCTTCTGTTTCAGATATTTCCATTCTGAGGAAAACACAGCTCTGAGAGGCTGTGTTTTTAAACCATTTTCAACCAGAAAGTGCTGCCTGCTCCAGACGGACACATACCCAGGAGATGTCTAGCTGGCAGGCTCTCAGGTGGGTGAAGGAGGTGTGGATTGGGCCCGAGCTGGTTTTGTTTTGCTGTCATTGCTAGTTTTGAACTGAAGTGCCCAGACCCGATTAGATTCCTGGGGCAGGCTGGGGTGTTGGCACCCCAGTATAGTTAACTCAGATGCATTGCTTATTCTATCTCTAATCCCACACCTGCCCAGTTAGACACCGGAGCTTCTTTGCCAGCCCCAGTATCACTATCAGCTCCTGAGGACAGGCCCGGTGCCCTATCTCTCAGCAGAGCCCTCAGAGCTGCCACCCCAACTCCCCTTTCACTGCTTCCCTCCCACATTCATCCAGCCCCTCCTCCCTTACCACAGACCCACTGCTGCCTGCTTCTCCACTGATCCCATTACTCCATATTACTCCAGCCTTCTAGGGAGTAGTGAGAGCACAAATCCGTCAGGGCGTCAGTGGCATTACAGACCAGAGACCATCTTGCAAAGAATCAGGTGCAACTCAGTTTCAAGGCATGTAGCCCCAAGGAATGGGGCAGGAGTCTGCATGGGGGCAGCATCCAGTTGTCCTAAAAAAAAAACCAAAAAATTGAATTATTTAACAGACCAAATGGCCCCCAAAAGAGTTAATGTAATTTTATTCTGGGGTCAGAGACAGTTCATTTGTTAAGATACATCACTGAAAATCAACGAACGCATTATTTTATGCTCCTGAAATAATGTGCCTCCCCCATGAGCAGATAGAATGCCATTTAAATGTGGTTTTGTTAGACATGAATCACATCCACATGACTAAAGTTCATATGCACACGTGTGTGTCTAGAAACACTCTACCTAGAGAGGCAAGAGTGAGAGGACAAGGGGTGGGGGAGGGCTGGAGAGCGCAGGCGCGAGCCTGGTACAGAAAGGGGAAAAAAAACATCCAAAGGACTCACTGCAGTGCAGTTTTACATACAGGCCTGTAGGAGCAACCGGAATGTTATTAGACCATAAAAGCACATCAGGCTGATTTATGGTTTCTGATCAAGGTTTCTGTGAAAATTACTCTGCATCACCGGCTCAAGGTGACTGCTACCATTAACGTGTGGAAAATAAATGAGATGGGGAGGCTGATAGCTGAGGGAGGAGAGGAAGCACGAGGCAGTTTATACAGCACAGGCTCCCCGTCTTGTTTTACAGTGCAGAGAAGCCTGTCATCAAAATGATTGCTGTGGGGCAGGAAAGGCAATTCTGGGTAATTAGATCTTATGGCATGTAGCCGGCACTTTCTTATAGCGAATGGATCGGGATGGGAGGACGAATGCCTGTTTTCTGCATACTGTCGTTGCTTTTCTCTGCTAAGAGTCAGACACTAGAGCTTAAATTTAGGAGGAAAAACGTTGTAATGCTGTTTTCCTGGCTTCACTGGATTCGAACAGTATTCATTCCCACTCTATATGTTTCTTGATTCTATTTGTTTCTAATAGCACTCATCTCTCCCCAATAATCTTCCAAATTTGAGACTTTCCAAGAGAACTGATGTCTGGAAATATTTTATACATCATCTGTTTGCAACAAACGAGTTCCAGTGGCCTTTCTGTCCCTGCCCTGTTTATAATTTATCACCAAAGCATTTCGTAGATGGACTGCCCTGCTGCTTGTTTCAATATGAACAAATACCATATATCCCAAGATCTTCATATAAGGTAGCTGCTGCAAAAGGGATCAAAGCTGTTTGCCTGAAGAACACCCTGCACTTCTTCTTCTTTCCTTTGTTCTTTTGGTCCTTGTGAACTCTGCTTGAGCACTTGCTTCTAGTGGGTATCTTCGTATTGACTTGAGTTGGGAATGAGACTATTCCGGGATTTCAACTATCTCTATACGCAGGTAGAGAACCCCGACTTTTGGAATGCTAGAGAGGAAAATCTTTTAATCTGTTCAGTTCCGAATCTTTTTCACTGCTTCCTTTCTTGAGCTCTTAAGACTTGCCCTCTGGTACTTCTGTCTAGCGTCCGACATCTGGAACACGCCACTGTCTGCTCTCACACCTGGCTTCTGCTGTGCTGATGGCCATTAGGAGACATGGCCCTCAAGGCAGCCCGCAGGCCAAGAGAACACTCAGCCTGTTTAGCCAAGAAAGAACCGAGACCTGTGTTTTCCCTCACCCTACGTTTTTAAGTACATTTTTCACGTTAGTGACACATCTCACTTTAAATGCCTATCTTTGTGTTGTAGCAGGGCTGGATTGAGACTTTAATCCCTGTGTATACACACACACACACACACCCCCAAAAAACTATCTGAGACAAACATTTAGCATTGATGCTTTTTACCCATTTTGTTAAGGATTCTGTTTCAAAAGCACAGTCACCGCCTTAGCTCCAAAATACAGGGTACCACAAAGGTTTAATTGAAACAAGGGATTCTAATATCCATACAGCATTTTAAATTCTTCAAAAAAACTTTCACTCACACCATGTCTTTTGATCGTTACAACAGAGGCAAGAGACCACTAAGATTGTCATTACGATTTCCATCTTACAGATGGAAATGCCAGCACAGAGAAGCTACTTGTTTTGCCTGAGATCATTTCATGCACAGTAGTGGAATCACCTCTCATTCTTATTACCTTTATCTAGGTAATCTACTATAGTTTAAAAGTATATACATATATATATATATATATATTGTCCTGGGAGAAAGCAGACTGCTGTTCTTAGAAGTAGTGACTTCGCTATGAATGAGAGAGGCGAGACACCAGGCAAGGCTCCTAACTTCCTCAGTTTCCATGCTTGGCTCAACTTTATGTGGACCAGAGATTTTCTAAAGTACCTTCTAGAACTCTCTTTTTCCATTCTCAAAATCTTTCTCCAGAGTCACACTATTTAGGGATGAATAACCAGTCACTGTCAACATCTTGGGGAAAAAAAGGGACTACATTCCCAGTTACGACCTTCCTTATCTCCCCCTGTATCCCCCCCGCCCTGCCGCGCCCCTTCACCCAGCCATTCTGTTTGAAAGAGAAAATTTTAAGATGAGAGAGAGGAGCCAGCAATTCTCAGGAGTATACGAGTATCCTAAAATGCCTGTTTCATTTTAAGATTAAAGTTTAGCTCTAAAAATAATTACTGAACTCCATACAGAGGTGAGGGCACATCTGAGGTTCCAGAAGGATGCGTGCCAAAGTAGACGTCATCTGAGATGTTGCCAGATTGCTCTTGCTTGATGACAATGGCACAAACTGAATGGATCTAATATATCTCCCCTCATATGGGGCCATCCCCCATTATGCAGTTTCATTTAATTTGGCTGAAGCTACCTTTTATAGCAAAAGATTCTACAATTTGCTGGTTTCTTTGGTTTCACAAGGATTATTTAGTTGACCTTCAGAGAGGTCCATTTGTAAACTCAAGGATAATGGCAGGGTATTTGGAATTCAGCCACCTATGAGTATATGGGAATGTTAGGAGGGAAAAGCCGCCATCCTGCTTTAGAAAACAAATATCTTGCTTGAAAGATGGAAAGTCAATTGATCACAGAACTTCCCTCTTCTGAAAATATCTCTGTCAGAAAGCTGTCCCTGTGATGACCGTAATAGAGTTGACTGGATTTCTCTGGCTTGTTTCGGCTGCAAAACTTGATTGGTGTTTCAGTAACTGCACTAGGCTTGGAGGATGCTTTTGAGCTGCAGATGTGGTAAAAATCCCTTTCTGAATTCTGTCTTCCCTAAAGCCCAACTCCCTTTTCCACTTACTTCCTCCTAGAAGATGAAATATTTAAGGAGCCAAAGGAAACTGGAAGCAGTGGATTGAGAAAAAGGACCATAACTTTCAGTCACACAGAAAATATCTGGGAAGACCTCAGGTTGTGACCACGCTGACGAACAGTCACAAAAAGATGGCAGAAAAAATAACAGGGCCACACCAGTGTCTGAGCCTGGTAACCAGCCATTCTGAAGTCAGCCAGTTACCGTCAGGTTTGCCCCATTGGATTAGAATCAATTGCTTTAGCTAATCACAGTGAACACTGCATATCTGACTTCACACAAAAGGCACGATAACCTAATGCCTGGCTGAGAGAACCACACAGCGTCTGGGGACACGTGTGTGTGTTTTAGAGGCACACGTAAGGCAGATGGAGAAGAGCAAGAGACGAGGACCACTTTTCTTTCCAGTGAAACTTCAGCTGTCTCTTTTCCTTTGGCCCCAGATGACAAGGAGTGAAACTATCCTGCTTAAATCTCCATTCTTCATAATACGTAAAGCAGACGGTATCTCCCTCCGTGAAAAATCTTGCCTTTTCTTTCGGATAACTAGCTAGAAACAAAATGCCACACTTTCTTCCTCTAAGGAAACATCCTGGTAGGCGTGTTTAAATTTAGGGCAATGGTTGGAAACAATTTGCCTCTCAGCCCTTGAAGCCCAAATCCCCAGGCCCATCCATTTCTTAGAGAATTGGTGCTTACATGATGGCCTCGTGTTTTGTCAGTTTTGCTGTAAAAACTACACGGTAATTTTTTTAAGTACTGTAATTTTGAAAATTTCCGTTTATTCCAAAAGACATCGTCTAGTGGCCAATCAGACAAAAGAAGCAAGAAAAATGGCAAAGCCCTTCAATAAGCAGATCAGAATCTTTCCAAACTGTACATGATAAACACAGTTTACACTGTCCTGGTGTTCCTTCTTAGTTTAGTAAACCTTTATAGAAAACTTTTCTAGCTCTGTGTGCAAGAGAACCTGTCTCAAAAGGCATCCTCTTCCATAGAGTATGAAGAGAAGTTACTGCTGTTAACCATTTTTCCGACAACCTATTGTGGCATGTTATAATGTTCAAAGTGGTTTTGATGCAGAAATTAAACTTTTCTTTCCTTCCTTGGTTTCAGTGGTTTGTT
The DNA here is from genome assembly GCF_009834535.1 of Camelus ferus. Classification (NCBI taxonomy): domain Eukaryota; kingdom Metazoa; phylum Chordata; class Mammalia; order Artiodactyla; family Camelidae; genus Camelus; species Camelus ferus. The sequence continues at coordinate 33,610,766 of NC_045701.1, read as the reverse complement.
TAAAATGAAGTGTCCTTTGCTTTCACAGAGAAGAAAATTTATTTCTTGATTCACTTTGGCTACAAAAGCTCAACAAGATCTGTTGCTAGAGGAAGGGTGACTTATTTTGGAGAAGGCAAAAAAAAGGATCAAGTACTTAGTAAATATCTTGGACAAAAGCAGAGAGGAAAGGAACTTCCCTGTCAAACTAGAAAGAGATTCTGCCTGGTTCAGGAAAGGAAAAGAGAGAGTGAGTGAGGAAGGGCTGTCATGATATATCTAGAAAATAGGGCAGCCTTGGTTGATGCCCGTTTCACAAGAGTGACCTGGAGGGAGCATTTGTATCTCCCTGACAGACACTGTTCAGGCATCCAGAAATGGTCTGGGAACTAGATCAACACAGCAGACCACTCAGCCATCCCATGTACCAGCTGTCAAGCTGGAGTCCTTTCTGTTATTTCTGGAGAGATTTCTCTTTACTTCTAAGCAACAACTTGCCCAAAGGTGGTGCAGCTGGAGTGATGCTCATCCAGGTCCATGAATATGCTGGGTCGGTCTCCATTAGACTTAATCTGTGTGGACCCTGCCATTCTCCACACACACCACTGGACCCTGATCACCTGAAGGCTTAAGACAGAAAGCCTGGGGTCATGACATACAGGAAGGCAGCCTTGAATGGAACCAGATGGAAACCTACTTGGGCCTAAGGCAACACTCTCCTCTCAAGGAAAAGAAATTCTTAGAATTCATAGGTAGTCCAGCACATTTTTCAGGGTAGATGAGCCAGTTGGGGTTTGAGAACAGAGAATATTTACTTGTGCATAGCTCCATTGGAAACTCACTGCCATTTTGGGTTGAACCATATGAAATTTCAACTGTCCAGCCACTGTTGGTCTACTAAAACGGCAATTGTGTGTTGTCTAACATGGTCATAGACTCTGGGGACTTGGGAAGTCAGCCAGTGATGGCCACAGAGTATATAGGAAAGACTTAGATGTGGTATTTGGGTGGAGGAGGGAAGAGACATATAAGGAACTTACAATGAAATTGTACTTGCTTAGCAAACATATTGCTTTTACTTAGATTAAATTTTTATTGGGAACATTCCCCTCCCGCCATTCTCACCAGCCATGCTTGTCACTGCCACTGCCCCAGTCACTGGCATCACTCCTTCTACCACATACATGGCTAAGAACATACATGTGCTTTTTGTTTAGATTTTTGCCTTCAGACCCTTTATTTTCTTTCTATACACCTCTTCTTGTACCATGATAACTTTAACTATTACACCAAGATATGAGATTCCCAGATGAACAAATATGCTCCATATCTTCCTTAAACATATAGGCCTACATTCCTTCAGGCTCCTTTTTTTCTTTTTCCCTTTCAGCAATTTTATCATTAAGCTCAGCCTGTCCCATTCCAGGCTCTCTAGTTTCTCACTTTATTCAAATAGAGAGTAGTTCAACCCAAGCCCAAGTATATGGCTCTCAGATTCATTTTTCCTGAGCTGGGCATCTCTGATTGAGTGAGCTGTGCTCTGATGCTCACATCTCTCCTCTCCCAGTCACCCAAGGGTGGAACCTCAGGTCACTTATGGGTTTTCTCCTGCCATGCCCGGCCTCTTGTTACCAAGTCCTGAGTCACCTTCACTCCACCAGTGTCTCATTTCCTTTTACTACTTTAGAAATAGTCAGTGCTTTCTATGTGCTACTCTTTTAGCTATTCCTTTCCATCCTTTTCTTCCCCTGGATGCTGCCCCAGTTCAGGCCCTTATTGCCTTCCCACTGTCTGGTTTTATAGCAACGATCCCCAACACTGCTGTCAAATTAATACTTCTTATCATTTTTACATTTTATGAATCTGACCCAAAGATGAAGGATTCTTTATCAAATAAGATGGGAGAAAGAGGATGAAAAATGCAAAGTGACGGGAAGCCACAGTTATTGGGAAAATTACAATACCCATGGTATTCCAGGGGCATGGCAGGCTCAGTCAGGATTCAAGCATAGAAGAACCGGAGTTTCTAAGAGGAACAATCAGGTTCCCAGTCTAATGCACTGGAAATAAAAATGGGAGTGATAGGTAACTGCAGGGATCATGGAGGGTGGCCAAGGCTAAACGCCACTGGATTTAGGGGTAGAGATGCTGACTCTGTTGTAATATTCCCTGCTTTTCATTTCTCTGGTATGGGAACTTGGGAAGGGTTGTGTTTTGAAGGGAGAGCATTAAGTAGGTCTAGTCTTGAGGAACTAGGGAAATAATGCAGAGGCTGGTAATCCTGTCATTTCTCCGCCCCAGAACACTCACTGGCTTTTTATTGCCTTTAATTGTCAGTGAAATCCTCACCATGTCCCTCCCTCTACCTATCTTTCTAGCCTCGCCTTCAGCAACTCCCCTACATATTGCTAGTAATCCATCCAACCTTCATCCAACTTTTCTACTTCATGCCTTCATTGTTTCCTCTTCCGGAAATGCTCTTATTTCCTCATCTGTGCTGTTCAAAATACTATCTGCCATTCAAGTGCTGACTCAGAGTCCACCTCCTCTCAAAAGTATTCCTGATCAGATGAATTGAATTGCTTCCTTCTTGGAACTTTGTGCTTCTCACACTACATGCCTTGTTGAAATCAAATTCTAAGGATTTAACTAAATACCAACATGTAGTATCCAGAAAAAAATACATTGGTTTCCTTTTGTACTCAGCATTGTACATGCACTCATCTAGTGCTTCTATGAAATGTGTTTTTTTTTTTCATACAGTGTCTATATATCAACTGATTAATGCTTTCTGGGACCTATCATAATGCAAAACAGGCCTCAATCAAGATTAGTTTATTAAATTATCTAATTATATATTACAATGTACAGCTCAAGCATTGAGCTTTCCCTAGGCAGTAAGTATAAATGTATTGCCATTATTGTTTGCATTCAAATATCAAATCTCCTAGGACCCACCTCTTAAAGAAGGTAGGAGTCTTTTATAGAGTTCTCTTACACCAGGACTTCTGAGAATCTCCAGCAGTACTGACATATGTCCATGAATCTGTCTTGATGGTCACTGAATGCAACTGCTTCCTGGTAAGGATCGTAGCCTGGGTATCACCATCCTACTAAGGAGCCATTCAAGGCTGGAATTCTTTCCCTAATTCTGTTACCACCACTGTCAAAACTAGGAGTTCAAAAATCCTTCTTAATGATTTTTGAAGTGAGAAGGAGAAACCTTTTCTGCATTATGTTTAACTGATGGGAGTAGAGGTAGGGGTGGGAGTGAGCCCTTTAATTTAGAACACAGAACTGCAAAGCTTTATAGCAGCCATCAATAACCTTCACTCCCTGTCACAGCTAGTAAAACCATGGCATTGCTGCACAGGCTCCGTTAGTCCCACAGATATGCCACTCATACCTAGCGATCTAGTCTTGCTGCTGCTTTTAGGTGCCTGATTGCTTTAAACCGTAGCACCACTGCTGCTGTCAGCTGCTCCCTCCCAGCTCTGTTGCTCACCACATGACACCACCGGCATTGCTCTTAGCTGTTCTGGGTAACTTATATTCCCTGGGTCCATTTGACATGAAAAAGTGCTACTTGATCAAGCTGCCTATTGTACCGTTGTAATGTAGCTCTCCCACTTACTCACCTGGACAAAGATGATATGGTGAGAAATTGTATAATTGTTCTTTTATATTCCTTTAGTGTGTCTACCCAGCAAAGTTGTCTGAGATCAGTTCAATGTTTTTTCAATTTGTACATGCACATAGCTACATTCAGGTCTTTCCCACCCAACCCCTGTCTCCCCCTCATCTCATATATGGCTGAATAAGGATGCGTTCTGATATCAGCCACTTAGCTACATGAGAATCAATACTCCTTTCTCCTTTCAGTCCATCTTGTCTGGCTCACTATTTCATTCTTCTTTTATCATGAAATCTCTCTCAGGGGGTTTTATTTCCTTTCCTGAAAAGGACTCTATTAGAGCTCCAGTGGTCTGTTTGATATGTAAGCACAGCCTTGAACCTTATTGGTGGTCAAGTCCAAGTCTTATCTCATGAGATCTTCCATCTCAATATAAATTAGTGAACGCAAATGATAGGGGGTAGATGAAGTGTTATTTGAGCCCTTTATCCTGACCATACCAGACATCTGTAATCACTGCATATCAAAAATTATTTTAAAAGTCTTCTAAAATCCCTAGAGAAGGCCAGGGAATTTAAAATTTTGACCATTACCACACTTAGCTATTCAGCAAAGTTCTGGTCAGCGCATGTGTATGAGATGACTGTGTGAGGCTGGGGAGGGAACAACCCAAAAGCAGCAAACAGTACAGGGCACTCAGAGAAAGCTTGACAGTAGTACTTGTTCATACCAGCCAGACTAGACACTCACTCAACAGCCGATATTGTAAAATTCACAATGACTGCCTTCCAGTCAAAACTTACAAGACAAGTGAAGAAGCAGGAATCTGTGACTCTTATTGAACAGAATATTCATCAAAAGAAATGGGCAAAACTGTTACATGATATGTTAGAATTAGCAGAAGACACTGAAATGTTGTTATAACTGTATTTCCTATGTTAAAAAGTTAAGTAGCGATATGAAGGCTATAAAAAAGATTCACACAAAACTTCTGTAGATGAAAACTTTAATATCTGAGATGAAAATTACACTAGATGGGATTAATGGAAGATTAGACATTGCAAAAGAGATGACTGAAAGATTGATGACCTTGAACACATAGCAATAGAGCTTATTCAAAATAAAACCCAGATAACAAATTTAAAATGAACAATGAGCTGTGGGAGAACTTCACGTTACCTAATACATGCATGATTAGAATTCCCAAAAGTGAGAGGGAGAAATATTGGAAAAAATAATGGCTAAGTTTTTTCCAAATTTGAGGGAAACTATAAACCCACAGATCTAAGCTCAATCTCCAGCAGAAGAAACACGAACAAACAAGACACACTGTAATCAAATTACTCAAGACCAGTACTTAATAGAAACCTTAACAATTCCAGCAGTGACACATCACATGAAGAAAAGCATAGATACAGGTAATAGCAGATTTCTTGTCAGAAATAATACAAGTAAGAATAAGGTGGAGCAACATCTTTAAAATACTGAAATTTAACAGTAAAAAAAAAAAAAAAAAAAAAAAAAACCCTGCCAATTTAGAATCCTATACTCAGCAAAAATATCTTTCAAACTGAAAATGAAATTTTAAAATTGTCAAAAATACAAAACCCTGAGAAAAGTTATGAGAAGACTTGTACCATAATAAATCTTTAAAAAACTTCCTTAGGCAGAAGTAAAATGATACCAGTTAGAAATATGGACCTACATAAAATAATGAAGAGTCTGGAAACAGTAGAACATGGATAAATATATGAAATTTTCTTCTAGCTATTTAAATATTAAAAACTATTTGACTATTTAGACAAAAATAATGTAATGTGGTAGTATAACATGAAAGTAAAATATATGACAAGAGTAGCATTGAGGCTTGGAGGGGAGAAATGGATCTTATACTGCAGGTGAATTTGGATACTGCCACTTGAAGGTTAGCTGTGATAAGTTAAAAATGTATACTAGATCCTAAAACAATCACTATAGAATAACAAAACAAAAAATACTGTTACTGGTAATAACTCAAACAAAAGGGATAAGCTAAAATTTTGAAATACTTGATTATTCAAATAGAAGACAGAAATCTAGAAAAAGAACAGATGAAATAAATAGAAAATAGATAACAAAATGGCAGAGTTAAATCTAGCCTTATCAATAATCATATTAAATATAAGGGGTCTGAACACCCTAATCAAGAGGTTGTCAGATTTAATTTAAAAAAAGAAAGACCCAACTTTATACTGTCTAAAAAATTGCATGTAAAATATAAAGAGATAAATATGATTTAAAAAATAAAGGAATATAAAAAGATATGGCATACAAACACCATAGGAAGGTAAGAGTGGCTATATTAATAACAGATCAATTAGAATTCAGGACAAAGAATATTATAAAAGATAAGGACATTTCTTTTTTTAATTTTTATTGAAGTATAGTTGATTTACAATGTTGGATTAGTTTCAGATGTAGAGCAAAGTGATTGAATTATATAGTCTTTTATATATATATATATATATATATACACACACACACACATATATATACATATATATATATTCTTTTTCAGATTGTTTTTCACTATAGATTATTACAAGGTATTTAATATAGTTCCCTGTGCTATACAATAGGTCCTTGTTGTTTACCTATTTTATATATAGTAGTGTGTGTATATGTTAATCTCAAACTCCCAATTTATCCCTGCCCCCTACTCCTTTGGTAACCATAGTTTGTTTCCTGTCTGTGAGTTTATTCTGTTTTGTATAAAGGTTCATTTGTATCATTTTTTTTTAGATTCCACATATAAGAAATATCATATGATACTTGTCTTTCTCTGACTTACTTCACTTAATATAATCATGTCTATGTCCATCCACACTGCTACAATTAGCATTATTTCATTCTTTATGGCTGAGTAATATTCCATTGTTTATATATACCACATAGGACAGATTTCTTCATGATAGAAGTGTTAATTCATCAAACATAACAATCCTAAATGGGAATATAACTAATAACAGGTGAAAAGACAAGCAAACTCACAATTATATTTATATGATATGTAAAGAAACTTGTTTTAAAGAATTAGTTCACAAGATTGTAGAGTCTGCAAGTCTGGAACCTGTAGGGCAAGCCAACAGGCTGGGACTTGGGCAGACATCAATGCTGCAGCCTTGATTGCAGTGGTTCACAAGGGAATTTTTTAGGGTGATAGAATATTTTCTACTTTGATTAGACTGAGATTCCATTGGTGAAAATATTCATTAAAGAGTATCAAACTATTCACTTAAAAGGAGTACATTTTATTATATGTAAATTATACTCTAATAAAATTAAAATTAGGGTTTTTTTTTTTAAAGATATATGCTCACTGTAACAAGTCAAATAAAAGTGTATTTAAAAATGTAATAATCCACCCCACCCCAAATCCCCATCCCTGGAATAAACAGTGGTTAAAAGACTTACCTGTGTTGAATTCCTTAACACCAGTCTTTTCTCATTGTTTACCAGCCTTCTCCTTGTTCCTCACAGGAAATTCTGATTCTGCTGAGCTCTAAATAGCAGTGCTCTTCAGTTTTCTGTACAAAATCCTTTTCTTGAATTGCTCTATGTAGTCTTCTTGCTGACCTTACATTTATTTATTACCTCTAAACTGATGGTTTACAAATCTAATATCATTGACACAGTCTCTCCCTGCGGGTATCTCTTCCTAAATATCCCACAGGAATCTCAGTGAACATGTTATCTTTCCCCAGATCTGCCTCTTGCCTGTGTTCATGTCCCTGCTGAACAACACTATCATTTACTTAACCGCTTTGCCCGAATCTGGGAAGTCCGTCTGGAAAATGATGGGCAAAGAGCCGGAAACTTTCAGATTCATAGCAAACCCAGCCTTCACCACCTGCTTTACAACCTCCTTCTAGTAAATATTTCTTTGACTCAGGAGAAAATGATCTAGTTAATTTTACCTGCAGTTACCTGGCATGTCTCCCACAAAGCAGAGGGGAGGGTTATGACAAAAATTGCCATTCTCTTAGAAAGTCAGTGTGGATTTCCATTAGCCGCTGCTCAAGACACGCTCAAGCCGCTCTCTTGCCCCATCATTTCTTAGCAGATTATTAAAACAGTTTCCTAACTGGCTTCCTGGCTCCAGTCTCCAAATAGTCCATGCAGACACCTCTCCCCACATCACTGTTAAGTATATTTTCTAGAAAAAAATGTCCTAGTGATTTAGAATTGCATGTGGGGCCCTGCCTACAGGATTTCTGATGGTTACTCATGCCGTGTCTTTGCCACACGTTGTTCTCTAAACTTGATGTGTAGGTTTGCCCTCCAGCATTTGCTCCATTCACTTCTTCAGCCTAAAATGCACTCTTCAACCCATCCCTATGCACCAAGAAAAATTCCCAGTCATTTTTCAAGTCTCAGACAAAGCATTATCTCTTTCATGAAAAATTCTGACATCTCTCCCTACTCCAAGTATAATTCATTTTATATCTGCTGTACCTAACCAGTATTGTCTTACACTATAGCACCTATAAAATATTTTCACTTTATTTGGGTAAATGTCTTGGGATTTGTACTGCTTTTAGATTCAGGACCCAACACAGGCTGTTTCAGTCTTGGCACCATAGACATTTTAGACCAGATAATTACTGTTGTAGGGGCTCTCCTGTGCACTGTCAGATGTTTACTTGCATCCTTGACCTCTGCCACTAAATAGCACCACCCCTACACCCCAGCCTCAGTCATGACAATCAAAAATGCCTGCAGCCATTGTTAACATCCCCTTGTGGGGAAAAATCACTCTGGTTGAGAACTACTGGCCTCACACGTATCTGAGCACAAAAAAAGCATGTGGAATAAGAGTATATATTGCTTTTCAGGGCTGACAAGCAATAGCAGGCAAGGGTGGAACATAACATATCCCACAATTAGCCTTAAGAAGAGAGGGATGCAGTGGGTAAAGGCAGCCAGGGCAAAAGCCAGTGTTGGAGCCTGTGGGGGAAAAGGGAAGGATTCGATGTAGAATCCAAGCAGGATCGAAACATGAATGTGTCCTCTCTTCTCTGTGCAAGAGAAGTCCCCGTTGTGAACTCTGGTCCTTATCCTTAATCAGAAAGAGGACTACATGGATTCCCCAACATAAACACGATCAAAGCTGGCCAATCTGAAGGCAGATCCAAAATGGGCAGGAATGTGATCCAATAGTCTCACCTGAAGTACAAACAGATTTCACTGGTTCTTGAAGGTGAACCATGGTTAGATATTTCTCCCAAATCGATTACTGCCCTCCTGGAGACCTGAGAAGGAATGAAGAACCCTCCACTTCAATGGAATAGAAATGAGGTGGAACCTCCTCCCTTCCATTATGGATTTGCTCACCAAGATTTGGAAGACAGAAGCAGAAACCACTACAGCAGGATGGGAATTTAAATAAGCAGGGTTTTTTTGTTCGTTTGTTTATTTTTAGGATAGGTCAAATGTATTTCTGCACCGAAACAAAGAACATGTAAGAGTCATAATAGAAACGCAGAAATCACAAATAGCAAAGCTAACGCCAGCACAGCAGCAGTACAAGAGATCAGCAAAGAGGCGTGACTGAATGTTAAAAAATAAAATAGGTTCTGAACAGACATACTGAATTCAGGAATTTTTTTCTTTTGTTTTCTAAAGCCAGTGTAACAAATGATGGTAATGTAACTTTGGCAGGCTGCTGAAAAGCTGGGTATCTCAAAAAATGATTCTCTTTTTCCCTAGCAAAAGTAATATGAAAATGAAACTGAGAAATTTATTTCCCCTTTTAACACAGCAGGGATCACTTACAGCAAATAAGCCTAACAAGGCTCCAGTGTGAGAAGCACTGATGTTGTTAAGAACTGACCATTGTCATTATCCACACAATGCATCAAATTCCCAAATCGTGCCTAACGACAGGCTTCTGCCTCTGCCTTTTGCCTTCAAAGTGCTGTTTCTTTTTCCCCATAAAATCATGTAAGAGGTTTTTAAATAGAGCAGAAGTTCCTCAACTATTCTCTCTCTCACCCTCTGCTGACTCCCAAGACCAGAATGAGAGTAAGAAGAGCCAAAATGTAGCATAAAGATGAGGATACAGGTGGGGACGAATTTACTGATTCAACAATTATTTTTATTTTGCACCTCCATTGCGTGAAAGACTTGTATCAGATTCTGTGCAAGTAACATACATTATGTATATATAAATCCAAATAAGCATTTTTTCTCTTGAGCTTGAGAACTGTTAAAAAGAACAATAGGCCATGAAGCAACCGTATGTTTACAAAGCAAGCTGCTTAGATCAGAGATCAGAGGCAGAGGAGGGCTGGAATCTTCAAGGGGTCTCAATCAATGAAGGCTTTCAAGGAGAATGTATAATTGTTAAAGGTGCATGACAGACACTTAAAAGTAGAACAGACCCTTATCAGCCTGCGAGAAAATTAGATTTAATAGCACTTGAAATCAGAGGGGTGAATTAAAGGGCGTTAATACGGCTGTACTGGCAGCATTGAGAAGGCGGCTCGGGGTCTCTGAGCCTCATTTTTCTCATTTATAAAATGTTACAGAACTAGTTCCTTCTTCATAGGTTGGTTGTGAAGTTTAAGTGAGGTAATGCTCCTGGCACATGCACAAGCAATGGAGTTGTTATTACTATCATTGTGACAACTTCTACAGCCATGAACTTAAAATTACTGGGTGGGAGAAAATGCACCAAATCGACCAGAAGCAATTACCTTTTGATACTGAGATTAGAGGTGAACTGGGTTCCTTCTTTCCACACTCCTGCATTATCTACATTTTCCATAATGAGTGTATATTATTTTATAATCAGTCAAACATCAGCATTTAAAACAGATTTTTAAATTTAAATTTATTGAATGAATTATTTGGCAGGATAATCAATGCTAATCCAACTCCCATAATCAAGTGACTTTTGAATGTACAAACCCTTGATTGTCCTGAATACTTACATTGTGCTAAACATTGATCTAAGTCACATACAGAAATGGGAAAGCATGCTCGTTGCCCGCAGGGAGATTAGTCTTATGAATGAATATCTCCTTTCCTCTGTCTCTCTACCAAACAGCCTGAATAAACTGCTGCTATGTGCACAGACCTGCATGAAAAAGGTACCAAAGCCCAACTGTTAAAGGTTCAGGACTGGGAATTAGCCGATGTTGTTGCTGGAGAATAGGTTCTTGTCTCATCATAGGAAGAATTCAGAGATGAGACACGGAGGTCAAGAAAGTAAAATGAGGATTTATTAGGCATAGATAATATGCTGTCAAGGAGAGAGCAGGCAGACTCAGGTGAGCGAGTAGCTGTGCTGAGTTTCTCTGGCAAACTAGTTATATGGCGTGTAAAAATGAATGGACAGACTATTCATTGGGGTATGGGGTCATATTCCCTGATTTTCATCCCAGCTCTACCTTCCTGAGGGGAGACAGATTTTTGTCCCTGTTTACTCTGGATCAGAAGTGTCATGGCATTGGTGCATAATAGGTACTTCTAATCTTCAAGGCTAATTTTATTAATGAAGGCATAATGAGCAAAAGGTTACATGCAAATTCTGGAGATTCGTTACATGCGAATTCTGGAGATTCCTGCCTTTTCCCACCTTTTTCTGTCTGCCTCCAGGACACTCATCACCCCAAAATGTGTGGTTTCTTATCAGTTCGGAGGTTCCTGCTTTCTTATCTGTGCCCAAGGATCCTCGTTCACAAGATATATGGTTTTCTGCCATTTGGCCGGTGCCCCCTTTCTCTGCTCCTATCTAGCTATCTGCCTGCCTGCTCTACCAGTGTGAGTTCAAATGCTGACTAATATTCAGAAAATATTAATTGACTGTTTACTATGTGTGGGACCCTTTTCTAGGCATGAGAAAAATAACAGTAAACAAACAAATGTGTATCCTTGGATGTGGTTTTTAACTCTCTGGGCCCATTTTCTTACTTTTCCAATGGAAGGAAGTAAATGAGATAGCATATAATGTCCAGCAGAAAGCAAGCACACAGCACCCTGCTGTACTGAATCCCTCCCTTCAGCATTCAAACATAGAGGTAAACCTCTCATTTAAAAGCAAGCATAAAATTTCTTTGCTTCTACATCCCCTTCCGTTACCAACTTACTTTTCTCCTGCTGTTATTCCAAACAGGGATGGGCTCAGAAACTGCCTTTGTCAGCAGGGACTTATTGCAAATTAGAAAACGACGCCCCTCTTGATGGATGCGTTACAAGTAGCCGGGCCCTCCACGTGGACGTAGTGGGTGCCGGGAGTATTTTACAAACACTTGCTCACTTGAACAGACACTGCTGTACAAGGCATAACCAGCACACCCACAGTGGTTCTGCTGCTTATGAATGCTGGTGCTTAAAGCTGCTGATTAAATCTCAGTCCTGATTTTACCCGCATTATCCGTAACATATGGCAGGGTAGATTACCACCTTCTCTTTGAAGCACCTCCTTTATAACACATTCTCTTTTTTATTCTGTTTCTTCTTGTTGGTTTCTCTTCTTTTCCCAGCTTCATTGAGATGTAACTGAACTATAACATATAATATTGTGTAAGTTCAAGATACACCATGTGATGATTTCATACATGTATATTACTGTAAAATGGTTACCACAATGTTAGTTAACACTTCCACCACCTCATGTAAGAACCATTTGTGTGTGTGTGTGTGTGTGTGTGTGTGTTTGGCAAGAACATTTAAGAGCTACTCTTCTAGCAAAAAGTATATACAGTATACAGTATAATATACAGTACTATTTGCTGTATATTAGCTCCCCAGAAATGATTCATCTTATAATTGGAAGTTTGTACTCTTTAACCAGCATCTCCCCATTTCCTCTTCCGCCCAGCTCCTGGCAACCACCATTCTACTCTCTTGATTCTATGAGTAAAATACTGCATGATCTCACATGTGGAATCTAAAAAAAAAATTAACTCAAACTCATAGAAACAGAGTAGGAAAGTGGTTGCCAAGGGCTGTTGGGCGTAGGAAATAGGAAGATGTCGGTAAAAGGGTACAAACTTTCAGCTATAAAATGAATAAGGTCTGAGGATCTAATATAAAATATGGTGACTATAGCTTATAACACTATATTGTAAAATTGAATGATTTTAACAACTACAAGAAAAAGTATTTTTCTTTGACTTCTTTCACTTAGCATTAATACCCTCAAGGTCCATCTATGTTTTTGCAAACAACACACAGGATTTCCTTCTTTCTTATGCCTGAATAGCTTTCTTGTGTGTGTGTGTGTGTGTGTATCACATTTTCTCTTTATCATGGCTGAATAGCTTTCTGGTGGGTGGGTGTGTGTGTGTGTGTGTGTGTGTGTGTGTGTCACATTTTCTCTTTATCCATTCTTCTGTAGATGGACAATTAAGTTGTTTCCATGTCTTGGCTATTGTGAGTAATGCTGAAATAAACAAGACAGTGCAGCTACCTCTTCAAGATATAGATTGCCTTTGGATATATACCCAGAAGTAGGATTGCTGGATCATATGGTGGTTCTATTTTTGGTTTTTTGAGGAACCTCCATACTGTTTTCCACAACAGCTGCACCAGTTTACAGTTCCTCCCAACAGTGCACAAGGGTTCCCTTTTCTCCACATTCTTGCCAACACTTGTTATCCCTGGGCTTTTGATAATAGCCATTCTGACAAGTGTCAGGTGATAGCTTATTGTGGTTTTGATTTGCATTTCCCTAATGATTAGTGATGTTGAGTACCTTTTGGCTATTTGTGTGTCATCTTTGGAAAAATATCCATTCAGTTCCTCTGCTCATTTTTTCAGTTGGATTATTTGGGTTTGTTTGTTTGTTTTTTGCTATTGCGTTGTCTGAGTCATTTATATATTTTGGATATCACCCCTTATCAGATACATAATTTGCAAATATTTTCTGCCATTCCACAGCTTGCCTGTTTATTTTGTTGATTCTTTTTCTGTACAAACTTGTAAGTTTGATGCAGTCCCATTTGTTTAATTTTACTTTTATTGCTTTGCTTTGGTGTCATAGCCAAAAAATCGTTGCTGAGATTAATGTCAAGGAGTTTTTTCCATATGGTTGTTTAGGAATGCGTATTTTTGAATGAATTTTCCAATTTTCCTCGTTACTGATTTTCAGTTTTCTTATCATTGTGGTCAGAAAAGATACTTGAAATGATTTCAACCTTCTTAAATTTGCTAAGACGTGTTTTCCGACCTATTATATGACCCATACTGGGGAGTGTTCTGTGTACACTTGAGAAGACTGTGTATTCTACTGTTGAGTGGAATGTTCTGTATGTCTGTTAGGTTAATTTCATCTAAAGTGTATTTCAAGTCCATTGTTTCCCTTTATGGATTTTCTGACTGGATGATCTATCCATTATTGAAAGTGGGGTATTAAGTCCCCTACTATTATTGTTGTTGTCTATTTCTGCCTTCAGATCTATAAGTATTTGCTTAATATATTTGGGTGCTCATATGTTGGGTGCATATATTTTTATGATTGCTATTTCCTTATGATGAATTAACCCTTTTATATTATATGACCTTCTTTGTCTCTTGTTACAATTTTTGACCTAAAGTTCTACTGTGTTTAAGTATATCCACTCCTGCCCTCTTTCAATTTCCATTTGCAAGAAATATCTTTTTTCTTCTCTTACTTTGAGCCTTCATGTGTCCCTAAAACTGAAGTCTCTTGTAGGCAGCATATAGTTGGGTCTTGTTTTTTACCCATTCACCCACTCTGTGCCTTTTCATTGGAGAATTTAATCTATATACATTTAAAATAATTATTGATTGGTCAGGACTTACTGATGCTATCTTACAGTTTTCTTGGGTTTTTTGTTTTTTGGTAGTTCTTTTCTTCCTCTCTTGCTGTCTTCCTTTGTGACTTGATGATTTTATATATGCTCTGATTCCTTTCTCTTTATTTTTTGTGTGTATACTATAGGTTTTTGCTTTGTGATTACCATGAGGCTTATATAAAACACCTTATAGATTCAGTGGCCTATTTTATGCTAATTACAATTCAGCTTTAATCTCATACAAAAACTCTTTTGCTTACTCTCATTTTGTGTCTTTGATGACACAGGTTACCTTTTACACTGCATATCCATTAGCAGACCATTGATGCTGTAGTTATTTTCATGCCTTTGTCCTGTTGTCCTGATACTAGAGTTATGTGGTATTACACCATACTACACCGTATTACAGTGTAAGCATGTTCTAAATTTGACCATATGTTTTCCTTTATCAGTGTGTTGTATAGTTTCATATATTTTTATGTTACTAGTTAGCAACCTTTTTTTCAATGTGAAGAACTCCTATCAGCATTTCTTATAAGGCCCCAACCCGTAAACTCCTGTATCCAACTGCCTCTCAGGCATTCTCCCATGGGTGTCTAAATAGGCATCTCAAAGTTAACAAGCCCAAACTGAGTTTCCAATCAGGTTTTAAGCCCAACATAGTCTTCCCATCATTCTAATTATTCAGACAAAAAACCTCAGAGTTACAGAATTCTTTCTTTGTCTCATACCCCCACATCCATCTGTAAGCATATTCATCAACACAACCTTCAAATATTGAAGGCATTCAACAATGTCTTATTACCACTACTATTCATACCTGGTCCAAACCATCACCATCATTCATCTCTTATTTCAGTTCCTTCCTAACTATTGAATCTGCTTTTGTTCCAGTCCCCCTTCAATCTATTTTCCACATAAGTCAGAGTGATCTTGTTAACATTCAAGTCAGATTATGTTACCTATCTATTTAAAACTTCCCAGTGGATACCTATGTAAATCAGAGAAAAAAGCCAGTGACAGTGATATCACACCAGCCTCCCCTTAGCATCTGGCCTGAATTGTCTCTCTGACCTCATCTCTGATACCCTTTCCCCCAACACACACTTTACATTTCCCTTCTGCCACATTTGCTGATTTATTTTTCCTTGAGCACACCAAGCACACATATACTTACCTCAGGGATTCTCTACTTACTTTTCCTGCCTCCTCAAAAATTCCCCCCTCAGAAAGCTTCTTTATTTACTCCCTGCTCTCCTCAGATGTTACCTTCTCAGTGATGCCCACATGGCTACCGTCTTTAAGCTGCAACCCTCCATCTTCCTTTACAGCCTTATTATCCAATAATATAAAATATATTTCACATATATTGTTTGTGGGTTTTCTTCCCTCAAAATAACATAAGGTCCACACTTTTTTTGTATTAACTACTTTATCTCTAGAACCTAAGCCAGAGCATTACAATTAGGAGGGGCTCAATAAAAATTTGTTGTATAAATATGTTCATATAGATGTATATATTAAATAATTGAAAGAACATACAGTAATTATCAACAATGGCACAGATTTTTACTTGACTGCTTCCAAATGGCAGCACCACAGAAGGTTCAGAAAGAGGAGAAAGTGAGCCCAGTGATTCTGGAAGTGACTGACCACAGGCCTGTAGTGACGTGGCAGAATACAGACGCTGGGAAATAAAGGTAGGAGAAATCCGCATTTGTGAAATTTACCAAATTTCTCTTTCTTTTATTTAAGTCTTAAGCACAGAAATCACACTCAGATTACTGTAAAAAAAAAAAAAAATTCCTAAAGAGACAAATTAGGTAAATTATATAGGTCAGAGATTTAATGAGATTAAGTTAAACGTGAAGAGTAATAAAGCATGCAGGGAGAGACATGTTGAGGTTCATTGCTGTCACCAGAATTCTGATCTTCTTCCCTTTCTTCTCACAGCCCTGCAGTTAGGTAGGGTCACCTGATCAGCTCTGGACAGTGAAATGCGAACTGCACGTCCACTTGCCACTACCTGTACTTAGCCATTTTCTTTGTATTTTATCTTGTTTGATGTTCAGTTCACTGTGATTCTTGACTCTGTGGCTGATATCTTTTATCTAGTTTAGAAAATTCTTAGCCATTATCTTTTCAAGTATTCCTCCACCCCATTCTCTCATCATTTTCTGATATTCCAGTTATACACATATTAAACCATTTGTCTGCATCTCTTATGCCCCTTATGCTTTAATTTTTTTTTTGCCCTTTTTAGTTATTTCCTCTCTGTGCTTCAGTTTAAGTATTGTATTGACCTGCCCCTGAGTTTCATAATCATGTATTTTGCCTTGTTCAAGCTTTTATTAAAATTCTTTTAAAATCTTGAATATTTTAGCTCCAGAATATTTATTCTTTTTTTTATAGCTTCTAATGAATAAAATCCTCTGTCTTTTCAAGCTTTTTGTCAATCTTTTTTCCTATTTCTTTCACCTGCTTAGAATAGTTATTTTATAGTCTTTGTCAATTCAGTAAATACATGCATCTGCTTCTGTTGAGGACTTTTCCCCCTAAGTATTGGACACATTTTCTTCTTCGTAAGTATTTTAATTTTTTTATGTCCTAGACATCATATGTAAGATAAACAGTCTCCAACTGATATAATTTTCTCCAAGAAAGAGTTTACCCTTTCCTGTACTGTGCAGTTGAGTTGAGAGGCTGATCACAATTTTAACAGGAATTGAGTTTGGTAAAAGCTGGGTTTTAGCTTTAATTAGAATCATTCCACTAGTTTCAAGTGTCTCCAGGAGGGTACTTGTCATCTGTATGTTGCAGGCCCCTCCCTCTAGTGGGACTCTTCCTTCCAAGTACCACGAGACTGGGGGGGGGGGGGATTTTAGTATCTTTCTAGTCCAGCCCCCAGAAGGGCCCCATACAACACTATCACTCTAATAACCCACGGAGAAAACATGTCAGGAGTTTCAGTTGCCTCTGTATTCCAACCTTCCACACTAGCTCATGTGTCCATCAAAAACTCTGCCAGTTTCTCCTTCTCCTAGTTGAATCCTTCTCTCTATGGTGAGCACATCCTCAGTTCATCTCCAGCCGTGGGAAATGCCACCGTGGAAGACATACCTTGTGAGTTAAATTCTCCAAGCCTCTCCATCTCTAGAATCTTAGCTTACTTGTTAACTTTTTCTTCTAAAGCTCTCCTGTATCTATAAAAATATAAATGTTATGAGTATTGATTTTTCTTTTCTTAGTTGTTATAACAGGAAGTACAGCTTGCCACAACCTCTTACTTCATAACTACTAGTGTAAGTCAAATTCTGTATTTAGGCTTTTAATTAGTTAAACTTAAACATATAATTTTATATTTATCACTTTAAGCTTTGAGTCCACTGATCAGATGGTGAAACATTAATTATGCTATTCAGAACATTAGAAATTACTGTCGGTTCTGTCTCATCTAATACTTTGATTAGCATATCATCCATAGATTCAATTAATAAATTAACTAGGACTAAGTTACTCTGACTAGGGATTAACTACAAATCTTCCTAATGAAATATTAGAACCTTTGCTTTCATTGATAAGTCCAAATTAGCACTCTTTAAGCAAATATTTGACCTATGTTAGATCATTCTTCACTAATGCTCATGTCATTTCTTCACCTATAAGAGAGGTTGTCAATGGGAGTTAAAGGGGCAAGATATTCTAGAATAATTGTGGTAGACCTACCTAATTTCCCTAAAACACCTAAAGTAGTAACAGTCAGTTATTTTGAAATTGATAACTTAGAAGTTAAAATTATAATTCTTTAAAAGTTGTGATAGTAGCTTAGAAGTGATAGTACATCATTCAGAGTATTTTCAGTCATTGCAAGCCGAATATATAAAGCATCCATCTTAAGCTTTAAAGCATCAGTCACTGAAGAAAATACAGGTTTCAGATGTGAACCATAACAGAAATTCTAATACAGAAAATCAACACATAAAAGAAGGATGCTCTGGAAGTGGTATTTGTGAGAAAATGGTAAGAGAAGAAACACCTTTCATCTGTTCAAATATATTTCCTTTAGTTCTAGTAAGCTGTACACCAGTTTTTAAAATTTCGATTTAGTTTTATTTCAAAATAAACACATTTTTACTGTGCTTTTAAACCTATATATGCAGGCTTTCCCACACTGATTGTATACTAGGATCACTCAAGTGTCGTTATTTTAATGTCCATGAGGGGCCTGAGTATTACTATTTTTTAAAGTACTAATTCCAGAACCTATGGGGAAGGAGCCCAGGCAGTGTAATTTTTTTTAAAGATTATGTTTTTAGAATAGTTTTAGATTTACAGTAAAAGAGAGAGGAAGGTACAGGGATTCCCCAATTATCTACAGCTCCCACATATGCATAGCCTTCCTTATTATCAGTACTGCTCAGCAGAACAGTACATTATTTTTTACCAAGGATGAACCTATATTAACATATCATAGTCACCCAAAGTCTATAGTTTACCTTATAGTTTACCTTCTCTTAGTGTTATACATTCTATGGGTTTGGAAAAATGTTTAATGATATATATCCATCATTATAATATCATACAGAGTATTTTCACTACCCTAAAAACCCTCTGTGTTCTGCCTATTAATCTCTTCCCCATCCCCATTCCTGGCAACCACTGATCTTTTTGTCTCCATAGTTTTGTCTTTTCCAGGATGTCATATAGTTGGAATCATACAATATGTAGCCTTCTCAGATTGACTTCTCTCACTTAGTAAAATGCATCTAAGTTTCCCCCTTGTCTTTTCATGGCTTGACAGCTCATTTCTTTTTAGCGTTGAATAATATTCCCTCAGATGAATGTACAATAGTTTACCCATTCACCTACTGAAGGACATCACAGTTGCTTTCAAGTTTTGGCAGTTATTAGTAAAGCTGCTAGAAACATTTGTGTGCAGGCTTTTGTGTGTACGTAAGTGTTCAACTCCTCAGAGTAAGTACCAAGCAGAGAGATTGCTGAGTTGGATGGTAACAGTATGTTCAGTTTCACAAGAAACTGCCAAACTGTCTTCCAAAGCAGCTGTGCCATTTTGCATTTCCACCAGCAGTGTTTGAGAGTTTCTATTGCTCCATATTTATATCTAAATTTCATTCATTTTATCTGACCTCCTTGGATCTGACAACCTGAATTTATACTGCTTGTCCATATTTGGCTTTATTTATTTTTTGACCCACTCTGGATTTATTGATTATATCTTGGTCAGTTCCTCAGCTTAGACCCAAGTTTCTTAAGAATTCAGTATTTATCAACTTCCTTCCTTTGACCCACAGAGACAATGTGTAGGGAAAATCCTACCCTTACCCATTTTTGAAAATCACTGCTTTACAGAGTTGCTCCCTTATACTGAGATACCATAGGCATGATTTTCTAAGATTATGGCCAAGTTTAATCATAGTTTGGGCAGGCAGAATGGGGGTCTAAAATGAAACAGCACGACCTTCCTGATAAGTGAATATATGTTACAAACCTATAATCCAGCAGCTGGAGAAGACTAGCAAAGGCAAAGCAAGGCTGGTAAAGTGTTTGGGCGTATCAGGTAGTGAGAAAAAAGGTAGAATAGGTTGGC
Organism: Camelus ferus; assembly: GCF_009834535.1. Classification (NCBI taxonomy): domain Eukaryota; kingdom Metazoa; phylum Chordata; class Mammalia; order Artiodactyla; family Camelidae; genus Camelus; species Camelus ferus. Next base: position 33,590,740 of record NC_045701.1, on the reverse strand, counting down.
TTCTGGAACCAAATGAGAATGGGACCCGAGCAGAATCCTGGTATCATTAAGTTGGATCACATTGCCCTGTGATGGTATAGGTGGTGAAGATGGTGGTACCTGGGTTCAGGGGTTCTGACAAGGAGTCTCTTATATAAATGGGTCCCTAAAGGAATGTCCTATGACTCAGAGAAAGTCTAAAAAAGTATAGAAGGCGAACTGAACAAAACCTAGAAGTCATACTTGAGTTAGAATTACAAGTCAGATGAAGAAGCATGGCTCCTAGCAAAGCTTAGTAAACACTAGATCAGAACTCCGTGCCACTTCTGCCTCTACCTAAAGTCCAAATTATACCAAGAAACACTGATGTAGAATAGATTATACAATCAAAAGGCCCAGTTATGTTAGAATTGAGCTGGGCAGGGAGGTGGTTTTCAGGTAGATAGATAGCATGGACCAAATAAGTCAGTCAGGGGCTAGTGACCCAGAGAGAGGACACTTTCCTGAAATGAACTGACAAGAGCTTGGGTGGGTGGAAGAAAGGCTGAATGTTGCCTGAAAGCTGGAAGGTAGAGAAAGGAGGTTCTGTGCTCAGTGGTTGCTCTAGGCCCAAGAAGTGTTACAGCAAGAAGCTGGGTTCAGTATTGCCTTGTTTTATCATCTTGAGCAGACCACTTATCTTATCAGGCCACTGATCATGCAATGAATGCAAAAGTAAGTTGGGAACTGAACTAATTAATGAGTGGAAGATCACTATCGATAAGAGCCAGCCTGTGCAAACTGTAGGCTGATAACTTAAGGGAGCAGAAAGAACAGATGCTGACAACTTACAGAGCAGTGTCTTCCAGCTTTAGAATTGTGGGTCTTCAGGCAGCCCCTGAACTATTGTTAGGAATGTTCAGATCCATATGCATTCCAGGCATTTTCAAATGATGAGAAAATAGGCTTGCATAGACCTCTACTCTTTTCAAATGTCTGTTGATATTGTGAGATTAATCAAATATGAATTAATTTAAAAGATATGTTTTATTGAATTCAGAGAACTTTGTTTTCATTATGTATTTTTCTCAGTAATTGCAAGCACTAAAATACAACTACTATCAGCTACTGGTCTGAGAAAATGTTTGATGTTAGAAAATATTGCTCGTTGTCACGTAGGCTGAGAACACTGCTTTAGAAGAAAAGAGAGAGGCAATAGCACCCTAAAGAGGAAGCAACAAGACTTGGTGGAGTAGCATGAAGGCAGAGTAATGAAGTGGAGAGAACTCAGGCTTTGTCATCAGTTCAGATCTCCTGTGCCCCATTTCCTAGCTAGGGGCAATTATCTTTCTATGACTGTTTTATAAATGATAAAATGATGATAGCATTATCCAGATTTAGAGTGTTGCTGTAAGGATTAATGACAATGTATGCAAAGAATCTGGCACATAATATCTACTCAATAAATTGTAACCATTATAGCTACTTCAAAAGAGAAGATAATTAATAGTAAAAGACAAATGAAGTTCAAAATGAGGAAAAGTAAAGAATGCTAAAAAAAAAAAAAATTGGTTAGAGAAATGTAGAGTCAAATTGTTGAGATGACAACTCTACTCCTGGATCTGCCACTAAGGAGGTGAACATAAATAACTTACTTACCCTGTGGACTCCAGTTGCTTCCTCAGTAAAATGAAGTCATTGGACTCAGCTTTAAAATCATGATTTTTCTGTGTTTACTTTTAGGGAGAGTAAGATCGTCAATCCCAGATACAGGAGTTGGTTGAGCTGTTGAGTAATTACAGCACACTCTCTCCAGCTTCCTGCTCTCTGCTCTAATCTAGCCCTGTTCCCCATAAGGTCTCACAGAACCTACAAGTGGAGACCAAACCTATAGTAGCCAGCTAGGTTCCAATCACATAGGGTCTAAGAGTTCTCTCCAAGTCAGGTACGTGGATTAGAATGAGTTTCAGAGTCACTATGGTGACTAGTTTTCTGTGTTACAATAAACACCCAACCAAGACCTATTACATCTACCAGATCCTTGTCTCTCAATCACAACTCCCATCCACTTCCACGGTGTTTGGATGCTTGCTTCCCCTCCACATCCTCTCACTCTACATACCCACTTCTCGTTACCTCTTAATACAGGTAACTCTTCCTTACTCACAGCTATGCAGAAATAATGCTGTACAATTGTACCGTGAAAATAATTTTGTGAAAATATGCCATGATTTGTGTAAGGTCCTACTTAAGGACTTTTGTATGTCTCCCAAGTTTTATTTCTATGAATAATGCCATTCCCCACCTCCAAAAAAAATCAACTTACATATGTATTCATACTTTTATTGCATTTGATAGGGGCTCATGGTATAGTATTTCTGGTTGAAAATGTAGTTTTAATTTTAACAACTACTACCAAATTGATTTCCACAAAAGCCTGCAACAGTGCATAGTTCTACCACTAATGTCTAAAAATATCTTTTTCTATGATCCCGGTCAGCAGTAGGTGTTATCATTCTTTTTGTAATTCTTGCCAATATAATGAGTGGAAAATAAGTTCTCAGTATTACTCTACTTTGATTTCTCTGAAAATTAGGTACAAAGGCAGGCTCAATTTATTTTCATGTATCTATTTGTGTTTTGAATTTACTCTTCTCTAAAAATCTTTGTATAACTTTTGCTTATTTTCCTATTGAATGGTTTGTTACCAATTTGTAAGAACTTTTTCTGTACTATAAATGGTCACCATAAACTGTGCATACTGCCATACACCTTGAAAATATTTCCCCCAAATAATGTTATTTACTGGTTTTGCTTTTGCCACATACAAAAATACTTAAATTTCTTATAGTTAAATATACTTTATTTTTTAAAGCTTCAGCATTACCTTTTTATTTAAACACTGCTACCCCAAATCCCCTAATTTTAAAAAAAAATACTGTAACTTATTTTTTAACATTTAAGTTTATAATACTACTAAAATTTTTCAATATAGTGAGAAATAGGGTATGTTTCTTTTCAGCTGGTTAGCCACTTGAGCCAGTATCATTTATAAATTGAACCATTATCTTCCTATCAAATTACCTAATTTGTAGTATATTAAATTTGCATGATTATGGGAAGACTAAACTAATACTGTGTTGTTTTTTTCTTGTGAATGGAGGCAGTTTAACTATTGTGTTTAGTTCCTCAGTCTCTTTCATGTGACTCTGCAGTGCAGAGGAAAGGGTAGGGTATATTCCCCACATCCCATTGATGTTGGGTCTGGCTTTGTGACTTGTTTTGGCCAACAGAATGTGGGTAGAAGTGACAGTGTGCTAGTTTCAAGCCAAGGCCTTTGTCTTCCTGTGAACCACCAAGAAGAACATGCCCCATGTGGTCCAAGAAGAATGTGAAGACATATAAAGCAGACCTGAAACCAGGAATCCTAGATTTAAGCTCAGTTAATACAATACATGAAGCAAAGCCATCCCAGCCAATCTGCAGACACAATGAAAAGGAGAAACACTTGTTGCTGTAAGTCAATGAGCTCTAGGCTGTTTGTTATGCACCACAGTGGCAACAAGATATGATCAATACAGTATTACTATAGTATAACTTACTATCTAGCAAGGGAACCCATACCTAATCATTTTCATGTCTATTTAGCTATCCTCAGATATATATTCTTTCATAGGAGATTTAATATCACGTACAATCCACAGGTTAAAAGAAAGAAAAACCATAAAATTAAATTGCTATTTAAAATTATATCACATATTTCCATGTTATTCAGATCTTTTTCAAATGTTCTGAAATGTAATTTTAGTTTTCTAAAGTGAGTCTTTTGGTCAGATTGTTTGTGTCTATTAGAAATGGATTTCCCCAATTCTTCCTCTTGTTTTTTAAAATTAGAATATTGAATTTTTAAGGTATCCAATAATATCAGTAGGATAAAAGATAACTGAATCTCTCTTTTTCATAGTAGTTATTGAAATTTACTTTCACTTTATTGTCTTATTGTGGGCAGTATAATGTTAAGTCTTGGTGGACAGCCTTATGGAAGGCAGCATAATTGCAACTTAAATGAGGAGCTAAAGATGTGAGCAGAAATGTTATGGAGAATATAAATACATGACTACATTAGATAAATGTTAAAAAGATCTGGCAATGCTAGAATTAAATGTTGTATCATTATAGACTTAACACTAAAGATATTTCATGATCTATCACTAGGTCTACAAGGGAAGTCATCCTACCTATCGAAATATTCTTGTGGTTGAAGCTGCTTTATTCTTCTAGTGTGTAGATTTTGATCTTTGATACTATTTTCACTAGAGGCAACCCTGTTTTTTGGGGAAAAAATCAAGATGAGCCTGAAAAATGCTGTTGCTAGAAAACAAGGATGCTTTTAAAATGCCTGAGGTAGTGCTGGAAACACAAAGGAATGTCTAACGGGGTTTGCACTAGCCAATTATAACATGAGCAGAAAAAGGAAAATAAAAATCTGGTTGACTAGAACAGGTTGTGTTTGGAAAAAGCCATCTATGATACTCAAGAAAGAAAAAATGGAAAAGTAATTGTAAAAAACAAATGATAAATTTATATATATTTAATGAGAGAAGAATATTGACTTATGCAGGTCTTCTGTTTATACTATACTATTAAGTGTATGTTTGTAGAGAATACATACACATTTTTCTACCAGTTTAAGTAGAACGAATAGAGAAAATTGGAGCTAGACTGAAAAATATTGGAGAATTTGGCCCAAAAGATAGGCATAATACAGAAATTTTACATTTCTTCTGAGGAATATAAAAATGAATGAAAAAACATGCCATATTCTTTGATAGGAAGACGCAATATCATAAAAGTATCATTTTTCCCAATTTAGTGTAAAAATGTATTGTCACCCCAATAGCAGTAAAGATTGCTTTTTGTTGGACTGGGAAATCTAACTCTAAATTTAATAAGAAAATTTTAAAAAATAAAGAATAATTTTGGAAGTATACTTCTAACACATTAAAAAACTTAAATTTAAAAATTTAGAAAGTGCTAAAAATACGCAACTCATGAAGAGACTTCATACATGATAGAGATAAAATTTCTAATTAGTGAGAAAAATTACTCATGAATGGTATTCAAGAACAGAGAAGTAATTTAGAAACTTCTACAGTTTGATCCCAAATGTACCAATTACATTTAAATAAATGTAATAAAGTTTTAAAAATTAAAAATGAAATTACAAATTATTAGTTATCATATAAATATCCTTCCTCAAGTTAAAGAAATCCTTTCTCTGCCTGGATTACTGGGTGTTTATTTTTTAATGGATGCTGAATATTTTTAAGAATTGTTTTTGTTTTGCCTGAGATAAAAAAGCACATTGACTTTTCCACTCCAATATATATTAATGTGGCAAATGATATTTCTAGATTTTCTTTTCTACATAATTCTTTCATTTTGGGGATAAATAAAACTTGGTCATAGTTTACTAACAAATCCTAGTTGGTCTGCACATACTTTCATTGAAACTAATATATCTGTAATCAGGATTGACACTGGTCTATGATTTTTGTTTTTGTTTTTGTTTTTTTTTTCATGGTGAGTTTGGCTTAGTATCAAAGTTATATTGGCCTAATAAAAAAGTATCAAAAAGCTACTTTTTCTATTCTCTGGCAGAGTGTTTGTATAAAATAGGAATAATTTGTGCATTATTTGGTAGATGGCATCTGTACAACTCTGGATTTCATTTGCTCTTTATGGGAAGTTTTAAACTTCTGATTTGATTTCTTTGATAGCATTGGGACTATTCTGGCTTTCTACTTTATCTTGAGTAAATTTTGAAAATTTATATTTTTGTATGAAATTATCAGTTTCATCAAATTCTGTATTCTTCCATATCTGTTGTGTAACAAACCATCCCAAAACCTAATGGATTAAAATAACACAATAATTTACTTTGCTCACTAATCTGCAATTTGGGTAGGATTTAGTTGAATGGCTTGTTCCTGCTCCACATGGCATTAGCTGGGGAGGCTGACTAAAGCCGAGTGGTCCATTTCCAAGATGGCTCACTTGCATGGCTGGTAAGCTTTCTGCTGGGATCTGAGCCAGGGCTTTGGACTCGGGCCTCCATTATTCTCCATGTGGATATTGCCACAAAAACTGTTTGGATTCAGTAAAACAAGATGGATTAATTCCAAGCATGAATGTTCCAAGAGACAAGAAATGGAAGCTGTCAGTCTTCTAAAGCCTGAGTTCAGAAAAGGAGCCCACCATCATTGCTCCGTATTCTGTTGGTCAAATTATCATACAGCCCTTCCAGAATTAACGACAACCGACATGGATCTCATGTCAAGGAGCTGGTATTTGATCACTAGAATTTACTTGGATAAAATCTTTTATATAGTTTTATTACCATTTAAATATCTTGTCTGTAGTTGCAGTTCCATTTTCATTCTTACTAGTGTTTGTGTCTCTGGCCCCTTTTTTTTGTGTTTCCAGTTAATTTTTATCTATACTCTTCATAGAATCAAATTTTAGCTTACTTTATTAATATTTTTTTCACTTTTTCATTCCATGTATTTTTTAAGGTTAATTCTGCCATCATTCTAATTTTTAATTTCGGATGACTTAAAAAAAATTTAATTATTGTATAGTCAGTTTACACTGTTAATTTCTGTGTACAGCATAGTGATTCAGACACAGATATATAGATAGATATATAAGAGAGAGAGAGACCTTTTCATATTCCTTTTCATTATGGGCTATCACAGGTTAGTGGATATAGTTCCCTGTGCTATACAGTAGAGCCTTGTCTATTTTATATATAGTAGATGACTTTCAAGCATTTAAGGTGACATGTTTTCCCGTTAAGTAACTGCAAAAAAAAAAAAAAAAAAAATACCATAGCAGGCCTGACTGATATTGTTTAAAAGGCTTTCTCACAAGGTTGGACCTTGGCTGATATTTAGGACTTTGGATATTGGAAGGGTTCCCACCATTAATTGACAAGAGTGGCTCATTGTGCCACTACAAACAATATGGTTTATTCTGAACACCTGTTTTCATTGTGGGAGTCTGGAATTTGGGTACTTACCAGGCAAGGGGTAACTATGTGACTAGTCCCCAGTAAAAACTCTGGTCATTGGGTCTCTAATGAGATTCTGTGATTGGCAACATTTCATGTGTTGTCAAAAGTCCTTGCTGGGTGAATTAAGCACACGTTGTGTGATTCCACTGAGAAAGGATTCTTGGAAACTTGCTCTTGGTTTCCCTCAAACTTCACCAGTTGTGCTTTTTCCCTTTGCAAATTGTGCTTGGGACCATTTTGCTATAGTAAGTCGTAGCTATGATTACAACTATATACTGAGTCCTGTGAGTCCTAGCAAATCATTGAACTGGAGCGTCTTCTTGATGACCTGAACACAGTAGCAGTTTAGCTTCATCCTACACATTCTGACTATAGCCAATTCATAATTACTCATAACTTTCTAACTACCATTGTGACTTTTTCCTTTAGACCTGTTACTTAATTGGAAAGAGATCTGAAGTATCTAGTTATAATCTTTTTCAAATATTTTATTGTCAATTTCTAACCTAGGTGCATTGTGGTCAGAGAGCTGATATATGATATTAACTCTAACATTTTTGAGACTTACTTCCATTCCTAGAATATGTTCCATTTTCATAGATAATGCAAGTGTATTTGTAAGAAATATGTATTATCAAATCATTATTTGCAGTTGTATGTTCATAAGTAGTCAACTGAAAAAAAAAAACACACAATATAAAAGGTGAGTTTTATTGAGTCAAATTTATCCAGTACCATATTAAGAACTGTAGGAGATAGCCTCTCAGATAGCTCTGAGAAATTGTTCTGAAGAGATAAGGAGGGAAGTACGTGTCTATGTGATTTTGGCTGTGGGGCACCTGCAACCAAGCACACATCCTGGTAAAAGACTGCTGCTATTCACCAGGAACAGATGCCTTAGTTAGTGGTTTTAGTGCTTTTCTGAGTATGGGAAGATGCAAGAATTGGGGTTCATTAAATTTTCCCCTGAAAATATCTAACTATATAAAACCCTGTTCTGTCAGTTTTCCTAGAACACAGGGTGCTTCATTCCTAATTTCCACCCTGAATTCTTTTGAAGGTCAGCAGCTATAGTGGTTAATGACTTAATCCTTGTAAAAGAGGGTGACAAGTGACATTATTTCATTGGCAGTGCTCCCTAATGGTTATAAATTTGACCAAGGTTTGGGAGCCATTTCATGACCATTTTGTCACATGGTGTTAGGAATGCTTTTTCATAGCCCAGGCCAAAATTTTATTCATAGGGCACATCCAGTAACATCACCATGAGTAGCCTATTATAATGGTAGTCAAAACTCTCTGGACCACCTGCCCTACTACTCTGTTATGGTTCAAGAAAAGACTCCCTTGTGTTGCATCTTCCCATATCTAGAGTTACACTATTACAATCATTAATCTCATGTAGAACTATATATTTGATTTCAAGGCACTTAGTCATCATTTTTATCAGAGACTTAGTCACATATTTGGTAATGCAGGAAACAACAATCTTATAAAATAGGCAGAATACAAGTAAATATAGCTAGTAGAATTAATAAGGTCCTAAGGAAGAATTTAAGCCAAGCACTTTGATTGGGCATAGCCCAGTATCCCCCGAGGTCCTTTGACTCAGTCTATTCTATACTAATCACTATCGTTAAAGGTAATAATATCATTCTCATCCTGGTGTTGATGTAGCTTCTCCTCTGTTAGAGCATTGTTTTAAGGTGATTTTGAGGTCAGCAGTCCTCTTTGTAGACCAGTCTGATGCAGAGGCCCTTTTTAAAGTGAGAAATATGAATCCAGGAGTTAGTTTTGCTGCACATGAGTTAAGAGGAATTAGTTAAGAGTGCTTGGTAAAGGTCTTTTCATCTAGGATGGAGTGAGACCTTTAAATGATGTTTATTTCAGTATACATAATCTCCTCATTGTAGTTCATGAGACATCTGATCTTCATTCAAAGATAGATTAATCTGCTAAGCTTCAGAAACAAGTTTAGAATGTCCTTTTAATAACAACTAAACTTTATAATAATGTAACAACAACAAGAAACTGTCTGGAAAGGGAGTCTTAGGCAGTAAATACAGCACTAGAATCCAACATCCACTGAAACATCTTTTTACCTATAAAGTTACTTTCAATTCTAGCAAATATGACCAAATTAAGACTAATTTGTTTGCAAAATAAGTGATTTCAATAAATGTGGCCAGATTATTTACATAAGTGTAATTGATCATACAGACTTTTTAAAATTGGCTTTGCTGAAACTTTTCATAAGGAATCTTTGGTTGAATTTTTTTGTATATATGCATTTTTATAATGTCAATTTCTGGTGTACAGCATAATGCTTCAGTCATACATGAACATACATATATTCCTTTACATGTGGTGAAAAAGAATAGGTTATTACAAGATATTGAATATAGTTCCCTGTGCTATACAGCATGAACTTGTTGTTTATCTATTTTATATATATTTATTAATATCTGCAAATCTCAAACTCCCAATTTATCCCTTCCCACACCCTTCCCCCACCCAGTAACCATAAGTTTGTTTTCTATGCCAGTGAGTCTATTTCTGTTTTGTAAATAGATTCGTTTGCCTTTTTTTTTTTTTTTTAAGATTTCACATATAAATGATATCATATGGTATTTTTCTCTTTCTGGTTTACTTCACTTAGAATAAGAATCTCTAGGTCTATCCATGTTGCTGCAAATGGCATTTTTTCTTTTTTATGCCTGAGTAGGAGTCCATTGTATAAATAGACCACTACTTCTTTATCCAGTCATCTGTCGATGGACATTTAGGTTGCTTCCATGTCTTGGTTATTTTTAATACTGCTGCTATGAACAATGGGGTGCATGTATCTTTTTGAATTAAGGTTCCCTTTGGATATATCTCCAGGAGTGGGATTGCTGGATCATATGGTAAGTCTATTTTTAGTTTTTTGAGGAATCTCCATACTGTTTTCTATAACGGCTGCACCAAACTACATTCCCACCAGCAGTGTAGGAGGGTTCCCTTTGTACCACACCCTCTCCAGGCTGAATTTTTAAAAGGCCTCTCAAGGTCAAGAAAGCCATGCCAAGGGTTTGTCATCCGATTCGCCTGCAGTATCTATAGATTTGGGTCAATTCCTGTCTTCTCGAGGTCCCCCAAATATCTTGAGATTTCTGTGCATGTCAGTAGGTGGCCTTCCTTATTCACCTGATAAGACTGCAGGGAACCTAAGAGTTTCCAATGTCTGGAGGGATCAGAGAGAAAATATGTGTTTCAGTTTTGCTTCCAAAAGTGTAATTTACCAAATTACTATACGTCCTAAATAGCATATGGGGAAAGATTTCCTTATATCTGGAAAACAGATTAAAAGTCAGTAATGTTTTTTAAAAATTAAAATTATAAACATATTCATCAGTTCACTTAGTCCTATGTAACTAATTCTTGTCTTTTGTTAAGTTTTATGAAGCCAATGAGGTTTCCATTAGAATGCTTTAATTTCTTACTCGGTTCAGCAATATGATCTGAAATTTATCATAAACCTGTACTTGTCAAAAACTCCTAACAATCTGGAACTCCATATAATTTCTAGAATATCTGTATTAATGCCATTTACCTATATAATATAACCTAAGGAGATTTATGCTACACATTTGATAATGCTTCCCATATAATTTAACATACTAAATAAGCCTGATTAGTTTATTCTCTCTCTCTGATAAGGAGAGAATTCTCTTGAGTTGTTCCGGGGACCTTTTGAAAACCTCAAAGTTTGCTCCATCAAATGAACTTCAGAAAGAATCTGATCTTTGGGAAATTTGTCAAAAGTATTAAAAAGTGTCTTTTCATTTTAAAAAATTTATTGAAGTATTGGTTTTCAATGTTGCATTAGTTCCTGGTACATATCAAAGTAATTCAGATAGGGATATAGATAAATTCTTTTTCAGATTCTTTTCCAATATTATAAGATATTGAATGTAGTTCCCTGTGTTGTACAGTAGGACTTTGTTTCTCTGTTTTATACATGGTAATGTGTATCTGTTAATTCCAAGATCCTAATTTAGCTCTCCCCCTCTTCCTTTTGGTAAGCATAAGTTTGTTTTCTATGTCTGAGTCTGTTTTATAAATACATTCATTTGTATCATTTTTTTAGATACCACATGTAAATATTATCATATAATTTGTCTTTCTTTGACTTCACTTAATATGATAAACTCTAGGTCCACCCATGTTGTTGCAAATGGCATTAATTCATTTTTTATGGCTGAGTAGTATTCTAGCGTGTGTGTATATATTCTTTATCCATTCATCTGTCGATGGACATTTAGGTTGCTTCCATGTCTTGGCTATTGTAAACAGTGCTGCTATGAACAGTGGGATGCATGTATCTTTTCAAATTAGTCTTCTCTGGGTGTTTGCCCAGGAGCAGGATTGCTGGGTCATATGGTAACTCTATTTTTAGTTTTTTAAGAAGCCTTTATACTGTTCTCCACAGTGGCTGCACTAATTTACATTCCTACCAACAGTGGAAAAGTGTTCCCTTTTCTCCACACCCTTCCAGCCTGTATTATTTGTAGACTTTTTGATGATGGCCATTCTGACTAGTGTGAGGTGATACCTCATTATAGTTTTGATTTGCATTTCTCTGATAATTAGAGATATTGAATATTTTTTTCATGTGCCTGTTGGCCATCTGTATGTCTTCTTTGGAGAAATGTCTATTTAGGTCTTCTGCCCATTTTTTGATGGGGTTGTTTCATTTTGTTATTGAGTCGTATGAGCTGTTTTTATATTTTAGAAATTAAGCCCTTAGTGGTTGCATCACTTGTAAATATTTTTTTCCCATTCTATAGGTTCCCTTTTTGTTTTGCTTATGGTTTCCTTTGCTGTACAGAAGCTTATAAGTTTGATTAAATCCCATTTGTTTATTTTTGCTTTTTTTTTTTTCATTGGGAGACTAACCTAAGAAACATGGCTATAGTTCGTTTTGCCAATGTTCTCTTGTAGAAGTTTTGTGGTGTCCGGTCTTATATTTAAGTCTTTAAGCCATTTTTGAGTTTATTTTTGTGTATGGTGTGAGGGAGTATTCTAACTTCATTGATTTACATACAGCTGTCCAGCTTTCCCAACACCACTTGCTGAAGAGACTATCTTTTCTCCATTGTACACTCTTACCTCCTTTGTTGAAGATTAATTGACTGCAGGTGTGTGGGTTTCTTGACTCTACTCTGTTCCTTTGATCCATATGCCTGTTTCTGTGCCAATACCATCCTGTTTTGAATACTGTAGCTTTGTGATATTGTCTGAAGTCTGGGAGGGTTGTCTCCAGCAGTGGTCTGTTTCCTCATGGTTGCTTTGGCAATTGAGTCTTTTGTTGTTCCATATAAATTTTATGATTATTTGTTCTAGTTCTGTGAAAAATGTCATAGGTAATTTGATAGGGATTACATCAAACCTGTAGATTGATTTGGGTAGTATGACCATTTTAACAATATTAATTCTTCCAACTTGAGAACATGGGATATCTTTCCATTTCTTCACTGGGGAATTCTACCAAACATACAAAGAACTTATCCTGATCCTTCTCAAACTCTTCTAAAAGATTGAAGAGGAGGAAAACACCCTCAAAGTCATTCTGTGAAGCTACCATCACCCTGATACCAAAACCAAATACACTACCAAAAAAGAAAAAAAAATTACAGGCCAATATTTTTGATGAATATATGCTAAACTCAACAAAATATTAGCAAACTGAATCCAGCAGTACATAAAAAGGATCATACACCATGATCAGTTGGATTCATCCCAGGGTCACAAGGATTGTTCATATGCAAATCAAACAATGCGATACACCACATCAACAAAAGACAAAAACAACATGATCATCTCAATTGAGACAGAAAAACCATTTGATAAAAATTCAACATCCATTCATGATAAAAACTCAACAAAGTGGGTATAGAAGAAACATAGCTCAGCATAATAAAAGCTATTTATGACAAACCCAAGCCAACATAATATTCAATGATGAGAAGCTGAAAGCCCTCCTGCTAAAATCTGGAAGACAAGGATGCCCAGTCTCACCACTTCTATTCAACACCGCAGTATCAGAAGTTCTAGCCACAGTGATCTGATAAGAAAAATAAATAAAAGTTATCTAAATTGGAAGGGAAGAGGTAAAGCTTTCATTATATGCAGATGACATGATACTTCATAAAGAAAAGCCTAAAGACTCCACACAAAACTATTAGAACTGATAAATGAATTCAACAAGGTAGCAGGATACAAGATTAACATACAGAAATGTGTTGCATTTATTTCATTGTTAGTATAATCAGAAAGAGAAACTAAAAAAAAAAAAAAAAATCTTAAAATTTCACCAAAAAATAAAATAAAACACTTAGGTATAAACCTGACCAAGGAGTTAAAAGACTTATATGCTGAGAAGTATAAAACATGATAAAGGAAACTGAAAATGATTCAAAGAAATGGAAAGATACCAAAAAAACTTGGCAAAATAGGATCACAGGTCATTATGTAACACTTATTCACTTAACCAAAGTGACAATAAAGGATTTCAAAAGCAAATATGGAAAATTACAATAGATTACTTAACAGATTATAAAATTCTTTACCTTGCATCAAAAGCAGATCAACATTCCAAGAAAACTCTTAACAGAGAGAGAATCAAATTCAGGTTTTGTACCATTTAACCTTTAATTAAAAGGTAAAATTTTAAATTTTACTTAAAATCCATTTACTCAAATTTATTCTAATCTTAGTCCTGACCACACACAGAATTCCTTCATATTCTTTTTTATTCCCTCATAAGCCTCCTCCAACTTTCTATATTCATATTAATCTGTCCCTTATTTTCTTTCTCGTTTAGATATAAACAGCTTTAGGACAAAATTACCTTCTTTCTCTTACTAAAATGCATTTTTATTTCTTATGCCTTTTTTCTTGCATACAAAGATGTTTTCCTTAAACCTTAATTTTTAGTAAAGACTAAGAAGTATGCAATTATGAATTGTCTTTTACATTAGCATTCTTAGATTGGCAAACTTACAAATATTTATCATTTTTCTAAAAACGTGCTCTCTTACAGAAAATGTCTCAGTGTAGCACAAATTATATTAATGATCATAAATATCTGTATTCTCCCTGTAAAAGGAAGCCAATGTTCAGTAATTAATGTTTCAGTATCTTAGTTTATTTGGGAATTATTCACTAAACTTAACATCACCTAATTTAATTTAACAAAACTCTAAAGTTTTAAGTTGCTAAAAATCTGGAGAAACTATTTTTAAATAGATATTCCTAAAACATAATTATTCCTAGAGTTTACCTAAAAGCTCTGATCTTATTTACATTTAACTTATAAAAAATTCATCAGACTGAATTATTACATGTGTTGCAAAGATTATCAGCAAGAAAAATAACACCTTACTTCACTTCCAGTAAACCCTAGGTACAATAAAAATATTATACTTAATGCTGATGACTCTAGAGACATGTTTGTATTAATTAAACCAAAAATGTAAAGTTAGTTTTATACCAAAATACTAATTTAATACTGAATATTTCCCAGATCACATGAACCTTAAATTCATTTGGGTTGCCTTTTTTATATTTCTGAGAATTTATATAAATGCCTAATTTCCTTTAAGGCAATTAGAGTTCAGTAACAAATTAATTTTGGTAAAACTGTCCAGAGGTGAAGACATATCTGTAATGTACACACAGACATAGATACATCCATATAGACACAAAAAACTCAGTTTCATCTCAAAATTTAGTTATGAATCAGGTATTATAATGTAAAACTCACTCACTTTATAAATAACAGTTGGAATAAGTCAAGTTTACTCACTTGAGTTTAGAAAGTCCTCTTTACCACCTCCCCCCCCCCCTTTTTTTCTTAGTCTCAGGAATGGGAAATGGTCTAGATAAAAGAGTTACTGAGAGCCCTAGTAGAACATTTACATCTCACGTGACAGGGAGAGAAATGCAAATTCCTTTTAGCAAGACTTGTTCCCTTAGGATCAGAGTTTTTAAGAGAGCCTTTGCTCCAGCTCTCTCTAGCTTTCTTACTGTCCCCAAGCCCTAGGCATGGTCTTCTTCACCCTGCCAACCTGGTTTCTTTGGGAGGTCACCAAAGCTCTCCCGGATGTTGGATACCGCTAGGGGTGTCCTTCAGCCTGCAGTGCTTGCATCCTTCTTTCGAGCTTTACGACTGCCCTGAGTGAAAATGGCCGTCTAGACTAAAATGTGGCAGAAGGGACCAAGCTGTGGATATAAAGCCTGTTAAGCCCAACTCATAAGCTATGAGACCTGGAGGTGACAGAGGAACATGTTCCAAACAAAGAAACTAGAGAAAATCCCAGAAGAAGGCAATCTACCTGGAAAGCATTCAAGGTAATATTTGTAAAGATGATCAAAGAACTCAGGAGAAGAATGGATGAACAGAGTGAGAAGTTACAAGTTTTTAAAAGAGAGATAATAAAAAGAACCAAATAGAGATGAAGAATACAATAACTGAATTTAAAAATACACTGGAAGGAATCAATAGCAGATTAAATGATACAGGGGAACAGAGCAGCAAACTGGAAGATAAGAGTCATGGAACTCGCTGAAACTGAACAGAAAAAAGGAAAAAAAAAAGAAACAAAGTTCAAGAGACTTCTAGGACAACACCAAGCATAGCAACATTCACATTACTGGGTTCCCAGAGGAGAAGAGAGAGAAAGGGAGCAGAGAATAAATTTAAATAAAGATACAATAGCTAAAAACTTCCCTAACCTGGGAAAGGAACCAGACATCCGGGTCCAGGAAGCACAGAGAATCCTGAACAGGATCACTCCAATGAAGTCCATATCAAGATACACTGTAATTAAAATGGCAGAAATTAAAGACAAAGAATATTAAAAGCAGCAAGGGAAAATCAATAAGATACATACAAGGGAACTCCAATAAGGCTATGACCTGACTTTTCAGCAGAAATTCTGCAGGCCAGAAAGAAGTGGCATGATATACTTAAATTGATGAAAGGGAAAACCTGGAACCAAGAATACTCTACCTGGCAAATTTGATGGCGTGATCACAAATTTTACAGACAAGCGAAAGCTAAAAAGAGCTGAGCACCACTAAACCAGCTTTGCAACAAATGTTAAAGGAACTTCACTAAGCAAACAAGAAAAGGCCACAGTGAGAAACATGAAAATTATAAAAGGCAAAAGCTCACTGGTAAAGGAAAATATACAGAAAAGGTAGTAAATCAACCACTTACAAGGCTAGTAGGAAGGTTCAAAGATGAAAGTAGTAAAATTATCTATATTTCCCAATAAGTAGTTAAAACACAAAACAAAAAATATAAAATTTGATGTCAAAAACAGTCATGTGGGGAGGAGAGTAAAAATGAAGGATTGTTAAAATGCATTTGGACTTAAGATATCAGCAACTGACCTTAAAATTACTATATATAAATATATATTATATACATATATATATGGTTATCATATGTGTATATAAACTCCATGGTAATCACAAACAAAAAACTATAAATACACACACAAAAAGGAGAAAGAAATCTAAACATAACACTGAAAGTCATCAAATCACAAGGGAAGAGAACAAAAGAAGAAGAAAGGAACAAGCACAAAAACCCAAACAATTAACAAAATATCAGTAAGTATGTTAAATGTAAATGGGCTCAATGGTCCAATCAAAAGACAGAGTGCTGAATGAATACAAAAATGACTCGTAGATATGCTGCATACAAAGACTCAGTTCAGATCTAAAAAACACACAGACTGAAAGTGAGGGGATGGGAAAAAGCCAAGATACCAAAACTTAAAGTAGACTTTAAAACAAAGACTGTAACAAGAGCCAAAGAAGGACATAACATGCTGAACAAGGGATCAATCCAAGAATATATAACCATTGTAAATACATGTATAGTATGTATGTGTATATATATACACACACACACCACGGTTAAATGAGATTTATCCCAGGGATGCAAGGAAGGTTCAATATCTGCAAATCAATCAATGTGATAGACCACATTAACAAATTTAAGGATGAAAACATGATCATCTCAATAGATTCAGAAAAAGCTTTTGACAAAATTTAACATCCATTTATGATAAAAACTCTACAAAGTGAGTATAGATGGAACATATCTCAACATAAGAGAGGCCATATATAATGAACCCAGAGCTAAAATCATACTCAATGGTGAAAAAGTTGAAAGCATTAGCTCCAAGATCAGGAACAAGACAAGGGTGCATACTCTTGCCACTTTTATTCAGTAGAGCATTGGAACTCCCAACCTCAGCAGTAAGACATAAATAAATACAGGAATACAAATTGGAAAGGAAAAAGTAAAATGGTCACTGTTTGCAAATGATACAATATTATATGCAGAAAATCCTAAAGATGCCACTATAAAAACTACTAGAGCTCATCAATGAGTTGGGTAAAATTGAAGGGTACAAAGTTAATATATAGAAATCTATTGCATTCTCTACACTAAAAACAAACTATCAGAAATGGGAAGTAAATAATCCCATTTACAACTGCATCAGAAAGAATAAAATAACTAGGAATAAATCTAACTAAGGAGTAAAAGACCTATACTCGGAAAAGTATCAGACACTGATGATAGAAATTGAGGACAACACAAATGCAAAAATATACCATGTTCATTAAGTAGAAAAGTTAATATTGTTAAAATGATTATACTACCCAAGGCACTCTACAGATTCAGTGCAATTCCTATCAATATACCAATGGTATTTTTCACAGAAATGGAACAAATAATTAAAAAATGTGTATGGAAACAAAAAACACCCCAAATAGCCAAAACAAAGATGGGAAAGATGAACAGAGCTAGAGGAATCATGCTCCCTAAACTCAGACTATAGTAAAAGCGATAGTAATCAAAACAGTGTGGTACTGGCACAAAAACAGACACATAGATCAGTGGAACAGAAATAGCCCAGAAATAAACCCATGCACTTATGGTCTATTAATCTATGAAAAGGAAGTAAGATTACACAATAGGAAAAGACAGTCTCTTCAATATATGGTGCTGGGAAAACTGGACAGCTACATGTAAAAGAATGAAATTAGAACATTTAACACCATAAAAAAAAACTGAAAATGAATTACATACCTAAATGTAAGACTGGGAACTATAAAGCTCCTAGAAGAAAACATAGGTATAACACTCACTGACATAAATCATAGATCCAAAAAAAAAAAAAAAAAATACTGCTATCTCCTAGGGCAAAGGAAACAAAACCAAAAATAAACAAATGGGACCTAATTAAACATAAAGCTTTTGTACAGCAAAAGAAACCATTGACAAAACAAAAAGGCAACTTCTGAATGTGAGAAAATATTTGCAAATAATATGACCAGTAAGAGGTTAACATCCAAAGTAATTTATACAACTCAGAATCAAAAAAACCAAAGAACCCAATTGAAAAATGGGCAGAATACCTGAATAGACATACATGCACCCCAATGTTAACAGCAGCATTATTTATAATAGCCAATATATGGAAGCAATCTAAGTCTCAATCAACAGATAAATGGATAAAGAAGATATGATATACATATATATACACATATATATAATGGAATATTACTCAGCTATGAAAAGAATGGAATTTTGCCTTTTGTAGTAGTATGGATAGGTCTGCAGGATATTATGCTTAGTGAAATAAGCCAAAGTAAGACAAGTATTGTTATCATTTATATGTGAAATCTAAAAAATAAACAAATGAATGTAACCAGAAATAGACTCACAGATTTAGAGAACAAACTAATGGTTATCAGTAAAGTGAGGGAATGGCAGAAGGGCAAGATAGAGGTGTTAAGAGATACAAAATATTAAGTATAAAATAAATAAGCTACAAGGATGTATCATACAGCATAGAGAATTCAGGGGAAAAACAATTCTGAAAAGATGTTTTATCAAGCCAGGAAAACTAGTTTTGGAATTTCAAAAAAAAAAGAGCCCCATCTTGGCCATTTTCAGGGTGAAATTTCCTTCAGTTTCCAATTAAGGAAATACTTGTCATTTTAATTTTTATATACACATAAGCCTGGCTGGGTTGTTAGTTGGAGGAAGGCTTTCTGATGTCCATCATTTCTCTGTTTGAGAAACTCTTTTTTCCAATTTTAAAGTAGAATTGGGGTTAAAATTTACTAATGAAATTTGCATGTTGGGCAAATGTGCTGCTTTTGAGCTTACCTCCTCTAGGTGTCACCACAGAGTTACTTCAGCTCTTTCACGTGTCTGTTTTTCTCTCCAGTAGTTTAAAGCTGTCTTGGGCGTTGGGGTCACTGAGTGGCCAACTCTCATACTTGGTTCCCAGAAAAACAAGTTTTTAATTATGGGACCATTGCACAGTATGAGGACTCTGCCTCCACCACTCCTGTAAATTTCTTGGTTGCCTGAGAAAGCGATAACCAGGAGGTTCCTTGTCCCTCTTCTTTGGAAAACAGCTCTCATCTGATATTTCCACTTTTATCCTAACAAATTCCGTTAAGGTAGACAAACTGAGGAAAGACGTCAGGTCAGCTCCTACCTAATTACCCAGTCCAAGTCTCCTTTGTACTATAAAGCTGACCAAAATCATCTCAGTTGTTTCTCAACTGAGCAGAATCATCCCAGTATTTCTCAATTGGGGGTAATCTCGGTATCTTTCAGCTGAGCAATATAGAGGCACCTCTTCTTGAACCCAAAAAGTATAATCTACTCCTCATAGTGAAGAGTTTAACCACCTCTGAATAAATTCAGAATCTTTAACCAGAAGTAAGAGATCTGGTACCCAGAGAGACTTACCATGGAGGCTGATGAGCACAGGGAGTCCTGCTGGTACCAAGGCTCTGGATTCTAATAGGGTGAAGAAGAGAGGTCTGCTCTGAGTCCCTTCAATGGTCACCAAAACAAACAAAAAATTAACCTGTAAAAGCTGAGAGTCAAATTTATTCAGTGTCTTACTGAAGACTATAGCCCAGGAAACAGCCTCTCAGATAGCTCTGAGAAATTGTTCTGAGGAAGTAAGTGTGTGTGGGGGTCTGTATCAATGTGGTTTTGGCAAAGCGGGTATATGCAACCAAGCACATGTCTCGGTAGAAGGTTGTTAGTCATGAGGAACAGATACCTTACTTAATGGTTTTAGTGCTTTTCTAAGTATGGGAAGGTGCAAGAATTGGGGTTCATTAAATTTTCTCTTGAAAATATCTAATAAATTATCAAAAGGTCTGTTCTGCCAGTTTTCCCAGAGCACAGAGTGCCTCATTCCTGATCTCCGCCCTGAATTGCTTTCGGGGTATGTTGGAGGTCAGCAACTCCAGGGGCTAAGGACTCAATCCTTGTAGAACTGGATGGTGAGTGATATTCTTTAGCTGGCACTACAAACTATAACATGGATTTCAAGGAAGGTAAATTACTGAAGGAGTCCCTCTCTCTGAATCAAAAGGTTGCTCCTCTTGGTATTTTCTAGGAATTCCAGGCAGAAAGAAATCTAGTATGAGGAATTAGGTACCTTCAAAATAACTAGAAGACATGACAGATCAAAGGTCAAAGAAAATTGTTGCCAAGTTTTTAGGAAATCAGGACACTGCAGGAATGATGAAATGATTTCAGTTTGCTGCATCCCTGAGGTAGCTGACCCAGCTACCCCTTGTGATATTGTAATTCTTCCTTAATAATAAATATATATTTGTTCTACATCCCAGTTCCTGGCCCAGAGCTCCCAAAACCCTTGAAAGTTCCTAAGTGATAAATGTTAAAGATGTCTTTTGTTATTCATAACAAGTTCTTTTCACCCACAGCTGAGTTTGTTAATACAGTGACTTTTGGAAAGCACCTAAACCAGACGGAAAAAATCTCTTAAAGGGTTGGAATTTTTAGCACCCCCAACCTCCTGGGAGGGGAGAGAGGCTGAAGATTGTGTTCAATCACCAATGGCCAATGATTTCATCAGTCAAGTCTAAGTAATGAAGCCTCTACCTGAGGCTACTATTTTCCCACATCTTGCCTCTTACGAATTTCTTCCATCTGGCTGTTGCCGACTTTCTGCCTTTTATAATAAACCAATAATCTAGTAAGTAAACAAAGGAATTTTCCCAGACAGGACTGGCTTTCTTCTTTTAATTCCGCCTCCTGCCAAACACCATCACTGTCTCCAGAGCAGTGACGACTTCTGCTTCAAGTATCTTCAGAATGTCACAGGACACTTCTCATGGTAGAATCTAAGCTAGAAATCTTAGGCCGAGGGTGTTAAGAAAATTCATTGCCATTCTTCTTGTCCCTGAAAACTAGGAGAAAAAACAGAAGAGTTGGGATGAATGATGGTTACAAAATAAGCTTGCAAAACACACACACAGACAAAGAAACAAAACCCCACTTTGTGGCATGAAAGACCAACTGAAGGCCAGGCAACCTCTCTTACGGGCTGATTCCTAGCCATAGGGCTACACAGGGCTCAGAGAACGGGGCTTAGTTTTCACTGAAACTTTGTCATCAGAATTATATAGGACACAATACCAGCTGCTGTCAATACCCTTAGGTCAAGCTTTTTAATTTTGTAGTTTAAATAATCTTCACTCTTACTGATTTAAGGCTGCTGTCATCATTAATTAATGAGAGAGAAATGTTATATTATTTACTATAATGGTGGATTTGTTTTCTTGTAATTTTGTTAAATTTACATATTTTAAAGTCACCAGGAACACACTTTAGGAATGCTGTATCTTCCTGGCGAATGACTATTTCATCAAAATGTAGTGATCCTATCTATCTCCAAAAATACTTTTTTTGCCCTAGAATCTACTTTATATGAGACTAATAGGGGCATACCAGCTGTCTTTGAAAAGTGTGTGACTGGCACATATTTATTCCATCTCATATTTCAATCTATGTTATTCCTTTTTTAAGCTGATGCCTTATAAATAGCACTAGCTAGATTTTGTAGGATTTTTATTCAATCTGAAAATTCTTGAATAAAAATCCTACAAAATCTAGCTAATGCTATTGACAACAGCAAGTTTTCAAATCAGTGTAAATTCGCTGTTCTTTCCATTTCTTAAGAATTTGAAGCATTTAAATGAAGGTGAAAGTTTAATTCTTCTATTTTCTAATCTTTAAAACATTTGGGAAAAGTTGATTAGGAAGCTTTTATAATTTATAATTTCTAAATTTTGATGTATTCTTTGTAAAAGTACTGATTAGTGTTTTAGATAAATTTTGTTAAATAAATTTATTATTATAGTAAATGCAGCATTAAATGAAATGATAATAGTAGTACATGATCTTTCACATGCAAAGCCCCTGGGGGCATTTAAAGATCTTGGCAACAATACCATTTGTCAATCATACCAGATATTATTGAGCAACATTGGCAAGAATGGGCATCACTGTCTTATGCATGTTTTTAATGGAATGGCACTGGAGTTTCACTTTAGAAAGAATTTGCTATTTGTTCATTTGCTTGGTAAATTTTTACATTTGTTAATTTATAAGGAGTGTCCTTTTGAGGTAATTTAGAGCTTGTTTTACATCACTGTATGGAATCTTACCAAATGCTCTTTTATGTATTGAAATTACTATATGATTTTTCTCCTTTAATGGGTGATATAATTAGTTCTCTTGGCAGATTTCCTGATACTGAACTATCTTTGCATTACTCAAATTATCCCTGTTTGTTCATACAGTAGTTTACGTAGTTATATACTGATGGATTTTACTTGATCATATTATATAGAAAATTTTTCCTTCTATATTCATTGATGAAATCTGTGTATCTTTACCTGGTTTTGCATTTAAGTTTCTTCTCAGTTTACAAAATAAATTTGGGGAGTTTCAGATTTAGTTAACGTCAGAAGTACCTAATTTTTAAAGGATTAGTAGGTTTTAAAGGCAAAACCATCTTACCTTGATGTTTGTCTTGATGTTTAATTTTATTTTAAAATCTTAGCTCTTTAATTACCTTTCCAATCTCTTCTGTGATAACTTCACATTTTCTACTTCGTGGATCACTTTGAGTATACTTCCTCTGGTTTTTCAAATTTCATACTATTGAGTTGATTATGGTATTTATTCTCTTACAATCCTGTCATCTCTTTCATAGCTACAATTATTTATTTTATCCAATTTTTACATTTTTAATACATGCTTTATACTTTTTTGCTAATTAAAAGGGCTTTTAAATTTTTTCTTTATTTCAGTCTCTTTTCTTTAGTTATGAAGGCATTTAACACTATTCATTTTCCCCTGATTAAGGATTTGCTACATCTCATGTTTTGCCATATCGTGTTTCCATTTCATTGCTACATAAATGGTTCTGAATTTTATTTTGATATCCTCTTTGATCAAAGATCAAAGGATAAGAGGCTTGATTTTTAAATAAATTAAATATTTTTTCTAATTTAAATTTTTATTAGAATATTATAAAAAATGCAGCCTACTATGTCTCTCTGCTTTTTAATATTGTGCTAAGTTTTCCTTGTGCCAAATGCATGACAGATTTTTGAATATATTCTAAGGGTATACAACACAATTATATTCTCTTTTTAAAGGATGTATGGAATCTATAAAAATAGTTTTGATGATTGTATTATTTAATTCTGTGTTTACTTTTTTCTAATTTTCACTATTATCTGAAAGACTTCAATTAAAATATCTCATTAGAAGGTGAGTATTAATCAAGTGTTTGTATTTCTAATACTTTTTACCTTATATATTTAGATTCAGTGTTGTTTGGCCCCGAAAGATTTATGACTGTCATATCTTCCTTATAAATTATAGCTTTAGGGAGCACAAAATATTCTCTTTATCCTATTTCAGTCTACATATTCAGTTCTACATTTAGTTCCGGGAAACTTTCTTCTATAATTGTTTAATTATTGCATTTCTTCCATCTGTTTCCCCTTTTTTTGGAACACCTATTATTGGTATATTAATTTGCCTGTATCTCTTTTCTAGGTATCTTATTTTTCCTATAAGATTTATAATTCTTTCATGTTTTGTGTTTTATCACTTGACTTTTCAGAAAACTAATTCAAGTTTCAACAATGATTTCCTTCAACTACAATTCTGATATTTTTTTCCTTTTTAAAAAAAATTTCCAGGAAGTACAGAGTATCTTATCAAAGAGTTAGTACAGGAGCACATAACACTGAAGTATTTAAAATACATGGCAAACAGCATTGGGAAGTATTTCCAACTAATTCTAAGGGTTCAATATCAGAGTTCCACTCCTTGAGGAACTGGAATAGGTGGCAAATTAAGTAATGAGCTTGTGCAATGCGGTATATGATAAGATACCAGTGGTCAAAGCTGGATTCAGAGCAGGGAGAGCATATTGAAAATTTGGCAGAAATCCTGTCATTACTATAGGGTAGGGGCAAAGATCAAAATTAGATAATCAGAAAGCTAAACATGTTGCTCTTTCTAAAGGATGGACTACTGCTCTGTAGTGACTGCCCTGTATGGAGAATGAGATGATGACAAGTACCTAGAAATCCCAGTGTGGCAGAAGTCTGAGAATTAAACTGGCCCTGTCTGCTTCTAGGATAAAACTGTTCTCTAAAACCCATACACTAATGGACTTAGGGCTTGGAGGGCAGGTCAGCAAGGGTAGCTCCTTATTTATATGGGTCAGGCATATTTGACTGTTTGCAAGTGAGGGGCTGGGATATCATCCGTACTACAGTGGAGATAACCTTTGCCCAGCAACTCCAGAGTCTTCCCTGCACATGCTATTTACACAAGGTACACAGCTAAAGTAGAGTGTTAACAGCTGTGTGAATGTCTGGAATAAGCTAATGGTTCAAAATTGGACAGAGAAAGCAAAATGAGCATGGGGAAAATAAAGTTCACAGGACTTCCAACACTGCAGCTGCTCTTCAAGGTGATGGGAGGAAATAAACCACCCCATGGTAGGAACAGAGGATGAACCTGTCCAGAGCAAGAGAGAAATGGCCTCTGTGGGAAAAGATTGGTTGCAGAAGCATTTGACAAGCATTTGACAATATCATCCATATTAACAGAAAGGTCAAGGAGAATGAAGGTATAGAGAAAACCTGACAACAATTTGGAAAAATAATCAATATCTAGATTTTAGGGGAATTCTGAAGTCATGAATAATACCAAGCTAGCAAGCATGTTTTTGCTGGGAGAATCAGCAAAAGAGAACAGAAGGTCAGTGTACTGATGAAGTGAAGATGAATTTTCTCATCCATCTGACAACAAATCTATGCTCCATGTGTTGTGCTCTGTGGCTGTCTCTGGGGCTATGATCAGTTATGAATGTTCCTTCATCATATTCATGGCCTGTGGGGAGGAAATCCTATAGAAATGATTGGGATTACTGCACTGTGCACCTCACAGCTACATGCAGTTTATCAATAATCGAACAAGATTTTCTTGCCACGGCCAACCTTCTAGATGAATTATATATAGGACACATTCAAATCAAATAGAAAGTGAGATCAGTGGAGTTCCATCTGGGCTTGAGATCCTGTGAAGGCCATCATATAATGAAGCACCCTCCAGGATGACATCTGAAACAATAGTTCCTCAGGTTGATGAGTTCAGTAATGACTCGCTCTGTTATTTCCTTCCAGGACTGATTAAAATAGCTCTTGAGTTCCTGAAAATACTGAAGTGTTTATAAATGAAGCAAACAGATGTCTGGTGAAAAACAAGATGGGGCACGCTCAGACAGGGGTGTCTGTATGGTGAAACGAATTCTCCTCAGCAAACTTGTGAATCAAAGTATTTCTTTCATGTTGAATAATTCTGATTTTGTGAGAGCCTTCTCTCCAAGAGGGGTGATTGTAACTGGACCAATCTTAAGAATATACTTATTATTTATATCATTTACATTTTCATGAATAGAGTCTGCCAGGGTATACATCTTACCTAATCCTACATTCACTCAAAAATGACTGAGTAAGCACCTACCATGTCAAAGTTTTAGTCTTAGTGGGTAAAATAAGCTAAATTAGATCTAGCCTTGGACCAGGAGGAGCACACAGACAGGAAGACAATTCATAGCCGTTACTCACCAAAATATGGTGTGCTGTGACATAAGAAAAGTATAAAGTATTGTAAAAGTCTGTTTTGTTTTTAAGCTGAAGAGAGATTTGAATAGGCTACTTTGAGGATAGGATACATAAATGAGACCAAAAAATGAAGATCTTCTGTAAGAATAGATACTATGGAGAGAGAACCCAGGGGTGCAAGGAATGGAGAAATAATAGAATTATAAAACTTGAAGAGACCACAAGGGGACATTTGATTGGGGTGACATGCATCCTGATCCAAAATAATTTCTATTAACTTCTGTAAAATTTGATTAATAATGATAATATTTGCCTTATTTTTATATGCCAGTATGTCTTTGTGGGCCCTTGAGGACAGGGATCATGTATGTATTTACATTCCTACAGAAAATGCTTAGTATGTGACTGGACAGCAAAAATACTTGTCCAGTCAGAATGAATATAGAAGAGTGTGGTCTTAGAAATGGTAGGTGGGTGACCCCTCCTCTCGTTACTTCTTGTCCCTTTTTCACATTGGAATAAGATTTGATTTCTGCATCTCTTCATTCTCCTTAGTTTCTTTTATCCATTTTTTTTTTTTACAGTCCTTAAAATGCACATCTCATCCCTTTCTTCAATTTCCATGTGACATGACATCATTTCCTTCATGCCCCTCATTAGATTATTTAACGTGCTCATCTCATTACACCTTTCCCGTCTTGCATCTCATTACACAGTCCTTACATATCTCATTACACGATGCCATTTTTGTATCTCATTGTCATTTCATTTCTGCATCTTATTACATTAAAACCTAGTTCCCATTATATCTTACATATTTAGAAAATTTATATACTCTCCCTTCCTTCTTTTATGCATCTAATTATACGGCCTCTCCTTTATGTAACCAGCTCATTACACTTTTCCTTTCAGTCATCTCATTTCAGCCCTGAAGTATGCCCATCTTATAGGACACTGCCTGAGACAGCTCATTAAACCATCTCACGTATTCACTTCATTACAGCTTCTTAACATATACGTCTTACGACATAGAACTCTTCATGAATCTCATTAAAATCCTGGAAGATACATATCTCCCTATCCTCTTCTAGCTTATGCATCCTGCCACTGCATCACAATTGCACATCTCATTCAAATATTCATTTTTATTATTTTAATATGCCCCTTAATTATAAACTTTCTATTTGCTAATAGTTCAGTACTTCATTTTTTACTGAATGAAGTACAGTCAGTTACAGTGTGTCAATTTCTGGTGTACAGCACAATGTCCCAGTCATGCATATACATACATGTATTTGTTTTGATATTCTTTTTCATTAAAAGGTATTACAAGATATTGAATATAGTTCTCTGTGCTATACAGAAGAAACATGCTTTTTATCTATCTATAGTGGTTAATACTTGCAAATCTCAAACTCCCAAATTTATTCCTTTCCACCTGCACTTCACTTTTTTATTTCAATATCTAACAAGACTGACCACCTATCTCTCAAAAAAGGGGTTTTCTTCAACAGTATCATGTGTCTGTAAATTATTATATATTATTACATCGATGTTTCTCAAACTGGTGCCCTGGGGAGGTTAATAGATATGCAATAAAAATAAGTTCAAATCATTGTGGGTTAATAATAAGTTTACATGAATTAGTAAAAAATCAAATAAAAAACTTACATTCTTATTTTAGGATTTCTTGGAGCTTTTTATACACTACTGAGAACTATGCATATTCATAAAAAAGGTCTGGCCTATAGCATTTCTCAAATGGATAAGCCATACATGTATTAACTGCTCCCAAAACTTGTGTCCCACAGAGCACAATTTAAGAAAGTCTGCAGTGCAATATTTCATATATTTGTATCTATATACAATTCCGTATTTACTTATTTTACTTGTAATCCTGCATAGCTTTCCATAACTCATGACACTTGCAGAAGTTGATTCATCAATTAATACCTCATCACAGTGGTTCCTAAACTCTGGTAGCAGAGTCACCTGAAGAACTGGGCAAAAATACAAAGATCCTCGCTCCATCCTATTTCAGCAAGCCTGGCTTTTGTGATCGTTATCAGCTCTCCAGGTGATTGTGCTACACACCAGAGTTGAGGAACCACTGCCTTATTGTTTACTGTATCATGTGCTGTGTGAGGCTGCAGAAGGACAGACACAGACATGGACCTTAATCATGAAATTGTAACAAGTCAATGATCATGGCTGCTTCCTTTCTCTGTAGCTACTAGAAAAAGATATGCAGGTACTTTGTCCCAGTGAGCTGGCCTGCTTATCTGACTGTGAGGAGTACACTGAAGCTATTTGCTTAATGGTTGGAGCACAAGCTTTGGCATTAGACAGACCTGGATTTAAATCTCCTTTTTTCCAATATCTGATGATCTTGGCGAAGGACACACTATCTCTCTGAGCATCAGTGTCCCTGACTGTACAGTGGGGTCATGATACTTTCTCATATCATTACTGTTAGGAATATACGAGCTTAGTACAAAGAAATTCAGATCACAATCACTTGCACAAAGCGACTCCTCAAGAAACAGTAACTAGTATTGGGAACTTTATTTTGACCCCCATATGTCACATTAAGTTTACTGCCTTTTGAAATTACTACTGTGTATCCACTGATCCTCAGTTAACATTGTGAAGGATTAAGTGAAGAAACGTAATTTCCCTATATGATCATCAAGGGAGACTGTACCTGAACATCACAAGTTTGCCTGCCGGCCACGAACCTTACAGACTTCAGCATATATGGTAGATTACCAACTTATTATAGGACAGAAACTCAGAACTTACACACTCATACATGGGTGACAAATGGTGTGATAGTGACCCAGAGGACAGAAAACCTTAGTGCATGTCTCTAAAGTTGAGTGATTTCAGATACGTTGTTTCACCTCTGACAGTCTTGATTTCTTATCACCTGTGCAAATGACACTAATAATCCTTGTGACTATCTCAGAAAACATTGTTGTTGTCACATAATATCATCCATGTGAAAATATGCTATACAAAATATTTCATACAACCCCAAAAGGGGAATTTGTTGTTACTTCCCGACATTTATCAGAAAAGTTAGTTCCCATGTGAACCTCAGTCAATTACAAGTGTATTTGCAGTGTGGTCTCTAGATAGCAAGTCTGCTCTTTTACATATTCAAACTGCTCCTTTGAGGGGCTCAGGCAGAGACCTAGAGATTCTGATTCACAACATGTTAGATGAGGACAAGACAAGGGTGCTTTTTGTAAAAGCAACCTCTTTCCATCCCCAAGATGATGCAGGAAAACTGATAAAGAACCCCTCAAGGAGTGGGTCTCAAACTTGTCTGCACACTGGAATCAACTGAGGAGCTTTAAAAACCACTGATGCCTGGGTCCCCACAACAGAGATTCTACATTAATTGTTTGGGACGGGGCATCAGAATCTTTATAGGGCCCTCCTCTGATTCTGACGTGTCATAAAGCTGACGAACCTCTGCCCTTCCAATTCAGAGGACCCGATGGCTCTCCCACCCTAGTTTGAAAGAGGGAGTCGGCTTAAAATAGATTTCTATATGCTCAGTCTTTCTAAGGATGCCCACCATGGCAATGTCCTTTGGAACCAGTCTTTCTTCCTAATTACTCTAGAGCATTTTTTAAAATGCTAACACCAGCCCCTGTTCTTTCTTAGAAGTATCTGGTCCCATAATTAGGGAACTTCATGATTGGAGTGAGGAACAACTTTCTTTTAGTGGCCTCAGTTTCCTACCAGCTCCTAGCATCCTGCTGGTACTAAGAGCTCACTGAATACATACTGACTGACTAAATCCTGGCCATGAATATCACCAAAATCAGGTTTTTACTTAGGCATACTCGTCAGAATTAGTATACTTCCTGATTCTACAAGAATCAGAAGCAAAATGAAACTGTGGCTTGTTTTCTTAACAGATTCCAACCTTAAACTGAGAAAATGTCTACTAGGAGATGCATATACTTTTAGAAGACACCTCCATACTGTGAGTTCCAAGCATCACTTTAGGTTAATCCTAAAGGTGAAGATGTGTTTCCTCTTAATGTTATGCTTATATTACATTCAGTTAGGGAAGACACTGGCAAGATCCAGGTAGACCTGGTTGTAGAGAACTACTTTTAAGCTTGTTTGTTTTATTTTCTGTTTCTCCATATGATAGAAACTGCATTAATTCATTGGCCTTACATAATATACTGTTCCTCACAAATTATCAAGGACGGTGCCCCAGTACCACAATCTCAGCAAACTATCACAAAATAACACATAAGTAAATATCCTAAATTAAATATGAGTAATGGAAATTGATTCAAAATATTCAATAGTCTCCTCCTAAATGAAAGCAAAAACAAAAATAAGCTTGTATAAGAAATAAAAGGAAAACAAAAATACTTGATAAGGAATAAAAAAAATCAGTCATATACAGCAAATTCCTGGTTGAAAAAGACAAACCAAATGCCTTACAAAAACATTTGATAACATTTTGTACAGGTTATGATATTTTAAAGAATTCAAAAATGAAGGGAAACGGGAAAAAAAACAATGCTCAATTTAGAGAAATGCTAGTGGCATTTCCATAAAAATCAAGAACAAGGTGAATATGTTTCATAGTTGATCTTTAACATAGTTTTGGAAATTTGGGCTGATGTAATGACATGAAAAAGTAGTAAGTATAGATAACAGAAAGTAGGTGTTAAAATTATTTTCAAGTGATATAATTTTCTGTGTTGAAAACCTAGAGATTAAAGCTTTGTTTCTCATGACTGAACTGCTACAATATAAATATACAAAAATAAATATGCTTACTATCTGCCAGCACTAACCAAACCAAATAAATAGAAAAAATCCATTTTCTGTGACAGTTTAAAATATAAAGTATTGGAAATAATTTTCGCAGGAAATATGAAGTGCCTTTGTATCTGGTGGTTACAAAGCTGCTAGGAGATTAGATTTCTATGTTATCTACTTCTCTCACACCATCCGAATTTGCAGTCCTTCTCATGGGACTGCCAAAAACAAAAGGAATAACCCAAGGGTCTGGCACTTAAACAAGACGAGTTATATTAATTTGACCCAAAACATAAAGATTACAGCACAAACACGTATCACTTATGTAAGCAAAGACGGGTCCCAGATTGTGGCGACTTACGGAAGTCAGTGTCTCACTGTGAACCATCCCTAGGCGTTCTCTCGCAGCCACTGCTACGTAACAGAACATGATCCAGAATCCATCACTCAAAAAGTGCAGCCACACGAAAGAACAGGTCTTTCTGATGGCGTGGTAACATTTGAACTCATAATCCCCAATTCTAGTGACTCCATGAGAGTCATGAAGGGGGCCAATGCATACATGCTTCTGTTCTCGGCTCTTTTGAGGCTCATACTAAGCCTATACTTCCCAACCCACATGAAGTTAGGCGAGGGCACGTGACTCTCTCTGGCCAATAAAATATGAACGGAAGTAAGCATGTATCACCCCTGGATGAACTCTGAGTCAGTGCACTTGGTACCACCTCACCACAGAAGTAAGGGAAGCACATGTTGATAGGGAGCTCCCATTAGCCTCAGTCCCTGAGCGACTACAGTGGCCAAAGCCCCCAGCCAACCCACAGTGAGAAAGAAACAGATACATATTGTGTTAATAAAGAAATAGGCTGTAACTGTGTCATGCCGTTGAGATTTTGGAATTGTTACCACAGCCTTATGTTCCCCATAGTCTGACTAGGGAAAGTTCATTTTAGGGTTTTTACAGAACTAGTAGCAGCCAGCCGTTGGCCACTTCATTAGCTAGTCCAAACATGTGATAAGATTGCTATCCAACTGCTATTAAGCAAGAAAAAGTTGGTAAAGTCTAGCGATTAATGGGATTTTTTTAAGTGGCATGGGAAAATCTAACTCTGGACTTTATATGGTCATATTGTCATCAAAATCGATGGAATGTGAAATATTAAGATGCAAATGTTACTCAGTGATCTAAGGATTGTAGAATAAGAATTGAGTTTTTCCTTGTACTTTTGCTGAGCTATTACCTCTATATTCCTTTGACTGAGAGTCAGTCCACTCTTGAAAACGTGTGGTCACCCTGCCTCCCTGGAACAACTGAGTAACACACTTGTCTGACATGGAGAAGTAAATGGGAAGAAGACACTGGGGGAGGGAGGAGAAGAGGGAAAAGGAGAGACAGAGGTACAAGGGAAATGCATGTGTACTATAACCTCTTGAATTTTCCCTGGAAGAAAAAAATAGTGATTCAAATTTAATAGAGAAAAAAAAGACCTCCAGAGAGATAGAGACAAAATAAGAGGCCAAAGACAGAATAAATGGGGGCAGGGGGAAAGACACAAGGATAAAAAGAGCATTTACAAAGGGGAAAAAAACTAAATAAGAGAGAAAATTAAAGAAATTGTTGAATGCCTGCATGGGTGTCTTAGTACCTCAGTTTTTTTTTTTCTAATTAGATGAACACAACTGATATCACGCTATTCGTAAATAATCAGATCTCCTCCTGCAGCACAAATTGCATTTTCAGCTGACTAGTTTATAATAAATAAAAATTCACCAAAGTGCATGTTTCTTGAGATTGGGTCATTTAGAAACTTCCATTCCATTAAAAGTAAGTTTTATTTCCTTGACAAAGGCCACTAGCTGAAACGTCAATTGCCTGTCCTAATGGATGACACCTGTAAGTAAAATAAACATATTTTTAATGGAATAGATGGTCAAAGTGACCTTATCTCAAGATAGCATGCACTTTGGTGAATATTTATTGCTGAATTAAAGAGATCCTAATATGAAAGGACAGTAGTTCCTCTTCATTACCTTTCCTTGCTGTATAAAGGCAGAAGTTTTTAAAATGCTCAAATTACCTTCAGAATTTACCAATCCTTGAGTAAAAACATACATAATAAACACTATGAATAATCTGAAATAAATCTGATTTCAAAGTATTACTATATTGCATACTATATAAATATATAAAATACTGATTTATAATATAATTATTAATATTAATATGCTGCTGAAATTAAAAACACATTCTTACAACCACAAATTCTTATTCCATTCATCAGCAATACTGTTATTTGTCACTCTACCCTATTTAGTTGGTTTGCAATATATTTTCAAACAGTAACAGCCAAATCCAAGTCTGCTGATGAAATGCGAAAGTGAAACGTAATTTTAAAAATTAAAAGCAAATTTGGTGACACACTGCATTTTTAATTCTTAACTGGGGGAAAACATCTATACTTATACTGGATTTAGGTATAAGGTTTCCACTGATGACAGATAAAAAGATGACATAA
Source organism: Camelus ferus (assembly GCF_009834535.1). Taxonomy (NCBI): domain Eukaryota; kingdom Metazoa; phylum Chordata; class Mammalia; order Artiodactyla; family Camelidae; genus Camelus; species Camelus ferus. The sequence goes on along the minus strand of NC_045701.1, from coordinate 33,557,326 downwards.
GATATGGTAGCTCATTCAAATTTGTAGAAATTACACCAAATCCCCCAAGGAAAACAAATGCCAAAGATGTTCTAAAAGGTGTTTTTGATATGTTGAAGTAGATTTACAAAATCTAATTATTTTCCAATTATGTAGGATCTTTTGAAATCATGTAATTAATGCCTTTTATTTTCAAGATTAGTAAGTTAAGTTCCAGAAAGTTCAAAAGGCTTGGCAAGATTCATAACCCTGGATCTTTGCAGACTTAGAGCCAGGGCCTTGATTCTTTGGAGAGAAAGACATATTCCCTTCAGAGTTCTGTGCTACGCTGCCTGAGTCATAACCATTGTAGTCAATATTCCTCCTTAATGTTCCACATTACATGAAAAGCCTTCATGTCTGACCTATGTATAAATTACCTAGTGCTACTTTAAAAAAAAAATCACACCAAAACTTAATGTCCAAAATGATAATAATTATCTTTAAGAAGTTTGGGAGCCGCTCAGCTGGAGGGTTTTGGCTCAGGGTGTCTTAGGAGGTTCAGTCTGATGTTGGCTTGAGCTGCAATCAACTGAAAGTTTGAGCTGGATAATCTACTTTGCAGATCTCCTTTGCTCAGAGGAGCAGGTTGCTGCCGGCTGTTGCTTAGGGCCTGTCCATAGGGAGGATGGCTTTACCCAAAGTGAGAGAACCCAAGAGATCAAGGATGAAACTTCCTTTTATAACCTAGCCTCAGAAAACATACTCTCTCTCTCACTATCTTCCCATTGGTCATGTGGAACCAGTTCTAATGAAATGTGAGAGGAGACCACACAAAAGCATGAAGACCAAGAGGCAAGGATTACTGAGAACAAACTTGGAGTCTGACAGCCATTGTCTGCCTCACGGTCTCAAACAATGTATGTCACTCCCACATGCAAAATACACTGAGCCACTCCTAAGGCCCACAAGTCTTCTTCCATTTGAGCACACCTTCCTGGCTTCTCATTATATAAATAAGGTACAGATACAAATGAGGCTCCTCAGCTGTGGTTCTTTTACTCCTTGAATGGAGTCTTTCTCAATCTCAAGATCTGTGAACTAGAGAGGCAAGATATCTGCCCACTCACGTGCACACACACACACACACACCATACAATGGTGGGAGAGACAGAAGATGACTGCTGTAGAACCATTCAAAAAATGAAAAGACAGGAAGTACATAGGAATCACTGGTTGTTAAAAATTCTGAAATCCAGCCAGGCATGTACTGGCAGTTTCTTAATTAGAACCCGGCCCTGTTCTCTGGGAATTATCACAGCTCTGCCCTCTGGGCTCTTTTTTCTACCCTCTGAGTCTGCCTCCTTTTTCCATAATAAACGGCCAGTGTTTATAAATGAATATTTTTCTCAGCCTGCTTTCTGCCTATAGCAGTTCAGAGGCTCAAATGCCTCTTTTCATTTTGTCTCCTCTGTCCCTTTTAATTCAAGGTGACAATGTTTACCATAGAATAATTCTCTTAAAAACCTATGGGCTTCCTATAAAGCTACTGGCTTCATCCCACTAGACAAAAGCCACACAGGAAGTCCTTCTCTGCCTTGAGATTCTTAGAAAGCTCCTGTAGGCCAACACATTTAATAGTCACATAAGCGCTATTGTTTAATGAGGATCTGTGAAGCACATCCTTAAGATTCTTGAAAAAACTTATTTTCTGTCTGAGGCACCACTTTAAATCTTCCCGAGGTTTTAACAGAGTTTTTCAATTGTACCCTCAGTTTCATCTTCAGATCAGGAGTTATCAAAGTGTGTCCAAGGACACCTGGCAGTGGGGTCTCCAAGACACTCTTGGAGAGTCCACAAGGTCAAAACTATTTTATAATAACACTAAGACACAATTTGTCTTTTTCTGTCTTAGTATCCCATGCGGTAGAATTTTCCAGAGGCTAGATAGATAACTTCCAGCTGTCTTCTGTCAAGTCGGGTATTAAAGAAATTTGCAAACATGTAAAAACATGACACTCTTCTAATTTTTTTGTTCTGAAAAATATTTTTAAAATATATTACTTTGTTACCATGTATGAATGTTTTAAATTCCTCAATTTTAAAATTTCTAAATCAGTAGATAGAACGCACATACAAAATGCATCTCGGAGTTATGATTCACTGTAACAGTATAAAGGACCCTAAGATCAAGGAGTTTGAGAAATACCCCCTTCAGATGGTGTTCTGTTCACAAACAGTGCATTTCTTCAACATATTGGTTATGTTAGCTATTATTATAAAGACTCTCCACAAACAGTACAAATAACACCCATAAAAAATAATCTGAAACAAAATAAAACAAAGCCTACACTGCAAAGAATCACAGGACAGGCTGCCTGCCTGACAGATGAGTAGTACTCTAGAAGGTTTTTGTAATATGATAATTGTCTAGCGTTCAAACTTGTATTTTTCTACAGAAACAACACGTGGACCACAAAGATCCAATGAAAAATCTTTCACACTGGACCCAACCCATGAAAGGCTTTGTCGTCTTCTGACTGAGGAAGCTAAGTACAAGCAAGATCTCACTCTGTTACAAGTATGGCAGCACAGGGAACTGTATTCAATAGCTTGTAGTAACCTATCATGAAAAGGAATATATGTATGTAGATGGATGCCTGAAGCATTATGCTGTACACCAGAAACTGACACATTGTAAACCGACTATACTTAAATAAAAATAATCACACATACACAAAAAAAAGTATGGGTAACTCCACATGCACAAGCCTAAGCCTGACCAACAAATCAGATTAAAAGGAAAGGTCAGGTGCAATACAAACATAGTCATCATGTTTATACTGTAGGAAACATTTTCCTAGGATAACTGAACTAGTAGCTGGAGCCATATCTTAATGTATCAATCAGAACAATTCACTGTTTAGTCATCTCCAACCTTGCCAAAAGCCAACAAAGAAATTAACCAGACTATTGTTACTCATATAATATCATATGCTTTCTTAAAGTTATTTCCACAGAAATAATTCTTTTTGTTAGAGCTTAAGTTTAAAATCGTGTATTAAATGAAGTTGATCCTTGAGTAAGATTTCAATACTGTTAGGTGAAACATTGAGTATCTTAGCTTTCAGATCATTTTGTGCATTCAAGAAATGCCTGTCACTTCACTTTAGTCCCATGCTCAATCATTTAGAACAAAACAACACAACAAAAACCCAATCCATTCTGCCAGCTCAACAAAAGGCTTTGTGTGGGTGTGTGTTAGAAAGTAATTATGAGGTTTTTATTTCACTAATTATTCTTCAGCCTTTGAAATGTCAGTGTAGGTCAAAGTAGCAGCCAATGTTTTGAACCCGATCTGAATTCAAATAAGGAGGCCACTGCAGGAATAACAAGAAAAAGAATCAACAGTAAAGTAATTTGACGTTATGAGTGACGGGAAATGAGACTCAAGGTCAGAGGAATTTAGAGTTTCTATCCAAAGAACTTCAAAAACTCCGAAGTGTCATGCAAAATTTATTTCTTAGATATGACATGATTGACTATGCCTCTATAACTACACTGCATTTATGTTATAAAGACTAAATTGAGACTTAATAAGATTATTTAAAAAACATTTTAAAAATTATAAAATCATATAGGGTTTTTTTTCTTCCAAGTAGCCATTTTGGCAGATTATAAACTCATACCAAGTACTGTATAACGGCTCCAAACATTTTCCTTGCTTCTCCCTGAGAAATTATTTTTTGAGCTGCTTTCATGATTTAATTTGAGGACTGATCTCATTATACTATAACAAAGTTTCCTTTTTATAAATATTAAATTGTGATACTTGCTAACTTCAACAGAAAACAAGAACATCCTCTGAGAAGAGAACACGGGAAAAGCAGGCAAATTGATCGACTGCCTCTTACGATAACTAATATGCCTGAATATGCTGATGTTTTTGTTAATAAATTATCTCAGGAAGGTTAGTAGATTTAGGTTTAGCACTGTTTTCCCTGACCCCAAGCCCTCAGGACCAGCAAAGTTTACACACTGAGAGCAAACCAGATTGGAGTAAAGTGATTCCATTCATTTCAGTCATGCTCATGACTGATACCCAGTGTCATGACCAAATTGATCACACAGTGGCCTCCATCAATCTTTGCAATGGTAGAATTGAGCAGATTAGTTGTGCTGTGGCCTGTTCATTTCACCTTCTCTAGATACAGCTCAATCTGGGAGGAGAAGGAAGAGTAAGGTAATTGAGGATACAGGGTTTTCTCTGACTTTATGACAATCACCTTACCCCTCTTCTTTGTTCCCAAATTTTGAGTCTGATGGATCTAACATGTCCTAGTCTCTTGCTTTTTTCATGTATGTTCCTCAGACCTGAAGCCGTGGCATCATATCAGGCCCCTTCCAGACCTAATAACTCAGACCCTGCATTTCACAAGATCTCTCTCCCATTCTTATGTTTACTTTGCACTTTAAATTTAAGATGCATGGTCTGGCCATAGCTACTTTTGGGGTTGATGGAGCTCTCAATAATAAGCAAGTGCATTATTTACAAGGAGCTCTGAGAAAGTCTGTATGGCTGGAGACCAAGAGAGGTGCTCAAGATGAATAGACCAAGCAAGAGACCAAATGAGGTTTCAGAAAAATCTCTCAAAAACCAACACAAAGCATCACCTTCCCAAGAATCTGAACTCTTTCTAGAACAGTAACGCTCTGCAGGTTACTCTGGCTTGCCCAAGTCCTGATGCTCTAGCCCAGCACAGTCCAACAGAAATAAAATGTGAGTCACATAAAAGAGTGAGCCATAGATGTAATTTTAAATTTCCTATTAGCCACATGAAAGGGATAAAAATAAATAGGTAAAATTAATAATATATGTAATTTAACCCAGTATCTCCAAAATACCAATATTTAATCCATATAAAATTATTAATGATATAGTTTGCATTTTTGTACTAAGTCTTCAACATCTGGTGTGTATTTTACAGACAGCACATCACATTAGAACGAGACATGTTTCAGGTATGCTCTGCAGACACGCATAGCAGTGGCTACCATACTGGATGGCACAGTTCTAGACCAAAGACCAGGGTTGCAGCTAAGCCTAGCCTCCTTAAATCCTGTATGTTCTATTTTGGGGCTCATACTTCTTTAACTACTTGTGTTCCGATGCATAATTTAGAGATTTCTATTATGTCTGAATTTGTTGCTCACGTGTGTGATTTATTTTTCTCCAATGTGAAGCATGTCCAAGTAACGTACCTATGGCTTTACTAAGACATTAATTATTTCCTAGTGAGTTCTGGTCCTTTCCAACTTACTAGATTCAGTTGTAGCCTAGGTTAGTGAGTATTTTCTCTTCGGATGTTCTTGCCTCTCCCCAGACAATTTAGAATGAAGACACCTCAACTTCCCGGGTACCCCATTGTGGGCTTCTCTATTTTTCAACTTCTTTATCTCTAACGGGGGAAAATAACAGGCTCTCCATCACCAAGTTGTTGTGAGGATGAATTTAAGTAATACATGTGCTGTAGCCCAGTGCCTGGCACGTACCACGGGCTCAGTAAGTGCCACTTACCAGTACTTTTAGTCTCCCTTTAACCTCTATAGTAGCTGAGGGACCAAAAGTGATCATGGGAGCCAGGAGTGGGGCCTAGGCATGGAGTAGATTTGAAGAGTTATAAATTCTCATACCAGGGCCACTACCTTCCAACACGCAATCAGTATCTTATGTTTTATGTTTAGGTTTTAGCCACAGCTCTTTTGGGGTATGAAGTTCTGTATTAGTTAAGATAAAGTAGGTTATTCTATGGTAAATACGAAAAACTGAACTCTCAGAAGTTTCATACAACAGAGCTTTCACTCTTCTTCAACTCACAGTCTGATGTGTGTCAGGAGGCTCTCTGGGGTGACAGTCCTCCAAATGGTGACTTGGGAATCTAGTCAGTTTCCATATTGTTGGACTGACATTTTAAACATGTGGTCTCCAAGATTTCCAAAAGAGAGACACATAAAGCACAGATAGTGAGCAAGGTATAGAAACAGGCCCAGAAATGGTATGTGCTATTTTTATTCCTATTCCATTGACCAAAATATAATCAAATAGACATACCCTAACTCCAAGTCTGCCTCTGTGCCCAGAGAGATGACTAGGAAACAGAATTTGGAAAACACGTAATACTGTTTTTGGCCCAGGTTGATGTTTTGTGCATTTGGAGCAATATTTTTAAAAAGCATTTCTCCCAAGTGTCTGGATATGTATGGTGGCTATGGATGGAAAGGCCTGCATCAAAGGCACATGGCAGGAGAAAATGACATCCCTGGCTTATATGTATATAACAGTCAAAATTTGAAATCAAGGAAAAATTAGATTTATCTTCACTTAATAATGTCTGATGTTTATTTAGTCCAGTACAGTTTTTAAAGTCATGAAGCATTTTCAAATGTCATAAATTATCATATTGTATCATAACAGAGCTTTGTGACATAGGTGTAGCTTGTTTTTCCATTTTACAGATGAGTATGAACTTGAGCATTGGCAGGTTCAGTGACTGCCATCCAAGGTGTCTGATGCCAAAAGCAGAACTCTGCACAAGGGCCACAGGTAGAACCCATCTGAGCCAGCACTGCTCCCAAAGCAAGAGCTGATGCTCCCCTAGACCTTGTGTTACGAGGCCTCCCTCTGCTACAAGGCTTCACCTCCATCTTCAGACAGTTCCAACTACTCAGTTTCACTGTCATGGATTGTTCCTTATTCTGCTTTAGGAACCATAAAAAGGGCTAATCCTTCTTTTATATTAACCCTTTTAATAATGAGAGACATTTATACCTGTTCCCCAACTCTAATTCTTTTAAAATATTTTTTCCAAACATTCCTCATTGATATTACCAGATTTTACTGTCTCCATGTTATGCTCTAGTTTGTCAACATCCCCCTTTTTTTTTTTTTTAATTTATTGTAGTCCAGTCAGTCCTAGTCTACAATGTTGTGTCAGTCTCTGGTGTACAGCATAATGTTTCAGTCATACATATACATACATATATTCCTTTTCATTATAGGCTACTACAAGCTACTGAATATCGTTCCTTGTGCTATACAGAAGAAATTTGTTGTTTATCTGTTTTATGGATAGTAGTTAGACTCTGCAATCAACATCCCTTTTAAACCTGAACACTCACAGTTAAACACAACAATGCTTATATGGTCTGAGGTTGCCATCTCTTCTGAAGAAGAGTGACGCACTGCACGTCACAGCCCCTTTACCCCTCCTCTTCTCAAGGACTCTCTCTTACTGCTGCATCTTGCTCCTTGGACCTGTCCCACCTCCCTAAGGGCTACATACATGGTGAATCACCCGAAAATTTAAAATAGAAATCTATAAATTTGTTTCTCAGTGGTAACATTCAACTCTGCAACTATTCTGAAAGACTCAGTAAGCACTGATACTTGTTCAGGAATATTTTACCAAAGAGTGTGGACTGCATACTGCCCTGCAAGTTATTAAAAAGTATGCATAGTAATAGAAACCTTTATATATTTTATTTTACATTTAAATTTTATTTTATTTTACACTCACTGTATGCCAGGGTCTGTGATGTAGAATGGACTAAAATGCAACCAGATCAATCATGGTCTTTGCTTTCATGGTGTGAAGAGTCTAATAGGAAAGACAAATGTTGCCCAATAATCATGCAAGTAAATATAAAAGTCACACCAGTGATTAAGTGCTTTGAAGAAAAATACCAAGTACTTTAAGAGAGCAAAAAAAGGGACTTCTTATAGAGACTGGAGAGTAATCTCTGAGGAGATTTGTGATCTGAGTTATAATTAAGAAGTTGAACTGGAATAGTTGGAACCCAATTCTCACACTGTATCCATTATACATCAGTATATATTCTGCCTTGCTAAGGGACAGAGAAGACGCCTGTCCTGGAAAAATCTGTCATACAACGGAATTTCCAGCACAAACATAAAAATAAACATATAATAAGGAGCAAACAATCCATTTACACTCGAGAGACAAACAATCCAACAAAAGATTGTTTTACAAAGAAACCCACATGCTGAGAAAGAAGGGAAGTACAGAGGCCTAGAAAGGAGAAGTAACATAACCTGAAACATCATTTGGAAAGGCTTCCAACCACCTGGCTCATTATTCAGATACTGAAGGAAGCAAAGGGGAGTTTGAGGAAACAGAAGAGAGATGATGTTCTAAATGGATGATGGCAAGTGCAGTGCCTTAGAGACACGAGAGAGGAAGGATGATATGTCCTGACCTCAGTTCCCAGAAGGAGTTACACACATGGTATTTAGGAGATCTGTCTACTCATGAGAAACTGACTCACCTTCTTCATTGTAAGAAACCAGGTGTGATAGACTCATGAGGGCCAACTACAATGTGGACTCCAGCTTATATACGTGAGTTCTCCTATACTCCCCAAATTAGATCTTTTATGTCATGTTAGTCTTGTCTCAGCAAATCAAGTTTCTAAAATGTGGTTTTTACCAATTAAAAAAATAAGGGAAATGATTTTGTAATGTACTGGAATATTTTCAAGAGAAATTAGATTTATGCATTGAAAAGAAAAATTGGTTTGCTGCTGCTGAAAGGTATTCCCTTGATTTACCTTGTGGCTTGGGGCATGGTAACATTCTAGAGACTTTAGAATGATAAACATAAACTGCTCTAATGAAACTTTATACCCAGTCTCTTTCTCAGCTGGCAACTTTTACAGAGCAAAATAATAAGCTTTAAACCTTCTACTGTTTATTCTGAGTTTTCCAGGGGCAGTATTAATAGGTACATGCTTTGACTGGAACTGACAACAGGTAAGTCTCTTAAAGGATGACAGAAACCTCAGAAAGGTATCCAGTGAAGTTTGGCTATAAAATTGAGTTGCTAAAAAACAGGCTATTTCTCATACTGAAATTACAGCCAGTCTCCGTATTATTTTTCAAGGTTTGAGGGCAATTCAACGTAACACAGTATTTTGAAGGGGATTTTAAAATGTACTTCTTGAGTAAAAATATCATAAAATCCTTATTTAGCATCCCCTTTTCTGTCCTTGGGAATCTAGATTTGTTTCTTTTATCCTCAATTCCATGATTAGGCAGAATTTCTATCTTTTCTATCAAGGACATTTACACAGGATGTAGATTTCAGGCTTGTTTTGTCTATGGCTCTGAAAACGCAAAGAGCTTTGTTTTAATGTATTTGATTTTCTTTAGAGTCAACATTCCTCTTGCATTTAAATGTAATGATGTAAATCAGAGCTGACACTCTGAGTGCTGTCTGCAGCTTTTGCTTGGTCCCATATTTATGCACCTCCTCCATGGATTCCAGCACATTCTACATTGTTTATCCTAATCACTACTACACTAAGCAAAGCAACATCATTATAGTTTACAGGTAAAGCAACTTGCGCACAGAAGAGATCCATGAGGATTCATGATAACACAGAAAAACTACACGACTCCAGACTATCAGATATGTCATATAGTAGAGTTGTATGTTATGTTCAGTTCTACACTGAAAATTGAACACCCCTTAAACTGCACATAAAACAGTTTCCACATCGTTTTAGAGACCAAAAGTCTGTCAGAGTCCAATACTCCAGCTCTGGAACAGAACCACCGTTTCTTTGATTCAGCCCTAAAGGAAGTTGTTGGCTTACATTTAGGGTCTGTGCTGTATGAAGAACGTGTATCTTTGAATACTAGGCTTACACTCAGCACTGTGACGTGCTCACACCCTGGGAGGCTTCCGGGAACAGCAGGTGCCCTTTTCGGGGCTCATCTGTGCTCTGAGGTGCACGCTCCCTGCAGCAGATGCTCCTGGAGTGCAAGGGCGATGGACTCCTCTGCCTGCAGTTAATTCACCTTCTCAGTCTCTTTGCTCTCCCTTCCACTGACCTCCTAACTCCCCTTTTCCTCCTCTCTGCCCCCCTCTCCGTCCTTATGCCCCTACTGCTTTTCCTCCCTCTTTTATGTCGAACGTGTAAAGCTGAATGTTTATACGACAATTATGTAATGCGTTTCTATTGTGCTGCTGGGAGCCCAGCTTTGTCAGACCAGTATTACTATGCAGCTCACAGAACCATAGACATTTTTTTCAGCTAGAAGAGAATGAGAGATAACCCTGTGAAGTGGTTTCCAAATTGTATTTTAGCAGTGGAATCTTTGGTTTAAAGACAGTTCTACGTGGGATCATGTATATACAGCTGATGAAAGTGGGGCTGCCCTTCGAAACAGAGAAGTAAGGGGAGCGCAGAGCCCTCCTCCTCCTCCCCTCCCCCCTCCTCCCCCTCCTCCTCGCCTTCAAGGAGCCCTGGTCTCCTCAGGAGAAAACCTTGATCTTATGCGAGCTCCTAGCCGAGGACCAGCAAGATCAAGTATTTTATCCCAGGTAGTGTCCCTTTTAAGTTACAAGGACATAACCACAACCCAACTTTCTGTGTCTGGGAATTGCAGGTGATTTTATTATCATTTTAATAAAATGTGAATTCGGTGCTGATGAAAACATAGCATGACCTTGAGGGAGGGGTGGGATTGTTATGTAACTTTTATAAGCATTTATTTAGGATGTATACGGTGCTAGGCAGTGAGCAGGTGTTACAAATATAAAAAGATTCAGTCCTTCAAGATGCTTTAAGTCCAGTAGGTGGAAAGATGCATAAAACACAACAAGACTAACTCCAGAGTTTGAGGAGAATAAAATAGAGGAAGAGACTTCAGTCTTCCCCGTGCAGTCATGGAAAGCTTGAGAAGTGAGGTGGCTTTTTAGCTAGGACATAGGAGAACAGGATTTGGCCAGGAAAAGGACATTTAGGCAGAGGATCTAGCATGACCAAAGGCAGGGGGAAATGAAGGGGGGCGGCGGCATCCAGGAACCACCAGGCAGCTTGGTGGGGCATACAGTATGGGGGGAGAAATGGTGGGCAGTGAGATTGGAGAGGTAAAAAGGAGCAAATAAGTATTTATCATGAGAGAAACTGGAGAGATTTAAAGAATTCTGATCAGGAAAATGATGTTCAAGGTAGAAAAACCATTTTACAATGAGGAGGATACAAATTAGAGCTGTGACGGTGAAGGCGATAATGAAATAAGAGGACTTAGTTATCTACTGGATGTGATGAATGAGGGTAAAAGATAAGAAAGGGCCAGCTTCTGGTTTAAACAGTTGCATAGATGATGGTCATCCCTTGGACAGGAAATATAGATGGGAGATCAGATTTTAGGCTTAGAGAAAAGGATGATTGTTTGCATCTTGAATATAATGAGTCAGAGAAGAGTTGGGGTCCTGATGAAAAGGTCTTATGCTTTTAGATAAAATGTTAAGAACAGAGTCAAAGAGTTTTAAAAGGGAGGGAGACCAGAGGGCAATGCCGGCTTGAATGTGGTAAGCAAAGCCTTGAATAAGATTTCTCCAGAAGACCACAGGGTGAAAAACACAAGAGAGCTGGAGAAAGAGCCCTCAAGGAGTCCAACATCTAAGGATAGGTGTAGAATGAACATTCCCCAAATTAAGCTGAGAAGGGGCCACCAGAGGTGTAAGATAACCACCCTAGAGAAAGAAACATCATGGAACCCAATCCAAGTAAGAAAAGAATCTCACAGGACAGGGAGTAGCCAACTGGGTCAAATTCCACCAAGACGCCAGGTCAGAGGAGAATGGAACACCCACCACTGACTGTGTTTGGCCACGAGAAGGCTGTCGGTGGTCTTTGCTGGCAGCTTAGTGGAGTGACAGAAGAGGCTGAAGCCTAGTGCTAACTGAGGAAGGAACGTAAGTGGAGCTACTCATTGTAGATGGCTATTTCAAAAAACTTTCCTATGAAGGGAAGGGGAAATTAAGGTTTTCAGCTCAAGGAACATGGGAGGTAAAATTAAGGTTTTTTGTTTTTTGGGGTTTTTTGGGTTTTTTTTTATAATGAGAGAAACTCAAGAGAGACCAATGAAACTGGCAAGGATGAGTATCTGAGAGCAGTAACAGTCTTGACCAGGTGGAAGATGGGAGGAAATTTGGATGTTTCTAAACAGTAGAGTTGAATCTTAGAGGGTTCTTTCCAGACAACTAAATGCTAGAAGTGAGAGCAGAGGTGAATGGACAGAGTTTGAGGACAGAGAGAAGTTTGGAAGAGTCCCTGAATGCAATGACTGAGGATGGAAAATGCGGATAGGGACACGTACAAAAACCACCCATTAATGTTGAAGAATAATTAAGCTTACAGATATGAGTTTCTGGCTCCAATCTCCAATCTGGTTGTAAGCAGATGTCCATTCTGAATCCTAGCCCTAGGGATTGGATGCAGCAACACGATACCCAAGTGTCAAGGGGACACTGGCGCAGACAAGAAGGAAAGGATGCATTCTGAAAACTTGCAAAGTTATTAAGATGCCCAACTTCCCCCCAGAAGATTGAAATCATCTTCTCTAAATCCCACCCTGACTTCCTGTGCCCTTTGGGCAGAGTGAAGCCAGATTTCTCCTCTTCTTACCACCAGCATATTCCCCTACTTTGCATTTACTTTCAACTCTGCTTTCCACTTTTCACTGTCACAAGGACAAGCAATAGCGACAGGCGACCCTTCTGCCTGCAGTATGACTGTGTCCACAGGAGCAATTTGCGTCCATCAAAGGGCAGGTACGTTATCTCCATTCGAGGAAGACGATACCGTATATATAACCGCCAATACTCCCTATCTCGATATGGTCAGTTAATAACAATCTGTCTTTGTAAAAACCACAATGAATTCAGGAACTATTGCCTCCCAGAGTGTTTTCACCACTAAAATTGCTCTTACAGATTGTGGGGGGGAAATCAAATTAAGTCATTCCCCTCCTACCCTTTTGCTACCTACTTGGAAATCATTAGTACAAATGATGGTTAGCCTAGCAATCGCAGTGCAATCAAAGCCACCACATCCATCTCAGTGAACCATGTCACAAGCTTGGCTATTCCACTGGCTGCTAATTAACAGTGAAACACATTAACAGTCCCAGTAGCAGGGTCAACACAGCGTTCGTAGTGCTGTAATGCAGGCAGAAATGATAGATATTAAAGTCTTTTCTCTAGCCCCAAGGAAGAAGGGGAAAATGAAAGTCACTTGACAGCAGTTATCCCATGGAAACAATGCTCTAAAGCAGCAAGCTTTCTAAACCCAAGAGAAGGAGAAAGTGCTGTGTGCCAGTGAGTTCCTGCTTCTCGACCTCTGAGCAATTTTATGTTTAAATTTAATAGAATGGGAACTTAGTCCTGAACAAAGTAAAGGGGATGACCACCACAAGGAGTTCGGAGGAAGGTTGGCAGGGACAGGGTGGGGCCAAGCTTTTATTCTAAAACCTTTCTTCAGTCTCTAAGTTGGTTTTTCTGAAAAACAAAAGTACAAGATCCACTCAGGGCTCTCTCCCACATCATGACCAGGGCCAGGGCTGTGTGAAGGCAGAGTCAGGAGCAGTACAGAAGTGGACTTAAAGGCTTCCCTTAAAAGAAGTCCCCCTTCACCTTCCAGAGCATCCCAAGTGGATTCTTCGAGAGCCTATGCAAAGGAGCAGTTGTGTTACTCAGCCAAGAAGACCCAATAACTAATCCATCCAGTGCCTTCAGGGCTTTGTACAGTTTCAAGCAGGCAGCAGGTGCTCATTAAATCCTTGTCAACTCAATGAAAAAGGCCACCCCCAAGTCTTAGCCACTTAGCCCTGACTAGCCAATCAGATTCTAGTCTGTGCCTATCCCTGAGAAGTGTCCAGAGAGGCAGCAAGGAGACAAGTTTGACATGGGGTGGGAGGTGAGGGGACCAGGCATTCAGGGAAACAGCTGGGGAGGGAGGAGCAGAGGGTTCTGGGTAATGAAGGGGAGCTCAAGAGCCTCAGGCACCTGTCAGGAGACAAGATAGCATGAGAAGGGGGTGATAGCAAAGACACAGGTCTGGGAACCTCAGAAGACAACCTTGGAAGGGGGCTCTTCTTGGGAGGAATGTAAATCCCCACCCCCTATTCAGATGCCTCTCTTCTCTGTTGCCTCTCGCCCCTCCTCAGTCTCCAAGGGAAGCAGACTGTGTTTGTTTGTTATGCACAGTGCTGCAATACACAAACAGATTGACATAAATTTATGCCAGCCTTTCTTGTTTAAAACCATGAATTATTCAAGAAATATTACAATATTAATTAGAAATCATTAAAATACGAGTGCTGGGGGAGGGAGGAATGAGATGGAGCATTAGCAAAATCACATTTAGCCCAAACATAAAATGTGCCAAAGCCGCTTAATCATTGTTTTGATAGTCAAAATACTATCACACCAGTTTCACAGAACAGGGGAAAGGAAGGCTCTCGGAGGCCTCTGCTTCCCATTATTATTGGTGAGATTAATTATTTATGGAGCTCCGGCCGTGGACTGGGTGCTCCAGAAGACACAAAGAAGGCGAGGTTTCTGCCCTAAGGGCAGAGGAGCGAAATCAGAGCAACACGGAGTTCCAACACCCACACCCAAACAGTGATTAATGATCAAGAGGACGAGGGGCTTTTGCTTTGACTTCTCAGTTTGCTCAGTGTTCTGAGTTTTCAGCCTTCAGAGGAATCACAAAATGAATGTTGTTACTGAAGAATGCCATGGAAGAAGTCAGTTATCAGGGGCCCTCTAAATGAATAAAATATATAAATCTGGAAGGTCAGTGTCACGTTTACAAACCAGAGGGCAGTGAGAAAGAATTGGGATGCTGGAAGGTGTGCAGTGCATTGAGTGATTTGGGTCCAGAGGATTCGCTAGTGATGGTGATTATTTCATGTTTATTATGGGTCCACAAACCACACTTGTTACACAAAATGCACACATGGCATAACTTCTATAAATTTTAAACGGTACAATACAGGTAAATGTGTGTATCATGTATACACATATGACACTGGCACTGACAAATGACACAATGATCGTTTAAAAAGGGACTTCAGGGTGACTGATACAACGCAGGTGAAAGGAAAGACCAGGAATACAATGAGTCAGTTTATCTCAGTTTAAGAAGGGCCATTTAGATAGCTGAACTAACTATTTCATGGTAGAGTATCATTCAGAGGCTGCTGCAGTGGGACACAAATAGAATCCTCATGACCTTAATTGATTACAGTCGCTTTTGCTCAGCACCAGAAGACATGGAATCGATCAGCAAGTGATTATCACACCCTGCAGGATATGGGCAGGGGAGAGTGAAAGCGGAGCAGCAGAGAGCCAGTATTGGAAACTAGTTCATCCTCTTGCCCCATTTAGCTTAGTTTATGCCCTGCAAGGGACTGCGGTCTCACCCAAACACCATCAGCACCGACTTTTAACAAGGGCATGGCAGAAGGAGCCATTGCCTCTTTCAGTCACATCGAAATTAACAAGACCTCAAAACAAGCCAAGGACGTCCAGGCTGAGCTGTTTCTCCCTCACTTAGAAGATGAGTCTGTCCTGTTGCCTCATTAAACAGCACCCTGTCTACAGCAACTTGATAGCAGGGACTTGGTCTTCCCACCAATCCCAGGTCAGCTTCCACATACCAAGACCAAGAGATGGAAGGGAGAGTTTGAAGTTCGTATGGCTGGAGTACAGAGTTAGGAAATCAAATGGGTCTAAAAAGAAATGTGAAGTAGCTGAAGGAGGAATGAATCCAGAAGCAAAAGGTGGACAAAAAAAAGGCAAGACAAACCCAGAAAATATAACTTGCAAATCTAGATGCCACAAGAGATCAAAGTCTTGGGAACAGTAATAGTCACAGGGGAAGCGATGAGTGAATTCTCCAGGGCCTGCTTCAAATGACTTTTTACTCCTTTCCGCAGATCTCATGGGTGTGTCCTCTCACAGAGTGCCTTTAGTTGCTGTGGGAGCACCTGACAGCCTCCATGGGCCCCCAGGATGCTCAGTAAATATTTGTGGGGTGAATGACTCAATGATTTTAATTTCAGTTCAAGTCCATTTCGAGACTAGCAGATGTTCAGGGAATCTAAATTAATGTACTTCCCACTCAACATATATAAATTGACCAATATTACTAACAGGAGTGGAAACAGGGATGGGAGGAAATGTGACTATTTATAAAAATCAAAACGAAGTGAGGCAGTTATAGAACCTCAGAAGTTGGACAGCTTTCCAAACTCATTAGGCAGCCTCTAAACAATGACTGGCTTGTAGCGCTTGCCCTGGTCCCTTGCATAGCCCAGTACTGCCATATATCCCTTCTGGTGCTGGTGCCTTGTTCCCTTGTGCATCTGAATCCTCTCTTTCCTCTGCTAAGACAAGAGAATCTGTCTTGAATCACTCTGAGTTTAGGTACAAATATATATTAACTAACTCTCTTTCTCTTTCTCCAAACACCCGCCCCTACATTCACACAAAATGGGAAGCTAGTATATTAGCTTTTTCATTAGATCTACTTTTTTTTTTTTTTTAAGAAATGTTGCTTTTAACTTCTGGGAATGAGAATAGGAGTTATTTTTAAGGCTGCAATAATAGGCTGTAATAACAGGTCAGAAAAACAACCAGCCGACTAAAATAAAGGTACAAATTCATTTGGAAGAAAATACAAGTGTAATGAGATACTTGACCCCACAAACGTGACCTCTGTAGCTGATCAAAAGTATTGTGCTTTCCAAATAATCAAGATGCAATTTAATACAGTAGTAACTGCCCGGGTTATAAGATCAACTGTCACAGTCTGAATTTTCTTGAGTATATGTTTACAAGCTCTGAATATCTCTGCAGAACAAAAAGCTCAAAAAGGCATACATACCTCACTCGAAGAGGGGAACTTAGCAAATACTTCTGGACTGACCTATTAGCTGATCAGGCATCAAGACTGAGTTTAAGTTATCCTTCTAAGGCTCTGTTTCTGCTCCCAAAGCAAAGAACAGGACAGAAGCAATAACAAAGATGACAAAGCTTAATTCCGATGGTCATACTCCAGTATTCATCAGGGATTAAAACTACTGTCTCATACCTACATCCTTTGGGATGTAATGTATGCCAAAAAGAAGTGTAGCACCTCTCAAAGAGGAAAGCTTAAAATGTAGAAATATGCGTGCCTGCAGTACACACACACGCACGCACGCACGTACATATTCAGCACCATGTTTTTCATGAATGTAAATACTCTTAAAAGTTAGATATCACTTGAAACTGCCTAGGCGTGCTCTGGACTGATTCATTAATAACCTCTGGGATCTGATAGGATCTTCCAGAAAAAGGAAACACATCCCAAAGTACCCAGCCATCTGTTGAACTACAGGTCAGCCTACCTGGACTTGAGACTCCTCCAGGCCCCCACTGTGGCAAGCTTCTGGGAATGCAGATGGTGCTCTTAGGACTCTGAATATCCCAGAACAAAGATAAGAGGGACGGCTGCTATCCACTGGCCAGAAGACCCACCCTGGGCTGCTTACCTCTTCCTGTTCTTACTCAAAACAAAACTCTGGAAATCTGCACTTTGCCTATTGCAAAGGCTCTCGTGTGAGCACTCAGTTTCAGACCTCAGTGAAAACTCTCAGTGTCCGATACATGTCTGAAGAATGACAGCACGAGGACTCCCCATCACTCTCCCCTAGATATTCCTCTGCTCTCCCACATTACTCTCAACATATAGACTTCTAAATACTAAGGGTCTGCCTAATGCTAATTACCATAGCAGCCTGACATAGTCAAAAGGAGACATGATGCTTGTATTCAAGTGTCAAAACTGCAGCAAGAGGTGGTTATTTCCATCATATCATCACATAAAAAGATGCTCCACAGCGACCCACCCACAGATATCCTAAGATGTCTTATCATCATCAGTTCCTCCTTTGGGGAGCCTGGCAACGATGGCAACTCCTCCAACCTTCTGGATGGAGACTGGGTTGCTCTATATGCTGCACTGGTACCACAAGGTAGAATTTACTGCAGTAGAAGAAAATAACCAGGGGTCTCAAAATGAAACCCTCAACCCAGTGCTTTTTACTATTTTTTTTTAAGCTTTAGGGAATCTGCATCTTGCCCATTGCAAAGGTTCACATAGAATATGATTGTACTGACATTGGTGCTGGGTTTTGGGTGTCGTCTGTGGGCAAAGGGGCAAAGGCTATGTAGTGTCTTAACCCCTCCATGCTGGAAAGCTACACCTCCTGAAAATTAAAGCCAAGAAACCAGAGCAGAGGAGACAAGTAAATATCCCCTTTCCCCGTGGCACCTCCCGCCTAATGGGAATCATAGTTAATGATCTGAATCGAAAGCGAAGTCTTGTTTTATGGAATGCTCACTCTTTGTTAAGCAAAGCTGTTTGGGCGAAGGACCGTTCTATTGATTTAAAAATTGATTTCTCTTTTTCCCCCCCTCATATAACTAAAACATGGCTCACAAATCACAGCTCTTTTATTCTTCGGGCTGCAACCTAGGCTGAATCGCTCCCAACCTACTCGCCGAGGGATGTCTGATGGAGGAAGAGGGAACATTTGGACTGAGATTGTTCAAGATTCTATTAAAGGTTTCAAGTGGCTTCCTTTGAACATTTGGTAATTTATATTTCGAGTCCCTTGGTATAATTATTGTAATTATCATTAATCATCAACTTCCAGACCCAATCGAAATACAGAACATTGGAAAGGTCAAAGCAATGGAGAATTCTACTATCCTTCACAGAAGATATGAGGCATTAACATTCTGAGGCTCCACTTGTGTGACAAAGATTGTAATGAAAACAGAAAATAGCACAAGATTAATGTTCTTATGATAAGAATCATCATAAGGAAAAGAAAAAGTAGCACAAAGTTAACCCACTCCTGTCACAGAGGCATGGCGACCAGATGGGTTGAGGCTAAGGGCTGGGCTGTGGCAGCGTGGCTTGATAATCGTGTCTTCCTTCTTTCAAGGAGTAACGAAAGATAGGAAACTAAGGAGCATGGCAGGTCACAGTTTGGATGATTCAGTGGACTCTCGGTTGTCTGTCTGGCTCCTTCCCTTAGATGACCGTCTCCAGATCAAATCACTCACTTGACCTTCAGATCCACATCACAACTGCCTGCTAGAAGCCCAACTGCCTATCCCGGACAGGACTCATCATCTCTTCCCTGAACGGAATCCATCTCCTGTGCACAAAATAGGATCGTGCTTACCCACCAAGGTCTGAAGGCATCCACACCTGAGTTCAGATCCCAGTTTGGCCACCTAGTTTGTGATCCTGGGAAAAAACTTCCCTTTTCCATGTAAAATGTGCTTAACAGTATCTACTCCAATGTGTTATTTTAAAGATAAAAAGAGGCAATATTTAAACTGCTTGGCCCATAGAAAGTGCTCAAGACATGTTGGCTATTTTTTTTTTTTTTTACAATATAATCCCTTTATGACTGTAAGATCCACCCAATTACTTAAGTAGAAGGAGATAAATCTGGGAATTAGTCAATATATCTCCATCTCTGTCACCTTCACACAGGCAGAGTAGGACCAAATTCTTTCAGTTCTAACCTCTTAACCATCCTCAGATATTTTCTCCCAATTTTCCTTGCTTCTGCCTTAGTTCAGATCCTTATAACTCTTCCCTGAACTTAGTGATCGTCTGCCTGCCTCTAGACTTACCCCATTCTAAACCATCAGCCACACTGGAGCCAAAATTCTCTTCAAAAGCAAAACTATCACCATGCCCTTCTGTTTCAGTTCCATCATGGCTCTCCAGCCCATCCGCTAGAGCTCAGATTCCGCAGGAAGACATGTGAGGTCTCCCACAATCCAGCCCCCAAGTGTGTTCTTCCCATCCTTTTCAGTACTCCTTTATCCCCCACGATCCAGACGCATCAAATATCTTGCAAGTCCAGCACAGTTCTCAGTTTTTCTTGCCTCTCACCCTTGTCAGTGCTGTCCCCTCTGTCTGAAATCAACAACCTTCTCTACCTGGTTAACCCCTTCTAATCCTTCAATGACTCAGCACAGACATCATCACCTCTCAGAAGCTTTCCCTCAGCCCTTTTCTCCCTCAAGTAGCTTTAAATGTTCTTTGTATGTCCTTACAGCCCTTAAAATATTCTCAATATTTGTGTTGTATTCTATTATATGCAGATCCCCAGCCCCCATTTGGCCATGAACTGGAAAACAGACACTGTTCTTTCAACTCCGAAGCCACGTCTTCACCTTGTGCCTCTGAAACAGGAGAGGCACAATAAATTTTCTTGAGTAAATTTATATATCCTTCTTATCTCACTTGCTATCTACAATTAAATGAGATGGGAAGTGAAATAAAAGTCAAGGACGTCCTCTTTGTTTCTTGTTCATCATTAAGATGGGAAATGAGTTGGGGGAAAATAAAACACTCAAGTTAAAGGGAAAATAAAGATTGTGAATTATCTATGCATTTCCAAAATGATTCAGGTTCTCTGCATTGTTGGTAGTCTTCTACCAACTTAGGGCCTGCTGAAATGCACCAGCAGGCTAAAAATAATTGAGGAAATTTGCTGAAATTTGTCCCCTTAAATAGTCCCAGTATAATAGAGAAAGGAATGAAAGACATTATGAAGAAGAAATTTTTTTAAAGCTAACTCTGTGGGAGCAAAGATGCAGGAGCGTTGTACTATACAACTAGTTTTCTGGAAGTCATAAAGAACAGTAATTTCACTTGACAACCAACAACACAAAGGTACGGAAGCCAAAGGAGTCAATCCCAGTGCTCAGCAGGGCGTGTGCTACGTTTATCTTCTTGCCAGAGGCAAATGGCCCTCCTTGAGAGTTTGCTGGTCCCTCCGTTGGAAGATACCCTCTCTGCACTCCTAGGATGACAGATTTCTCAGTAGGAGAGAGGCGGCTGGGATCCACTTGGAGGGCTACAGCACATTCCCTGGCCACAGAGACCACGGGAGCTGTGCCAGTGGACAGTCTCTGGGGTTGGGCTGACCAGGATGGCTGTTTACTGCTGGAGACAGCGACATCGGAGCAAAACTAATCACAGAGACGAAAAGAAGCAAAGTCTATAGCTGGAAGGACAGTGCTGAGGCCCAAGAGGAGAAACAAGGTCAGAAATGGAAAATCCTAACATCAGAAGATAGGAGCGAGTGTTAAGTGGGTCAGGACAAGTGATTCAGGATGAAGGCTGTGGCCAAAGCAAGGGAGTCAGAGAGCAGAACTTCATGAGCTGCATCCTGTGCAGAGAGGGGCCATTTGAGTTCTTAAAGGAGCCGGTCAGCCAGGAATCCTGCTCCTGGGCATATATCCAGAAGGAACCCTACTTCAGGATGGCACCTGCACCCCAATGTTCATAGCAGCACTATTTACAATAGCCAAGACATGGAAACAGCCTGAATGTCCATCAATAGATGACTGGATAAAGAAGATATGGTATATTTATACAATGGAATACTACTCAGCCATAAAAACTGACAACATAACACCATTTGCAGTCACATGGATGCTCCTGGAGAATGTCATTCTAAGTGAAGTAAGCCAGAAAGAGAAAGAAAAATACCATATGAGATCACTCATATGTGGAATCTGAAAAAAAAAAAAACACAAACAAAGCATAAATACAAAACAGAAACAGACTCATAGACATAGAATACAAACTTGTGGTTGCCAAGGGGGCAGAGGGTGGGAAGGGATAGACAGGATTTCAAAACTGTAGAACAGATAAACAAGATTATACTGTATAGCACAGGGAAATATATACAAGATCTTATGGTAGCTCACAGGGAAAAAAATGTGACAATGAATATATATATGTTCATGTATAACTGAAAAATTGTGCTCTACACTGGAATTTGATACAACATTGTAATGTAATTATAAATCAATAAAAAATGTTAAAAAAAATAAAATGAAAATGAAATAAATAAATAAAGGAGCCAGTCAGGATTAAATAGCCAGAATTCTTTTAAGGCAGAAGAAAATAATGAGGCTTACTTCAAGCACCCATGTTCATGTTCCATGACACTACAATGAGGAAATGGAGAGAAATCAGTCAGGAGACGGGAGAGTGGAGTGACATGGCCACAGAAAGAAGAGGGAAAAAACTCAGCACCTGAGAAGTGGCATGGTGAGTGCCCACACTGGGTCAGCAACTTTAATAGAGACCATCCTGTTTTTATCTAAAGAGCCTGCAGGCTCCTGGTAAAAACCCCTGTGGGGGGCTCAGAGAATTCCTCCCACCCTCTGCTCATCCCAACTGTGATCTGGCTTTCCCCGTCCTGTCTGTCCCTCTCCAGCTGACAAGTTCATCTGATGGTCTCCCCTGCTTTTTATTTCATCTCTGTAAGATGCTGCCTCTTGGCTCCCCTCCTCTGGTCTCTGTGCTCCACAGCCCTCATACTTGATGAGAACTCCCGTGTGTTGCATCCAGACCAGACCCAGAGCAGAGAGGACTGTCTCCCCAAGCATTTGTTCATGTTAGAGAAGATGCTCATAACAGGAAGAATTCTCAAGGGTAACAAGACAAAACTATTTATAGCTCCAGACGGAAACTACTTACGGCAGTTATTAAAGGAAACCAAGGTTTGAGGAATGGGGTGGTTTGCCAAGTGCTGATCCATGCAGCTGACACATAACAAAGACTTTTGTGAAACAGAGTCCGTTGTGCGTTTGGTACCAAATCCTACATGGAAATGAATCAATACTTCCAAAGAAGATTTAGGATGAGTTCCTAAGAACTTGGATGTCAAAGGGCATGAAAATCAAAGTCTTAGAGGAACAGGAGTTCATTCATTCCTAATTACAAATTATGCCTGGCATTTTGACTGAATGAAGAATGCACACATTAAAAATAACAGGTTTGGAGCTAAGGAAGTTATACCTCATTAGAATGGGGATTCCCAGTTGAGTTCATCAAAACAACTTTAATAATAATATAGAGGCACACTCCCAGATTGAACTGTGTAGCCAGTTACTGTGGAAGGAATTACATATGACATCCCCACCCCGCCCCCTAAAAAAAAGAAGAGTATAAAATATCCAATTATTTTATATGAAAAAATACTGGAAAGGGAGTTACAACCAATACTAAAGGCCTAATTAGTGATATATAAGACAAAATTAATAAGTGTAAAAGAATAAATAGGCATCACTAAGATTTGACGATCTAATAGTCTAGTGTTAAAACACTAGTTGAAGTGTGTACCCTACGGATTATAAATAATCCCGTTAGAAGGAAGTGTTAGTAAGTTCCATTCAATATGGTCCCAGAGGGGATGTCCACTCCCCCCACCCCCACTTCTCTGGTAGCTACCAGAGGGGTTGCCAGGGCAAGTACTGGTGGCTACTGAGAAGCACTCTGTCATCCCAGCAACCCCAGTGCTTGCCCCTGAGTTTTAACCAAGTCAGAGAGATTGTGTCATTAGGTGCTGAGTGCAGACAAGACGACCATAATCCTGAAACAGCATGGCATTCACATCCACGTCAGCACTGCAGTCCAATCACCATGTGATTTACATACAGATTCTAAAGATACTGTGTGAGCAGAGGGATAGTGGAGCAACCTGGGGTGAAGGAGAGAACTAAAGCCATAGTTCAGTCACATGGTGGTTAAGAACATGGATGCTTATGCTGGACTGGGTTCAAATCCTAGTCCCACCAATTACTAGCTGGGTGATATTGGGCAATTTATGTAACCTCTCTTTGCCTTACAGATTCATTTGTAAAACAGGGACATTAGTGGTCCCTATCTCATAGGCTGTTGTGTGGATTAAATAAATCATCTCGTGGAAAGCACTTAGAATATGGGCCACGTGGCAAGCCACGTACAGATCTTACAGCTCAGAAATCAAACTGTGAAGCAGAGGCTAATGTGAAGGTCGGGTCACGGCGACACTAACTGAATCAACGACTGTTTCTGAGTGCCTGTTACATGCTGGCCCTGTGCTGGTCACTTGGGACCAACGGTAAATATAGTGAGACTAAATAAAGAAACTAGAGAAATTATACACTTATATGGCTACCTACCATCCTGAGGCCAGAAAGACAGCCAGAGAGCATCTGAAAATTAAAATTCTCCTTTTCTTTCCCTCCTTTCCCAGAAAATGTAATCCAAAAGCCATTAGGTGGGACCAGCCAAGCTGGTAGTTGGGGGAGCTCGGCTGCCCAGAACTGGGTGTTAGGGCCCTTAAGGATGAGAGAGGGAAGGTCTGAGAGGGCAGCTGCCATGGGATATTAGAGCATGGGTGGGCGAGGAGGGCATCCAGGTGAGGACGTCACAAACTGAACGAGGTAAGCAGGGCAGCACAGAGGGATGAATCAAAGGAGTGAATATATCGAGGCCCATCAGAACCAGGTTTACCACTAATTTGCAAATAACAAGAGTTACAAATGAAAAGAGAACACTAGAATAAGCCACGTGGTACTGGACTGGAATTGGATTCATCCATGTGAACTCAGATTTCCCATGTACATAGACGAGCAAAGAAATACATACAGACAGAGTCATTGCCAGCCTGATGCTGTGTCACCCTGGAACACATGAGCGTCTATTTCCTGTACACAAGGACATTCTCCTACTTAGCCCAACCCAGAAGGGTGGGTTGTCCTTCAGGGTTTAGGTGCCTCTGTGGCTGCTACTGCCACCCCAGCAGTGCAGATCTGTGGCTAGAACTAGCCTTGGAACAGGCCCAGGAGAGAGAAAAAAGGAGGGGAAAACAGAGCTCCCCCACTCTCTCAGGCCGGCAGGACAGGAGCCTCCTGTTCCAGTCCTCTAGTCAGACTGGCTTCTCTCCGATCTTGCTGCTGGCACCCACTGCACCGTTCCCTGACTTGGCCTGCTCTTAAGTTAAAGCTGGGAAATAATGGAGTTCGTGGGGGAGGGCATCTCCTCAAGCCACCTGCGGCTGCTTACATTTCTGTCTGTTGGTAGTTGGCGTTGTTAGTTTAACCAGTCTTCAGTTGTGCTTACTGGAAGAGGTAGACTTTACAGGCCCTACTCCATCTTGGCAGGTACCCGACATCTCAGGGGTTTTTTTCTATGAAAGCAAGGAAGGCCAGCTTCATAGCTATGCAATCAGAGCAGCCCCATGAAGCCCAGTGCTTAAAAGAGTCCTTCCTGCCTTTGGGTTAATGCTCTATTGTTGCCATCTTGAAATTCTCAATGATTTTATCTTTGAACGCGGATGAGTGAAGTTCAATGGGATAACAAAGCATGTGCATGAAAACAGGAGATCCACACCATATGCATGTGCTCTACTCTGCTTTGCTGCCCCCATTAGTATGTAGCATTCACGATGTTCCATGAGAACAAAATTCTAGTAGCCCCACAACGCATGGGAGTTCAGCGGGTCTCAAAGTAAGTACAAGTGTGTTATCTGTAGATATTTTTCTAATATCTGTAACTGGGGGTGCGGACATCCCCAAGAAGCTGTATTTTCTATTAGGACCAGAACTTACCAAGGTAAGTTACACAGCAAGAAGACAATGGTGTTTAAGAAACACAAATTACCAAGGAAATCTATCATATCCTCCTTACTCATTTTACTTCCCTATTTTAGCCAACAATTTACACTGAAAATGATAATGTAGAAGAAAAGAGGACGATAATAGTTTCTTTATAAAATAGTTCCTTTTCCTTTCAGCCCTTCCTTACTCATCAGTAGGGCAACCTAGAGAGTATGGGTAGAATATGAGCAAAGAAAGAAGTGAAATAGGAACAGCTGAGTTAGTTTCTGCTATTCTGCTAAGAATAAAATACACATCATATATGAATTGTGTAATTTCAATGACTCTGTATGAGTTAAATGTCCTTATATTTGCTTTTAAACTGTCATTGCACACTATAAAGATAAATTATTAATATGAATTTTACTATTTAACATTTTAATCTTGAAACTTAGAATGACATTAAGTAGCTAATAAAAAATACTATGACAAGTCAAGAGATTGACCACAGAAGAAAGGAAAAACTTTGTATTTAGTTCTTTTAATGGTACTTCTTTTTTTTTTTTTTTTTTTTTTAAACAACGGACTCTGCATTTTCATTTTGCACTGGGCTCCAATTATTATGTGGTTATCCCTGTCTGTCAGTTTTGGCTTGAATCCAAATCCAATTTTGGATTCTCCTAAGGAGCTCTCAGTTTATTTGTGATATGCTTCTCCCTAGTCCAACCTAGCTTATAACCTAGCTAATAACCAAGCTTCCCGACCCCAAATCCGTGAATACTGTTAGCCCGTGGGCTGAAATCCAGAACACCCTATAGACAAAACTTAAGCACTGGACCTTCTAAATTTCCTGCAGAGGCAGCCAATTTGACTTGTCGGTCACCTTTTTTGTTTTGTATCTTTGCAGAAACATGGCCAATCCTGTTTACCTCCATGTCAGAAGCAGGAAAGTGCCCAAATAATCATATCAGCACTAAATTAAATTGACTCTCAATCTATACCATAATTTGCCATTATGGATTCCATAGAGTGAGCAGCAGACTTGGAATCAGAAAACCTCAGCTTGGCATGCTCTCTAAGATTAAATTTTTTGTGTGTAAAATTTCAATAGCAATACCAACTTCCAAGCATTGTTCTTGGAGCTACATGGAATTGCAAATCACAGTATATAGAAGTTGCTCCATAATGCATATATATGTGCAGTTGGCTAGTGGTCAATTCTGAATCACTGTCCAAGTAGCTTGGCATGAACTTGTATTAAAATTCTGTCACCTCCCTCAACCTAGAGACCACCATTTAAAAAGTAATGCAGTCATTGTAAAATGCCTTGTGAAATAACATGTACTAGGATCTGCAACTATGTACGTGGCTTATTAGAATGATCATACTTGGAAGAGTTGCAGATGTATCTTGAAGTAATGTTTCCTTGCCCTTCTCTTCTTGCCTTTATCATTTTTTCTCAAAACTTCACGTCTGAGCATTTTCCTTTGTTCTTACAAAGCCATGGGAACTGATCAAATTCTGCCATATTCAAACTGTTCTGTCAGTTCACCGTTGTACTTTTTTCCCACTCGATCAAATCAACTTACGGGATGTCTTAACTTGTAAAATTCATAAAAAGAAATGGATTCACCTGCTGCTAAAATGATGACAACACTAGAGATAGCTATGATCAGAGCAAAGTGATCTTTCAGTGGCATAGAATTAAATGCTAAAATTATACTGGACCCTAGTTTATTGCCATATAAACTTGAAGATATTTTCCAAGAACCCTAGGCTTACCCCTTTATCTATATATTTTTTATTTGGTTCTATTAGATGCAGTTAAGACACAAAAATAAACACATACAGATGCTCATCAGTTTGAACCCCTTAACTCTGAGAGGTGTACCTGTTTTAGCATATGTTTCTTGTAATTTTCTCTAGAACAGGAGAAAGACACACTAAGTGATGTTAGCTTAAAATAGGAAGGCTAAGTCTTACCCAGAGCAAGTGGATGATTTACATTTGCCATGTAAATGCAATTTTTTGCAGTTATGTCTCAATTATTTATGGTATTAAAGGGTAGGGATAGCACAGATGAAAGAATCATATAGCATCTCGGGGTTGGAAGTGCTTAAAGGTCCTGCAGTTCAATCACTCATACGATGGTTAATTTAATTCCATAGCCTTCTTCTTATACCAAGTGGACTTCCAGCATGTGCTTGAATATCTTTAGTGATGGGAAAAGGCTAGCTCATTTCATCCTTGAATAATTCCATTAGATTTTGGCTCAGTCTAAAGGACAAATCTTTCTATTCCTCCGTAACTTCTACACCTATTCTTTGATAAGGGAAAGTGAAGACCATGCTTTTTGATCTTTGTATCTGTAGTGCTTATGGCAATGCCCAGTTGACACATAGTAGGATTTCATTCAGTGTTTATTGAATAGAACTGAAATGCAGATCTAAAAATAGTGTCTCCCAGGCCATATTCTCTCCAGGCCTTGAAGGATTCCTCTTTAGTCGTGACTTTGAACTTCCTTATTATCCTGAATGATTTCTCACTGAATGGCTTTTATTTGCCATCTCTTTCCAGTTAAGTTGTCCCCAGAATAAAACAGAACATTGCAATCTTTTCTTACAAGTATAAAGGATAGTATATTGACAACCCCATCAACCTGGAGCCTACTCTTCAAATAATATGGCCCAGAATTAAGTATTCTGTGTCAGCCACTACCTCCTATAGGAGAACACTGATATTAAACTAAGTCCTGCATCAGGGGCTGCTCAGACCTATGTTTTCCTGAATTATATTCATAGACTTTAAAAAAAAATTGTTTTGCTTACCCAAGCACAACATTTCAATCTTATTAAAGAGTGGAGACATCTGGAGACAGTGAGCATCAGACCAGCTCAGGTTTGACCCTGACACTATGTATCTGTGGCTGTGTAATCTTGACAAAGGCCTTTCACTTCTCTGAGTCTCACTTTCCTTTGTTAATAGGGGATGAAATGTCTATCATTTAGGAATTATCTTTTGAATGGCAATTAAAAGAATGGCAGTACCATTTAGGGAATTAGGAAGACTGCAGGAGGAGAAATTTGGTAATAAGCAGAAGCTTGGCATTCAGGTTCTCTTTTAGATGTGTTAAGTTGGAATGCCTATTAGACAATAAAATGGTGATGTCAAGTAGGCAGTAAAAAGAGAAAAAAAAAAAAGCATTCCAGGAGTTCAGGAGAAAGGTCTAGACTAGAAATTTAACTTTGGAAGCTCAAAGCTATGTATAAGTCATGGAACTTGGAAATTTTCCTGGAGAATGAGAATAAAGAAGAGTATTATTGGACCCTCCAATATTGGGAAGAAACTATTTTGGAGACCAAAACAGGAGAGATCGATGGGGTAAGAGGGGAACCATGAGAGAATGATATCCTGGAAGGCAAGAGAATTTTCAGAAAGAGAAATTGATTACTATCGCACTCTGTTGAATCCTGCTAAGAGGTTGAGTAATATGAGGATTCACATACTAGCTCCAATCTCCAGCTCCTAGGACACTGCCTGCTGTGTTATAGGCCCTAATTAAGTGGTAAATGTTATTATTTTAGATCTTGACTCAGTCATCCAAAATATTTGTTATAACTTCCAGCTTCAAAGGTTTCAACTAATCACAGATTTAAAATAGAAATCATGGCAGATGCCTAAGAAACAGCTTTCCAGGCATGAAATCCATTGAGTAATTAGCACCCTTTGGTATGGTTGTCAGACTAGTAGATGAATTTAATAGTGGCAATACTTTCTCCAAATTTCTCCCTTTTGTCCAAAGGAATAGGATGGAAAATCTGACCTACTGCCCTGCTGCTGAAAAATGTTCTACTTGTAATCAGTTCTCCAATTTATAGCCTAATAAGTCTATCTAAAAAAGAAATTGGATTTATCTGATATCATTTTTCCACAGTGAATTCATGCTGGCTCCTGGTGATCCTTTTAATTCTGTAACTAACATCTTCATAATAGCATGTTTTTTAAAACTCACATAAAACCGAAGACAGATTCTTTGGTTTGTGTACTTTTTCCCTACCCCTCTTTATTTTTTAAAAAGTGAAAACTGTACTTTCTCATATTCAGTTTATCTTTCATCTGTGCCACTTTTTAAAATTTATTATCATAAATGCACTGTCACTTTTCCTCCCTGATTAGAAAATCTATAGTAGCTGTAAAGGTAGTGTTTCCTAACAAATCATATGAGGATAAATTGCTGACACAAACCTACAGATTCAAGAAACTCAATGAACCTCAAACAGGATAAATACAAAGATGAACCCCAAACAGAGTAAACACATAGAAAATCATGCTCAGACACATGAGAATAAAACTGAGGAAAACCAAATACAAAGAAAAAAAATCCTGAAAGTAGCCAGAGAAAACAACACATTACATTCAGGGAAAAGACAGAAATAACTGTGATTTCTCATCAGAAATCATGGGGTCTAGAAAGCAGTGGAAATAGTATCTTTTAAGTGCTGGAAACAAAAAGCAACCAACCAGACCAAAAAAAAAAAACCTATCAATCCAGAGTTCCATATCCAGTGAAAATATCCTTCAGGAATGAAGGTGAAAATAACACATTCTCTGATGAAAGAAAACTAAGAGAAGTTTGTCACCATCAGACCTTCTATAAAAGAAATGCTAGAGGAAGTTTATCCAAATGAAGAGGAATGGTATCAGAGGGAAAACTTGGAAATTTAGGAGTGAAGGAAGAGCAACAGAAATATTAATATTGCAGTAAATTTTAGACTCTTTTTCCTACTGTGTTCTTTATAATGTATGTGACCCTTGAAAGGAAAAAAATGTAACACCTAGGGGGAAAGGTTTAATGTATGCAGGTGCACCATGTATGAAAACAACAACATAAAGAAAGGATAGATGGGATACAGACTGTTGTAAGGCTTCTTCATTTTACTTGAAGTGGTAAAATGTGAGTTATTACTAGGCTAGAAAACTAGGCATGTGTATTATAATCCTAGAGCAACACCAAAAACTTAATAAAAATATATAGTAAAAATGTTAATGGATGAATTAAATGGGATACTAAAAAACTTTTAAGTAACCGAAAAGAGGATTAAAAAAAAGAGAAAAGAAAAAAGTCAGAGGGAACAAACAGAAAAATAATGAAAGAATGGACTTAAATACTGATGTATCAGTAACTACTTTGAATATAAATAACCTAAAGGCACCAATTTAAAGACAGAGATAGACTAGATTTGAAAGATAAAATTGGATTATATATATGCTGTTTACAAAAACCCACTTTAATTATAAGGATATAGTGAAACTAAAAATACAGAAAAAGATACTATGCAAACACTAATTTTTTAAAAAGCTGCATTAGCTATATTAATATGAGAAAATGTAGATTTCAAAATGAGAAAAATTGTCAGGAATAAAGCAGTACATTACATAATGATAAAAGGGTAAGTTCACTAAGAAGACATAACAAACCTAAATGTGTATGCACCTACCAACAGAGAGCTCAGAATACATAAAACAGAAACTGATACAAATAAAGATAACATAGACAAGTCCACAGTTATACCTAAAGACTCCCCCTACAAATGGGTCAATAATCAGCAAGGATACAGGGGACTTGAGAAACATAGAACTTAACTCAATGATCTTTATGGAACACTCTACCCTACAAACAATAGCAAGTGCCCTCTTTTCAGGTATACTTGGCACATTAGTAAGATCAACCATATTCAGGGACATATTTGGAGGTTAAACAACATGCTTTATTTTCCTATCTCTTTGGTGTGTTTCAGGCACATGATGTGTTGCAGAGGTGAGCATAGCTGCTTAAAGAGAACATTCAGGGTTGAGTTACTAGTTTGAAACTTGAAAAATTCAACCTCACATTTGTCTCTGAACTGTCTAAAATGTGTAACATTTCTAAAGTGTCAGTCTTACAGGTACAAATTACTATTAAAACAGATGGGCTAAAGCCAGAGTAAAAAGCAAAACTTTGGAATGAAAGTATGCATCTCTTTTAAGGAAGTAATACTGATAAAGCTGAATATTGCTCATTCATTAAAGATGCCCCTTTCACTTGGAAATGCTGCTGTTGGCTGTAACAAGAGTTACTGTGAGTACTTGAAAACAATTGTAACCCTGGTATTTAGCAACTATCCGTTAATCTGTGTGGCTTCCAATGAGAGAATTGTAATACAGTCAACTGGACCACAATTATTACTCTTTCTGACCACCTGTATCCTCTACTATATACCCTCTTGCACCAATTCTTTCCCATTCAATACCTCAGGCTGCTATTAACACAGACCCCTCTTGATTAATAAGAAAGGGAGCTTAGAATGTGTTTTATCATCTTCAGCTTCCTGGTGTTTGTTAAATACTCTTGTTTTACAAGAAGCAGTTTTCTTGTAGGGCTGTGAGTGTGTCTGCATAATTTTTCATCAAGGCAATAACGTAGGATCCTAAATCACAAGCATTCTTTGCAAGTCCCTTAAGTGTAGTGTAATTTGGAACCGGCAATCCATTTTAAATTCGGTAAATTAAAGGGGAAATAGCCAAGCCTGAGTTGGAGGAGCAGGCCTGACTCCCACACCTGCAATTTCAACCAAGTGACATAAAATGCCAAGCCATTATTCTTCCAATTTAGCTTCCTCAGCTTTCATGTTCAAACCAAATTCATTCTAAAAGTAATCAAATCAGATAAGGGCTGTGGGGAAGGGGGAGGTGCGGGGGGATGCAAATGACACAGCCGGAAGAAACGGCTGGAAGGTTCTGGTGTTTTAACATTCAGGTTATTTTATGGAGCATATTTGCAAATGATTTTTCCAGGTTAGTTTAATTGGAGGATCAGAAATCCTTTCATCTGTTTTGACAATTGAAATGATGATGTGCACCCGCTCCGTGTTTATACTGTTGGCGGTAGGAGCATCCATATTGATGCTCCAGCTACTGAGAATTTTAAAGGACAGAAGCAGCTAAAGTCCGATTAGCCATGGAGAACATTAGCTTCGATGCTTCTCATGCCGAGCCAGACATTACGTCAAGCATGACAAGCCACTCTAGCATAAAAGTCTTAAAGGCTTCCAAGTCTCAGGCTTACCCGTATGTTATCTCATTAAAATACAAAATCATGTTGACCTAATTTTCGGACAGGTTTCCTCACTTGCTGTACCTCCCCTTCCTCCCTCTTCATCCTGCCCTCACTCTTCGTAGTTTGCCAGTTTCAAGTCCTTTGCAGAACACCAATCCATTTTATTTTAATCAAGGTAGAAGCTCCGACTTTAAATGCTTTCTTCCCTCATCTCCAAACACGTATGCCGAGACTCTTCATTGGCATGAGAACTTCTTTCAATAGCAGTAACTCTTAATGTCCTTGTGGGGAAGAGAGCTACTCAGCATTCAGGGGAGAAGCGGAACCGCCTGGATCGGTCTCATTATGTAGGCCATATGCAATAAGCCACGGTACCTAACAGCTGCTGGTGGTAGGATTAAGGGGAAAATATTTAATTTGATGCAGGAGCACGTGTGCGTGATTTCAGCTGGAGCTCTTACCTGCTCCCTGGGGTGCATGTTAGATATATGGTATAACGCAGAAATCATTTAATTGTGTCAACACAATGTTAGGATGTTTGTTTAAAGTAAAAATTAGTTTTTGCGGCATAAATTGATTAGTTGACAGGCTATTTGACTGTCACAGAGGCTACTGGATACAGAAAAAAAAAATTGGCTTGGTTAATCTGAGCAAAGGGGAACAAGTCCTCTGAGATCCGGGGAAATACAAGCAATGTAAATTCGGATTAGTCTTTGTGTTCTATAAATCAATAAAACAACAGGGAAGTGTGAAGAATAGGCTAGATCATCTATCAAACTGGTTTTTACTGTGTTTCTATTTCTATCCCTAGTAAACATGTGCCTTCAGTTTCCTGTGAATAAAAGCATTTGACAAAGGAATAAAAATGGACTGGAGTTCACTGTAGATGCAGTGCCAGTGACAAAAAGGGGGGGGGGGCGAGTAAAGATGAGAATCAAAAAGGCTGCTTCCTGCAATCTCAAAGCTAGATCATTCTAAAATTCTCAGGTGACAGGTGGAGAAAGTGAAGATAGATTTTATATATCTACCACAATGAAGACGGTACCTTATGCAGAATACTAATCAGGATTTTTTTTAAGGCAACTGCATTGTCTTAACAGGCTTTAAAAGAAATAGAGGTGCGCGAGTGCGCGCGCACGTGCGCGCGCGCACACACACACACACACACACACACACACAAATCAGTTAAGGAGGCTTATGCTGCAACCAGGATTTCTTCCTACCAATCACTTTCAATCACAGAAGAAATAACAAATGGGCTAAAATAAGCAAACGCTAAAATTTTGTGGCCCAGTGAAGGCAGGGCATGGCTCTTTTAAAACAAAACGGTCCTCTTGCTCTTTAAGCCCCTTTTTTAAAAGCAAGTATTTCATCTGATTGCTTTAATTTGAGAGAGTCCTTTCAGTGTTGATAGTGTGTTGACAGTTTGCACTGTCACTGTGTTTTGCCTTTTAGTGCACATGGAATCGCATACTGAGCCCACCCGCCCCAGCCACGCGGTGCACTGAGATACTGCAGAGGGAGAGGAAGGGAGAGAAAATGCAGGTTTCAGAGCCGAGGAGCCGCACGTTACACTGCAGTCATCAAGGCGAGCGAGGCAGAGCGCTACAAATCTTCCCTTCCGAGTGTCTGAAAGATGGGGGCGTCTTAGTGGCATTATCTTCCCAGGTGCCCCAGATGGCACAGTGTACTTCTAATGGAAAACCATTCATCTGGCCCGGGGACTGTACGTGTTGTACATCATGATGGTTCATGGAGGAAACGAGCTCAGATAGCTTAAGCAGAAGGCGCAGAGCATGTGGCTGTGAAGGCATAGTGGAAGAGAGGCACAAAAGGGCAGGTGAATGAGTCAGAGGCTGGGGAAGGGGAGAAGAAGGCTGTTATTTCTGTGTAATTCCCCAGGATCCACTCCTGCTTGGGTTGGTGGTGAGAAAAAAACCAATTCAATTTGAAGGTGGTTCAGGGTAAATGAACCAGGGAATTGAGCTGCTGGAATCTAATTAGGGACCCCCCAAATTACTACTACCTGCCCAGCAGAAAAGTCAAATGGCTACAGCAGCCCAAAGAGTTAAGGGAAGTTGGCAGAATAAGCCGCCCAGAAGGAGAAGGTTTGCAAACCTTCCAGATTCTATCTCTAAAACTCTGAGAAGTGATATATTTTTTTTTTAATGTTAATGCCACAGGCATAGAAGATTGCAAAGCGGCAAATATGGTGACAGAAAGGGCAGATGTAGGATCCTGAGGTTTGGAAGGCCAGCAGCGCCTCTCCTTTGTCCCTTGTAGCCCCATCTCCTTCCTCAGACTGAGTTCCCTTTAGGGAAGCTTCATGAGAACAGGGACCTATCTCCTTCTGCATGAGAAAGCAAATTACCCAGCCCCATAGAGAGAGATGGGAAATGCTGTTGGATACAGTGACAGGTGTGAAGGAAGGACAGGGTTGTGTGTGCAAGATTGGTGTGAGCTCACCCCTTGTTTCCTGGCATCACACCAGGTTCATTTCAACCTTCTGATATCTGCTTATTCAAAGATAAGCCACTTGAGGGCCATATGTATTTCTTCCTGAGGGGGAATACGGCAGGGTACCTCAGCATGGTCTGAGGGAAACAGGACTGGACTCAGCATCAAGACATCTGATGTCGTCCTGACACTGCCTCTAATCTATGTAACTTTGGGAAACAATTTTAAGCTCATTTGTAATAGGATGAGAAACTCCAACTGCAATAGATTTTAAATCTATTACAGCTTCTAAATCTGAGAATTCCCTCTGCCCCTGCAAAAAAAAAGGCACATTTTTGTAGTGTTTTCTCAATTAATTTTAGACACACTTTGGTACAAAACACATGGAATTAACCTCAAGAACAATAAAAGACCCAGCAGCTGCTGTCACCTTTGAAACTGATTCCCATCTTGGCTCTTACTTCAAACCTTTACCCACACACAACAAATCAAAAATCTACATAAAAGGCAAACTGTACTTTTATTTACTGTGTGATTATCGCCACTGCCACTGCTGATTTCTCCCCAAAGCCCTGTAATAACTACAGCTGCGTAGGCTTCCTGCAGATCCCTGAGGGCAGAGAAGGGAACCGATAAATCCAAAGGAAATAAGTGAAATGGAATCTGTTGCCCTTTTTGTTGCTTTCACCAGGAAAGTAAAATTTATGTTTCAAGAGGTCAATTAAATGAGCAGCTACAGTTTTCCCCCACTGAATAAAGAAGGTTCTCACATCGAACCTTGTACAGAAAACACAAGAGTAATAAAACACATTAGCAGGAGAAAAATTAGTCGCTAAGCATGGCATACTTGAATAGGAAACACACACACAATCAACTGCCTATCCCTTAGTATGGGATCATCATGTTGTATGAACCCTGTCACCCAGCACATGATGTTCAGATTGTCTCCTACCATCATCAATCAGTCAGAGTGAGCTCCAGGAATTCGAGTCTGTTACCAGTCGAAGCCAGACTTAAGCCGAAAAACTTGCATCAGGAAGAGGTGTGATTCATCCTCAAAACAAATAAAAATATTTGAAATGTATCCATTTTTTGGATGAATAATTGAGAGTCTGTCATATAAAATACTGTGTGCTGACACTCTGAGAGGTGATACTGTGACTTCACATTTAAAAAGGTGGTAGTGGGGAGTAGGGAGAAGTCACTCACGGTTCGAAGGATCTAGAAGGTGGTAAATATCTGACAAATACCACTGTTCCCCGTTCTATAAACTAATAGGTTATCTCTGCTTCCAAGTAACTCCTGCTATTAATATAGTAGCTTATTTAGTTGTCACCAGAACAATATAAGTGAAAAGACTAGATTTAGAGAACAGGGCAACAGCAGGTGCAAGACTCAGGAGCACAACCGACATCATCCCCACCCAGTACAGTGCAAGAGCAGAGAGCAGATCAAAGCTGCCCCTTGTGATTTGCAGGTTTACCTTGCTATCGACGCAGACAGATTTTTTTTTCAAAACCTCCCTTGTATTCATTCCAGCACCAGGCTAGCAGATATCAAGGACCAGGACAAATATACTCTTTTTAGTTTTTCTGCCAACATACCCTTCTTCTTCATCTCTACCCCATGCCGCAAGCCCACGTAAATATAGAAAATAACAAAGAAATCAAGAACTGTGTCAACACAAATCCCAAAATACAGTTGAACTGTGAAGCCACGTGATGCTGCAGTTATCTGTAGGTATAGACAACTGACTACAGCAGCTATTCAAAGACTGCTGGTGAGAAAGGGGTTGCTCACTTAAGAAATGGTCATTCAATCCAATTAGCTTAATCATTTGACCTTAACCAGCATGATTCAGTTATCTGAATCATGAAGCAGCCAGATTGGATTGAGCATTTGCAAAGTGATCTTTTTTCTCTGTGATTAACTTGAATGATGACATAAATAACCAGTGGGATGCAAAAATGGATAAACTGGTGACTTTCTGAAGAATTCTGGTTTTTCAGGGTGAGCAAAGTTCCCTCTGAGGAAGAAATCCAATTGAAATATTTATTGAATGTTTCTAAATTCAAGACGCTCAATTAGACACTGAAGCAGCACAACAATGACTCAGACCAAGTTCCTGGCCTCAAGTTTTCAGTCTCAAGTGGACGATGTATCTGTAAACAGATATCCATAATGCAAAGTAAAACCCAATATGCTAAATAAAGTCGTAAGAATAATGAATGAGAGCAATTAGTTTTGAAAGGAAGGAAGTCGGAAATGGCTTGGGCTGGGCCTTGGAGGGTCAGGAAAACAATTAGAAGTAGCAAAAAGAAATACCTTCAGGGCCAGCTAGGTAACACAATGATGAGAAACACTAGAGGCAGTGGCAGACTGTCCATCAAAGCCCCACTGAGAAGGCTTCAAAGTCATTTTAAAACTTTCTTGACAAGTCAAAATACAGCTGTGGGTCTGATTTGGCCTTCCTTGGTCATGTGCGCTTTAGTTAGTTGGAAAGAGAGTGATCAAGAAAGCACTGCATGATAAAGAAGCAGAACAAGGCAAACAGCAGGGACTTGTCTGCTCTCTGGTCGGTCAACCTTCCTCTCAGCCCACTTTTCATCTTAATCCAGTAACCTTTGGGATATAGGTCAAAGGTGTTGAGAAGAGACGAGCCTCCTCCCATATTGGGACCCATAATTCAAATTTCTTTCCTATGAGTTCTGCCCTTGCTCCCCTAGGGATAATAACAGAACTTTACTAAAGTAACCCAGACTTTAGAACAGAATTTCTAATGCATTCCTCCTGCTCAGGTCTGTAATCAGACAGTCATCCAGTCCAGACCACACAGTCACACAGACCCTTCAGAATTAATGTCTACCTTCTGTTTTCTGTCCTCCACCCCCGGCCTGAGGAGTTGCCCATGCCACAGGCTAATGAATAATGAAGTGAACGCTGCCACCTGCCGACAGATTTCCTGATGCCAACTGCCTGAAATCTCTTCCATCTCCCAATACCACTGCTCTACTTCACCAGACATCAGGACCTCCTGCCGCCACTTGCCAGGACCACCCCCAGCTGTTTCCTGGCAGAAACTTGGGTAAAGAATCCTGTCCATCAGTCTCAACCTCTTTGGCATCCACCCCTAAGGCCATCTCAGCAAAGCCAGACCCATCCCACTGGGAACCTCCGTTTCTATGACTCTGCCCTTTCCTCTTTTGACCCATTTTGCTCTTGTTGAGGTATTCGCTGACATACAATGAACCTCAATCTATTCAAAATATCAAGTATGTATGCCATTCAATAAATAGGCATTGCACCCTGCCATGTGCAAGGCCCTTTTTTGGGCTTTGGGGAGACAACCAGGAACAAAACCAAAGCAAACCCTTCTCTAATGGAGCTTCCATTTTTATGGGAGAGACAGACAACAAATATGATTAATAAGGGAAACACACAGTGTATTAGATGGTGGTAAGTGCTAAGAGGGGAAGAATACGCAGAGAGGGAAGACAAACTGCCATGGGGATGGGGAGGCCAGGGGAAGCTCTCTGGGGTGGGGAAGTCTGAGTAAAGGCCCTAAGGACACAAGCAATTACCAGGGGGCTTTCTCAGGAAAATCAATCTAGGCAATGAAACAGCAAGTGAAAAGGCCTCCAGGTAGAAGTGTCTAGTAGATCTCCTGGCCTCTCTGAAGGCCCGGGCATTGGAGCAGGGGGAACTAAGGATCATGCAGGAGAAGGAGCTTACAGGTCAAAAAGAGGACTGGGGCTTTACCCTCAGTGAGATGACAGACCACCAGAAGGTTTCAAGTAGAGGAGTGGCACGCTCTGAATTAGCATCCTCACACAACAGGAGGCCAGCGAGGAGGCAGCTGTGACCCACCCAGGTCCAAGGTGAGGGTGCCTTAGACCCGGTGAGCACTGGAGTCATGGAGTTACAGTAAAGGGGGCCTGAAGAGAGGTCATGGAAACATCCAGATGAAAGAGGCTTTGAATGACATGCTAACAAGTTTAGACTTTATTTTCTGAGGAGTGAAGAAACTGCAGAGTTCAAGTATTTCAGAAAAATGTTTTTCTCCAGAGTTGAAATATTTTTAGAAAAAGAACTCTGGCAGAAATACTGAAGGTAATCTAAAGAGAAGAAAAGAAAGAGAGACATGTATGCAGGCTCTCGGAGGAGGCAAAAGATAACACAGAGCTCAGCCAGGAGAGAGGTGGTGTTCAGAGAAAGGCTTTGAAGATGCCAGACAGTGAGACCTTTGAGGACAAGTAAGTAGCTTTTAATAACCTTCCTATTCCCAGTGTTCACCACAGGGCCTGGAACACAGACACTAAAGCGATGCCTTCATCCATTCAAAAATCTTTACCAAATAGCTTTAAAAAGCAAAATGGATTGGTCAATTAGTTTCCTAGGGTCACCATAACAAATTAAACACCATGAACTTGGTGGCTTAAAACAACAGAAATTTATTCCTTCAGAATGATGGAGGCCAGACATCTGAAATCAAGGTATTGGCAGGGCCCTGCTCCCTCCAAAGACTCCAGAGGAGAACCTTTCCTTACTTTTTCCAGCTTCTGATGGCTCCTGGCATTCCCTGTCAGCACAATATCCATCTTTGCCTCTGTGCTCACAGGGCCTTCTTACATCTCTCTTTGTCTTCATTTTTGTCTCTTATAAGAACATCCATCATTAGGGTTTTGGCCTACCATAATTCAGGATGGTAACCATAATCCATGATGGTCTCAGATCTTTACATTGATTATATCTGCAAAGACCCTATTTTCAAATAAGGTCACATTCATAGGTATGAAGGGTTAGGGCTTAGACATATCTTTTGGGGGCCACTATTCAGCCCACAGCACTTGGGTTTAATAAAGGTATGATTCTAGAGTTAAACTGCCCAATTTAATCCCCACTTCTGCCACTTAATATTTCCTTGGGTGAATTGCTTAGTCTCTGGGCCTCAGTTTCCTCATCTGTAAAATGGGGATAACAGTAATATGCTTTTCTTAGAGCTATTGTGAGGCTTATGAACCAACCTATATAAAGTATCTGGCCCATAGTAAATACTCAGCAAATGTTTGTTATAATATAATATTGATATATGCAGCCAAGTTTCCAGAAGTACAAAGACAAAGCACATATTATTTCCACTAGGAGCATACAGTTTAGTGAGGAAGGAACATAACGTGTTACCTTATGTAGGATGAGAGGTGCCATGATGGGGTCAGGAAAAATGGGGGAAGGTACATCTTGAGAAATGTGTCAAAGTTACTCAGATGCAGAAAGTGACTCGAGGTGTGAAGGGGAAGGACTGAAAAGGTATAGATGTGAGTTCCAGGTTGAGATGGCAACTTTTGCAATGATGTGGAGACTAGAGATATGAGAGAGCACTGTCCACTTAGGGAACTATAATAGTTTAGCATATACAGAAAGAAGGGTACAGGGAGAATGTGGCCAGAGATCACAATGGAGAAGATAAGTTAAATTCAGACCATGTAAGTCCCTGTGTCTTTAGCCCTGCTGAAGAGTTAGAATCTATCCTGGAAACAGTGGTGAGCCACAAAGAATTAGGAGTCAAGAGTGGCATGGAGAGAATCTGCCTACATTTCAGAGCATTCTCTGCAGCTAATGAAAACAAGGGGTCTCCTAATGTCTTATTATCCACCACATCAGTGAAAATGGGGGACATACCCCAATGCTGGCACATAAGTTTATTTATTAGTGTATTTATTTTTATCTGTGAATGACTGTATTAATAATTAACCAGTGTAAAAACATTTTAAAAGCTTTAAAAATAATGATACACACTTAATTATCATTTTCAATGTTATTTCATTATCAGTTAAAAAAACTCTTTGCAGCCACTTAAAAATTATCATTAATATTTTAGCGGAAATGTGATTCAGTATTTTACTAATTTGACAATACTAATTTAACATTTTGGGAGACTGACTGGAAGGTCTGATTCGAAATTCACTCTAATTGGACACTGAGTTAACGCTGGCTCCCTTGACCTCACAAAGGCACATGGGGCCAAGACAGGGCCACCTTTGGCTGGGCTTACTGAATAGCGATGCTCACTTTTCAGTCCCAACTGCCAATTCTCTATTTGTGAAATTTAGCTTGTAAATTTTCATCTTTCCTGATGTCACTCAGTTGTACTGAAAAACTAATGGGAAGATAACAGCGTTTGTCCATTTTTAGCAAAGGTGTTCAGACACACACAAAAAAATCTGTTTCTCTGCAAGATTTTCAGAACCAGTTAGAAAATTCCATTTCTAAAATTTTTAAGCAGATATGAAAATTATTATATATGGCACACATACTGCTTTTGACAAGATTATATAACATGAATATAAAGAATGAAAACATTCACATTCAGAATGGTCTTTCCACGGCATCAATTTCTTTCATACATGTTCATTTCTTAATAATTAACAGGTCCCTTCTAACATAAAGTGACATACTGAGTTTGTGTATTTTTTCAAAAATATCTGCTGGGTAATGCATTACTGACAGATTCTTTTCAGACAGTTGCCAATATGGTCTAAATATCTCTTTGTCCTAATGGAAAACTGCCTACCATATTTAAGTCAGACAACACTTAAGTATTTGTTATAAGATAAAGATAAAACTTTGGTGCAAAATATTTTCAGGGTCATGCCCCATCTTATTAACAAACAATTGTAAAGAGAAATATCCATTAATCTAAGAGGGAAAATGCAGATGGTGCTATTTTCCTGTCCCAAAGACCAAGAACAATAAAGCATATGACCCAAACCCCCAGATCCTAAATTTAAATAGTAGTTCACCAAGAAAACACAAGCTAAGAGATTTGAAACTAACTCTAACCGTTAGTTTATTACCTACAATTGGACTATATAAAAAAAGATAAAAAGGTTTTGAGGGAAGCTAAAAGGTTGATAGAAGAGATGTCTATGGGAAGAATTGTCTCATGAGGCCCTGTCCCCACCATGGGGCATGGTAAAGGGTGTGTTCTTAAGGCAAGTGAAGGATAGTTCAAGAGTACTATTTGGAGGACTTTACATGAGTCCTCTGGGCTTTGAGGAACACAGGAACTGGTATTGACATCTTCAGGACGCTCTAATGTTGGAACAAAGAAAAGTGGCTGCTTTGGGAAGACCTGCTCATTCTGAGTCATCAAGGCAAAGGATGGTGAATTTCCCATGGGTCAGACTGGGTCATCTTAGAGAAGAGTGGACCTCCCAAGGCACCCAACTGAGAGGGACCACAGGATGTGGACGAGCAGATGGGAAAAGACAAAGAGTAAAGAGAGCTGTGGGAGGGGAGACATTCTATTTTGGATGATGACTTAGTGTTTGAGTAATAGACTGAATTGGACATTTTATTCCCAGAGAGTGGCTAGAAAAGCTCAAGATTTCCTCTTGAAGTAAGGAAAAACAAGCCATAATAAGTTTGCTGGGATGGTCACCACAAAGAAGTCCATTTGCCCCAACAGGCTAGGGAATGTCAGAATCATCTATGATGGCCAGTCTGGTAAAATGTCTTTCCTGAAATTAAAAGTCCACGGCACAAAGAGGCTACTTAATAAATGCTTACTATTTGATTGAGGATCGTAAACATGTCAAAGATCTTTATTCATGTAGTCTGTTGCTGGCAGAAGCTACCCCTGGCAACTTTTATTGAATACACTGGATCCCATGGCTTCTGTCCTTTATGGCTTATTTTCCATTGTAGAAAACTTGTTTTCCTCAGCACAGACCAAATAATGAGGACCATAAAGCTTGCTCTTTTTAAAGCATTTATAGTAAAATAATTTAGTTCTCTGAGTGTGTACATTTCCCCCTACAGAACCAAGGTTTCTTTGGTAGGTTGTTCAACTAAATAATGTTGTAATGAATAATGAATAACAGCAATCTACTGCATACAAGTAGATTTTCTCAGACAGTTGCATATGGTAGGAAAGTGTTTTCAGAAAGAGTAGGCCTGGGGAGTATTCAGAATGTTCAATAATGCAAGAGCAGAAAGACTGAAACTTTCTTTTGATTCAATATTGTCTGGAGGCTGGGGTGGCTGGCCGGAGGATGAAAATGAACTTTTAAAGAACTGGAAATTGTATTGAGATGGAATAGTCTACAAGTATAAATCATAAATTAATCTTTCACCAAAATGAAATGAAAATCATTCTCATTTAAATCCGATTCTCCCTTCAGGACCCAGAGTGAGCCCCTCTTTCTCTCAGAGGCTCCCGCTGGCCTTCTGGTCCCCTGGTCACCTGGCCTCGGCCCTCCTCTCCGCAGATGCCCACCCACACCTTATCTGTATCACACGGTTGGCACTTTGTTGCTCTGTTGTGCGTTGCTGGTTCCTGTTCATCTGCAAAGGGTGCTGTTTCTCCGGCTACTTTTGTTTGTTTAGGTTCATTTGAGCAGGAAGAGACTCTACTTCTGCTAGTCGCTATGGCACCCAATACCCCTTTGTTTGAATAAGCCTAAGCTTGGTTTGTTGATTAGATCTTCCTCAGATCTTTTTGTGGATTGTTGTCTTTCGAGGGGCACTTTGGATTGGCATGGTGACAGTAAAGCTACTTCAAAAGAGGAAGGGGAGACCATAGGTGTCCATGTGTAAATAATGTGGTTGAAAGTCAGGGGTGAGAGTACGTAGATGGCTCCACTAGTTGACAGCCAAGTGAAGTCCTCCAGCAATTTTCTCAGTGTGCTACATACTTAAGTTGGAAAAGCTAATTAATGCCTACCTAAACATCACAACAGTGTTGCTGCTAAAAAGGGAAAATTTACAGAAAACACTCAGAGATAAAAATGAAATATATGAAAATTCTATGTAACTTCATCCTCAGATTATCTGAACTGCTGCCACTTAAATACCCCCTCGCTTACACACAATATATCAGCCAAAGTTCAAAGGTAACAGTAACTTTGCAACCATTAGTTTTAAAAATTAAACATGGCAAAGCAAGTGTTATGACATTTTTCCCAAAATTGACTTGTCCTGCATCCACACTTGGTATAATGATTATGTAATGCCCTAGGCAACTCAGTAATAAGTAGCTAACATACATGCATACAGATATACATGGACCTGCACCCTGTCATCCTTAAATCTGCCACCTTAACTTCATGTCAAGATGCCTATTTTGCGAACAAAAATTGTAAGATATTCTGAATTTTTTACATTTCACTTAGTTGAGTATAAATTTTTACAGCTCTGGGCTATAAACCTTCTAGGACAGAGGGCCCATAAGTCTTGTGTAGACCTACAAAGGCCAAGCTGAATGCTCATCACACAAAAGGCTCTTTCTAATTGTTGCAGGCTGAATAGGGAACAGGACAATAGCGGATGGGGAAGGAATGTGTCCGATTTTGAATTCCTTCATGAAGCCTCTCTGGGCATACTCTTCAGTGCCTTACCTTGTGAAATCAATAGGGGGAAAAATGAGAGGTTTCTATTTTTAAAGCAAAGAAACAGATGTGTTCAGCCTTCATACTTTTTTTCTTTTTATCTTTGCCATCCTATACTGGGTGACAATTCTTTCTTCAGTGTGGAAAGAAACAGGTTGTTTTAGTAATTAACCATCTTCTGGTTCCTTTTTTCCCTCAGATCTTTTCCAAGTCACATGTGTTGTTATTGTGGACAAATCACTAGACACTAAACCAACAAAGAATAAAAGACTGAAGTGAAAATAAACTAGTATTCCTTGACCTCATCTACTGGAAGCATACTGTTTTTCGAAATGCTTGCTGTGGAAACAGCATCATTACTAGTTGAAAGCCTGAGAATATGCTTTAGAGGTAAAGGTTATGGACATTTGAGGATCGTAAAAATATTTGTATACAATGTATCGGGC
The DNA here is from genome assembly GCF_009834535.1 of Camelus ferus. Lineage (NCBI taxonomy): Eukaryota > Metazoa > Chordata > Mammalia > Artiodactyla > Camelidae > Camelus > Camelus ferus. The sequence continues at coordinate 33,512,646 of NC_045701.1, read as the reverse complement.
CATAGCGGCTGGGCTGCGTCTCCCTCACTTCTACACTGAACTCTTTCTGAAAGCTGACGATGCTCTTTAATGAAACCAGTCCCTAAACAACTCCAGTTGAAATCCTGGTCTTACTATCCCTCTGAGAATTACTTCTTATTTTATAAAAATGCACACACTTCTAGGCGGTGATTTTCTAAGTGTTTATAATTCTCTTTTGAGACAAGGAGAGTGGTTTTGTTCCAGCCAAGGCTATGAATCAGATCTCTTGAGCAGGAACAGTTCCATCAGGGGTGGATAAAGACCCCCGGGCTCACGTATGCCTGCCCTCATGGGGCAAGGCTCACGGGCAGTGGGCAGTGGGTGAGGACACGCGCTCTGGAATCCTTTTGTCTGGGACATGTTCTGAGCCCTGCAAGCTACTACCATGTGCCCTTGGGCAAGGCACTTGCTCTCTCTGACCTCAGATTTCTCAGCTGATGAGGCCAATAATAAGATCTATCCCATACAGGTATTGTCAGAGTGAAGTTAGTAAATACAGGAGGTGCTCAGAGCAGCACCAGACATGGAGTAAGCCCTTACACCCTGTTAGTTATCACTGAGTCCACTGCCAACCCAGCTTTCCTGACTACACACCAGCTGACATTTGTCTCAGCCACTCTTAACTCAAGAGTTTTCTTGAGATTTCCAGACTCCTAGTTGCCTTCCTGTCTACTTGTCTAATGCAAAGTACAATTTCGAGACTATTCATGCAGCCTGAGAGTCCCTTAAGTGTCAAAACAATGAAGCTGAAGAATAAAACATGTGTTGACCACAGATCTCAAGAGTCAGACTGCCGAAGTTCAAATCCCAGTTTTGCTATGTTAGCTGTACGTTTCTGGGAAAAGTGTATGGTTTTTCTGCATGCCAGTATCCTTATCTATCAAATGGGTATAATCAGACCCACCTCTCAGAGGACACTGGTTAGTGATTTGGAGCCTTCAGCCTTGCAGCCCAGAGAAACAAAGATAATGGAGAAACCCACAAGTTTTCAGTGAAGCTGGGGTCCAGATAATACCCACAAACTCCAGGTTGTGAGTAGATATTGTTCAAGTTTGTTTCTGACCAACAAGCCTATGCCAGAAGTCATGAGCATACTCTGGGAAAAAGTAAGGAGTTCGGAAAGGGTCTAAGTGATAGTAGAGGTCAGAAAGTTCCAGCAACGACATGTCTCAGAAGGAGAAGGTTTCTCCTGAGAGGGGCTGCTGTGAGCAGGGCTGGGGTGGCACAGGGCACTCTCAGTGAGGGAAACAGAGGGAAAATCCAAAATACGTCCAGGGAAAGCCACTGGAGGTAAATCTCTGAGAGCATCTTCTAAAGTACGTTCTAGAAGTGGAAGCTTCCTGGGGTGGGCAAGGGCTGTATCCTGTGACAGTGAGAAGAAGCAAGGAAGCCCAGGGTCTCCTGAACTGGGCGGAGGAGCCATGGTCAGTGAGAACAAACACAGGACAAATGGAAACCACCAGGCTTATTTGCATTTGCTCACCTTACAGAGCAGGAGTGAATGCTCTAAGCACTAACATATATGAGCTCTTTAATCTCAGTAACTCTAAGATACAGGTTCTCTTTGTATCCCCACTTTACCAGTGAGGAGACTGAGGCACAAGTTTGCCCAAGATCATCAGCTAACAAAGGATAGGACCAGTATTTAACCCAGGAAGTCTGACTCCAGAGTCTACGCTCTGATCACCTATGCTGTACAGCCTCCGAAAGGCAGCAGGGCTGGGGAGCTCTTGTGTGTAGATTAAGGAGAGCCCTTTCCTTTTCTCTGGAGCAACAGAGGTAGAGTCCCCGAGGTGTAAACCCTCAAAGTACATCAACACTCCCACACTACAGAACACTTCTCTTGGTAATCCAGGAAAACAACGAGTATTAAGAAAGGAATATATTCCATATAAATAGCAGTATGGAAAAGAGCAACACATATTCCTAAGGATGAAGACCCACTAGAAAAATGCTGCCAGAGAGAAGATGAAGGTTAGGAACGCGAATAACGAGAAATCTTAAGAAAGAAACTGGAATTGTGAAGAAATACAAGAAATCAGGAATCGGAATTAAACATTCTACTAAGATGAAGATATGAAATAAACAGACCTCAAGATAGATACAGAAAAAAAAAATCAGCTAAGAAATTAAGTCTTAATTACAAGGAACACAAGGAAAATTAGTGTGTCTCAAAATCCAGAAATTATAAAAGAAGATTGATAACATTTGAACACATGGAAATTAAAAACTCTGCTTGGCAAAACAAACAAAAAGCACTGCAGCAAAGACAAGTGGCAAATGATTAATGTGGAAAAATGTAAGCCATGTCAATATCACATGATATTAAAAGGGATAATAGTCCGAGTGTTTAAAGAGACCCCAGAAATCAGTAAGAAATGGGCCAGCAACCCAGTAGAAATACGGGCAAAGCCCATGAACAGTCAACAAAAACAAAAAACGCAATATAAATGAATCTTACATATACAAAAAGAGGCCCAACCTCATTCACAGTAAGAGGATACAAATTAAAAACACCCTGGCATGCCATTTTTACCTATCAACTTTGCAAACACCAGCACTTTGACTAATGCTTCATTGGCAAGGCTATAACTAAAAGGACGTTCTGCACTGCTGGTGGGAGCGCCCTACAGAGGGCCATTTGGGGGCGTATTTAACAAAATGATAAAAACGTTTAGCATTTGACCCAGCAATTCTAATGCCAGGAATTTATCCTACAGGTACAAGAGCACACATGACAAATAATGTATACACAAACCTATTTCCTGCAGTATTGGCTGTAATCACAAATGTGGAAATAAAACAAGTGTTCTGCAGTATAGAGCTAGTTAAATTAACTCTGGTATATACAGATGAACAGAAACGAACTACTGATTATCTCTAGGGAGTATGGGGCTGGAAAATAAGAAAGAGTAGAGAGGAGAGTAATGCTTCTCTGTATTTCTCTTGTTACATTGTTTTGATAATTTTTAGTATTATGTACTTGGATTTTTATGTTTTTGTTTGAAAGTTTTGAGACTTACAAAATTTGTTTTATAGCATTGACTTTTTGAAGAGTTCAGGCTAGTTTGTTTTTTTTACTATGCAAATGTATAACTTTTCCAAAACTGAAATGTTCAATTAAGAAGGAAAGTGCATAACATGAAATATCTAAAGGCCAATTTAAAAAACATAAACAAGGATTGATCTCTAAGTCAGACAAAGATAAATATCATATGATATCATTTATATGTGAAATCAAAAAAAAACTTACTTATCAATCAGAAATAGGTTCATGGACATAGAAAACAAACTGGCTACCAAAGGGAAAAGGGGAGAGGGAGGGATAAATTAGGAGTTTGGGATTAACATACACACACTACTATTTATAAAATAACCAGTAAGATCCTACTGCATGCACAGGGAACTATACTCAGTATCTTATAACAACCTATCATGGAAAAGCAGCTGAAAAAGAATATATATATATAACTGAATCACTTTGCTGTACACCAGAAACTAACACAATGTGGTAGATCAACTATACTTCAGTTTAAAAAAAGGATCAATCTAGTAGTATTTCAGATTCTATTTTAAAACTAAAAGATTCAGTAAATGAAACGCCATTGTTGAGACAAAGAGAACGAGAGGAGATAGTTTTTAAAACACCTGTCCCTTTGAGAACTAGAGGAATTGTGGATAGTCAGTACAGTAGTTACTGGTTAAAATGGCACCGAGTTGACAGAAAATCCGATTTATCAGCACAGACAGAGCCTGTGGCCTAAAGCTGCACTTTTTTCCTCCCTGTGGCCAACAACTTCTCATGCTGAGGCTTCACTAACCAGCTGCAGGGAACTGATGTAGCAAACCCTGCCCAGGCCCTCACAGCACTCCGCTGCCTCTCGGAACAGTTATCCTCTTTTTCTCTGATAACCACACATGAAGGTCCAGCCCTCACAGCCCAGGTTTTCAAATCCAGAGACTCCTCCTTTCATTTCAAAAGGAGTCCTAAGCAGCTCCAGGCTGGGACTCCACAGGCTGTCACTTTCGGGCTAAAGAATGTAACCTGTCCTCTGTGAACACCATCCTAAGGATGCCACGAGAAGGACTATTAAAATGACAGTAAATGCATTATGCACTTAGAAAAGAGAGAATTCGGAATATAAGGCTCATTAAATTCTCATTATTTACAGATGAAGCAATCTGAATCACCTTGTAGGTGTTTTGAGTTTGTTTTTTTGTTTTTTTTCCCCAGAACTTTTTGTTTCTTCCATTATTCTACATGCAATGGTTTTGTCATTTTAAGTGCCCATATTTATAACAAGCATTTAATTATTGTGACAGTACATAGTGAAATGTTCATCTCACAGAAGGAAGAAGCTTTGGTTTTACAAAACCCTTCCTGAATTGTCTAAGAGAGACATCTTAAAATCTGCACGTCAACTTGGTAAATAATGCCAAGGCCATTAGAAAATAAAAAGGATATGTAGAATTCAGTCCTTCTTTTATAGTTCCCATTAACAGTCAATGTGGTAACAGAATATAATGCTGTAAATCCTTCCAAGTTAAGCGAATAAAAAGGCCATAATAAAGGTCAATTTTACTGCCATCAATTTGTAATGATGGGACATTTGGTTGCCAAAGGAAGCAACAAATGCAACCCAGAATTATGGCATCTCTGAAAAAAAAAAAGTTGCTATTATGGCAAGAAGTGCTTTGAGGAGATTTACACTGAACCCAACACTCAGCTCTACTCCAAAATAAGAATGGGAATTCTTTACAAATTGAACCAACCCAGTGCAAGGCTGTGTAAAAGACAAATGCATTGTCATGCTGCAAGGAGACAGGAGATGGAGAAGTTATAATGCGTATTTGAAATACATGCAAAAATAAAAAGAAGAAATGGTAGTTTCATGAACAATTAATGCTATCCATAATTACAATGAGCAAACAAAGTAACCACCAGGGGACAACTGCACATTAATGAGATTTGGGGGTATTAATCCTTCTCTGAAAGGGCAAGAATGCAATTTTTATAAAAACGAGGACAGTCAAAACAAGAGCACAAAACAGAAAGGTGGAGACTGTTGCTTTTAATTTTAGGCTTTTTTCCATTGGAAAATTGAAAATTAGAACATTAAAGAAGCATTCAAATAACTGAGTGATGCCACGACCCGCTAACCTCCCTCTCCTCTGCGCCTTCACTTGTTTTCTCTCCCAATCAAAACTGCGCCAGTAGGCAGGATACTGGTATGTTCTCTCCTAATTTATGTCTATATTCAGAATCATTTGTAAACTGGTGAGAATTCAGAGCGGATATTTGTTTGTACAACTGGCTTCTAGGCAAGTAGTGGCAGTCACCGCATCGCATTACTAGCCCATCAAGGAAAGAAAAACGCCACATGGGATTAAAAATGGAAACTGAGTAAGAGCATGGAAGGAGCTTCTGGAAGACGGTCAGAGGAAGCTTTTAAATGGCTCGAGTTTCTATTTATAAGTAATTTTTCCTAGATTACAAAATGCATGCTCAGTGTAGAAATTCAGAAAATAAAGAAATCATCTATAACACTACTACCAAGAAATAAATACTGGAATATTTTAGTGTAATTATATTTTTCTAGGATTTTTTTCCTGTCCACATATAGGTATATACAAACATCTTCGGGATTATATTGCAAACACTGCTTTATAACCTGCAATCATCACTTGACAGCATATTAGAAATATATCCGCCATGATTCCTAATACCTGTGAAGTTTTCTATTGACATTCAAATCATAATTCATCTAGTGGATTCCTTCTGTATTTATTCAAGAACTATATATTGAGCATCTACCATGTGACCCACTATTATGGATGCTAATGCAGTAAAGATGATTAAAGAACATTCCCTGACTTCAAAGAATAGTGATCGCTATGATGCCTAAATTATCTGTATCATGCTGCATGTACTTGGCACGTAACTGGTTGCTGGTCCCAGAAGAGAGTGACTGCCACTTTCTAGAGACCATTCAGGTAAAGCTTCGCAGAGGAAGTAATGTGGGTTTTATAGAATGAAAAGAAGTTAAAAGGACAGTCAAATGGGGGGAGAATTTTAGACAGAGGTGAGAGCGTATACAGAGGTATGGAGACAGGAAGTGATAATAGTGTTGCCACAGAGGAAATATTAAGCCCCCTTCAACTTTTAAAAATTGCTCATTGTAATGCTTCCAGACAGCTGCAAGCAGATGCCAGGCTTTCTCTGATCAGTGCACCTCTCCCTTTCTTCATCACATCTGATTTTATAAACACAGGTTTTATTTATGCTTCACAATTACTTTTGAGTGTGGCCAGGCCATTAGGGTGGAGAAACTGTGATGTCAAAAAGAAGAAAAAAATCACCAGAAACAAGCAGATTCTGAACATTTTATACAAATCTTTTATGTCAGTTGAGAAGAGAAATAATTTAGCAAACTGGCTTTTATTCTAAAATATAGTGGTTCTAGTAACTTAAAAGAGGGAAAGAAAAATTCTAAAAACATAACACTAGAGAGAAGTGTAACAGATCCCAAACACCTAGTGTGTTCAAAGTTGTCCAAAGTGCATTATCAGCTCTTGAAATCCACAGACTGCAGTGTAATAGACAGTAATGAACCTGGAAGGGCTGTTTGGGATTAGGTGTGAAGGACTCTTGTGAGACTCTTGAGCCTTCAGATCAAAGCCACATACAGTCGTCCCTCAGCATCCTCAGGGGGTTGGTTCTAGGACTCGCCAAGGATAGCAAAATCCAAGGATGCTCAAGCACCACAGTCGGCCCTTCGTACCTGAAGTTCTGCATCCACAGCTTCAGCCAACCTCAGGTCATGTCGTACTGTCGTATTTATTAAAAGTGAACAGTTTCAGTTCAAACCTGTGTTGTTCACGAGTCAACTGTCTATCTCTGTTCTCCGTATCTCCTTGGAGGTACTTGGAGTTATCCTTTGATTACTGGAGAGAGTTCGCCTGGCTGTGGAGTCATTACCCACTCTCAGTAATTCTCTGTTTCAAGATGTGACACCCTGACTTCCCGGGTTTACCTCTCTCAGCCACAATATTGTTCAGCTCCCTGTCGAGCTGGTAACCTGCCTGCTGTCCAGTCAACACACAATACTGTCACTGGATCCTTCTGAAGAGCTTTGATGACATATTTAGTATAAATTAGGCCCACAGATCAGAGCGGAGCATGTCCAACAATACATGACAAACAAAATATTCACCAAGCAAGGTATAAACATAAGGTCCCCACAAATGACACAGAGGATACAAAAGAACAGCCTGTCTTTGCACACCACTGTTCTGAGACCTGCGTCCATCCATCTTTCATTCTTAAAGGAGGCTGTCCTGGAAACATTCCACTAGATAAGGGGCCACACAAATGCCTCCCCCGCTCCAGCGCATGAAGAGTGTGCCTCTCCCAAGTGAGAAAGGGCCCTACCCCTGGATTTGAGGGAAGGCACTCAAAGCAAAGCAGAGCGATTCCGACAATGAAACAGCAAGCAAGACGATGCTCTTCTCTGATAAGAGGCAGCCACAACTACATCTGTCAATTTAATAGGAATCACTTTAAGCTTTTAGTGCCTGATAAGGGAATTAAATTTTATTTAGTTATTTCCATAGAAACTAAAGACTCTGCAGAGATATTCAGCATTTGATTTCTTAATCACATCCTCCTAAATGTTACTTTTCAAAAAACAGCATTGGTTTTCAAAGGCGGGGAGCTGGAAGCAGGAAGCGCCTGACAGAAAGAAATGAGTGGCTGTAAACCTCTATAGTATATTAATCAGCTGATATTTTTAAAAATTAATGTGTTTATTATCAACCAGCTTCAAAACAGAAATGTGCCAATATGCATGTATACATAAACAGCTTCCAGATTCCCGCTTGTGGTAAACATGCCTAAATATTTTTCAAGCTATAAAAGGAAACCCAAATAAATACCAGCTGTGCAGGTTTATCTAGGAACAGAAAAAACAGAGAAAGAAGAGAAAGAATGCACCATTACACCATTAGTATGAAATGAATCCGAAAGATTGTAAGGAGGAGCGATGGGTTGAGGGATTAAGAGGATAGAGAAACAAACAACTCCTTGGCTGCACACTGGGATCCTGTCCTGGTCATCGTCCAGAGTCACACAGACTCTGTATTAGTGAAATGGACACTTCCACTTCGTAGCTCTCTCAAGCTCTCTCTCTCCCATTTTTCTTTTGCTGTGTATTTTTCTTTCTCTCTCTCAACCTTTCTGTTCCTCAGTGTGCATGTGAGTCTGCGTGTCTCTGTCTTTTCTATGCCTTTCCATATATGTATACATGTTTGTGTGTCTGTCTCCCTCTCCCTCTTTCTTTGTCTTAACAAGACTCAATCTCTTCCCTTCTTGTCTGTCCCTACCTCAGACTGACTTCTCTGCTTCCAAATGCACAAAAGCAAACAAGAAAGCCCTAAGTCTTATTTACATTACTTTCCAGAGAACAAAGGATAATTAAATTTAGTCCAGATTTTAGGCTCCTAAGAGAGCATCTAATGGATCCAGGTGTAACACATAGTTCAAACAGCTAAGGTCATGGAGGGCACATGGAGTCTCCTACAAACATGGTCCCATAGACTGGGGGAGGGAGGGGCACAGGCAGCGTTGAGACAAGAGGATAAGGGAAGGAAACATCGCTCAGTGCCAGCTGCACCTCATACGTGAGATTTTCCCAGTTCAGCTAGCTCAAAAACATGTTCCACTTAGCACTTTAAGTATATGCCACTTACTTTGACACTGGTTAGTTGTCTTGCCTTGAGAAAGTTATTTTTCTCTCTGATCTTTAGTTAATATCAACTACCTCACTGAATTGAAGATTGACTATGTGAATATAGGTGACAGAATTTATGATCGAGCTTGGCACAGGGCCAATACTCAATAAAGGTGTCCCTGCCCTCACAATAGTAGTCTGTGTTGCCCACTTTGGGGCTCTGAGCTTGTCCTCTGTGCCAGACACAGAACAGGCACTCAGAAAATCCCTGATGACTGACCAATTATGTTAATATTCCCGGGACCTGAGAACTAAAACTCAAATGAATGTGTTCTACTTCTCATTCCATGCTGCAGATGAAAGAGAGGGACCTATGATCATACATCAAATGGGTAAGTAAGTAAAGGTCGATGGGCTTAAGAGACTAGAAATGGTTTGAGATTTTTCTTTTGCTAGGATGACAGGTTTCTAGGATGACTGTAGAGGAATAAATGCTGGAGCAGACAGTATTATTCACACACATAATAATACCACAAGGTTTTGACCCTTTGTTGACTCTAGTAGTCTCAAGGCTTCTGAAAGATAATTTGGAAATGTTTAGAGGAAGATCAGAACCCCATCATCAAATCTTCCCAATATTTACAACCACATACAGAAAAGACAAATTTCCTAACAACAGAGTGCTTGTCTGTTTGTTTCCTGCTGTATCCCTACCACTGATCACAAAGCCATAACACAGTAGATGCCAAATATATGATAGCAAAATGAATGAACTAATGAAATGAATGAACAGATCCTAACTCTGTCCCCAGTGGGTGTGTGACCGGTCCGGTTTCATAGAGCTCCACCCTTAGGAGGCCCTCATGGCTTGCCTTAATGCTCTGTGATCATCATCTTCAGATTCTCACTCAAGAATTAAGAATTTGAACTAGAGGCCCCATTTTCATTTTGCATCAATTATTTAACCAGTCTTGCTTTTCATGGTAGGTGAATAACACTGGGTGACCATCAGCCTTCTGCCATTAGCCCCTGCTTCTCTATACCAGTAAACCCAAGTGTCTTGATTGATTTGGGCTATTAAAACAAGGTGCCATAGACTGGAATGTTTATAAACAACAGAAATTTATTTCTCACAGTACTGGAGGCTAGAAATCTGAGATCAGGATACCAGCAGAGTCCGGGGAGGACTTTTTTCCAGATTTCATTGCATCCTCACATGTTGGAAGGAGTGAGGGATTTCTGTGAGGACTCTTTTGTAAGGTCACTAATCCTATTCATGAGAGTTCCACCCTCATGACCTAAGCACCTCTCAAAGCCCTACCTCCTAATATCATCACATTGGGCATTAAAATGTCAACACATCAGTTTGGGAGAGGGACACAAACATTCAGACCACAGCACCAAGGAAACAGCATCAGGCATGGGGATGCTTGCACCAAAACAGCTGTGAAGCCCCCAGAGATGCAGACCTGCCACATCACAGATGCTCCGGTCCTCACCCCATGCTTCCTGGAGTTCCCTTGAAGCTTCTGCTTCACTGTTCCACCTGACTCTGGGTCCATCTCTCTCAAAGAGGATACCAACATTATAAACAAATGCCTCCTAGGTTCCAGCTACACTGCTTCTTACTAGTTTACTATATTCCAGAGGTTGGTGGTGTCTCTAGTCCACCCACCTCTCATACTATAGCTTAATACTATTGTTATTACCTGTATATTTTAATTAGAGTTGGTAGTTTGGGGTGTTTATTGGCTTACAAAAAAATCTATGAGCTTCTTATCAAAGACTTCAAATCAAAGTAAGCCAAATTGCTTGTAATTCCAAGAGAGATCGCCTAACAAGCTATCACAATTTTTTTAGGGGTAAATGTTAACACATTAAATCCCTGGTAGCATGAAGAGTTAATAGAAAATTTTTTTGAAAATCCATACTTTATAGCATGCTTCCACTTGACATGTTTTTCTTTTCTAATATCATCTTCATTATTTTTTATTTTAATAGAGTGGTGATCTTCAATTCAAGCCCCCTGTCTTTGATCATAAAATATGTTCTCACTTTCATTGAAAATTTGTTCTTGTCACATAAGAATCCACTGTTATTAGATTCTAGTGCAATAATTTATTAATATCAAGTCCATTAAATGATGACACACTAGGCATAGAAAAATATTCTGTACTGAAGAAATAATTTTGCTGCAGAGTTTTTTTTAGTCCTTTTAAAATTATTTGGAAGCATTAATAATTATTTTAAAAGATTTGTCACAGAAAAGAATAGGGCAAACATTTGAGACTAACAAAGACCATCAGGATGTCTATGTTAACAATTCTGAATTTACTGATTAGTTTCAGTCTTCCTCTAGTCCATCACATTTGAAATGCCCCTATTAAAATTATATGAAGAACTTAAGGTATTAAAAAATCAAGTTAATGAGGGAAAATGGGATTTATCTCCAACTGCTGAATTATGTAGAACAGTTCCCCTTCAAATCTCCCACCCCTCATTCTTAACTCTTTTAAGCCTTTTTTATTCTCTCTTGGTCCAGCATAGTATCTCAGCTTAATCCTGAACCCTTTTCAATGTTTCTTAGTCTTTCTTTGCCCAGCAGAATAACATTTCCAGAAAAGACAAAGGTCTGAATCCTTTTGGACATTCACTGACCACACATCCCTGTTCTGCCCAGCTCTGCTGCCCATGACTTGCTCACCTCTCCTTTCCTTTGTTCTTATAATTTGTCTGCCTGGTATAGCGAATTCACAGCCTAACCTGGGCATTTAGCACCCTGCATAGAGAATGCTCATCTCAATTTTTTAAAACAGTTAAACTCAAAATAACTTTATTTTACAAATAGAAGGACAAAGGCTGAATTGGAAAGAAACTGGAGACATATATCTATATATTTATCTATCTATGTACATCAGTAAGTCAGCAGTGGATCTCCCTTAGTAAAAACAAATTTAATACGATAGTCATTAATAGCTCCGAAACACACAAGTAAGCCACTGTTATGCTAAGCTTTGGCACTACTTATTAGTGGTAACTGTTTAAGAACATACGGAACACTTGTTTCCATTACCGAATCATTCTGAAGACAGAACACTAGGCAAGGTTCTGCCAGGACTGAGAATACATTGTGCTATAAAACCAGGAATCAAGCTATATATTAATTCTTCCATCCATTGTTGGGTGGCTTCCATTGCCCGCAAAGTCCAGATGCCTCACTTGGTATGAAAGTACACATCCTGCCTAATTTTCAAATACATACCTTATATGCTAGGTATACTGAAGGCGCCAGTTACTACACTTTTGTCTCCTGACTCCAAACCTGCCCTTTTATATTCTTGGCTCTGTGATGCTGAGGCTGGGACTTTGCAAAATAGCACTTCTGCATTGCTAGTGTCTCCCCGTTAAATTTCATTGTCTAATTTCTCTTCATCTAAATATATGGAGGCTGCAAGACTAGAGAAGGAAAAAAGGAATTATTCCTTCCTGTTTGTTTTCTGTGTGCTTCCTGTTACTGTGAACATTATCCTAGCAATGCTTCTTTAGCCCAGAAGCGGCAGTTTCTACCCTTAAAAGCAGCTGAATTCTATTTGCATTTTTTTTTTATCATTCGCAGAACGTAGTGGGCCTCAGAGACACCAGGGCCAGGCACCTAGCTCCCCCTCCTCTGATGTCTGAGCCCCAGCGCCACCCAGCCTCTTCTCCAGACTTACAGGTTTTAATCATTCTAATTTCTTCCCATTGTTCCCCTAGCCTTCATTGCTGCAATTACTGTGTCTGTAATAAGTTACTATTTTGTGGTGTTTTCTTTGCCTTTTTGTTACTTAGTTAAAAACTTTATGCTTAGTTTAAATTATTTACATTAAATTAAGAAATATAATGAACTAGTTTAATCTGCTTTGACTCCTTGGTGTTTTCGTACACTCTCCTGGAATATTCTCAGTTTTCTTCTGGAGACAGATGCTTAAATATTCTCTAACACCCATTTTAAATATTTCTTCTGGGATGCTTTTCTTGATCTCCTTAATTACAATCACTCCCTTATAATTAGTACAGTTTTAGATTGTACATCCTGCTATGTGCTGGTTAAACTATAATAACTTATTTACATATCTTTATGCTCTACTAGACTGTGAGCTCCATGGAAGCATGACCTAATGCCTTACTTATCTGCATACCTCGTATTCAGCACATTATCTGGCACATGATAGGAATATCATAAATGCTCGTTTAATTGATTTGTTTTTTGTTAATGAACTACAAGGTTCTCTGGGCAGACTCAGAAATAGTCTTTAGTACCAGCATATAAGGTTTTTGCACATGTTCTGTGATATAATAGGTACTTAGAAGGATGCCAATTCAAGGAAAATCCCCCCAGTAGCCAACCAACCTTGTCTCAAATTCCATTCAAGCAAATATGTAACATAGTACCTAGTATAGAATTAACATGAATTAATGTTAGCTTTGCTGTTTGTGTTTGTTTTATTCTGATACTCAATAACTAACAAGGGTTCTCCATCTACGCCTGACTGAAGCACAGATTCCACACCAGGATATTTAAGCAATATGGCCCATATTATTTCATCTCCCACAGACACATATTCTTAAGCCTCTAAACTAAGCTTTGGCCAACTACATACAGCACATCCCACAGGCCAAATCTAGACCTTTTTGTAGATAAAGTTGTATTGGAACACAGCCAGACTCATTCATTTATGTATTGTCAGCTCCAAACTCACCCCTATACCATTGTCAGCTCCAAACATACCCCTACTACTAACATGGACATGCGTCTCTATGTATTGTCTACTGCTGCTTTCAGCCACACAGAGTTGAGGAGTTATGACAGAGATCATATGCCCCAGAAATCCCAAGATATTTACTATCTGGCCCTTTGTGGAAAATATTTGCCAATGCCTGCTCTAGACTATTGCCAAACCAGTTACCATCTGCTCCCCACATTCAATCCACACCCCTTTTGCCATAACTAATATTATTCCCACACTTCCACCTATCATATCCTATTAGTCTTTGAAATTTTTCTGACCTGTCCAACTAAAATGCATCATTCCTTCCTTAGAACCCTTGTTTCATTTTAATCCTCTTAACAGCTTGTATTATATATTTATTTTGAGTTATTATATATATACACACATATACTCAACATATCTTCTAAGAATCTATAATCAGTTTGAAGGGATAAGTTCTAGAATTTATACATCCCTGAAAATACTTATTATAAATATTTGCCAAATCAGGTCAAATAGAACCAAATTGTTAACCAGCAGATTGCCTGTGCTCTTCCCTCAACAGCCTTAGATCCTGGATAACAATACACATCATAGATCAGTGAGACAACAAGATGAGTTATGACTAGTTTTTTTCTTTGATCTTTATAGCACTGCTCAATCAAAAATAAATAATTTTTGATATGTCTGTGGTTAACAGGTTACCTTTAAAAAATGAAGTGAATCATGTTTAAGGCCATATATGGGGGTTTATGGGAAACTGACTGCTTTTAAGATTAGTGTGTAAGGTACTGAAACCCTTAAGACTGGAATGTGGGATAGCTCTAGCCCCTGATTTGAGCTAATGAGGCTACCAGGTGTTTCACCTTAAATTTCCCCCAAAGTCATTAGCCACAAAATGATTTTACAGAATCGTTCTGTTGGTGATTGTAAATCAAATCAGAGATTTGAAATCAGGGTAAATTCAGTTTTCTTTTATAATTAAGCACTACTTTGGTCTGTAATGAATAAACTCTAATTGTTTTTATCTCAAGATAATAAATTGTGAAACTCTAAAGGTATACAATTCAATAAATGTGTTTGATAAAATGAACACAATGGAATTACACGCTCTAGAGACGGGAGTACAGAAGTGATGCATTATTTTCTCTTAATAAAATGAGAATTGATTCCAGTTACCCTGCTTAAGTTATCTTTATTACTTAAAAATTTTTTAAATTCTAAAATAGGAAACCTTTCTAGAAATGCTTCTCCTGTAACAAAAGACCTCCATTTAAAAAAACCCAAAAATTCCATTTACATTAATTTCACTGACTCAAGTAATATTTCCTCCCAAGTTTGTTAATGAATCATGATCAAGTCATCTGGCAAAAGACTCCGCTGTAATAAAAGCAGCCCAAGATTCAAAGTGTAATCCTCTAAAAGGAACACATGTGAAAAGTTTGACTTAACTCAGCATGCTTCTTTCTCTTTGCATCATGAGGATACACTTTGGGTAGTATTAATCATATTAGAGCCTCATCAATATTACCTGCACTGTTATTTCAACTTGGCAGATTATTTCATCCAACAGCAATGATCAAACATCTACATGAAAAATGGGAAGGTTTCAAAAATCCTGGGCTTGATTCTATCCCTCAAATATGGAGTGCCACTTATCGATGAAAATGTGTTACTACTGCTCAGGAGAAGACACACCTAGCCACCAAATCCACAAGGTATCAAACATAGCAACCCGATTACCACAGCATGGGATATGGCCATCAGAGCAAAACAGTGCTGCGTACAGACTGTTTCATTTACATGGGAAATGGAACGCAAAAACTTGGGATAGCAACAATATTTTGGTCTGACTCCAATAATAGTATTGAATGAGTAAATGCACAGATTTATATTTTGAAAGATAGAATGCAAGGCAGGTCATGCAAATAACAATTTAGTTTACCAGAATGTCAATGTTGTTAGCTACAATTATGGTGTTTTAATGATGTTTAAATAGAGTGATAACACTGGAAAGACTTAAGATATCAAGTAGACCAGGGATCTTCATTCTATAGATGAGGAAAATAAAACCCTGAGAGTTGCAGTGCCTTGTCCAAAAACTCCACAGGAAATTAGCAGTAGCAGAATGCGAATTACCCGTATCTCTTCAGAATCTACTGGCTATTCCTCTGAAGTTGGGTTGCATATTTGGGGACACAAATATCATATATCTACTGTGTGTGTACTATGTTTACGTTAAAGGAAAACTCATTTTCAAAGGAAATAAGAAAATGGAATTTTTTTTAAAAGACAAAATTGGCCAGAGGGATGGAATAAGTCACTATAATTCTATTAACACACTCTAAGTATCTCCATCCATGAGCAGAGGTTAGAGTCTTCTTTCCAGTTGAATGACCTTAGGCTTTTACAAATTTGCCCATTTAAAACAAGCCAACTCTTGGTCCTTTTCCCAAGAATAAATAAATAGCTATATGTGAATATACTCTTCTACAATGTATCCAGTATGAGATAAAACATAAATTCTCAGAATTTCATCATAAAATGTTTAAGTATTTTAATCAAAACTTCCACAGCTCTCACTGTTGGTGGTCAAGAGAAAGACAGAAGAAAGGAGAAATATAAGAAAATATTTGACCTAAATGAGAGGTTTTGGGGGCCATATGGGCAAAGTTATCAGTGTAAATTTCAAAACACATTTTATGTCTTTGTTTTTATCTTCCTGAATATTAATCTTAATAATACTATCATTTACCTAGATGTTTCTTTTTTTTTTTTTTTGCCTCTTCCTAATATGCTTCTCATTACTGCACATATTTTTCAAAATACACATATGAGAGATAATGTCATTGGGCTGGAACACTGTCATAATATAATAGTTCGCTGTTGCTAGATAAATGCCAAGGTAAAGCTAGACACTTATTGAAAGTAAATGTCGAGGCAAATTGAAAAACATTGATTGTAAGAAAATGTTCTAAAACAGTAGCTTCATTTCTGTTGTATCAAGTGATGCATGCTGATGTAATCATTTTATTTAACAGATCTTAGTGTCGTCAAGTTAAAGTAGCTTCCAGTACAACAGAGCAACTACATGCTGATTGTTAAAGAAAGCCAAAGTTGGCATGATATGCAGTCAATCCAACAGCTGTTCATAGATAAGAACCCTAGTTCCTGCTCCATCAAGCTACGTGTACCAGTGACTTCTCACTAGCAGAAGGTAGCTGTATTCCAACTGTAAATAAACATTAGCTATTGCACAATTTGGTTCGATATTTTTTCTTCTAAAAAGTTTATGTACTATATTCTAGACATGTCAACTTGGCATATTTATGTGTATACACAATTTAAAGAGTGGTGGCTAACCTCTTTGCTTACCCTTACAGATGACTAAATGTGCCAGAACAAGTGTGTAGAAACAAAAATCTAGTCCAGATTTTGAAAATACCATGTTTTGACCTTTCAAAAATCGGCTCCCAAAATACAAATTTGCTATTTTGAAAACATATCCAAATTTACAGAGACATGACAGCTCATTGAGGGAATTGTGTTCCAGCAGGTTCAACTTAGCATGGTGGGCCATCCAACCCGGCCTAACTGAAGCCACAAAGGAGGTCCAGAAAGAAGATCCTTCCTTAGAATTAAGAAAAAGTGTAATTCACTAAAAGCAATTCTTCAGTGTATTGCAACCATGGGGAAAATGGAGCAAGGGTATCTCACTGGAGACCAGTTTTGTTCAAAGAGAAAAAGAGGATACCAAACAAATTAATTACCCAAACTTCTTCAGTGTTCGTAAGTCTACAAATAGACCTTGACATTTTATAGCATATGGTTAAAGCAACTTTTCTCAAACTTCTAAGTCTAAGGCAAAGAGAGTAAAAGGAACGGAATTCACCTGAAGAAAAACATAATTTCTTATTGGAAAGAACAAAGATAATGGAGAAGTTGAGTGTGTAAAAATGCCATTTCACTTAACTTTTCTGGTCTAGGGAAGGAAGTAATAAACTGAATGATAGATAAGATGTAATCGTGTGTGTGTGTGTGGTGAATCTTTACCACATTCAATGCCCAAAAAATCATGTTAAAAAAGTCACATCAGCCAAAGTTTTCTTGGATTTTAAATAGAATCAGATTTCTATCTGCATACCTGATTCATCGTATAATGATTTAAAATAACACAGGTTTGACTACCCAGTGCACTCATCACCTAGATACACTGTTGGATAAACCTGGGAGCGCTACTTGATCTTGAGTGTTCATTCCTTTATCTCCAAAAGGCAGATAATAGCAGTACCTGTTTTGTAGGGCTGCTGTAAGAATTAAATAAGATAAAATATGAAAAAGTACCTAGCGCAGTCCCAGTCCAGGGCACACAGTAATCATTCCATTAACTTCTGTTTCCATTGACATGCATCAATACACTGAACAATTTAGAAATGACCAGTCATTGGAAAGAGCAGCAATCCTGTGACAGTTTCTGTTTATGAGACTTAAGTGTCTGATGAATAAACCTATTAGATAATGAGGCTCTACTGTCTGGTTCATCCAACACCAGATCTGAGCAGTGGATGTAGGTCTATCCCCAGTTACTCGGAAGGCAAGAGGTCAGGTATCTCACCAGCCTGGCCAATGATCCCAGCCTCAGGGAGCTGTCATGGGGTTAAACACAGCTCTCTCATCACTTATACAGTAACAATGAAACCTCTACTTTCTCACTTTTCCTTCTTTCCTTCTATGCAGATTGAGACAGAAAGGAGAATCTTTTAGGGTAAACTTTTAATTTAAAACAAAACAGAAGGGCAAATTTCTCCAGCTTTCTGGTCTTTTCTCATCTTTGGTCTTAGGCTACTGAGAAAGAAGACTTTGTTGGTGCTGTTTCTCTTCATACGCCCTCAGGATTGTTGAGTAGTAATAAGGAGAACTTGCACTAACAGGCCCAAAAGACTAGGTCTACGCAGCCTAACATCATAGCTTAGGATTTTACTTATGCCTGAAAGGAGGTTGTCAGAGAGCAAATCTTCCTCAATCCTTCCCAGTAAGAACTCATAAGTTGCCACAGACACCAGATACACTTAGACATCTGTCTCCAAAGACCTAAACATCCAGATAAAAAGTAAAATAATCAACTGTATATACATCAAGATAATTGAGTTGGTTTTTAACTTTTAATCTAGATGTTCAAGTGACATTGGACATTTACAGGCTTAAATAAAAAATAAGAATAAAGCAATGGGTATATGAGTAGGCTTGAATCGTGAATCAAATGAATATAGCATCCTTTGACCATTCTCTTCAAGTGTGGCACTCAACCTTAGCTAAACATTAGAATCATCAGGGAAATTTTTTAAAATGCCGATGCCTGGAACCTCCTCACCAGAGATTCAGATTAAGTTCATCTCGGGCCAGGAAAAGATCTAAGTATTTTAAAAGATTCTCCAATGACTCTAATGTGCTACCAGTTCTGAATACCGATGACCAAAGGGATCATCCCAGAGTTTACCTCCATTTTAGACATCCCACAATTAGAGCAAAAAAATAGGAGCTCACACGTCCTACTGGCCTCCAGCAGCTTATAGAGGAAGAACTGTGAGCTAATAACAAGAACAAAGGTTTGCTGGAGAAGTCATGACAGTCTGTTTTGTGTTTTGCTCCTCTGTTGGAATTTGAATAGT
Source organism: Camelus ferus (assembly GCF_009834535.1). NCBI lineage: Eukaryota > Metazoa > Chordata > Mammalia > Artiodactyla > Camelidae > Camelus > Camelus ferus. The sequence continues at coordinate 33,493,479 of NC_045701.1, read as the reverse complement.
TTTATGTTCAGAACAGAAGGGAAATGAATATAATAATGAGCTCTGTCCATTGGCAAACAGGACTAGCACCAGCCACACAGGCTAACGAGGGTTACGATGTGAATCTCTGTGTGATATAAAGCTTAATGCAAGAGGATTCCAAAAATTTCTTCAGGAAGAACCTCATTGTAAATATTCTAGCTTAATGGTTTTCTGGTTTTGTTTTGTCAAAGTCACAAAAAAATAGCCATTATTTTGACTATAGAGCTTTAATTGATCATGTAGATTTTTATCTTCAAAGGATAATACTTCGGTTTCACTGGAGTTCTGAGCTAGCCTGTGGATGGTATGAAATACCATGTAGACATGGACAAACATTGCTCTAGTTCCATCACTGAGATGGTCAGTGTCATAAGCACATCAGGTTTTACTGTTGTTTTCCTTTAGGTTACTATCTTTATTTCTTAAGTACCCCCACATGCTCTGATAGCAGTGGGCAGGGTTTAAATCTCAAACTAAGACTTCTTACAAGTTTGGGATTAATGTATTTTTAGAGTTCAGCTCTATTACCTTTGTAAAAGTACACAGATTAGGGTAGATTCATCACAAAATGAATGATTCTACGATTGAATGGCCCTGATACTCCTTCCATCAAGAGGTGAAGTCTCTTTCCCCATCCCTTAAATCTGGGCTGGCCTGTGAGTTGCTCTGGTGAATGAAATGTGGCAAAAGTGATCATGTGCAAGCTCTGAGCTTATGCCTCAAGGGATCTAGGATGCTTCTGCACACTCTCTCTCTCTCTGGGAACCCAGCTCCTGCCTTGAGAACAAGCCTGGCCTGCTGAAGGATGTGAGACCACGTGGAGGAGAACTGAGCTGTCCTGTCCTAGAACAGCCTGCATCCAACAGGCGTGCATCTAACTGCTGTCACAGGAAGGAATCTAGCTGAGATGACTTAAACTGGCTGAAACCTGAAGACTCACCCTGTAGACCTGCATATTCATGAGATAAGGATATGCTTGTTGTTTAAGCTACTGGGTTCGGTTGTTACTTGTTACAAAGTGTTAACATAACAGACAACCACTACATAGACCATCTGATTACTGGTAAATACCCTACATATAAGGCAAACCCTTTTCTAAATGCCTCCTGATGTACAATTTCCACAGATTTCTTGAATCACCAGAAGAAAGAAAAGAGAGTGTTTTCTCTGGTCATTCCCAATCACACATTCCCACAATTATAAACAAAATTAAATTACATATGAATTATAGTGCCCCACAGGAATGTGGCAGTCATAACTAAGGCCAGTCATGGAAGAAAGAAAGAGAGAGAGAGAAGGAAAGGAAGAAAGGAAGACAAGACAGTTGGTTCTGAATACACAGTAGTCCCCAGCACAGTCCAGTCTGGCTGAAAGAACAATGTTGTTTTTAATCACACTGCACTTTTATATGTGTGCTATGTTACAGAGTTCACTGTTCATGTGTCCTCTATCTAACTAGTAAAACCCAAGCACCTTCAAAGGATAAAGTCAACTGTTTGGTTCCTGATGGCAGATGTTGGTACTAGAACACTCCGACCCTGACACTCTGAACTGTCTCATAGCCTACCAAGTGCCACTGTCAGCCAAAACAGTTTGGGGATGGGGTGAGGAGACTGATTAAATAAAGAGCCTGAAATAGATACTGTTGAACTCATTTTGCCTTTCTGTCCAGAGCATGTGATTCCTAACCTAGCCACTGAGCTGTGGCATGAACTTAATTAAAACCTAATAATATGATAATTACGGAAGAAAAAAGAAATGGTTATTTCAGGTTTATGGATGAGACAGGACTTTCTCAAATGGCTTTTTCTCCTTTAGTGCTGTTTGTTCAACTCATCATTTTAGAGTGTGGACAAAGGATCTATCTTGCAAAATGATGAATGCTGGAAGACATATTTTTAAAGGAAACTTATCAGTAGTCCATTCCAGCAAGAATTCTAACTGCAGTCAGGCTCACTGCACTTTCATCTAACAACTGCAAAGCTCTTCTGTATGATTTTGGCAGGTTTAGAGCACCACTATGTGGTCTGTTGGCGAGTATGTGAATATGTATATATATTTTTCAAATATATATATATATATTACATATACATACATACAGGAAAACAGCAACAGAAATGATTGTGATGTTTTTCTTATAAAAACAAGATCATTCGTTCACAAGAGTATGAAATGCAAATAACTTTAAGAAAGAGTAAATGAAATCCTTGCACTTAATTGTGCAAAAACAAAAATAATTTGATAGCTAATTTTAACAAATGGAGTAACACCCAGACCATTTTTTTCCGAGAGATTCTATCTTAATGCATTTCGCTATTGTGTTTCATCTGCATGTGGTACATTACATTTAATGGAAATCACACAGTCCAATTATCTCTCCTGGGGAAGAGGAGAGAGGGAAGAGGAGGTGGGGGGATCTATTGTAAGCACAGGGAGATGCCTTTGGCAACTTAATGGGAAGAAAAACAGACCCTGCTTTTCAGCCTTCCATGTATATCCCTCACACTGGGTGACTTCCCAGATAGGAACCCCAGAAGGGGCACAGCTTGGCCTCACCAGAAGTGGAACCAAGAACCTGTTTGCTCCTTGGAGTGGGCTCTGGAGAGAGTGCGATTTTGCTGTTAGGAGCACTGTTAAACATGGTTTCTTTTCTAGCAGGTGCATAAACTGGGGGACATAATTGAGCCCATTCTCTCTTGGCACTCAGTCCAGAAGGCTGAGTGAAGAGCTCATTTCTTCTATTTATTTATTTATTTTGATTGAAGTATAGTCAGTTTACAACGTTGTGTTAATTTCTGGTGTGCAGCATAGTGATTCAGTTACACATATATATTCCTTTTCATATTCTTTTTCATTATAGGTTATTATAAGATATTAAATATAGTTCCCTGTGCTATACGGTAGGACCTTGTTGTGTAGAGCTTATTTCTGCTGAGATGCCTCCAGTTGCCTAAAAGTATTATTCAGCTTCTAGAAGTTTTCATCTTAAAATAAATAGCAAATGATGTTACAGTAGATTCAATGAAGATTCAGAAGAAAATATGGATTCTTTATGTAAAAATCAAGGGCCTAGGTTTTGCTGGCCAATCCAGTCATTGCTAGCCACACGTGTCGCTATTTAAATTCAAATTCAATTCAAGTGTTGTCTCTTCATCACTCTAGCCATATTTCAAGTTCTCAATAATATGTGAATGGTGGCTACTGTACTGGACAGCACAGAGAGAAACATTTCCATCACGGCAGAGAGTTCTGTCAGATGGTACTGGTCCACAGCAATACCCGAGCGCCTGCCTGCATTTCATGTGTATTAAGCCACTGTACTGGGTGACAGCCTGAGTTACAGCACCTGTCTTTTCATGCCTTTTCCCTTTCTCCTGCTAGTTATGTGGGGTCTAAGTAATTCTGGTTATTTGTACCTACTGACCCTAAATCTGAGAGCACTCCCATGTTCCAGGGTAGGTGATAAAGATAGTATCCTCAGTGTTTATGATAGGTGGCAGGAAGCCACATGAAGAAGAGGGAGAACTTCCAAGACAAAGGGGTGAGCTGACGCATCCCATCCACACCCCCCATGCATCCCTCTACCTTTCAGACATTAAAAACGGGTGCTTATGCTATGTTTAGAGAGGGATGAAATTGTGAGAATTGTGAGAAATTCTACGCTGAGGACAGAGGTTTCCTCATGTCTCTGGAAGTCTTGGTTTAAAATGCATCTCTGAGACAATCAAAGGGACCTATCTGATTTTAAATTGTAAATTTCCCCTGACCTCATCCAGTGACACTTTCAAGTCTGCACATTTTGTCCATTCTCCGCCTGTTAGAATGGAAGGTCCAGGAGTCCTCTGATCTTTGCAAGCATGTGGTAAGCTCTTAGTGAACATTTGTTGAGTCAATAAATGTGTTGCTCACCTCCAGTGTGGCTCTTTGTCTACCCAAGGATAATAAAATCTCCCTAGTTACTTACAGCCAGGCTAGGATTTGCAGGCTTCTAAGTTACCTGTAAGTTCCCAAAGGAACGCAGCTATTAACATCAACTCTCTGACTCCTACACCATGCCATGTACTTTGAGATTCTTATTCAAAATCTCCTGCTCTTGTCCAGTTGATTCCAGTTCTTCTTGATCTTACCTGTACTTTGAGAGTTCACTTCTTTCTCCCTGAATTTCTGCAGCAGCTCCCAAGAGGTCTCATCTCCTAGTACCCAAACTACTACCTCACCAATCCAGCCCTCATAATGCATCAAGAGTTATCAAATCTCCATGAAAGAATTCCGCAGGTCCTGAATGTGGCGGGCACGCGAAGGCCTCTGAGATCTGTGCCACCAAAAACCTCTCAAGCCTTGTAAGCTTCTTGGTAATAGGTATATTATTAATTAAGTCTCTTGGCTGTGAAGTTAGGCTACTTTTGGCTAATGGTCCAAGATCGTTGGCACAGCTCTCTAAGGATGGGCTCAACAATCCAGCTACATGGCCCTTAGAAGTACAGCTCAGTCACAGAAACGACAGAAGCCAGGGATTTAAAGACTTCCAAGACTGTCACTCATCTTTGCTCCTCTCTTGAGTATTCAGGTATCTAGCACTGCAGATGGCCTCTCTCCACATGGCAGAAACATGACTACCACCAACTCCCAAAGTTCTATCTCACAACTTCATCCCCAGAAGAGGGAGAACACAGTCTCTCTGGTATCATAAGATTCAAATCCCCAGATGGTAGACTCACTGCCCAGGCCTGGGACAGGTCCTCACTGTACTAACAAGCAGGCTCCCCTGTTAAAGACTAACATGGAGGAAAGGCAAATGCTTACAGGAGATCCAGTCTCTCTCAGTTTCTAAAAAGTCTTTGTAGCCCAGTATCTCATACCTTTAGATGCTCAGTAAGTATTTGTTTAAGTGTGACAAAAAGACATTATTTGGACAGCTGACGTACATAGAAGGTTCAAGGAACACTAACATAGCCACATCATTATTTTACCAGTAAAGTATTTTAGTTGAACCTCTTGGTAACAAGAGGCAGGACATGAAAATTATTCTGTTTCTAGAAATCAACTAACTGCATCATCAATATCCCAAATGACAAGAAGAAACTACCCTGGAAATAACAATAAATAAGTCTTGTAGTTTGTTCTGCTAAGAGCTTCACACACATTATAATATACTGGATAATGTCAGACTATGAAATCTGGATCCTGGCATTACCATTTTTAGCTGTGTGACTCTGGCAAATTACCTACCCTTTCAATACCTCAGTTACTCCATCTAGACGGGGATTAAAATAGTACCTAGCAAATGTATAACATAAATAAGGCACTGAGAATAGTGCCAGGGATAAATTAAGGCAGTGTTTCCCAAACAAGGATGACTTTGCTCCTCCAAGGACAACTGGCAGTTTGGAAATGTCTTTGGTTGTTACAACTAGATAAGGCAGGGGATTACCAACTGTCCAGTGGGTAGAAACCATGCTTGTAAACATGCTGCCATGCATGTGACAGCCCCACAATACAGAATTATCCATCCCAAGAGGTCAGTAGTGCCGAGGCCGAGAAACCCTGTATTAAGGGGTCATTAAATGTTGGCTACCATTATTTGTGGAAATAGCAATCATAATAGCAAACTCTTATACAAGTCTTACAGTGTACCAGGTTACTATTCTAATCACTTTATGTTCATTAACCAAATTAATCTATACCAAAAAAAGAAAGAAAACAAACAGACCAAACTTACTTGGTACATACTGTTTGTTTCTCTGTCTCACAAAGATGAGGGTGTCATGACAAGGATTTAGTCTCTATTTCTCCTGATGGTAACCAGAACCCATCAGCTGGATTACAGTAAATCTTTGTGAAAAATTACTGTCACTGCGGGGATACGCTTTTATTTTAAGAAGATATATAGATTTTGAACACTCTTCCCTTCTCCATCCCCAGACTCGTAGTCTCCAATTCACGTTTTAAGAATCTTGGAATTTTCATTTTTGTTTGTTTTCAATCAGATATTCAAACTCAGTAGTTTCCCTTCCTCCTCATTTCCCAGCCCCTCCCAGCATGATTAGAAGTTGCTTTGCAAGGATTAGAGCAAATAACTAATATGAAAAGATAAGAGATTTGGGTATTTATTCTGAAGCTTAAGTTGGCTTCCCTGCACTTTGATGTATAAGCCTCTTTCTGAATTTTCTCCAAATATGTTGAGCAATACTGTGAAAGTACCGTCCAAGACAAAGGCCTGCAAGATGGCGACAGAATGTCGAACATCCCACGTCCTTTGGGGACATTAGGGATGAAAAGGCTTCTTTCCTGGATTAACGCAGTTGTTTGAAAACTGATTAGTTACTGAGCCTTTAGCTTATTTTTTAAAGATCTCATTTTACTTAGAAACAATGCACTGAAGGCTTTGCATTTTTAGGTGTGTGTGTGCATATGTGTGTGTGTGTGCATGTGTGTGTTTTAACTAAAGCTGATGGAAACTGAGTTAAATGGAATCAAATGGCTCTTCTTAGGACCCAGTACAGTGAAAAATCAAAGCATTCAGCCAAATCCTTGATCTTTCATACAAAAATACCTTCTACTTTTCAAGCAATACAGGTAACCTTAAGAAAATGAAAAGACATCCATTTATCACCAAGATTCCAAAGGCCATACTTTTTCTATATCTACTGACCTTCATTCACTCTCAGTGACGTAACATTTCCATGATGAAATGTAACACTTTACAGAAGCATCTGAGCATGACTCATCAAGATGGCAGGGGGACTCAAAATGTAATCCGATCAAATTAACTGTATCAACAGGTGTCAGGTGCGTACATTTAGAAAAAGGGACTGGCCCAGGCCTGCCAGAGACAATATCCTGCAAGTACCCACAGTTAGCAGATTTTACAAAACGCATACATATGACTTGCATATTTCATAGCATCTCCTTTAATACAACACACTGCAACTGGGAAGTCAGAAATCACAAAACAAAGTCAGAAATCACAAAACAAATGAAAACCACAACATTCCTTAACTCCAAGGAAAATAAAAAGCAGGGCTTCACCACAACTAGTCAGGCAAACAGGTACTCAGTAAGAAGACCTCCTACCCACACCAGGGACCTGCCATCCTCAAGGCTGGGGTTTCCCTCATCACAGCACTTCTGCCTCCAGACCCCTCAGGTTTACTCAGGTCTACTATGAAACTCCCTCTCTCTCTCATGCAGAGTTTCTGTGAGAAAATTAAACATCTAAAAAAAAATGATTTCATAACAGTGCTCTGACAAATATGCACTGTTTCATATAGAAATGACCAGCATCTTTTATAACTGAGAATTACATATAAATGACTCTCAAGGGGTCCATTTACTAGATTAGCCTTTGCATTGAGTTTGGTGGGTAGCTGAAGAGAATTAGGATGTTTGACATGTTTGGGGGTGAGGAGAATTGCTGAAGAAATAAACATATCTTTACTTTGGACCAACTATGAGTTAATATGGCTTTGTTTTACAGACTGTTTTCTGATAAGGTTTTTCATGAACCGTTTAGTTAATAGATACAGAATGACAGTGCAACATTTAGTGATACATCTGTCAGGTGAATGCTAGCCTATGTCTGAACACAGACTTCATGAAAGATAAACACTGTATCTTTAGAGATGCCCCTAAAAGTTCCATTCCTGCCCTATGAAGTGTGGAACAACATGGGCCCTTTTAATGGAATACTCAGAAGTGCTCTCTCTAAACAGTAACAGGTTATTTTTTTCTCTCTTATTCTTGAGTCAAGATGAGGACTGGCCTATTTAATCACCAATGTGCAGGAAGAATATTTGATTAAGGAAACACCCATTTGTTTGAAGGTGGGAAGAATACTCCTGCTCATACCAGGTCATAGAATGATATAGCTAGGAACTTCCTCCGAAGATCCTGTATTCCATTTGTCCTTTTAGAGCAGTTCAAGGTCACAAAGACAGAAGCTCAAGGTCAGAGCTCAGGTCTTCACTCCTAGAATGTTTTTTTGTACTGACTTGGAGCATATCCACTCAGAATAACCAAGCAAATACACAAATGACCATTATCCCAGAGTCTAAAACAAGATGAGAAACTGACAGTCAGGCAGCCAACCTGAAGGTAATCTGGGCCCTACTTTGGCTCCTTTTCCTTGGTTTTCTCTGACATCCATCTCTGTACGACTATCAGGTAAATTCACTGCTGTAGAATCTGGGGTTTCTTGCCTCACAAGTTGAGGAAGATTAAAGGGAGTAGATGCAGTAGGAATGTTGGATGAAATAAGGCAGATTTGAGAGGCTATACAGAAGATTTTAGGCCTAAAGGGCTTTGGGAAGTATTTGCAAAACTGAACTAGACAATGGCCTGGTTGTCATGGAAACCAGCAGTGCTGAGAAGTAGGGAGGAGTGCTCCAGGGAAGAGGGTTCTCCCTAAAGTTCTGGGGGATCAGAGAAACTCCCAACCCACCGCTGGGCTTGAAATCAGCCTGTTCGGGCTACATAGCAATCTGCAACATAGTGCTGAAAACATCTCTCGAGTTAAAAGTGTTCTGTAGATTCCTTTGTTGTGCTAGTTAAAAAAAAAAAAAAAATCCATATATTGTGTTCCAGGCTCCTCCTATCTCTTATCTACTACAGACAGAGCAAAGGAGAGAAAGACAGGGCATCAGCAAAGAACGTTTGGCAACGTCCTATCGATTTCCACTTCCTGCTTCATCAAATTACAGCAAAAAAAAAAAAAAAAAAAGTTTTTTACAAATGGTGCTCATGGGGTGTCAATTGTCAAAATGTGTTTGCTGAAAAATTCCTTTCACAAAAGACCTTATTTTGCCAAGGAAGTAATTTTTAGCGTGTGAGTACTGCTTGTTACTTTTTACCTTTTAAGCCCTAAGAATTCAGGTTATGGGATTTTTTTCTTTTTTGGTTGTTCGTCTTTGTCTTCATTTAAGATGAGCTGTGTACGTGTGTGTGTATGTGCGTGTGTACTTACATATGTACACATGTGCACGTCTTTGTGTATATATATGAATTCTTTTCCTTGTTATCACCTATGTTTTCATTGTAATACTATTATATTGCAGTTGGTATAAGTTATTTCTACTGCTTTGGAAATGTTTACATAATTATGCTTCTTAAAGGGGTTTAATATTTTGTTTTTATTGATAAGGGAGTAGTTAATATTAATAAGGGAGTGTTATCACTGAATCAGGCCCACATATAATCCTGTTTTTAGTATCTTCTCCCAATACATTCAAAACATAGTTACACTGCTTTTATATAACTATGCAGACCTCAGCATAGTATATTTCAAAGTTTGCACCCTGAGAAAAGCACTGCAAAAAGTAGGAGGGATGGGATGTCTATAGGTACCAAGTAATCTGGCCCAGGGAAGAGGGCTGGCACAGAGAGGTTCTGAGGGTCAGGTGGGACCTGGGACTTGGTGTCCAGATGGCTGTGCTCTCTGCCTTTCCCTCCCCTGAGCCTGTGTCCCTCTAACTGCAGCCTCCAGCCTCCCTACTATAGGTAAGTTGAGGCTCTGGACAAGGCAAGCGCTAGAAAGCCACAGCTCCTCAAGTGGCTGGCCGCGTTCAATCTGCACTTCTGCTGCGGGGTCTGCCTGACTTTTCTCTCCCCCTTGTTGGAACTGTGACATCTTCTGGCCATGCTCTTCACCTAAGCTCACAACCTTCTGCCACTCAGTTTCCCAAAGCTGTTTTTCCATCTCTGTTGACTGATTCCTCACCTCTGGATCCCTGATAACCATTCCCACTCTACATCGTTAACTGATGAAAAACCAGAACCCAATACCCGGCGCCTGCCCAAATCTTCCACGATCCTTTCCAGGTATTAGCTAATTGCTTTCCAGATTTCCTTCAGTGTGCCTTCCTATACTGCAGGGGCAGAAAAGCTAAAAACTACATCTCCCAGTCTCCCATGCAGCCAGGGTGCTGGATGGGTATTAGATTCCACATATTAGATGCCCTTGGATGAGATTTGAAAGAGGGAAGCAAGTCCTTTGGGGCCACAACACCATGGAAATGTCAAGTTTTTCTGCAACACAGCTCTGGTGTCCATTCTCCAGCTTCCTGGGGGTGAGAAGGTGCTTGCAGGTGAGGCAGCAGCCAGACTCCATCACCAATTCACTGAGGGGCTGGCCGTGCACTGACGCCAGAAGTGAAAAGCAGAAGCTGCTCTATCCCAGGATTGCAGTCTCACCAATGTCTTCTAGAATCATTTGTTCAGTGGAGGCCTCAGAGGCAATCCAAATATTTTAGGAGTTGCCCCTAGAGACCAAGGCTGGAACCCTTTCCCCCAGGCCTCCCAATGATTTGGGGAGCATCTGATTCCTTGCATTAAATAACTGCAGCATAAAGTACCTAGAGTGATTTCTGCTTTCCCAACTGAACTCTGGCTGATACGTCAACAGTATCAGGGGGTTGGACTCTATGGGAAGGCAGGAGACTGAGAGATGACAAAACTAAAGAACTGAGCAGATGAGAGGTTGGCCCCACAAAGGACAGATAAATCAGGAGGAGTGAAAAGCTCCACTGATCTAAGCAGGCAGGGCCTAGAGTCTGAGACCTGAGAGTCACAAACAGGGGGTGAGCTCTGACCTCAGAGAAGCAACTCTTTTCTGTTTATCTTATTTTACAGGTGGGTTTAAGTCATGCTGCCCCCAAAAGCAGTGTTAACAAGCAAATGGAAAAAAAAATGATTCCCAGGCAGAACCAAATAGATCTACCTGAGTTTATTTATTCCACCTGTATTAGGGTTCTACAGAGAAACAGAACCAATAGGGCCTATACAGATATACAGAAAGATTTATTATGAAGGATTTGCTTGTGTGATGATGGCGGTTGAGCAGTCCCACAAGCTGCCATCTGCAAGCTGGAGGCCCAGGAAAATCAGTGGTGTAGTTCTAGTCCAAACCCAAAGGCCTGAGAACCAGGGGAGCCAATGGTGTCAGACCCAGTCTGAGTCCTAAGGGGGTCAGGGAGGGTCAAGATCTGTCCCAGTCAAAGTCTAAAGGCCTGGGAACCAGAAGCGGCCAACGTCTGAGGATGGAGAAGATGACTGTCCTAGTTCAAGCAGAGACACTTCACCTTTTCTTTGCCTTTTTGATCTAATCAAACCCTCCATGGATTGGATAACGTCCCCCGCACTGGTGAGGTGATGTCTTTACTCAGTCTACCAATTCAAATGCTAATGTCTTCCAGAAACATCCTCACAGAAGCACGGAGAAATAATGTTTTCTCAGCTAGCTGGGCATCCCTGAGCCCGATCAGATTGGCACAAAATTAGCCGAAACACCACGTGTGACAGATTTGTCCCTAAAATCTATTTTGGAGATGAAGTGACTTCAAGGCTATTATACCACAGGGAGGGGATGAGAGGAAGGGGAAAGGGTCACATGCCTTTCTCACCAGCATTGGGGTGGATCTCGAGAACAATATCTGTCCTGAGCTGGGGCCATCATTTCAGGTTAGAACTGTGACCTGATCCCTTCAGCAACTGCCTGGGCTTTAAAAGCCCCCTGCTCCCTGCAAAGAGACTCCTCTGGGTCCCAGAAAGTGAAGAGGAGTTACTAATATTAATGAGCACTATAAAATGCCAAGTCCTGTGTATACGTTACTTAATTTAGACCAACCTATAAGATAGATACTATGAAGTACTACTCTATAGGATTTGCTGTCGGGTAGATACGGTTCTGATAAAGGTTGGTAGACACTGTTATACTGTAAGGCAGATCTCTCTAAGGTGGACACTATTACTCCTTTAAAGATTACAACTTAGCAAGGGTAAGGAAACTGCCCAGGAATGTGTGCACCAAGATGCACAGCCTGGGTTTGAAGCCACTGTGAGCCAGTCTCCGCCTTAACCTCTGTGGAATCTGCCTCCCTACGGATTCCCCTTTTCTACAGCCCTGACTTGTATGGAGCAACTCTCAATGAGTCATGGGTGTAATTTTTTTTTCCACTTTTTTATTTCCACTGTACTCCCTGAGATAAGCACAAGAAAAGTCTCCATGTGAAATCTGTCCTGTGATGCTCCTGACCTTTCCTGATATGAGGCAGTGGCACCAGGATTTCTAAAGGTCTTCACAGCACCTGCTCTACCAGGGGGAGGTGCCTTCCCTCTTCTTTAGGGTCCCCGAGTGTCACAGCCACCCTGATCGGGACCCCCCAGCAGCGTCCAGTCACCCTCCTTCCATCTGGCAGGCCATGGAGGTCCTCCTTGCTATTAGTCACCAATGCCTGTCTCTTGGCTTTCTATCACTGCTTGAGGATGAAGAGCTATTTGGCTGGAAAGTTACTGCCCAGATGGAATTTAAGGAAAAGACTGGAACACAAAATAACTCTTAACTGTGTGCGGGAGAACACATTTGAAAGTAATAGGGACAATCACTGAATAACGAGAAAAAGTTTTAGATATAATGGAATGTCCCATGGCCACTATTTACATGCATCTTTATATATGTCAGGCTTGTCTGGCAGTATTCTATTATTTCCCTGCTGAGGCCGCCCTCTCCTCTCCCACATCTGCGGGGACCTTTCCTCAGAGGGCAAGTCTGTTCCAATTTCCATTATCTGGCAAAGGACAGCTTCTCAGTCAGGAAAATAAAACTGGCAAGGAGAGTCTTGGGCAGGAAACTGGGAAGGAAAACCCTGTCATGCACTGGTTCCACACCCGTGGGTCCAGGCCCCTAGATGCTGTGTCCCAACATGGAGGCCTACCCACAGAGGCATCCCAGGAGGTGGAGCAGGCCGAATCCTGGAAGGAAGCCAGCTCTCAGAAACCCAGTTGTATGGACTTGCATTTCTCTTTGTGTTTCTCTCTTTTTTGCCATCTCCTAATCTACAGCAGCATTTTGTAACAAAAATAATACCTAACATTTACTAAACATTTACTATGTGCCAAAGATTCTGCTACATTTTCCTCAAATTTAATTCAGTGGTCACAGCAGTCCCAGGCAATGGGTATTATATGAATCCCTTGTCCATAGATGAAGAAGTGACTCAGAAGGACAGTGACCTGCTCAGAGTCAGACTGCTAAAAATTAGCAGACAGTGACTGGAACCCAAGTCTATCTGATGCCAGAAACAATCTTAAAAACTTGCCTTACTGGTAAGAAAACACAACCCCTTCTCTGTTGGCCTTGTCTCAGCTCTGCTGTAGAAATCAGGTATCCACACTTGGCCAAAATGTTCCAGAGGTGTCCATGGAGGTGGCAGGCAGAAGTAACCTGAGAGTCCCAAGAGTCAGGTGAAATTCAGGGGACAAGTACTAGAGCCTCGAAGACCTTTCCCATTTCCCTTTTTACCAAATATTGAGAGTCTAGATTTTATTAACAATAAAATGTTATTTTAATCATTTGAGGCACCGTGGCCAAGTTTCACGGCTTGGGGCCAGAGTTCCATAGAGTATCAGTATTTCATATGCGCTCAGCAGCATACCTGGACTTCGTAATGCTTTTGGTACTTTTTATTTGCTGGTGTTATATAAATGGCTGAGAACATATGCCAGTTTCCTCTTCAGCTCATGACAGAGAAACATAACATATATGTCAGAGAGCTTCAATGCAATGGGGGACTTGAATAAGCTACAGATATTATTCACAATACCCCACTGTTATGTTACACAGGACAAAGCCTGACTCCTGAATGGTTTATGCTTTCTAAAAGTCGCCTATAAAAAGAGAAGGTCAAGCAGGCACAGGGCCATGTTCAAGTGGCCTTTCACATTAGCCATCCGTGAGTATTACAAGAGACTCAAGGTGATTCATTAATTGACTTACTCACCCTGCCGATATCAAGTGAACTGTACTCCCTGGGCCAGGGATTATGCTAGACACTAGGGTAGAGCAGTGAAGGTACCTGGCCTTACATTATAAGATCCTTGGAGTTCTCCAACTCAAACATGCTATTTCTTTCCATCGTGAGCTGGGAAAATACCTATGCTTGGCGCCAACAGAATCAAACCAGAAAACCAAAAAGTTCAAGTATGATTACAAAAGCCAGACCAACTGCTCACTCAAATGGAGTCCCAACTTTCCATAGGAATAGAGCTTGGAGATTCTTCACTCGTCTACCTCTAACCTTGGAATGAACTTCCATTTACCCAACTGTGGCTACAAGTAGCAAGAGGGTAAGAAAATGTCAATGGGTTGGTTTTGTAATTGAGAATCTGTAGCATAGGTAAAAGTTCTTCTAGGTTTGGACACTCTGACTGAAAAATAGCAAGAGATTTATAGGCACATACCCCTGGGCATGTGCACAACCCTTACTGGCACTGACCTCCATCCAGACTTTGCTCTAGACCTTCAACATAGTCTCATAAATATGTTTTTGACCGACTTGCTTTTTGCCATTATCTTTCGTGGCCTGTGTTTAGAGGGCTTTTTTTTTTTTAATATTAACTTTGTACTCTTCTGTAGCTTCCTTTCAATTAGCTTATTTGAAGAGTTCTTTGAAGATGAAAAGTCCTGTGTTAAATGTGACGCATTAACTCTACTTACTCTGCAAACAAATAGTGTGAAGGTCATGAAAAGCTAGCATACTAAAACAGAAGCAAACAGGAAAAGGCAATTTCCAGGAGAAGATAAAATTTAATAACAATACTAATAACACCTGATGGTTTAGGATCTCCTTTTCATCTGCAGTCTTGGAAATACTGGCTCATTTATCACTGGAAAGCACCACCAAGCTAAGTTTCTTAGACAAAATAGCTACAGTCTAGTACAAGAAAGCAAGAGAACATTTGCCCCAAACTCTCAGAACAGAGGGAGCAAGAGAGAAACAACCCTTATGAAATAATTTACATCCTTCCTAGTCACCTTTTCTGAAGATATAGCCTCAGAGTAAGGCAGATGAGTGGCAAGATATCAACTGGCTAGCAAGCAGAGGAGCAGAAGTTGAGCTTAGCTTGAAAAGCCTTGAGTGTCTCTGCTCTTTTCTCTAATCGGTGGAGGTTTCAACATAGTTTGGAGGCAATTACCAGATCTCATCTACATTCCAGAAAGCAGCCTCCATGCAGCATCCATTTGTCTTAACACATGATATCAAGAACAGAAATGGTACTGGGCAACAATTCATAGGAACTTTTCTAGACATCTGCTAAATCTCCTCTTGTAATGAGGAACTCATAGACACCTCTGGTGTGATGGGTCCTTCCAGGAGCTGAAAGAGATGATCATGCAGGTAGGGAGCCTGAGAAGACTACATAATCCACCTAGGAGAGACCAGCAACTCACAGAGCCTGGACCACGGAGCCACTCCCATCTCTGTGGTTCTAGGATTAGGGCTATACTCAAATATTAAGAGATATAGAGAAGGATAATAGAACTATCCTTCAACCAATGAAATTATACTTGAGACCAAAAATAGATCTGAAAAGCTTTCAAAGAGATGGGTACATTTCATAAAAGACAGCTTGAAGAGTCTTGGAGAAATCTCTCCGCCCATTATTTTTCTGCCTGGGGTAATTCCTCTGTTGATCCAAACAGTATTTGGGGCATGCAGTGGCATAAAGAAAGAGATTCTAAACCCTTCCAGTGACCCATCATCTAAAAATCTCCACTCACAAGAAATTCCTGTTAAACTAAATGTACTAACCATTTTGTGCTGGTTAGAAATGTTAAATATTTCGAAGTTCTCAAAATGTGCTCCATATCAAATTTACATTTTCATCATGAACTTTGACGGGTTGACTAAAATTTAAAAAACAAAAAAAAGCCATTGTCTGGTTTGCCCTCAGCACCTTCATCTATGAAAAGAGGATGTGCTAGGGTTGCTTTTCTCTAACTTGGATTTGAATCACAATCACCTGGAGGGTTTGTTAAAATGCAGATTTCTATGCTCCACCTCTAGAGTTTGAGTCCTTAGGTCCGGGGTGAAACCCTGAAATCCGCCCTTTTAACCAGGTGCTAAGTAATGCTCTTGTTGCCACTCAGGGACCACACTTTGAGAACTACAGAACAAGAAGAACTTTAAAGTATATATAACTTTAACTATCAGTTTTTGGCACCCAGCTAACTCAGTCGGTAGAGCATGAGACTTTAACTATCAGTCTTTTTATGGTTATCATTTGGTGGGGGAAAGTAAAAGCTTCAGTTTGATATTGAAAATCTTCATAAAGCCACACATTTACAGTCACCTAATTAATGACAAAGGCAACACTGTGCTGCAGTGTGGGCAGAGTGCACTTTACAAAAACTGGTGCTAGGTCACCTAAATAGTCACAGAGGATAAATACATATCTGGATCCATACCTCACACCACACAAACATGCACACACGAATCAACTCTGAATGCAATGTACATCTAAATGTGACAAATAAATCAAAAAATCTTTTAGAGAAAAATATATGAGAAAAAATTTTGTGACCTTGAGATAGACAGAGTTTTAACTAGGACATTTAAAAAATTAACCATAGGGAAAAACAAAAGCTTGACTATTTTAATATTAATCACCTCTGTTTATCACAAAACACTATTAAAAGAGTGAAAAGGCAACATATAGAATTGAAAAAAGGATATTCACAGCATATATATCTGATAAGACACTGATAGAATATGTAAAGTACTCCTATAATCTGGTAAGAAAAAGACAGAAAATGCAATAGAAAAATGATCTAAAGGCTTGAAATGACACTTCACGAAAGAGAATACCCAAGTTATCAATGAAATATGAAACCGTGTTCAAAATGATTAGTCATTAGGGAAATGCAAATTAAAACTACAGGGAGTTACTACTTACTTACACACCAATCAAAATTGTTCAAATGAAAAGACCAATAATACCAAGTGTTGTCAAGGCTTTGGAACAACCTTAATTGTCTCATACTGCTAAGGCAAGTGCAAATTGCTACAGCCACTTTGGAAAATGTTTGGCAGTATCTACTAAGCCTGAACATCAGCATACACTATAATTGAGCAATTCCATTGCTAGTTATATACCCAATAGAATTATGGGCATATGTTTACTAAAGATACAGAAGGTCATGACAGCATTACTCATATTAGCCCCAAACTAGAAACTACTCAAATGTCTGTCAAGAGTAGAAATGGTAAGCAAATTCCGCTGTCTTCATACAATGAGATACTGTGCATCAGAGAGTGGACCTGCAACAGTATGAAAACAAAATCTCACAAACCTGATGTTGGGTAAAAATAGACGAGATACAAAATAGTATATACTGTATGAGTCCATTCATATAAAATTGCAAATGAGGCAAAATTACTCTATGCTATCAGAAGTCACTTTCCTGAAAGTGAAAGCATGAGTGGGTTTCTGGGGTATTAGCCATGTTGTTTTTTGATCTAGCTGCTGATTACATAATATTTTCATTTTTTGAAAATGCAGTGAAATACAGACATATGATATAGGCATTTGGCTATCATTTACAATAGCTATAAAAAACCATGATGAAGTTCATTCCAGATTCCCTTCAGGTATCCAGTTTCATTTATGTGTCTGTTTAGCTCCAATAAATCCCTTCTACTTCAGGTGGAGTCCATTTTTTCTTTTCTTGCTCTTGTGTACAACAGAAGGATTAAGCCACTTCTTAGACTCCTCTTTTTTAAGTTAAGAAATTATTTCTTTACCCCTGTGTTCTGGATTTTTTTTTAATGGAGGTACTGGGGATTGAACCCAACACCTTGTGCATGCTAAGCGTGCCCTCTACCACTGATCTATTTGCATCCTGTCCAATAGATTTAGATACCATGTTTAAACTGACAACTCCTAAGTCTAACCTTTCCTCTGGACTCCAAATACAAGTATCCATTCCTTCCAAATTTGCTTCCCCTTTAGCCTTACCCATCTCAGTCAATGCTCAATTCAGTTGCTCAAGCTGAAAACTAAGAAACCATCCTTGACCTTGCTCTTTCTCTTCCATTCTCTACCTAAATCCATCAAGTCCCAGCCATTCTCTGGCCAACTCTTTCTAGTAGAGTTACCATACTCTCACACATTTCACCACTCACCTTAAAAATGGTTCTAGCCTTTTGCTTGTAGTCTTAGCCCCAACATAAATTCAGACTGTACTATGAATGAGACCGTACCAAGCAAGAGAATGGCTCTTGCTTTAAACACTTCCAATAGCTTAGTGAAACCATTAAGGACACAATCTGGACTCCTCATCCTGGCCTTTAAAAACCTTCTTGCTGTTAGAGCAGGCAGATAGCTAGATATGAGCAAAGAAAGGGGGACACAGGCCAAATGCCAGGAATTAGGCAAAAAAGGAAGGGTGTGAACATCAGCATACAGTATGATGAGCCAAATGCAGGGAACCATACATCATGTAAACAACAGGGATCCTTGGGCAGACAAAGCAAAGCAAGAGCCTCTGGACTGGTAAGAAATCACACATTTTGGGGTGACAAGTGGCCTGGAGGGCAACAAAGAAAGGTAGGAAGAGGCAGAAGTCTCCAGTGTCCAAATGTAACCTTTTGCTCATTATGTCCTCATTATAATAAAATTAGCCTTGCAGATAATAAGTACCCTTCATGTACCAACACCATGACACTTCTGATCCAGACTAAATAACAACAAAAATCCCTCCTCCCCTCGGGAATGTGGAGCTGGGATGAAAATCAGGGAATATGACCCTGAACCCTTCCCTCCCCAATGAATATTCTGCCCATTCATCTTTATACCCTATATAACCAACTTGCCAAAGAAACTCGGCACAGCTGCTCACCTGAGCCTAAGAGTGTACTATCTATTCCTTTATAAATCCTCACTTTACTTTCTTGACCTCTGTGTCTCGTCTCTGAATTCTTTCTGTGATGAGACAAGAATCTCATTCCACCAACACTGCTAACCTCATTTCACTTCACCTCTGCTCATGTACTCTTGTTAGGATACTTCCCTCCTAGGACCTTTACCCATTTCATCTACCTGAATGTTCTTTCCCCCAAATCTTTGCCTGGCTGGTCTTTCTTGCTTTTTGAGTCTCTATTGCCTCAGAGATGCCTTTTTCTAGCCACCAAGTGTATAAAGTTTCCCAACCCCTGATCCTTAATCACTCTCTATCACATTGTCTTGCTTCAGTTTTCTTCATAGCACTTTTTATGCCATCCAATTTTCCTGCCGTGCTCCAGCACCTTGTACATATTAAACACTCAGGAAGTACGTGTTGAATTAATTCATGAACTGTAGATCTCAACAGGATATAAGGCACAATCCTACTCAATCCCCTGCTTCCAGGGAGAAGTACACTGACTCTGTTCTTCACTACTTTGGTAGAAAGGTACTCCTGAATGTCGTGCCAAACAATCATCATCTGACGGCTGAACAATGTTCACGGCTATGTCTCCGGGTGTCACACTGGGACACAGAAGCGACAGGCTATGAACTCAGGAAAAGGAGGGAAAAGGCAGAAGCACTGGGCAGGCTTCAGCTGACAATGCAGGATCAAGATCTGAAAGTTAGGAGGGAGTGTGGGTAGCTGTGATCCACGAAGATATGAGAGGTTCTCAGGAAAAAGGCCTTGATGTTGGGTCAACATTTGCTAATGCCAGAGAGTTTTGGTATCTTTTCTTTTAAGGCAGGAAACCATCTCCAAGCATAGGTAACCCGGGGGCTAGGTATGACATTGTGTGAGAACAAAAGGACAGATTAGGAAGCAGAAGGGCAAATAGGAGAGGTCTGGCTTACAACGGCAACATCTGACGCCTAGATGATGACCATGTAGCGTAGAAGACGAATTTGGCAAAATGTTTCATTGAGAGAAATGGACCTTCAAAATGGTGAATTGAATCTACAATGGATTTTATAGCTAGAATTTTCTGCCCAGTTTTTTTTTTTTTTTAACTTGAACAGGAGGGCTTCTCAAGTAGGTCAAAAAGGAAGATTCAACTCACCACATCCAGTTTTCACTGTCTCATTAAGCCAAATCCCACAGTCTTGGTTGCCATCTCCTTAAAAGATGCAGCACAGCTCAGCACTGCAGCTGCAGTTACACAACTTCAGTCCTTTCTCACTCCACTGCTGTAGTCCCTGACAGGCTGCTCCCAGCAAAGGTGAAAATCAAAAAGCCATCCACACCCCCGAGCAGTTGATGCAAATAAACCCCGGCCATTGCGATGTTATTGGGACATAAACAAACAAATAGATGCTGCATGCATTCATACCCTTCTGCAACTGTAAACGTGTCCTAATTAAAGCAGGCACAACAGCTCTGTAGACACGGCCAGACAGCAGATGCAGGGGCTGCCTGCCTGAGTCTTCAGCTTCCTGGTTACAGCGATGTCGCTGAATTATATAAACTCATTGGTAACTCAGTGTTCTCCACTTTAAACGATGGGGCTTTTGCCTATTTAGCCTGCCTAGCCTCTAAAAGGTTTGAATAAAAAGAATGTGGCATCTTAGAAGACATTCCACCCAGGGAAGAAATCCTATACAACATTCTTTGTACCATGTAGCCTACTGACCTGGGGTGCTGACCAAAGGATGAACCAAGCCTGGGATCACAGATGGTCCATCCGCAAAATCCATGAAGGGGGAGCAGATTCAGCCTGTCACGCCAGAGAATTACAGGCCAGCAACCAAGGTCAATCCTTAGAACACTGCCATAGAAATTTTAAATGGAGCTTGGGGACAATGTAACATCTTTACACTGTTTCTCTCTAAGTTAGAGTTTGTCTAGAAATAAGCGAACACATAGAGAAATTAGAGTGTGATTAAGTGTTTGATGTTCAACAGATCTAAAGATAGTAACTCAGTATAACATTGAAATAAAAATATCCTCCAAAGGGTTTGCTTGAAATGTCCTGTAAACAGAGATCCTATTGTCACCCTTTGGCAAACTCCCACCCCTAAACATATCTCTGCATTGGAACAAAGTGGACCCATGAAACAAACTTCTGGTAAAGAGGAGACAGGGAAACAGGAAACCTGTCAATAGATGTGGCAGTTTTTTCAAATGGTCTCAATTTTTGCTTTTTACACACCTCCCAATAAGCAGTGGAGTGTATATCCCCTCTTCTTGAAACCGACTGGGCTTGTGACTGCTCCAACAAACTACAACAGAAGGGACACTATGTGACTTCCAAGGCTGGATCAGAAAAGACGATTCAGCTTCCACCTGGTTCTCTTGGGCTACCTGCTTCAGGGGAACCCAGGGACCATGTAAGTCTGACTACACTGAGGCCACCATGCCTGAGAAACCACATGTAGGAGCTCAGGTCGACAGTCCCCACTGAGCTCCCAGCCAACATCCAGCAGCATCCTCTGCCAGCCATGTGACCGAACCATCTGGAACACCCAGCCTGGGAGAGCCTTAGGTTGATGCACCCCAGCCAGCAACTAACAGCAATCTCAAGAGAGATCCCAAGCCAAACTACCCCTTAATCCCTGACCCATGAAACATGAGCAAAATAAAATGGTTGTTTAAGTGCCTAGTTTGGGGATAATAAATAGTAACTAGAACAATGAGGTTTAAATTGTTTGCCTGAAAGACACTGTTCTTATGATGATGGGGTACCTTCCTGTTAACTCTCATCAGAGAGCACCCTAAGATAGGCACCCTCTGGGCAAAGCCTTAGGCTGGAAGGTCAGAACAATGACTTCCAGGCAGCACGGTCTTCCCTACTTTGAGCTGAGCTCTATCTCTGTGTAACTTTCACCCATCTGTCCTAGTTCTGCCTTCTGATGCCATACCAAGTCTTCTCTTCTTCTGTGTGACATCAGAAAAGATTATGCAAATATAATAGGTCAATAGAGAAAGAAAAACCTTTGTTCACAGGTCCTTTGACGCATTAAAACGTTAAAGAAGTGTTCTCTCCTGAGATCTCCCTGGGGGTCATAACATTTACACATTCTTTGCATATGTACTTCTGTGCAGAAATGGGAGAGATAACTATATGTAAAACACTCTGTTTTCATTACAGATATTTTTCTTTCTTTAAATGTGTTTAAAATGCCCAGGTTGCAGAAATCAAGAAGAAAATTGTACACCAAAAAAATTCAGGCTGGGTGAAAGAGTTAAGTGCAAACAGTTCAATTTGTTCATTAAAAAAAGAAGAAAAATACAGATGAGTTTATTTTGCAAATGAAGGAAGGTCTTTCTCAGCATAACTTCAAAGACTATGAAGAAAAACTGACAGAATTAATTACATACAAACTCAGATTTTTGCAGTATAAAAACACTCAAAATTAAAAAGGTAATAAATAATAAATTTAAAAATTTATGGCATGCAATAAAACTAAAGATTAAGAATCTTAATATATATATATTTTTAATTTCAGTTAGTAAGAAAATGAATATTCCAATGGGGGAAAAATATATACAAGCAAAAAGAAAAATGAACAATTCACTACAAAAAAGTAAAATTGGCCTATAAATTTATAAAAAATTTTCAACCTCTCTTTTGCTATCAATTAAGCTATTATCTCATAGTTTTACTTCTCTTAGGAACACCTTTTTTTAACTGCCAATAACCATGGTTGACAAAGGTATGGGAAAGGTATCCTCCCATACCCTGCTCATCAGCTCTTTACTGGCCCACTCCTTCTGCAGAATACTTTGGTAATAGAAATCAATAACCTTTAAAAGAGCTCCCTCTACAACTCAGCAATTCACGTCTACCCTTTAAATGTGGAAACAATCAGTAAAGTGTGCAAAGTTTTATCTATAATAATGTTCATCAGAGCTTCGATTACTATTGGGGGGAAAAAAGGAGACAATGAATTTCAATACAAGAGTGGCTGAATAAAACATAGTATATCCATATAACACAGTCCTAGCCAGCCATTAAGTATCCTGTGGTATAAAATGTTAAGAAGAAAAATAAACATGAGTATTATTAATTTATAGAAGCAGGTTATAAAATACATAGGTTTCTATATGTATCAGATATATTTAAAATATATAATAAATGTTAGAAATACAAATAGATAACATTTTATATGTTATAAGTATTACATATAATTATGTTAAAATATATTAAAACCTTAAATATATTAAAATAAATACAATATAAAATTGTAACATACATAATGTATGTTTTATATAATAGATATAAATACATATAGGTTATCATATGCATATAATTAATATATAATATACAATTTTGTTCCTCAAATTTTTAATAGAAAAATAAGGGTTTCACCAAAATGTTTGTAGTAGCTATCTACTACATTTTGGGGCATTTTTTAATTTTCTTCTGAGTATTGTTTTATTCTTTCTGAATTTTCCACAATAACTACTTGAATCCTAAAATAGAAATATAGATATATGGACCCAGGAAGACAGATTTAACATTTTGAGACATCTACTAACTACTCAGATTGTGTGTCAACAAAAATTAAAAAGCCATTTCACAATAAGGACCTATATGATAAGAAAAGGAATACAAAGAAGAGGAGGCAAGGGAAACTCAAAAGAACAGTGCTGAATCATAGGCGCCAGAAATTTATCTTTTTCGAAGGGGACAGAGTAATGGAGTAGAGAGAGAGCTGAACTGGGAGTCAGAGAGCTCCAAGTTTAGAAGTAGTTCGGAGACTACTGGCTCCGTGACCCCAAACAGGACACTTCCTACCCTCATCTAAAAATAAACATGTCAGACTAAGGAATCTCAAATTCCAATCTAACCTTAAAAGACTTGTTTTTCCAATGAATGAAGACATGATTTGTCTTTAAACAGATTTTCTTTAAGCAGATAGCTAGAGCTATAGCTAGAGCTGCCAGACAAAATGAAGGACACACAGTTACCTTGGAATTTCAGGTTAACAGTGAATTGTTTTTTTCTTTTTTAATAGATATCATATATTTGGGACATATTCAATGCTAAAATATATTTTTTCAGCCTCTAACAGGCAATCTACTCTGGCACTCCCATTTGAGAAATGTTTTATCCTAAGGAATATACACATACTAAATGATTTGTCATTTATATCTGAAATGCAAATGTAACTGGGTATCCTGTATTTTCACTTGCTAAATCTGGCAACCCTAGCTATAACCTCCTTATTAGCTCATGCAACGGACGCTCATATAATGTTCAAGTAAAATTACATTTCTCTATTTCATGATTATCTTATCTGGATATCTTCTTTCCTTTCTTGCCAAATTCCTCTGTCCAGGCCAATGCTAAATTGTAAGTAAAGCTGTTTATCCCTGGATAACCCATTTGACACCTATCATGTTCAGACACTGGCTGAGGCTTGCTGTAGGGGAGGAAAAAAACCTTTTCCTCTACCCATCTGACATTCTCTAGCTGGGGACCTGTGAATCATATGGGCAAAAGACAGATAAACAAGAGAAAAACAAACAGAAGTTTATTAACAGGTGTGTCACACAGGTACACATGGGAGTACCCAGCAATGACTAACCCAAAGAGGTGAGTAGAACTCCGACTTATAGACCACGTTAGGCCAAAGGAAAAAGGCATTTGGGCTCTTGGGTATGGAGGCAAGCTACAGGAAAATGTCCAGGAAAAGTATGGGGCACAAGGGTTGTTTCATAAAGTCTGCTATGCAGATTTAAGCTCCTGCCTTCTCCACTGATAACAGTTAAGAGTCCTCCCCTTCCTGCTACAGGACCAACTGGGAGACACCTTTCACAAATGAAAATTTCCTTTATAAATGTAAATTTTCTTCACAAAAGGAAAAGTTATCCCCTAGCTTAGCACTTTTTCTGTACCCGCTGGTTTTCAATAGCCTTTAGCTCAAAATAATCCAGATGCCAAAGAAGCATGTTTTGGGGTGGCACATTTGGGGACCCATCACTGCCAGGAAGAACTTGGCCTCAGCCCAAAAGCTGAGGCAGCTCCTGGAGAAGTCACAGATGGGACTGCACTCCTGGAGAAAGCAAGTATTCTTTTTATTTTTTTTAATTGAAGTATAGTCAGTTACAATGTCAATTTCTGGTATACAGCATAATGTCCCAGTAATGCGCACACACACACACACACACACACACACACACACACACACATACAATGTCATCTTCTTTTTCATTAAAGGTTATTATAAGATATTGAATATAGTTCCCTGTGCTATATAGAAGAATTTTTTAAAATTATTTTTATATATAGTGGTTAACATTTGCAAGTCTCAAACTCCCAAATTTATCCCTTCCCAGCCCCTTTCCCCTGGTAACCATAAGATTGTTTACTATGTCTGTGAGTCTGTTTCTTATGTAGATGAGTTCATTAGTGGGGGTAGAAAATTAGGTTTATTTATTTTTATTTATTTATTTTTAACAGAGGTAGTGGGGATTGAACCCAGGTCCTCGTGTGTGCCAAGCATGGGCTCTACCACTGAGCTATACACTCCCACTCAGTGTTCTTTTGAAGGGAGATATGAGTGGTGCATCTCCCTGCTCCCACAGCCCTTCAGTTGGTGAGAAACATCTCTTCTCCTTGAGAATCTACCCTTCCCTGAGGAAATAAACCGGTCATTATAATTTAAAGCAGGGGTCAGCCAACTTCCCCTTAAAGGGCCAGATAGTAAATATTTTAGGCTTGTGTGTGTCACTTATGGTCACTGTTACACATTCTCTTCTTTTTAAACAGTATTTTTAAAATATAAAAAACATCCTTAGCTCTTGCAAGCTATGCAAAAATGGGACACAGTCTAGATTTTGCCCCGGGTTGTTGTTGGCCAATTCTTCATTTAAAAGGTTACTATTCTCATAATGCACTTATGATCCAATAGAGTCCAAAGGGTAAAGGAATGAAGCTCTCACAGTGGAACTTTGGGAACAAGTAATTATCAGGAGAATAAGAAAACATCATTATCAAAGAATATTATCAATGCAAGAAATACACAAATAAAAGCCCTGGCCTAAACTGGTCTCTGTTCATTTCATTGTCAGAGACCAGTATAGAACAGATACCACTAATGCAGCTAGTACTTGGTTAGCTTGGTTTATCCAATGGATAGCTTCCATTGAAAAGGCATTTTATTTTTTATTTTGGAGATTTGAGATTTGGATGATAAAAATGTTAAAGTTAACTACACTTGCTTGTACCTTGGAATTATCCAGGTGAGAGCAGGGCTTCTTGGATAAACATTTAGCTGGTTTTCCAAAATCAAGATGTCATCTAACTGCATCTATTAAAGGGAACATACCCCACCCTCCAACACTAGACAGGTACATTGTTCAACTTAGTCTTCAATGCAATCTTTTAGTTGCTTTTCTGGTTCTCTCTGGTAGCTGTTTTCCATTGTTTCCTTAGATCCATAAGTCAAACAGACCACATTTTGTGTCCTACCTGAAACCTATTAGCTGTGTGATCCTGGCCAAGTTACTTAACACTTCTGAGGCCCCCTTCTGAAAATAGGTATAAAATTACTTATTGCCTTATGTTGTTGGGAGGATTCAAAATGATTAACTTAAGAATAGCTTTAGCACTGTGCCTAGCATTGTAGTGTATGTCCACCAAAGGAGATCTGTTACAATTCTACTCTCATCACTTTGAACACATTTTTTTTAAAACACATTTCCTTTTACAAGACTGTTAGCTGCCTCAGGTCTAGGATATACATTTCTCATCTTTGTATTCCCAAGGTCTGTCCCATAGCACGCTTTAGTCCAGATTTGCTGGAACAAAACCATCACACAGGACTACATCCATTAATAAAGCTGCTAGAAGCTTTAATGATAAAAAAATCTTTGAATCCATATTTAAAGAAGCAAGATTGCAGACTAGTTGAGATCGGAATTGTCCTCAAAAATTCTGCATTTCTATACTTAAACCAAGAATAAGAAGAAAAGTTGCAAATAACCATAGGGCACCTGAAACTGGGTCACTGCTTGGAGAATGCTTTATTACGGGTGGATTAAAGATGAAGCAGGCCCCTAATTGCAGCTTTAACTTCCGTATGTTGGTGTCAGCACTACTCAGGGATCAACTTCTAAAATGATAATACTTTGATTTAGTATTAGACTTTTACCATTCAGTGCACTTTGCCACCTATTATTTTCTTTTATCCTCACGACAAGCCCAAGAGGGAGAGCAATTTTACAGATGAGCAAATAGCAGCACAGTAGGTTAAGTGACCGACAGAGGGTCACAGAGTGATTTGAATAGCAGAGCTGGGCTCCCAGATGGGCCCCAGCCTCCCAGTCCTGCACTTACTCCCTGAAACCAGGGTGTCCCCTTTCCACAGTCACAGGGCAGGGCTCCTCCAGGTAATGATGCCAGCATGGTGCTGTTCCAGGCCTGCTGGATATTCAATAAATGTCCAGGGAAGGAAAGGAGAAAGGAGGAAACCAGGAAGGGAAGGAATGAGGGAAGGAGGAAGCAAGGAAATGTTAGAGCAGGCAGATGGCTAGACATGAACAGAGAAAGGGGCCACAGGCCAAAAGGCAGAAAACCGTCCATCTTGGGAACAACAGGCGTCCTTGGGCAGACAGAGGAAAGCAAGAACCTCTGAACTGATAAGAACCCACACATTTTGGGGTGACAAGTGGCCTGGAGGCCGACAAAGAAAGGTGGGAAAAGGAAGGAATCTCCAGTGTCCAAATGTAATATTTTGTTCATTATGCCCTGTTACAATAAAATTAGCCTTGCAAATAATAAGTACCCATCATGCAATGACACCATGACACTGCCAATCCAGACTAAATAAGGACAAAAATCCCTCCTCCCCTTGGGAAGGTGGAGCTGGATGGAAATCAAGGAATATGACCCAAAACACCTCCCTCACCAATGAATATTCTACCCATTAATTTTTACACCCCATCTAACCAGCTTGTCAAAGAAACTCAGGGCAGCTACTCACCAGGGTCTGCACACTCTCCCCTTGAGAATACACTACCTGTTGCTTAATAAATCCTCATTTTACTTTCTTGACCTCTGTGTTTTGTCTCTAAATTCTTTCTGCTATGAGACAAGAACCTACTCTCAGATAAGAGAAGGGAGGGACTAAACTGGAAGAAAATTATCAACGCAGTAACCCTCTGTGTCTCTTACTACAGTGAGAGAGCTATTCAGGTGTCTTAGTAGCAGGTATCTCAGTGGCCTTCAGAACCTCACAGCAGGTCTAGATGAGAGCAGTCTCAGAATAGTTGAACTCTATATGCTGGACAATTTTCTGTGAAGCCATGTTTACCAACCTTGCTAACCAGCTATGGACACACAAAGCTTATTGATTCATTATTGGTTTGTAAAGGCCAAAGTCACAATTTCTTAGTCAAGGGTCCCTGCCCCCACACACAATGAGGTCATCGGGATGACTGAAGGAGTCCAGTGATGGTACTTTCAGGTGAATAGTACTTTATAGTTTACAAAGCACTTCTACCAGAAGATCTTGCTCTCTCTTGGGTCATCCTGAGAGATGGTGAAAACTATGGACTCGATTTCTAGAAAAAAGAATGAATGCACTATGCACATACAGACACAACTTTACATACAGTTCAGGGGACGCGGGAATTCCCCTACATCTTTTAGCAGAATTTCATGGGAACCAGTTAAAAACCTTTTATAAATTATGTCATTTCAAATGGACAGCAGCTTCGTGAGATATGGAAGCAGGTATCACTTGTCCCATTTTACACACGAGGAGATGAAATAGCTCAGAAATGTAAGTGGCTTATCTAAGGGAGAAGGTAATTAGGCAGCACTAACACCACCTCTCCTAACCGCTGGCCTGGAACTCTCCCCGATATCAAGATACCCAAGTTACAAGTAAACATACAAAAACTGTCCCAAGCAGCGATGTGACATCTCAGGATATGAATCAGCTCAAGAAAGGAACAGTTTTCCCTTTCCTGTCGCAGATACTTAAAATATTACTCTGTAAGCCTCTGGGAAAAATTTCTGGGGGGAGAGGATGGAGGATGTACTTAGGTTTATTTATTTTTTCATTTTTTTTTCAATGGAGGTATGGTGATTGAACCCAGGACCTCATGTATGCTAAGCATGCATTCATCCACTGAGCTATATACCCTCCCCACCCTCAGAGCATTTTGACATTCACTGAAAAATTACTGTCCCAAAGGCCTGAGATGCTCATGATGGATATATATCATCAGCCTTGACTTCATAACCACTTAATTCTGTGTGAGTGATGGGAGCACCTCTCAAAGGTTAAATCAAAGTGTCAAAGCAGGGAAGTGCTACAGTAGGGGGAGACAGGAGGTAGGCTGCAGAAGCACAGAGGGGCCGGGGGACAAGAATCCATGCAGAAGGTGTGATGACTTGGGCTGGGTATGGTAGCACAGTGCAGAGTCACTGTCAGAGTTCACTTACATTTTAAATGTAGAGCCAATCATTTGTTCATGAATAATTGTACACGTGAGCAAAAGGGAAAAGTAATGGACGTTTCCAAAGTTTTGGCCTTAGCTGATGGAAGGCTGGAGTTGGCATTAAGAGAGATGAAAAAGAAGGGGATCTGGAGTTCACTTTTGCTCCTGTTCAGCTGTGTCTATTAGACACCGAGTGGACATGTGCAAGAGGTGGATGATGGACATAAGTCTAGAGTTTTGAGAAGAGGTCTGGGCGAGACATAAACACTTCGGGGTTGCAGTGTAAAAATGGTATTTAAAGCCATGAGACTAAATGAGGTCACCAGGTAAGCAAATACAGAAAGAGAAGAGGCCCAAAGACTGAGCTCTGAGTACTTGGATGTGAAGCACTTAGTGACGTCCAATGGAAGCATCTTGGGTCCTATGCTCACGTGGGGACCTAGTGCCGTGACCTGAGAAATGTTGTGTTCTGATGGGTGGAGGCCTGACATATCTGAAGCAGTCGTTATGGCAAGAATGCTGGGATTCATCAGGTCTGGACCAGTTCATGGTCCAATCACCCCTGAAGTTGGGAAAGAGGCCCAAGACCAAACCCACCCAAACCACACGGCTGCACACCAAGAAGAGGGACACAGTTGGGGAGGGCACCACAACTCCCGCCACATTAACCATATACTTCTAAGCTTTTTGTTGTTGCTTTAAGAGTTTAGACATTAAACAAAATTTTTAAATTTGGCACTGTCACTAGGAGTATGACACTGGGCAAGTTACTAAACCTTTTAAATCTGTTTATTTGTAAAATGAGAATAATAACACTTCTTCCTACCTTAAGAGATATCTAGAAACAATCAACCCACCTATGACACAGAGTCCTTCAGGTAATGCTTGATACATAGTAAATGCACACACAAAAAGTTAAATAAAATTAAATAAAAATTATTTTTCTTAGCCTGGGTTCCTCTCAAAGCATAGCTTGAAGCAAAGGCCCATGAGCACATAAATTGTTTGGGAAGTCAGCCCAGGAAGCAAGAACACAGGAAGGATGGAAAGCCAACAGCAGGATTGGTTACCATTGCCAAGGATGGTTACCAATTGACAGGATGGATCACACAGAACCTCATGGAGAACGTTCTGAAAGAAACGTGCCTCAGAATTTTGTGTCCTGGATGATAACGGGGGGAAGCATTTGCCCATCAGCTGCTTCTGATGGGTCAAAGATGCCCCTCACTCCTACCCTCACCTTAACCCTCCCACATCTCCCAGTCACGAAAGCATCAGGCAGTGGTTTCTCACAGGTGTCCTGTACCACTGCTTCAGATAAGACCCAGCGCAAGAAATGAGAGACCCAGGCCCAGGCAAGGCACTGTCAGACAGCCCTCGTGCAAAACGGATTAATCCCAGGACAGAACTGGTCCCTGCAAAAGTAGCTGGGAAGAAGTGGAGCTGAGAAGATATGAGCTCAAAAAGTATGTGACAATTACTTTATTGCCATAATGATTATTAGGCATCCTTCCAAAATCCTTGTATTGAAGATTCTCATCTATGGCTCCTACTCCAGCAGATCTGCTCCAGAAATGCAGGGCTAAATTTCTTTTTGCCACACCTATTAATCAGTGTTTTGCAAACAGAACATGGTTAATATTTGGCAAACTAGTATCAATATGACATGAAAGAACCCAAAATGCCTGGGGATGAAGATTTCTAATTTGAAACATGTATTTTGGCTGTGTGTAGAGGCTCTTTCATCGATACTTTATTTCCTCCTCTAGCAATTTGAAAGCAGACATTTGATGTTAATGTCTTAGATGCTTTACTTCCTTTGTTTCTGTGCTGGGGTAAAAAAAAAAAACAACAATAACAACAGAAGCAACAAAACCCTGATTTTTTACCAAAGGCAGTAAGACTCTGAAAAAAAAACTTTTCTCTTCTCTAATTGTTTCCCCAGCTACCTTTTCTAGATTCGTAGGAATTAGTGGTGGGAGAGGCACAGCTCAATTGGTGGTGCTGAGCTGAGCTCCTCTGAGCTTCATTAGGGCCTGGGTAAGGAGAGGGCTGCAGGCAGAAGCCGGTCTATCCCCCTGGCTGCTTGGGAGCCTCTCACGTATGCAAAGGTCAGCCTCCTTCCATCCCCTCAGTGTGGACTGAGTCGGTCGCATGCTCTCAACTTTTCACCCCAGTTAAGGAGAATTTCATTAGCTGGATAAATAAGACTAGATTACCTGTCATCTTAACTCGATCTGTTCAGTTTTTTCCCACCTGTGAACGTGGCTTTTATTCTTTTCAGTAGCCCTATGAACTATACACAGAGATAATGGACAGATGGCAAGGTCAGACTTATGCCTAGACCAACTAAGCCACTAGCCACGCTGCATAATTAGAGGGCAAATCCTTCTCTCAATTAAGGCGCACAAGTCCATTATGAAGGACTTCATTCCCCTCCGGCTACAGTCTCCTTCCAAATGCATCTTCTTTGAGAAAGATTACCCAGTTTGAGGGGAAAGAGGCTTAGCACACAGTCTCCAATAGCTTAATTGATTGCGTTGCTCAGGTGCATTCTAACCTGGGAGGCACAGAGAGACCAAGGGAGGCTGGAGGTCAGAGGCCATGAGGATGTGCTGGGAAGCCTGGAGAGGACTGAAGACACTGCAGACGAAGATCTGACTGGCGAGCCCTGAAAGTGAGAGCTGGCCAGGCCTTCCCACATCCCTAAAACTACAGCGCAGGCCCTTTGCTTTCTGTGGTCTTAACTGGCAAGTAGACATTGTCTTTGAACACGGAAGGCGGTATGGGTCAGGCACGAGCAACTGGCCCAGCCAAAGCAGCAGCGCAGAGGGGACAGGAGTGTCCTCCCCTAACCCTCCCTGGGTTTTGTTCTCCGATGAAAAATTACATTAGAGTTATCTGTTCTTATCACCTTTCTCTAAAATGGCATTAACTCTTTGCCAGGTCTATCACCTTTCACAAAAAACAAAGCACTTAGCAATGTTAAGCACGACTTACAAATGAAATGTTCTCCCTCTAATTCGAAAGGCCCCTATCAGATCGTCCTTCAGAGAAGGACCGCTAGTATAAACAAAGAAGCCCTTCTCCTTTGCTTGTCCTCAGCCTCCCTTTCCTGTGGAATTTCCCCTACTCTACTGTCTTTCTTTCTCACAGATCCCTGTTCCCCTTGCCTTTCTGACTCATGTTCTTAGGAGAAGGGCATTTGGCCTTTGCTTTCAATTTAATCCTCTCACCGCCACCACCTAAACTATTCTCCCACGGAGGCTTACACTCGTAGCTACATTTCTAATCCCGGAATGACAGGCTTCCATGACTGCTAAAGGCGTTTCAGAGATTCTCACCAGTTAATCGTTCAATCAACAAATATTTCTTGATCATCAAGAAAGTAGCTGACTATACTTCAATTAAAAAAAAAGAATGTGCTTTTGTTTTTAGGACCCAGAGATGAACACACAAGATTCTGTCCATAAGGAGCTCACGGTCTGGGGAAACTGTTAAATTAAACAAGGAGGCCATCAGACTCAAGTGGCTCTACTGCAGGGAGGCCTACATAAGCAAATGGAAATCTACGCGTGTCAATGTCTCACAGTCACAAAACTGAAGCCTAAGGCCAACCAATCACAAACAGCCAACTGGGCTTTACGCTACAGCCAGCCAAGACTTTCTTCACCTTCCTTGTGCCTTTTCTCTACAGAAGTCGCTCCCCAAGCTCCCGCAGGTGAGGAGCTCCTGACCACTTCTACTTTGGTGCTGCCTAACTGGAATCAATTTTTGCTCAAATAAACTCGAAATTTTAGCATGCCTCAGTTTATCTTTTAACAAAACGAATGAATATACAATGTAATAAACACTTCCATAAGGTTTTGAGTGGAGTCTCCTAGTCAAGAGAACCGATAGAAACAAAGGAACCCTGCCTGAGAGGCCTGGAGATACTTTTCCAGGGAAGAAATATTTGGCCAGTATCTTATGAGATGAGTGGGAACTTCATATTGCTGTAGAGGAAGAAATTTTCCTCTACCCTTCTAAGTCCTTCTGGCTGGTCTAAGAATTTAATTGATGTGAGAGAAATCAACAGGAGAAAATCAAATAAAAGTTTAATAACATGATTACATGGGAGAGACTCAGGAGAACTGAGTAAGTCACCAAAATGGCCAAACCCTCACTTTAAACACCATCTTCAGCTAAGGACAAAAGAGGACACGAGGAAATTGTGAATTGTGGACTGAAATAAAATCACACAACGTGAGAGTTGTGGGTTAAGTTTTATTTGGAGCAAAATGAGGACTACAGCTCAGGAGATAGCATCTCAGGTAGCTCTGAAGAACTGCTCTGAAGAGGAAGGGGGAACTCACTATTAGATATGATTTTAGTGAAGGGGGTATGTGCAGTCAAGCACACACTTAGGCAGAGGCTTGTTCCTAGTCATGAGGAGCAGATGTCACCATTAATGACTTTAGTGCTTTTCCAAATATGAGGAGAGATATAAGAATTTGAGCTCACAAGATCTTCTTCTGAAAATATCTAACTCTCTGAAGGCCCGTTCTGCCAGTTTTCCCAGCTCACAGGGTGCCTCATTCCTGATCTCCACCCTGAACTCCTTTCAGGGGAGTGCTGGAGGTCAGTGGCTGCAGCAGCTCATGATTTAATCCAAGAAGAGGTAGATGGCAAGTGCCAACGTGATCCAGTCCTTGTAGAGGCAGGTGGCAAGTGCCAATTCTTAGTTGACATAATGTAACAAAAAAGAAGCAAACTCACAGACACAGAGAACAAACCAGTGGTCACCATTGGGGAGAGGGAAGGGAGGAAGGGCATACAGGGGGAGGGGAGTAAGTGGTACAAACCTACCTATACCTACCACTACCTGTACTTTACACCTATTGGGCATAAAATAAGCTATAAGGATATACTGTACAACACAGGGAATATAGCCAATATTTTACAGTAACTATAAATGGAGTAGAACCTTTAAAAATTGTGAATCACATATTGTACACCTGTAATTTATGTAACATTATACAGCAACCATGTATCAATTTTTTAAAAAAGATGTTGGAGATAGTCATTTGGGACTTCAAAGGGGAGGGAGGCAATTCATACAGAGATGGAAAAGTTAATGTCTGGTAAACAAATGTTTGGTGGGGACAGCCAGAGACCAGGCGACAGAGTGGACTCTGATATCCAGGTCCTGTTGAGTTTTCCCACCACACCCAGCCCATATTCTTTGCAATTATCTCTGGTGATAGCTCTCTTCTGGGTATAGGCCCTTTCTCTAAATTCTTTTAGGCAGTTAAGGGAGAGGTAGTAAGAAAAACTTCCTAAGTCCTCTGTTTCTTAACAATCAGCGTAAATGTATTCTCATGCCAAAGAGACACATTTTCGGGTAGCAGAGTTTGCTCCCCTCCAATATATAGAGCAGTGCATGGAGAAGCACA
Organism: Camelus ferus; assembly: GCF_009834535.1. NCBI lineage: Eukaryota > Metazoa > Chordata > Mammalia > Artiodactyla > Camelidae > Camelus > Camelus ferus. The sequence goes on along the minus strand of NC_045701.1, from coordinate 33,458,850 downwards.
TTTCTCCAGCCTGGAGGAAGAGAATGGGCAAAACAGAGAGGAACTGAAAGGAGCTCAGTGTGTGGAAGAGAGGGAAAATATGAGAGGTCAAGGATGAGGGAGGAGAAGTCTGTTGGTCAGAGCTGGAGAGTCTTACAGGCCATGCTGGGGTGACCAGAGCCAGCAAAGCCCAGGCAGCTTGAAATGACAGGACCTATTTGTAAGAGGATTACCAGGGAGAAAGTAGGGGTGAATACAGCTGGAAAAGCTCTGTTTCTGCTATACTAGTTGGAGGCAGCCAGCAGCACAAATCAGGGAGAGAGAGGGTGAGAGGCTGAACTACATCTTTGCACAAAAGTGACAGGATGAAAAGCAATCCTCACGTGGTTCAGTCAGGCACTCAAAGCTGCCTCCAAATGCCCTTCTAACAAAAGACAATAGGGGGGTGGCCAATTACTTTCAAATCCAATGAAAAAGAATATGAAAACAAATATATGCATGTGTACGTATGAATGAAGCATTGTGCTGTATACCAGAAATTGACACATTGTAAACTGACTATACTTCAATTAAAAAAAAATCTAAACCAGTTATTTGAGACTTGAACTTTGTCTTAATCTGCCTCACACTTCAGTTTTTAAAGTTTTCTTCCCCTTTATCTATTCAGCAAATACTTGCTCCTAGCATCTCAAAAGCCAGCTGGCTGTATTTTAAGCAGAAAATATTTTTCTTACCTAACAGCAACTGGTTTTTTTTTTTTTTTAGGGCTGTCATTACTGATAACAGATGTCGAAACATTTCAACTGACTTTTTATTTCTCTTTTTTCCTCAAGATTTTAAAATAGGTTTTAAAAACATTTTATATAGTTTTTTAGCCTCAATATGTTTTTCCTCACATTATTACTTTTTCTCCCAATGTATAATAAAAAAAATTAACAGCTCCTGTTACTGTTTATTTCCCATCTGTTGGAGATGATATAAAATTTCAGATGTGCTTATAAAATACCTACCGAACATGCCAAATATAATCTATACTATACTAAACATTATGTTCATTGTATGTATTTTATGTACCACTTCTGGCTAAACTGTGCATTATTATAGCATGAGTCATTCTGTTAACCTATTGTAATTTTACCAGACTCCACAGTGGCAAAGGAATTGAACTGGGATATCCTATATATGTACAGTTCAAAGTATTTGAACTTTTTTCTAACCTTAGCAACAATATCTTATCTGTCTTAAGAATGTCAAAACTGTGGTTGATAAGCATGTCACACTCACATGTAAAGTTTGAAGTTTAAGGAACTCAGCATGTGAAATAGCACAGATGCTCTGGTAAACTTAAATTTTTTTCTTGACATATAGTGCAACCCTCAGATGTGTGAAGCAGTAGGTAAAATAATAAATAATTGCTGCCTTAAATCTGCCGGCAGACCGCCTGGATAGATTGCAAATGTTGGTCAGCGTTCCCTTCACTCCATCATGTCATCCTTACTTTTCATCAGCAGGGATGGTGTGAAGTAAACTCCCAGAAGGTTAAGAGGAGCTGTCTATTCATTTTCTTGCACAAAGACTGGCACCTTAATAAAACTTGCTGGAATAAATCTATGTTACTATGAATAAACTTCAGATATTCTTTCAACTCAATTTCAAGTATGCACTATTTAGTAAGAGACAGAAATAGTAAACTTCTATATCCCCTAACGTAAGATGTTTGTAGCACCATACTTTTCAGGCATTCTGAAACATAAGCAATGAGTATACACACACACACACAAACACCTTTTTTTTTTTTTTTTTTGTCATGGAAACTCACCTACCCTCTCTTTATCTTACTTCTGCTTTATTTCCATTGATGTTGCTAACGGTTTTATTCAGCTGCCAAAGTTAATAATGGTAAGCTAATCAAAATTAAGTGTGTTCATATTTTGCTGTTGTGCTGCACTTTGGTGTGTCTTACTCTTTGGGATTCCTGACATAGTTTCATATAAATAAATTCCCTATGGTTAATCCTTAGCTGATAAACCAGTGCCCAAAAATTGTTACTACAAGGTAAAAGGAAGATTTATTTTATGAGTATTCTGGATTAACTCTGCACTTCCATCCAACTATCAACTAGCCTAGAGGGTTCTCAAAGTATGATCTGATGACCCCTGGCAGTCCTAAGACCCTTTCAGGGGACCTGTGAGATCAAAACCATTTTTATAATACCAAGAAATGACTTATCTTACAAGTGTACAGGGGAGTTTCCCAGAGGCCTCCTGACGTGATATTGCAACAGACTGAATGCAAAGGCAGATATCAGAATCCAGTTGTCTTCCATTGAGCCAGATATTGAAGAGATTTGTAATAATTTAGAAAAATACCACTCTTCTTTTTTTCTTTTGGAAATACGATTATTTTTCATTAAAATATGTAATTTATGTTAACAGGTGACTGTTATGTTTAAGTAAATTAAATAAACATTTCAACAATTTCCATTTTAATTTCTAATGCATTAAATATCGATTGATAAAATCCATATAAATAAAAGTTCTTTGGCATTTTCAGTTATCTGTAATTGCATAAAGGGGACCCAGAGCCAAAAAGTTTGAAAACCACTGACCTAGCTCCCAATTAATTCTCCCATGTTAAACTCACAAAACACAGAGGAGAGAGAAAAGGTCAAGATCACAGGGTTCTTTATACTGACTTCTTCAAATGCTCAGGAATTACTCATATTGTAAGCATTAATTTGAATCACCATTGATTTGGTTTTCAATTTACACTCAATTACACTTAAATTTTTCCTATTAATATAACCAGGCTGAACTCACAATTAATGAATTCTCCATAGTTAATTATAATAGCATCCCAGGAGGATGAAGTAAGAAAGTGAATTAACATTTATTGGGTCCCTACTACGTATCAGGCACCTTATAAATGGTAGGTGGTTAAGAGCAAAGGCTCTGGATTTTGACCACCTCAAATCTGTCTCCATCACTGACTAGTTATGTGAGCTTGGGCAAGATATTTAGGCTCTCTCTACCTTCATTTCCTCATCTGTAAAATGTCATGTCTCATCAGGTTGTCCTGAGAAGGAAATGATTCATTACATTCAAAGCCCTTTGAATAGTACTTGATTCACACTAAGTACTAAATAAATGTTAATCACCTATATAATCTTCACTACAATCCTTGGCAGGAAGAGTTATTATCACCTCTTACTGATAAGAAAATCGAGGCTCCTGGAAGAGCCTGTAATATAATCTCCACAAAGTTTGGAGATTGCAAGTGACAGAGGTGTTATTTAAGTCTGGGTCTACATGATGCAAAAGTTTTTGCACTAGATCAGCGGTTCTCAAACACGAGTTTACATCAGAAACAGCCTACCCTCAGAGTTTCTGATGCCATAGCTCTGGGGTGGGACTGAGAATTTGCATTTTGAACAATTTCCCCTGAGATGCTGATGCTGCTGGTCCAAGAACTATACTTTGAGAACCTCTGCCCTAGAGACTAGGCTTGATCACCAAGAACATTTATGCCCATAGCACTTTACACAGTCCAGGGTATCTTCACTTTGCAGTATCAGTGCTAATTTTGCAGCACTCCTCTTCTGAAACTTTTCAGATCCCCATTGTGATGTTTATGATCTCTTCTTTAAGTTTTGAACTTAAAGAATGACTTTACCAAATACTTCCTGAAACTCATGCCTTCTAGAAGTGAGGAAACAAGGCAACCTAGTTAACTGATATAAAGCAAGAGGGGTTTTCCCCCAAAGCTTAAACTCCGTTCTTTCTCTTTATATGATTCCTACCCACTTAACCCAAAACAAAATCTTAGAATGAAGGATCTCACTCAGACTCCTTACTTTCCTTCCTTCTTTTAAATGTGATCTAAGCATACATATTAAGTCTAGACAATGGAAAAAAAAATGGCTTTCTCAAGGGAACCCAGCTTTGGAGTTTCTCAATTGCCTGAAATTCAGAGATCACCGTGGCAAAATGGTGAAAGGAAATGAAAAATTAATTTTCTGAATCAAATTGAAGAGTCATCTTTGCCTACTGAGCTTCCCTCTCTAATGAAAAATCAGTAATGTGACTGGAAATTGGCAAAGTAATATGCAGAGATAAGTCAATGGGTCAGGATGCATTTGTTGTAGTGATATAGAGGTACACTCCCAGTGTACTCTGTCCTATTTTATTTAGGTAAGATGTGCAGAGCTTAGTATCGGTCAAGATGAAAGAGAAACAATGATGGGATTTGAAGAAGAACTGACATTCTATTGTCTCTGAAACAGAGACTGGGAACCCTGGATAATCACCATTCTTAACAAGAAGCTTACAGCCAGAATAAGAGACTAGATACAGACGAATCACATGCTGAGAAAGTTAGGGGTTCCTTCCTATTTCATTCTAAAGGGGAAGTCCTCTGGAAGCCATGATTTCTCCTCTTCCTCTTTTCTATACTCTAATTACCACCCCCTTCCACTTTTCAATTATTGTTATTTTCCAATAAGTTGAGGAGAGAAGTAAGAAGGCTTTTATACAGAAGTTTATTTTCTAGTATAGGAACTGCATAGGTGTTATATTTGAAGGAAAAGATTTTCCACTGAGGAATGGAGAAAACAAAACAAAACAAAAAAGAATAACTTCGATGTGTATTGACAGATTTGGGTTAGGTATTTGGAATAATTATCCAACTATTAGAAATACTTACTGCTGTTAGAGTAGCAATGCAAAGCAGCTTTTTAAGACTAGAATAGACGACTTCACCTGTGTTCAAGGAAGAATGAACTTAAACAGAAACAGAACACTTAACAGAACACTTAAACAGAAAGCCTACGATGCTATGAAAATAGAAACTCAACATTGAATCACAGTGTCTGGCTTCAGTGGGATTTTTCCAGGCCTTGCCCAGGTTAGTAATTGATCACTGAGAACCCTCCATATGTCAGTCACCATGCTAGGTATCAGTGATACAAAAATGAATAGGACAAGACCCCTGCCCTCAAGCTGCTTTTGATCATTCTAGTGATTATGCCCAGACATTCTATTTCCCCTTAGATGTTTACTGCCCAGCTAAGCAGATTTACCTCATGTGAAACCTCCTCAGTTCTCTGCCTTTCTCAGACGTAAGTACAAGACTACATCCCAATAAAGATATGTTTCCCTTATCTCCCTAACTCTTCTCAGCTGCACCCAAGATGTCCTGAAAATGGCACTATACACCATCAATTCATTAACTCATCTATCGGAGCAGAGTTAGGCAGGAGAGCTGCCACTTGATTGATAATAATAAACCTCCAAGAACAAGCTTGAGTGCCCGACCGTTAGAGTTGTCAGCAAAATCCACAGACTTAATTATACCCAAGTAATTGCACAAAAGATCATCCATTATTCTAACTACTCTGAAAGAGAAGAGCCCATACCCTGAAACGACTTTGTAGTAGAATAAATGGAGATCTATTCATTAGGATCATGAAATAAAATGGAAATCTGTTTTCTTTTCAGAGCAGTGTGATTACCATCACCAGTAATAATATTAAAGGAGGAAAAACATACTGTCTGTTGGGACACGGCTCGCCTTTTTGCCTTGGTCTTCTTTCTTCCTTTGAAGTGATCATGGTACATGAGACCTGGATAACCTGGACTCATCCCAAACATTTCGCCCTGGTGCTCAGATTTGGAACTTCTTAAACAAAAAGACTCAGCATCCTCAATTTACAATCACTTCTCTCCACCCATTCTAATAGCTTTTTGTTGTTTCTTTTTTTAGATCCCTTTGGTTATATTCACAGTGTGCAGATTAAAAGACTAATGCAGCATTCTTCTTATAGAAAGACTGGTTTAAGTTGGAAATGGAACTAGGTATTGAGCAGTTACAGAGGCTAAAAAAGTAGAAATAAGATCTTAGCAGAAGAAGAAGTAGGTATTTGAATTTTTTTTTTTTTTTTTTTTTTTTTTGGTAATATAAAAGCAGGATTTGGAGCAAGGATTATAGAGCAGGGTTAAGCGGCTTGAGGAGGAGAAGAAAGAATAAGGTGATATATGGCCAACCCCAAAGAAGCTTGTATTTTACTTCATTTTAATTAGGGATTAAATATATTTGTGAACACTGAAATTATAATGATGCAGGATGGACTGAACAGAAGAGGAGCTTTGATTTGAAATTTTAGAAGTTTTTTCCTAATAGAAACATGACAGCTGATTGGGAAAGAAGAGGAGGGCTTGTGCAACAAAAAGAAGAAGGGCTTTAGATCTCTTGGCTGGGACTCTAGGGAAAAACAACTAAAGGAGATTTGGAGAGGAAAAGAATGAGAGAGGAGACATAATTGGACAGAGCCTAAAGGAAACAATTCCATCACATCAGGCATTGGGAAGGCGTCCCCAGACAGGGAAGGCAGATCACCACCCAGGGGCACAGATATGCTTCTTTTGTTTGTTTGTTTGTTTTCCTGAAGTCTTACGTGTGTATATTCACAAGATACATAACTTTTAAAAAGATATCTAGAATTCAATTCTCTTATTTCACCCCAATAACATTCTTCTGAAGCAATTAGGAGAGATACCCCGAGTGTCATTTTACACATGGTAAAGCTGAGGCATATGGACGAGAGACTCCAAATCAAATTTAATGGAAGAACTAGGAGTAAATTCCAAGCCCGCTGATCTCAAGTCTGGCTGTTTCACTTCTCTGCTTTCTCCATGGAAGTTGCATGCCTTCACCTATCCCGTTTTTGGACCCAGGTAGAGGGAAGAGACCTGTGGTCCATACTGAAATATCCAAATTAAAAAAAAAAATAGATTGTCACCTTTAAAATCTAAAGAGCTGCCAGGTAAAGGAAACATTAAACTTAATCACACAAAAGACAGAACCAAGAGTAGAGGGTGAAAGCTACAGGGAGGCAAATTTCCATTCATCATAAAAAAAGAACTTTTTAATACTTAGAATTTTCTAAAAATAGAGTAGGTCCTTTACTAATAATGAGTTCCCTGTGACATGAGATATTCCAGTAGAGACTGGATGGCCATCTGTCGGGGATACTGCAGAGAGTTACGACCTGGTTTGAAAGTTGGACTTCGTGACATCTAAGGAATCCTCCAAAGACTATATGGTTCTTTGGCTTTTGTTCTTCATAGCCTCAGACTCATTCTAGCTTCCATCTCATGTCCACTAGAACAAAGCAGTCATCTGCTGAACCAGGGGAAATGAGCAGAGAAAGAATAAAGCTGCAAATCCCCACTACTCCCTTTGAAATGTAAAACTTATAGTAAGACTCTTGTGTTCACTGAAAATATTTCCTCTTATTCTTCCCTAGAAATTCTTTGCTAAATTTCCCCATGGGTCAGATAGACTTGAGAGATTTCACTTGTCTGTTTCCTCAGCACACAGAGGTTCTAATCAAGATATTTATATTTCTGGCTTATGGAGATACAACTTTTCAATATCCAGAAAATTTGTGAACACTTCATTAGAATTATTTAAAAAGCGTTGTAATATCAGCTTCCTATGTGCTTAATCTTCTCCTGAATCAAAGCCTGTAACAGAAAATTTCAGCAGCTGGTTGAACAATCTTGAAAAACCCAAAACTTCAGCTAATATTTGAGCTGTAATCAAGAAATGTTATTCAGTTTTCACCACAGGTCACTCTCCATGAAGTTTCACAAGAGTTAGAGCTACTCGACTCAATTTAGGTTCATTACTAACAAGTTATGGTCACTGGATCTAATTTCTTTATTTAAAAGGATTATTCAATTAGATAGCCTTAGCTTGTGGGAAGCATAGCAAACACGGACATGGTATGCCTGGATTTTAGCAAGGGATTTAATGAGGTCAGTCACCAAGATCTGAACAAAAGCATGATCTACTGAACCGGAAACAGAAATACTTTAGATGAAAGATGATAATTTTTAAAACATCCAGACCCAAACAGTATTAAGCAATGAATACTGAGAAGTAAGAAGGCTTTCTTCCCTTAGTTCTAGCATTAATTATTAAAGTTGTTTTCTAAGTCTGGGCTGGTAACTCATCACATTTTCAGGTAACACATAGATCAAGATGGATAACAAACATGCTAAACATTAGAATTAAACTCCAAGATGTTTGTCAGACTGGACCAAGAAATGAAGCATTGTAAGACGAAGTTGAACAGATAAGTGTGTATGCATCTTAGACTGGAAAAGCAACCAAACTTGAAAAGATGAGGCAATGACATGATACAGCAGCATGACATGTGATGAGGTCTAAAGGACGTTAGTTTGAGTAAAGAGAGTAGTATGATTCCTCAAAAAAAAAAAAAAAAAAAAAAGGAAAGAAAGAAAGAAAATAGGAGACTAGGTGTGAGATTGTGACTTATAATAAGAAATATATATTTGGTCTCTGCCCTCCTGTTCCTGGCACAGAGCTCCTGAAACCCTTGTAAATTCCTAAGTGTAAGAGCATTAGAAACATCTTTTGTTCTGATGAGGCTACTCTGGGTGGGCTCCTGGATATACACTGGATGGGAAATGGTCACCAAAAAGAGGAAGCTGTGATAAGAAGCTTAGATTTTTTAGCACCCCACCACCACCCACATTCTCCAGAGAGGAGAGAGGAGTTGGAAATGGAGTTAAATGATTGATATGCCTATGTATGAAGCCTCCATAAAAATCCCCAAAGTACGGGGATTGGGGAGCTTCCAGGTGGATAAATGCATCCACGTATCAGGAGGGTGGCATATCCCAATTCCATGGGAACAGAAGCTGCTGGGCTTGGAACCCTCGCAGACCTTAACCTGTGTGTCTCTTCATCTGGCTGTTCATCTGTATCTTTTATCATATCTTTTAGTAAACTGGTAAGCACAAGTGTTTCCCTGACTTCTGTGAGCTGTTCTAGCAAAATAATGGAATCCTAGGACAGAGGAGGTCATGGGAACCTCTGATTTGTAGCCAAGTCAGACAGAAGTTGCAAGTAACCTGGGAACCCGCTACTTTTGATTGACATCTGAAGTGAGGGGCAGTCTCGTGAGACCCAGCCTATAACCTGTGGGATCTGATGCGATCTCTAGGTAGATAGTGGCAGAACGAAGTTAAATTTTAAGGACATCCAGATGCAGAATTGCTTGGGCGGGCGGGGGGGACACACATCTGGTGTCATGAGAAAAACAGGAGGAGTACTGAGGTTTTTAATTCAAGGTGATATTCACAGCAGCACAAAATCTAGAATAAAGAAATTTATAAACCTATACTTCCATGTTCAGGCAATTCCTTGAGAGCTGCATTTTTGTTTTGAACTTTGCATTTTTTTTTAACAGATTTTAGTTCAAAAAGAAATCACTTAGGAAGATAAAATAGTAGAGAGAAGCCTTGAGCCCAAACTGACAGAAGAAACATTGAAAGACATAGGACATTTTACCCAAAGAGAACATGATTACCATCTTCAAATAGTCCCATGGCTTGGATGTGACACAGATACTGAATTTGTCCCATACAGCTCCAAAAAGTTAGAACTACTAGAACCACTGAAAGGAAGATAAAACAGAAATTTTAGTTCATCTAAAGGTGAATTTCTAATAATCAAAAGTATACAAAAACTGAATGGGTTTCCCCACTACAGGTTTTCAATCAAGGACCAAATGCCCAAGTGAGAATGTTGTAAAATCCATGCATTCAATGACATCTAAACTGTGTAAAGGAAAACAACAAAGCAACAGCAAAGCAGAGGCTTCCCACGCTCGAAGCTTACGACTCTAGGATAGATAAATGAATGCCAGGAGATTAAAGCTCAATTTCTTCCCTTTCCAATTTGCCAAAATCATTTACTCTCTCTCTACCTCTATTTTCTTGCCTGTGAAATGAAGGTAATTCTTTTTGCCTTTGCAGACCAGATGGGAAAGTCTGTAATGAGTTTGGAGCCCAGAGTATTCCTCACTGTAAATCCTCCATGTGTTTCTGTTGCTGTTTTTTTGGAAGGAGATTCAAACTTTCCTGCCTGAATTTAAGAATTGGCTTCAAAGTTTTGGGGGAGTGCTCTCAAATTATTTCTTCCTCTCTCTTGAAAACCAAAGTGAGATGGGTTTTGAGCCAGTTTCCTTAGTGGTGCAAATAGCAATACAGCTGCTGGATGTTCCCAAGGCTTTACATGAATTGTGTTCTGCTAACCCAGGAACCCCCAGATTTTACTTAAACACATTGGCCTTGGACCAGCCTCTAAACAAAGGCCAACCTGCTGAGGTGGAGCTGAATAGGAGACAATGGAAGTGGGTGGTTAAAACCAATTCCAAATAGTACTTTCAATACATTTCAAATATTAACTCAGTTGTTAACAATATTTTTTCTTGGATTTAATATTTCTTTTCTCAGACCTTTCATTTCCCAGACCCATTTGCCCAGAAAAAGAGCAAATGAATTACTGGGGGGAGAAAGCCATGAAAGAGAATGCATGTTATTAGCATAGGGAATTCTTCCATGACTCAAACACAAAGAGTGAAGGAGGGTGGAAAATCTCAAGGCAAATGTGACCTCCACTAAATGCTGAGATTTGTCCATTTCAAAATACCTGACTTCTAAATTAAACTCCCCTCAATGTTGCCATAATGGTTACGAATATCAGAAAGCTTTTATTTTTGACATCTTACTTACTTTTGTTGACAAATTGGTTTTTTCCCCCCATTTTCTTTTTCTTTTCCTTTGGTGTTTACACAAAAAGAAAAAAATAGAACACTCAATTCTGACAAGATAGACAAAACTGCAAAGGATATAGGCTATTTGTTTTAGTTAGGTCCACTGATTGAAAATGTTCAATTTTTAGTAAATAGTGATGGAAGATAAACTGCATTAATTTTGTGAAGTGTGATAAGAGCTCTGAAAAAGAGAATAATCATACTAAAAGGAGAATAATCATACAGGTAGGTTGTCAGAATACAATGAAAAATATATACCATACTTTCTCAAAGATAAACAAATTATGCACTGGAGTGAAAGTTCTTAAATAGCTCCTAATGCTTCTGCCAAGAGAGAACTCATAGCAGACATCTGTTGCTCGACTACAGATTTATAATTTTAGTTGACTGATGTCATTGATCGGGGATGTATCACCTATTTTTCCAACATTAGATTTTCTTATTGTTTCCTCCATATTATTCATACTTAACTTGGGTAAGAGGCATGACTGATATTCTCAGTACCCAGTTCCTAGTAAAGCACAGGAAAGGCTCTCCCAGGTATGTTGGTTTAGCTGCGGCATAGTCCATGCCTAAGGCTAGAGTAACTGAGATCTCAACAGAAGACAGGAATGTTGTAAGGTAATGACTGTCATGCATGAAATGAGAGACAAGAAGACCTTTAAGTTCACTTTTAATGATAAGGGACATTATTACTGGATCTTCAAATTTTATAAAAAGAAAACATCAAGTCATGGCATCTAGAGTCATGTGCACACCAGCATGAAGACAGCAGTTAAAAAGTTCAACCATCAAAAATGTTGAGATATTCAGTATTACGTAGATTAAATGTTTGTCTTTCTGAAGTAATTTTATTTTGCTTTTTTACAGTTAGTTTCAGTTGTGGACTGGAGGGAAAAGATATAAAAACCAAAATGGATATTTGGCAACTGTCCTAGTCTGTTTGGGCTGTTGTAACAAAACACCACAGACTGGGTGACTTACAAACCACAGAAATGTGTTTCTCACATTCTGGAGGCTATGCAGTCCAAGACCACGGTGCTGGCAGATTCTGATGAGGCAGCTGTCTGATAAGAACTTGCTTTCTGGTTCCATTAACTTTTTGCTGTGTCTTCCCAGGACAGAAAGTGCAAGGGAGGTTCCCTGGTCTTTTATAAGGGCAGAGCCCTCATGAACCTCATCATTTTCTAAAGGCCCCTCCTCTAAACACCACCATACTGCAGATTAGGTTTTCACATACGGTTTTGGGCATGAAATGGGGAGCAGACACACACATTCAGTCTACAGCAGTAACTATTTGATCAGTGTAGATTAACAAAAATGGGATGTAATCAGAAATCAGTCAATGTTTTCTGTAGATGGCCAGAGACCCACAGTCTCTCGGTCTCTGTGGCAATTTGTCAACTCCACCGGTAAAGGCCACGGGCTGTGTGTAACGGAGAGCTTCTCTGTTACAACAAGACTGAGTTTTCAAAAACAGGTGGTGGTCCAAATTCAGCCTGCTTGGCCGTACTTGTACTTTGCCCATCCTTAATGTAGATAATGAGGTAGCTGAATCAAAAATTTAGAACTAAATGGAACCCAAGCAAATCATATGGTTCAGGCAGTTATAAAGGTGTAATTTCCACTTTTATACCTACTACAACAGTTTCAAAGCGATTAAAGGATTTTTCCCACAGCCATACAAAATAAACAGCTCTCCTATTTGTTTAGACAATGACTAACTTTTCCAAGTGCACCAAACTGAATATCCTGATCACCTGTAAATCCCCCCTAATAATCTAAAAATAGATCCAGACCAAGTGGATTTAATCTTAGTAACAGTTTTGAATTGGTCCAACTAATGCCAAAGATTGCCATTAACAAGCTGCACATTCGGAATTGACCCATCACAATTAAACTCCTTGTGAACTATTCAAATACATTTTGTATTACGAAAGCTCAATTTAGAGATTTGTTTCCACAGATGTGGTTTGCAATTTTTGGTAGGGGAAAAAAAAAGAGGGAGAGGAGAAAAATTGTAAAATCGATCAAAAAGCATTTGTTGAATTATGAACCTGTAGCCAGTAGAGCACATACGAAGCATTAAGAGTCTTGGAAATTGTGATCTCCGAAAAGTTTACATTCTACTTGGGACAGACTGTAGTTCATTCCCACGTGCATTTAGTAAGAGTTATTATATACCAGGCAAAAATACATAAGGTACTGTCCACTTTTGAGATGCTCACAGACCAGTGGGACTATGAAGCAAAGCATGTCCTATTTGCAACTCCCTTCCCTGCATGTTTCCTCTCTGGTTTGTGGTGCAAACCATGCTCATTGCTGATTTTTTGCTCATGCTTTTCTCTTTTTCTATAGAACAGTTTCTCCCACTAAAGCACCATTATATGTAAGTGTACAGAGATGGGGCACTTGCAAATTTTAGATAAGATTCTTAGACAACTTGAAGAATGACTTGAGATTATGCAGGCAAAGATGGGAGACACTGAACTACTGAAAAAGAACGGCACATGAGTGAGGAAATAGTGTCATGAAACATCCTGTTGTGCACTATGAACTACAAGCTTCACAGGCAAGGGAGGAACTACAAACGATGGGGCTGGAGAGCTGGGGACCAGGTCACAGTAGGCCATGCATACTTAAGCATAACTATCAACTGGCCACTTATAAACAGTTTAAGTTTCTAAAATCTGTGCCCAGTTGATATACAACCTATATCTAACGGCCACCAACGCCAACACCATTGTATACCCACATGGAGATTCTGATGTGTTCCCTCTGCTTGGAGAACGCAGAAGAAAAGTTTGGCAGAAAGAAATAACAAAGGAGCTAAAGATTTTTAATCAAGTTGTTAGTTAGGTTTGGTGTTTGACGTAAAGCCTTAGTTCTCTTTCTTCCCCAAAATCTTTAATAAAACTTGTATTACAGCTAATGCTTTCTAAAGGTAGATTTGTTTTCTGAAGATTTCATGAATGAAGAAGCATTTGTCCTTAAGGCTAATGCTGGTTCAAGAGCAGAGTTTCTCCATGGAGGCCCGGTCATAAACGTTATATTCAATATTTCATATTTGCCAGAACTATGCTCAGTGCTATAGACAGATGAATTCTACCTTGGAAGACAAACATGAACAAATAATAATCATAAAATAATGATAAGAGTTTAAAAAACAAATAGAAGCACATACCAATGATACGGAGGCATCAAGGAGGGATGATAGTTTTACCTAGGGAGGTCCCGAGAAGGCTTTCCAGAGGAGATGACATTTGAGCTGATCTTGAAACATAATTGAGAGTTCACAAAAAAGAGAAAAGAGTTAGGAAAGTTACTTAAGAAAAAGAAAAAAAAAATGCTTAGAGAAAGCACTGTGTTTTAGGAGACTGTACGTAGATTTGAGCGGTTGAAGCACAGGTCGTATGAGGCTGACGAGGAAGGAGTAATGGAGAGGAGGGATGTGAGTGAGCAAAAATTGTTGAAGTCTCGAGAGAAGATATAGGATCAATAGGGTCAATACATATGACTTGAACTAAGCCCTGAAGAATGGGGAACACTGTTACCATAACAGATCAACTAAGAGAGTCCCAGTGACGTCTCATCACTTCTATACTTCAATACTTACTAAGTGCTGAAAGCAGAATAGCACGCAGCTTGATTTACTGATTGACTAATCACCACAGATATCACTAGAAACCTAACCTGGATCTTCAGCTGTCCCTCTAACTACTTAAGCACAAGATTTGCGCATGAAAATGTATTCCAAATAGTCATCAATATGAAAGAATGCTGACAGGTGCTTTAAATATTTGGAATGATATTATGATATATGATATATGATATATGATATATATATATATATATATATATATATATATATATATATATATTAGTTTTTAGAAACCTGCATTCTAGAACATTGGAAATCACATTTTCTACTTCCCTCCTTGCTTCTACTTTAAGGTATAACAATACCTAAATCATACAGCTCACCAAGTACATATATCCTGCCTTTCACAGCCATTAAAAACTCATTTAAAAAACAGCCATTGCGTATCTGCTCCGTAACAGGCAAAGATGATGTGATACTCTACTGGTACATGAAGAGTCCATAAAATCATGATAGAAATCAGATTATAAAATAGCAAGTAAAATATGATTGTTTTTATTAAATGACTTACATATGCATATTATATATGTATATGTGCACGCGTGCGTGCTCGCACACACACACGCACACACACATTAAGCCAAACCTGAATTGTTCATTCAGGAAACTTTTCCTTCTACCTACCCTGTTTTTCACGTTATGTACCTCAAAATCATTTCTTAAAATCAACAGGAAGATAAAAAATGATTAAGCATTAAGTAGCTTTCTTTATATGCTTTCCAAGTACCAGAATTTAAATAGTGCATTAAATCTCAAAACCCAGCAACAGAAGCAGTAACGAAATTTTAATATGAAAAGTCCCTGCACTCAGAGCACACAGGACAGTCTTTTCTTAAAGGGATGGATAGGCCAAAAGCCTTCTCCATGCAATGAAACTGGCCCAGTTTTTCTAAAAGTTTAGGGCCAGACGTCCAGACTCCACACTGAAATGCTAGAAGTCTGTCCTCAAGAAGAACTAAATCTCTGTCCTGCTGGCTGCTGTTATCCCAGCTTCAAATCCCATTTCAGTTTATCCATTTTAATCGAAACATTTATGTTTATCTTGGCCAAGAAGGTTTGTAATCCCCCTTATTAAGATTTTTAATAGATACTGCAAGTCTTAGAGCAAGAACCACCACTAAGAAGCAATTTAAAATAACCACCATGTCAGCCTTATAGGTTGTGTTGGACTGTAGGAAAGAGATAAAAATATAATATTAATAAACAAGAGAATTTCAACTCCTAACTGCTTTGCCATTATGTTAATCCAAATGTTTAACATCCTTCTGTATAAAAACTGTATTAAATAGTACAATGAGGTTTTATGATGTTTAATAATATTAAAAAATATATCAAAAATATTTTAAATGTTGAGTTTTCATGTACCTTGTGGCTCAGATTAACCCAATAGCTAAACCATTTCCCAATCATATTAGCATCAAGCTTGTCATTTTTGCCTACAGCAGCCTGAGGAATAGAGGACCAGAAGCAGTACCTTGGATGGAGGAGTAATCTGCAGGGAAAGTCACAAGGTATGTCACATGTGGGTAAATTCCTTTTACAGGAGAAAAAATTGGAAATTTCTTGGAGGAGTTTGGAAGATCCTGAAGAATCTATTAAATCAGTACTAAGTCATTTAATTCAGTGAAGTGCCCTAATAGTAAATTCCATGTCTAAATATTAATCTGTAATTGGGGATATATGGCTAAAATTAATAATAACATGTTCAACTTTACAGTTTAAATGTATATTGTTTCATCGTGTCCTTATACATCATCGATAGATTTCAATATTAACCTATATCAACTCAAGCTATACCTATCAGTAGACCTAAGCCATACCTATGAATTGACCAATAAATTCATAGGTAGTAGATAGATACAGCAAGCTTTGTTTTGTCTGACCTTATAAACCTGAGGCCTTTATCTCAACCCAGCTTTTTAGGTAAGAATGTTTGTGTGAGATTCATCATGTTATATAGTACAAATATTCCACTTGTCACATTTCCACCTATTTTTACCACCACATTCTATCCACAGACTTGTCATTTATTTGTAGAGTCTTTGATCCACACCAAGCTTTTCTCAACTGTATAAAATGTACAACCTTAAGCAAAATCAGTATCTTTTTAAAAGATTAGAAAATGTCATTAGTTTAAAAGATGGGGCATTGGGAGACTGGCACTCTGTAGAGTCTAGGAGAGGACTGAGCCTTAGAGAATGAGTGTTGGTGCCACTCAGGAAGGAAGTACCTGGGTGAAAACACTGCTTCCTCGAATGTGATGATGTCACCAACAGACTCTTGGTGATGGAGCAGGCTGGTCATACACAGCTTTCGCGAGTAGTGACCCACCTTTGCTAGCCAGTTAGCCTGCCCCAAACAAAGGCTTGGTATGTTTTCCACCACCACACTCATTTAGATTTGCAGAGGGAGCTGATTTTCCAAGAGCTGACGTTTTCTCTTGAGTTCTGTGCCTGCCCTTAAAATGTGCTACCACCCATGCAGGCAGTGCCTCTCCTGTAATATGAACAATAACAACAATGCAAAAACAATCACAGAAGGACAATTGTAGACTTCTGAGAGGAACTTATAAATGATCTAATCCAAGGATTTTCAAACATTGTTTTCCTGTTTAGCTGCAGAAACCTTTCCATAAAGAAAACTTTATTCAGAAGAATAATTAAATCAAATAAAGATGAAGCTATTCTGGTGAATGGAAGGACCAGTGTTTTCCCCAGCATGGCCCCGAGCCAGGGGCTGCGATGGAGGACAGTGTAAACCTCCCAGCTAGCACTGCCCCTGCCTCAGAGCCAGAGTTCACAGTAGGGCTGATGTGGCCTTTTTTTTTTTTTTTTTTTAATTGAAGTATAGTCAGTTACAATGTGTCAATTTCTGGTGTACAGCATAATGTTTTAGTCATACATACACATGCTTACATTCATTTTTAGATTCTTTTTCATTTTAGATTACAAGATATTGAATATAGTTCCCTGTGCTATACAGAAAAAATTTATTTTTTATCTATTTTATATAGAGTAGCTAATATTTGCAAATCTCTAACTCCCAATTTATCCCTTTCCACCTCCTTTCTTTTTATTTAATAGACAAAGGAACTAAGGCCCTTGGGAGTGAAGCAACTTCTCCAAGACCACAGAGATGGTGGCAGAGTTGTCAATCTATTTTTTTACAAGGCATTTTTTTTCACAATACAAAAATTGCATTTTTACAGTAATTCCTAAGTTCCTTAGCACTTCTAAATTGATTTCCCTTTATTTCATTTGACTAACACCATGAGTTTGTGGCCCAGTCAAGGTAAAATTTTTCTTATCCCAGATTTACACATGAGGAATTGAGGCTCAGAGCACTAAAGGATTTGTCCCCAGTGAACTTTCTCATAAGGGGCAGAGGGGGTTAGGTGGCAGGTCCTCCAGAACGCTGCTCAAAGTTTTATCCACTGTGTGATGTCCTCATGATTCACATGGAAATTTTTTCCATAAATATCAAATAACTAATGCCAAAGAGGCTAGCATTTGATTTTCAACTAATTTATGCCTTTAAAATAAAAATATGAGTAATTAATATTAACAATTAACCCTTAATATCAAGGAGTACTAGGATTAAAAATATATATATAGCAATGCAAAGAGGTCATTTGGGTGTCTCAGGCGAACCTGTCATTTATAGCTAAATTCAAAATAAATTTTCTAATTTAACTTGAAACTTGTTTTTTTTTTTTTTTTTTTTTTGGCTTGTTGGGAGCTTATTCAAACATCCAAGGTCCTAAATAACTTTTCCAAGTGTCAAACTCCCATGGTTTTTCCCTGCTCCTGGTTTCCATTTGCCTTAACTAAAGAGAGGAAAAAACCCACTGAGTTAGAATTAATCTCGGCTGTCACCAGCTGTCATCAGTCCGCATTCCTAAAAGGGGTCTGGCCAACAGTATCAGTGATAGGAAAACCCCAATTTCCCTGCAGCCTGCTCAGTTCTCTCTTCCCTACTTCTGCAACTCCGCTCTTAGCTAATTTAATGTGGAACCTTGAACATGGCTCCCTGTGCTCTTGGGGTTGAGTCCAAACAGCTCTCTTCACAATGGAGAACATAATCCACCTCAGTCTCTCCATCCTTTCAAATCTGAAAACATTCTCCTGGGGGTGCAGCTCATCTTTCAGAGATTTAAACTTTTTCTTTCATGCAGCTTGACAGAAACCACAAGGGAGGAAAGATTATGGCCACACCATATGTCTGCTTCTCCATGGCTCTGTGAGTGTGTGTGTGAGTGAGAGACAGAGAGAGAGAGAGAGAAAATGGGTGTGTGTGTGTGCGCGCACATGTGCACACGTGGGTTCTCCCAATGAGAGGGGAGTGTATTTTCTCTTTTCAAGGAGAAAGATTCTCCCCTCCCCTTAGGTTTCAAGCTGCTGGATGCTTGCTGATTAATTTAAATCTACACACAACTGGTTCCCTTATTAATGATTCTGCCAGGTTTCCAGAACATAGCAGGATTAACCTGCTCTGAATGCAGACTGTTCTTTCTTAAAGGGGCCATTGCCTTTCATGTAAGAACATAAGAGGATACATCACATGGCAATACCATTGCTTGTTCCTGGGCAATACCATGAGGTGTCTCCAAACACTTGAAAATACAGTTGTGCTCTCCAAGTTAAAGGTGGCAAAGTCCCCATACGCCCATAGCATGGTAAAGATCAGCCATCTAGGCGGAAAGCCTCAGAAATTTCCTAAACATGTGTAAATGAGTCAGGAAAGTCCCAAACTCCAACCAAGGGAACTGGAGAAAATCTCAAAGAGTTGAAGTGAGGCTGAAATGAGATTGAAATTTAGTTCAACATAAATCTAAGCAATTCCACTGAACCATGTTTGAGGAAAGATCAGGTGAACAGCAGGAGGTTTAAAAGCAGTAACAGAAATAAAGGGCAACAGCAGGGACAGACACTGGTAGTGCTCATCTAAGAATCGTCTGAAAGAGACAAAGACTTTGGCCAGACCCACTTTATGCTAGATGAGCAGACCCAAAGCCTCCTTAAAATTCTGACATCACCCAGCTCACTGTGAATCTGATTTCAGACACCACACTGCAGCTTTCCACACAGTTTGCTTTAAGGAAGGTGCTAGGTGGGTGGGGCTGAAGCAAATGATCACTACACATCCTGTGCGCATGCGCTTGTGGGTATACGCAGATCTAATAAACACAAGTCAGCTTCAGAGCTCCTTTCAGCGGATTCCTTGCTCAAAATGCTGAGGTCTGCAGATTGGAGGGGCAGAGCCTGAACCCCAGCAAATTCTTAAAGATAAGTGGCACCCCATGGGCGTCTGCCTGAGAGGCTAAGCATCTTTCCATGTGCAAGACAGATTAGCTTTTTATACCACAGGACTTCTTGAACCACCATTAAGGTAAAAAAGAAAAAAAAACTTTTAACACACTCACCTCACAGAACTGTGGTGAGAATTAAACGGGAACAGGAATCCAGCTCATAGGGGACATGCAATTCTTAGTCATCATCTTACACAAGGCCTCCTCTGTTATACCTTACAGGGCATGAGAACCTCAAAAAGCATTCTATTTAACTGATTTCCTAGTTTCTGAGACCTCAGATAAATGGCACATGGATGACACACATGATGACAAGAAAAATGCCTGGGTTTTTCTACAGTTTATCTGACAGCCACAAATAAAGTCACAAATCTACAAGGCTCCAGAGAGGCACAATCCAAGCGACCATCTCTAAACTTTATACAAGGTGAGCGGGTTCGCTCACAAAGATGAAATGAGACTGTTTCTGCTTTCAAGGAGCTTACAACATACAGCAAGGAAACAGACACACAAACAGCTGATGATCCTTTGCCCTCTGTGATCTCTGTGAGCTGGACTGTGATTTGATTGTGCTGGGTATTGCAAAGAGGTTGTGGTTTGAATTTTTTTTTAAAGGGACAGTAAATAAGATCAGTTTTACAGCATGCATGTGTATGCAGCCTAATGCAACAAATAAACTTCCCAGGTATTGGAAGAGAGGGTGAGGAAAGGCAAGACAAGGGAATTTAATGTTTTCTAAGCAAGGGAAAAGATGAGGGATTAAATATTTCCCCATGGTTGCTAAGTGTTCTCTCTTACTATTCTGGAGCTGAAAACACCAATCAAAGAAACTACAGACTACAAAATGTGCCGTGGATAGCAGGTTTGGGCACTGTCCAGTAATCTCTGTTCCCACCAAACTCCATACAGTTCCCAGAGCTGAGATTTCCTCTAAATCCAGGATTTAACCATGTGTCTCCATGGCAAGCCCGAGGTTCAATTCCAGGAATCAGGTTTGGCCTTTCTCCTAGTACATTAACAAGACTCCAGTAAGAACTACAGCCTGTCAGCAAGACAAACTCAAAGATTAAGACCAGCATCATCACAGTATCTTCCAGCAAAGCAAAGATTTCCAGGAAATGATATTTCTGACTTTGTAAGAAAGCCAAAAATGCAATGAAATATGAGAATACCAAAGGGAAGAACAGAGGTCAGAAGTACAAAATGATCTTTAAAACCCTGCATTTTCACTAAGCACATATTTAAATAAAATGAGAAAAAAAAAAGAACCACTCGAAAGCAAGAATGCATGGTTCCAACAGGTTTCAATGTCCATTTTTTTCCTAAAATCAAACATTTGTGTAACCTCTGATCATACGAATGGTGCAAAAATTTTAGCCATATGACGGATTCTACCTAATGTTTGTCTCAGCAAAGCAACTGAGCCCCTTTCAAAGTATCTTTCCAAATAAGAAACTTGTTTAACTTTCCCGGACTCTGTGTGTCTTAGAAATACTACCACATCCTTCACTCCCCTCTATCTTGGATAGCTTAAGAAAGTTAAATTTCTAACCTGCTTCCACCAGAGGGCAGTAAATAAAAAACAACCTGTTCACTGAACACAATTTCTTCTAGAAATTTGGATGTAAACAAATGTTATTTTCCCATTAACCTGCATTACAGGCTCAGAGATGATCATCGCTACAAACGACTGGTCACTCCTGGACATCTCCTTAACATTCTAGCTCTATCACAGGCAGCATGACCTGTGAACATGTCCCAGAATGAAGTATGGGAGGCTGTTTTTATAAAATGAAAACATATCCCTTCACCTTCAAAAGCACCCATTCTTCAAGATTTGCAGATACTAACTAATATATATAAAATAGATTATCAACAAGTTTATACTGTATAGCACAGGGAACTACATTCACTATCTTGTAGTAACTTACAGTGTAAAAGAATATGAAAACGAATAAATGCATGTTCCTATATGACTGAAGCATTGTGCTGCACACCACAAATTGACACAGCATTGTAAACTGATTATGCTTCAATAAATATATATATAAAGTAAAATATACATAGAGAGAGAGTACCCATTCTGTCCACTCACCCATGGCCTGCCTGGGGGTCTAAAGCCCCTCCCCTGCGGGTCCAGGAGCTGTGTGGGCACCACTGACTGCATATCACTGTTGTCAGAACAGACGCTGGCAAGAGGCCACAGGAGCACTCTGACAAGAACTGTGGCTGCCAAGCAGGAATCTGGCAAGAAAAGGAAGGACAGGGATGCCACCCAGTGGTCAGCCGGCGGCCTTGCTGCCTGTGTGATCCACAGCACCGCCTCAACAGAAAGCCCGAGAATACAGTTTGCAGGCTCTGCATCTGGAAGGTAGCGGGGCCAAGAGAAACCATCATGCCAATCTGACTACATCTCAGCCACACAGCCTACCTGTCTCAATTGCAAAGCAAGGATGAAGGAAGTGACCTTGAGCCAGGAATCTGGGTGCTAACTGGAAAAGCTACCTGGCTGAGAGGCTCTCAAGGGCAGCTGCTTCTCAGAACTGCCCTGTGGCTTTTCAGACACTGAGCCCTGGGACCACCAAGGCCTCCTGAGTTACAGCCTCCAGGGATAAGGCTTAAGAAATGATTATTTCTAAAAAGATTTCTGGATGACTCTGATGCAGTAAGTCTCAGCTAGGCCCAAGACTGCCTTGTGGGAACCCAGTGAGTTAGCCCATTCTTCCATCTCTAGGCAGGGTCATGCTTCGGGTCCCCCAGCTCTGCAACTTTTTTTTTTCCTGACTCTAAAAGCTTTACACATCTATTCTAGTCATCCACTCTAGGGTCGAAAATCCCCAACCATCAGGGAATTCTCCTTTCTGGTCAGTCCACAATCTGTTGTGTATTAGCTGCATAACCTAGCCTTCGAACACCTCATGAATATGTGGGATTATGACAGTCCTTAGGTTTGTGGGAGAAAGTAAAATGCTTAGAGCAGTAGCCATCACTTAGTAAGGACTGAAATGCTTGCTATTGGTCTCCGTTATTATTATTCTCTTCCGGCTGCTCTTTTAGCGTACTTATTTTCATTTGCTTGGTCCCTAAGGATATAGTGATCATGCTGAGTCTAGGGCTTGATGTCCAGCTGGCTGTCTTTCCTGTCTGCCCCAACCTTCCCCAGGCCTGTGCAGCTCTTGCTGTTACTGAGAGATTTACGTACAGGCTCAGTTGACCCATTTTCTGAGCTAATACTGATCACAACAGGAGCTTCAGTGCCCCGTTGGCAGATACTGGAATGGATAAAAGCATTTATGGAGGACCTGCTATGTGCCAAGTGCTAAACAAGGCACATTATGTATATTACCTCATTTAATTGTCCCAACAGCACTCCAAGGTAATAGGCATTAGGTTCCCTAATTTACAGAGGAGGAAACTTGAGTCCGAGAGGAAAAGGTGTAAGTGTACACTTTCCCTGGGTGCCCCCAAAAGCTAAGAAATGAATTGCTTCCTGGGATGAGCTCTGGGTACCTCTAGCCAGTCTTTAACTCTGATTACTACTGATGGCCCAGCTTGTGTGTCCTGGGGTGCTGCCCAGCAACCAAGTCGTCATTAGCACAGCTGCCTGGCCTGCTTATCTGGGACACCTTGTCTAACACCTGCAAGCTTCTCCCAAGGAAACTGAATCCTGTTTCCTACATCCTTGGTCCTGGAATAAGCATAGCTCTGATTGATGGGTGGATCCTCCAGGCCATGACAGGGCAGCTTGCCGGACCTCAAGCATCATTCATCACTGCACCTACTCCAGCAATACACCTCCCTCAAATGCACAGCTGCTGGTGGAAGCAAGTCCACATTTGTCAAGGCTCGTAGACACCATATACACAACTATTGGCTGCCCTTTCCAAAAAGACCAAGCCGACAATTGTCTCAGTCTCCCCAGCAATATGTTCTTTCCTGGTTCCAGCATTTCTTAGTTTCCCACCACCTGAATTCCTCATATCTGAGCCCACTCTAGGCATGCAAAAGCGTGCCGTGTCAAGAAATGCACGCACCCAAATACACGCAAGCCCACTGGCATACAGAATGGAAGAATGAGATAAGGACGAATACATAGCACAATAAAACTGGAAAATAGTAAATCCTGTTACTATACTCTCATAACCTATTTGACCTCACTTGAATTCAGGAAATATTTATAAACATGTCTATAAATACAGGAAACAACTTATTAGGTAAGGTCATGGGGGACACTAAGAAGACCAATAGATAATCCTTGCTTTTAAGGAAATAGAACTTTAAATAACAGTGCACAAGTTTCAGTGTTAATATTAATACAAGACAATGTATGTTAAGGACGACATGAATCACCTGTTCCATATGTGCTGGAGGATTTAATCAGAGAAGACTTTGCCACAGATTCGGGGGGTCACAGGCAGCTGCCCAGAAGGAGTTTTCTGCTGGGCACTGTATGATAAGCAAAAATTATCTAAGCAGAAAAGCTGTGGGATGGCCCACGAGGATTCACCAGAGAAAGGACCAGAATGTATCCAGCAGAACTGGAAGCCACTGACAGCACTTGAGCACCAGGCCTGCAAGACTGGGGCTGGACCATGGACAAAGTTGAATGTGGAGTTGAGGGGACTTGAGTTAATCCTCTAGACAAGAGGATCCCTATGTGATCTTTGAGAAAAAAATGACGTGGCAAAATTGTACTGTGGGAAAATATGTGGCAATAGTTAATAAGAGGCTTGACACATTCTCCAGCATTTATCGTTTGTGGACTTTTGAATGATGGCCATTCTGACTAGTGCGAGGTGATACTTCATTGTAGTTTTGATTTGCATTTCTCTGATAATTAGCAATTTTGAGCATTTTTTTCATGTGCCTATTGACCATTTGTATGTCTTCATTGGAGAATTGCTTGTTTAGGTTTTCTGCCCATTTTTGGATTGGGTTGTTTGGCTTTTTTTGTTACTAAGTTCTATGAGCTGTTTGTATATTCTGGAAATTAAGCCCTTGTCAGTCGCATCATTTGCAAATATTTTCTCCCATTCTGTAGATTGTCTTTTTGTTTTATGGTTTCCTTTGCTAGGCAAAAGCTTATAAGTTTAATTAGGTCCCAATTGTTTATTTTTGCTTTTTGCTTTTATTTCTATTGCCTGGGTAGACTGCCCTAGGACAACAATGCTAAGATTTATGTCAGAAAATGTTTTGCCTACATTTTCTTCTAGGAGGTTTATAGTGTCTTGTCTTATTCATAAAGCCTTTAAGCCATTTTGAATTTATTTTTTGTATGGCATGAGAGAGTGTTTTAACTTCATTTATTTACATGCAGCTGTCCAGTTTTCCCCAACACCATTTGCCGAAAAAACTGCCTTTTCTCCATTGTATATTCTTGCCTACTTTGTTGAAGGTTAATTGACCTTCAGTGTGTAGATTTATTTCTGGGCTCTCCATTCTGTTCCACTGATCCATGTGTCTGTTTTTGTGCCAATATCATGCTGTTTTGACTACTGTAGCTCTGTAGTATTGTCTGAAGTCTGGGAGGGTTATTCCTCCAGCTTTGCCCATTTTCTTCAGTATTGCTTTGGCAATTCTGGGTCTTTCTGTGATTCCATATAAATTTTAGGACTATTTGTTCTAGTTCTATGAAAAATATCCTGGGTAATTTGATAGGGATCTCATTAAATCTATAGATTGGTATGGGTAGTATGAGAATGTAGTTTGGTGCAGTCATTATGGAAAACAGTATGGAGATTCCTCAAAAAACTAAAAATAGACTTACCATATGATCCAGATATCCCACTCCTGGGCATATATCTAAAGGGAACTCTAATTTGAAAAGATACATGAACCCCAAAGTTTATAGCAGCACTATTTACAATAGCCAAGACATGGAAGCAACCTAAATGTCTATCGACAGATGACTGGAAAAAGAAGTTGTGGTATACATAGATAAAATGGAATACTGCTCAGCCATAAAAAAAAAAACAATAAAATCATACCATTTGCAGCAACATGGATGGACCTAGAGATCGTCATTCTAAGTGAAGTAAGCCAGAAAGAGAAAAAAAAATACGATATGGTATCACGTATTTACAAAACAGAAATAGACTCACAGACATAGAAAACAAATACTGTTACTAGGGGGAGAGATGATGAGAAGAGATAAATTGGGAGTTTGAGACTTGCAGATACTAACTACTATATATAAAATAGATGAACAAAAAGTTCCTACTGTATAGCACAGGGAACTATATTCAATATCTTATAGTAAACCTATAATGAAAAAGAATATGAAAATATGTGTATGTATATGTATGACTAAAACATGCTGTACATCAGAAATTGACACACTGTAAACTGACTATACTTCACTAAGTTTTTTTTTTAATTTAAAAAAAAAGGTAAGAGGCTTGGAGGATATCCTGGAAGGCAAGGTGGTCTAGTTGAGCATTTCCAAACATGTATCTTAGCATGTTCTTCGTAACATAAGTAAACAGTTAATAAAAGATATTTCAATGTGAAATAAAGGAAGGCTATACTAAAGTAAAAAGGATGTCTTTTTGCAGATCTTCTCAGAGCCTTTACTGTAAGGCTCTGAAGGAGATGTAAAATGAAGTGTTTCCCAAATTTCTTATCTGCCTACTGAACTACTTTCCACAGTGAATCTTATGGGACTAGCACTCTGAGATACAAACTTTGGATGACTGAGGGTGGCCTGAAACAAGGGACAGATGTCATTTTGAAGAAGGTATCCACAGATCTCTGCTCAACGTTGTGGGAATTAAGGGAGAAGGAAGAAAGGAGCGACAACTCTATCCTTTCGTCCCTACACTTCAGACATGTTGCTGTCATTCTTGACTCCTGTCTTTCTCTCAACCAACCCATCTAATCCGTCAGTCATACCTGCTGAATCTATCTTCAAAGTTATATCCACTTATCATCTTCTTGGCAACTTTTCTGCAGAAAACCACTATCATCCATATAACTGGTCTCTTCCTTCCAACCCTGCACCCCCATGGTTTGTTCTTTAACAAAGAAGTCAGGGTGATTGTTTTAAAACTTAATCAGATCATGTCACTCCTCTGTTCAAAACTCTGTAATGGCTCTGTTCTCACTCAGTGTAAAAGCCAAAGTCGTGACAATGGACTCAAGACCCGGATTGTCCTCTGCCTCCACCCATGTCACCTCTTCAACCTCACTTCCTGCTACTTCACCCCTTAACTCCACTCCAGGCACTCTGGTCCCCTTTCTGCTCCCTGAATAATCCAGGTACACCCCTACCTCAGACATTTGGGCTGCTTCTTCCCTCCATGGGAAATTGTATCTTTTCTTTTAAACTTGCTATTTTTTATTGTCCATCCATTGTCATCAATAGGAATGTATGCCCCAATAGAACAAGGATCCCCCACCCCACCCCATTTTGTTTTATTCCTGTTGCCTAGCATACAAGAGGCACTGTATAAACTGAACTAGTTACTTAAATTCCAAAAGCAATGCTGTAAGTTGGTTTGAGAAGGCATTATCTATATTTCATAAATAAAGAAATTGAGAGTCAGAGATGATATGTGATTTGTTCAAAAGTACAAGTTAATGGTTAGTTAATTTACCATTTTCTAGTTTTCATATTAGAATCTAGGTCTCTTGACTTTTCAACTATACAATAACATGGCTGTGGAAACAGAAAACTAGTTTTAACAAATCAAAATGGCTAAATGCACAGAATGCAGTAGGTTTCCTCTTTAGGGGGGAAAAGAAGAATTATGGGCTAAATATCATCCATTTCCTTTAGCTCTTAAGGACTGTTAAAAAATAAAAATTTCACTTATATGCTACATAATATGTCTAGCAAAGAAGTAAAATGGAGATAAAAACAGAAAAATACAAACCCATCTTAATGAAACCTCACTCTACAGAGATTCATCACAAGTGTGAGCTACTCTAGAGGACCCTACTTATATGACAGACAACTTAAGGGGCTTTTTCTGACCCAGGGAAAGGATAATATCTATGCTGGCAAAACCTAAGACGGCAAAAATGAAAAATATGAAAACAGAGAAGCAACAGTTCTTACATAATATATCTATTAAAAAACAAACAAACAAAGAAAAAAAAAAACAGCAACCAAACAGCCCAGCATACCAACGCATCCATGAAGGCACAGGTATGATCAAGAACTGGGAGAGAAGAGGAACCGTGGTCTTTTCTGCTAGAGAGCGTAAAAATTCTCCTCTAAACTGGACTTGCTCCCTTCCCAAGACCGTTGGGGTATCTCTGCAGGGACTCTGCACACATTAGGCTAGGAATGACTGGATTTATGTTTCAGTTTATTGGAAGTGCCCTACTACGCTATTCTGATACCTTGAGATACTGCAGAATGGATTTTTGCCAAGAAAAAATGAGGAGTGAGATGGAAGGAAGAGTTGTAGAAACAGACACTCAAAAGGCTAGTGAGGTAAGGAGCCTGTTTGAAAAAAGACAGTGTTCTAGACCAGTGGTTCTCAGGATTTAGCATATATCAGAATCAGCTGGAGGGTTGTAAAAAGCACAAATTGTTCAGTTCCACCCCAGAGTTTCTGATTCAGCTGGTCTGAGAATTAGCATTTCTAACAAGCTCTCAAGCAGTGCTGAAGTTGCTGGCAGGGAATTACATTATGGGAATCACTATTGTAGATGTACCAGTTACCTAAATAGGACTCCGCATTGGGAAATGTGTGACAAGAAACTCGCAATCCTCTGGAAAAGCCCCATAAAATCTTTTTCATCTTTTGTTTTTGTAATGACGTATACTCAGTTTGCAACGTGTCGATTTCCAGCATACAGCATAATGTTTCAGTCATACATACACATACATATGTTCACTTTCATATTTTTTCTTTATAGCTTACTAAAAGAAATTATATATAGTTCCTTGTGCTATACAGTATAAATTTGTTGTTTATATGTTTTACATATAGTAGTTAATATTTGCAGATGTCAAACTCCCAATTTATCCCTTTCTATCCCCTATCCCCCCAGTAACTATATTTGTTTTCTAAGTCCGTGGGTCTGTTTCTGTTTTGTAGATAGAAAAAAGAAGACACTAATGAACCTTTTTTTAGATTCCACATATGAGTGATAGTATATGGTATTTTTCTTTCTCTTTCTGGCTTACTGCACTTAGAATGATGATCTCCAGGTCCATCCATGTTGCTGCAAATGGCATTATTTTATTGCTTGTTAAGGCTGAGCAGTATTCCTTTGTATAAATATACCACAACTTCTTTATCTAGTCGTCTGTCAATGGACATTTAGGTTGTTTCCATGTCCTGGCTATTGTAAACAGTGCTGTTAGGAACACTGAGGTGCATGTGTCTTTTCAAATTAGAGCTCCCTCTATATGGCCAGGAGTGGGATTGCTGGATCATATAGTAAGTCTATTTTTAGTTTTTTGAGGAATCTCCATACTGTTTTCCACAATGAGTGCACTAAACTACATTCCCAATGGTGTAGGAAGGGTTCCCTTTTCTCCACACCCTCTCCAGCAGTTCTTATTTGTAGACTTTTTAATGATGGCCATTCTGACTGGTGTGAGATGATACCTCATTGCAGTTTTAATTTGCATTTCTCTGATACTTAGCGATATTGAGAACTGTCTCATGTGCCTATTGGCCATTTATACGTCTTCACTGGGGAACCTTAAAATGTGAGAACTTGGAAGCCCCTTAAGAGGCTCTCTTGTAACAGAAGGCCAAAGAGGTTACCTATGTGCCCAAGTTCATGTTTCTCAAACTACAGATTGAAACCCCCTTAAGGAATGGAAAATCAGTTCAGGATACAGTGACCAAGGAAAAAAGAGAAAGACTCAAATCACAAAAATGAGGAATGAGAGAGTAGACATCACTGCTGACCTCTCAGTAATAAAAATGATCAAAAGGAAAAACTATGAATAATCATATGCCAACAAATTAGAAAACGTACATGAAATAGACACATTCCTAGAAAGACACAACTACCAAACCTGACTCAAGAAGCAGCAGTAAATCTGACTAGACTATTACAAGAAATGAAATTGAACTAATGATAAAACCTTCTCCCAGAAGTTCGAGATTTGCAGATACTGACAGGTGTGTATAGAATAAACAAGTTTATACTGTATAGCACAGGGAAATACATTCAAGATCTTGTAGTAGCTCATGATGAGAAAGAATATGAAAACAAATAAATGTATATTAATGTATGACTGAAAAATTGTGCTGTACACCAAGAATTGATACAACATTGTAAAATGACTATAACTCAATTAAAAAAGAAAAAAAAAAAACTTTATCCCAAAGAAAAATCAGGCTCAAATGGTTTTACTGGTGAAATCTACCAAATGTTTCAAGAAGAAATATCACC
This sequence comes from Camelus ferus, assembly GCF_009834535.1. Taxonomy (NCBI): domain Eukaryota; kingdom Metazoa; phylum Chordata; class Mammalia; order Artiodactyla; family Camelidae; genus Camelus; species Camelus ferus. The sequence goes on along the minus strand of NC_045701.1, from coordinate 33,428,892 downwards.
AATACTACATAAACTTTTTCCAAAAAATAAAAGAGGAAACCCTTCTTAACTGAAGAATAAGGCTGATATTACTCAGATACCAAATTCAGACAAAGATATCCCAAGAAAAATGAACTACAGGCAAATATCCCTTATGAATATAAACACCAAAATCCTCAACAAAATACTAGCAAAACTAAACCAGCAACATATGAAAGAGATTACACTATACCATGATCAAATGGGATTTATTATCAGAATGCATAGTTGCTATAATATATGAAAAATCAATTCAATACAATATAGTAAAAGAAGAAAGGACCAAAAAAAAAAATGAGTGATCAACTTAATAGACTCAGGAAAAAAAATGCTGACAAAATCTACTTTTTAATTTTACCATTTCACTATTAAAAGCATTCACCAAAGTAGTTATGGCAAGGAAGTTCCTCAACCTGGTAAAAAGCCTCTATGAAAAACCCACAGCTAACATACTTAATGGTGAAGGACTGCACATTTTGCCCTAAGATCAGAAAGAACACAAGGATGTCCCCTCCTCTTGCCACTTACAGTCAACATTATACTGGAGGTTTTAGCCAAAAAATCAGGCAAGAAAAATAGAAAAAAGGCATCCATATTGGAAAGAAAAGAGTAAAACTATCACTATTAATAGATGACATGATCTTGTATACACAAAATCCTAAGGAATCTGCAAAAAACGATTAGGACTAATACATGAGTTCAACAAGGTTGCAGGATATAAGATCAATGTACGAAAATCAATTTTTCTGCATAGTAGAAATGAACAATCCAAAAATGAAACTAAGAAAGCAATTTCATTTACAATAACATCGAAAAGAATGAATACTTCAGTATGAAATTAACAAAAGAAGTGAAATATTTGAACTCTGAAAAAGCAAAGCACTGCTGAGAGAAATTTTTAAAGATCTACATAAATGGAAAGATATTCAATGTTCATGAATTGACAAACTTAATAATGTGAAGATAACAATGTTTCCCAAGTGGACCTACAGATTCAATTGAATTCCTATCAAAATCCTAGCTGCCTTTTCTTTCTTTCTTTTTTTTTTTAACAGAAATTGGCAAACTAATCCTAAAATCCATGTTCAGAAAGTTGGAATCTAGGGCAAGACAAAAACTCTATCACTAGAATTTCTTCCCATCAAGTCCATGAATTTATTAAGGTAGGCTGTACAGATTAAAATTCTTAGTGAATCTTCCTAAAACCTAAGCATACAAAAGATTTCAGGTATGCTTTCTTTGATGTTAGAACCAGAGGATAAGAATGGAGGGTTACTACCATGGTGAGAGAATATAGCACGATAGACGCATGAAGATAAAGCTTTATTTATAAAACTGTAGAGAATAAAGCTTACTCACTTCCTGTTCAAAGGCAACGAAGTGCCTTTGAGAGTGAAGGCAGCCTCTGAGGACATGTGTGGCCTGAAGACTTGCTGGAAAGAGAAAAGAGACGAACAAACTGTTCCCATCTAGAGGGGGCTGTGGCTGGGGAGCAAATCCCCAGGGTAGAGTGACTCTACACCACCCAGCTCCACCTCCAGGGTCCCAAACAGCTCCACCATCAGCGGTTTCACCTTTGTGAGTCTGCTGGCAAAGCTCGGGCAAAGTGAAGTCTTTTCTTGATTTTACCTTCCTCAAGGAGAAGAAAATCATCTGTTCCAGGCTTGCTCACACTTGTCACCTAATTCATGAATCAAGAGAAAGAAAAGTCCTTGGACTTGATCTTTAATTTGTCACTTAGTGAGTAATTTTTTTAATCTGTAATTTGGAAATAATATCTGTATATTGTGATAATTAAAATATGATCTTTCTGCTTGCTCCTCAGAGTAATTTGTAAGTTAAGCAACAATACCCTAATTCGTTTCATGAAAAACTAGTCAGATGCATTTATTACTTGAAGATTTTTATACCTCCTTATTTTTTTCTCCTTTTTCAATTTTATTAATACCTCCTTATTTATAAGAGTGCTTTGGCATATTGCTGTCAGGATTCAGAGCACATCCCTCCTCCATTTTGGATTTCTCCTTCATTTTTAAGGGAAGGAAGGAACAAAGAGGAAAGCATGTAAATATTAGAGCATTGCACGTTTATATCCTGGGCTGACTGTGCTGTTATTTTCTTCTCTGAAAGCCTTTCCCAGCTCCAGCTCTAAACCTGAAATTAACAGGGGAGCCAGTGGCACAAGCTGTGGCTGGACCCATGTCCACTAATTGCACACACTTTTTTTTAACGCTCTTTGAGCAAAACTGACACCAAGAAACTTACCCTAGTGTTTGTTACCTGAAATTCTGTATTTCCAAAATGCCTAATGGTTTCTCCTTGCTTTTCTTTTCTCTACACGTGATGAATTATCTTGCTATTAGTTCTTCTCATTATACTGATCAGTAAGCAAACAGATGTGTTCATTTATTTATTTAATGAATCAGAAATGTCGAGAGCTTTGTTCAGAGCACTGGAAAACCCTGATAGTCTCTGCCTTCTCCGTGTAGCAGCCAGAGTGACAGAAGATTTTTAACTTATGTATAGGCTCTCATTTCAGTCTTCTAACCTTTCACACATAACATGCTTTGAAAAGGAAACCGTCACTTGGTAGGGAAGATTTTCCTCTTCACTAGGGGAAAAAGAGGGAGAAATAAATCAGGCAATTCCACTCATTCACCTAGCTGAAGACAACTAAAATCCATAAAACTTCTGTATTTTCTAATTAACAGCTCTAGGGCTGGTCTCAGGAAACTGTGCATTAGTAGTCCATAAAAGGGAAAAGGTTCAACATCGCCATGCAAAGATGGTAATTAAAAACAAGAGGGAGAAAGGCTGGTTGTAAATTATGCTACACTTGAGGCTATAAAAACATCTTTTTAATTAACTGAAAGAATGAGGACAGCAAACTTTGAGCTTTTACAACTGGCTACTGAAGTCTGGAGACAAATGACACAATAATTTTTTTTATGTGTTATTTGTAAGCTGAATATCACTAATCACCATCTCAAGGGGTGTGGATTATCCTGAACAAATTCTGAAAATAGTATCATTGAAGATTTTGGAGTTCGCACAGCTTCTCTGTAGCTCATGCATTAAAAGCAGAATCCACAAAAATCTACTGTTAAGGGCCAGACTTTTTCTAGAGAACAAAGGAGGTTGTCCAAATGTCCTATGTGAAAGTCACAACAGAAAAATCCAATACCACAGACGTTAAACTGAAGCATGTGGATGCCTGTTTTCTGTTGTAGGATAAGCAATTTATTTTAGAAGTAGTTTCTTACTCAGGGACTCCAGACTCCAAGGTCTGTTGCCAACTTCATTTGTGTTTCCTTGGGCGTATTTTCCACCTTGGTCACCATCTCAGTGTTCTAAACTCATCACATGACTACGATGGTGACATTACCCGTAATGACAGGATCTAACAAAGTCCTATTACACGTCTATAGCATAATAGTGGGGTGATCTGTTGTGTTGATTTCAGACCTCTTTTTGATCACTCATCTAAGTTTATGGTTCACTGTGGGCCTAAAGATTGAAGAGTGAAGACTGGCACCAAGTTGGGAAGTACTTTGTTTTATACTATTGAATAGTATGCTTCCAGATAGGGGAAAGAAATTAATCCTTAGGAACATGGGCTTCAAATTAACCCAATTAGATGTGTCAAGCAAAATTAGGAATGGTTTTGGAGTTCTTACATTGCTCTTTATTTTCCACAGCTTCTCCCCCAGAGCTTTTTTTTTTTATGACATGTGTCACCTCAACAATTTACGTTTCCTAATACAAAGGAGAGAAAGAAACATAATTTCAAAGCATTTTATTTCTGTTTAGGAAAAAAGGAACTGAAAAATCCAAAGCCTAGAAGCAGACCACTGGAGTAAAAAAGCTCTCAACTGACTAGAAGCTTCCCTGGAAAGAGATAAAGGGATTTAGGAATTAATAAGGTCTGGGTCCTCACTCTGTGTCAACACAATTTAGTCCTCCTAACACCTGATTCATTACCATATGGCCATGCCTACTGCTCCTCTCCTTTATTATCAATCATGAGCACAACTGCAGAATAACACACAGCTCAAGGTCGCATTGAAGGATGATTCTTGAGACCGAAGTGGATTTCTAAGCAGTGCCTCTAGATGGCACTCTTTCTTATCAGTAGTCAAGGTGAACAGTTTTCTTTCCTATCTTCACGACAATCAAGTGACTGTAACACTGGTCCTCTTGTCTTATATTTTGATACAGTTGCCCTATGCCACCTTAGGAGAAAGCGAGATGCTCACACAACACATCAAAGCTTACCAAAATCAATTTGCACTTCTGATTTAAGGAAAAAGAAAATCACATAGACCCAAAGTGCTTCAGTTCCTGCTGCTGTCCTGAATGAAGCTGGCACAGCCAGTATTCCACCATGTGGAAGTGTTCGTTTCAGATCTAGATGGTTCCTAGGTATGACTCTGGACTCTCCTTTCAATGTCACCATGGTAATGAAAGAAGAGGGAAGTCAGCATCTCCAGTCCCTTCAAAGATTAGCTCCTTACCATCCTTACCACTCAGCGACAGCTGCGTAGAGGTGGGGATCATGGTGTGACCGAGCAGGACCCCATGGGGCCTTCCCAAGACAGACCCCTCCCCCCCATATCCTCTGCTGTATCTCCTCTTTTAAGTCCCCAGATAATAGTATCTAATGCATATGTCCTAAGTTTTTCAGATGCTAAAAATCACCACCAAATGGAAGAAATTAACTACTTGATGATCACGAACACACAGCCCCCAGACCTTCTGGTGTCTAGGAATTGCTAGTGTGGACTGTCCTGTTACCATGACATCAACCAATCAGAGAATTTGCACGAGCTGATCATATACCCTGCAACACCCTCTCTCTCACCTACCTTTAAATATGCTTTGCTGAAACCCTTCGAGGAGTTTGAGGTTTTCTTGGGCATTAGCCACCCTGTTCTCCTTGCTCAGCCCTGCAATAAACCTCTCTCTGCTCCAGACTCTTTTATTTGTTTGGGCTCACTGTGAGCTGGACACACAAACTTGCTTTTTGTAACAATGGTATCTGAGGTTAGAAGCAGAAGCAGCTGCACACAGGGGAAAAAAGTAGCTGGGTTTCCCACCAACTCAGGATCATCTCTGTAACTAATGAGTTTGTGGCCTCTAAAATAACCCTTGTCTTCCTATGTCACTAAAGGCACTTAGGGAAGCTTCTATGAAGCTCACAACTAGCCTTAAAATCACTGCAGCTCCTCTACCACACCCAATAGCCCTGGGATGAATAGGCAACATCCCCTTACAAACCCCACAACGTACACACACAGTTCTCAGAAAACCAAGTACTTTGTTTATGCTTTGCAGGGAACACATTTCAGCCTGATTAGTCTGGGCACAATCAGGATGTGGTTATGGTAAGCAAGAAATGTAGCCGTTTTGAGGGTCGGCTATAGAGTAGAAAAGCAACAAAAGTTGATGGAATTCCTTTCTTATGCTTCAAATGATATTTAGTGAATAACCTTTGTTTTTGTTTTGTTTTGTTTCATTGGAGGTACTGGGGATTGATACGAGGACCTCATGCATGCTAAGCATGTATTCTACCAGGGGAGCTATACCTTTTCCACTAAGCACACTTTTTAATGTCAGGGAATTCTCAAGAATTTATAGTTCTGTTCAAAAATAGCTATTTCAGAGAGTGACAAAGAGTTAAAACCAGTTTTCAAAATTATTTTCTTTCATTTTATTTTTTCATCTTCACCTCCCTGGTCCTAACTATAGGCTTTCTATTTTCCAAAGATGGACCTAACCTTGAGTTTGCAGACTGACCTCTGCATGACTAGGAGGTTCTGACAGAGAGCACAGGCTGACTTATGAGACTCTTAAGAAAACACAGAACAATCTCTTATTAACCCTCTGTCCTCAACACAAAGACCCTTGTGCTTCCTTACAATTAAAAACTCTTATAAACACTTCTCTCCTCACTGAGTTATTTTTCTAATAGCTTATCTTGCTGAGACATAATGCAACGAAGGTCATGGGGCCATACATAAAAATCTAGTTATATAAGTTGTATTAAATAATTTAAATGGACCATTTAACTAATCCTGGATTTTTTCCGTAAAGTCAAAGGTCTCACTTTGATTGTTTAGTTCCTCTCTCCTTCCATTTTCACTCAGGAGACTTTTCCTTGGAACTCAGGAATGGAAGGAAAACAACTACAAATGCATGTGTACCCAGAAATATGTTAAGCCACTTTCCTGAATATCACTTATATGTTTAGAGTGCCATACAAATCAAGCTGCACTGGACGAATTCTGTAAACATCACCCACCAAATGTAGTTTTCTAGGAAGAAAGCTGTCAATTGTTTAAGACACAAGATTAAGCCTCCAGATGGCCTTTTTCTGAAGGGTGAGGACTAACTGGGTTTGCATGTCCTTGTTTGATTCTCCAGTCCACCCTGAGCATCCCTTTCCAGGGCAGAGTCCAGGAAACCAAAGGTTACATGAAGGCTCAGTAGAAATACTGATTTACGGGAACTTGGGGCCCACTAACTGTTAACTGATTAATTTCCAAACAAGCTTCTTATTGCCTGACAAAATGTCTAGAAGTCTACCTTCTTTTTTGGTTCTAAAAGATCTATTTTTTCTAGCTTCCTAACAAAATCCAAATGTCCTTGGGAAAGGTACACTCTCCAGGGCTTATTAGCAACATCTACAGTCCCTTAACTTTCTTGAGTGAAGCATCAACTAAGGAAGCAGGAGTTCAGAGAAGTTATGAGACTCGCCTAAGGTTACACAGCTTGTAAGTGGCTAAATTCACGTAGATCTTAGGAGTGAGCCTTTGGAAGGGGCCAGGAAACCAGCTCTGTCTCCATTCTCTCTTTTCCCGGCTGTGGTTGGGCAGGCAGGCACACAGCTCAAAGAGCTACTAGCATTTTCTTAGAGCTGTGGCCCCAGGAAGAAGGCAAGGAGAAAAGACACCTCTATTCTGTGGTTAGGAAAGGGCTGGTGACTTGGTTAAGGGGGGAAACTATGGGCTTTGTGTCAGGAATGCCCAATTCCAATCCATGGGGTCAAAAAAGCCCAAGGTCAAAGTGGCTTGAAAAATGCTTCTTAATTATCCCTTTTGGAAGATTTTTGGTAAATTTAGCATATTTGAATAGTCCTGAACACCATGTGACATTTTTTCAAATCTCACTATTTCCCTGACTATTTGACATTGATTACCATCTCCCTGGAACTGTCTGAGAAATTCTACTTTAGTGGAAGCTGTGAGAACCTTCTGTCTTCTCATGATGCCCTGCAGCTGCCATGCAACCCAGAACAGAACTCTCTGAAACCCCTGTTCCTGGCAGAAATTATCTGCATGTCTTTTCTCCCAGGAGGCACAATCTGAAAAAGCCCTGAGGGATCTTAGCTACTTAGCACTTAGAACACCTTTTCATCAAGGCCACCTAAGGACTGTAGAGGAAAATGTGCTGAAGGTCAAATGGAAGTAAAACCCAATACCCTCTTCTCTCTTTTCCACCTGAAGCCCTATCCCTGTTTTAAGAGCCCCTCCCAACCCCAGTCAGTACACTCTTTCCTACGGAATTTTCCTCCCCACCCCTAGGCAGTGTTAATTCTGCATTGTCTTCTCTCCCTCAGCTAGAGTTCCTATTTGTATCACAGTACTTGACATTCTTGCCCTGTAGTATCTGCTCACAAGCCTGATTCTCTCACTACCCTGAGGACAGTTCAAGGCCAGAGAAGATGAAGTATGCATCTCCTCAGCTCCACCACCTACAGCCCCTGGGATGCAGTAATTGCTCATAAAGTTCCATGACAGGCATAAGGTAATGAGTCAACAAATTCAAGAGGTTAAAAATAAGGAGCATGTATAAACTAAACTGATTTAAAATTTTAAAGTATGGAAATCATACCCCAATAAATAAATAATAGCTGTTCAAGTGGAGAAAGAAGAAGAGGAAGGAAGAAGGAATAAGGGAGAGAATCAGAGAAGATTCAACAACAAATGGGGCGGAGGAGGGGAGGTAGAGAAGGAAAATAGGGGAAAAGAAAAATTCATACAAAGGTTCAGGTAAGGGGAGAAGTAGAAAGATAGAAGTAAAGCAAAAAGAAGAGTGAAAAAGGAGGTGAGGAAGAAAGCAAATAAAGGAAGATAATTCAACAGTTTGAAGACTTAGTGCAAGAGTCTATGGTTCAATTTACTGTTACGTCTTAGCATAGACTAACCATAACTAAATTAACCGTTATTCACAGCTCTACAACGGCTTTTATTCTTTGAACTGTTGATTTTTCACTTTGAAGGTCCACCTGGTGAACCCATTATAACTACTACTCCCATTATAATTACTACCCTGTGGAAGAGAGCTGAGAGGTCTGAGTTTTTGTTCCCTTTAATGTAAATCAGATTATTCCACATGAAAGCGTCACAATTTAGCAATTTTTTAAAAACCTTCAAATAGATACTAAGAAGCTATCTGAATGGAAATATGTGGAACTACAATAAATGTCTGAATTGCAAACAAAGCTATTGTTTTCATTGTCTTGATTCCTAAACATAGGTTTTTTAAAATATCAGAGCATTTTCATTTCTTGCTAGATTTCCTTTTCTGTAAGATTTTCTTTTCCATGGAGTCTTATCTTCCTGAAATGCCTTCAGGTTCCATAACAATTACCCACTTTCCTTTGTGGGCCTTATCTATTTTTTTATTACTTAGCAATAGTCAGTTTCCCCCAAGAGGGGTTGTGGTAATTAACCGGAATAACAGGGAATGACTCAGATCCCTGATTCAAATTTCTCTTCCAGCTCAAAGTTCCAAAAATGGCCCTCTATTAGTCAAAAGGCTCGTTTCAGTAATATTCATTGTTTAGAGGGCCTGTAAGTACATTCTTTATACTCAGGAGCCTCTAAGAGGCTTTGTGTTTTGGCTGCCCAGCAGGAGATTTCCCTGGGCTAATGTAAAACATCAAGCCTTACAATTCTTTTCAAGCTTTCAAGCCCAAAATATCACCATGAACTTCTAGCTTCAGGACACTGGGAAAGCAGCAAGTTCCTTGGCCTTCAGTTTCATGATCCAGAAAATGAACCCCTGTGCCAGTGAAGCTTCTCGTTCTATTTCTAAAGGGAACTGCTCTTCAAGGTTTACCCAAACTTTCATGGACTAGAACTTGAGGCAACAATTCTGCCCAAAAGTTGAATAGAAAGGCTTCTTAGAATATTTTTTTAAGTTACTTTCTTCAGTCAGTCAACCAAGCAATATCTACTAACAGTTATATGCAAATATACATAGCTACAATTCAATAGAAGAGGGTCCTGTGCCCTGCCTTTCAAAGAATTGGTCAGTAGTCTATTTAGATAAGACATACAATAAAAGAACAAGTAACAATAATACAGATACAATGTGAGCCCCAAATGAATAATAGAACAAGAAAAATCCATATCAGGTAGACCTTAGATAGGCTAAGGAAGTCTTGAAAAGCTTCAATGAAAAAGCAAAATTGGGGAAGCCTATAGGAAGAATAACACAATCTCCAAAGGGGGATGAAGGTGGGAGTGAGCACAAGATAGAGGGCATTAGCAAAGAAGCCCATGAGGGTCCTTCAAGTCTCCCTTGCCTGGCTTCACCTCCTGCTGTCCCTCCGCCCAGAATGCCTTCACCCACTCACGTCCACAGCTCCCCAGCCCCTTCAAATCTAAGCACAAAGACCCTTTCTCCAAGAAGCAGTCTCTGACTCTCTGGATGAAAGTTATCTTTTTCCCTCCTGACCTTCCATAGAACTCTATCTTTCCCTCCTTCTCAGCATCCGTCACATATTCCCCTCTATTAGTCTTTGATATATTCTCATCCATCTAGGCTTCAAGATCCTTAAGGAAAGAAGTCAAATTTATATTTGTTTATATTTGATGGTATTTAAATAAAGGCCTTGCACTATTCATTCATTCCTTTTTTCACTTCTTTATTTTGTATCCATTCATTCATTCAACACCAATTGACTGAACAGTGTATTATGAACCAGTAACATTCTAAGAGCTATATAGCCATTTCCCCTAGAGCCTGCATTCTGGTGTGGGAAAACAATTGATCAATAAATAAACTAATAAATATAAAAGGAGCCAGTGCTTCTAAGTCCCATGGGAAAAAAAGCAACACTGAGGAGTAGTTGGAGACAGCTCAGATTCAATGACCAGCATTTACTGGATTGAATAAGTGCTGTATTATTCAAAGGTAGAACATGTAAACAAAGAATAATTTGAAGCACTGGATAAAATTAATTATGCAGTAATAAGGTTCTTAAATTAGCCCACTGCAAGTAGGAGTACTAACGATAATTACTGCTAAGAATTAAAATAATTAGTATTGTTACGTGTAATAAAATAGCTAACATTTATTGCATGTCTACCTTCTGCTAGGCAATGTAGCAGACCATTCTTTCAACCACAAGAGGAGCGTTATTATTGTTCCCATTTAAAAGATGAAGAAACTGGGGCTTACATGGGCTAAGTAACATGCTTTTGGTCACCTGGTAATAAGTAAGTTGGACAAGCCATGGATAGAATCTGGAACTGTCAGACACAAATGCTAATGCAGTTCATACTGAACACCTGCCCTTTTCTAGGCCCGCACTGAAGTATGTTTTTTCCTCTACCTGCTTCCCGGAGTCTTTCCTCTGAACAACCTCTTGGGAGCTCCTTTCAGCTTTGTCCCTGGCTGTGCATCTCTTAGGAAAGCAACCACCTGAATGTGGACCAGGAGCCTCTAAGAGGCTTTGTGTTTGTCTGGGACCAGTTTTCCCATTCAAAGCTTGGAAGGGAACTGAGAAGAAAGCATTCATGCTCTGGTTTCCCACAAAAGGCATTTGGTCCCAGCTTCTGTAGAAGGAGGTATTCTGAGGCCATTTGGGCCACAGCCAAAGGTGGTGCCAATTCAGAGAAGAAAGGTGAGTTCTGGAGGCTCCACACCCCCAAGCAGCAAGAAGCCCAGGTCTCATAAAAATCCAAGCTTTCAGGTCAAAATGCACAAGTTCTGGACTGAGATTTGATAGTGAGGCACTGATTCCCTGAGCCTCCAATGTCTAAGATGTGAAATGGGTATAACTGCCCTAAAGAGGGAACTAAGTTTATAAGGTTTACACAGATGCCTCACAAGATAAGTTAAGAGTAGAAAGAGGGCACTGGCATCTATTTTCCTTAGGTGGTTCCCCCTTCTGCGTAGCTGGCCTCTCACTGCATCAGGTTATCTGTCACAAGCCCACCTCAAGCTGGCATCAACAGCCCCAAAGGAAAAACAGTACCTCAGCCCTCCAACTGATTAGGGTCATGCTAGAACAGACATGTGCAATTAAAATGATTTGCATTATGATATTAAAATACACCAAATAGGAAGTCAAGAGGGGGGAGATCCCTAAACTACTCCCATATCAAGTCACTGCCATGTTGGAAGAAGGAACCACACACAGGAGTATCTGATTCCAGGACAGAGCTGGGCCGCTGTGCAGATGAGCAGGAAGTTGCCTAGCAGCCTCTCCCCAGGAAAAATCAGTCAACTAGCCTCAACAAAAAGGGACGGGAGAGTTCCAAAGAGAACCTTGGCTCCTCTTCTCACTGACCGTTTCCTTCTTGAGTCAATAAGCCATTCCCACTCATGCTGAACCTGGATACATGGAAATAGCAGAGAAGATTCTAGAATGCTCTTAGGGTCTGCTGCAGCCACAACTGCTTCTGAGAGGACAACACAATGCCTGGCACACAGCAGCCACTCAGTAACACTTCTATGAATGAATGAATGAATGAATCTATCTGTGCTTTCCCCAGCACAGCCCGTACTCTGTAATGCATGTCACACTGCTCTGACCACAGAGGACAGGATGATGGATGAATGGCTGACCCAAAGGCAGATCCTTCTAGGCAGGTGTTAGGCATATGAGGGGGTCTAAGCAGAATGACTGAGTCCAGTGTTTAGTACTAAAGGGTGAAAGAGATTCAGTACAAGGAGCAGAGGGAGCAAGATATGAGGAAAAATAAAAGACAACAGAAGCAAACGGAGCACAGGAAGCCGAATGGAAGAGAAGAAATAGGTAAGCAGAAGCCACATAATTTAAAGGATGAAGTAGCTTTAACAGAGAATAGCTGAGTGACCATGACCTAATCAGCAGAGGGAGCTCAGACACCTGTTTCTAGGGGAGGTGTCCCCACTCTGGCTGCCTAGCATCCTGGCTGGCTTTCTAGTTATCCATGAGGTCCAAGGGTGTGGTTACCATCGAGCTCCCAACCACAAGCACATTAAGCCTTGTGGGGCAAAGATGAAGGACTGACTTTCTCTCAGTTACTTCAAATAAACCCACATTCACTGAGATTCTTTGAAACTGTATCAGAAAATATGGGAAATTTGGGAAAGAAACAATAACTAAGATCACTGAAATGCCAAAAGACTAAACTCTCCTGGTAATTCCCAAAGGCTTGTTAGCTGTTGCCGATATCAGAGCTGCCTAGGGAACTTGATCAACAAGGAATCCAAGATTTGTTTGCTTATCAATACAGGTATGCCTGATGAGGTCACACCTTTGTCTTTCCAACAATGCCTGTGTTCCTTTACCAATATTCACAATGAAGTTGTAACTGTTCTTTATGAAAAGAATACATGTTTGTGTAAAGACTTTAGAGAATTCAGACAAACACAAACACCTTTAAGAAGGATCTGCAGTTTTAACAGGATTACAGCTAAATACTTCCTGTGCATTTTTCCATTTTTTTCTTTCATACAGGCACTGTACATACTACTTTGTACTTGCTGTTCCCGTTTTATGGTATTTCTTGAATACTTTCACGTCACTAAGCATTTTGCTATATCTCTCAGAGCTGTATATCGTTATAAAGAGAACTGATATCAAAATTAATTTAGCTAGCCCCCTTTTGCCAATCTTGCAAATTGTTTGATTAATCTCTGCCATAGACATACTCTGAAGAACAACATTTTAGAAAGTTTTGGTCCATACACTAATGATTTCTTTAGCATAATCCCTTCTAAATGGAATTCGTAGGGGGAAAAAGTATTCCAAAAATTTTTTTTATTGAAGTATAGTTAGTTTACAATGTTGGGTTAATTTCTGGTGTACAGCATAGTGATTCAGTTGTATGACAGCAACCTAAATGTCCATTGACAGATAATAAGATAAAATTTTTGTATATATGGAACACAACTTCTTTAAGTGTTTGAAATTTATTATCCAGTGGCCTCCCAGAAAGTTCACAGTATTTCAAACTCTCAACAGAAGTGTGTGAGTGTACTGATTTCCCACACCCTTGCCAACACTGGATATTGTCGTTTTTTTTAAATCCTGCTGATGGTTTCTCAATGGCCTTGTAATAGGAGTTCTCTACACTGGCTTCTCATTAACATCTCTCAAGGAGATTCTTGAGAAAGTACCAACGTCTGGGCTCCATCCACTGAAATAATTCAGAAACTCAGGAGTAGGACATGGACATTTAAAGAAACTACAGACTTAAAAGGAAACACAGTTTCCAAAGAGTACCAGTTTCAGAGAGGTTACCCAGAGTTGGCAGAATCCACACAGAGAATTCAAGACAGGATTCTTCTGCTATAGCCACAGTGCCAGCCCCTAGTTTTTATATGCCCAAGTGAGATGACCGTTATCATGAAAAATATCTGAGAAGCTCCTCTGAACAATCATCATCAGATCAGCTTCACTCATCAATTTAAAATATGCAGGAAGCATCTACTCATCTCACCCCCTCTCTGCCTCGTTCCCTGCTGCCCTTCCTCCAGACCCCAGCTCCAGCATCACTTCCCCAAGGAGCCTCTCCTGACCCCCTGAACACATCCCATCCCCTCTCTTGCCCCTAACACTCTCTTTGGGGGCACTTAATACAGTTGTTTTGTTTTGTTTTTTCTCATTGAAGGTCTGAGATGGGAGTATTCACTATGAGCAAGAACAGTTAAGAAATATTTGTGAACAGTAAGATTTCATTTTGGAAATGGGTAGGATTTGAATAAGCAGAGAGGAGTGGATAGAGGTATGCAAGCCAGAGTCATCCATACTTACAGGTTTATAGACATTTGAAAATATGCTGAAAACTCTCCAGAAAAATTCTAACATGCCCATACACTGAAATATTGTGTGTGATTCCAGGGAGTTTACAGAACTCCAAGCACATTCATGATTCCTTGATCCCAGGCAGACCATATATCGAGTCAGTATAATGACCATTTTCCTTTCCAGCCAAACAATATGAACTCAGAAACCTCTGAAATTCAGTCATCACTATCTTAAGTAATTGGCAGAAATGCCAAGTCTGGCCAACTACCTCCGTGTCCAAATTAATGGACCTATATATGATTTGCCTTTGTTTTAGTAAACTGGGTAGGTTGGGATCAGAGGAAGGAAGGAAAAGGATAGAGTTGGGGGGTGGGGAGGTCTTGAATTACAATGCCCAATTATGTGGCCAACAGAGCAGAAATTCTTTTATCTGTTTTATTCAGGTAACAGTGAGTACTTGTCCCAAGACAAGAGCAGTCAGGAAATTCTGAAGGTAAAATTCTCTCCTTGTATTACCTTGCACCTCAACATTCCCCGTCAAGATTTTTAACTTTAATGAGCACAGGGCAAGCTGGTGTTTGTTCTGTTCCTGTGTGTTCCCCTCCCAGGGCATCGGTGCCTCAGGGTAGGAACTTTGTCCTTTGGCATAAGGCCATCTGTTGTATCACTCTGCAGTGCTGTATTAAAAAAATGAAAAAAATTAATCTACACCTTAGTTGACCTCACTGTGTCTAGACAACTTCATTACCATCCAAGACATGATGGACAGGGAGACCCATGAGCCGCAGAGCCAGCCTCACCTCGGAGCACCATCGCCCAGTTGTGTGTGCCATCCTGCCCCCAGAGTCTATCTTTTTTGGCACCTGAGGGATGTTTAGAATCCCACTAGGGAGTTCCCCAGAATACCATTTACAGGGTCAGAACACCTTTTTGTTTAAATTCTAAAGCTCTGTGACATCTTCTTAAAAGATGCGAAACAGCACAATACTCATCACTTTCCACCAAATTACTGTATGCCAAGGTAGTTTCACTACTTCATGTACACCCCACAGCGTGTATGATTTTACTACCCCAAATTTTAAAGCAAAAAAAAAAAAAAAAAAAAAAATTCTCGCAAAAGGACAAAGTGTCACCAGAGGTAGTTGTTCATCACTGAATGCAGCTGTAACTGCTGGTTTACAGCTTACCCTCCAGAGAAGGATCTCATGTATATTCTAGGCGGGTTCCCAATGAGAAGGAGCCCCCTCAGAGCAGGGTTAATCCTTAACAGTGTATCAACCTTCACTTCCCCACCCATAGCCTCCTTCCCCTCCCTCCTCCGCTCACTCACACACTATAGGTTTCTGAGACAAAGTTAATGAGACAGCCTTCCAAGAGCACAAGGAGGGTCACAAGTTATACAACCACAGTGAGAACATTCATGTTGCATTCATTCCTTCCGTGTTATTGTAGCACTGTATTGATTTGTCCATCTGTAATTGCGTAAAGCAAAAGGACAGGACTTCACCTTCAGGACTTTTTTTTCCTCAAGATAAAAATCTCAGCATGTTTACTGGTTTTGGAATGAAAAGCCCCTAAACAGAGTTTAAAGTCAGGTAATTGCTTTTAGCTCAGTTTTATTGCCTAACATATCTGGCTAGTTTCCCCCTAACTATTTTCACTAATCTTTAGTCCTTGGGGGAAAAAAATTATTATCCAAAAAATGTGCAGTGTGGAGTTAATTTGGGGGGGACAAAAAAAGGCTGGTCAGAGGGAAGGCCTATTAAATAGAAAAAACAAAAGGCAAAGAGAAGGGCATGAGCTCTGCATAGAAGATAAAAAAAGGAAAAGACATAATAGGGACACTTTAAAACATTATGAATATTCACAGTCAGATGTATCAACCAGGAGACGGGATAATAATAACCACCCTGACTTTGGAGCACTTACTATGTCTCTCATATCCTTTAAGAGCATAATTTTACTGAATAGTCACAACAAACCTATAAGGATAATATTATTATTCCCAAGTTGCAGAAGAAATGGAGGCACAGAGAAATTAAGTAATTTTCCCAAAGTCATTCGGTTAGAAAATAGCTCCACTGAGATTCAAACCAAAGTCTCACTCCAAAGCCCGGGCTTTTAATCACTGTTAGCCTGCTTCTCAAGTCATACTGATGTCAGTATTAATTTTAAAAGTCACACATATAGAGAGAGACTTCTGTCTATCTTATGCCTGAAAATCTGTGTCCTTACCTAATATCTAACCCTCACAACTACCCTGAGAAACTAGGCACTACAAATATCAATATAACTCACTTTGCAAAATTGGAAAACTGTGTGCATTCATTCATCATTCATCAACTATCTATGAAACATATGCTTTTTGACAAGCAATATTCTGGGATTTGATGGTACATAAGTTGGAAAAGATGTCTGCTTTCTTGGAGCTCACATTCCAATAGGAGTAACAGATAACACGTGAAAAAAAATTGATACAATCAATGAGTAAATAAAACTGGGTAATCTCAACCCCATCTCAGCTATTGGCAGCAATGCCTGGAGTCAACCTTGACATCTCTTTTTTTCTCATATCCAGTCGTGGGCACATCCTGTTGATCCTACAATCAAAATAGTTCCACAATTCCGTACCTTTTCACCATCTTCTTTGCTATCACCCTGGTCAGAGCCAGGATCATTTTAATATTCCCCATTTGGCCTATTTTTCCCAATCTTGCCTCTTAAAATCTCAACAGCAGCCAGAATGATCCTGTTAAAACACAGTGTCTTTGCACTGGCCATCCCCTTGTCACTCACTCCCCCCCTCCACAAAGCCTCTGCTCAATGTCACTTTCTTCATAAGACCTAACCTGCTATGGTTGCTCTGTTTTTTCCCTACCACTTAACACCTTCTAAAAAGACTAAAGACTATATTTATTTGTTATGTTTTTTGTTCATGGTCTGTCTCCCTCCACAAGAAGGTAATTTTCACAAGGGTAGGATGTTTGTCCATTTTGTTCACTAATGAAGCCCCAATGCATAGAATAGGGCCTGCTGTGTAGTAGTCCTTAATATTTGCTTAACAAACAGGTGCTCAGGAAAATCCTCCTTTCTTTCAAACCGAATATAGCTGTGAACTGGATCTATGGATCGAAGCATACAGAAAAAAAGGATTAGAAATTACAAAAAAAAACCCAAAACAGTAAGAGAACTAAGGAGCACATAAAAAGGTGATGTGTGAACATAATTGGAGGCATAGATACCAAAAAAGGGGCAGAAGCAACACAGGAGACCCAATCCAAGAATTTTTCAAAAGTGAGAAAGAACTTCAAGCCACAGATTTAAATGTCATAAAACTTAAACACAGTAAACACAACAAAACCACACCTAGACACACCATGGTAAAAATGCTGTGAAACAAAATTGAGCAAAAAAATTTTAATCATTCTAAATATGACTGTCTTGAAAGAAAAACTGCTACCTCCCACTCAATCTTGCACTTTGTTTTCCTCTCTTTATTTGCAGAAATGCTCTTGAGTGCAAGTCACAGGTATACGGGTAGAACCTTAGAGTTCCTCACTGGATAAAACCAGATTCCAAACATCAGGGGCTTCTGAACATCACTCCTCACACTATTAACACAAAATAGAGGCAAGCAATTTTTAAGATGAATAAATGTCACTCATTTATAAAAGATTCATACATATAAGATGGTAGTATTTCATAAACCCTATAAATCTTCCTCTCTGAAATTCTGTGAAGGTGGAGATGCTATCAGAATCTAGCTTTTCATCATTAGACCACACTGACCCAGACAACAGAGACAACTGCAGTGCACTGGAATGCCCAAGTTCCTTCTCTACAGAATCAATGAAACAATGAAGGAAACATATGAAAAGAAAAGTTTCAAATAGCTTGGTCCATTATAATCTTAAACGTATCTTTTACATACTCAGGTGAAAATTTAAATGCACATTTCTATCAGCTAAAGTTGAAAGAGAACAGTAGCTTAAAGGCATTTTCTCAGATGTTTAAGAAATTCTAACTAATATATATAAAATAGATAAACAAATCCCTACTGTATAGCACAGGGAACCATATTCAACACCTCGTAATGGCCTATAATGAAAAAGAATATGGAAAGGAATATATATATATTCCTTTATATATTCCTTTATTTTATATATATATAAATATATGCATTTATATGTATATAAAATAACTGAATCACTATACTGTAAAAACACCAGAAATTGACACAGCATTGTAAATCAACTATACTTCAATAAAAAATGTAAAACTAAAAATAAAAAAGGTATCAGATGGGAAAAAAAAAGAAAGAAAAAGACAAACCATCATATCCAGTAACTATCAGATTACTTTTTTTTTTAATATAAAAATAAGCTACTCTGCCATACCATTGAAACCAAATCTACAGTGGCCCAATTTAATGTCAACAAATGTTAAGCCTTGGTTATTTGGAGGTGAAAAACTAATATAATATAATCCCTGCCCCCGAAGTGTGTGTTCAAGAAGATAGATAGAGAAAATCGTAAAAGAAAGAATTCAAAACACTGATTTAAGGGGTTTTGATAACCTTACAAAATTAGCAATTCTGTAGTCAAGCTGGTTACATTCTCCCTTTAATGCCTGTCACCCTTTTCTTATAGATTAGAAACATGGTGGCAAGAATGCTACTGTCATTTGATAGTTGTCAGAAGTCATTTTGAAGACTTTCATCTGGCTCTGGGAGAAACAGAACTGAAGAGAGTATTCAGGATTTAATGGCAAAATTGCTTTGTGCCTTAGAAAGAGCATTCTGGAAATATGTAAACGTTTTCTCCAAATGACAAAGCTGTCATCTTAGTCAAATCAATGTGGCATCGTATTAGACAGTGAGACAGAATGCAAAAAAGCAGAGTGGAAAAGTTATCCAAGGTCATTTTCTCATAAAGGCTGAGAAGGGAATTACACGGATTACAGCCGGGGACAGACTCGTACAGGAATTTGTGTTCATGTGGAGATTGTGGTCTGGAGATAATAAACCAGCCTTCAGACTCTACCTGAATCAACTCCCGGGATTTACTTCAGGCTGAGAACTGGATTGGGCATTTCACTCTGTATACTGGGAAATACAGGTGACAAGGCCAGAAGAAAGTGAGGAAAGGGTGGCTTTCAGGAGCACAGAGCCTTTGAAAGACTATCTGAAACAGCTTTAAAGTCAAAGTCACCTGGGCATGATCATGATATTCTGATAATATTTACTAGCTGACCTATGACCATGCCGCATGCTAGACACTGTGCATTACCTCATTTAATCCTCACAACAGCCTACAAGATAGGTACTGTTTCTATCCCAGTTTTACAGACGAGAAACCTGAGGTTGACTTACTTGCCCAATGGTTCAGCTAGGTCAGTGCAAGAGCTAAGATGTAAATGCAGGCCTCTCTGGGGTCTAAAATATGTGCTTTTACCTCTCAGTATCCTACCTCCCACTGGCTTTCCAAGCACTGCCAGCATGCTACTCCTCTCAACTCACATGTCCTACTGGTGGTCTCCATCATTTCCTGAAATTTGTATAATACTGTCAGCAGTGAAGTGCCACCCAGCCACCAAGACACAATCATCCTGGGATACCGAAGCAAGGTCAAAATGCAGAATCTCCATGGACATATTCAACAACAATTTCTCCCAGTTTTGGGAGCCCTCAGCTAGGTCAAGAATCTAAAAAGGGGTTAGAATGTGAGGAGGAGTTTCTAAGAGGAGATCACTGGAGAAATCTAAGCGATGAAACTGAACCCCAGGAATAGAGAAGGCTGGGGACTATCTGGCCCCTCATGTAAAGCCTTGTGAAGATAGAGCTTTAACTGAGCTTTGAGAACCTGATACAGGTTCCCTGAAGTGAAGGGACCCTGAAGACAGGGCCCTGCTTGTTAAATAATCACACACACACACACCCCCTACACTGAACTCAGTAGTGGATGGGTCTTTCCCATGGAACAAACTCGGGCCACATGAAGAGTCAGCCTGGCCCAAGAGAACACCTGGGAGGGTGAAGGAACTCTAGCCTCAAGAGCCTGGAGGTGGGGGCGGACCACAAAGAATTACAAAGCAGCAGAGGGTGGGGAGAAGCGGCTGGCCTGATCAAAAGTCTCATCCAAGTTATGGGAACTGGTCTAGGGAAGCTCAGCCTGGAGACCCAGGGAAGCAGAAGAAAGCACCCATGAGGAAAACATTCATTTTGAATCTCTGCCAGACGGAGTGAAACACCAGAGAGGATATGAGACAGCAACACAGTAGGAACTTTTTTATACCAGCCCTTCACCTCTTCTTTCCTCCCACTGCACAATCCTGGCGGTGTCTAAGAAGTAGCCAGTGAGCATGTGCAGAGGTGAGAGGGGACGAGTATGGCCACCACTTCCCCAGAGTCGGGTTATCTGCCAAATCAGTCTTTCAGCATTAACTGGGAGAGGGCACGGAGAAATCTTTCCTTTGAATGAAAAATGAAGGGTGGATCAATATCTTGGACTGGAAACTGAAAGTTTCTGAATTGAAAATGTGTTCTTCTGCTTAAAATATCCATTATTTATGAGTGAGGAAAAAAGTAATTCAGTAGCAGGAAAAAAGCTACCCTCTCTGAATAAATGCTTAAGAGACAACTGAAGACAAAAAATAAATTGGTTTAGATTAACCTCCCATGAATTGTCTATTTGTCATAGCTTTTGCATCAGTAGCACCTTCCAAAGGAGCTAGTTGCAAATGGGGAATACAGGTGTGTTTTCAAGAATCTGGGCTCTGAAACTCTTAAGGCATTCAAGGAAGATATATACCTGTTTTTTAAAAAAGCTTTTTCAATCCCTTATATTCTTTAAACCTCATGGGCACAGCCTCAGCTTCCCATCTGAGAAAACGGGGCTCACATGCAAGAGATGGCTACCTTCTAAGGGCAACTGAAATAAGTGATTACCCCAAAAGTCATTCTGCCCCTCACCTTCCCCCTCAAAAGCACATCTATTCTAAAATTTTCAAAGCACAAAATAGGATCATAAAACAGTGTTTACTATATGCAAGACATTATATTAATTGCTTTACATGAATTATCTCTTTTGATCCCAACAAAATGACATAGGAATTTTTTGCTGTTGTTTAAGGGAAGAGATTTACAGATAAAAATATAATATCACTAAGCATGTATTCAAAAAGAAAATACTACATTTTGCCTAGAAAAAAATAGGGATGGTGTTATACAGAAAGTAATTTAAATAGCATTTTATTTCTGAACATAAAAGTGATGCATGACGACTGTACAATACTTGGAAATGTGGAAAACTATTAAAAGAAAATGTACATTTTACTCATTTTCTTTTTATACTGATAGAATCATACAGTATATATTATTCAACTAGAGAGAGCAACTGAATTCAGCATCCTCTAAGAGGAAAGCAAAATACAGCTTCAGCTGTATTATGAAGACTTCAGGTTTATCCTAAATATGAATGTCCACGAATATGAGATTCACACACAGAATTGTTAATGTGGAGAAAGCTGTCGAATTTTCTTCTTTGTAAGTTTCCCAAATTGTAATAAAAGCTCACAGGTTTAGCAAAATAGTAAACAATGACCCACCCACCCCAGCGGCAGAAGAAAATCACAGGAGCATATGCTAGGCCATATTGGATTAGAATTGCAGTCCGTTCAAGGTAGACTTTGTTGCCAAAGGTCTCTTGGGAAATCCTGTAAGATCACAGCTTTTCTCCATGCTATCACCCTTTATCCAGCTATCCTTAGCCTTCTCATCATCTCCTCAGAATCTTTTACAACTGTACGACTTCTTGAAATGATGGATTACATAGCATGTTATCATTTACGTATGGGAGTGACCCTCTTAATTTTCTCAAATTTACCTCCATGAGATTTCAAACAAGTACCTCCCTCTTCCTAGTTTGGGGGACTTAGGTAGCATTGTGTGTTTCTTATATCATCTTCTTTACACTGCTCATTAATACAAGATTCCAGTCAATCCCCCTCCAGGTATTCAGCTCTCTAAAAGAAGTAGTCTTTGAACAGACTTGAAAAAAAAATTATTTCTCCCCCTCTACTCAACCTCCTTTACTATTTTACTTTCCTTAGTCTGAAGCTTCTAAATTAAGATGACTTCACACCCCCATCTTCTATGGGACAAGATACTGAACAGGGGATCTGGAAGAAATGCAACTGGTTCTGCTGAACTTTTCTGGTTCTTTTTTGTATTTTCCAGCCGCTTTCTGCACCTGGAAGAAATCTAAGTTGTGTGCTACTTGCCTGGTTTCCTTCCCAGAAAAAAATAAGATCCAAATTAAACAGAAGGAATCTTACAGGAAAAAAATAAAAAGAAAAATAACCTGTCACTCTTACCCATTTTTTTGTCTCCAGAGCCTACATAGACATTTCCTAAGACTCTTACCCACCTTTATTAAAGGATTCTGTGTGCCAGGAACTTAGCTGAAAGCTTTTTATTCAACATCTATTCAATCCTCATAACAACCTTATGGGCTATTTATAAGAGTAGCTGACATTTACTGAGCCATTTCTATGTGGCAGGTACTCTTTTAAGAGTTTTATACATACTACCTTATTTAATCATTAAAACAAATTTGTGAAATAGGCAGTTTCATTAGCCCCATCTTAAAGATGAGGACATTGAAGCCCAGAGAATAAGGTCACACAGTTAATAATGAAGAAACCAGGATATTAACCTGAGCATACGCTATTATCCACTATACTACACTGCCTCATCTATTAAACGAGGAATAAATGAACAAATAATAAATGAGCAATGAGTGAATGAGTAATAACCAGAACTAATGAAAAAATTTTAAGCCAGAGAGAATCTGTAGTCATTGTAATGTGTGAAAATTGGATTATACCATCAAGGCTGGATTACACTATCATTCAAAGTCCTTTCAGTTCTAGAATTCTGTGAAATTAACAGCCCAAATAAGTCAACTCAAAAGCTTTTGCTACTTCTAAGATTTACAAGACTTAATCCAATGCCTGCGTCTTTTCAACACACTCATCAAAACTCTCTACAAAAATTAGTAAGCTTTGTCAGCCTCTGTCTTTCTGATGAAAGGAAATACTGGTCTTCATCAAGCAATAAAGTATTAAAATTCTCAGCAAAGTACTGCTCATCAGTCAATTCAGTTTGTACAATCCTACTATAAAGAACTTTAAAAACACAACAGAAATCAGAGGGGAAGTGTGTGTGGACAGAAATAAACATTTAAGAAAAACATCGAGGTCATTATCAGATTAATGTCTAATGAGCATTTCTTTCACTCATGTTTGTTAGCTCCCTAAGTGTACGTTTATTTCAAAAATACACTAGAGAAGTAGTATTTAATTACCTATGTCCATTTGAAAAGGAAAAAACAATTTGATCCTGAGAGGATCTAAAGCAGCAAACTTCAAGAAGTAAGAGAGAATGTTCGCTTCAGTTGTCACCTGTAGCTAGCTTTGCTAATCCAACCTATAAACACAGGCCATTGCATTTTTCAGGAAGCTACAGAGATTTCTGAGCCACCACGTAGGCATAAATTTATCAACACATCTTGTTTATTAAACATCACTGAAATGCTTTGAGAACTCCTTATCAAAAGCTAAGTTTACTGTGTAGTATTTTGAGAAAATCTACTTAAAATAATACTCTAAAAAACCATTTTCAGTTTAAGCAGCATGTTTGTTCTACTGAGAGTTGCTGGACCTCCACAGGTGTGGAGAATCTGAATGTGGAAGGACTTTTGGATTAGCTGATCCAATACACATGAGAAAGCAGCCGACATTCTTTTGGTCTCTGGCTAGTTAATGGCGGAGGCTGAATGAGAATAGGGGTTTTCTATTCTTGGAGTCCCCTGCAGCACATTCTACTGCGACATTGACTGTATTAGGGCTCTGTATTAGAGAAACAGAACCAGTGGGAGATACACATGCATCTTCAGGGGGAAAGCTCAAGGCACAGGCAGCGGTCATCTCCTGGGACGAATTCTAGACAGCTCACTACTGCCAGGAGTAACAGCTGGCCCTGACGATGTGTAATGGAGCCGTGTGCTCATGTTGCTGCAGTCTTGAACCCTGGCAGATGTCGGACTGGGGCATCAGGGGACCAAGCCACCCACTAAGCCTGCATCCCTGCCCTGGACCCTCAGCTCCTGTAAGGCAGCAGGCTTGGTGCCGAGCCCACGCGCAGTTCACTCACCCGTTCAGGCTGAGGTTGGCCCTGCCTCTGGACGGCCTGTGGTCTGAGCCGGGTCCCCCACACCTGGCCGTGCCTTCGGGGGAGGCGCCCGTGCACTGTGATTCTGACTGTGGCGTCGGGGGAGGTGTCCGGGAGGACTGCTGTTAGCTTGACAAGGCTGCTGTGTGAGCCGGACTCCTCACAAGCCTGGGAGGAGGGGCCGCCACCACGCCGGGCACCCAGGTTTTTCTCATTCCAGAACTCTCGCGCCTGCTCCGTGCAACTCCCGCGAGACTGGACTTGCTCCGGGAAGAGCGGTTGCGACGGCAGCAGAGCGTCAGGCCTGATTCTGCTGTCCTCCAAGCAGCCTCGGCGTCAGCACGTCCCAGCCCATCCTCTCCCTGCTCTTCCATCTGGACCGGCATTTACTCTCCCCCACACACTCAAGGACACAAAGCACACCCTGAGGACTCCAGTCGTGCCCTGTCTGCCTTCCTGGAAAGGCCCACTCCACCCACCCGGATCAGGCCCTGACCCGCAGTATCGCCCATGGTGTTCGCAAAGGAGAACATTTCCTGATGAAGGGGCGTGGGTGACGGGCCAGCTCCCCCATCACAGGGTGCTGCCAGTTGCGGGGCAGGGGGCGGGTATATATTTCTTTATTATTTATGGTATGTATTTATTTGGGGGGGGGGGAATAGTTACTTATTATGAGGGATTCATTCATGTGATGAAGGAGATGGAGAAGTCCCATGATCTGCTGTCTGAAAGCTGGAGGTGTAATCAATCTGAGGCCAAAGGCCCGAGGTCCAGAGGAGCCAGTGATGTGAATGCCAGGGCTGGGGACATGAAGTGAGATGTCACAGATCAATCAGTGAGGCTAGAAAACAAGGGGCGGCTCCCCCCTCCCTCAGCCTGTTGTTCCTTTGTTCTCTTTGGGGCCTCACTGGACTAGTGATGCCCACCCACGCGGGGGAGGGCCACTTCCTTTCTGAGCCTACCAATTCAAATGTCAGGTTGACACATAAAATCAACTATCACACTGACCTTGCCCTTCAGTTCTTCAAGACCTCCAGTCAACCTGCACCTCCGGAGAACAGAATCTCCAGCAATTAGCCAAGAACCCAGTACTCAAAGTTGCCAGAAGAGAGTGACCGATGTGCAGGGCTTGCTCATCCACTCACCCATTCAGTAAATGTTATTTGTGCAACAACTAACTGTGTGAAGCACCATCCAAGACCTGAAGAGGCCACAGTAGCTATGCCTCAGCTCTTACCCCCAAGGAACTTACATTCTGATGGGGAGACAGACTTTCCAAAAGGAAGGAGAGGATCAAAACAGTGTGATTCAACGAGGATGGCATGCTTTATATAGAGCATCCTCTCTGAACCATTCACTGTGTTGGGCACCTAGGGCACATCAGTGAACAAGAGACACAATCCCAGGTCTCAGGAAGTTTACAGTCGAGATGGAAAATGGTATTTAGAGTGGTCTTAACCTAGGATTTATGGATAGAACTCCATTTCAATGTAATTGGTTTGCTTGTAATCCTGTATAGTCCATATATTTAAAAACATCACCCTGACATGCAGTTCCAGAGGCTCCTCTAGACTGCCCAAGATGTTCATACCACGTATTTTGAATCTTTAACTCTGCAATGTGTCACAGATAAGGCACCCTTAAGCAACTCACTCCTCTTCCATAGTAGCAAATACACTCCCAAAATTAAATTCATCCATAGTAGCAAATACATTCCTGAAATTTAACTCTGGAATTTAGAGATATTTGAGAAGAGTCTTCATGTAACAAACATTAACCCAGAGGCATCACTGGAGGTCACTAGAGTCCAAGTCAGATGCCATCTCTACCAATGGTCAAAGGGCATCTGGGAAGTGGGGCTAACGTGCAATAGGAAGGCAGCCAGAGAACAGAGAGCTAGCAGCCTGTGCCCATGTGCAGCTCCTTCCACTGCTTCCCTTCTCTGTCACTTTCCATGCCAATTAGGTGGAAATAGTGAGGATTAATCTGCTATGTCACAGCAGCAGCTCATCACTCCTCCAAATTGGTAAAAATGATAGCTGACAGTACAATATAATTTTAGAGATGGCGGAGACTTTCAAAATCATATGGTTCAACTTCATTTCATAGATGAGAAAACTGAAGATTAACACAATTATGTGACTTACCCAAGGTCACACAGCTTATTAGGGATGGCGCCGGACCTAGAATTTAGGATTCCCAACTTCCAGGGAAATGTTCTTGTCACTCTTCCCTTGGTTCTTCATCATGGAAAGGTACAAGTATCAGTATAGGTATTGCAGTGTAAATGCCTTTTCATTGGCCTTGGATATGCCAATGCGGACAATAGAAAGTCGGACAAAAAACAGGGTAAACAGATAATAACTCATTAGAAAATAGAAGCTTCAATCTACAAAACTGACTTCAAATGGCATGGGTGCACTACATAGTCACCACCTTTGTTATCTGACTGTGTCAAAATCAGTTTTTAACTAAATCATTAGATGCTTACTAAAATCATTTTGATCCCTAGAGCATCCTATTAAAGGGCCTGGTACCACAGCATAACTCCCACACTATGAATTCTATTCCTGCAGCTCAGTCTTGATGGTATAATTTCCATTTTCATCTGCAAAACAAATGTAGTTCTGTCATTCTCCCAGGTTCTCCTGGCTCTTCTCCAAGCCCAACCTTGCTATGACAAGCAGGATCTGATAGATCCCAAAACGGTAGACAAGAGCAAAATGACACCTGTGTCTTCCATAAATTGCTCCTCCTTCTGACCTTTAAAAAATGAATAGATGAAGTGCATTATATATTTCCTCCCTACAACTTTTCAAAGCCCAAGAAACTTTGATGTATGATATTCTTCTCAACATCACTTTTCAGAGCCTCTTACTCACTAACATTTATAACTGATTGGAGGAACACCAAGTTCTCTATTAAAAGTTCCATTTATCCCTCTGTTGTCCTGTATAGTACCTCAGAATGGGTGCGTGAGTTTCACCCAAAGCGATGGACGTCACTATTGACCTGTCAAGTATGGTAAAAGGTAAGTAGCGCTCCCCAGAGTGATTTCCTCAAACCAGCATAGCCCTCAGGTCCTCCTGTCGTAAAACAACAT
The DNA here is from genome assembly GCF_009834535.1 of Camelus ferus. Classification (NCBI taxonomy): domain Eukaryota; kingdom Metazoa; phylum Chordata; class Mammalia; order Artiodactyla; family Camelidae; genus Camelus; species Camelus ferus. Next base: position 33,401,508 of record NC_045701.1, on the reverse strand, counting down.
GCTCAAGAAAAACTCCCATAGACATTTAGCAACTCATGTTCAATAGCCGGGTATTTCAGTTGTGGAGATAGAAGTAACAAAAATAAACATCTTGATCTTTTGGATGTCTTCCCCAAAGTATCCTGTTACTTCTGAAGTCATACTTGTGAAGGGTTATAAACCATGTAAGGCCGTTGATAGATTTTATAGATCTTAGCTGTTGTCACTGTTATTATGGTAGCTTAAAAATATCCTTAAAATGGACACACATGACAGCACATGACATGAATGACCCTTCCCTTACACTTGCTAATAACCCTTGGGAAAATCTCACTTTGAGTGATTCCATTCAGCCATGCATCTCTTGTCCAAATGTTTTGGAGCACACCATGAACACAAGTCCATAAACTAATATTTTATCTAGTGTCCTGTCTGGTGCCCAGCACAGTACCCTGTGTCCACATATTTTATTAAATGGGAAAAGAAATGCTGAAAATGAAGGGGTGGGGGAGCCCCTGAACACATACATATATGCTTGCATGAGGCTAAAAAAGAAAGAAGAGAAAACTCAGTCACCTCCTCTATGAAAACTTTCTCAAAACCCAAAGAGGTGGAATTGACCACTCGTTTAGTAAATAGTAGGCATAAATCAAGCTTGTTGGATGAATTTTCAAAAGTTGGTGAAAAGGGAAGATATAAAGAAAGAGAAGAAAGGAGACACAGATGAGTAATGAAGAGAGAAGGTGATTAATAGAAAAAAAATGCGACAAAAAACTAGGGAAAAAGAAAACAGATGGTCATTCAGCATCACCTAACTTTATGTCAACTGGCTTTTGTGAAAAGGATTTAATGGATCAGAACCACAGATAAGCAAATTAACAGAAAAGGTCAGGTTCCTCTGAATTTCTAGTTCCACAGGGTTGTTTTAATCAGGGTGGTCTGAAAAGGGACTGCTCCTCCCCTCTCACCCCTCCCCGCCCTGGACTAGGCAGCAAACACCCCCAAACTTCATTCCTTCTCATAGTCAATGACTTATCCAAAACTACTCAGTGTACAATGCCCATGCTCCACCACATTTTCCCCCTGGAGCTATGATGAAGGTTATGGTCCTTGCAATCACAGAAGTTACCACCGCATGAGAGAGGCTGGCATTGATAAGCCATTCAAACAACTAAGGTAATTCTGTTACTGTATTTAGAGTTGTGATAAGCAAGACGTGGTTCTAGGAGAAAACAAAATGAGAACTGGGCCCTGCAGCAAAGCAAGGCTTCCATGGAGAAATATGCTGGGGCTAAGAATTAACCAGGTGATTTGGGGGAGAACATTCCCCTGGAAGGGAATGCCAGGATGACAATGCACAGACCCCAAGAAGGAAGGGAAAAAAAAGGTGAAATTGTCTTCTGGACAAGATTCTAGGAAGGCCCTCCTCTTCCAGTTGCAGTGTGAGCTTTAATAAAAGACAGAGCAAATGTAACCTCCCACTGCTTTGAGGGCACACCTTCAAGAAGAATGAGAGGTCAGTGGTTTCACAGACCTTTAGGAGAGGACGGTCAGCAGTCTTGTCCAGGGCTGGGTCTGTTAGGGCTTACTGACCACTTGTGTGTAGTTTTGTTTTGTTTGTTGAATTTTATTTTGGTTTTTATTCTCAAAAAATGGAAACATACTCTATTGTTTTGAACCTGATTTTTAAAGCTTAATGTTATATAGTGAACATCTTCCCATGTCAAACAAAGTACAGATTTTCAACATTACTTTTAAGTGTTGAAATGATCCTACTAGGGGGAGGAGGGTAGGAAGGGATAAACTAGGAGTTCGAGATTTGCAGATACTGACTGGTATATGTAAAATAAACAAGTTTATGCTGTATAGCACAGGGAAATATACTCAATATCTTGTAGTAGCTCATGGTGAAAAAGAATATGAAAATGAATATATGTATATTCATGTATGACTGAAGAATTGTGCTGTACACCAGAAACTGACACAACATTGTAAACTGACTATACCTCAATAATAAAAAAAAAAATGATCCTATCATAGAATCTGAACACAAATTGAGATCTCAACTGGGGGACCATGTACAGTATTTCAAATTTTTAAAAATAAAAACCAACATTGTAAGACATTACACTGGATGGCATTTTGCACCTGTCAATCATTTCACGTCCATGGGGCTGGGATCAAGTGCAGGATCTAGAGTCAAACAGACCTGGTTCCAATTCTATACCACTTACAGCTTGTGACTTGAGCAACACAATAGATCTGTTTCCTCATCTATAAAATGAACATGGATGGATGGATAGATAAATAAAACAACAACAAAAAAAGATAATACAAAAATAAAACGAGGCTAGTAACAGTACCTCTCTTATCAGAATGTCAAGAGGCTTTGCTGAGATAATTCAAGTGAAGCACATAGCAAGATGTCTGCAATGTAATAAACGCTTAATAATACTTATTATTTCCAGTAGAAAAGTTCTGGGTTTAATACTTCTGATATCTACTGCCAAAGCATCCTCCAAAGAATCATTATGAATTAGTTAATCTGCCGCTTTGGAGAAAGCCCAAGGAAATATGTAGCAGTTTCACCACCCCGTGACTGCCTTCAGAGAATTTTTGTTCTGAGGAAGATCTAGTTTAAAAGCAGGAGCAGAAGCCATCACCGCTCTGCCCTGCCTGCTTGGATCCTTTTTCACGTTCACGCACACCAGCTACTGATGTGCTTTTCAATCCCAACAGCCAGCTGTGACGTCTTTGCCAGGCTTCCTTCAGGTTGCTGGAATCCTCTTTGCTTTGTGCATAAGGCAAGCTTAAAGTGCTTGGGCATTCACTCCCCTCACCCCAGAGATAGCTCTAAACCAAAGACTGACACATAAGCATATAGATAAATGCTCCAGCATCCTTGCTTCCACCTGGAGACAACGCTGAGATGTGACCTACACTGCCTTTAGAACCCCCCAGGGGCCTGGACCAGTCACTCCCTGTGGGCTTTGTTTGAGCAGCTTCCTTTCTTCCCCTGACGCATTCCCCAGGCCTTTAACTAGCCTTTTTCTGGGAACATATCCTAATAAATCACATTTACAGAAATCTCCATGTTACAGATTTCTTTTGAGAAAGACAGAAGTCAAACTTTTTTCGCCTTGGTCGTAAGAGTTTCAATATAAATTCCTTGACAAATTACTTTTTAAATAGAAACAACATTTTGGACATCTTTTCTAACAGAAAACAATCTATATTTTCTTTCTTGGGAATTTGTATACTGTAGGTTTCCATTTCATCAGGAGAAGGAAAACTGGAGAGCACGTAGAGGAAGCAGTACAGCTTGTATTTCCATGGGGTGAGGGCTGGGACATCCCAGACTCTAGGCTGGGCCTGCTAATAACTAGCTGATTTGGAGCAAATAACTCACCTGCCTGGGCCTCAGCACATCAACTGATATTCTCCAGGGCTGAAGAATATCTACCGGAAATGTCCAGGGCTTGTTCATGTCTATGACAATATTGCCACTGGACAAGCAGACCTCAGAATGGAGTTCACATACGCCCTTCATCTTTAACTGTCATAGCTCTTTGAAGATACCCACATCTCTAGCACGTGCTCCTCACGCAAAGCCCATTTTCCTTCTGTCTCAGCCTTTGATGAGCAGCAGATTTAATCATGCTGCTTACGAAAAATCCATCCTTCATGCCCCACCCCCATGCCCCTAACGTCCTCTTTCCCTCAGTCTATCACCAAAAGATAGCTTCAAGCTGTAATATTCTCAGCAGAGCAGGCATGCAGGTAGTAGACCAAAAAGAGAAAAAGTACACCAAAAAGAGAAAAACTAGATCTCCATCACCTGTCCTTTCGTTTGTGTGATCTCAGTAGGCAGGGCCCACTGCGCTCAGAGAGCCCCGGGTGGAAGAAGGGAGAGTCCTGGGACTGAAGAGTTGCCTCTTCTCCCTGGACTCGAGGAAAGCACAACGTAGAAATGAGGAAACAGAGCCGGGGACAGTTCGCAGTTTCCTGTGTAAGGCAGAAGTCTCCATAGTTTTCTCTCACAGTAAAGCAGCCCCCAACTACTTTGCAAACAAATGGATCTGGAAGGCTGGCAACTTCTGGCTGGGAGCAAGAACTTGAAAAAAAACAAAGTCTACTTCTATTTAAGGAAAGACTTAAACCTCAAGACAAAGCACTCTACACACCCACAAGACCGGAAAAAAAAAATACTGTTCAAGTATGATGATCTCAAAGGATGGTAAGGATCTTGATCAATTGGAACTCTTACACTTTTCATAAGAGTGTAAATTGTTACAACCATTTCAGAAAACACAACACCGTGACCTGCTAAGGTTAAATCAATGCATGTTATATGACTGTGCTCTTGGAAAATTACAGAGAAGCCCTTGCATACAAGCACACATTCATAGTAGCATTGCTCATAAATGTGAAAAATGAGGAACAATGCAAATGTACAAATGTTCACTGACAAGGATAGGGACACACATACGAATACGTGAGTAAATTCACACAAGTGTCTAATGTGCCTTTGGAGGAGAGAAGAATGGAGTGTTCAATTCTGCCCTATTTATGTTTCTACTTGGGAGCAGACATTGGTTGTGCGTGTGTGTGTGTCTGTGTTTTCCTTTGTTGGTTTTTTAAAGAAATAGGAAGAAAAAACTTCCTCCCCTTTCCTTGCTCTCCCGTTGTTCAGTCCTCTGACACCACCCACTCCCACCCATTTTGTTGTTTTGTTTCACTATGAGTCCACACTCCTATTTTTGTTCACCCTGTTTTCAGTGGAGTCCAATCATGCACAAAAAAAGAAAATTAATAAACCACATGAGGAAGAGGGTATAGCTCAAGTGGTAGAGCGTATGCTTAGAATGCATGAGGTCCTGGGTTCCATCCCCAGTACCTCCTCTAAAAATAAATAAATAAATAATACAAAGTACCTCTCTCCCCCTGCCCCCCAAACAACCACATCAAAAGAAACATCAGAAATAAATCTTTAAACATAAAGTTGAATGAAAACAGCAAATCACACGAGACTACAGGCTGTGTCACCATTTTTGTTAAGGTTAAACTAAACAATTATTACTGAGGCTTACCTACCTACGTGATTTTTAAAAACCTAAGAAAAAAAGGTAAATACCAAAAAATAATTATTATCTCTAGATGCGAGATAGGCGGGGATGGGGGTGCAGGGGGCACAGAGGCTGGGACCAGCACATGGGTAGAAAATTCCACCGTGTTGCTCGAGGTCTTATACAGGCGTGGAGCTCATGGGAGTTCACTCCATTACTGTGCATCATAATCATGTATCTTTCATACTGCAATTTGGTGAGTATCAAGTATTACCTAAGGAATAAATTTTATGTCAATAATGTAAATGGGAATGTAACTCAAATGGGAAAAAGGGCAGAGCAGACTGGCAAAATGGACTCACTTCCTGAGTAACACGTGGGCATTAGTGGGCCTTCATTTACGTGCTACTCTCTAAACTTACGACAGGCTGATCCCTGTGGAACCGTCCTGTTGCACTTCAGTTGCTTCATATTTAGACACGGAATCATAAACTCCTATGCTACCAAGTTCACAGATGTTCGGGAAGATTAGATGGGATCATAAATGTGAAACGGGCAACTGAGAAATGTTTCCCAAGTTTTTTGAGGAATTTTGATGGTCTTCCCAAGTCTACCTCACAAGGATGTTGGAGGACAAAAGACAAAACCAAAGAGGAGAATGCTGAAGAATGGGAAAGAATAAAAATGATAATAGTCTAAGAAAAATATTATTTAAGAAAATAACTAAATCTAAAACAACTGGTAGCTGATCTGGAGCCTTTGCGTATTTTTTTCTCTCACGTTCACATTCCTCTGATATTATAGAAAGGTGGTAAATAAATGAAAAGAACCAGAAAAGGGGCAAAGCACCGTCTATGCAACTTCTATTAAGCATTGAGGCAATTTGAGAGAAAATACTAGTACATATTCTTAGTGCTCTATCATTTCTTGTCTCTGAAAGCACATGCCCGCCCACCTGTATCATCTTTTTGAAAGTAAAATTCTGTTAGGTCAAATTAAGTAAGAGATGCTATTTGGAAATTCACAGGTTTACAATTGCTATTATCAAGTATGTGAAACACATACATAATTTCTCTAGATAGTTGATGACAGAGGTAAAAATTCAAAATTTATAAAAATGCATTTTGAAGTATTTTCCAAAAAGTTTACTTGATGCAAACAAACTTAGTCAAAAATGGAAAAACTGGTTAGATAATTTTGAGACATATTTATCTATATGATAGCAACTTAGGTGACTGTTTTCCTTTCTCCATTCAGTGAACTGAATTACTTTGTAAGACTGACCAATGTTAGTAACTTGATACAGACTCCTTACTGCTTCTAATAAGAGCCCCACATTATTGCAACACCTTGACCAAGGCCGCCAGAATAGTTTGTTCTGAGCCTACCCCAAGCTCATTTATCATTAGTAAAACAATCGGCTGTGAAGTAGTCACATTCGATAACTCATTTAAGAAGATGAGAGCAAATGGTCACATAGTTACAGTGAAGCAGAAGCATGAAGAAGTTCAGTGACTTCCTTAAGGTCACACGAGGACAAACCCAAGAACAGAAAATAGGTTTCCTACCAATCAGTCTAATGAGCTCGATTTCCAAGGTTATGTTGCCCTCTTTACTTAGATCACAGAAGAAGAGAAACCCAATTACCATCAGTATGTCATTGCACCGAGTTTGTTACATTACCTGATGACCAGGGAACTGACTCTCTCTCGCTCTCCTCTTGGTGTGTGTGCTGGTCTACTGGGAGGAAAAAAACCTTCACCAACCCCATATCCCTACTCAGCAGAGCGCTGGAAAACAAACATTTTCTCCTCACCCATCTCTGAGAAGTAGTGAGACAGGCCTGCTGTTAGCAGCCTGAAGCTATTGGCATCTCTTCTTCAACCTAGTTTTAACAATCAGATGTTCTAAGCAGTAAATCCCAGTGTGTGGGCTTGAGGATTTAAATTAAATGTGAGAAAAAGAGCCCCCTGGCCCTCCAGCCTAAGCCATGTTCTCCAACTCAGTTTACCAGAGGCACTGCATTTCCAGGAGAGTGAGCTACACAACCAGCTGTTAACAACCTAAGGGAGATGTCAGTCATTCTCCAACGTGTAAGTAGTCTCAGCTGCTTTATTTCAGCATCTCCCCCCTCACCCCCCACCCTGCCCCTCCTCCAGTTAGAAGCACCAGGAGTATTCCTACTACCATACCACCAGTTATCAATTCCTCATTTTCCTAAAACATTACCTATAGAGGTATCCTCACTGGTCAATGCAATGAGAACTGAGCCTATCCTTATGCGACAGATTATTTGAACTGCTGGCCCACCAACAGACAACGTTCTAGATGCAGCTGAATGCAATCCTACAGACAGTAGAACAACACCTAAAAAAAGTCCTAGCTGCTTCTCAAGCAGACTTCTAAGGATCAGCTCCCAGGCCTCTAAGACTCCTCTCTTGTACCTAGCTTTCTTCTTCCGCAAAGGTAAAAATGCTTCTGCCCCCTCAGAATACATCATTTTTGCTCAGAATACATCATTCCTTTCCTCCCCCTGTATTCCCCATAAGCTCTGTTTCCCCTTGTATTTCTCCTCTAGTATTTTTCTTACTCTATTTCTGTCTTGATCTCCCAATGGTCCAATACATCTTTAGATCAACTCATTATCGATCGAAAATCTAGCTCCCTTTTTCTTGAGGCCAGAAAGGGCTTTATCTTCACTTCACCAGCCAAAGAAGTGAGATATCTTTCAGTATTTTTTATGAGATTTGAAATTTTTAACATAAATGTTTTGTTTCAATCAGTTTAACATAAATACCGGATGGTAACTTTTTTCAGAAATAAATACAAATCAAGTCCATGAAAGAAACACTCAGAGATAAAGAACATTTAGAAGAGAAAATAATTTCTCTTGTAAAGAAGTTTACGGTGAAGTCCAAGCTTTAGAAAAACTAGTTGGCCAGATTTAGATAAGTAAACAGGCATTAAAAGGGAAAAATTCATACGGTTATCAAGTTTACAAGATTACAGACAGTCTCTTCATGATGAGAAAGTTTCCTCGCACTTGACTGTCAGTTATCAGTAAGATCTGTCATGTATTGATACTGTCAAAGTCAGGGATAAAGCTGGCTTCATTGGGAAGTCACTGACTCACAAGAAACAGCTTCAGGTTTTACTTACTTTGGAAATGAGAGCCAGAGAGGCGACCCTGGGTTTGCTGTCGCTGTTGTGATGGGGCCACCCTCGTTCACAGCGGGGCACTGCAGGCGGGTGAGCCCCGTTTCACACGGGCTGTGCTTTACACTTCACAGAGACGAAGTTCTAGGGCGTCAGGAGACGGCTGTTCATTTTGTCTTACAAAAGCCGTGTTTTTTAACAGTTCTTCATTTTTTCTTGTGAAGGCTCCCCCAAAGACTTCATCTATTTGTTTTTATTTGTTTTGTTATTTTTAGACAGAGAGAGATTTACTTTCAGGAACTGACTCCCAATATGGCTCCGGTAGGTCCACAGCAGGCCAGCAGGCTGGAAACCCAGGGAAGAGTTGCAGCTTGAGGCCAAAGGCACTCTGCTGACAGAATTCCTTCTTGCTCAGGGGAGGTCAGTCATTGTTCTGTTAATGTCTTCAGTTGATTGGGTGAGGATTTTTTTCCCCCAATAATACTACCACTTATTGTTTCTTTACAGCAGTATAAAAAAAAAAAAAAAAGTGATTACCCACACTATGGACGAGGGTCTGCTTTACTCAAAAACAACTGATTTTAATGTTAATCTCAGAAAAAAACCAAACACCTTCAGAGAAACATCCACGATAATGTTTGACCAAATATCTGGCACCATTGTCCAGTAAAGTTGATATAAAATTAACCATCACAGTCATCCTGGCCAATTCCAAGGGGCTTTGCCCATTCCTTAGGTTTTTCAGAAATGGATACATCCTATTCATAATTCCAGAGTGGATCAGACACAACATGTCCTTTGCATATCATCATAACCAGGGAATCAGAATCCTAATTTAACAAATTTTAATGGGCGGTATCCCTTCTCACTGGCTGGTATGGCTTCATCCTCTGTAAAGGGTATTCTCTTCTCCAGTATTGAAGTTCTGAACAGTGAAGCTAGTCGACAATTATAGCTTAGTGGCAAAAGGCTGAGTAAATCAAACTAGTTACTGGACAGGTTTTCAGAGAGCGCCAGATCACTGCCTCAGAATCAATGTGCAAAATCTTTGAAGAAGAGATGGATACCCATTTAGTGAACACAGATCAGACAGACTGAAGACAAGTGACAGGAAGAATGGTTTCAAAGTGAAGACCTAGAGATACTAATTAAAGAAAAGAGCTACTCTTTGCTGAGGTGAAATATAGAAGAGTGAGTTTGGAACAAGGTGATAACAGCGCTGATGACTAGCTGTATGGTATGGAGAGGGAATACACGCAAAGAAATATCAGGAATATTGAAGGAAATCACACTGTCTGCTGTTAATGTGGGCTTTTCCCAATCCTTCCTCTTGTGAGCTTGGATCACTCTGATAACTTCAGCATTTGTTTAGGGACAGTAAAGAATCTAAACATACTTGTCATCTTTCATTAAAATATGTGATAGATCAGTAGTTCTCACACTTAGTTACATTAAAACCTAGTGGAGTGATTTAAAATAACTCCTCATGCTAAGGCTACCTCTCAGTCTGATTAAAGAGAATCTGATGAGACACAGACATCAATATTTCTAAAGCTCCCCAGATGATGCCAGTCTGGAGCCAAAGCTGAGGACTATTTACATGCACATGTTAAGGAACATAAATAGATCGGAAAGATACAAAAGTTGCACCGGCAACAGACATGAGTCGTGGAAAGGGTTGAGGATTTTAAGTATAAAAAAGAGCGGTGCATTTCTCCAGAACGCCTAGGTCATAGATGGGAAATAAAAGGCTTTACTGTTGTAACAGGATTTAATCATGCAGTGACCGTAACACAGGTAGGACCTCCCTCCCTCCCTCCCATTAAAGATGTACTAAAAGAACAGTATTCAGGCATGAAACACTACGAGGACCAAAAGCCACAAGAGTGGCAAAAATTACATAACCAAAGAATCAAGATTTCAAGTCACAGACATGTGTTTTCCAACACACACTCTTAAAAAAAAAATGACACAAGACTGGAGGTTAGGCTGCTCTGCTGAAGAGCCTCAACAGGGCACTGTCCATGTTCCTGTTCCTCAGGCTGCAGATGAAGGGATTCAGCATGGGGGTGACCATGACATACACCACTGAGACCACTGCTTTCTTTCTGGGAGAAGGTGAGATGGGCAAACTAAGGCACACCCCAAGGCCTGTCCCATGAAATAAGCTGCATTGCAGGTGAGAGCCTCAGGCAGAGAAGGCTTTATACCTCCCACCCACTGATGGTACTCTCACTACTGAGTATAAGTTAAGGATCACTAAGAATGAAGCACTGTTGAAGACGGTGTCGATAAATACATTTATATATTACTGGTGGAGGTGACAGAACAGGCAATGTTGAGGAGATGAGAAGAATTCACCCCCAAAATGATAATTTCTATTTTTATGCAAATGTAAGTTGTGACGCCATCAAACTGGGCAGCTGGGATTCCAAAGGCTGATGAAAAAAGAACCAAGAGGACACAGAGGCCAGGATTTATGATGCCTAGAGAGTGCAGGGAGTGACAGGTGGCCAGACTGGTCATAGGCTACCAGTCAGGAGCACATTGTCCAAATATCAAAAAAATTAAGACATCTGTGTCAGGCAGCCTGTATGTGAAATGACTCTGCTATGAGTTTGGATGTCCATGATCATTTTGGGATTGTGGTGGAGGTGAAACCAATGTCAACCAAGGACAGGCTGGAGAAGAAGTACATGGGGGTGTAGAGGTGGGAGTCAGAGCTGACAGTCAGAAGGATGAGGAAGTTTCCAAGCACGGTGACCAGGTTCATGGTTAGGAACAACCCAAAAAGGAGGGGCTACAGTTCCACATCACCTGGGAGGCTTAGGAGGAGGAATGTCAGGACACACGATAGATTCCTTGGTCTCATGTGGCTGGGACACCTTCACTTTTTCACTCTCTGATGTTCTTCTTTTTTTATGTAGATCCAAGTTTCTGACCTAAATTATTTTCCTTCTCTCTAAAGAACTTCTTTTAATATTTTTCACAAGGCAGACCTGCTGGCAACAAATTCCCTTGATATTTCTTTGTCTGAGAAAGTCACTGTGTCTCCTTCACTTTGAAGGATAATTTCACAGGACACAGAATTCTAGGTTGGTGGTTTTCTTCTCTCAACACTTGAAATATTTCACTCCCCTCTCTTCTTGTTTGCGTTCTTTATGAGGACAAGTCAGATGTAATTCTCATCTTTGTTCCTCTGTAGGTAAGGTGATCTTTCCCTCTGGCTTCTTTCAGTATCTTTCTCCCTTTGATATTCTGAAGTTTAAATATGATATGCGTAAGGGTAGTTCAGTTTTGTTTTGCATTTATCCCACTTGCTGTTCTCTGAGCTTCCGGGATCTGTGGTGTGGTATCTGAGATTAACTTGGGGAAATTCTCAGCCATTCTTGCTTCAAATATTGCTTCTGTGCCTTTTTCTCTTACTCCTTCTGGTATGCCAGTTATGCATACGTTCAACCTTTTGTAACAGCACCACAATTCTTGGATATTCTGTTATGTTTTTTCAATCTTTTTTTCTTTGCTTGTCCGTTTTCGAAGTTTTTGTTGTCATAGCCTCAAGCTCAGAGATTGTTTCCTCAGCGGTGTCCAGTCTACTAATGAGCCCATGATAGGCATTCTTCATTTCAAATATTACAGTTTCTTTGATCTCTAGCTTTTCTTTCTGGATCTTTTTTAGAATTTCTCTCTCTGCCTACATTACCCATCCGTTCTTGCATGTTGTCTACTTTCTCCATTAGAGCCCTTAGCACATTAACCATAGTTGTTTAAAATGCCTTGTCTGATAACATCCCTGCCATAACTGAATCTGGTTCTGATGCTTGTTCAGTCTCTTTAAATTGTGTTTTTTGCTTTTTAGTCTGCCCTGTAGTTTTTTGTCAAAATCTAGACATAACGTACTGGGTGAGAAGAATGCTGGTAAACAGGCCCTTAGTGGTGTGGTGGTGGACTGTCAGGGGAGGTGAAGTGTAGTTTTGTTCTATGAGCAGGTCTCAGTCTTTTGCTGAGCCTGTAAACTTCACCAGTGCTTCTCTGTTTTTTCTCCTCCCTTAGATGGGACAGGATGGCTACAAGAGGCTATAGTTGGGCATATATTTCCACTCTCCTAAGTAGGTTAGGCTCTGATAAAACCCCTGCAAGGTACTCTCTGGTAAAATGATTTCTCCTGAAAGCAGGCCTTATTAAGAAGAGGATACCCCTGGAGGATTTCAAAATGGTTCTTTTTCCCCTCCTCCTGCTGGACAGGTGAAGATTTTTTCCTCCAATATTCACTAGGGACCTGGTCAAGTTCCTAGAGATAAAATTCACAGACGTGTGAGGCCTCCTATGACTGGGTCCTCTTATTAAATTTTTATCTCTCAGGCTTGTCTACACTGAGCCTCCAGCAAGTCATCAATTACAGTCCAGGTTTTCCTACCCTGGCACTGGTCCCTATGGAGTGTGATGCTCTTGAATTTCTGATCTAGTAAGCTTTGTAGCCATCTGCCTCTCTCTCCAATTTGGGGATCGGCAGTCTGACCTATGACCTCATTTCTCTGATGGAAAGAAAGTTGTATTCACACTATACACAAAAATAAACACAAAATGGATTAAAGACCTAAATGTAAAACCAGAAACCATAAAACACCTAGAAGAAAACAGACAAAACACTCTGACATAAATTGTGGCAGTATTTTTTGGATCTGTCTCCTAAAGCAAAGGAAATACAAGCAAAAATAAATAAATGAAGCCTAATTAGACTTAAAAGCTTTTGCACAGCAAAGGAAACCATCAATGAAACAAATAGACAACCTACTGAATGAGAAACTATTTGCTAATGATATGACCAGTAAGGGGTTAATATCCAACATTATATATAAACAGCTCATACAATTCAATGTCAAAACAACCCAATAAAAAAATGGGCAGAAGACCTGAACAGACATATTTCAAAAGAAGACATACAGCTGGCCAATAGGCACATGAAAAGATGCTCAACATCAGTAATTATCAGGGGAATGCAAATCAAAACCGCAATGAGATATTGCCTCACACCAGTCAGAATGGCTATTGTCAAAAAGACTATATTTAATGGTTTGTGGTAACTTGTAATAAAGAAGAATATGAGAAAGAATATATATATATATAACTGAATCACTTGGCTGTACACCAGAAACTAATACAACATTGTAAATCAAATATACTTCAATAAAAAATTTTTTTAAAGACCACAAATAACAAATGTTGGCAAGGATGCAGGGGAAAGGGAACCCTAGTACACTGTTGGTGAGAATGTAAATTGGTGTAGCCACTGTGGAAAACAGTATGGCAGTTTCTCAAAAAAATAAAAATAGAACTACCATATGACCCAGCAATTCCAATCCTGGGTATATATCCAGAAAAAAATGAAAACTCTAATTGAAAAAGACACCTGCATCCCAGTGTTCATACCAGCATTGTTTACAATTACCAAGATACGGAAGCAACCTAAATGTCTATCAACAGATGACTGGATAAAGAGAATATGATACACATACACATACACACACACACACACACACACACACACACACACACACACACACACACACACACAATGGAATACTACTCAGCCATTAAAAAGAATAAAATTTTGCCATTTGCAACAACATGGGTGGACTTGGAGGGTATTATGCTAAGTGAAGTAAGTCACAGAAATTGATGATCAATACTGCATGTTTTCACTTGTATGTGGAATCTAAAAAATAAAACTAATGAATGTAACAAAAAGGAAACAGAGTCCCAGATACAGAGAACAAACTAGTGGTCACCAGTGGGGAGACAGAAGTACAAAGGGAGGAGCAATATAGGAGTAGGAGATTAAGAGGTACAAACTACCAGGTATAAAATAAACTACAAGGATATATTTTACAACACAGGGAATATAGCCAATATTTTATAATAACTATAAATGGAATATAACCTTTAAAAAGTCTGAATTACCATGTTGTACACCTGTAACTTACATAATATTGTACACCAACTAGATATCAATTTTTTTTTTTTTTTAGAAAATTGTAGATTTTTTTGGTTTAGCTTTTTATTTGTTGTTAGAATGGAGTAACAACTTCTAACCTCCTTACATGGTGGACTGGAAACCCCTAAAAAACTTCAACACATAAAATCCCATTAGAGTCCCACAAGCTCATTACTTTGCCATTAACTGGAACATTCCTTATAAAATCTATCTTAGTAGGCTATTAAAGGAAGTTGTATTAAAATAAATATTGAATATTATACATACCATATAGCTCATGTATAATATTTGTTGGATATATATTTCTCTACCAGATTCATAGAGAAAAAAACACATGCACATAGAAATTCTCATGACAATTGACCTTATTAAGTTCAGTTCTTTCCAGTCTGAGCTTACCTCTTTGGAAAGCTCATAATCATTTATGAAATAAATCGTTTAAAAATAAATAGTGAATAGTTTCTAGCTTTTTATTACCTAACTAAAATAGATTAGTATATTAAACAGAATTATTCTAAGGATGCTGTCCAACTCAGACCCACCCCATAAAAAACTTACTGTTCTGATCATTATGACCCTTAGCATCTCTGGGCATGGAAATAATTCACCTCACTTCTTCACAGCCTCAGTCTACGATTTAAAGACCAAAAAAGCCACCTCCTTTCCCCAAGGAATTCCTATTTCCCTGGATCAATTCTCATTTTTCCACAATGGAAATTCAAGAGCTTAAAAATCTATTCTTCATCGCAGCCAATTTCACTTTAAAACGTTAAGGAAAAAACGCCCAAAGTTAAAAGAAAATTGGTATGAATTTAACATTTAGCATTTACCTTGTGCCATGTGTAGGCATTTCATTCCTATTCACAGAGTAAAGTGGGAAATTGACTTCTCCCACCAACTCGGGCTTTAAGTCCACTTTCACCAAAACTTTTTATCTAACTGCGGCAAGCATAGCTTTTAATGCTGAATCAGTATCGGCCTGACCTAATATACCACCACAAAGTACGTCGGGTAGATGTTAGGCAGCAGACGGTTGGTCCGTTTAGTCCTGAGTCTGCCTCCGCAGTGGGTAATGCTACCATTAATCCGCAGAGACTCAGATGATAATTAGGAAGGAACTTTTTAAGTAGCCACAATTACAGTGACCCTTTCAATAGCCCTAATTATGGAAATAAGTTTCACATTAAAATTCACCTGCCTGATAATATGCAGTAAAAGTCTATTTCAGCTAAACTATGTTGTTTGTAAAGCAGTAGTACCTGAGGTTCAGGTATACGATGTGTGAATAATAAAGCCATCATCTCTAGAGTTGTAACTCCGGTTAAAA
This sequence comes from Camelus ferus, assembly GCF_009834535.1. Lineage (NCBI taxonomy): Eukaryota > Metazoa > Chordata > Mammalia > Artiodactyla > Camelidae > Camelus > Camelus ferus. The sequence goes on along the minus strand of NC_045701.1, from coordinate 33,385,985 downwards.
GCTGGCATTAATTTGCCTAGTGTTTGTGTTGTATGTGAGGCATGAAAAATACATTTCTAGGCAAAAAGCTAGAACATTCCAAACCATTCTGGTCCAGGTTCATCTCAAAGTTTTTTCTGATGCTTAATGTTTTATTCTATCAAGACTCTGTAAGACAATAAGCAAGAGAAGCAGCTTCCTGCTTATTCTTATGCAAAAAAATAAAAATAAAAATCCACAAATTTGACATCGATTGCTGATAGTTCTATTCATTTGTGATCCAAAGAAAAGTGTTAAAATTTATAACTTCCAACCTACTTCTCAAGATCCCAGAAGGATCATACATACATACTCAACCCCAAACACACACAGAGGCACATACACACAGTGGCTAAGATAACCTACATCTCTTAATACAGCTATATCTATTTCACATGGAAAGGAGTTGCAGTCACATACTTGTCTTTCAGAAACCATAGGCAGACCATAGTAATACCTTAATCTTCTAATACTCAGTAAATGGTAAAGATAGTGAAAAAACTGAAAGCAGTCTATTATATCCAGGAAAGAGAAAGAGAGACATCTCAGAAAAAACTGTGTGGCCCCTGCCTTCTCATGTTTCATCCTTTTCCTTGGTTTGGCTCACTCAGAATTGTTCATTAATATGCAGCGAGACTAAAGATGCTAAGTTTACCTTTCTAGCACCCAGAATTGCAAACCACTCTGATTTGCAAACTTCTAAAAAGATCTTCTCTCCTTTGCTCTCACACTTTCATTCTGAAGCTGGGAAGGGCTCTCCGACTCTGTAATGTCAAAGGAGAAAGAGAAGGACAGAGTGATTTATTTTCCCCTATTTTCCCTCAAATTCCAGCTAAAAATTGCAAATGAGGACAAAATCCTGCTATAAGTCATTATTATGAAGGTGACTTCATTTTGATGAAAGTTGCAAATAGACAGAATATATTAACTCTGTTTTGAACTTTAAAACAACTCTTTCTCTCATCAACTTCGGTCTCAGTGGTAGAGTTGAATGGTGGGAGATATAAGTCGTTTCAGTCCTCATTAAATTTTTGGCCACAAGCCATTGAACTAAATTCAGTAAGCTGAAGCCTTGGAATTTACTTTAGTTCTTTAAACAAAGGCTTCTTTCCTGGACAATGAAGTTTTGAGTGCAACGTGCTCGCCTAACTGTAGAAGGTTCACAGGGAGTTCACCAGGAAGAAATTAATTGGACTTTCTATTGTTCTATTCTCTCCTTTCCCACCCCCAATGTATTAAACAATTCTATAGACCTCAAATGCTACTGTCCTTCATTTAGTGAAATTTAATTCAATTAAAATTTTAAAAACAGACATAGAATAAATTGGATTAGGAGTCAATTCTAACACAAAAAACAATAAAGCTATAAATTGCTCATTGACCCCTGCCCTCTAGCTTGTAATCTTAGTCATGCCAGTTTAGGACCCTACCATTTGGTCTTTGGTGGAACTTGAAAAACAACTAGAGAAACTGATTCCCTACCTTACCGAGGCTTCATTTTCTGGTACAAAAAAAAAAAAAAAAAAAAAAAAGAAGTGCTATAGGTTATATTTCCAACGTAGTGGGAGAGAAGTCATTTTGCGGCTTTTCCAGGTATCAACATTCACCATAAAAGTTACAAGTCATTTATTTCAAGCACCAAAGGAAGAAAAACGGCAGACTGAGGGAAACCAGTAGCAGGGAAAGAAAAACTCAAAATGGGGAAACAATCAACACTACTATTAAAATCTAGTTCATGAAAACAAAACAGATGTTTTACTGGCTGTGGTACTTTAAGAACAGACGTAACTTGGAGAAGTCCTCACAATGGCAATAGTATTGACTTTTCTAATATCTTTTAAGAGAGAATAAAATGTGACCTTTCCCTATCCACTAGCTACCTAGCTCCTTCATAGAAGACACACATGGAGCATAGTCTACACCATTCGGATGATGCATTCTGGTTTGTACTGTCTCAGTCCTGTTTTACTACAGTGAGATGGAAAGAGTACCAGAGTTCAAGTGAGAAAAAAAGTGGGCTCTAGTCTCAGCCCAATTGTTTACCAGCCTCAAGGCCTTCAACAAGCATCTTAGTTTTCTGAGCCTCAGCCTTCTCTTCTATCAAGTGTCCTGCACAGGCTACTTGAGATAACAACTGTGAAGACACTTCACAAAACTCTCTCTGTGCAAATGTAGGAATGATCATGGGCCATAACCATCTTGTTCATCATTTTATAAGCAGACCAGATCTTTAAGAACAGAGACAGAATTAGATCTTTCCTAGAACCTGCCATAGCATAGTGCCCTCCAAGTCCATCCATGTTGCTGCACATGGCAAATTTTCATCCTTTTTTATGGCTGAGTAGTATTCCATTGTGTATATATACTGCATCTTCTTTATCCAGTCATCTGTTGAGGGACACTTAGGTTGCTACCATATCTTGACTATTATAAATAATGCTTCTATGTACACTAGGGTACATGTATCTTTTCAAATTAGTGTTTTTGGTTTTTTTCAGATATATACCCAGAAGGGAAATTGCTGGGTCATGCTAAGTGCAATTAGTCAGAGAGAAAGACAAATACTGTATTATATCACTTCTACGTGGAATCTAAACAATGCAACAAAACAATGAATAAAACAAAGCAGACTCACAGATACAGAGAACAAACCAGTGGTTACCAGTGGGGAGAGGGAAACAAGGAAGGGCAGTAGAGGGGAAGGAAGTAAAAACAGGTTATTATCAGATTATATGAAATCACCTGTGTAAAACTTTTGAAAACTGTAAAGCACTATAGAATTTAAAGAATCTCCCATTCAATGAAAAAATAACCTGCCATACAACCAAATTAGTGAACAGTTAATGAGAATGTACTAAGTAACTCAAAAAGTTCTTTTGACCCATAGATAGTCAAGCTAGAAGGGGCCTGAGATGTCATCCAGTCCAACTCAATTATATATTAGATCATAAGACTGAGCTCAAAACTAACTTGCCCAGCACAATCCTTCAGTCATATAGGAACATACATGTATGTTTTCATATTCTTATTAACCGTAAGTTACTATAAGACATTGAAAATAGTTCCCTGTGCTATACAGTATGAACTTGTTGTTTATCTATTTTGTATATAGTCGTTAGTATCTGCAAATCTCAAACTCCCAATTTATCCCTATTATGCTGTGTACCAGAAACTAAAACAACATTGTGAACTGACTGTACCTCAGTAAAAATATATTCGAAAAAGAAAAAAAAAAAACTGACTTGCCCAAGTAACTCATGAAGATGGTGCAGAAATGGAAGGAGACTACACTGCTCCTGACCTGGGCCCAGTGCTCTCGTCCTTGGACCACCCAGACCAGACTGGGGCAGGTTTTACTCGGGCCAAGATAATGCAAGTCCACGGATGCTTGTGATGAGAGGGAGAATTCCCGATCTCCATGAGTAGCTGCCTTAGTACATGAATATTCTGACAAAGAAACTCTTGCAACAGGCTCACATCCTGAGGACTTGTCATTTGTTGGCAAAGGCAAGGTAAAGAACAGGCAGCGAACGGGGAGCGGTCTGACCATAACGACTTCTAGATAAGCAGGACTGGGATTGCTAAGACAATAAGTGACAAGTGGCACTTTAGGTGTTTTCCTTAAAGGCCTTCCATCTCAAAACCCTGACTAGGAGGCTGCATTCAAGGAAATAATTGGCATCCAAGTGTAAGAGAGACGCAGGGATGGAGTGTGAACACCACTGGCTACCACATATTAAGGCACACTTTAGCTTCCTCAACTCAGGCCCTGGAAACAAGGTCTTAATGGCCTTCTTTCTGGTTTTCCCTAAACATTTATCCTCAAGGAGGTCGTAAGAGGCAGGTCTCTGGAAGCCACATGCTCTCTGATTCAATGAGCTTTTTCTGGGAGAGTTTCAAGGACAAAAATAATGAAAGGCATGCGTTCCTCTGGCACAGCAGGGCAGCAGGCATTGGGAACAAATAGTCAAGCCCCAGACTGGAAGTAGGGTGTGCTTCCCCTGCCACGTCCCTCTCAAGTCTTCACACGTGTATAAGCAGCTCATCTCCCCAGGCCCTCAGCAGCTTGGTTAAAAGCCAAGAGGCAGTAGGGGAGAGCAGCACATATGTTCTGCTATTAATATCTGATGAATTGACACAAAGACTCCCCAAGGAGCATGAGTTCTAGATGCAGAGAAGGCAGCAGAATAGTGACAGCAAAGCGTGGTCCCTGACCATGGCCTTGTCAGTCTAGAGAATTTCCTGGGGGCATCCTACAAATATTTTTGAAAGGATCCTGGGGTTTTCTGGATTGTTGAGGCAATGTGATTTGCAGACGCAAAGACTTTCAGATTCCTCAGAATTGCATTCCATTCCTAAAACGCAAAATAGAAGGCCATCCGTACCAGCGAATAAAGGAGCCTCCAACACCATCTGATCTGTTGCATTATTCATTCTCCGGGCCCTACAGCAGAATATAATCCTAAAAATGGCCTGGCATTATTGTTGGTGCTGTATCTAAACTTTTGTTGCTTAGATTAAAGTAGTAGAAGGAAGATTAAAGTAGAATTAATGGATGCAAACTCAAGGCAAATTAATACATTCTGATTTGCTATGGTTTCATATGCCTGGTTAGATGCTGAACTTAGTCTTCAGAAGCAATCTGCAAAGCAGAAAAAGAGCAGATTGCTTATGGGTGCTGGGGGAGGTTGGAGAGTGGGGAGCACATTGGAAGGGCATGAGAATGACTCAGTCCACCCACACGTCTCTGATGCACTGAAAATAGGATCTTTTGAAATCGAGGGTCAGACTCTCACTGATGTTGCAAAAAAAAATGCCCTAAGTGTTTTAAAAGTCACCCAGTTTCCTCAGGCTCATACTTTTCCAGGTCATGCTTTAGCAACCTGAAGCTCGATAGCCATTGCTTCTGTTTGTTTAGTTCTTGCATGACTTCTGTTGAGAGTCAACCCTATTACCTTGGTTATATGACAGAAACAATGAACTGACCACAACTGACCAATCAGCAGCTCCTGTTACTGGCTGGGTTCTTAGACTTTGCATTCAGTTTTATCAGCTGCTACCCTAAAAGGAAATATTCTTTCTCCTTCAAATCTGGGAACTTCCCTGTTACACCGGCTATCACACATACAGAAACACCTGCCTTTTCCTTTAAGCAGGGCAGGGTAAGGGTGGGGAGGTTAATTCATGCAACAAATATTTATTCCATAAGTACAGTGTGCCTAGAAACACAGAGGAGAGTGAGCATCTGTGAAATACAACACTCCCTTGGGAAGCTGTCATTGTACAGAGCAGAGGACACATGACAGTGAGACACATAAAGAGTGAGACGAGCTCAGGCAGAGGGTGAGGAGAGATGAGTTACAGATGCTGCCCATCAATGCTCCAGGGAGGATGGAAGGACACTAGTGTGTCCTGACCTCAGACACATAAAGGAAACTTTCCAAAGAGAGGGTATAGCTCAGAGGTAGAGTGCATGCCTAGCATGTGCGAGGTGCTGGGTTCAATCTCCAGTACCTCTATTTAAAAAAAATAAGTAAGTAAGCCTAATTACTGTCCTCCCCCCAAAATAAAGTAAATTTTCCTAAGGTGGTTTTTTTTTTTTTTTTTTTACCTGGTATTTGTGGCAGACTAAAAAATTCCCAAGGAAGAAAACTGAAGAAAGGTATTTTCTATCTACACAAAATGGATGTTTTCATATCATAGAAAGACTAAAGAGGATTTCTGACTTTTTAAGAAAGGAAAATAAAAAGTAAGGCAGCTGCTGTCTAAATTAACATGAAGAAATGGAGCTACAGCCTTTGAAGAGCGGTCTTTCTAAAACAAGAATGGTATTTTTCTTTAATCTCCTTCATAGCCATTATGAGTAAGTAAGGGTCATTGTGAATTTTAGAGAATATATCACTCTCCCCAAAATATAAAAGCGTATGAAAGAATCAGCCACATAGAAACCATTGGGAGTTCTTATTTTTATAAGTTAGGCTTCTTCTGAAGGACTTCTACAGAAAATGAAGATTTTGAAATGTTACTAAGATGAAATTCAATATATTTCTATTTATAGCCCATGTCTTTCATCTTCAAAAACTTAGACCTATAAATAGCCTTCAAAGCATTGTTTGTTTTTTGACCCCAGATGAACATCTAAATCACCTGGTAGATTTCAAAGGCTGTGCTCAGATCAATGATAAAAAGTTAAAAAGTTCCTAAAATGATACTAATGTGTACTAGGACTGAAATACACTATTTTCTTACTCTTGATTATTTTGTTTCTATGGCTTTGTGTTTTTCAATACTTTCCCGAAGATCTTCTGTTTGATCCCTGCCTTTCACATACTCTATATCTTCTTCCATCCTCTAATCTGCTGGTTGACCCTCTTTTCAATTTTATATCATAGCCATTTATCTTGGACTATGCTTTCTCTCTTTATCCCAAAACTTTCCCTCTCTGACTTACCCATACTACATTTATATTGACTTACAAATTATTCTCACACAAACATTACTTCAAGGCACACAGTAAAAAACAAGTGACAATCTCTGAAGAGTAATTGGTTCCATAAACTCTTTGGTGACATTGATGGTGGGGCTGTCTTACTTAAATAATAGACTACTGATAAATCAGGTTGACTTATATGGAATTTCCATTTCAGAAATGGTAGGCATATTGATTCCAATTATAAGGTTTAATTATAGCCTGAATCTGATATAGCAATATTGCTGCTAAATTTCAGACCAATGAAGAATTTTGATAAAACAGAAAAGCTTTTTCTGCAGTTACCCAGGTTCTACTCATGTTGTGGCTCAGAATCCTTGCAGTTGGGATAAAATTTCTTACTTAAATATGACTTTATGTTTTCCTAAGCCTAGAAGAGATAGCGAAGTCCACTGACATTTATCAAATGCATGTGGTGGTGCTGAGTCTGTCACCATAGCTGGGTTTGTCGCTGTAGCTCAGTGAGGAGCAGATCCTATAAAAGTAAATTCCTCTGCAAAATAAAGAGCTCCAGCTTCATCCGTGTTGCCCTGGGACAGATACAACAATGGCCATGTTTGAAATGCACTGATTTTCTTGCTTCAGATCCCTTTATGGGAAAGGAGTAGTTCCAATTCAATCTCTGATCTTAGAATGACATTAGGGTCAAGTTTAAACCAAAACCACATGAATAGGTAAAAGAGTGACACAAAGGCAAACCTTGACCTTTAGAAAGACATGGAGTTTAAGTAGAGCTCTTACGCTACATACAAGCAGTCTAACAGGTGTTAAGAACAGCAAACACTCCAGTCCAAAAAACATCCAAAATTCAGAGCACAGGCATTAGAGCCACCCAGCCAACCTGAGATATGTGATCCCAGACAAGCTAATTATCAGTCTATCCAGTTTCCTTATCTTTAAAATAGATGTAATAAATTCTACCTTATATGGCTGGTAAAGAGGAAATAACAGAACACATACACAGAGCATTTGAAATAGTGTCTAATTTACAAATGCATAAGCACACACAAAAGGTATCCTTGGAAGTACTCAATTCTATGTCTCTATATTAACCCTCAGGTAGCTACACAATACATACACAAAAAGAGAAATACAAGGGAAAAAACCACCTTATTCTTACGCCTCTTCTGCCTAGAAATGATGCTACACATATTCCCAAGACAGGGGGGTTGGTGGGAGTTGTAGGGGCGAGACAACAGCAAAGCTCTTACCAGCAATATCACAGCCCTTGTAGCTTTTCCACGAAAGCTTCTGAAGATGGATTAGGTGAGTAGAAAAAGCTCTTGCCAGTTAGGCCAGTGATATTTCTAAACTCTTAATTCGATTTGAGGACCACAGAATCCTTTATTAGGGATTAGGTTGGCTGGGTTCTCTAATTAGTAATGATTATGTTTTTTCCATTGATCAGTCAAGCTCAGTCAGCCCAGCTGAGGGCGTATTTTGAGTTCCAAATTATCCAAATTGTGTATTGACATCAATAAAATTTACCAGTGAGTGCCAAATGTCCCCTCCCTGTTGATTTTGGAACTCAGACTACAAATCACACTTTGAAAATATCCCTCATTGTATTTCTCTAAGATAAGAGGAAATTACTGTTAGAATTTGCAAGAAATGCCTGAGATCTCAATGTGGCTTACAGGGTGCTTTTTAATTTCCTCCAAGTTATCGTGTTTAATGGTATTATTATATCCTAAAATGAAAGACTTGCACCAAGCATACACTCAACGGGTATTCTGTATATAGTTGCCAAACTTACTGATCAAAAATTTTATAAAAGTCTTTTGGGGTCAACATGAGAATAAGTATTTGAAGGATTTGAGAACTTTAGGAGAAAGGAGTCTCAGAAAAGATTATTAGAAGAACGTGTTCAAAGTTATAGTGCAATTCAGACAAGAGAGGAGTGGAATGTGGGTGTGTCATTACCCGGACGGATGCCCTAGCCAACCAGATGAGATGGACGGAGGAGCAAGGCTCCACATTAAGGTTTGTAGTTAGAGGAAGAAACTTAGGCTAGAGTAGAACAAAAATGTCTAACCTTCATTACTATGCCTTCTTCCCCCTCCTCATCTGAAAACAGACTTGAGATTTAGTGGCCTGAGAAAAGAATCTATTGACTGTTTCCTTAGTTGATTTTAAGCAGAAAATTTTATTTCTTCAAATAAGTCTAATAAGAACATTTCAGAGTTTACAAGGTGTAGATAATTAAAGCCCCCAAGTAAAACATTTTAATTATTTAATGACTTGTTATTATATTTGATTTTTATAAAAATGAGTTTAGTTCAGGGATGTTTGTTCTAAAAAAGCAAATCAATACTATGCATAACACATATTCTACTAGAGAAAAATCAGCCCAACTGCTTTGCCAAAGAATAAGTATCTACCAGATGTAAGGTATAAAATATTTTTAAAAATACTTTATAGAGCATCTTTGGTATAGGCATTTATATAAGAGTGTGTGTGTATGTGTGTGTGTAAAAATCTCAATCCTCACAAAAAGATTAAGAGAAAACTAGGTGACAAATAACTTAAGTAACTTCCCTAGCTTACATACCAGTAAATGATGGTGATGAAGCTATATTCAAACTCAGTTCTGTCTACCCACAAATTCTAGGCTCTCAGCCACGTCCTGAGTAAGATCAAATCCTCTGTTTTAAGTGTCTTATGTTGAAAAAGATGGAGAAGCCTTCAGATGACCACACAATATCTCATGCAATAATTAGGTAATACCAACTAAGTCCTATCAGGTGATCATGACATGACAGACTCCAGAAGACTGTAGCATTTAAAATGGAACAATTGATACTCAAAAACTGATATTTTAAGCTAGCGTTCTTAAAATTATATTCAGACAGTGTTTTAAAAACAGATAGGTTTATTTGTAAAAGAATTGATACTGGAGAGTTAAAAGGACTCTCGTGAGTCAATGAATCTAACTTCATTCCAAAATAAGAATTCTTTGTACAGAATTCCCAACACAGTGTCAGACTTAGACGTATTATGGTCCCAAGTTCCTATTTTATCTTAGTACTGACCACATATTAGCTAAACAGAGATAGGCCAACCCAACTATGATCAAGTTGGTCCAAGACCTCTTCACCAGCATTTGTAATTGAACGTTTCCTTAGCAGTACACTCCACTAACACCCAATGTATGTCTCAAATTCCTTTTTATCCTCAGAGTTTGCTGGGTAGTTTTTAGTTTGTTTATTTTATTTCATATTCTCTTTTCATCATAAATAAGCATTTCTGAGCACCAACTAAATAAGGACCTCATACACCTAAGGCATAAAGTTATGGTCCCTTCATGTATGGGCCCTACAGAAACCTACATTTTAGTTCTCTAGAGTCTTGTGCATTAAGAAAAGAAAGAAACAAAAGAGAAGAAAAGAAAAAAACTTCAATAATCATGCAACAAGCCAAAGACTCCAATAACTACCTGCAGAAGCACTCCAGCAGTTATGGAAAGTTCTACATAAGAAGCCCTTTTCACAGACTGCAGAATGGGTAACACTTAGATAAAAGAAAAAAGATTATTTGATAAAATTTCAATCTTTAACTACTTAATTCAACATTTTTTATTCAAATTCCTATGGGCACTAAAACAAAAGATGCAGAGGCACAATGCAAAGGGGAGTTGAAACACGATTTGTCAAGAAGCAATCGAATCAGGTTTTTTTCTATGTAAGCCCAGTGTGTTTCCTTTATTCCATGTCATTTCATTTCTTTCAGGTCTTTCTATAAGCTTTCACTTCTGATAAACTAAGTGAACTACGTATCAAGTGATGCTCACAGTCTTTATTCCTTATTTTTAAGAAATCTGAGAAAAGTTGGGTTCAGAACCAGAGTTAGTTAACAGTAAAGCTCTTACCAGCAATGACAAGCGTGAGGATCAAGCCTGAGGCACGTGGTTTAGAAAAGTTCATCAGGTAGAATGAGTCCAGCCCAACACAATGAGAAACAGCTTCCAAACAACAGTTCCATTTGCAGGACATTATGCTGGAGTCAGTGTCAACTTCCCTTCAATACAAGGTAGAAACAGGGAAAGAAGGATAATCGAAAAAAGCCTGCCTGGACTATTTCTTTCAGGCAATGTCCAAAAAAAGAAAAAAATAAAATAAAAACACAAAATAAGCAATGTTTCCCTCAGAATCTGCAGACCACTAGAGTCAGACTGAGCACATGGGAAGAGATACTGTATTTTTCACTACCTGGGCCAGCAACTTTAGATATTTACAACAATTTATAGCTCAGAGCTCAGACAAGAAGAGCAAAATGAATACAAACTTCTCCCACAGCAAGTTGATAAATCTCACAGGCCTCTACAAAAATGAGCTCTGCCTTCGCTCAGTGGTAATATCCGGGAGGACGGCAAAGAAGAGAGGGGCAGCCTCAAGGCACTGGGAATTTTACCAGTGATGAACACTGGCTGAACTTGAACAGAAGCAGCTGCAATAGAAGGAAGTAAATTGTTCAGGGAGCAACGGCTCTAGTAATCCCATTTTAAAGTGGGAATTGAGTTTGCAAAATACCTGAAAGAAATCAGTATTCAACACTCCTGTCTCGGGCGATATGGAAATGCTAGAGAAGGACTAAAAAGATCATCAACAAAAGAACAAAACTCCTACCAAAACTTCAGAGCACACTGCTGAGAAGCTGCATAGGATAATGCAAAGAAAGTTTTTCTCTTTCAGGTCTCTGTCTCTGCATCTGTAAAATTAACACACTAGTCTGGCTAATCCCTAAAGTTTATTTCAGAATTAAGATACTATGAATTCTGTGAAGTGCTACAACAAGAACTAAACAAAATAAACATGATAGTACAGGCAGCAGCAGCAATACTCAGTGGCAGAGACATGAGGACTGCAGACAAAAGAACCTCTGAGGATCCCAACATACATGCAAGGTTGGTGCAACCCCACACTCATTCCAACTCTCCAAACCAAATTTTGTATAAAATAGTTAAGAAATATATCATGTACCATGTCCCACGCCCTGTAGTTTCATTGATGAATACTATAATTTTACAGTATATATTACCCTAAGTTTTCACTAAAACTCTTCAGGGTTTTCCAGTGCTCCAAATAAGAACTCCTGAACCATATTCTAAAAGGCCTGATATGATCTGGCCTCTGGCTTTCTCTTCAACCTCATCTCCTTCCCACATCTCCTGGCTTACTACATCTGAGACAGCTGGCCTTATTTTTGTGCTTTATGTGTGTCAGTCTCACCCCTCCACCTTAGTGCCTTTCTCCTGGCTCTTTCTTTTGCTCACATAGCCTTCTCCCTGCTCATCACTGGGCCAGCTCCTTCCCATCATTTATGTTTCACTCAGCTGGGAAGCCATCCCTGATCTCCACTTGTCACTTCATTCCCTTGCTCTCATATTTCTTTCAGAGTACTTATTGTTCTGAGATTATTTGCTGACACATTTATCTTCTGTCTTCCCCAATTAGATCATAAGCACAGGTGTGATCCATTTAATGTATTCCTGTATGCCATCAATGCTCAAAAACTGTTTGCTGGATGGATGATTAAACCACAATTTAAGTATTAGCACATATATCTTACTGTCTAAGAACTATCAGTTAAGTGATTTAGTGACATGCTGAAGTGAACAGCTCCAGTAAGTAATGTTAAGATTAGAATCTGGGACTTTGAATAACCTTTCTACTAAAATTTGTTTCTAACGTTCTGGAGTATTCCATCCAGTTGACCCCAGAAGCCAACTTTCATCTCTATAATTGGAGGTAACTCTCCCAGTCTATTGGTAACTCTACATAAAGCTTCTATTTTCAAGCATACATTGGAGTGGGTATGAGGTTTCAGGGGGTGTATCTAAGCATAAGACTAAACATGAAATTTGGTAATTAATAACTACTAAAAATCATACTCTTCAAGTTGTGATGAGAAAAGGAAAAATGATAATTGGGAAAAATTAATTTGGGAACTGGATATGTTTCAGTATTGGTAGTCATTGGAATAATAGTCATGGACTTGAAATTCTGTATTCAATGATGTACCAACATGTTTGGAGCATGGGCTCTGAAGCTGGATATGAATCCTTTCTCTGCCATCTCTGTAAGACCCTGTGACCTTTCTGTGCTTCGGATGTCAACAGGGGCCACTACCAGTACACCTGAATGAGACTGAATGAGTTTATACACATAGAGCTCTTAAGATCGAAGCCTGGCACAGAGTTCACATCAACAAGTGTTAGCTGTTATTTTCACTAGTCTATACTTTTCATGGTGAGATCTCACATAAAACATGAGGGTTCTCCGTATCTCGACCAAAACCAGGATCAACAACAAAGCATCACTTTCCCTAAGTGAGAGTGGCTCAAGATTCCCAACTGGAACTAACTCGAAACAATCACCTGTCAATGAGCATAGAGACAGAAAGGATGAGCAGTAAAAGGGTGTTGGCTTTGAGCGCTCACTAGGTAAGACCTTAGCTGTCTGTACAATGCATGTTATTCACTCCATGGAGTAAACTGCAGCCAGGGATTGCCAGTGAGGGAAGCAGGTGGCTTCAGTCTCAAGGCAACATACTGGACTCACCACAGATGACACTGCATTCAGGGCACAGAAACACCAACAGGATCTGCTAATGTCAAACTCCTGAAACCAGATATTCAGGTATGCATTCACTCGTTCCTCATTAAATACCTACTGAATGCCTTCTATCTGCCAAGTACTGAGCTGGCTGCTGAAGACAGAAATGCATGAAATGTGATCTCTGACCTGGGCAAGTTCACAAACTAGTAGTGGAGACACACATGCAAACAAATCACATCAGGTGTCATAACAGGATAGGTACAAGAGACGATGGTGGGTTGAGAGGGGATATTAACTGTACTATGCTTAAGCTGTCATGGGCTGTGGGCCAGCAAATCTTCCCAGGGGAGGAAGTTAGCAAGAAAGCCCATCAGCTGGATAGAAAAACACTCCAAGCAGAAGGAAGAACAGGTGCAAAAGCACGGAAGCATACATTTGCATGCTGTGTTTGAGAAACTGCAGTTAGTCTGAGAAGAGTGGAAAGGTAGCAGTAACAATGATAATGCCAAAGAGGTAGGCACGGGCCAGGTCATAGAGGGCCTAATATGTCAAGCAAAGCTATGTAAGTTTTAAGCAGGGGTGTAGTGCTATCAGATCTGGGCTTTAGAAGGACCACTGCAGCAAGCGTGGCAAGTTGAGGCTGGGTCACACTGGAAGTAGGAAAATCTGGAGAGTTCTGTAATAATTTTGAAAAGAATACAAATTAAGGGTATGACTAATCTGAGATGTTTAAAAGGCAGAAACAGTAAGACTTAGCAACCGCTTGGATGGGAAGAGGGATGGGAAAGAAAGAAGCATGTGGCTTGAGTGGCATTAACTGGAAGAGGGAGAATAATAGTTATGAGAGAGAGAGAGAGAACGCATGCACATGCGTGGGAGAGGGAGTGTGTTTGGGGTAGGGAGGAACTTGAAATAATTGCTCTTTGGATATGGTGAGTATGAAGGGCTGCCAGACTCTTAAGAGGACACATTCAGTGGGCCAATGGGCACACAAGTCTGGAACATCACACCATAGTCAAATGTGAACGCATCTGTATGCACATAGTAGCAGAAGTCTTGGGCATGAATGAGGAATCTCTTCCTGTTCTTCCATTAAGTTAGTGAGTCCATTGTCCATTTCCTCTCTTTTTTTCCTCTCATCACTACCTTCTACCCTTTATTTCTTTACCAAAAATATATTCTGTTTGTGAGCTTTCCTCTTGCCCTTCTCAACTCCTTTCCAGCATTGAGTGTAACTCACTTTTTGATCCATTCTTACCACTCCTTCTTTTGTTCTCTTTTGTTTCCAGTCATTTTTCCTGTGTAACAAAAGCCTTCTCCCTTAACGCTACCCCAAATACAGAATTTTCTAAATTAGGAACCTGTATTTTTTTAATTTAACATTTTATCATGTAAAATGCATACATAAAACCAAAGCAGACAGAGTATTCTAACAAACTCCTATATGCTTCAATAAGCAGCTGTATTTTTTGAATAAAATAAAATCAGTACATGACTTCAGCAATCATATATGAACCTCTTTCCCCTCCTGCACCAGAAAATAACAAGAAAAGTCCTTATTGGTAGATGTTCACATTTTTCATCCTTAAACTCTTCCCCTGTTTTGTGTACCATTCAAGCAAACTTTCTACTTAATTTTATAACTGGCTTGTAGGTAGTCAGGTGGTATTAATTTATCCACCTGACATGGGGGAAAAAAAATTAAGACCCATTAAATGACTTGCCCAAAGTCACACACAACCAGTCCATGTCTGAGCCAGGCAACTTTGATGTATTCCTTCAAACCTGCCTCAGTGCTTTTAATTCCCTGGGCACTATAAACATTAGTTGATGATAATTATATTATCCTTCTATAATGACATCCTCTACTTTGTTATTATTTAAAAATTCCTTGACTCAGCACATCCTGAATCTTAAATAGAGCTGTAGGTAAATTTAACATACACAGCTATTTAAAAGCCAACTATTCGCAAGTAAGAACAAATCTTTGACAATGTCAGTAGAGTCAGCCTTTTAGATTTTGTTTCAAAAGATTTCAGTGTCAGAATTAATCTAAGTGATCCACTGTAACCTCAAGGCTCTACGACTTCCTTGCCAAGGTCCAAGGATGGCTAAATGCATTCAGAGGCCCAGGGCCCCACCCAGGATAAGGAGAAAGCTGCTGGGACAAGACAACAGCTCTTCTTCCACACGTGGTCTTGATCCTAGCTTTCCAGTCCCAACCTAAAAAAGGGATGCCTGTTCTTCTCAAGGCTCATGCCATCCCTCACGACCACTGGACAATAAAGAGAGTCAGATCTCATCATGCTCTGTCAAGTGCATGAAAGGGACAAGTGCAAAATATGATCAAGGAGGAAAATAACTTATACTTCAAAGGAACTGCAAAGTTATGCCAATTCATATTGGCAGAAACCTGAGGATAGACAACTGAATGGAGGGTGGAGTTGAACACTGGATCAGGTTGAGTTTACTATTATGAGTGCATTGCCAGAGATCCTGGATTTCAGTGCTAGCTCTAGGAGCTGTAAGTGCCTGTAGCAGTTTGCTTAGTGGGGTTGAGAGGCAGGAACTTGCTTAGGCATAATGGAAAGGAAGGAAACCAAAAGTTTAAACTACAGAGATTTTGCAGTAAATTTATCTTGTGAGACTTGAACACCTCCCAAGATCACTGTATCTTTCTGGAAAGATCAAAGGATACTTCCTTCCTTAAGATGTTAAGAAATACATCACTTCTGAAAGTACAAATATCTTTAAAGAGTTCTGTGGGACTTGTCTAGGTAGGTCTGGATGAAGATGGAATATGCCACTACTGAGATATCCTCCCTGATTTTAGATGAGATGATGGGATCTTGGAGAGGCCAAGGCCAAGGGACAGTGGTTAAGTACCAGAAGCAAGGACATAGTTTCCATAATAGACAGTAGAAAACAGACAACGAGGTATCCTGAATGTTCTGACCCTAAGGATGTGATGGTGGCTCACTGATTATGGTTTCCCTAGGAGTGAAGTAGATGCACTGATTGCTCCTAAAATACTACCTGATGTGCATAAAGAAAAACGCAAGCCAGAAACCAGACTTGATGGTCCTCTCATCCAGCCTCTACAATGAAGCTAGTGCATGGACTTTAAGCCTCTCAACTGAGGAAAATGTTAGGTCCCCCTGAGGATGGACTGTGTAACATCGTCCAAATATGTGCTGAAGATCTTTCTTCAAGTCTCCCTAAGGTAACTGCAGGCCGTTTCCTAAAGTGACCACATCCTGGAGAAAGGGAATACCAAGGTCTCTCAGGGGGTTCTAGACACAAGCTCTGAATTAACAGTTTCCTAGGATCCAAAAGCGCCACGTTGGTCCATCCAGAAGTCAAGGCTAACAGTGGTCAGTGATGCCTGGAGTTTTGACTCAAGTTCTTGGTGCTATGGGCCCAGTGAATCCATGGATAACCCTGCGGTTGCATCCCCAGTTCCTGAATGTCCAACTGAAGTAGACATGCCTAGCTCTTGGTAGAATCCTCACATTGGCTTCCAGCATAAACACACATACGGATGGAGGAAAAAGTAGGTAAAAGTTGGAATGGATCCTATTTAAGAAAATTTAGTTACTACCAAAATAGCAATAGTTTACAAATAGTACATTGTATAGCATTGCCTAAGTCAGTTAGGCTTTAAAATAGACTAGAAATGACTTCCTGACACCAGAGCCAATGAAATGTCTCATTTCTGTACACTAAAAATCTGCCAGCATTTGATCACTACATTGTCAGTGACAGCTTCAACATGATCTCTGCTATTCATCCCCCAGAAGTCTCTGACTTTTGTTCTTCTGTCTCATCTTTCAAGTCAGTCTATTTGTTTGAAGCCCTTAGAAACAGACTGATTAAACCATGACCATTCACTTTCTATGTCAAAATACATTATTTCCAACAGGGCATAAGTCAGATTGATTGTGTTCTTACACTTAAAAAAAGGAATCGATAATACATAATTGCGTATTATCCCTCTCAGCAATTTTTTAAATTGCCATTTTGAATCCGACTTGAAGAATCAGAGTATTTCTAGTATCACTGTATGACAAGGATTCAACAGATTTCTCAACAGGATCTCTTAGTGCATGCAAATAGAAAGCCAAATTTGGCACTTTGGAAACTATGCAGAACCCAACTCCTAGGTAGAAATGTATTGTTTTGAATTATAATGGTACTTCCACCTTTGTCCCTCAGGAAGATGGAAGCAAACTGAGAAAGAGCTAAACAAATTTTGTGAAACTTTCGAAAGCTTCACATTATGTAAAATATAGAAAATCAAAATAATATCCTGCAGGATCATGAGAAATAGGGTCTCCTATGTAACATCATCCGGAAGGAAAGCCAGTAAATAAGACGACAGTTATATTAATAGCTGTTTTTCTTTTTTTAACTTTTTGCTAAGAAGTAAAGAAATTATGTTTGTACATGTATGTTATCTCAGTTCCTTTTGTATATTCAAATCTAATACCAACAGAATTTGATTGTTGGAACAGTCATGAGTTTAAAATGAAAAGGAAAGTTAGTAATTAGAGTGAACTATACAAGCTGTTCCTAAGTTTAATCAATTATACATTCTTTGAAAACAAAATACTGTTAAAAATTTAATAGATACAATAAGGATAAAAGCTTCATTCTGAGAGTTCTAAAAAGTATGATAAAATCACAAATTACACATTAGCTTTCAAAAATAATCTTTAACAATACATCCTCAATATTTTACAGATGACCTCTAATTTTGTTGTTTTCCTTCACATAGGAAAGCAGTGTATGTGAATTTGAGCTTGGGTTCAAAGGATGTGAGATCGAGGCTAAAGACCCAGCACGTTAAGCCTTCAGCTAATAATTTTCAGCTTTGTGTTATTTCAATTTTAGCAATAATATGAAAATTTTGGTTATTACTGTTTTTTTTTAAAGGCAAAATAAAATTTCCAAATAATTGTGCCCTTTGCCATTTCTAATAATTAATATTCAAAATATTCTATTTTATGAGCACTTATGTTAGGACTGTATAAAAAAAATCTTTGCATGCATTAATCCATTTAATACTGCAATACTGTGAGATGCTATAATTATCCCATTTAAAACTGAAGCTTAGAGTAAACTAAATTGCCTATGATTTCACAGCTGGTAAGCAGATGAACCACTTAGAAAGATGGCATGACTGCTGGTCACCTCTGTGAAATATTTTGAAAAATTAGCTGACATACTGAAAGTGCATTTAGTATGGGAAAGGAAGTTTAGGGGTGTTGTGTTAATTATATCAACACTGATTACACAAATGTTGAATGTATAAGATTTAAGAACTATGTATTTTCTTAAATAATTATGACATACCACTTTTCAAAGCAGTCTTTATTATCCGTCTGAATATTCACTTTGGTAGAATTTCACATAATTCAGCTCTTAAATTTCAGAATCCATTTGTCTTACTCAATTGTTTAGTACCTGAATCTTCCAGGCAAGCAAAGTGTACATTGAGATTACTAATAGGGTTAATTTAATGAAGAAAAATCTGGTACAAGGAATGGAGATTTTGTCTTAAATATTCCAAATCTACTGCTTCACCTAAAACATACTATGTTATATTATAGATAACATAGATAATTTACATTAAACATGTAAGTCATGAAGTCATGACTTAGCTTGGAAAATCTGACTACAAAGATTGGTCCTCCAAAGTCTTTGGTGTGTGTGTGTGTGTGATATTTATATCAATTAAAATGCTTCAAGTGCTCAACAGTATATTTTTGAAATAAATAGTCACATTTTTGATATTTTTATTATATGTCAAACATGAAATTTTTTAAACAGTTTTATTTCAACTTTAGAGAAACTGTTTTAAAAGACAAGCCAAAGCGTACAAACCAAACCAAATTATATGCAGTATCTACCTAAAGGTAGAAACTTAAGTACCTACAGATTTATGCATGATTTGCCAAGTATTTTTTCACCTTTAAAATATTCTGATGTATGTATAGTATAATGTAAATTATTGCTAATTTTTTTATTTGAATATGCTATTTCAACTAAAACCTGTATTCAAATCTCAGTTTTTTTGTTTATACTCTCTGCAATCTAATCCCTGACGACAATGAGTTCAAATGTCTCTTGGCCTTTTTAAAAAAATGATGTAACTCACCTATATGCTTGTGTGAGGTTCTTACTCAATTAACTCTATTGGACCTAACACTCCCCTTCTGGAAACATACATTTTCTGATGAACACTCTCATAGGTACTACAACTTGCCTATACCCATCATTACCATATATATTAATATGTAAAATATTTATATACATATGTGTGTGTGTGTGTATATATATATAAGGAAAACAACACACTAATTGGTATTTCAAAACATAAGTTCTCAGGCACAGCTACATTGCAATACCACAACTGCCCTGGAGGACATAATGGGGAAGTCAAGACTCTTGCACTGTGCATAGAATCACCACGAATAGAGCAGCAGTAAGTACATGGTGATGAGTTGAAGTGTTTTGCTTAAATTTATCTACTCCAAGCAGCAGGCATCCCCACTGATGACACAATTTATTAAAGTGGAAATCACATCTTTATAAAATTAAACATACAACAGTATACAATTTTTGTTTAACATACATTACAATAACATTTCTGGAAAATTCAGTTTCTATTCAAGCCCTGAAAAGGAAAAAAACCAAACTTTGTGTTGATACATAACTTGAGTTACATGCTAGGCCCACATAATTATAAAGGGGGTTCACAGCCACGTGAATGACTGATAGAATATTCAGTGGCTGTGCAGTGGGATAGGTGGGGGAGATTGTATGTTTATAAAACTGTCCCAGACTTGGCAGGATAGCTCACATCTCAGCCCAACAATCAAACACCAGTAAAGTCCCACAGTCACTGTGACAACCTAAAATGCCTCCTCAATTAAAACAAAAAAAAATCCCTAGGGGGTCATAATGGCATTGTTGAGGACCATTGGCCTAAATCATCTTGTTTATTTGTCTACGTGACCCAAATTCACTTTAAAACTGCTTAGACCATATTTTCGATTAAGCTATAAAGTTCTAACAGTGAATATCATCAAAAGTTAGAAAATAACTTTCCATATGTGTTTACAGTTCATAATTTGCAGTCTTAAGAATAGGGCACAAAAGCAAAATTAAATGTATGGGTTTAAGTACCCGTGTTAACTAATTTACAAGTGAGTCAAAGGTAAAGCCTAATTAAAAACAGCTTCTGGTGGGACAGATTCTTTCATAACTGAGTTTCACTTCAAATTATTTAGCATCCTGTTTATTACCTGAAGCTTCTCTTCCAATCTACTTGCTTGAAAGGTTCAATTGCATTTCATGGTACTTTTAAGCTTAATTAAATTTTTGCAATGGAGCAAGTCTGCCCTTTAAGGCAAGACATTTCTTTCAATCAATATGATTTTCATACAAGAGCTTGCAAAATTTATTTTCTCGTTTTTGGAAAACAAATACTATTTGCCTATAAATAAATGATAGTTTCCTGGCTATTTTTATTTTAAAACTATGGTTATTTTTAAGGGAAAAATAAGGTAGCTTGTGGCAGTATGAATGCATTTGAGCTTGGAGAAAAAGAACAATGTTTAATCCTTGGAGATACCACCTAATCCTAGAACCCTATATTTCATCAAGCTCTAGATGATGAAAACATAATTCACATCTGAATCAAAATTACCTAACATTATTCAGTTTTATGGTTTTCCTACCATTTGGATTATGTTGCCAAGACCAGAAAATCTAACATATCTAGGAATAAACCTGAGCTTTACAAAGTGATTCTTGTCTCTATATCTAATTTTGTCTGCCAGAAGAAGGCAATTTCTTTTCCTATTTTTAGTTGCTTCTATATTTCTGTGGCACCTGTCAACTGCCAATCTGCAGGGGTGAGACGAAAAGCCAGAGATAAGTAGGGCACCCCCTGCTACAGTCATCCCAGACTGCTTCTCATTTCCCTGCATCCCAGTCCCCAGAAGCATCCATCAAGCAAGCCTGTCCTCATTGGTGCCAGGTACCCAGCTGTTCAAGTCAGAAACAAGAAATCATTCTTAACACCTTTCTTCCTCTTCCCTTATCCCTCTGATACTCAATTCACAGACCCTAAGTATTTTACCTTCTAAAAAACTAAGATCTACCCACAGCTGCCCATCTTCTGCAACAGCAGCTTTTTCTAAGCTACCATCACTTCTTGCTTGATGAATGACAACAAATTGGTCTATTTAGATCTGCTCTGTTCCCCCATCCCTTCTTCCCAATATTTTTTAAATGAATACCTAAGAATATGATATCACTGCTTAAAAGGCTTCAATATATTACACTTGCTCAAAACAAAACAAACAAAAAAGAAAACACACAGATCCTTCACGTGCACTCCAGAGCCCTGGATTAGTGGCTTTTATCGACCGGCCCTATCTCACTCCATTCCTTGCTGCCTTTGCTTGTGTCACATAGTCTAGTTTCAGCTCCTCGCTCCAGACAGTCATGCCTCCTCCAGGGCCTTGACCATGTCATTTCTTCTGCCTGGATTCTCTTCCTATTTAAGGAGATGTTTCAGGGAGAACAGAGAGAACTGGAGCATTGGAACAACAGTCGGGGTTCGTGTGCCAAGTGCACCATTTACTAGCTGTATACCCTTAAACCCTCTGGGAACCACAGCTTCAGCATCTGTAATATGGGGATAAATGACAAGAGGCTGTATCATAGAGTTACTCTGCAGATGCAAAGATCTGACACGTGGCAAGCATTTAGGAAACCTCTGGCACATGGTGAGCCCTCAATTCTGTCAGATGTCACTCCTCCTCTGTCCTCCTAGTAACCCCGACTAACCCTTCAGATCCTGGCTTCTGTGTTGCTTCCTAATGGAAGAATTCCCTGATCTCCTGAACCTAACCAGGGCAAATTCCTTGTCAAGAGTCCCTGAGCACTGTGTATTTATCTGCCACAGGACTTGTTACAGTTGCATTTTAAATTGATTTGTGTTAATGTCTGGTTAATGCCTAACTCTCCACTAAGTATAAAACTCTTTAATGGTAGAAAATAGTTTTGGTTTTGTCCAAAATTACATCCCAATACTAACACAGTGTCCAAAACCTAGTAGCACTCAATAAATATGTGCTGAATAAATGAATGGTCTACCTTCTTCCTCGCTTGCCTTCCCTCTTCCATCACTTGTTTATCAAAGTCCCTTGACTCCTGTCTTATTTAGTGGTCTCCCCAAAATCTCCCAGGTGGGCTTAATCTCTCTACTCTCTGCTCTACCATTCATGTATTTCTCTTTTAGAACAATCACTGTCCACCTGGCATCAAGCTAGATTTGGTCTTTCTTCAGTTGTCATGAGACTCGGGTTTCTAAAAGTTAAACCAGATATATTCAGATGTGATGTAGTCAAAGCTTTCTGATGGCTTCTCATGGGGTCAAGTCAACCTCCTCAGCCTGATACATGTACAATTCACAAGCTGATTCCAGCCAACTTTTCCAGACTCACGTTTCCTACCACTAACCCTCATATTAGACTTAGACAGGCATTCTTTGTGTAGAACAGAGGATACCTGGGACCTTTATAGAGAAGCATAACCATCGCATCTTGCAGTCAGGAAAAACTAATAATCATTTCCAAACTAAACCAACAAGAGAACATTTAAAAATGGTTTCCTTTCCTAGTTCTGGACTCCAAAGTAAGTGAAACTTTGAGTCTTTCCCATAAGATGCTGACTCACTAACAAAAACCATATTCTTTCTTACTTTTGCAATACTGAGGTCTGGAAATTGTGTGTAGGGGTGTGTGGGTGCCTGTACCACAATGTTTGTGGGTATGAAATCAAGAGAGAAAAATTGTTTTCCACCATGAACAGTCATTGTGGTAGAACACTGCTGTTTTCGGTTTTTCATTCCTCCCTCTGTCCTTGCTTTTGACATGTGGCTTTGCAGTTTCACCCACTAACAGTGAGTGTATTTTCCCACACTATTGATATTGGGGACAGCCAAATAGCTTGTTTTGACCAATGAGTTTAAAGTAACAGTTTGTCAGTTTAGACCCCAATCCTTGAGACATCACACTTACCTGCTCACCCCTGAGCTTATCATCACCTGAGAAGAATATGCCCTGGCTAGCCCCCTGGACCAAGGCGGATAGGAGGGGAGACACTTGGAGCAGACTTGAGCCCATATTGAAACTCAGACCCACCGGCCAAATCCAAACCAGAAGTAACTAGCCCCAGCTGACCAGCTTATATGCTTGTTAAGCCTTGGTGCTTGTAGTTTGTAACACAGCATATTGACAAGAGCTGACTGATAAACATGGTCACCTTGGTAATCTTGGGGGGGAATTTTTTAAATACTTTTTTATGTTTTAAAAACATTTTTATGTTTGTGAGGCAGTCCTTTTAAAGCCTGGTCTTTCCTGCAGTCTTAACAAGTAAACTTTCTTCATTTTCTAAATGCTTTTTCCCTGAGTCATCCTTGAAAAAACAATCCATGAAACTGAGTTCAAAACTCAGTTGCTAATTACTGTGGGGAGTGGTCTATTCCTGAGAAGTTTGTCTGCCTGATGTTCTGTTCTCTCCTTAAAATGAGTTCTCTCCCAAGAGATGTCTGAATTCCTTGTCTGCAATAGCCTTCTGGCGGGCTACTGCCCCAAATTTCAATTCTTCTATTGGTCCTAACCCCCTGATAGAGATGACATTACTTTCCAGTTTCTGGTCCTTATTTAGAAGTAATTTTATGTGGTAAGTTGACTTTCTCAAAATGTCTGCAACAATAGTTCCAGTCCTACACCCTCTTCTAGAATCTTGTCACTCTTGCATCAAGATGTGGACTCACCCAAACTGTTGAATCTGGGCAGAACTTTGCGACCATCTCAGCCAATAGAACGGAGAGTAGCTCACTTCCATAAGAGGTAATATACTTTCTGCCTGGATATCTCTCTTGAAACCCAGTCACCATATTATGAGGAAGCTCAGGCTACATGATGCTGTTCCAGCCAACAGTCTCAGCTAAGGGACCAGCTGACAGCCAGCATCAACCATCACACATGGGAGTGAATGAGTCTTTCGACAATTCCAGCTCCCAGCATCTGATCTCATCAATTTCTCAATGAGCAGAGCGTGTACTTGCCTGTATACTACACTGGGGACATGGGGCATCCATGTCTGGTTGCAGCCACCGCCTTCCATGAAGAAGTACCCTTGGTCTCAAGGAAATGCAGGGGAAAGGCAAAGTAGCATTTAACAAGTTTCCCCTTGCCCATGCTCCCCCTGCCCTCTGCAGCCATCCACCCTCAGCTCTCTCCACATGTACCAGCTCAGCACAGATGTTAGCCTCCCTAAAGGTTTCTCATTTTATTTTCTTAGGTCCTGAATTCTCCATCTCTTGAATCTATAGACTCCTCAGGGTTGATTTTAATGCAAAGAATACAGTCCATGCTAGTTCACTGTCTATGCAACAGATACATAAAAAGTACAGATAGAAATATTTGCTTATCCATCAGATATTTTACACATTGGATTCCTCTTCATAGTGGACCAACTTTTCAAATAATGCCTTGACAAGATAAACCTACTAAGCATGCATACAGATAAATTCATGGGACCATCTTTGCAGATGCCAGTTTAAGCAGGGTCCCTGGTTTGGATAACATTAGTGCCCACGATGCCTACTGTCCGTTGGTCACTATTGGAATGTAGTCTACTAACCAGACATATGGTTGGTTCCACCTATGTTTACATTTCTCAGCTCCAACTATATTTAAGTAGGACTCCTTCATTGGCAGTTCATAAATGAAATCAAGCCACATCTTAGATAAACTAGTTACAAATTTGTTAAACACCTAAATGTTCCAAATCATTACATTCTTCAGAATAAACCCTAGAGTCCTGTTACCAGGGCACTGGCTCGATTTCCCAGTGCTATTCCAGTCTCCAAGGTGTCATCTATATTCCTGTGACTACTTTATCCATAGCTTTGTGGAGGAAACCTTCCAGTCCTGTATGTCCACCAAACATCTTGTCTTAATACAAAACTGCCTTGTCCTAATGAGACAGAGAGTTTCTATAGAACTGCCATTGGTTTGTAAACTGGTCCCCATCCATGGAAGGGAAGGAGAGATCGAAGAAAGAGGCAGACCACTCCAGATTGGTAGGTGGTAGATTAATAAGCAAGGGAACTTACCTACGAGTTTTGTTTTGTGTGACCACAGATGGGTAGATCTCTGCATCCACCCAGCAGAATCTTAAAAGTTTATATAGAGGCCTTAAGTGGGTTCAGTCATATATTCAGTCCAAATGATCTCAACAAATCTCAACAAGTCCCAAGGTAGGGTCCCTCATATGGAACTGATGGGCAGAAGGTACACTTCAAGGGCAGGGTAGGGGTGAGGAGTCGGACTACCCGGGCCGAGCTCAAGGGTCTACCTGCAGCCACATTCTCTTGATGATGCCCTCCAACACCTTCTCTATGAGAGCTGTGGTCCCTTCACACCTTGACATTCTCTGACTGCGCCTGCTGTCCTGGCTCCCCTGCCATCTTGACTCATAGCCTCACAGTCCAAAGCTGAAAACTACGACTTTACCATACAATTGCTGAGCTTCTTTCATTCTTTTCTATATTTGAAAGAACCTTTTATTGGCCCCTGTTTGGGGAGAAAAAAAAAAAAACAAGGAAATTCCTGACTGATGCTTCCTGACTGATGGTAGGGAAGTCTAAAATGTTCCTTTAAAAAATTGATTAATGTTCTGGGGTAAAAGGATTCAAAGTTTAAAAAAAAAAATCAAGTTTCCAAAGGCTGGGAGTCAGATTCCTTCATCTGTACAGATGGGGGAAATCTTTGTGACCATCTGCTCCTGCTCCCTTATTTTGCAGACAAGGAAAGTGAAGCTAAAGGATGTGGCTGAAGTCACCTCAGTCACAAGGGTCAGGGCACGCTGCAGCCTGGCTCAGTGGATCTCTGCCCTGGGTGGTCAGCATCTCTGCTGCCTTGATAATATGGGATCCCAGGTGCAGGGTGACCTGTCTGGCCACAAACACGGAGGCTTTGCGAGTGTCTGCTTAGAGTACAGAAATTCATCTCGGGCTCCAAGAGAGACCTTAAAATAGCTCCCATGTGGCGGCACTGCTTGGATGGCTTTGGAAAGACAGTCACTGAGCCAAAAACCCAGAGGAAGTTTTCAGTTCAAGGTTGAAGAAGTTTGCAGCCCAAAGTCAAGGGGCCAGAACCTAGTAATGTTCTCGTAATCCAGAGAGGTATTCATCCCAGTGGGTATTGAGGAATGTCTAAGTGGGAAGTGTTGTCAAAGTTAAAATAAAGAATTCTTTTGTTAAAGCTCCTATTCCTGATTCATTCCAGGTGGGGAATAACATATCTTTAGGTGGGAGGGTGACTGACACAGAATTGTGGATGCCTAGCAATGGTTTTCAGTTCGCACCTGCCTATCAAGGTACAAACAATGTTGTGTGGCAAAGCTGAAAAGTAGGGGGGAAATAGGGACGTATTTAAAGTCACTCACATCCCAAGGTGACCCAAAGTACTCATTAATATCCCTAGATACTGGGCACAGAATAACTAGTTTCCAAAATGAATGCAGTAATTCACCAGCTGTTATTTCAACAAGGGCCACTCTTGGGAGTTGGCAGGACATATGCCTGGATAAACTGCTTTTATTTTGACCCTAAAACAGCACTATGTGAAGGCAGGCATTTAATACAGGCTTTTGATCATCCTGGAGATAAGTTTTAATTGTTGTGAGAGTTAAGGCAAAAATCAATCAGAATAAAAGCTAAAATCCTCATTATACAAAGATCTGCAGAATCTTTTCAGAACCAGTCTTACTATTCTTTAAAATAAAACCTAAGAACTATTCATGAACAGATGAAATGTACCACGACATTTTTTTTCCCACATTTCCACAAGGAGTATAACTTTTCAAAAAAAGAAATATAAGTGGACAATAAGCATATATAAAAATGCTCAGTCTAAGAACATAAAATACAAATTAAAAGAATAATAATGAGATTGAGGGGTATAGCTCAATAGTAGAGTGCATGCTTGGAGTGCACAAGGTCCTGGGTTCAATCCCCAGAGCCTCCGTTAAGGGAAAAAACATGTAAATAAAAATAAAGAATAACCAACTTAGCACAGATTAAAAAAAGAAGATAATGCACAGTGCTACTAAGGATACGGTGACATGGGCAACTCTCTTTGGCAGACCGAAGTGTCCATTTACCCTCTCAGGGAAAGAAAACACAGCAGTAGTCATCAAAAGCCTGAAACTGCTTACAACCTTTCAACCAGTGATTCTGTTTATAGTCATCCTGCCTAAAGGAATAATTTTAAACACAAAGCTTTATGCAGAAAGTTCCTCATGCCAGCGTATTTTAATAATTAAAAGTCAAAAATCAACTTACATGTCTATGTGTGGTAGGATTTAAACAGGCACTGATAAAATACATAAAATACCCACTTAAACATATATGCTCAGGAAAAAAATTTAAATACTAGAAAGAAAATATTTTAAATTTCTGGATGATGAGGTTCTCCAAATTCTGTAGCATTCACAATGAAGTAAAATCCTAAAAATTGGATGAGTTTTCAAAATAAGTAAGAAATACTTAAAGCACCTCATGAGTGCTTTTTATTCGTTAGAGTTTTATCCCACTAAGTGACCTCTGAATTCAGTTCAAATGGTATCAAACATGTCCAAGTCTCTCACTTCTAAGGAGTTCTGTTCATTCCTGGACCCAATAAAGGTTCCAGCCAGCCTTATGGAAATCTGATTCTGAACTCAGTGTCTGTTACATACCTGCCCCTTGCTCTCTAAGAAAATCAGCCAGACACCCAAAGGCAGAAAGCCCCACACAGCCACTGCTCACCAGCCTCATTTGGGCTCCTTTTCCTTATTGTAACTGAGCAGGACCATTTGGGGCCTTCCCGGGACAGGCCTCTCCATCATATCCTCTGCTTTAGCTCCTCTCTGAAGTACCCAGATAATAGTATCTGATGTACATTTCCTGAATTGCTTCAGAGATGCTAAAATCAAGAAATTAACTACTTGATGATCATGAGCACGTAGCCTCCAGGTCTACTGGAGCCTAAAGACTGATAACATTAACCCCTGTGATACCACTTGTTACCTCACCACCAACCAATGAGAACTGAGCACAGGCTGGTCACATACCCTGGGACACCGCTCCCTCACCTGACCTTTAAAAAGGCTTTGCTGAAACCGCTCAGAGAGTTGGGGCCTTTGGAGCACCAGCTACCTGAACTCGTTTGGCATCCTGCAATTAACACTGCCGCTTCCTTCACCACAGCCCCGCGTCAGTGGATTGGCTTTATTGCACGTGGGCAAGTGGACCCAAGTTTGGTCTGTAACCTTCTTTCATGCCAGGCCTACTCCAGTCATTGGCATCACTGGCTGCTCTAAAAATAGTACTTTCAGTCCTGCCAACCTTATACCCAACTGGAAACATCCATCTCACTATGCTAAATGGTCTCTCTCTATTCTTCAGTCACTATTTTGTTCCTATCAGTTAGAATTATACCCATTCTGGTCAAGGGTCCAGAATATGAATATTTCTAGAATACATTTCTAGTGTACACACTGAAACAAGAACGCCATCTCTTGGTCTCAGCTTACAAAACGGTGTAGTTTTTAAAGAAACACCGCCAGCAATACCAAGTGTATAAGGATGTTACATTTGCTCACTCCTCTACAGTATTCGGCAAGAATGAAGGAGTTTCCTTTCTTCTCCAGTCTCACTGATCACGTTTGGCAAGACTTCCACGTGCCCCTGAGTATCCTGCACAGGGGATCATGAAGGCAGTGAAAACAGCCAGTAAAAGCCTGAGTCTGAAACATGAATCCACGGCTCTTCCTAAATAGCTTTGTATCATGAATTCTGAGATGAAACATAATTAAAGGCCAGTCATGACATCAGCCTTTTATTATTTGTGATTGATTCATCTTAAGCAGATGTTTTCAACTGTCCTGTAGCCAATTTCACGTATGAAACCAAGTCATAACGAGTCTACCAGAGCGGCAACTGAAGTATGCTCGCTGTAAGGTGAAATGTACGCACTTCGGTCATGATAGAAAAGTGACCTGATTAAAGAGACTGGTTAAATGAATTCTTTTTTTAGGCTGACCATTCAAAACAAAATTTCCCCAAAGAACCAATACATTTTAAAACCACAGAAGGCTTAGAGCCCTTGACAAAAATATATTTCATTGTGCAACAAAATCACATCTTTCCCATAGACAATATTGGCTATCATTATTTTTGACAGTTTAGAAGATAGGGCAATATCAGAGTTAAGTACCCTCTCTCCTACTTCATTCAGTGTCACTTGTCACAAAATAGGCACCTGCTCTAAGATTATGGAAGGTTTTGCAGAATGATATCTTGTTTACTCACCTTCCTGATCACCAACTGATAGCCTTCCCCTATTAATTTCCTGCATGTTTTGAAGTTACAGGTTTTTCTTGGCAGACCCTATTCATATTCAAACTGAGAGATGTTTTTCTGAGGGAAGCACGAAAGCTGCAGAGAAGAAAGTGTTTCCATTATTGACTCAGGCTAAATAAAAAAAAAAAAATTGAAATGGGAGCGGCAGAAGACTAACTAAAGCAGGAGAAAAACCAAAGAGGGAAAACATCCCCGGGATGTTAGAAAGATGAAATAGTCATAAGAGCAGCAGACCTCTGAATAAACACTGGGGATGTGGAGGAAAGTTAATTAGAGTGAAAATCAAATTTTTATAAGGAACGGGAAGGAGAGTAGAACCAAAAAGGGAATGTAAATAAAAAAGAATATTCAGGTGAAAGACACGGCTTGAATGAAACGAAGCAAACAACTGAGCAGAGCCAGGGCTCCTCCGTCCTCCTATTTCATCATTTGGCTAACATGTGTTTCCTTGCTTTAACTGGCAGCACCCCACAGAACAGGACGAGAGAGCAACTGAGCAGTCCTCCTACCAGCCTCCTCTACCACCTCTTCCATGCTGTGTGAGAGCCCTTCCCTGTCGGAAACTTTGGAAGACTGGGGAAGCTCTGCCCCCGGCCAATCCCTCGGTCATCTCTTGCCTTATACGCCCATCTCTGAAATCTATTTGTTGCCAATAAATAGACCTGTAACTGGATCCATGGACGTCGTCCTAAGAATCACATCACTGACCCAATGAGACAATTTCACAGGAAGCAATCACATCTAGACAGACGAAGTGTGTGTCCACCATCGCCCGTGGCTTCAATTTTCCCTAAAGCAAAGTATGCACAATTTAGAAATGTTCATTGGTAATATTAAGAAATCTGTAAGCATCCACCATGGGCACAGTCTATGTCAGGAACATAAAGGGATGTGGAAATAAATGGCTGTTTTTCAAGTAATTTACAATTTAATGGGGAAGATCAAATAAATAAAAAGTAGAGAATAATCAGTGCTACTGAAGAGGAAAATGTAAAACTCCTCAGAAGTCCAGAAGAGAGATTAATCCCTACT
Organism: Camelus ferus; assembly: GCF_009834535.1. NCBI lineage: Eukaryota > Metazoa > Chordata > Mammalia > Artiodactyla > Camelidae > Camelus > Camelus ferus. Next base: position 33,355,393 of record NC_045701.1, on the reverse strand, counting down.
AAGAGGCTTAGAAAAGCTCTTGAATGGGATGTTACTTGAGTTGGGAGGTGGGTGGTTAGCAGAACAGAAGGAAATCCAGTCTCAAAGGCATTTTGAACAGAGAAAAGTGTGAGTAAAGGTACGGAGCTGAGAAGTCAGATGTGTCCAGGAAGAATATCCAGTCCAGTTTGAATAAAGAATGTTTCGCTTCCTTCCTCTATCTTTTGACAAGGCTGTGTGGATACTGGGCAAAGTTCCTGGAGTCAGAATGCTTGGATTCCAATTTGTCCACTGCCCTGTCCTTGCTGTGTGACCTGGGGCAAGCGACTGAAGTCCCCTTGCCTCCATTTCCTCTCTGTAAGATGGGGACTGTATGGACACGTATCTTCTAGAGTTGCCACGGGAATCAGAGACCTTAGGAGAGTCCCTGGTCCATGATGAGCACTAAGTGTTGTGAGTTACAATCAGTCCTATCTACGGAGTCTGGAAGTCCACAAGGAAAATTTTCTAATCTCTTCTACTTAAATAGCAAACTAGTTTAACTTATACACCAAAAGCCTAGGCCAAAGGGGGTGATGGAGCAGACGTTAAAGAAACACTATCATTAAATAACCTGATACGTTTTAAGAGCAGGAATGCAAGAATAAGTCAGATAAAGCAGCTCTTCTGAGAATTCTGCTAAACTATGAGCACATAAACTCATTGTACATTCTCAGTCCGTCAATGAAACAAGGCAAGTCGAAGAAGAGCTAGTTCCAGAGAAAGGTGTTTGAAGTGGGCATTCTTTTTCTATTTATTTGCTTTCTTCCTTCGCCAGAAGCATTTGCATCTTCAAAAATTCCAAAGGTGCCCCAACTCAAAGATTCACCGATAGGAAGAGAAAAAGTTTCCTTGGCCCTCTTAGGGTCTCTGGTTAGGTCTGAAAGTTAAGCTGACAAAGACAGACTGACAGGAGAAAAGCACACGGATGTATTCAAGTGTTTTGCACGGCATGGAGTCTCCATAAGGAAATGAAGGCTTAAAAGAACAGTTAAACCTGAGAATGTTTATGCTACGTTAATGAAGATGGAGAGTCGTGTAGAAATAGGACATGTCAAATAGCATGAGGGAAGTATAGTGAACAAAAGGAAGTTTAGCAAAGACCTGTTTGTTCAGATTCTTCTCAGTGTCCCTTTGTCTTCAGAAATAAGGGTATTCCTTTCCTCCAGATTTAAGGAGGCACCTCTCCCTGTGAGGGTTTCACGACCTGTTTCAGGGGAGAAGGGATGAGAAGGTCAAGGTGACCTTCCTGCTTCTGTTATTTTCCCAAATTCCTTCAGCACAAAATATTCAAGATGCCAAGGGGCCATATTTTGGGGTAGCGTGTCCTGAACTCCATCACATCCACTCCTCAGCTGAGCAGAGCTCCACCGTGTAACTATCTCTATAGAGAAACCCAAACCAGCGCCAGGTTCTGCCTTCATCTGGACATGGACTTAGAGGCAAAACAAGGAGATTTTAGTGACCTTGTTTTCCTTCCTCTCTCTGTTGGTTGGTATTCTTTCCCTCGTCTGTTAGTTCAGCGTGAGAACTGTAGGCTATGGTTAAACAAAAAAAAAGCAGAGTCGAGTCTCCACTTGTGAATAAATTTGAATCCTAGGGTCATTTTTAGTACTGAGCCCTTTTCCAACGTGACAGGAGTGAGGTGACTAGTAATAATCCTTGACCATATCCTAACAGCCATGGAATATGCACTTGACAAGACACTAACGTAACTGCTGGCTCAGAAGACCCCTCCTCCATGGCCCCAGGACCCCCATGCTTTATCCTTCCACACAGGGAGTGATTAGCTGTGCTGCAGAGAGACAGTGGATAGAATGTGAGAATGTCCATCCGAGAAGGGAAAGGGAGAGTGAATGAACCTTTTTATGGAAGAATCAGTATCACTAAGACAGTGATATAAACTTCTAAAACCAAAACTCTAAAAGCAAACTAATGCACTCTTTTTCATTCATAGAGATATTTTCAATAGCTGCCTTTCAACCTCTCCCCACTTTCTCTCCTCTCTCTCCCCTGAGATTTGAGAATTACTTCTGTGTTTGGCTTCATCTCCCATTCCTTACAAATCCCTAGGTGGATAAAGACAAAAGTCTTTCATTTCTCTCACTTCCTAGGAAGACTGAAAGGCACCCGTTCAGGGAGAGAGCTAGTTAGCATTCTTTAGCATAGGGTTCTATATACCTAACCAATTATAAATGCACTGTCTGCCTGGAAATTTATTTTAGAACACACCAAAGTGAACAGACACTGAGAAATACTTTTTGTTGTTTTCTCCCCACCACTTTTACAGCTTTCTCTCAAGTGAAAGCTTAGTTTATTTATTGACTTACAGAACAGAGAAGTTGGTCAATTGTGGGCTTGAAAATGTAAATCACCATCCTCTGAATAATATCCTAGTAATTAATTAAATTGAATTCCAAGTTATTCTTGCCCATATAACTTACATTTTTCTCAAGTTTTTACAAATGAACATTGAGAGGATATTGCCAGCCTTCACTAAATTTACAACAATATGCTTGTTTTTATTTATACAGAAGCACTGTAGTCTTTCAAAGAAACTTTTATCATTAACTTAAAACAGTTCTGTGAGACATGAGCCACATTCCTATCTTTGAAATGATAACAAAAAATTCGGGCTTTGAAAAATCTCTTGATTAGGAAAATAACACCCTAACTCTATCAATAGGAATTAATGTGATTCTTTTTCAAGCATCCTATTTCAACTTTGAAATTCCATTTTCCATGCATTACTTGAATTGTTTCTGTCCTTAAACAAAGGTTCATTTCTGCCACTAATTATCTTTCTGACTTCAGGCAAGTCATGTAATGTCTCTGCATCTGAAATTTCTTATCTGTAAAGTGAATGAGGATTTCCAGTTAAAAATGAAAATTCGACACACCTGGAAAATGACAGTAGAAGATGGTAAAGGGTATAAACCCTTAAGAACAGAGTGTGGAAGAGGAGACAACAGCAGACAGGGCATGTCAACAACATTGCGGAAGGAGAAAAGCAGACAGACGTGTGGTAAGTGACTGTAGAGAAGCAAAGCTGCAACCGAGCTGGCTGCAGAGGACGAAGTCGGTAAGAAGCAAGTGATGGTGGGAAATTAATAATCCTCCCATCCGCGTTCTAATGCTCATAAGTGGAAGATGCTACCTTACATGGCAAAAGGGACTTTGCAGATGCACTTCAGTTAAGGATCTTGAGCTGAAGATCGTAGGCTGGATTATCCAGGTGGGCTCAGTGTAATCACAAGGGTCCTTAGAAAGAGGAAGGTGGGAGAGACAGAGTCAGAGAAGATGTGGTAAGGGGCCATAAGCAAGGAATGCAAGCAGCCTCTTTAAGCCAGAAAAGGAAATGGATTCTTCCCTGGAACCACTGGAAGGAATGCAGCCCTTCCCAAACCTTGACATTAGCCCCATTAAGGCTCACTTTGAACTTCTGACCTCCAGAACTGTAATGTAACAAATTTGTGTCATTTAAGCCACTACGTTTATGGTACTTTGTTACAGCAGCAATGGGAAACTAATACACCAATTCAAACCACAGAACTTAGGGTAGACTCTAGAATTAGAAGCAGCAGATGCCTCTGAAGACCAGGTGAGGGATGGGCAGAAAATGAGACCCATGGGAAGTCTATCTGGAAGATGCAGACATAGAGCTATACCCAATTCTCTCTCCCCTGAGTAGCCAGTTGACAACTCCTTCCCCATCACCGCAGAAGCACAAAGTTTTAATGTTCCAGAAAAATAAGATAAGGAAGACTCCAAGTTTGGGAAAACAAGGCATGGTGGAGGGAAGAGGTGAGGCCCTAGGAGGCCCTAGGCTGAAAACCATCTGCATCCTGAACAGTGGAGACACCGACCCCTGCCCCAGCCTTACAACCTCACAACACGAGCCCACAGAGGGTTTATCTCTGAGGAAACACCAACAGATGCCAGTACGGGAGCCTTCTTCAGCTGGTCATCTGGTTCTGGCCCTGCACACCTAGAGAAGCCCAGCATTTGAGGCGCCCCAGCCACGCAGGTTCCACATTGTGTCTCAGCTCTTCACGGTTCGACACACGTGGGCAGACAAGACTCAGGATGTTTGAGATCTTCGCCCTGAATTTGTGTCCTGCCCCCAATGTTCAGTGTGTGACTGTGGAAGGCTAATTAGCCCTTCTTCAGTTCCACGTTCTTATCTGTTAAATAGAATGGTAAGATTTCTACTTCTTAAGGTTGTGGGAAAGATTCAATGAAATTCTGGATGCAGAGCATTCAGAATCATCAGTAGAGAGAAAAGATGAAGTCCAAAGCACGCACACACACATACACATGCACACACAGAGAATTCAGGTGAAAAAAGGGATAATGTAGAGATTCAAAGAAAACTGCCCCCCAAAGCTCTTTAATTAAGATCCTCAGATGAGATGGCAAAAGTGTGGTATGGGCTGGGAGGTGGGTGGGAATCAGGGGACAGCTCTTGAAAATCAAAAACATGGTATCAGAAATGAAAATGTCCATAGACTGGTTGGAAAATTAATTTCATCTATTCTCCCAGGAAGGAGAATAAGATAAAAAGATGGAGAATGTAAGAAAAAAAGTAAGAAAATCAGTCATAAAGCCCATCTGCCAAGTGGTACTGGCAGTTTAGGGGATGAGATTTTGCACCTTGAACCGTAACTGCACAATCCTCATGTCAACAGCATCCAACACAAGAAGCCAAATATATTTTCCCCTTCCCTCTCCCTGGTTCCTGCTTCCTCTAAGCTCTATCAAGAAATACTTAGGGACTGTATCTTTAATCTTTTCCTTTCAGTCTAATTCATTTTGGACAGTTAGCTTCAGATCAACATTTCCTATTTGATTTCTACTGTAAATGTGAAACAAAAGATAAGCAAGGAAAAGGATAAAGTCATAAAACCACAGCTTCAATAAACCACATCAACTGCACAATTTGTTCCAATTTTTCAATTCTTACTCCTTCACTTAACGTAAGATATGGTCTGTGTATTCCTAGACGCCTTTTGTCCTCTCTGCAGCTGAGTGTTACCTGAACTCACCTAACTTGCTCTCCACCCCTTTCAGCTGATTTCTCACACAGCTACGTTCGCTCTCCTGCAAAGAGTAGGATAGAGGAAAATGTATGAAGGGAAGCTTAAAAATTGCTGCGATTCAGTGAATTCTATTATTCTACATGGAGCATACTGTTATCAGCTTCTGTAAACTTGAGCCTGAAATGGACAGCCTCAGCCCTGGCCTTTTTATACAGGTATTGAGCAATTCTGATGACCCTGTATGGATTTATATAAACTTCACATTAGTTCCATTTGATTAAACTAGCATTTAACCAAATGCAAATTGGTTAAAAAGAAACATCAAGAGATGACTTAATTAAAAAAGAAAAAAAAAGAATCTTAAAAATATATATACCTGTAAAGAGAGAGAGCAGTTGAGCTCCCAACCCTGGTGTGTTTATCTTATTTTAGAGATATTAGCCTCAGGTCATGTTTAGCACCAGCTAGCAGCACTGTTTTTTCCTTCACCTGCTGTATTTTTCTATTATTGTGCAATTCAAGAATCACCTGGTAACCCTAGCAGAAATGAATAAAATATGAATAAAGAAAACACCAGACTTTAACCAATGAGAATTTAAGAATTGTGGGTGGATTTATATTATTTTTCTCCTGCATTCATTGTTACCATGATTAATTAAAAGAAGCTCGCTCAACACATTTACTCGAGTTCCTGCTGAATATGTCTTTAAACAAACTAGACCCCTTTACCTTCAAGGCAAAATCCCAGAGCAGCTGATACAAGCAAAGAAAAACTGAACCGAAATTCAATCCATATCTGAGAATGGACAGACCAAATATACCAAAATACAAGTATGCCAAACTTACTTAAATACCACACGGAAAGGTTATTGACACGTGATGTCCCTCAATCCTTACAGACCTCAAAACACCTACCCCTTCCCCTCTCCCTGAAACCTAAGCCACAACCAAGCTGAGCTTGGTCAATGGCATCATCTAGTGGTTGCCACAAAGACTGCCCCAAATCATCAGGTCTTCCTCAGGAGATTGTTTCATTACATGTAATTTTATTTTACCTCAAGTAATTTCTATCTTTGGGAGTCGAAAAATTTTTATAATTTTCAAAACAATTATTACTGGATTGTGTTTTGTTTTATACCAAAGTAAAACTAATGAGTATAGAAGATTCAGCATATAAAATATGCAAATTAAAATGAAATCAAACATAAACTCACCATCTCAAATAACCATTTAGTCGGCTCATTTATTAAGATGAAAGACTTAATACAGGCATACAATTTCACTTTCTCATCCAACCCCACTAAACTACAATAAAAGAATTTTTTTTAAGACATAAATCCACAAGGATGGGAAGTAGTGGAGAAAACAGTAACACAATTTTAGAAGATGGAGAACAGATCATGAAAGAAAACTGACTTACAGGCCCAGGGCTGGGGAGTCTGAAGTCAACAAGTGGGCGAAGCTGATAAACAACATAATTTACATTGCACATTTCAGCTACTGTTGGAACTGTGAGTGAGCAATGGAGGCAGAGAGGCTAAAATAAGGAAAAATCTATTACACTTGTTTGAGTCAGAATCAGACCCTTTCTCTACAGCATGCTTACAGATGACTGTATCTTCCTACCATCAGCGGAGTCCTAGTTTCATCTTCAAGAGAGTAAAACAGGGTTTCTGAACCTTGGACTGACAGGGGCACGACTGAGGTATTGGGTTCCATACATAAAGGATAATTAAGGTACCAAGAGCATACTGAATTCTCTAAGTGCTGAGAGCTTCAGCCCCCTGGCCCTACTTTCCCACAGCTTTGGGAGCCAGACCTCTACTCCCCAAGCAGGGCCAACTTCTCTGGGTAACCTCAGAGTACACAGTAACAAGGACGTAAGTGTCAAATCACCCTGTAGTGAAACTCTAAGCCCCACACATTCAATAAGAGAACTACGCTCACTTTTAATTCTGAGCAAGTACCCAAGGATCAATAAACATTTGATGAAATCAGTTAACAAGGAAGATAAAGACAAAAAACAACTTGGAAAAGAACAACAGAGAAAATAGAAAATATCCAGAGAAAAAAAGCTTAAAAACATAATTTATGGTTACCATCCTCAGAGCAATAAGGAGATACTACATCCATGCAGTATGATGCCCCTGGAAATGAAAAACTTGAACAAAATTTTTTAAAAAATCAGTAGGATAATTAGAAGATATATTAAAGAAAACCACAAAGTCAAGTAGCAAAATAAAGATGCAAAATAGAAGAGATAAGAAAAACGAATTCCAAATACAATCGATGTAATAGCAAAAAATTAGCATGATCTGAGTAAGAGCTCCAGAGAGGGAAAAAACAAAAACAAAAACAAAACGGGAAGATATCATAAATGAAATCATTCAAGAAAGCTGTCAGGACTAACAGACCTGAGTTTCTAGGTTTAAAGGAATCATCAAATGCTCAACACAATAGATGGAAAAAGACCCACACAAGGCACAGCATTGTAAACTTTCAAAACATTGAGGACACTGAGAAGATCCTAAAAGCTTCCTGGAGTGAAAAAAAAAAAAAAAAACCAGGTTACACACAAATAATATGCATCAGGATGGCTTCCAACTTATCAGAAACACTGGAAGATGGAAGATAATAGAACAATACCTTCAAATTTCTGCAAGAAATAATTTCCAACATAGATTTATGCAGGTCAGGTGGAAAAGTAAACTGAAGACATATACAGAGATACAAGATGTCAAACTTATCAAAATTATCTGTCATACATCCCTTTCTAGGAAATCACTGGTAGTTGCGTTTCACCAAAATGAGGAACTAAACTAAGAGGAATATATAAAACAAAGAAATAATACATCCAACCCAAGAGAACAGTGCAGAGAACTTCCAGGGCGCTGGGGAAGGAGGAATCCCCGCATAAGCACTGAGCTGCAAGAATACGAACTGGCTTAAATCAAAACTCATTAGAAAATATGGGACCAAGGGAGTACAAGACCCCGTATCAGCAGGCATCCATCCCTCCAGAGGGAACAGGCAGACATACATAAGGTCAATCAAACCATTGCTTTACTGATATTATCACAATAATGATGGCATAGGGCTGAAAGATGAGGCTATAAAGAAATATGTTTCTAGCAAGGTTTCCAATGAAGCCTGACTTTTTTATAACTAAACATCTTGACAAGACCCTTCCAGTCCTTAGAGACTTCAAAACCCATTAAACACAAATTCATCCACATGTTTAATTCACAGGTTATATATGTATCGGTGTGTATTAATGCACCTAAACCTATAAGTGCTGGTATACTGCACACAGTTTATCTGCAAAGATGCAGAAGGAATCTAACATTTGCTGTTTCTGGGGAAGACACTTAGGTCAACAAGAGTAAAAACGTAGAAGGGAGAGTCACTTTTCATTACTTATGTTGTCTTTTTTTTATTTCTGTAACATGGGCATACATTAAATGAGTAAAATAAAATGTTTCCTCCCCCAGAATAACAACATTTAGGTGCCTTATCTGCTATTCCCATCAAGCTCTTACAGTTTTGCTTACTCACATATACACATTTATTTTTAACACTTTTCTCCATTCCACTTGCTATTTTTTTTTTTTCCCAATTATCCTTGGGGGTGGGGGGAATCTGTTTTCATTTGTAAGGCAAAAAAAAAAAAAAATGATCCTAATTATGGCTGATCAGCCTAAGAGTAGTGCTAATGATATTTCCATATCAAGGAAGAGTAATCCGTAAGTTCTGAAGGGAAATTAACCATAACCGCCATTGCCATCAGTTTCTGAAGAACTTGCCTTACAGGCTCAAATAATTCAAATTTTTAAAATAATTTTCATGTATCTCTCTTCTTGTCCTCTAATTAAGACTACTTTAAGTCTCAGCTTTAAAGATTAAGCAAGTATTTCTTATTCAATTTGTTTTTAGTGTTGTTTAATTACTGTACTGCAACAGCCTTGCTTCCCTGTTTCTTACATCCGGGTCCCTGATTGTGACTGCAACACACCTATGGTAGAGTGAGATGGCTGTTGAGCATGGTACTCAGGCAAGCCCATCCTAGAATAGGCAGGAGACGGACCTGGGGGGCAAGGGAGGTAACTGAATAACCACCCAAAATAACCTTTAGGAAGAAATAATAAGCAAGCAGATGCGATATCTACAAACTGGAATTAGGGATAACCAGACATCCAGGTGATGTTTGATACCAAAAAAGACTCCACAATGAGCAGCAAACAAATGGCCCCCTCAGTCGGTGGGAACCAACATCCAGGAGTCTGGCAGTGACAGCAAATAGTGAAGTAAGGCAGGATAGAAAGCATACGAGGACGAGACAGGGATTGTGTCAGTAACTGGCAAGGAAGAGAAGAACCAGGTCATGGGAGCCAGTAACAAGTTCTGATCAGGCCAAAATCTAGTTCTGAGTCAACAGATGCCGAAATATAACTTCTTTGAGCTTCCTTGATCAAAGGGGCTTTAAGAAGGATCTAATTTTAGAATCTAATTTAGGAAAAAGAAAAGAGATTTACATGTTGGAATTAAATGGCTTTAGTCTAAGCCCTTGGGGTAGGAGTTGTGGATAGGGCCCCAGGAAGCCAGGCAGGGTGTCAGCAGCCTAAGGACATAGTCATCATTTATATCTTTCATTACATAAATTACAGCATTATTATAATTCTACATAAATTATAGAAAAGTGTGTTCTACATTCTAACCCAAAGTCACCCTTGAAAAACTTATCAAGAAGGAATTTATATCTAGTTAGTGTTCACTCTCTTACCATCTACAATGAATTCTAACTTAAGAGTTGTTTGATGAGTTGTGTTGGGATGGTTTTGGTGGTTGCAGTACCTGGGGTTGCTCCTGGCATCTAGGGTGTGGAGTCCAGTGATCTGAACAGTCCTACAATAAGCTAGACAGACATGTATGTGCTCACACATGTACACAGTGTTCCACTCAAAATGCCAGGAGCACCACCATAGAAATATAGCAATTATTTTACTTCACCCAATGTGCTTCCCATGTATAAATGCAGCCCTGTGGAATTTCAAAGCTTCTAATAGAGCCCTTAGAAGTTCTAGTCTCGCTCTGTCTTTACCTGAATTCATCTATTAGTGGTTTAAAAATACGGTGGAACTTCCAGTTAGGTTTCAGACATATCTTACATGAACATGTTATCTAATTATGAATAAAAATAGCAGAATCAGTTCAAAGCTATCACGTGAATGACCACAGGAGAGAGGTTTTTGGTTTGTTTTGTTTGTTTGTTTGTTTGTTTTTGTCAATGTTTGTTCCTAATGGTAAAGGAATCCCAGGTGAAAGAATCTAAGACATTCTCGAGGTAATAAACTCATGCAAAGGAACAAGAATCAATTAAAGCAAATCTGCCATGGATCTTGGATTTGACAAATCACCTCTCAGCTTTGCAACAGGTAGCTGCCTCAGGTTAGCATTCGATTGATGCGCCGAAGGAAGCGTCTTCAAAATGACTTCCTATGTCATTACCCTCAAGAGAGACTTGTTTATCAGAAAGGCACCTTTGGTTTTTAAAACAAGAGAAGGACATATGTTTTATGAATCCAGGGACTTCTGGAGTCCCAGGCACCAGCAGATTAGAATGAACTGTTCACCTATTTCAGCTCATTAAATTCAATGGAAGTGCTATCTGTGCAACAGGATAATGATGCCCATAAATCTGAAGTTGGCTGTAGATTTACTACACAACACATTCATACTTGAAGCTTCTTTACAAATTTACCTTATTATAAAGTACATCAAGGCCACTGTGTTATGCCTGAGCACCATTTAGACAAAGGCATTTCTAGTCAATGTCTTAGAGCGCACTTGCTCCGATAATGAGTGACACACACATGAAGTGCATGGAGTTTTAACCAGATCTGTCTTACAGGTTGAACTTTCCCAGTCTGCAGTAATCTATCAGGGAAAAATATGTTCCACTTTTATAGAATTTGGTAAGCCAAAATTAGAGAACAGAATTTTCCATGTCCTTGCATATTAACTGAAAAATAGACAATCCAGTTGCCCTCCCTGCAACCTGTCACTACACACATATACGTATTACCCACCCCAACCCCATGTAAACCCTATCTACCTTCCTGGACCAGGTAAAGTTCAAGTTAGCTCTCTCCTTTTCTAGGGCCTGTGGTTCTTGTTTTCTCTGCAAACACTTAGCAGATGCTACTCCATGTTACTTACGTCAAAAAAAAAAAAAAGTTTGACATCTTCATTGCACGTACATGACCTATGTGTATGCTGTACATGTAACATAACCCCTATGCAGAGTAAGCACATAGGTATTTACAGCTGAGGGTACTGTTACCAACTTAGAAGCTAAAAAGCTAGTTTCCTGAGTTCATTGTGATAGAGTCTGATTATTTAAAATAACCCCTGATTATTTTAAATGAGCTGCTCAGATGCTGCCTAGGCAAGAGCGTGTGAAAGTAACCAGAAGACTTTGTTTGGATCCAAGTATCTCCTGTGGGTTGCTGGGTTTTCTTCTTTCCAGTCTGAATTTTCCCATTAATGTGTGAAGATACCAAAATAAGGACATAATTTCCAGAATTCTCAAATAACATGGGATACTTTATTTCCTTGCATATAAGTAAGGAAGACATACCCCCACATATCCTCATAGAAGCACACGTGTGCTACAAGGACAGAGGATTTTCACCAGGAAGAGCTCTCTGGACAGGATCAGCCAGAGGCTTAGAAGTACAGGAGTCAGGGTAACTTTGCCTTCTGGTTTGCCCAGCACACTCCCAATTATTCTAGTTGTCCTGGAACAATTATTCACAAAGCCCCTTTTTACTCTAAGAGGTGTCCTAGTCTAGCCAATAAAGTGCAGTCACTTGATACATAAGGGTCTTGGGTTTAAACTGGGGCCCATGTTGCTGGATGGCTTTAGCCTCTTGAAGGTACTGAAGAGGCATCAGTGTAAGAGGTGGAACAGGAACTCCTCTCTCCTGACTCCTAATTCAGTGCTCTTTTTTTCTGACTGGCTTCTTACAACAGCACAGTCATTGTACCTGAACTGTCTCCTCTAGATTACTTTTGTCTTCCCCAAAAGTTTGGAAGACCTTTAATGATTGATACCATCTCTGGTCATTCATTCCCTTGATCCTTGGAATCTAGAAGCTGCTAAAACCATAATGAGTAGCTCAACATATGCTTACTGATCGTCTGATATTCTTAGGTAGCAAAGGAAATTACATGCTACCATTTTATGTTCTGAAGAGCGAGTTCTTGACATTTGTCAGGGATGAAAACTGAGACCTTCACAACCCTGCCAAATTCATTTTTACAGTTGTTTTCCAACTTACAGGCTTTCTCTTCTCTTCCATCACTAGTGTCAGCCATTGGGTATCTTTTTAGATCAACTTTTCCAGTCACGTCCCAAGTGTGTCTACACATATAACAAGTCATCTGAGATATGGCTGCGGGGTGGTGAGCGAGGAGTCTCACTTGCACACACTTGCACCCAGGGCTCCAGTTTGTACCTCAGCCCAATGATAAAACATGAGAAACACAGGCTTTAGAGTGGTGGGCTGCGTTGTGCAATTCTGGGTTGCCACTCTCATTATATATGCAACACAGCAGCTCCACTCGATTTCCATTAGTCAAAATCACAAATTTCAATTTGTGAATTCTAAAGGTTCATTAAATATTAAAAATATAAGCTATATAATAGGCAAGTTTTTATGTTTTTTTCTTCCTAGTTCAGTTTTGGTTCTGTCTAAAAGAAATCTGAATTCTCACTGAAAGGATCTTCTCCATAATTCCATTTTTTAATATTGTCCTACAATCAAATTCCAGTCAAACCATGATATCAGTTTGGAGACATTTGGAATGGAAAAAGGGGAAAAAAATCATTTGGGATAGATGCCAGATCTCTTGATCTGGTTTTGTCACCAACCTAAGATGGGCAGATTTTGATGGATCTGTTTACACATACTTCATGATGTGACATAATGATCACATTATACTAACCTGGCACCTCTGTGCTCTTACTGCTGTGAACTGGCAAAGACTAGTTTGGCATTTATCACAGCCAGGTTTCTAAAAGAAAGATTAAAGTGGAAAACACATTTTATCTGAACCAAGTTTAATCTCCAATTATATCTCATTTCATGATTCCAAAATGTTGCTTGTGATTATTAACGATGACCCAAAAAGTTTTAAGCATCTATTTGGGTTTAATATGGAAATAAGTCAAAAAATACAGCTGGCAGAGCTCACAATAAATGCAGTGATTCACAGGGGATGCGTATCCCCTTCAATTCAGGCAGAACAGGAAGTTACTGTACAACAGCGCAGTGATTGTTGATGCCTCCTGGTATGTGGCAAACAGACTTTTATAAAGTTTCTGCATCCAACTCTCCTCACAGAAATTCAGAGGAAAAAAATTTCTATCCAGCTGTTTTTAAAATGCAAAACGTTTAACTGACAGCATGATTTTCAGTTGAAACCATGGACTAGTTAGTTATCAGGGGTTCTCAAGGGCAGATTCTGCAGCTTTTCTGAATTTACTCATTAAATGCTTGGTTCAAAATTAGGGCTTCCATCTTTAGAGCTGGGGCTTCATCTCTTAAGTGCTTGGCATCCCTAGGGCAGCAGCAAAACTCTTTACTGAGAGTTGATAATAGAAAATTAAAAAGAAGACGAGACCACCATTCAATCCCCCAAAGAAACAGAACTGATTTGTTGGCAATGCTGAGTCGTATCCTGAAGTGAATCCACAGTACACGTAGGCTCTCTAAAGGGTGGACCAACTCATAACGCAGCACTTCCGTTTGCCTGTGTAGATCTCACTTCTCAACACATACATCTCTACTTTCAGAGACCACGTTTCCTTAAGGATTTCCTCATTATGACCTGCAGGCAAGATACTGCCCACATGAGCCAGAATTCACTCTATTGAGTTGTTCTGTTTCTTTATTTTAAATCAACTTTCTTTTAAATAGTTTTAGATTTACAGAAAAGTTACGAAGGAAGTACTGAGTATGCCCATATACCTTTCACCCAGCTTCCCCCAGTGTTAACATCCTAGAAAACCAAGGTTTATTTGTGAAAATTTGTAGCATTCTGCCAATATTAACTTTTAAACTACAGACTTGATCCCTATTTCACCAGTTTTTCCACTAGTGTTCTTTGTCTGCTCTAGGATCCCATCCAGAATTCCGCAGTGCATTTAGACAATTTCCCTTCTTTCCTTGTTCTTCAGAATCTTAACACTTCTGAGGAATACGAGGCAGGTGTTTTATAGAGTGTCCCTCATTTGGGTTGTCTAATGTTTTCTTATGATTAGACTAAGGTTATGAGTTTTGCAGGAAAACACCACAGAGGCGAGGTGCCCTTCTCATAACACCCCATGAGCTGTTTTTGAGTGAGACATAAAATGGTAGAAAGTTCTTACCTTAGCCTCTAACATAAAGATGTAACAGCTTACAACTAAACGAGTTAAGAAATTGTTTAAATGTGAAAAATACTTCTTAGTATCAAGTTAAAGGTTCTAAACCTAGGTCTGTTTGCCTTGCGACAGAGATTTCCAACCAAAGGATTACAGCACATCTGTGCATTAAAATCAGCTATGGAGGTGTTCACAGATATTTGGTATTTACCTAAAGCTTCCACATGATTGGCTCTATTTATAAATTGGAGTAAATTTAAGAGGATCACATAATAAATGTGTGCTTACTGACTTGCATCTAACCTGAAAGAGGAGTCAGAAGAGATGGGGCAGAGTTATAGGCAGTATGCCTATGAAAACATCACATACTCATAGGATGTAGCACATACACAGGCATTAGAACATCATCCGGTAGGCTTATTTAAAAAAAAAGTTGAAAATTAATGCTTCATCTCAATAGTCTCCGAAATGTTTATCTTATATCCTTTCATCAAGATGTTTTCTTTGAGGGGAGGGTATAGTTCAGTGGTAAAGTGTGTGCTTAGCATGCACGAGGTCCTGGGTACAATCCCCAGTACCTCCATCAAAAATAAATAAATCTAATTACCTCCACCCCCCACCAAGAATAAAATTTTGTAAAATAAGAAAAACATTTAAAACAATTTTTTAAAAAGATGTTTTAGCAGACATCTGACTTAGCTTGGAGTCTTCCCCAAAACAGTCCAAGACAATGGCATCAGTGAAGGGGCATTATTTTCAGAAACAATCCCACCAAGGGGAACAGGAGTGAGCACTGGAGAAAAGGAAAACTGGGGAATCAGAGACCAATCCAAAGGTGCACAGTTGGGCTGGTTACTATTAAGCATAAACGAGGTGCGTCAGGTGGAGACCCTGAGAGGAGCCATGCAGAATGCACCTGCGACACGGACGAGGCAGGCATTCATCCCCTGGCTCCTGGCTCACCTTGCATCAAAGCTCTTACACCTTCAGCTTTGTGCCTACATGAGAATTGCTGGACAGACGTAGCAAAGACCCAGAACAGCAGGTGAGAGGGACAGGGCTGAAGCATGGGGCTGACAGGTGATGCCTGTGCACAGCTGGTTGCCATCCGACAGCTAGAGTGCAAAGGCGGGCCAAGAGTGTGTGAGCCCGGACAGAAGGGGGACCCTGTACCAGCAGCTGATGTATGTGCATTCCTGGATAAATGTGTTACTCTTAACTCATACGAAATATCAGTTTCTTTTCTTTTTTTTTTTTTTAAGGAAAAGTTAGTATGAATACAAATCCTAACATTTCCTTCCTACAGCCCAGTAAATGATCTTGCCCTGGGTTGCACATAGTCTACTTTGAAGACGACTGATTTAGACTATACAATGTTCTCCTTGAATGATTTTGATTTGGAAGTTTTTCCTGGCTGCTACAAACAAGAAGACTGACAGTTGATGATACTGGAAACAGAAAGTCCAGGTAAGAAGCTCAATTTAATTAGACCGTTGACTTCCCACTTCATAGAACAGTTGCAATTAATTCCACTTCTCTGGTTAAAAATAATAAAGGTCTAATGATAAGGACTTGTGGCATGGTACAGTGGTTCTCAAACACTCAGGCATGCGTCAACATTTCCTGTGAAAGATGACTCACAAAACACAGATTGCAGGGCCCCAACCTCAGGGTTTCCGATTCAGTAGGTCTAGGGTTAGACCTAAGAGTTTAAATTGAACAAGCTCCCAGGAGATGCACACCCTAGTGATCAGGAAAAATCCAAGTTTGGGGTGTGTGTGAGGAAGGGGGCCAAGAGAAGGGGGCACACTGAAAACCACGGGCCCAGTGGCAAGAGCATGGGCTTTGGCACCTGTCAGGCCTGGGTGTGATCTCCTCTCTACTGCACACTAGTGTGAACTTCTCCACCTGCCAGCTATAAAATCACAACCATTCTCACATGCACAAGGCTACTGTAAGAAGGGAGAAGTCTCTTTCTTTTGCAGACATAGTAAACAATCTCATGGTTACCAGGGAAAAGGGGTGGGAAGGGATAAATTTGGGAGTCTAAGATTTGCAAATGTTAACCACTACATATAAAAATACATTAAAAACAAATTTTTTCTGTATAGCACCGGGAAGTATATTCAGTATTTTGTAATAACCTTTAATGAAAAAGAGTATGAAAATACATGTGTATATATGCATGACTGGGACATATGCTGTACACCAGAAATGGACACTTTGTAACTGACTATAATTCAATTTAAAAAAAAAAAAAGGAGATACCATTGGTCATGTTGAGCAGGCTGTAGGTTTCAGTAAATTATCAGTAGAAACAAAAGCACTATTATCAAGGATTAGTTCAGCAAGTAATTTTAGAACAACAAAGTAGTTTAATAGGTTTAACAGTAATTTGGCAGAATAACAGATCTTTCTAGACCAGGTGGCTTTCTTGGAAAAATGAAGGATAA
The DNA here is from genome assembly GCF_009834535.1 of Camelus ferus. Taxonomy (NCBI): domain Eukaryota; kingdom Metazoa; phylum Chordata; class Mammalia; order Artiodactyla; family Camelidae; genus Camelus; species Camelus ferus. Next base: position 33,338,456 of record NC_045701.1, on the reverse strand, counting down.
ACCAGGACTGGCACTAACACTTTAGTTTTCATGATCAGTTAAGGATTGTCCTGTTATTATTCATGTCTCTAGTTTCTAATACTCACTTCCCCACATGCCCTTGGCTTTGTGCTGCTATTATCTCTTTCCTGGAAGTGCTGGAGAGGGGATGGGGAGAGATGGCCTCGCTGGCCTGATCGCCAACACGCAGAGGACACTGGGCCACTGGGCAGAATTCCGGGGGGTATAAAACCTCTGTTGATGTCTTCCCCTGACTTTATAAATACGCATTCATAAAACCTGCCAAATGTCCTCTGGAGCTCTAGATACATGTTTTGAATTTTAGACTACAAATTATTTCAGATGGTCCAGCCCGTCAGCAGTATTTTCAACTCTACCTCTTTAAAAAAAGATTTCCATCCATCTTAAAATTATTTTTACCATGTTGATTTGCTCATCTACAAATGTATGCTGCTTAAGTAGTAGTTTAAATGTAAATTTTAATGAATGCCATGAATCAGTGCCTAATTTGCACATTTTGTTAATTACCTGTGGTTTAGGATAATCCATCCAAGATGTTCCCTATTACCCTGGATAATTAAGAGTTGACCTATTTTCACATTTTTGCAGCTCAAATAGAAGAATTCCAGTCCATTTTCTTTCCTAAGAGAAAAACCATCATTTATTTAAATAGTCTATCAGACAAAATTGGAATGTGAAATCTTGGGATGAAAATGGACTTTCAAAGGTCATAGAAATTCATCCCCCTACTCTTGGGGTTGACTGTCAACCCAGCTCAAGAAGAATATATTCCATCATTAACATCATAGAATGTTGTAAAATGTAGCCAAAAATGTGCACCAGCCTGAGGCTTCACCTGTTCCTGTCTCTTCACCATGTGAATCCTTTACCTAAAAGAAGGTCAACCATAGCTGTTGCCAGTACCCAATATATAAGCATACTTACAAATACACCAAGGCACAGCATACACACCCCCTCATACACAGACATTTGCAATAAAGATCCACCCAACCTGGAGTGCATTCCTTCCAAAAATTCTCTCTTGGGTAAAACTGATGATCACTTTATGCCTAGAGCAGAATCAGACGGTCCATATTTATAAGATTCAGGAACAGCTTTGCTGTAGACCCTTGCTTGGCAGTGGGGAATTTTTTTTTTTTCAACCTATCATGCTCTTGTCTCTGTCTCTTTCTACTAAGGACCCTAGATTCACAGTGAAGCAATCCTTATTTAAGAGCTCCTGTATTTCTAAAGTGTCTGCAGCACTGTACCCCTAGGCTGTCTTATAAATCTCATGCAAACCTTCATCCTGGAATCTGCCCATGGCATGATATGCCTCTTCCTGTCCACACCCGGGAAACCATCTCTACAACCAGATTCACTTGCTAGGCAGAGACCTTCTCTTGCCCTCCTTCCTTTGAGCCAACTATGCCTACTTGTCACCGTCCTCTGCTTGTTCAGACTCCCCATCTCCAAGACTAGTCCTGGTCCAAGGCAGGAGACCCTGCCTCAGACAGACTCTGATTTAATGTTTTGCTGTAAATTAAGTGCTGATGCATGGAGCCTGCCCTTCAGCTTCTCTGTCTGGATCCTGCTCTTCTCACCCAGCTTCATCTACCCACCATCTTCCCCATCTTGCTTGTGACAACTCCTTACTGCCTGGTGCTTAAAGCCAAAACCTCCAAGTCATCCTTTCTCTGACAGCACATATCCAACCTACACTCTCAACATACTGAATACATGTTTGGTGCATTGAAAATATGCATACAATTTCTTTCTATCTTGCCATGCAGGCTCCTCTGCAATGTGTCTTTGGCACTCTTCCCACCCACTGAGAGATGGATATATTTTCCCACCAATTACATCTGGACTGTCCTTGTGACTTGTTTTGAAAAATAGGATGTGGCAGGAATGACATGTGACTTTGAGGTAGGAACTTTGCAGCTCCACAGTCCCTCTCCTGGAACACTGCCCTGCAGCCACCACATAAAGAGCCTGGTCTGGAAATGGAGGATGAGAGGCTGGGTGGAGGAAAACCGAGGATGCCTGGCATGTGACAAAGACTGTCTCAGGCCTTTGACCCATTCAGCCTTCTAGTGAATGCAACCACATAAGTGAGTCCAGAAGAAACCATCAGAGGAACCATTTGGCCAACCCACAGAAAACAAGGTAAGTAAGTTATTTTAAGCCACTAAGTTTTGCAGTGTGTTACTCGGCCACTTCTCATCACCCACACTGCTGCCATTTTGACTGGAACAGCCAACCAGAATGACTTCAGCAGCTTCTTACCTAGCCTATCTGCCTTCACCCTTGGCCCCTTACAGTCTCTTATCAACCGAGTACCCAAAGTGATCCTGTCAAAATACAAGCCAGATTATGCTACTCCTCTGCTCCAAATATACCAATGGCTCCAGTTCCGCTCAGGGTGAAAGCCGAGGTACGTACAACGTCCTGCACGACCTGACGCATGATAGCTCCCATCACCTTTCTGACTTCATCTCTTGGATGCAGAACCCGTGGGTATAGCGGACCACCTGTAGTACAGTATTTTACGTAAGGGACTTCAGCATCTGTGGATATGGTCCTGGAGCCTGGACAATGGTACACTCTTGCCCTCTCACCTTCAGTCACACTGGCTTCCTCTGTTCCTGAACGAGCCAGACCTGCTTCTCCTGCCTGCAGTGCTCCGCTCCCAGATACGTCCATATCTAACTCACTCGCCATCTTCAAATCTTGGCGCAAATATCACTTCCTCAGTGAAGCCTGCCCTGATCACCTTATCTAAAATTGCACTTTGCTTTTCCATCCTGCCTGGGACTTCCAATTATTCTCTCTCTTCCTGTATCTCGAATCACCTTCTGCTGTTCTGTGGAATTAACTCATTTACTATGTTTATTGTCAGCCTTGCTCCACGAAGGCAGATATTTATATCTGATGTCTGGCATATAAAAGACTGGGTAAATCTTTGTTGAATGAGTATTCATCATTTAAAGGAAAGGTCAACAGGATCTTTGCTAATCCATTTCAAAGTTTAACAAATCAGTGATTTCCAGAAACTCCACAAATGTTTTATTTCCAATTTCCTTTTTAAAATAGGCTTTGGCCATTTTAAAAAATGTTATGGAAGACATCCTCAAATATGGTATTGATCCATTTTTGCATTAATCAAAACACCTTCATAACTATCATGAATTGAAGTATGGCAGCTTCAATTTTTCTTCAGTTTCTGCCTCTTTTTCCCCTCCACTTTCTGTCCTAAAGCCCCTCAGCTCAGGCGAGCCTCGGCTTTCTCCAGCCAGGCTCCCACAGACCTGCCCTGCGCCAGTTGTGTGTTAGCTCAGGTGCCAGAGGCAACCGCTCGAGTTGTTCTCCCCAGAAACCAGGGACCAGACACAGCAGGTGGAATTCCCAGAATGTGGCAAAAGGAAGGACCAGGAGCACCCAGCAAGAATGCAAACAGTCTTCAAGGCAGGGAAAATAGATCTCATTAACTGACTGATTGGACTATGTGGAAAATTGCATTGAGAGGGATTTTTACAAAACTGTTGGAGGGTAGGGGAGGACCCAGTCTAAAGTTGAAGAAAAGTAGACTAATGGGGAAAAAAAGAAACAATTATTAATGACAGAAAAAAATGAAAATGCTGTACTTGAAATCAATGTCATAAAAATTACCCCCTTATCTACAAAAGTTACTGTAAATAAGAAAACATTATCCTTGAAATCAGTCATGAGACAGAGATGTTTGCTACCACCTGACCTGTTTGGTTTTGAGCTGGAGATCCTAGAAGTAGAAGTCATCAAGAGCATAGGAGAAAAGCATTATTGCCGCTATCTGCAGGCAACACAGTTTTGTGCACAGAAAATCCACAGAAGGGACTGGATGCAACTATTAAGATTAACAAGTGAATTTAGGGAAGTCTCTAGATACAAAGTCAATATACAAAAATTTTGTATCTCTATTTCTGAGCAACAATTGATTGCAAAATTGAATTTCTTCAACTCTACCCTTTATTAAAAGCATGAAAAAGCATAAAATATCAGGATTAAATCTAATTTATATGAGACTTCTACCTAGGAAGTATTTATGAGAGAAGTTAAAACTACTAAAATAAATGGTAAAATGTACCCTGTTTGTGCATTGGAAAGCTCAAGATGGTGAAGTTTCAGATCTCCTCAAGTTTCTCTACAGATTAAATGCAATTCCAACTGAAGTCCCATGAGGGCTTTCTCACTGCTCAGACTAATGAGCTGATTCTAATGTGTGGACGTAGAAAGGCCTAAGAGTACTCAAAACAACGTTGGAGAAAAGTTAAGTTCGAGGACTTCTGGGTAGCAAGGATTAGGATGAAGTCACAGTACTTAAGGTAGTACAGGACAGATGCAAGGACAGACAAACAGAAGAATAAAACAAGGTGAGGTCCGGACGCAGACCCGCAAATAGACCGCCGGCTAATCCACAACAAAAGTGCCACTAGAGTGTCGTGAGGAAGTTTGTTCTTCTTGACAAATGATACTGACGGAAGTTAAATTAAGTTAATTTAAAGCCTTTTAAAAGAAATCCCACAGGACAAATGGGACAAACAGAGAATGTAACAGAGACAAACAGTGTTTAGTGCTTGGAGACCTGCTATGGACAACTGCGGTCTGCAACTGCAGACAAGGTGTGCTTTTTAATTCCAAGAAGGGAACTCACTGCATCTGCTTTCTTTTTCTGCCCCTCCTTGATTTTTACAGATTTGTACCACAGTCGGTGCAAAATATTTAAAGGTAAGGAGGGCTCTGGGGTGCATTTAGGTGGACACATTTTGCTGAATTTTGGCCCCTTGCTTGGTAAATTGTAGCAGTTCTGAGATTTACTCTGCCTCCTCCCAAAGCATCCCTGGTTCCTAGCGATACTAGAAGAAACACCGTTTACTCAACTGTTTCTTAGAATGACACTGTAAAGGGTAAACACGTTCCAAACCTGAAATGCTAACTTTCACACACAGCAGGAGTCTTCTTGCTTCATTGTGTTTTTCTGAAAGCAACAGTCTCATCTGCTCATTTCTTAACTAATTTTTCTATTATTTAAACCATTTATTGAAGCAATGTGAAACATCCCTTCGTTCCGAATTCAAGGCCCGAGAAAGAATGGTTTCTGCTCCTCTGACCCTATTTCCAGGGAGTCCCCAGTCAAACTCTACAGTATTTTGAGAATTTCTCAAAGGAAATATAGACTTCAAAAAGTATACAGCCTAAATGATGCTGATTTGGCTCTACCCAAACTCACAAAATTACCTTTGAAACCCTCTTGAACCTCTGCATATTTCAAATTCCAGTACCTAGTACAGTGCCATGCTCCCCGCAGACATTCAAAAAATGTTAATTGAATTGAATTGAAATTTAATTCAAATCTTTGAGGGAACTAAATTTACCACATTTCTGTAGCTTTTTTGCTTTACACCAAGGAGTCTTTTCCCTAGATGTGCTGTAAATTAATTTCAGAACTTAATGTTTAAATGAAGGCGAAGCAACTCAATACACAGCTTGACAAAACTGAGAATAAGTCTCCCTGAGATGATCCAACTGCTCTGGTACCTTTGCAGTAGTTCCCCTCCGCGGAAAATCAACTGGATAATAGTCTATGCATTTAGCATATTCTCCTCATCACAATTATAGCTCTTTTAAAACAGGCTCCAAAGGGAAATGCTATTGAGCATTTCATCAATTCACAGGAACAGGTTTGTGGGACAATTTTCATGGAGCCTTGTGCCACCAAGTGCATTTACAAAAGCCAGGAGTGGCTCAAATCATCTCCGACTCAACCTGAAACAGTGATGGCAGATCCCTTGCCCTTTTCACAATGGGACAGGGCTTGTTTCCTCTGCTTTTGTCTTTAATTTGATTCATTTTTTATTCATTTCCAGAACTAACCACCTTCCCATGAAACAGAAGCCCAACTGAAGTGCAAACAGAAGTTCCACCCATGCAGAGTGCTGTCTAGTAAGACATCATTGCCTCCCTTGCTCTTCCTAGTTCTTGTGCTGGGTCCTCAAGTCTCCTGTGTCCCCTCCTCCAGGTGTCAGGGGAAGGAAGAGGGAGGGAAAGCATTCTTTCCCGGGAAGGAGAGGTCTGGGGAGGTCCTCAGAGGATGTCAATACGGCCAAAATGGGCCAATTTTCCCACACTGGTTTTCTGGTATCAATATAGAAGGTCAGATATAGAAGAAAGATATCGTCTTCACCCTTAGATGCACACTGGCCAGGAGAAAGAAGATAACTCAATGTTCTCGCTTTCATCCTGGTCAGCACAGGAAGAGCAACCTGTGACTCGGAGGAGGACAAGAGAAATCTTAGATACTCCCAGCACTTTTACAAGAGTTCCTATAAATATAATCCAGAGACTCACTGCTTCATCTAAGGGGGAAATGTCAAAATACATATGTAACTGAGACGTGTCCAAAACTGTGGGTAGCCTCTCTTTTTATCTCAAGCCCACTTAAAGCAGGCCTCGAAAGCAAATCCAACTCCATAAACTACTAGTGGGTGTTTTAGATTTACTGAAGATTGGGTGGGGAGTCTCGGGGATGGTTGGTTAGATGGTATACATACATAAAAATGGCTTCTAAATCCCTGTGGAATAAATATCTCTGTAGTGGCCTCCTGTGGTGGCCAGCATCCTGGCATCCATACCCGTGTGTATTCCCCTCCCACAATGAATCAGAGCTGGCTCTGAATGATCAGTAGTGGAAGTGACAGTGTGCAACTTCTGGGGCTAAATAATCAACAGCATTAGAGTCCAACATAGCCTACAGGATTACTCGTTCTGGGGAAAGTCAGCTACTACATTGTGTGAACACTCCTGCAGCACCGTGGAGTGGCTCACGTGGAGAACTGAGGCCTCCAGCCAACAGTCAGCACTCACTTACTGACCATGCTAGCTGGTCCTCCAGCCAAGTTTCCAGATGACCTCAGCCCCAGCCAGCACATGACGGCGACCACATGAGGGACCCAGAGTGGCAACTGCCCAGCCAACCCTGACTCTCAGAATCTGCGAGCTTAATAAGCGATTATTTCATGTCACTAAATTTTGGCGTGATGTGTATGCAACCTGAGATCACCAGGACACCCCAATCTCCAACTTTCCTCTCTGGCTGCCACCGACTTCCTCCTCTTCACCTTTTCCCCATGTGACTTCTGTGCACCATTTTCTGCCTCTGGAACTTTCAGAAGCAATGCCGTTCCTCCTCTCTCTGCCTTTTTTACACAGAACACTTTAGTTCCCCCTGGTCACTCTCAGTAAATAGTTAGCCTTTCTCTTAAAAATCGAATCCTTCCTCTTTTATAATATTGAATGATCTCCCCAGGAATTAATTTTCCTTTTACATAGAGGTGCCAAATCTTCCTTTTTTAAATTAAGACTCGGAAATGATGTCACTAGTACTTTCAGTCCCAAATTTCCTTCGGCGAAATAGGACTGCTTCTCACAGCCACCTCATTAAACCAGATTAAAAGTAAATAAGCAAGTGAGTCATTTCATTAAAACTAAAACATAAACAAACAGAAAAAGATTTGTCTTTTTATGTATTCTTCTTTTGTGTCCTCACTATTCAACTGAGAAATGTGATTTCAATTACCCTGATTTGTCTTAGCATTTTGTAACTTATTGTGTGGTATTTGCCAAGCTTTAAGAAAAAGAATCTTCCCCAATGTTGGGTCTCTACCACAGCAGTCCAAACTATTTGTTGTAACTTTTTTTGGTGTCGTGAGCTTTCTGAAAAATAAATTTTCATTTTTTTTTCCAACACATTTAAGGTTTTCTTTTGGGTCCACTGCTGTGTGCTATATTCAAGTGTGTCTCACTTTAAAAGTACTTGTAGAGACAAGAGGATGAATTTCTATCTAACTTGTCCATAAATAATTCATTTTCCTTCTAGCATTAAATTTTTAAGCTACTAGTGCCTAGATGTAATCCCATTATCAAAAATACATCCCACTAGAAGTGGGGAGAACTTTCAGCTTTTTTCCTCACATCTTCTCTTAAAACCTTCAGTGTGAACGAAAAATACTGCAAACTATATTAGTAAACAAAGAATGCTGAAGCCATCAAGTCATCCGTGGCTGCTACCACCCTCCAGTGAAGACAAGCCTGCAGCCCAGCCTCTTCTGCCACTCACAATGGTGCACTCTGAGCATACTCAGAATAAGAAAGGACAGGATACTGGCCCTGGATAGCTAGGTGCTTGTCAAAGGAATGAATTCAATGAGCCCAAATGTTTGCTTCCTCCCATACCTAGAAAAGCACTAAATGCTTTAACTTGAGATGCCTGGTTTTCTTTAGATAACAAGTAATCTTTTATTGTTTCAACTACCTTGTCTTTGTTGTAAAGCTCCTACATATCCTATCCTGGCTCCTCCCCCACCTCTTCAGAGCAGTCCCTCAGAGCGATCTGAAAGGCCGTCATCCCAGCTCAAGTCCTCCCGCCAAATAAAACGTAACTCTCAACTTCTAGGCTGTGCATTTATTTCAGTCAACAGCAGCCTGTGGTCCTCCGTGGTGGCCTCCCAATTTCCACAGCAAGCATCCCCTCCTGCCTCATCCTTTGTCTGATGCTGTTATTTGTTTCACTGTACTCCAGAGAAAGAAAATTTGACTGCCTTGGTTGATAATGTGTATGAAAAGGTTAAACCAAGAAGTTTGTCCTTTTGTTCTAGGATTTTTATTCAGGAGGAAAAAAAGGTGTTCCTTATTTTGTAGGAAATAACAGTTTTCTGTTTATTAAACGACAACATATAATTAAAATCAAATAATGATCCCTTGGGCTTCTATTATGCCTGCATAAATCAATGCAAAGACACATTTTAGAATTGTTCTAATTCACTCTTCATGCTTTCATTCACTGCCATAGTTTCACCTAAACTCCGTATCTGTGAGGCAGGCAAGAGCAGGAATTAGTACCCAAGTGTTTCACAGAGAGAAAAACTGGATCCTTACGGAAGTTTCCTTTCTAATTATGTGTGTTTTGTGGTCATGCCCTTTCTCTTTTGTACAAAACCCATCTAGTTTATGTGTATTAGTCAAGGCTTTCTAGAGAAACAGAGCCAGTAAGATTTACATAGATTTACAGAAAGATTTATTATGAGGGATTGGCTCACGCAATTATGGAGACTGAGAAGTCCCATGATCTGCTCTCTGTAAACTGGAGGCCTAGGGAAGCAAATGGCATAGCCCCTTTCCAAACCCCAAGGCCTGAAGACCAGGGAAACCATCGGTGTAAGACCTAGTTCCAGTACAAAGGCCTGAGAACCAGGAGAGCTGCTCTCTAGGAGCAGGGGGCATGGATATCCCAGCTCCGGCAGACAGCTGGGGCCTTCCCTTCCTATAGCATTCTGTTCTCTGCAGGCCCTTGATGGGTTTGAGAAGAGAGTGATCTTCTTTACTCTGTCTACTGATTCAAATGCCAATCTCTTCTGGAAACACCCTTCCAGACACCCCCAGAAATAATGCTTTACCAACCATCTTAGTATTTCCTTAGCCTAGGCAAGTTGACAGATAAGAATCACCACCACCATGTGTTTCATGCAAATTCATATGCCAGTAATGGTGAATTCAAAAGGAGTAATCACCCTGGTGTTAATCCCAAGATTGTTTAAAAAAAAAAAAAAAAAAAAACCTGCCATGTTAGTAGATACGTGCAAGGAGAGAAATGTGAAGGGGGTTGGGTTGGAGGAGGCAGAGGTAATGGAAAAAGAGAAGATAAATCAATCACAAGAAGAGAAGAACAAAATTCTTTAAAAATTTTATGAGTAAAGAAAGGGTCCAGGACTGTCCTGGCCTGTTGTCCAGCAGAACTTTCTACAATGATGTGTGGTATTAAGTATTCAAAATGTGGCTAGTCCAACTGAGCAACTGAACTTTCACTTTAATTTTAAGCAATTTCAACTTAAATTTCAGTAACTTCATGTGGATACGGGCTGCTATGTTGGCCAGTACAGGTCCAGAAGCCAAAAGGGACTGTTCTCCTTGGTACCTACAGGGGTCTGGGCAAGAGTAGTTCTAGAGAAGCCAAATGGGGAAGAAGAAAGAACATGAGATGAAACATGAAAAGAGCACATGCTCTGATCTTGTTTGCCCCAGGAGCAAGTCATTTGGCCCACTGTTTCCTTTCTGTGAGTTGGGAGGGTAACCCTCTGGCCCATTTCACAGATTTCCTGCAATACTCAAAATGAGATGGCAAACAAGAAAACTTGACTTGGTAGTTCAGTCATTCAGGGAGAATGTGCTATTGTTTATTGACTGAGGGTAATTCTAAAAATGGGAAGCAGGAAGAAACAGTTTGACCTTACATATAACCAGCTATCTTAAATCAGGTTGCCCAGAAGTAAACCACGAGATTTCCATGCTGGTGGTATATTAAGGAAGTGAGAAACCAGGAAGAGAACAGAAAGTAGGACAGGAGAGGGGAGAAGGACAAGCAAAGCCCCAGCCTCAGCCTGGTCTCCAGGGCAGCGAAATCCCCAGGCAATGTCAATCCCACCTCAGAGCGTGTCTCGGCTACAGGGGACCTTCACAGTCCGCAGCCATGACCTAGGGCCTGCCCTGGAGGATGTAAACTTACCAGAACTCTCAGAGGTAGGGGTGTGTGTGTGTCTGTCTGTTCCCTTGCACACACACACAAGCGTGGATACTACAGGCAGCTAGAGCAGTTCTCAGTATCCAAAGCACAGGCAAGTGAGTCAGCACAGGGACTGGACAACGGAGGGCCAGAAAGATATGGTAAAGGGACTTCTGGGATGTGGAGGGTCTGGAGCCCCAGACAAAAAGTGATCTATTGACCAGCAAAGAGTGAACAAGAGAGACTAAACAGAGAAATCCTTGAAATGAATGAACTCTATAAAAACAGTATGAATAGAAAGAGCATTAGCTATAGCAATTAACCATAGGTGTGCTCTAGATAAATATTCTAGGGCTTTTAAAAAATGTTTGCATCTTTTTGGTTACACTTCCTGCATTCAAAAAAAGAACTGTTTCGGGTTTTTCAAACAGTCACTTTGTTTTTCCAGCTCACAAAGAGATTTCACCCATTTAGGAAAGAATATGAAGTTGAAAGCCAGATTCACTACAGACAAGACAAACTCGAATGCCTTGTCTAGAAGCACATTTTGTTCCCGTGCCAACTTTCACCTTCAGCCTACAGCAGCTGTACTTCCACAGCTTTGTGTCTTCCTCCCCACCCTCCCCGACCCCCATTCAAAAAGATTGTTGCCAGGAAATAATGGAAGCTGCTCTGATCTGTGCTCTTGGCCCAATGCTGCCTTTTATTCCCCTGCCTCGTATATTCTGATACAGTATTACCTCATTGCTGGGTTGGCTGAATTCTGCAGAACTGTTGGTGAGAAATCAGTATTATGTTGGGGTTTTTTTTTAATGCTCTAGTATATTCTTTTAAGAACTGTAGTTTGTAAAGAGGCCAACTTCATATTCATGTGTATTCCTCAGATTTATACTTTAAAACTACAAACAAAAATGAGAGCGATCGTGATTTTATAATTATCGGTCACAGAGCCTAACAGTCTTTCAGCTACTTTTAATTTGGAGATAAAAATGAAATGCACATGTTCATTTAAATGATATGGGCAATGCTAAAAGGTTTCTACTGCTTGAAAAGTAGACTTTGATAATTTGTTATGTATAATACACTTAATTTTCAAGAGATATTTGACCTAAAAAAATTCTAAATATTAAGTTTCCAATTTAAAGATTTCATCACTTCAAATTTTAAAAACATTTCCCCAGGAAATTAAGTGAAATTATAGTATAATTTGCATTTTTATATTTTCCATATAATTTCTATTTTTTCTGGTGGATTCAAAAAATTAAATATTTGCTCTAAGGGAGGGAAAAATGGGCTCCTGGGTATTTTTTAAAAAATCACACTTATCTCTTTACAAAGAAAATAACAACGTTGGTAGAGTAATAATAACCAAAAAAAACAGTTCTTAAATGAATAACAAGTATTAAAAACATTCATTATTTTACTATAAATGTCACAAACTCAAGTGAAAATGTCATGCATCAGAAACTGTACAAATATGGTTATCTGCATTGATTTTTCAGCAAATTGCTTTTAAACAGTTCCAAGTATCTTTAAAATGTCTTAATTTTTTTCATAATTTTCCTATCCAAACTTTAACCATTATATCCAGTATTTTGCCACTTTGTCCATTAGCTTTACTATTCCAGGGCCTGACTACACCACTTGCCAATTCTTTACAACATCCATATACCTCAGAGAAACCATCTACCAACTGTGGGATAAATCACAGAAATGGTTAGACACATTCGGCATAGTCCTTTCATAAGGTAATAATGGATAAAAAGAATAGCTCACAATAAGTCCTATCTAAAGATGTAACTGTCAGGGAAATCCAACCACACTCTTTAAAAAGGCACAGCTTTTTTTTTTTTTTCCGATGGAGACTCTGGGGATTGAACCTAGGACCTCGTGCATGCTAAGCGCATACTCTTAAGACTGAGCTATACCCTCCCCACAAAAAGGCACAGCTTTTGAATGACAGGTTAACCTCCCCTTCACACACATGCACGAATACAAGACTGACTGGTATACGGAAAAATATTTTCAACCTTACTCAGAATTAAAGAAATGCAAATTTAAAAAATTAGACGTAATTTCTTTAACCTTCAGATTGGCACAGATCAAAAAGTTTTAAAGTGTAAAAGGCTAGCGAAAGTGAAGTGAAACAGGCACTCTCATATCCTGTTCAGAGTGTGAGTATGGCAGCTTCATATTTTTAAATGCGAATATTCCTTTTCCCAGAAGTTCCCCACAGGAACTGATTAGGAATCTGCCTTACAGGTATACTCACAAAATTATGTCATGGTGTATTTATAGGTATATTCATCTTGTTATCTGTATAATAGCTAAAATAAGTAAAACATACAAACTACAGGTGCGTTTTTATATACACTATATATAGTACATGTATTACAGTCTGAATATAATACATAGTATATACACACTAAATACATACTGTATATAGATGCACTATATATAGTACATGTTGATAGCATATATACTGAGAGAGGACCATATATATATGGTTAATATATATAACTGGAGTATATGTATTTTTGGATAATGCCTAAAAATGCATCTGGAAGGTGACTACTTTAGGCAGAGAGGCTAAGCCTAATTTTTCATCTTTCTGTTTCATTTAAATATTCAGCATGTATGTATAACTTATTTAAAAATAAAAACTCAATCCTGGAATTAGCAATGGAACACTAGGAAGATGGAGGACTCAGTCACTCATTCACCCTGAAATGTAAGCCCTGTGATTACTAAGGGCTGAGATACCCAGTCTCCTTCATAATAGAGGCTTCCCCAGTGTGTCCTAGGACATGGAGTTGTCTGGCAATTAACTAATGTCCAATAATGATCTGTAAATTAGTAGATTCATCACATGTGCAGCTTCTGCCACCAAACTAATGGTTTGTTTAACAAATGGCTGATGTCTCCATTAGAGGCTCTTTTGTTTCTAAGTATCATTTGTTGCATTTGGCAAGTGCCCCAGCATGGGTGTTTGCTAGCTGGCACTGCTTGATATCTACAATAACAAAAGTGTGCTCTACAGTGGTGGGCAGTATCAGGGACTGTGAGAGAAGGCCTCCAGATTCTGAAAGCTCAGAGGTGTTCAACTGCAGATGAAGCCTAAGGCTTAACTTTCTTCCACTTGTTGACCTGCCATTGCCATCCATCCATCCATCCATCCATCCACCCACCCACCCATTGAGGCATTCACTGAGCATATGCTACATGCAGATAATGTTCCAGGTACTAGAAATGATTAAAAGCAATGAAAACCCTGCCTCTTGGAGCTGACATTCTAGTATAATATTGGAAAAAATAAAAAGTTAAAAAAATGTAGACCATATTTGATGGTGATAAGTATGTGAGGAAAATATAGTTCAATCTTATGGTCAGGAAAGTCCTCCCTCATAAGGGGATCTTCAAGTGAAGATCTGGAGAGGTGATGGAGCAAAGCCTGAAGATATGTGAGAGGAAGAACGTTTCAGACAATGCAAACAGCAAGGGGGCAAGCCCTTCCACGAGACAGTACCTGGAATGTTGGCGAACAGCAAGGAAGTGAGTAAGCAGGAAGAGAAGGTGAAAAAGGTATCTGCCTGGATAAGGTCAGTCCAGACCAGGTAAGGCCTTCTAAGTCATCAAAGGACCCTGGGCTTTCCCTCTAGTCAGATGAAAAGATATTGAAAAGTTTGAGTAAAGCAACTTGACATGACCTATGTCTTTAAAGAATCACTCTTGCTCAGTAGTTCTCAACTAGGGGTGATTCCTCCATTACCACCAGTCAAAGGAAGTTTGACAATGTCTAGGGACATTTTTGATTGCATGACTTGGGGCAGGGAGGTGTGCTACTGGCATCTAGTAAGTAAAGATCAGGGATGCTGCCAAGCATCCTACAACTCCCTGCAACAAAGAAGGATGCGGCCTGAAATGTTAGTAAGTGCCCAGGTTGACAAAAGCTGTGCTGGGCTGAGAGCAGTATGTAGGACAGGCAGGGGAGAAAACAGGAAGCAAAACAATCAAATAAGATGTAAACCAGATGAGAGTATGGCTTGGACCACCTGGTAGCAGTGATGAGGAGGGGTTAGTTTCTAAATGATCTTTGAGCATCGATTCCATGTGACTTGTAAATGACTGGATGTTTTAAGGCACAACAGAGGGAGGAGTCAGTGGGGAGAGCGAGGTAGTTGGTCTTACTCTGCCTTTTGAACCTTGTTTTCTCCTAATCCTTATTTTCTCCCCTCACCACAGGTCCTGAACCTCCTATCCTCTCCTGCAATCAGTGCTACCACACTCTGTCCCACCGCATCTGGTTCCACACCACAGCTTCTAACTTTCATCCTCAGTGTCCCACTGCATTTCACACCTTTTCCATTCCTCGAACACAGTGCTGGGCCACTGCCTGCTCAGTCCACACCCACGCTACCACGTCATTTTTCACTAAATCACGCTGTTGATCCAGGGTCCTTTGCTCCCCATCAACTCCCCAAACAATGGCACAGTGAAGACTCATCAGTTTAACTTCTAAACCTCCTCTTCCATCTACCTTCCAATCCAAACGTGCCAACTCTGCCATCTCTCACACGGACCTCATGTCATTCCCTCCCTCTGTAATTTTCCTCTCTTTACCTCTAAAATGGTTTTGCAATCTCACCTGTTACAAAATGTGGCTCAGTCAATGCTCATTTTTCTAAGAAAGCTTCCATGATTAAGCCGGGATAATTCTGTTCATACCTCTACTAGGAAGTTGGTTAGATGACTATTTGGTGGGCTGCTTTGAAAATTATTGTTCTTCTGATATCTCTGCATATTTCAGAATACTCTTAAGTTTCATGAAGAATTATATATTCAGTTCCCTTTGTACCCTTCCCTGAGATTCTATACAGTGCTGCCCATACAGGAGAAATTAATTAAATGCTTTCATTTACTGATCAATGAAAGAAATGTTGATGTATTTATCATACAAGAACATTTTGTAAAATACAAAAATTTTAAGACACATGATCAGATAAATGACAAAAATATGCCTACTTAAGGCTTGCTTTCTCAGGTGAGAGGCATATAGCTCAGTGGTAGAGCACATGCTTAGCATACACGAGGTCCTGGGTTCAATCCTCAATACAATCAATGAATAAATAAATAAATAAATGTACCCCCAACACAAAGAATTAACTTTAAAAAAAAAAAGCTTGCTTTCTCTATTAAAACAATAATTGTCAACCAAAAGAAATAAAATAACACAATGCCAAAAGAACTAGAAATACAGTGAGTAGAATGCTCAAGACAGGAGCTGGAGAATATTGATGGAAAGAGGGCAGCTCATAATAGGCGTACAGGCACTGTATTAATTCTTGCTTCAGGTACTGCCTGGCTAAACGGCTAACCAGGACTGCAGGCACAAGTCAACAAAGGTGAAGTGCCAGTCAGCCTGCTCCAGTCTCTTTCAGTAGGTGCTCTTGCTGGTTTCTGTGGGTCCAATGGCACAGGCATTTGATTTTTCATAGGACCATAGTCTCGGGCCTCATACAGTGGGTCTCCCCAACAGGTAACACTTAGCTTCAGACACATGGATAATCCTACCAATAACCTGGCCTCCTCTCCTCCCATTATCTTGTCCTCCACCTGCTTCTGCTGCCACTGACTCCCAAGGCCATCTCCCAGCACTGTCATCACCAACAGAAGCCCCTCCACTGGCCCATGGGAGCCTCCTCATTGGTCTCCCTGCTTCCTCCTCACTCCTCTCTAGTCTACTGTGAGCACAGCAGCCAGAGGAGTAGAACAGAAGTCAGATCATGTCCCTCCTGCTCAAAACCCCCCCAGAGGCTCCCATGGCACTCAGAACACAAGAACAAGTCCTTACACCACCTTCAAGGTCTTCCAGGATCTGAACCCCTTTTACTTCTCTAATCTCATCTCCTACAACTCGTCCTCACTTGCTCAGCTCCAACCACCCTGACCTTCTCTTGTGTTCCTCCAGCCCACCCAGCATGCCCAGCCTCAAGACTGCTGTCACTGCTGTTCCTTCTGCTTAAAATGCTCTTCTCCCAAATGACTCACTTCAGCATGAGGGACTTCAGTTTTCCCTGCTCATTCTATATGATGAAGCTGAACCTCCCACAATATTCCTTTTCCTCTGCCCCTACTTTTCTGTATAACACTTGCCAGCATCTGAATTGCAACCAACAGTTTTGTTACTGATTGCCTCCCTCCACTAAAACATGAGCTCCGTAAGGCAGGGATTTTTGTCTGTTTTCTTCACCCCTGTACTCTCAGTATCCAGAACAATGTCTGGCAGGTGCTTGGTGAATAGTTGAATGGACACTGCCTGGCACTGCAGTGCCAGGACCTGTGCCTAACCTTGTGCATTTGCACACACATTTATGAGCATGCACGCACATACACACACCCACAGACAAGCGTGCACACATGTGCACACACAGAAACTGGGTTTACAGGTTTACAGAAGCATTGATTGAAGGGTAAGAGACTTCAAAAACCTCCCATTTTCCTCCTGCTCTTGGTTTTGCACTGTTCACTCCTTAATTCAAAGGCTATGGAATACTACTGAGCGATAAAAAAGAATGAAATGCCATTTACAGCAACATGGATGGACCTGGAGATCATCATTCTAAGTGAAGTAAGCCAGAAAGAGAAAGAAGAATACCATAGGATATCACTCATATGTGGAATCTAAAAAGACAAATGAACTCATTTACAAAACACAGAGTCACAGACATAGAAAAAAAAATTATGGTTATCAGGTGAGGAAGGGGGTGGGAAATGATAAATTGGGAGTTCGAGATTAGCAGATACTAACTAATATATATAAAATAAACAAGGTCCTACTGTATAGCACAGGGAACTATATTTAGTATCTTACAGTAACCTAAAATGAAAAAATATGAAAAGGAATATATGTACGTATGATTGAAGCATCGTGCTGTAAACCAGAAATTGACAGTGTAAACTGACTATACTTCAGTTAAAAAAAAATGGGAAAAAAAGGCTATGGAAGTTGTACCCACACAAGGGACAAGATGACCAAATCAAGCACTCCCTCCGTTGATTCATTTCCTTAGGTACATTTCACTCCTGAAATGCCTGACTCTTCCAAACACTCACGTCTCTAACTTTACCTGAAGTTTCAAGCCTCTGCAACCAGAGATCCCAATAGCGTCCCCATCTACCTGATAAAAAGAAATAACTGGCTTTATCTCTGACAGGATATGGAATTGACTTTTATGCATTAGTCATTCAACCGTGAATTGAATTTTGACAGGCTCTGCAGTGTATTAAATTGCTCCCGCAAGGATGAGAAGTGTACATTCCTTATTAAATGTGTAACAGAACTCAATAATGCCTGTCATTTTCCACTGCTGAGATGAACTTGAATTAAAGCAGAATTAATTCAGCTAACTTAAGCAGAAGTCTAATACCGAGTTTACTTCAGTTAAGGAATAAAATAAATAAATCAGATTCCTATGCAAAGCTCCGTAGCAGTTCAAACAATAACCTGATTCAAAATGATAGCTAGAAATATGCCAGAATCAAAGATTTTATGAATCCTTTGCAGCCCACAAATGCTTAGATGAATGACATATGTTAAAAAGAAATGAACTATATTTTTAGAAAGGACATAGAGTTGCAGAAATGAGCCTGTCCTTAAGACAGCTCTGCTGCACATTCACAGGCAAAGTGGAACGCTGTGGCCTGTGTGGAGCAGATCTCTAACACTCACCGAGCACCTGCTATGAACACCTCATTACCTCCTTTTAATATAGCAATCCCGTTAAGTTTCCTTCTCGCTTCCCTTTTTATGTCAATTATGCCTTTCCTTTCTTCAAGACTCTGCAAGTGTATGATACACAACATCCTCACCCAAACAGTCCTCATTTACCTCTAGGTCATCTCACTGTTCATTATGCCCTGCTATTTGTAGATTTCAGTCTAATTTCATCATTTATGTATTTGCCACTGTACCATAACACCACACACACACAGAGTCATGATTAATTTTTCCTTCATTAATAAACCTTACTTAACCTGAATTCTTGTTGTACAGGACTGGTCTTGGGCAACATTTTGAGGCAACTGCTTTTGGTTTTTTACCAAATCCCTGCTTTCCCGTCTTTGAATTTTCTCACTCCCCCGAAGCATCAACAGCCTTCACAATTCCCCAGCTGTCCAGCACTTTCACAGCCCCTGACTCAGGCCTGAAATCTGCAAGCATCACTCTGAGTCCCTGGTCCCTGTCTTTCTCTTCCTCCTACTCTACAGAAAGCAGATCTGTTCTATGTCCCAGTCTCTCTGTGCCTGGGGCTCAGATAAACTAAAACATGTCAACATCAAACTGATTAAGACGTTTTATCCAAGCCAAGTATCTGTAGTTACAGGCAGTCATGTAAGTAGTAACCGTCTAGCAAAGGAAAAAAGAAAAGAAAACAGGCCTGAAATACCAAGCAAGACAGCAGGCCAAGCCAGAAGCCACTCTGGAGCCAATGAACCTTCCATCAGTTATCAACCCCATCTTCATACGACTGCCAACCCAGCTCCTCACAGGACCGGCCTTGGCAAACCTGCATCGGTGCTCCCTGCTAGCAGCATCTGAAGGCATTTCGTGGTCCAGAGCTCACGTCCAGGTCCTTAGTTCCCCTTGTGTCCCTGTTATCTAAGTCAGCAAGTCAGACCTTCAGAAGCTTGTGCAGAAATCCCTGATGCAGAGTGAGCATCACAGGACTGCAACTAAGTTCTCACGGGGAGAAACGATGATCTTAGGATTCCAATCCATGCCTAACTGTCCTGCTGGACTCCTGAGAATGACTCATCCTTGGATTCTCAATTTCAGGACTTTGCCCGGCTGTTTGGAACCCCATTGCCTCTTTCTGATCCCCTGAATGCAACTGTTTGCCTGATCCACACTCCCCTTTGGATACTAAGTTCTGTTTGGCCCTTCTAACCTTTAAAAGGTAGTTTTCTTACTCCAACTGCAGGGAAATCTGCCTGTAGGTCTCGGTCACTCTAAATCTGTCCCTCTAACTGGACTTAAGGAACTGCTACATCTTGCTGTTCCAGAGAGAACAGGCTTGCTTTCCCCATCAGGATTCTACTGCTGTCTTACCTAAGATTGTGACGTAACAATCTACATAGCATCTTCCAACTCTGTTCATCCCATTTTTCCATGTTCTTCCAAATGCTCCACTATGGGTTACTTTACTGAGAATAGAAATCAGTCCTTTTCTTCTGAAGTCAATGATTCTGAAGATCATTCTAGTGGCCTGGGCAGTTGGCCACAATGATGTTAGTCCTAATAGACAATTTGTATCTAATTCAGCCAGCCTTGGTCAATAACAGAAGACTGCTAAGGAGTGATAAAGAAGGGGCATGTAAAGATAACAAAATTGGTTTTTTTTTTATAAGTGATCTTAAAGGTTTATTCAAAAAGTGACTCAAAACTATAGGGCAAGGTGAGGACAGTTAAATGCCACATTCCTCCAAAACAAAGCCATATACATCGTGTACACCTAACACTGTATGTATCCTTATGCTCTTCAAGGTGCTTTCACATAATACTTTAGTACAACTTCTCTCCCTACTCACTGGTCCTGGAATATGTCCACAATCTGATTTGAGAACAAGTATCACGGTCAAGGACACTTCCTGACATATCCCATCTCACAGAGCCGAGCCCCGTGAGGATGTCTTCTCCTCTGGGTTTTCTGCCTCACAAGCAGTGCAGGTGATCACAGGCTATTTGTCTTTATTTCCAAAGCACTCTGGGAGATCAGAAGAGATGAGAATTGATTAATGCTCTCTATGCAAAGTTCAATAACTATTTAATCACAGCTTGGAAATAAAGCAATGCGCCTGATCTTTTATAAATTAATTTAACGTTGCATTAAAAATAAAATAGGCCGTAAATTGTGCTGTGCAGGGATAATCAATGGCTCATTATCTTTGCTTCCAGCAAAATGCACTGATTCTTTTAAAGCCATTAATGAGCAATATTGGGCAGTACACCGCTGCAAATGTGGCCAAGTATTATTGATCCTACATCTATGAAACTAATCTCATCTGGGCAGAATTTATGAGCAATAGCAATAATCACGCAAACTCTTCTACGGTTCATACTAAAGAAAGAAAGAAAAAAATCCCTACGCATAAGGCAAGATTATAAGATCACTGGAGAGAGACAATTTCTGAGCCCTTACTCTATTTTGCTGCCAGGACATCATGGCACTTAATCACTGTTAAATATAAATCTAATATAAATCTAATAAAAAGAGATAATCAGTGGGGACCAGTGAAATGCCAGAGTCTTTCCACAGAACCAAACCATTATGACAATTCCATCATTTGGATTGATGTTACCGCTTTCTCTGGACAACTAGGACATTATGCACACATTAGCTATAAAGTTACTTCTGTATTATTCATATTTTGTGACATAATGCTTATAAGCATTTTGCTACTAAAACATTGAGCTCATCGACGGTTTTCATTGTCCAACTTTGTAAAATAGCTGTGTTATCCATGTGTAGAACTGCCTGTTAGGTATCTCCCCCTTGGACATCCTTTAAACCCCTCAAACCTAACATGTCCAAACATTGTGGGGCAGCTCCCGGGGAAGTGGGGTCACAGCAGAGCCTTGGGACCTAGCTTACCCTGGATGCCAGAAGTGGGAAAAAGGCTCAACTGACTCTTGCAGCTTCTTTAGAGGGAGAATGGTGGGAGGATGGAGAATTCCCCACCCACAGAAAGGGGGGTGGAAAACAGGCGTCTAACCACTTCAACATGTATCAGATGTTTACGTTCCATTCTATTTTCATGGCTGCAAAATCGAAGTAAGACTATTTTCAGGCAACACCAAAGACTGCTTTGCAGTGAAACTGTAAATCATCACCAAAATGTATCATAAAAGGGGGACACATTTTGCTGAATGCTCCAGACTGGTTCCCTTCCATGCTTTTGGAGAACTTCACCAGCTTCGCTGAGCTGAGTTATGAAATGCAAAGATTTGACATCCTCCTTTTACTACCTGCCCTCATCTCAAACAGCAGGAACAAGAAACAACAACAATGCAGATGATACAAGTAGCTAGAAATTGCCAACATTTGTTAAGTCTCTTTAAAACCGTATCTCGAAATTCCAAACAACTAATCGTACTGCACCCCTTCAGGGGATTAGGATTGCTGGTGTTAACACTGGCAGCCAACTGACCGGCAAGCTCATGGAGAGACAGAGAACCCTTTCTCAGCATTTCTGGGTCCCAACATGCAGACAAGCAATATATCCCAATCTAGCCATGGTAAGAAGACACGTATTTCCTTACACGGTGCTTAACTCTAAACAAATGTTCTTGCCTACTTATAAGAAAATATAATTTTATTATAGAACAAAAACTCACTCCCAATATGGCCTCAAAAAGATTACCCAACTTTTTATTTTTCCACTGTCAAACAGATTCAGGGCCAGATTAAGTCAACATTCAGTAATACTTGGCCAGTGTGAATCTGAAGACACCCATGTTTCTTGGGGATGGATAAAAAAGGGAGACAAATTCAGAGGGTGAATGAGGCCAGAAACAGGACGTGAGCTGAGGTGAGACAGTAAGTCCAAAGCAGAGGATGTTCGACTTCTCTCAGAGGCCGAACCATCCCCCAGCTAATCCAGGAGGGGGCAGCAGAGTGACAGCCTGGGTCTCTTAGCAGCTCCCGAGGTACACCCAGCACATGAGACAAAGATGATTTCTCTTTTTCACTTACTAGCTCCCAAGACAAGGCAGTCTTTGACGCATAATTGCTTTCAGCTATTGGGTGTGCCACAGACTCAAAGGCAAGGAAGCAAGCTAGTGGGAGTTTCTGAGGTCATATATACTTGTAAAGACTGTTGGCCTAATCATGAATTATTTTATTATACTTTGAAATAGGCCAGTTTAATGTGAGTTTAATTCTAAGATCCCAGTACAAGGGTTTAAGCTGACTAATGACTCTGAATTCTAGTACATCTACAATCCTTCTCAAACTTTACTGTGAATGAAAATTACAAATCTTGTTCTTAAAGCACAAGTGTACAAAAAAAAACTCAACATCATGCATCATTAGGGAAATGCAAGTCCAAACCTCAGCAAGATACCACTTCATATTCACTAGGCTGGCTAAAATAGACAATAGCAAGTGCTGACAAGTAGGTAGAGGAACTGGGTTGTAAAATGTGCAGCCACTTTGGGAACAGTGCGGAATACAGTTTCCAAAGTGCTCAAAAATGCTAAATACAGAGATACCATAAGACTGAGCAATTCCATTCTTAGCTGTATATCTGTATTATTCTGCTGGGGCTACCATAACAAAATACCACAGACTGGGTGGCATAAAAAACAAATTTATTTTCTCACAGCACTGAAAGTTCAAAACCAAGGTGCCAGCAGGGCTGGGCTCTACTGAGACCTCTGTCATTGGCTTGCAGATGGCTAACCCCTTGCTGCCCCTTCACACATCATCCCTCTGTGCACGCACAGCCCTCGTGTCTCTTTGTATGTTCTAACCTGCTTTTCTTATAAGGACACTGGTCAGATTGGATTAGGGCCCACCCCAAAGGCCTCGTTTTAACTTAATCACCTCTTTAAAGGCCTGCTCTACAAATACAGTCACATTCTGAAGTCCTGGGGGGTTAGGGCCTCAACATACGACTTTGGAGGAGACAAATCAGGGTAGAACATATGTCTACACAAAACCTGTATATAAATGTTCATAGCAGCATTACTCACAATAGCTAAAAGTGGAAATAAACCAAATGTCCATCGGCTGACAAATGGATAGCATAAACTATATCTACACAATGGATTATTATTGGGCAATAAAAAATGAAGTACTGATTTATGCTACAACATGGATAAAACCTGAAAGCACTCTGCTAAGTGAAGGAAGCCAGTCACAAAAGGCCACGCATTATATTATTCCATTTATATGAAATATTCAGAATAGGCAAATCCATAGAAATAGAAAGCAGATTAGTGGTTTCCAGGATCTGGAGGGAGGTGAGTACAGGGAGTGACTGCTGATGGGTTCAGAGTTTTTTTGGGGGGTGATAAAAATGTTCTGAAATTGCTTACTGGTGGTGGTTGTACAACTTTGTCAATATACTGAAAACCACTGAACTGCGTATGTTAAAAGGGTGAAATTTATGGTATGAGAATTATATTTTAATAAATATATCATTTAAATTTTTTTAAATGAGTATATTATGGGCCCCAATTCCAGGAGTTCTGATTCAGGATATCTGTGTAAGGTCCAGAAATCTGCATTCTAAACAAGTGTTTCCACCCCATCAAAGATTCTGTTGAACTTTGAGAAGTAGTAACCTAAAAAGTTGATGATGTGAGCTTCTGGAGGCTACTCTGAATAAAAGATCAGGGAACTTTTTTTTAAAAAGTGGACAATAGAACCCTTAGACTAAGTTCTTTAGTCTTCGAGGGGTAAGTAGTCACCTTCGGGATGGGGAAGGAGTAGGAAAGAGCTAAAGTATACAAATCCACACTCGAACAGGTGGGAGGGAAGCTACAGTGTCTGACACAATGAGACAGATGGTCATCTGGGTCCTGGATGTCCTGGGAAAATGAAGCTCTAATTCATTTTCAGTCAGAGACAGTCAATCAAGTATTCACTAAGAACTTAGTGTAAAACCAAATGCATACAGTCTAGAGTTTTTTGCACAGGGGAGGAATATGGACTGCTTTCCCAGCTTCAATTCTGAGACAATTAGAGATCAAAGAATAATTACCACAGTCAAAGAACAGTTTTTTAGAAGTGACTTCATATAGAAAGCCGGCCCTGGTTTTATCAGCTATTATTTGATTCTTTTAACAATTATTAAGACAATTGGCAGGCACACAATGCCAAGTTTTGGGGGTTAGGGTTCAGGTTGAAATGTCACACAGGATTCAGAATTCTGTCAGTCTTTCTAGCAAGAGTGTAAGGCCTGAGTAGCTCCACACAAGTAATGAGCAAGTTTCTTCCCAGCACATGTGTTTGACAGAAAGCTAATGAGACGATAGGCAAATCATACAATTTTAAAATATTATGAAAAAAGCAGGCAAACAATGTCAACATCATCAATTCATGATGATGAATTCAACTCTTCCCAATTCTCAGCCACCAAAAAAATCAAAGTTGTGGAAGGTGACAGCCAACCTCCAGCACGGCTCCCAGGTAGCCTCCTGATATTCACAGGCTTCGTAGCCCCTTCCCACACTGACCAACAGAACACGGCAGAAGTGATGGTGCCGCACTTCCGAAACTAGGCTGTAGAAGACACCACAGCTTAGTCAGTCTTCCTCTCTTGTATCACACAGTCTGGGGGTAACCAGCTGCCCTGGCAGGAGAAACCCTAAAGAGAGTCTCCTATGTCAAGGAGCTGGGGCCTCTTGCTAACCAGCTCCTCCTGCCCCAGCAGGCCACTCAACTGCTTGAAAGCTGCCTCGTGAGAGACCCTGAGCCAGAATCACCCAGCTAAGGTGCTTCAGATTCCAGACTCTCAGAAACTCTACTGTCTTCATCTTCTATTTTGGGGGGTAATTAAGTTTGGGGATCACTTTTGCATTGTAATAGATAACTAATACAGCAAGCTAATTCTGTTTTTTATACTATATTGTTTTAATCCATTGGACCTAATACCCATTGTCTGCTAAAAAGATAATACATATAAAGCAAATAACTAATGGTATTAACGAAAAAGTCAGAAGCTACCATCCACAGGGAGGAGGCATAATGCACTGAGAAGAGGTTCAGAGTCAGACAGACCTCGATTCAATTCATGCTCCACCACTTTCTCACTGAGCATCTTTGGGCAAGTTTCTTAAATGCTAACCTTCAACTGCGGACAATACCTTCTTCATGGGGCTTTTGGGACATTTAACTAAGTCATATATGTGAAGCATTCAATCCTTAGAAAATGTTCAAAAAAAGCTGATCTCTCCCCTACCCTTTTTGATAACTTATTGCAATCTTGGTCCTAAGTGACTGTATAATAGTCATCTTCTGGCAAAAATGTTCCTAATCAGATATCATAAAATATACCACTCCTTCCTAACATTTTATGGAAAAAGAAAACCTTGACTTCTAGCTGCATCATTTGAATTTGATGAGAATAACTAGATTCTATGACTGACTTAGAACATACAATTATTCACTAATCATATGCATGTGGCAGGAATAAATAACATATCATTCAAGTTAACTACTTAGACAACCAACTCCCTTCCTTATTCCCATCTTCTGAGATGACCAAATTTAAATTGACACTAAATTCCACATGCTGAAGAACAGAGAGCAGCTTTAGGTACCATTCCAGGAAGTTGTATTGCTATCCTGTAATCAAGAAGGCCTGCCCTTTTCTGGACAGAGGAGAAAAGAGCAGAATTCAGTAGAAATCTCAGTAGAAATTTAGAAATTCATAGTAACGTCACACTTGAACCAGTCAAAGATCAAAAAATTTCCTCTTCAGGGAAACGTTTTTGAGGAAGTTACTTCTCTCAGCATGTTTTTTCCTCAGGCTGTAAAACTCCGGAGATTCTCTTTAAGAAAGGGGAAAGAAACATAGATGCTCAGCCTTCCAGCTTTTGCCATGAGAGGAGGTTCCCCTTGGAGATTCTCTGAGTAGTTGGTTTCCGCTCCTCTGCCTGCACTGACTCTGTTCGTCCACGTACATGGGTAAGATGCTGTCTAATCCGGCTTCAGAGATAGACAGGTGACATCTGCCCACGACTCAACTGTGGCACATCTAACACCGCCTACATGATGAGGATTCCAATGGCACAAAAGGACTCAAGCTTATCAACAGCCCATCTGCTCAGCCATTCACCTCAACTGGATGTGAGAACAGGACGGGAAAGGCCCAGCAGAGCGGCCCCGTGTGCTATTAAGCGGGTTGATTTTAGAGTATTGATGGTGGTTTCAAGATGGATTATTTAATTAAACTGACAAATGCTCATCTTGAAATTAAGAGTTTAGAAACTAATACAAACACTATGTTCCACCTTCTGTTTTTCCTTAAACCACAAACTCTAGTGATATCCACATCACTCATACCCTCCCCTCAAGTCTTTGTCCAACAAGCTCTCACTGGAGTTTTTCCAGACCACCCCATTTAAAATTGTTGGCCTTTTCCCCTTGAACAGCCTCTACTTCCTCCCTCATTTTACTCCATAATACTTACTGTCATATAATATAGCATCCAATTTACTGACGTGTTTAATATGTAGTTCCAGGAGACTGTAAAGTTCTGCTAGAAATGAAAAATGAGGATTTGTTGCCAATACCTAGAATAGTAACTCATGCGTAATACATACGTGCTAAATACTTGTTAAACTACCACTATTTCCCCCTGATCTTTATGTACCCATACAGTGCCTTAGAGCTTTGTCTCCACCTCCAAACTAGCTCCACTGCTCTCTCCCTACTCATAATAGACCTATCCCAGTGCTAAACACAGGATGGAGTAAACACTAAGAATATTGATCAATTAATCACTGACTCCACTAGAGAGACATGAGAGAACAGAAGGGAAAAAAGAAATCAATCACCTGGACTGAAATACCACAGTTGTTACTCATCTCTTCACTGGGCGAACATTTATCAAGAGCCTTCACATGCTATCCTCGCGTTCACAGGTGGCTTTGCCGCGATGGGAGACTGAACAGTGAAAATACCTACGCTCAGTGTAGTCACTTTAATATGCCGTTGGAATTTGTGATTTTTGCCTTTAAACAGCTTTCCTGAAGCAATAAAATAGAAACTTAAACATATAATGAGCTGTCTAAGGGTCGGGCACAATTATATATCCTACTCTTATCAATCAGTTGCTTAGCAAATGGCCAACAACCCATTTACAAAAGGAATTTGGGGGATTCTGTTTAAAATGCAGAAATAGTTTAAAAGCTTGAGAGCACAGAATGGGCTGGTTGCTCATATGAGAAGGAGAGAGATGAGGTAGAAATGGGGCTTTAGAATGGGACAGGCTGGGGATGCGATAACAAGGACAGAAGGGTCATGGGGACCCAGCGTCAATGGGACTAAGACTCTACAAAGTACACAGAGGTACACCACAGGAGTATTGTCATTCTGAGGTCCCCTGAGATGCCATTAAGGAAATGTACTTGTTCGTGTATAAATGGTCTATTATTAACTTGTGAGGACTAGCCCCCATTCTAGAGGGTACCCAGCTCACCCAGTGAGCAGTGCTTTAAGCACCGAAGGAGTCTGGCTCACAGTGTGAAGATGAAGGACTTTTCAAGTGATCTTATGATCAAACCTATGTCATATGCATGTTCTTTGGAGTTAAAGATTTCCACAACTACAAGTTATTTCATTCATTTATTTAACCAACACAAGCTGAGCACCCATTCCACAAATCCCCAAGCATACAGTGGTGATGAATCAGACACTGAAGTTTCTTGACCTCAGAGTGAACATTTGAGATGGACAGGCTACTCAGGAACAACAAAAAAAATTAAAAGTCAAGATATCTACGGACTGTGGTAAGTGCTGTGAAAGAAAGATACAGAGTGATGACAAAGACTAACAGAGAGGCCACTGTGAGGAGTTGACATCGAAGTCGTGAAATGAAGGATAAACCAGCCATACAAAGAACAAAAGAAAAAAATTCCAAAGAGTCCAGAGAGGGCCTGCCCTGCTCTCCAACAGACAGGAGGCCAGAGTGGCTCGAGGGAGGGGGGAGCTGTGCGAGATCAGGTTCAAGGGGACAGCGGGGCCAGGTCACACAGAGCAATGCGGGCCAGGTTTAAGGAGTCGGGATTTTATTTTAGGTGTAATTGGGGAATAACCTTTTCCTAGGACTTCCAATTAAGGCCATATATAAAGGAGGCTAAGTGGAAAACTTCCAGCTAAAAACACCTAGAAATGCTGGATAAAACCACCAATATATTTTTTTCAAAAACTAAGTGCAGGATTGGGATAAATAAAGGGAGAGTCCCAGGATGTAAAATCTGTTACTAAAGAACTATTGAGAACACTGGAATAAAAAGTTACTCAGTAATACCTAGATTCTCAAAATTAGAAAATGCAGCTCTGAAAACCATCTCTTACTGTATTCTGTTATCTTTGGTTTATGCAGTACTTTTGACAGTCCTAAATTTCTGTCCAAACTTATCTCCTTCCTGGATTACAAATCCCCCCAAATTAAGGGAAATGTCATATCCGCATCTTTTACATCTCCAGCAGAGTACCTTTAATTATACCAAAGGAATTGAATTTGAAGTGACAAGGGAGTCACTGTCACTGAACTACTGGAGCAGTGAGACCTCTGGAAAAACACAGGACTAACCATCATGAGTGAGGAGACCTTCCATGCACAAGACCTGCATAAGGTGTCTCTGATTGAATCATCATCCCCAAAGTTTCCGTCCTTGAGTGTCAGTCCTGATTTCTGAAATACTACTTCACCATCAGAAACACATTCCTATTTCCAAGTACCAGAGAGGAGGAAAAAAGAAAAGCTGAGAGCAATAAGTATTTGCCATTGCTGCCTTTCACCTTAATTAGGAGATTTTCTTCTTTAATATAGAAATATCCTTATTCATTAGCATCTTCCTATTTTGTACTCTATTCCTACATTTTTGTGATCAACAAAGTTTTGCTCCAAAATGTGCTTCATGGATACCAACACTAGAAATCGGGAAGCATCCATAAAGTAGTGAAAAAGGTCCAACTCAGAGGAAAAAATAATACAGACTGGAAATGGAAACTGACCTTCTCACATACAGAAGCAGCTTGATGTTCTCTCGGAATTAGTGGAATAATGTAGGAGTTTTCCAAGTTCACCTGAGGACAGAGATTGCAGCATCTTGGACAGAATGTGGCAAACACATCTGTTGGTGTTCACGTCCTTGCGTAGTGGCTGAGACTTGCCCATAGAACTGTGTACCCATGCCCTCTCCCAGGCTGCCTGAGAGAGGCCTATTTAACACCACAGCAGCTACGGAATCATGAGGTTAGGGGTAAGATTGTGCTTGCACCACTGGGGACAAGTACTGTCTTGCAAATTCCCCAAATGGCAGGTTTGGGAAGCCACTCTGCTCACCTGGAGCAAATTCCTCATCTGTAAAAACACATTTAGAACCATCGCCCCTATTTAGCTGCCTGTATTTCAGGCCCATCTTTCATCTCTAGACATGGAAAGTTTAGCCCACCTATCCAGTGAAGAGAGGCTAAAATATACAACTCAAAAAAGAACCAAAGCAATTTTTTTTTTTGAGGCTGAAAACTAGCAAATGGCCCTGTGCCAGCCAGTATTCCATGGTGTTCTGTGGACACTGTGTGACACACTGGCAAGAACATGCCCTGTCAAGCCGTGGCCACCCCTGCTCAGAGTAGAAGGTAACCATTCTGGTCCTCGCTTTCCTCATCTATAAAAATGGGAATAATGATACTTAACTCACACTGTGGCTACTAACGAAACAATGTTCAATGAGGCAATCACACTGCCAACTGTGTGGCGGTGAACGCGCACCGAGTGTGCTCACCCCTTTTAATGCCCCTCACTCCCAGGCCCCCATCCCTGCAACAGCTACACTTTCTCCATTAGAAGGAAAGACGTCATAGGACCAGATTACAGAGAACACCGTCTGCTCAGCTGCACCAGGCAACGAACTCGAAAGGCTAAAACATGTCTGGAAAGAAAGGGAGAGAGCTCCTTAGTGAGCAAAATGTAAACGGCGCTAACTCATATATGCATTAAAATATGCATATATTTTGAATGTTAATATTAACAGTGAAATAATGTTATATGTAACCTCCTGGAACCTTCACAGGAGGATCCTTTTGTTTTTCCTGAAAACAATTAAAATCTTCATCCCTCTCTGAATGGCTATCAAGGCGTTAAACTTGAAGGCAGTCTTAAGTTGTGGATGGTGGCATAAAAGCTGGGAGGTAGAAACCAGAAAGTTAAAAAAAATGCTCTGAATAAAAAGAACGACAGAGAAGGGAGAGGAGAGGATTTAGAAAAATTAAATCAGAAATACCAATTCCTGGAAGGGGGGAGGGGAAAGAAAGAATATAGAAAGCTGTTGGGTCAAGAAGAGAATGAATGGTAAGAAGTGAGACATCCAACGGGCGCTTCCGGAAATGTTATGTATGGCAAGGTGTAAACATCCTCCCTGATCTCTATGGAATTTTTATTAAATTTTATTAAATTAGACAACTGCATTTTTGTTTTAAGGGAATTTAAAAAGGATAAAAGAGGCCAAATAAATGCATACTGAGGCATACTACATTTGTATTAGTAGAAAAGTGGTTTCACCCCACCCTCCCAGAAACAGATGTTGAATAAATACTTAAACCTAAGTTTGAAACTGTACCACAGTCCCTGGATTGCCAACTCATTTCTTCAGTTCAGCTGGTATTTGGGGAAGAGGAGAAACCAGATTAAGAAAGCAGAGATACTCAGAGGGCAGACCAGTGTGAAGCGAGGAGAGAACTGAGGAAGCCGAGAATCCGCTTATCTGCTGGGATTAGTCTGAGGTTGCTAACCTACTTCTACAGGATGGGATGACAAAGGAATTGCACAGAAGCAGGGAGGGAGAGTAACAGCCAAATGTGGAAAGAGGAGGGAGCTTCAGAAAGGCAGAGAAAGTGACTATTGATGTCAAATGCTGCAGCAAGGTCCAGTGAGATCAGAAGGAGCAATTTTGTTTGGTGGCAAAAAGTCATCTCTGTGAAGCAATGAGACCTCCAGTGATCTCACAGATTAGCTAAGAGACCAACTTAAAAAAGGATGCTTCTGAGAGTCAGGGAAGGGCTCCATCCGAGGCTCTCCTCTCCCATCCTGCACACTCTCCCTAGGCGAGTCCATCCATTTCTGTAATATCAGTGACCTCCTAAATGATGATCTACCCAAGTCTATCCCCCTAGCCCAGACACTCCCTTCTCCCCACTCCTCCCCCACCCAGCTTCAGGCCAGTCAGCATTCCCACACCTTGTCAGGCATTTCCATCTGCTTGTCCTATGGGACTTTCCATTTTGCTGCATCCAAAATGGAACTGATCTTCTTCCTCCCAAAGTGTCTCGCCTTTAACTTTCTACCTCAGTGAATAGTATCTACGTTGACACCTGAGAATAGCCTGGATTCCTCCCTTTTTCTCACTCTCCACATAAGCCACTAACCAAGTGTTAATGGTACTTGTAACCCCTGGATATCTCTTTATCCACCATCTCCCTTCCTTCCTCTGTTCAGTTTTTCAGGTCTTCATCATTTCCCACCTGTTATTGTACCAATTTCCAAAATGGTCTCCCTGTCCAGCCTGGCACTGTTCTACATCCTGGCCAGAGCGACCCTGCTGAAACACGAATCTAACCATGTAAGCATCTTAGATTCCTATTCTTCCCTTAGCATCAGTAATTAACAGGGATACAAGATACAAGAAGAACACGTCTCTTCAATGCTTTAACTTTCCTTCTGTAAAAAGGGAATCATGCTGAATTTCTTTACCTACAGCAGAAGGATTTCTGTGGTGATTAATTCAACATTGCTTCCTAAAAACTATGTTTTAAGGATTGTAAATGTCAGGGAAATAGGCCTAGGTTTTAAAGTTCTAACTAGCAGAATCCTCACTTATATTTTATAGGGTGATACCAGTAATGTAAAATGCATAGGAAAATCCTAGAAGAAAATGGTCTAAAATTTTAAATCACAAGTGTCTCTTAATGATGTGATTATGGAAATTATTTTTTCATAAAACATCTTCTACCTTTTCCACAATGAACATATAGTTCTTCTGTAACAGAGGCAAGATAGTCAACTTTTTAAAGCCTGAGCTGTCCAAAAGAGGCACTGGTGTAATAGAGAATTCCCAATATTTAAAATTGCTGTCGTAATTCTGAGGAGGACTGCTGGACTTGATTAGTTACTGAACTGTTACAAGGAATTGATCCTCTCTTTGTGTTTTGCCCAGAGTTAATGTCTAGGATGCATGACCAAGGACAGTTCTGAACCATCCCCGCACTCCTCAGCTAAGGAGGGTGAAAGAATACAGAAACTGACAGTTAATTAAAGGAGGCTACCATGTGGCTGGCAGGTCCCAACTGTGATGAGTAACAATTGGAGCTCTTCAGGGGCCTCAGAAGAAAATTCTGAATACTAAAGCAGGTTCTGAATAAAGTGTAATTCTTATTGGTACTTTAACAAAATTGCTAAGTGAAAATTCAGCCCATAATATTCTCTACCAATTTTATGCATACCATCCAAGGAAATTGAAGAACAACCCTAAAAGGAATCATTTATAGATTCTTAGAGTCTGGATTTTCATTAAAAGACTATTTCTACCTATTTTCAGCTTCTTGGCTTATCTCTTTCAAAGAGAAAGTTCCTCTTAAATGTTTCTATCAAGCAGGAGAGTAGACCCACACTAATTACAGGGGCCCAAGTAGATTTCTCCAGCTTAGTGCTTCTCGTTTCACACAGAACAATCTGCATAACAATTGTTTAAATGAAACAGACTTTGTAAAAAGTGGTCATTAGGAAAATTCAGTCACTTTAATTCAACGGTCCTCCATCAGGGGCAATTTTGTCCCCAAGGAGACATTTTTCATTAGCATTAACTGAGGAGGTCCTGCTGGCATCTAGTGGGTAGAGGCCAAGGATGCTAACCCAGCATCACACGATGCACAGGACAGCCTCCCCGCCACCCCGGTCAAGAATCATCCAGCCCCAAATGTCAAAATGTTGAGAAACCCTTAGATGGTCAAAAAGAGCAAAATTCTAGGTCATGGTAACCAACTTTCAAGAGTGGGAGCAAATTTTTATCTTTCTTTGCTAGACTGAAAGTCACCTACTTTCCTCCTAAGGGCCTGCCCAGTAGAACCCAGGACTCTCTCCAGAAACTTGGAGAATCCACTGCCCAGTCTTTTCCAATTTCTTTCTCCGGTACCCAAGAAGCAAGCCTCTCCTTATCAACAGAAATCAGAATGTTCCTCCTAGATTTCATACATACCTGGTCAACACATTAACTATTATTTTTCATCATATTAATTATCATCTTATACTTGACAAAGACTATTTAACAACCTGAAAGCAGAGAACAAGAATTAGGTTCAAATTAGGCTCTAGGTTGAACAGAGTCCCAGGGTGGAAGAAAAGGAAGAATGAAAGGAGAAGATGATCAAGACAAAGTCCAATATCCTCCAATTTCACCTAAATTCATCATGGCAAACAAAGCACATGGACTTTGGAATAAAGAAAACGGGGTTTGAATTCCAACCCTACCACTTAATAGCTGTGCAGCACATGACAAGTCATTATCTAATTTGAGTCTCAACTTCCTCCTATCTGAAGTGGAAATAATTACATCTACCTCCCAGTAATCCTTTTGATCCCCAAAACAGTGAATGATCAGTCAATATCAGCTTTCCTGCTCTCTTCTATATTCAATGCTGTAATAGTGATGGGATCACATTTCCTAACACTCCTCCTCAATGGAAAGTCGTTCAGTATCTCAGAGCCTTGGTTTCCCCCCATCATAAACAATATACGTAAAGTGAATAGCAAATGATACATGAGCACCGTGTATGGTGCCTGGTACTCAAAAAGTGCTCTAAGAGGGTAGCTATTGTTACTCTCCAGTCATTATCAAGGTTTAAGTTCATTACTGTATCTCGGCCTTGGTGAACACGTAAATAAGTCAGCAACAACACAGGAGGAGGGACTTTGCGTCTGGGACTTCAGATGAGTGAACAAGGCTGTCCTTAGACCTGGATCCTTGCTAACCATGATGAAATGATCTCTAATATGTTGACTAATTCTCTACTTGGAAATTTACTTATTTCTATTTTGACCTTTGAGAGAGTATATAACTATGCTCTGTGTCTTTTTACAGCTTTTGATCCAGAGCAATCAAAGTCAGCCTCTCAAAGCCATTGCGTGGGCTGTGCTGTATGGTCAGCTCCACAAAGAACTTCTTCCCTCCTCCAGGTTTGTCCTCCTCCCACCCTTCACTGAAAACCCAAGCTGATTTAGCAAAGACAAATCCAGGCAATCTTTTGTCCCAGAAAAATATTCCATCATCTGTCCCATCTTTCTACTGCAGTGGATTTTTGCTGCAGTAGGTAAGACGCTATAGTCTAAAAGAAGTCCAGTTAATCTCGTCTTCCATGAGTTAATTCCCAGATAATCCTTCAATACTCCCACCCCATCCTCTGCCCAACACAGTACTAACAGCTCAGCCCTCTTTACATACAGCTTGATGAGCTTTTTGTCCTCCTGCACTGTACCTGTTCACCTTTCCATGTAGATGCCAATTAGATGCTAAGCAAGGCTGTCTCATTTGTTTCTATAAACTGGTATAGCACTGGGCATGGCCCATTAGAATTAAGCAATAAATATTTGCTTAGAAAATTTGCACCTAAAATATGTCTATTTGCACACACAACATAGGGAAACCCTATATACAGAAAATATGAACAGAAGTGGTTTATAAATCAGTGTCATTGCACTACTTACACAACAAATGGCTGGCTATCCATACTCACAACAGACTGAGAAAGGCCTTTGAGTAATGGAAGGTGGTGATGCCAACCAGCAAACTCTGTTCACAAAAAAAAGGACCCTAAAGCCTATGAGACCTGGCATTGGCGTACCTTGCCTTCTTTCAGGCAAGCCAATTCAGATTAATCTCCACTCTTGCTGAGGGTGAGATCCTCTGGCTTCGTTCCCATGAACCCTGGGCTCATCCCTCAGAAGAATAGCTTCTTTTCTGAGGAGCTTGGGCAGTGACACATCTGAGACCCTCTCATCAATGAGTGTCTCTTAGAACCAATCCAGATCTGGAGACACAAGAAGGAAATACATTTTGAAACTGCTACAAAGGAACTGAACTTCCCTAAGAGCAAGAAAGGAGAGGAGAAGAAATGGTTTCTGGGTTCACTATAATGCAATCCTGTATACAGTGTTGTAGTGAATGTTGAGGAAGAATTTATCTGACAAGAGCAGCATACAGGTCAGTCTTAAGAACCAGGATATTCAGGATAATCAACAATTCCATGGGCAAGGAGATGTGGTGGCTTATCAGTCAGTTTCAAGTACTTGAAATATTTATTGTTCAAACTTGTAAACACTTAATTTTCTTTAGAAAGAGAGACTGTGGGGGCTAAAAACAAACTAAAGAGTTGATCTGGCTCAAATCTCTCATTTTACAGATGAATTACCAAAGCCTCATAGATTAATTTGTCTAAAATCAGTGGTGGCTTGGTCTTAAAGTTGTATTTATTTATTTACACTCCAACTTGTTTCAGAAAATACTTAAGTCAGCTGAGCAAAAAAATACATTCATTTCAATAAGAGGAAATAAATGTTAAATAAGACTAAAGAGGAATGAGCAGGCAAGAGTGAGGTCAGTACACCACAAAGCCCTGTATACTGGTTAGAAGTGGGCAACAAAATTGGTCCCCAGCTTTCTAACAGCCAATGATATAAAGAAAGAGCCCCCATCTGTTTCACAGTTTAGGGTCTATAAATTAGGAGCCAGTTGATTTGAACGTTTCTAATCCTGTACTGAGATCACAGGACAATCTCTCCCACTCATCCTCAGGGCCTGGGCTTCACAGAAAAGGCTGCAGTGTCACTCAGTTCTTCCTGATAACATCCCCCTGTGCAGAATGACGGCACCACAACAAAGAGCAGCTCAGTAAGAGGGATTCTTGGCGAGGACTAAGATGTTTCAGACACATAGCTCAACAGAGGAGTAGACTCTAGAGAACAGAGATGGATAGGTCGACTATATACCCTAAGGCGAGGCTCTAAAAATGACACTCTTCTCCAGCATACTTGTGATGGATGTTGAGTGTTGACTGGTCAATACTTAACCTGCCCCATCTTCACTGTGTTCTCTCTCAACACGGGTTCCCACTCACTGTTCAAGCAACATCCAAGACCATTCTCAGATGTCTCCCACTCTCCCCCTACCCAGTCAGTCAGCAGGCTTTATTCCTTTTGCCTCCTAAATATCTCAGGATCAACTAATTCCCTCCCCCCTGAATTTTTACACCAACTTATCCTTTTACCTACCACCCAATTCTCTGCATCTAACCTTATGCCCTTCCAGTCGTGGTCCCCACGGAGACCCTGAGACCTTTCCAGATGCAACTCTGATGACATCTCTCCCCTGTTTCCCTGGTGCCCTCAGGATAAAACCCCAAGTCCTTAACACAGCAGACCAGGTCTTGTGTTGTCTGGTCTCCAACTGTCTCCAGCCTTTCTCACAGCCACTCTCCTCCTCACTCCTCCCTCCAGGCACATAGGTCTTTGGGCAATTCCAGTAAGTACTTTTCACTTTCCTCCATCAGAACCTTGAAGTCTCCAGTTATTCATTTTCATAGTACCTTATTTGCATTTATCACACTTAGTTGGGTATTTGAGTAATTATGTTGTTAACATCTCTCTACCCATGGACTGTAAGCTTCATAAGGTACAGAACTGCATCTTTCTAGCTCACTGTTGTATTTCTTATCTAGCACAGTACCAGGCACAATGCCTGAAACACTGTAACATTCAAATACTTGAATGAATGAATGAATGAATGAATGAGATAATTAAATGAATAAATTAAAAGTGAGCATTAGAGTCTAGCTATTCTATTTTTCTAGATAAAGAGATGACAGATTAGATAATTTTGTATGATGTGTAGGGCCACATGTCGGCAGACATACTCCACAGGTCTCTTGTGTTTCAGCCTGTCTTCCAAGAAAAGGGCACCAGCAGCTTTGTTCTGGACAATCCCTGCAAGAACGTCTACAGAGCAAACAACCCTGGAAGACAGGTTTTTCTCCCTCTAAGGCAGAGGGCGTATTTGTTTCCTGGCCAGAATAATCAACATAATGACTTCCCCTAGAGCAAAGGTTTGGAAACTTTGCCAGCAGCCCTCTTACACAATTAAGGGTTTCCTAAATTCAGAGTTTCTATGACAAAAACCTCCTGTGTGCACAGCATCAGCTTTCATGGCTCTTCATTGCCTCTGTGGGACTTAATGGGCCAAGGGACCCAATATAAAATTGAAGTTCATGATGCTTGCAGTGCCTGGAGTAATCAAGTTCTTTGCCTCTGACCCTTGAGTCTCTTGTCTTCTGCAAGCATCTGTGAAACGCTGGCAGGCTGATTTGTTAGCTTGCAAAAAGGATAAAATCTACAGACTTTTCACAATTGTTGACACCATGTGATTGAACAACAAGCAGAGCTGTGAGGAGAGGTGGAGGCTGAGATTCTCTTATGAAAATTGAGAAATCTATGAAAGATAGAGTTTCCATCGGCTGTGAATTACAGACCATCCTCAAAAGCTAATTTTGGTGTGACTCAAAAAAGTAAAGTTGTAGCCCCAGATTTATAAATATCATGAAATACATTATAAAATGATGTTTAAAAAAACAATTCCTGGAACTCCTGCAACAGAAATATCTGTTAAAAAGACCCCTGCATCTTATTCCAAGTCTATTAAGTCAGGAATATACTTGTAAAAATTATTTTTCTAGTTGACAAAGCAAGTTTTCACTGATCCATTAATATTTTCCCAATACTTCCTAGGAACCAAGAGTATGCATCTTCCCTGAGACCAAAAAAAAAAAAAAAAAAATAGCGAATAACCGGCTTTGTGTTAGGATTGGGCCTAAATACAACACATATAATATCTATTCAGCACCAAGATCAGGACCTCTTAACTCTTAAGAACAGTTATAGCCATGCCCCTTCTCCTTACTCTCATTCCAATTTATGTGTAATAATCTCACCCATTTCTTTCAGTTCTATATGTCACCGTGGTAAATAAGTTTTATAGACAGATGATTAATTAGATAAAGAGGCAGCATATCCAAAAACTATATACCACAAAAAAATAAGACTTCTCCCTTTGGAACAGGGCAAGTACACAAGGCAAATTTTTAAAAATGATGAAGCTACAGTTCAGTAAAAAATAAATTAACTTTAAACCTACAGATGCAAAATTAAATGACATCAAATCTACAAATACAAAATTAAATGACATCTCCAGCAACTGAAAAAGTTCAGTATTTATCGTCTTTCTTGCTGCAGTAAGGTCTGCATTTTCTGTTTCCCTTCATTTCACAAGTAAGCTCCAAACCTTGCAGTGTCCTGTATGAAAAGCGCTGCTTGCTCAAATGCCAAGAATGAAAGATCTAATTACTGATGGAAACTCACCTGTGAGCACAACCCAGCAAGAGCTGCTTGCAGGGCTCATTTAGAGGCTCCTAATGGTTTTGATTCAAAGAACTCCCTGAAGACAGAGCTGATTACATCAGGATTTCTGGCTGCATGGTCGAAGTGATATCCACAGGATATGACAGGAATTATGATGGATATCGAAAGCTCTGCAAGTTGAAGAGTAAAGTCACTTTTCTACCTGAGAGTTCTGTTCCATGCAAAACTCAGTATAGGTCAACAGTGAAAAGTTAATCTCTTCCCAGCACAAGTAATGAAGACATACAGCACGCAACTCGGCCAGACAAAAGGAAAAGAATCTTTCCTGCGTGAAGATTTTCTCCACAACCTAACTGGAAATTTGTGTATGTTACTAAATAATCCATCAGATTATTAAATATCCACCAGATTAACATGGGAAAAAATTAAATAGCCCTCACAGTGTATATAAATTTATTGTTGAAATCTGTTCTCAAATCAGTATATTCTAGATTTTAAAATGTATCTTTGAAAGGTATCTAAGGTTTGGTGCTATGGTAAAAAAAATTTCAATTTAATTTAAAAATCTAGTTGCAGGAAATTATTATTTTCCTTGCTTTTGAACCTGTATTTATAGAGCCAAACCTACTACTTTTTTTTTTTTTTTTAATGCACACACTTAAAATGAAAAGCATTTAAAGCCAAATAATTTGTGAAGCATAACTCTCCACTTCTAAAATGTGGCGTGCTCATAGTGACTTCCTTCCAAAGGGGACAGAAGGGAAAGAAGGGGAAAAATTCAAGGGAGAAACCTGACAAACACTCTGCCAGCCAAGTGATCAAGGCTTGTATCACCTGTGACAATTCATGGTCTCTTGAAATGACAACAGCACGTTTACCCCTGTGGTCCTCCTCTGCAAAACCCACAACCCCAGTCTAATCATGCAAAAAACATCAGACAAACTCCAGGCAAAGGACATCTACAAGATACCCAACCAGGATGCCTCAAAACTATCAGAGTCCTCTGAAACAAGGAAAATCTAGAGGTCAGTAAAAGGGTACAAACTTTGTTTTAAGCTGAAAAAGGTCTGAGGAGCTGATACAGAACATGGTGACTATAGCTGATAATACTCAATTGTATATTTGAAATTTGCTAGGAGACTAGAGTTTAAATGTTTTCACCAAAAAAAAAGATAATAAAAAATAATTTTTCTTACCCTACATATTAAATATAAAAGTAAAATGAGCATTATATACATATATATGGTATATAGTGGGTAGCAATTCTTATCGTATAGTGTTCATGGAATAATCATTAGAGGTACTCTGATTTGCATGTGAATTAAAGAGATTAAACTGTACTCCTGAAATCAACAAAACACAGGAAAAAAAAAAAAGTCTGAGAAAGTTGTCATAGCCAAAAGAAGCCCAATGAGGGAGGAATGATGACTAATTGTAATGTGATATCCCAGGTGGGATCTTGGAACAGAAAAATAACTAGGTAATACTAAAGAAACCTGAATAAAGTATGAGCTTTAGTTAATAATTTGTCAAAATTAATGACTATTGACACATGTGCCATATCCTGAAATGTTAATAATAGGCGAAACCAGGAGTAGGGTATATGGGAACTCTGTACTATCTCTGCAATTCTCCTGTAAACCTAAATCTATCCTAAAATACAAATTTTAAAAATTATTTTCATGAGTCAATAAACTTTTCTGAAAAACAAAGCTACAAGTACATTAAGCCAGTCGTGATGCTAAAATTCAGCAGTGATTACCTGACATTATCCATGTTGGCTAATTATAAAGTATTAATATTTCCAAAGAACGGATAGCATCTAAAAGAGAGATGAATTACAGACCAACAAACCAACAAGTAAGAATGCACCTATATTTACAAAATCTTTCATATCACATCTGATTAGCATCTTCCACATGTCAATTTTTCTAGCAAATGCTTTCAAAGTGGAAGCCACTGTTTTATGCTGTTCCTGGTTAAATACCAAGCACTGACCTTGGATGACAGCACAAATTACATATGCAGTGCTAATGAGGTATGAATTCAGAATTAAAACTTACCTTCTCTTTTAAAAAAAAATCCTTCTATACATGGTCCCTGAAAATCCTTTCCCAGGGCATAAATATCTCCTAACTACAGAGATTTAATTACAAATTCTTTCTGATTCATAATAAACCTAAATTTCTACTCAAGCCTAAATGACCCATATGGGTTGTTTTTCTTCCTCAGCTTGGCGATGACCTTTCACGAAGACATGGATTGAGATGACAAACAGGGGAAAGGACTGTACAATTCATCCTGGGACTCAGCAGCTCAGCGAGTTGTGTATTTATATATATTTCATGTACACTGAAGTGATGTTATAATTGGTATTTAGGTTGCCAATATATCTCGTGAGACTTCATTTAGCTCATGAGATTTATTGGCAACCTAAATACCAATTATAACATCACTTCAGTACAAAAGTATGTCCTGATTTTCCAACACTGAGTTATAAGCAGCTGACTCTGGAATCCAGACCATGTGTAAAATGTTGCCTACTGATAGTCATTCGTAGCAGGAATTGTACGTATTGTATCCACTTGCAGTATTTGAGTGATGCTATTCCTATCCTTGTCTTCATGGAAGCCCTATTCAAGTACCAACATGGTTTGTCCTAAGGAAAAAGTTCAGGAGATACAAAAACTCTGTAGCTAGAGTTGAACAATTTTTATAATAGGGAAGAGCTCCTCTCTAACAAAAAGGAGACTGCTTAAATGACCGTGTGCATCTGTGCATCGGTGTATTATACCATCATTAAAATGGCTGTAGAGAAATGTTTAATATCAGGGGAAAATGTTTATGACATATTGTTGGGGGTAGGGGTTAAATTGCCTGTTGGTTCTCAAATGTTTCCCCATCATTATCTGCTTAGTTCCATGCCCCAGGGAGCTGTTTCCTTGCCCTGAGGCACCCAGTAGTTTCAGATAATGTAAGGCACCGGCAGGACACTGCATGTGAGTGTCGCCTACAAGGTCACACTGCATTCAGATCACCCAGGATCTTAATGATACAATTTAGCCATTAAATTAGCCAAAGCTGGCACTGCCCTATTCTTGGTTTGTGAGATGCTAAATATCCATGTTTAAATGGATTACATTTGGAGTTTTCTATTGCCTGTAGCCAAAAACATTCTCATTGATATAGAAAGTATATCAAACCTTCTCCTGATGGTGGTGTTTTGGATGGAGTTTTTAAAGCTAGTTATACTACCAAATGACCCCCAAATCTCAGTGGTTTAACACAGTAACAGTGCAGTGCTGGCTCATGATCAGATGTTTGGCAGATGACCTCTTCTGTGTGGTTCAGGGATTCTTGCCTTTTCTGTATTATGGTTCTAAAATCCATTGGCATTTCCTTGATGTCATCTGTTGGGTCCTCTGCGTTCAACTCACTGACAAGTGAGCTGAGAAAACATGGAAGATGGCAGAAGATGTTTAGGGGCCAGAACTGCACAAGTGGTTGGATGCTCCACGCATTTGAGTTTCCATTTTCTACAGATAACAGGAGCCCAAGTACACTAGCACTAGCAGATAGAGTTTGTTTCCTGCCTCCTCCCCTCCAAAAAGGCAGTTTAATCCAGTACAACTGTACCAAGAAACCACTAGGTCCTAGAATCCTTTGATCTTTTCACTCTACCATTCTTAACACATGTATTTCTTCTTCATGCTTCCAAAATGGTGTTACACTTATAGGGATCAGAGCATTATACCAAGTTACAGACAGAAAGGAGGAGAGAGGGCTAAGCCACATGCCATCTGTCTGCCTCTTACTTAAATTTTTCCTGGAAACTTTAACCAGTAGACTTCCATTTATTTTTCACTGGCTAGAACCAAATTTTCTAGCAAGGCAGATTGGCATCATGAGTACTTAACTAGCACATTGCCACACTGAACAAAAGCGGGCTTCTGTAACTAAAGAGGGGAGGGTGGAGTCAGGGTAGGCAACCATGAGTGTGTGCCTCACCTACACATGTCCACCAACCAGAGCTTTAGCCGAGATCTCTAGTATATCCATTTTTTCCCTCCACCACCTTTAAAGGCCTTTAACTCTAGAATTTAACCAATGAAAATAAACACCCTCATCTTTAATATCCCTGTGTTGGAAGAACTAAAGATTTCAGATTTGCTGCCTCACCCAAGATATCACACTGATTTCCTATTTGAATCAGACAGGAGTTTGATCTGAGATCAAGTAACATAGGGTAGGGTCCCAGTCATTCATTTTCAGCCCAGGCACTTTCTGCTACATTCTAACTTTATCATGGTTTCCTGATCTGGGAATGAGATTTGACTGACTGTGTCTATAACTCTGGTTAGCAGGAACAAGAACTGGCAGTTCTGATCTCCCTGAGAGCACACATAAAACTGAGGAGACATCTCACTAGGGGAACGCAGTTTAAAGGCACCACATAAGATACAACTTTTCTGAAATGGGGGAGGGGTCGACAGAACCACTTTGCATCAGCTAACGTGCTTTTGTTTCACTCACTTAACACATTTTGTAAAATATTTTCTATTATGTGTAAAATCAATATTATGTAATATTTGATATTCAAAAGAATATCAAACTATATTAGGCACAAACCACCTTCAAAGACTAAGGTTATAGACAGCATATAATGTATACCACAATAAACCACAATACAAATTAAATTATGATAAGCGCAATATGTATACTGAAAAAAAACACAAAGGACTGAAAAAAAAATCACTTCCTCTGTGGATGTTTAAAAAGGTGATTATGGAGTACTACTCAGTGATAAAAAAATAAAAAAATAATGCCACTTGCTGCAACACGGATGGACCTGAAGATTGTCATTTGAAGTGAAGTAAGCCAGAAACCGAGAAAGAGAAATCCATATATCACTCATATGTGGAATCTTAAAAAAAAAAAAAAAAGAAAGAAAAAAGAGGACACTAATGAACTCATCTACAAAACAGAAACAGACTCACAGACATAGTAAACAATCTTATGGTTACTGGGGGAAACGGGATGGGAAGGGATAAATTTGGGAGTTTGAGATTTGCAAATGTTAACCACTATACATATAATTAGATAAACAGATTTCTTCTGTATAGCACAGGGAGCTATGTTCAATATCTTGTAATAACCTTTAATGAAAAAGAATATGAAAATGAATATATGTATATATGTGCATGACTGGGATACTATGCTGTACACCAGAGACTGACACATTGTAACTGACTATACGTCAATAAAAAAAAGTTGATTATGGCATGCATCTGGGTCCTAAGTATGGACAGGATTTTGGTAAGTGGCTACAGGGAAGAGGAAGTTCAAATGGAGGGAAAATATAATATGTAAGCTAAACCTATAAAAGAAATTTATGTTCAGAAAAATCTAGAAGATACCTAGAAAATAAAGTTGTCAAATGGGTTGAGACCAAGTTATGAGATGACAGAAGCCTACATGTAGATGATATAAATACACCCACCTGTCCTGGGTTGTAAAACTGGCAAGGTTTAGTTTTGTTTTCTTTCTGAAGTTGCATTTCAAAAAGAGAAAGAATTTACAATTCTAAGTTTCCTAAAGTGAATGATGTAAGAAAAGGGAGGTCAGGGCTTAGAGTCAGGAAGAAGTCCATCTTGAGTTTAGCTGCGCTGAGGGGAACAGTGAGGTTCTATTGATCTTATATGAAAAAATTAACTGGGATCAGTGGGTCACGGCTATTTCCTGACATGTGGACAGGAACTGTAACACTGAGCTAAAACATAGTTACCAAATTCTGTACCTTTTTAATATTCATGGT
This sequence comes from Camelus ferus, assembly GCF_009834535.1. Classification (NCBI taxonomy): domain Eukaryota; kingdom Metazoa; phylum Chordata; class Mammalia; order Artiodactyla; family Camelidae; genus Camelus; species Camelus ferus. The sequence continues at coordinate 33,293,850 of NC_045701.1, read as the reverse complement.
TAGGTGGCTGAACATTTTAAAGTAAATATATGAAGGTTTTTGTAACAATGGCTTTATTTTTAAACCTGAAATGCATCACTGTTCTGAGAATCTGTTCAACCAATGCATATTCCTAACTGCATGCAAACCCACCTGCGGTACTGAGGGTACACAGACTTGCACCACAAGCAGAATCTTTCACCCCACCTGTTCTAAGAGCCAAGAATTTTGTGTTTCCTTGGCATCGATACCAGCATGGCTGTATCTCGCTGTCACTCATCTCTAAGAAATTAATGCATTAGTAGAACAAGAGCTACCCTCCTACCAGCATAATTCTGAGTTACTAGTGTCACTAATATGAAGGTGGGAAATTGAAGATTATTTTCATAATTGCCACCTACTCTGACGGAAACAGAATGAACTGCCTTTTTTTTTAAGTGTCAATGAAAATATCATCTCAAACATATAATCTGAATGATTCATAAAGCACACTGAAAATTTGCCCTTGCTCAAAGGCAAAGAAAAAAATTTCATAAAGAGTTAAGTAGGTAGAAGTGGGGATAAAAATAGATTCTCAAAAAAATATCGGGCGGCAATAGGTGATGGTAAGAGACACTTCCTCTTAAATAACAATTTCTTTTCAGGATCGCTTGAGTCTTTCAGAGTACATCTAAAATTTTCCATTTATTTTCTGCTTCTCCAACTGCCTGGATGAAAGGCACAATAAGATTTAGTGTAGATGACTTTTATGTAAATGTCATTCGAAGAAAAATCCTATATCCCCAGGGCAAGAAAATCAACCCCGAACCTTACTCACGGTTTGGTCTATAATTACCTTTCTAAATTAGGTATTGGAAGAACATATTAGGCTTAATTCCACAGAATATTTTTAATGACTATTTAAATCATCACTGACACCTCCTATAATTATAATTTTCTCAGATAATTTTATGAAGAAATCTGATGATTCTCAGGGATTGTTTAAGGAATTTTCAAAGCCATGCATCAGGAAGACAAAAGAAGTGCTGCATTACTTTGCTGAGTGATTTTCTAAGTGAACGAGGCAGAGTCAAAAGTTTGAATTTCAGTGTTTTATAAAAATAAAATAATCTATTAAGCAAAATTATTTAGGAATTAGAAATTAAGTTCAACATAACTACAGGTTTGGTTTGACTTAGTGCCAGCCATCTAAAAAAACACATGGAGGAAGGGGCCTCCAGATGGCAAAACAGAAGGACGTGGCGCTCATCTCCTCCCACAAATGAAAGATAGATGGGGCCACTTTTCCGATGGCAGCCCCGTGCTTCTTTTTCTTGCAAAAATAAGTAGCAACCAAAAAAGGAATAGGCAGAAGACCAACAAAGTGAAACTGAGAAAGCAGAGAGGTGAGCAAGTGCCTAAGCTGGCTTTGCAGAAGGGTTTCTGCTGGACCTGGAGCCCTTGTTTTTCCTGCTTTGAAGTCTGCATTAGTTTTAGGGAATCAGGGAAAGCAAGTGCAAGGTAAGGAACCTTTTAAGAGATTCTCCTCCATGAGACTGAAATTCCAATGGGTTTTACCCCAATGTAAGGGTGAAAAAGAAACAAATACCTCAGGCATAAAAATGCAGTAGTCTCACCCCTAGCCCTGGTAAACGGGCAATGAAGAGATCCCCCGAGAACTTGTAACCACAGTCCAGGTTTCAGAGGTTAGCAAGCCAAACCATGTGCCTGCATGATCCACAAAAACTTTACTGAGCATTCACAGTGATTCTGCATTAGCAGTTACCTAATGGAACTAAGCAGATGTGAACACCAATTATCTCTGGAGATCTCAAATATTCTTTTGGATGAAATTCAAAAGAATATTAGCAGCTTGAGTCAAAAAAAAAAAAAAAAGACATCACAAAACATACAAGGAAACAACACTATAGGCAAAGGCAATTTAAAAAGTAAATGTTAGGATCAGACCAGCAGAGATTGAGGTTTTGAAATTATCAGAATACTAAACATTCTACACAGAATATTAGATAACTATTACAATATATATACAGAAATATAGGGAAAGTTGAAAATATGAGCAAGGAAATTATAAGGAATGGCAGAATACATATGAAAATAAATTGAATTTCTAGAAATGAAAATATAATTAAAATGTGACACTCAGTGGTAGATGAAACAACATAGTAAGCACTGCCAGAGAGAAATAATTAACTGAAAGATGAATCCAAACAAATTATTCAGAACATGGCATAAAAGACAAAGATATGAACATTCTTTTTAAAGAGATTAGGGAAATGTAAAAAAGATTAAAAAAATGTGACATGTATCTAACAGAAGTTCCAGAAAAATAAAATAGAGTAACAGGGAGAATTCAGAAGGACGTTAAAACAGACAATGGGCCAGAATTCTCTAGAATTTTTGAAAGTCTCCAAACTTTAGATCCAGAAAGTCCAACAAGTACCAAGCATGCTAAAGAAAAAAAGAAGTAAATATGTGTATATATTTATAAACACTTTAAGTATATTCTGTATAAATCTACACAATTAGATGATATATCTCATGTTGGAAAACAAGACACTAATGATCATGAGATCTTAAAATAGATCACCTTGACTTTTTCAGAGCAACAGTGAAAGCTAGAAACCAAGTATGTTCAACATGCTAGAAAACAAAACAAGCAAAAAACTACAAATCTAGAATTCTATAACCAATGATGAAACCTTTCAATATTGAAGGCAAAATAAGTACATTTCAAGATGAATAAAAATCGAATTTGCTTTCTGCAAATCTGCACTAAATTCTAAAGGATTTCTACTTCAGAGATGGAAGATTACCCCAAATAAAAGGAATAAGATGCAAGAAGCGATGAAGAGCAAAGACAGTGACTATGAAGGCAAATCTAGGTGAATATTGTATAAAGCACCAATTACAAAGCCTTTGAGGATTCTTTTAATACACAATTGAAATATATAATAAAATAGCATATAGTTGAGAAGGGGATAAACAGAGTTATGGACCTTGTGTTGTCCTAGAGGAAGGTAAAGATTTTAATAACAGAATTTTATAAATTAGGAATTCATGTCATTAATTTGTACAGAAATCAGTAAAATAAATAATTGTATAAAATTTAAAGCTAGTGAAGAAAAAAGATGATAAAAGATATAATTTAAAGGAAAAGAGAACATAGCCCAAGAAATATATTTAGGGGGAAAAAGCATAAATATATAAATACATGTAAGAGTTAAGTATGGATATTAAAATACAGAAACATAAAAATACAGAAAGCTGGACAACAGTACAAAATAAGGTGGTAGATTTAATCCAAATATATCAATCGTCACATTAAATGTCAATAGAGTAAATTCTGCAGTTAAAAGACAAAAATTATAAAAATGGATATGAAAAATATAGCATGCATGTGTGTCTATATTATATATATATGTAATCTAAAACATGCACAGAAAAATTCTAAGTTAAAAGGTAGCAAAAGATAAGTACTAACAATAAAATAGTTGGTGAGCAAAATGAAAAAAATTTAAATTACAAGAGATAGTGACAAAAAGTTTAAATCACCAGGATTTATAGCAATCTTATATTTGCATGCATCTAGTAAAATTATTTCAAAATATATAAAGCAAAAATTGACAACATAACAAGAAGAAACAGAAAACTCCACCATCCCAATGGCATATTTTAACACCTTTCTTGCTGATCAGATGAGAAAACAAGAATAACCCCCAAAACAAAAGATGCTCCAGCTGATTGGTAATGGTGCGGGGGGGGGGCGGGGGCGGTGGAATACCAGATAAAGCTATGTAGCAAGATACAATTTCACACCCAACAGTTTGGCAGAAATTGAAAAATCTAAAAAAAGGATGTAGAGCAACAGCAACTCTCATCTATTTGCAGCTCTTTAGAAAACATTTGGCATGTGCATCGCCTTAATCCCACAATTACACTCCTGGAAATAGACTTCAGAGAAACTCTTGTACATGTGTGTCAGAAGATTTGTTCATGAAAATGTATTTCAGCATTTTTCAAAATCCCCGAAGTAGCAGTAGTAGAAAAGATAAACTGTGGTATAAACAAAGGAAAAGTATAAAGCAATAAAAATAAGAGAAACAATGAAAACAAACATAGCAACAACCAGACCATGAAAGTCTCAAAAATATAATACCAAGTAAAAGATGAAAATCACGGACAAGAACATGGATTATGACTCCACTTAAAGTTCAAAGCAGGCAAAACTAAAGAATATGAGTGTGTGCACATCCATGTGCTGCAACCCACTACCGGGCTTACACTGGGTCCACTAACGATGTCAACTAACACAACCCAGGAAGATCAGAGCATCTTATAGTGATAGTCAAGATATTAGACAAGGGCTGACGGAACCCAAGCCTCAGAACATTTTTCAGTCCTCCACAATGATTGCCCCAAGTAATACAGGCACCAATCAAGTCTGAAAGGAATTTGAGGTTCAAAGAAGGAATCAAAACTCAGATAGTTCAGAAGCTGTGGCCCAAGAAACAGAAGCTGTAAGGTGTTGGAAAGATTCTCTCCTTCTCATCTTCCAATTATTCCTCTTAGTTAAATACCAGTTCCTTAGCACTCTGAACTCAAGCCACCTTAAACAGGCTACTTACATTCCTCAACTCCACACTTTCTCCATTCCTCATTTTTTTGACTATTATTGCTTCTCTAAAATTCTTTTTGCTGCATCTCAGAAAGTCAAAATCGTACTGATCACTCAAGGTACACATTGTTATGCTATGAAATTTTCCCCCCTTTTCCTGGTTAACAGTAACCTCTCAACTTGCAAAACGCAAGAGCCCTTATGATAATGCAGAGCATTTTCTCCTGTATCACAGCTTAACAGAAGTCTGGGTAGAGAACCTGGACTCCCAGGGAGACAGGTCCAGTCATTCTATTTGCATGCGCACCCCTGCCCCCCAGGGGCCGTGGCAAATGGGACTTCTGCAATGACAGATGCAGAGATTGAGGTTCCTGAACAAAGAGGAGTGATAAAAATTAGTCCACCCTATCCCTGCTCCTTGGGAAAGTGCTCGGGTGAGAAGAGTATACACTCTGAGGTGGGAAGTTAAGGTGTATGTGTTGCGCAACTCGAAGAGCCAGTGACCTGGCTACCCCAGCCCTCTCATATTTAATTGAAAATTGAATATGCCAGCCTATCAGTTTATGACTTTGAAGAAAATATGCAAATGATACCGGTCTTCTCAACATCAGGAGCAGCAGTGATGTCAGTAACAAAATTACAGGAAACCATCCACAAAGGCAGTAGCCACTGAAATATGGATCGAGGTCACCAAGGGGCAGAGAGTGATGGTGCTTTTCTCAGCAAAGGCAAACAAGACGTCACTCATTTCTACTAACAGCTATCAGGTGTTTAAACAAGTGATGCTAGTAAGTGCAGGGAAGGTGAGCTTCTTTTGAAACAATCTACCAGTTAGAAATGCAGCTGCAGAAGAACGGAGACTGAAAAGAAGTGGCCATCGCATAACATTTCTCACATCTTTATGTGCAGAGCCAACGGTTTTATTATTTATGAAAACCACACAGGCGGAACTGTCAAGAATGAAACAGAACTGCCAGATCTTAACCCAAGGATTACTATATTGTTTTGAAACCCCAGTTTTACTTCATTAGAGACTGTTCAAAGAGAATGAGTGTGATCATTTGTAACCATGCACCTGCCACTCTTTCTGCAGTGACCAAAAATTTGCCTAAAACCTCTGCAGTCTGGCTCTCAGGCTCAGCCTGCTGGGTGAGCAGAGCACGGGATACAGGACATAAACTGGGCGTCTTGCACCATCCCCCGCACCAACCCTGTGAGCTCTCTCCAAAACAGGCCAAGTTGAGCACACTCGTCTCAGTCCCTGATCAGAGTCATCAGTCAAGATTACATTAGCTCGCAGTTATGACATATTAAATAACATTACCGCTGCCAGATTATTAGGACCAGTCATCGCCACGTCCCATTTGATCCAAGCCCTGCTTGGGTGTCGGCCGCAACTGAATTCTCTTTGGGAAATCTCAAGCAGCAGAGGTGTGTAGAAGATTCAGTGTCATTACAGTTAATGAAACTGATCTTCGAATATGAAACTGCCCCCAAGAACTGTTATCAAATATATTGCTTTCATTCGTCATTCACCTACTCCAATGTCAGCTCAAAAATAAATCAGACTCCAACAAATTTCTAGTTTGTATGTTTAAATAGCAACTAATGGAAAACTTAAGCAAAGATCTGTTAAAATATTTTTGAGAATGTAAAGAAGTGGATGATGAATTACCTTTGTTGAAAATGAAAAATAAAGGCGCATGTTAGCTGTGTTTGCACATTAATTGCCACAAAATTTAAGTTAAAGTTATGCTTATTCAGTCTATTGTAACCATAAAACTGATTTTGTCTACATCTGTTTACTAATAGGGGAAAAAATTGAAATATTTGTAACAATTACAAGGCTGTTGGTTTATAGCCTTAAGACTATGAATGTTATCAGAAACTATTTGTTGAAACAAAAGTTAAGTTCTAACACTATCATAGGAGGCTGATTTTTTTTCTCACCAACCTTGAGGTAATTAACCTACATGCTATGATTTCACTAATCTAGCTCTAATTTACTTCATATAGAAGACTAGAAAGATCCTCTTAGAATTAAAAATAGATGTAAAATGGATCGACTTCCAGAGGTGTGAGGACTGTGGACCTTCTATCCAATGATACAGCCATTCAGGTGCTGAAAATTTAATCTCTGGAAATCGTCCTAAGGGCCAGTGGGAAACGTCTAGTAAATTTCAGTAAGAACTACCAGAGCCTGAAGCCTCCGAGCCATGACCTGCTCTTTTCCATCACCCACCCGCCCCCAACTCATTTATTGTCAACTTAGCTTCAGGATGTATGTCCTACCTCCCCATCTAGATTATCAATTCCTTGAAAGAATGGCCTTTTTTTTTTTTTTAAACTCTCATATGTTCTAGGCCAGTGTAATACAAAAAAGTTCTAAATAAATACTTCCTAAACAAAATTACTTCCAGGGGTCCCTATCCAAGGAAAAGGCCAGGGATTTACAGCTGGGAGAATTCTATTGTTCTGGCTCCTGTGGTAAAACAAACATAATGTGTAAAGCTATTATCCTCTCCAAACCCAGGAATCTTTTCTCAATATACCCAGGCTGTTGGAAATATACTCATTCCTCTGTAAATGGTGAAATGGTGAGAACTCCATGTGGAGGAGACACACATTAGTGCACAATCAGATTCTGATACAAAGGAAGGATAAGCCCCTAATAACCAAGTATGAACTGTTTGCTTGCCAATATAGCCTTGTTCTTTAACACAGACTTGTGTCGCCTGTGGAGCCCTGGTCCTTGTGAAATCGGTTTGTCTGACGCACACAGAGGTATCAGTTAGAAGCACTGGAGAACCACTGGGCTCTTTGTTCAGTATCCATTTGTGTAACACATGGCAACTCCAAGGCAAAAGTTGTGATGCCTTAGTTTTTCAGCTTCTGGTGGAGTCACCCATGAGCACTTTCAAACAGCTGCTGGAGAAAATTGTGATCACCACGTGTCTTCCTGGGGTAAAATTAATTTGAAAATAAATTCAAATGAATTTGATGAGGTTTACTCATGTCCAGGTTAGTCCCTCTGTAGGAAAAAAAAGAATGTTCAAACGCAGATAAGGACTCCATGAGCTGGGAGGGGGAAAGCATCCGGCATTCCTAAGAGGAGCAGAGCTGCCTTAGGCAACAACGGCTCCTTGGAGAACCCCAGCCTGCCGCAGCCACCAGGGCCTCAAGGCTGCCTGGGAGCCTGCAGAGCTGAGGAGTAAATTTCAGTGTGAAGAGGAGATTTGAGTCCATTTCTCTGGCAGACGCCATATGTTGACCAAGACACTATCAGTTTCATCTGATTTTGCCCACCTCTCTAGAGGATCAAGGAGCCAAATGCTACACCTGAGCTGTTCTGGCCAAAGAAATATAAGGGAAAGTCTCCTGGAATTTGTAAGAGATTTTCTCAATCACCCATGGCTTGTTCCACCCTCTTTATCCCTCCTGCATTGAAAGAGAGTGTTACAAGGTAAAGGTCCAGAGAATTATCAAGAAAACAACTCTGACGTCACTGAGCCACTGAAACAACCCCAGCAGACGCCTACTTCCGGACTCCTCATTCTGAGACAAAAACAACTTTTTATTAGTCCACTGTTGGTGAGGATTTCTATTTTTTGCAGCTGAAGGCATTCCTAACTAATTTACTGCCATACCAGGATGGGGAGAAGACAGTGCTTACAATTTCGACTGAGGCTTCCCACAGGACAGTGTGGAACGTCATTGTGGAATTTATATCACAATTTTGTTTCCCACACATAGCGTTCTGTTAGGCATCACATGAGAAGTCACTAGTACTAGGCTATCCACAATCTTAACCACCCCACACAGCCCTGCCATAGAGCAACCCTGTTTGTCTTCCAGGTTCTCAGTTTGTAGTTTAAAGCCTTTGGCCTAAAATTCATTGTCAGTGTGGTCAAAGTGGAAAACGTTGGCGTCTACACCAGACAACAGTAACACTCATTCCTATAAACAGGGTAAATTTAAACCCTGATAGCAGTGGTTGTTGTCCCCAGGTCAGCTCCATCGATATCACTGGGGAGCTTGTTAGAAATGCAAATTCCAAGGCCCCTGCAGGCGAAATGAATTACATGCTCAGTCTGAGAACCATTGCCCTGTAGTGCAATAGTGCAAGGGCCTCTCAGGTGCAATGTTCCCTATCCTGGTACTTTCACATTTTCCTTTTCTTCCCATCTTCTTCTAGTCTCCATTTTTCACCCTTGTCTTCTGTTAATGTTAAGTATCTTCAGGTGATACTCAGATAACTTAGTCTCATTAGTTACTAAGAGAATTACAGAAATCACTCTACGGCTCACAGGAGACGTGCCACTCACAGGTGAGAAATACAGAACTTGAAAGTCCCCTGTCCATGTGTGTCCCCACCCCTACTAAAGACATTGAACCCTTTTCCTCATTAATCCATCCTATATCCTGGCTCTTATTTCTCATGCTCTCCTATCCTAGTCCCTTCAAGGTTGCTTTAGTCCAAATACCATCCTTGTGGCTACAACAGAAACGTATTTGTCACAGTTCTGGAGGCTGGGAAGTCCAAGATCAAGTTGCTGGCAGATTCAGCATACAGTGAGACCCCACGTCCCAGTTCACTGTGGAAGGAGGGGTGAGAGGTCTCCCCTGAGTCTCTTTCATAAGAGCACTAATCCCATTCATGAAGGGGCCACCCTCGTGACATGATCACCTCCCAAAGACCCCACTTCCGAATACCATTCCCTTGTGGGTTGGGATTTCAACATATGAGTTTGGGAGACACAAGCACTCAGTAACATTTCTTTTTCTCCTCACTTACTGGTCAAACAGCTCTCACTTCATTTTCAAAGTAGCTCTTACCACCAACCATACCTCACTTCTATGTCAAATTATTATCCTTGCTTCTGCCTAAACCTCACGCTATTTTCATTTCCTTCTGCTAGGAGAGTGAAAGCTGGGCTTCGATGAACTGTGGATATACAGCCTAGAGTCAGTCTAATTACCTTGTGCTAAAGACAAGGTATTATTGTTTCATCCATTTTTAATTGGCTGTCACCAGTCACAGAACATCCTGTTTGAAGAAGTTGAGCTCAGCGTGAACCACCCCCCACCCTTAGTCCCCTTTTACCAACCTCTAATTTATGTAAATGTTCACATCACAAAGTTGTGTTTATCTGCTCCCCCACTGTGCATCCCCCCCAAGCAGATTTTTCAAACAGATATTCCTCATGTATTTTCCTTATCTCTTAAAGACTTTTGAAAATGTGGTTCTGGTTGTATGCTCATTAGAATGTCATCGAACACTGTGCCTCCACCTGAGACATCAAAGAGCACGGAGAACAGACCACAGCCAGGAGACCCCCGGTCGGGGTGTGAAGCAGAGTTCTCCCCAGGTACTAGCAAGTGCCCTCGTTTAAACATCTGAAAAGCAATTTTTAGAAGGGCTATAGGACAGACATCTCCTCAGGTGGCAGCTGTTTGAAGGAACAACGAAGGGTTTAACAGAAGTGACACCTATGTATGTCTGTACGTCCTCTTTCACAAGCAAAGCTACACTGTGCTAACCTCCACAGTCTCCTTTTTCCTTTGGTCCTGATATTTTTCTATTTCTGGTTTATTATGCTCTTTGAAGCCACCCTAAATCCTTTTTGCAAAAACACATGAAGTCAATGGATTTATTCTTAAAAATAGTCACAATACTGTTACTTTCAGGAATGATTAAACATTAATAGCATAATTTTTACAGTGATTTTAACTTTTCAAAGCATTAAATTTTTTTTTTGAAGGACACTTACAGTAAACGCAGGAGCAGGACTTTTTTTCTTTCAATGGATGAGGAATTAAAATCCAGAACATGACTTCCCCAAGGTCACGCATTTAGTTGCTATTAATAGTAACACAAAACAGTAACAGCAACTCACGACGCTTGCTGATTACTAACCAGGACTTACACTCAGGTCCCCAGACTCCAAATCCCACACTATTGCTTCTATACATAATATATCCCCCCCTCACAGTCCCCCCGAGACAAAGTAACTAAGGGACTGGGTTACCGGGATGGAGAAATAATGAAAACCCTGAGCCGATAATACACGTCATTAGTCACTGGCATATGACAGAATTTTCACTTAGTTGCTCTATTTTCTTAAGAAAATGTGGGCGAGAAACACGTAGGACAAAATAATGGAATATCATTTTGGTCTTGGACCCACTCAGCAGGAGAACCAAGCCCAAGGACGTTACCTCAACAGGTTCGATCTGCCCCGTGCACAGCAAGCCAAAACGCTGAGATGCCCACGTTTGCAGCAGACGGTCTCCTCGCACGGCAGCCAAGCTAGAAAACAGAAAAACAAAGCTCAAATCCGTGCTCCAGAAAGCAAAGGGCTTGGGGTATTTATGGGATGAAGAACAGAGCAGCAGGGCGACCTGGGGCCGGGAGGCGAGGGAGGCGCGGGAGGCGTGGGCGGCGCAGGAGGCGTGGGGAGCGGGGGGTAAAGATGATTGGGAAAAGATGTGGTAATCATAGTTCTGCAAAGCCTTAACTAAGCTGCAGGCCTCTGCACGTGCAAAATAGAGGCTCTTAACAAGATCTGAAGGTAGAGTTTTCAGCCCTCCAAAGTCAAAAAATCCACAAGGATGCTAGTGCATGCCCGTTGGAGGGTCGGTGGTCCTTAACCAGTCTTAACCAGTTCAGTTTGAACCAGGCACAGCTGACTCCACGTTCCTGGAAAACATCTTGTTGAGGCTCCGTGCCGCTTGGAGGACATGCAGGTCTTCTGCAGACGACCTTGATTAGTGAAGGCAGGTGAAATGGATATGATTAATGATTACCTGCAGTTTCCATTACTACTCTCATCATGGCTGAGAACGCCAAATTACTCCCCCTTTAAATCCGCTTCTCTGTCTTCCACTCTGACATATGAACTTGGACTAGGTGGGTTGCTGAGCTCTGTGAACCCTGATGATGCTGCCTTTGAAATAATGTTCTTAGACCAGATGACCTCTAAGGTCCCTCTGTTCTAAGCATTTCTGCTTCTGTGAATGAGAGGCCGTCAGGTCCTTTGAACAGATCTTAAAGTGCAACAACTGAGAGAGCCATGCTAATGATCATCAGGTTGGGCCTGACCAGTCATAGCTCGGTGATGCCCTTGGTGCAGCAGAATCATCTGTAGTGCACATTTCTTAGTCCACATGTCAAGATATTCTGATCCATGGACTACACTTTGGGAAACATTTATCCTCTCCTTTAAATGCTAACCTTGAATTTGGTGATTCACTGCAGTAATATCTGCTTCCAGTGGGTGTAGCTGAAGCTATTTGTCACCTCAGTTCTGGATGAAAATATTAATTGCCTTGTAAGACTTTTTAATACTTTTACTTGCCAATGAAGTAAACAAGTTTTCTATTTCTAACAATGACATTAGTAAAAAAAAAATACACAAATAAATCATTTGAAGAGAATGAATTAGCTATTAAAACAGTAGAAAGAGAAATTACAATATTACATTCTTTAAATGCATTTTTAAGATCTTCACAAATATTAAAAGGCATTTTATTGCAATAGAGACTTTCCCTTTCTGTAAAGATTCTCAGTCTCAACTTCAATATCAATTATTTATAAAAAATGAAAACATTAATTTTGAGTAATCTTAACTATTAAAATAAAGGTTTGATTGCTCTATGTATGAAATGACAACATCTCTGATAAAGTAAAACATTTTGGAAAAAACTCAATCATATAAACGTGTTAGCAGAAGGAGACAATGGGGAACAAAATATTGAACAGTAAAGGTTTGGAGACAGGGAATTTCCAAAAGCAGAGTAAATCCCTATAGTGCCAAAGGGGTAGTGTAGAATTCAGTAAAAGATGGTTAATAATAAACAATTTAAAACCAACTGATACATATCTGGTATAACTCACTGGACATGAGTAAAGCATAACGTATTTGTAGAGAGAATGCTACAGAAATACAGATTATCTTAAACCCTTCCTCAGCTCAGTCTTCTGAGAGATTTCTTTTTAACCTAAACAGCTTTCCACACATACACTGGAAATCAATGAAAAACTAAAACCCCTGTAACTTGATCTTATTGTACTGATGTGTTTTCCCACGAGGTTTCTAATTTAATATTTTTGAAGCAACATAATTGTTCTTCTAGTCTTAATTTTTTTAGGAAATATTTCATATTCTTTCATCTAAGACCAAACCCAAGTCAATGAATTTTGATTTTCAAGAGAAAAAACAGTATTTCCAAGCAAGGTTTCGGACTCTGTGATCTAACAGAGCAGTGCTTAGTCCACAGCAGATGCTCAATAAACTTTTGTTGAAAAAACAAGTGAATACAGTACCCATCCAAGAAACTATATTTCTGGTTTAATCATCACTTTTCTTTGTCAATTAATTCAATTTCTTAATTATTATTCTGTATCACATGGAAGGAAAGAACTTAACACGACAGAGAAAACTAAGTATAAGTAAGAGGTAAGTTGCTTCCTTTAAAAAGCTGAAAAATAAGAAATTAAGACAAATACATAAATAATTATAATACAAGATAGACTATGGCAGGTGCCCACAAAAAGATGCAAACATAGCTAATGCAGGTTAGATAGGAGAAAATAATTTTATTCAAGTAGGAAAAATATTTTATGGAGGCTGTTTTACTGGATATGTCTTGAAGGACTGGTGGAATCTGAACAGGTGGAAAAAAGATGAAAAGCTATAGGGCACAGATGAGTTTTTAAATTGCCAAATAGAAAAAAAAATCAAATGTATCCAAACAAATACCAGTTAGAAAATAAATGGAGGAGACAACACAGAAAATACATGGAGGAGAAAATACAATTTACATGCGAAATCTTGTAAAATAAAATGAAATACTTAGGCATAAACCAAGCAAAATATATTCAAAACCTATATGAGAAAAATGTTTAAGGACTCCTAAAGGACACAAATGTAGACTTGAAGAAACAGACACTCATTCCATGTTCTTGGATGTGTCATCGCAAATATATCATCTTCTTTATAAATTAATATAAATAGTATTAAATACCTTTATAAATTTAATGTAATCTCAAAAAAAAAAGAATAGTCCATTTTGACTGGCCTAGGGTAGAGTGGGGTACAACTTGGCAGACTCGGAGCCTCTGCGTCACTGGGTTTCAGAGGAGTCTCTGGGTCTGACTGAATGGAATTGGCACAAACACCTCCAGCCAAGGGAACCCAGCAACAGACACTCTTGTTGAGAGTGTGGAGTCATCCACGGACCAGGCTTGCTGCAGCCGGGACTGGATCTGCCTCACCGCAAACTTCACTGAGCTGGAGAGCCAGAATCCAACAGCACAAGGGTAGTTGCCAGCAACGGCAACTTCAAGGATTTTCCACACTTGACAGTGGAACTCTTGTTTAGATTCCAAAAGCCCCTCCAAGTTCTTAACCCATGAGAAAGGGAGAAGGGGCAAGAGCGTGGTGACGCCCTCCCTGCAATATGCTAGGCACCAGTTTTAATTTGTTTGAATTGTAATCATTTGAACCAGTCGAACAAATTGGGGTGGAGGGAGAGGGAAGGGTGAGATATGATCACTGCCTTAGGAGAAAAAACTCCCAGTGAGCTTGTTTTATTGGAGAGTCTCCGGGAACACCTGTGCAGAGGGAGGGCAGCAGAAGTGGGCAGAGGGGGAGGTTGAGCTGGGATGTCAATCCAGGATGGCCCTGCAGAGTTCCAATTGAACCAAGGGGGACCATGCATTTGTTCCCTCTAGTTGGCCAGTTATTAGGGTGAGTTGTGTACCCTCAGGCAAGGCAGCTCCTTCCTGCAGGCAGACAGTGCAGCTCAGAGAAGGACTCAGGTGGGAACCATCAGCAGCCAACACACCAGGAATCAGGGAGAATGAATGGCTTGTTTCTGAAGGGAAATGGGTGGCACACCACGGCACCCTTTCCATCCACATCCGCACCGCCGATGGTTATGAAGCTGGTCATGCCACCTAGATGTTTCTGCTCAATGTCATCATCAAAGTTATGAAATCAGTGTATCTGCACATCTCTGTATACCCCACAAATTTTAACCCAGTGATTTGTGCATATTAAATACTCAGTAACTATGTACTGATACTCACAGAGGTTCTGAGACTAGAGACCAATGAAATAATCAGATCATTACCAGTGATAGGGGAACCAGGAAGGGACAATAGTTGGAGAAGAGGTGAGGGGAGCCCATCTTGGACAAATTTAATTTAAAATGACAATGGTGCAGCTAGGTAACGATGTTCAAAAGGGGTTAAAAATGTAGGATAGTAGTTTTGGGGCACTTCAATGTTATACAAAATAATTTATGACATCTTTTTCTCAGTTTTTCAGTGGAAAAAACATCTAGGAGTGGACGGTGGAATAGTAGGTAAATACTCCGCTTAATAATTTTTATAGAAGATGCAATATAGTTAAAATGAACACCAAGGGTTATCCTTGCAGCGAAAAACAAAGTAAAGATTGTGACCAGAGGGGTTAAGGGTTAAGTCTACTCCATTTGTCTTAGGATTCAGGCCGTATAAGCAAAGAATATAATAGGGCTACGTGCACAAGAATAACCCCAACCTCAATGCTTCAAGTCCTCACTCAGGTAAAGAGCACAAAGTGTCAGCTTTTTCATATAGGATGTCCTTGCCCTAAGTATGCCAAAATTTTCCAGAATTTTCCACACGTAGCACTTAAATGACCCCTATGCCTCACAGGAATGGGCCATTAATGAATTCACTTTCTCGGAGACTCCAAGGGTGTGGAGGGGGCAGTATGTGGTGTACAGCAAGGGAAGAGTTAATCAAACACCATCAGAGCCACTACTTACAGCTCAGCGGTCTCCCTGCTCCGATGTTCTCTACTGATGCTGGCCTCGGACCTCGGCCATCCTACAGGAGCCGCCCCCAGATGTCTGTTCTCTACAGTTAGTAGAGAAATTCCTTCCCTCTTTTTGTTCACTTCTTCAAAGATGATCTCAGAGTGGAGCTGTTTTGAACCCAGACAACAGTCCTTTTTTCCTTCTCAGAGTTCGTGATCGCTTCCACAGTTATCTTTATCTTTCTTGAGTGCCTGGAGAACCTTGGTGGAGGAGGGAGGGGATTTTCACTGTACAGGTGGCCTCTCAGAGCCCCAGCCAGGCTGCTCCTTTCCCTGCATGTTAATGAGCCATTGTTCTATTCATCATCACCTTGTCTCAGTCCCCATTTCCCTCCTCTCCTCTTCCCACAGCTTCCTTTGATCCTAACAGGTACCCAAAGTGCCCCGAAGTATAAATCGCACAGTCATGCCCCTAACTGGGTACATCAAGACTGTCTCTGGTACTTTCTTTGTATCAGGCAAGTTCCACCTAAAAACAAAAAGCACAATCTATTTTCAATATGAAGAGACAATGTGGTCTGAAAGCCTGGGGATAACAGTTAAACCCACTGAAAATCAATAAAAAGCCCTTTAAGGGCCACCATTCTCTTTCATGATATTTTTCTTAATGCCGGATGGCCCATACCAGCAGGCAGTCAGGTAATGGGATTGATTTTTTATATAACTCTGGTTTAGGAACATGCAACCATTGTAGGGAAGGTGGAAGGTCTGAGGAGAAAAGAGAAAAAGGAATTTTCTTTGCCTTCTCTCTGGCTCAGCTCCCCAGTTCTTTCTCAGGAAATAACACGTGCACAAATAGGATGAGGCAGCAGGTTTTTCAGCCCCCACATTTATTTGAGTGCTGGGTCCCCAACCCAGATATCCCAGGGACTGACCATACTCCCAACTCCGCCACTAATGTGCATTGCTGGGTGCGGGTGTAAAATGGAGAAAGGCATCAACCCCTTTTAAGTCAGCACCATCCTCCAAGCAAATCTACTGGTGATTTAATGGAATAAAGTAGGTAAGGAGTTCAAAAAAATACAGAAAATTTTAAAATGAGGGATATCCCAAAGGAATTTATGAAATCATTAAACATTTTCAGAAAACAATTTTCAGTCTTATCCAGGGATAAGCACAGTAAAGCATCCTCTCCAGTCAAGCAGAAAGCAGGGAAGGACAAACTGCTCCCCTTCGAGAGACCAGCACTGGGTCGATGCTCCTGACTGTGAACCCCCCAATTGCACTTCCACAGCTGGCCACGGACTTTCACAACTGGCTTTCTTTTCCATTTCTACTCAGTTTCCACCCTTGATATGGGACTCCGCTGGCCTTCAACTCCATCTCCCAGATCACATCTTTATTAGGCTGGCTCTGACCTCCGATGACTGACATCGTCTGTCCTGAAGACCTCTCTCATGAATAAGCTGCCAAAGTCCATTGTACTCTGACTTTCATACGCATTGGTCCTGATGAAAACATTCCTTTGTACACAGAGAGTCAGAAACATTCTTTAGGAAGGCAGGTGTTTGCAAGAACTAGCAAATGATGGCAACATATCAACTCAAAAATGTTATCCCAGGAGTAAAACCCAGTCAAAAACCCAGAACAAATAACTCAGCTGTTCCTCCAAAAGGGCAGCTTTAGACAATGCCTGCATATGAGACATTGAAAAGTAAATATTCAAGTGATTACCTACCACCACTACTCCATGCGGTGCCTGGATATTCAACTTGCATTCTAGACCAATAAAAGCTTCTTGGACTATATTTGAGTTCTACATCTTCTTTGTTAGGAGAAGCATACAGACAATACTCAGCTTATAAAGGAATCACCCCTTCTCCTGTCTACCCTTCTTTCTCTGTTCTGTCAACATTCTTGCAGAAAAATGTGTTACAGCTCAGTTGTGACAGCCTGGATCCGGGCAAGACACCAAGCACCACTCGGAGACTCGCAGAGTTGGAGAACTCAGATTTATTACACCAGCAAACACAGAGAAGTTAACACTCGAAACTCTGGACCCCGTCTGTAAGTTTACACAGGCCTTTCATAGGCTGCCAGTTTTACACTTTGCAACATCGTATGCAAATAGAGTACAACAGAAGTTGACCAACCAGGAACAAACTTTGTAGCAATAGACCAATCAGGAGTGAGCTCCATGCAAATAAAGTACTACAAATGGACCAATCAGAAGTTAGGGAAGTGGACCAATCAGAAGTGAGAGTAATAACCAACAAGAAGTGAGACTAATAACCAATCAGGAGTGAGTAATAACCAATCAGGAGTGAAGGAAATAACCAATCAAAAGTAAGCTCAAGGAACCAATAGAATTCTAGGTGTAAGTTAGCCGCTTTAGAGGCAAAAAGTGAGATATAGCCTCAGGGCCAGGGAACGGGACGGTGCTAAGAGAAGAGCAGCAGCCCTGCCTAGGGGTCCTGCCGGTCTTTTTATGGGCCTTCCCGCCTCAACATGAGAGCTCTTTTCAGCTAGCAGATCCCTGAACAGCCGGAATCTGACCACTGCTGCTAGCACAGAGTTAGAAAATAAGTTGGTGCTCTTGGGTGCAGAAGTAAGGAAAGGGAGTTAAGAAGTTTTAAGTGTTACGTGCATCACTTAGAAATGTTCCTTTTCCATCAAACTGAAAACCTTCATAACAAGATACCTGTTGTTTTCTTAACAAGAAGTCCAAAAGTAAGTGGCCTTAAGATTGGTCCAACCACTCAGTGATTAATTTGAAATAGACATACGAATGGACTGAGGGCACCAAGGTCAAGAGGTCCACCCCGGAGGAAGTTGCAACAACCCAGAGAGAAGGGGCGAGGACCTGATCTCCTAAGAGTGAGAGCACATGATGAGGGGACAGAACCTTGGGGCCCTGGCACTGAAGGGATATGCAGGGAAGATAAAGGGGAAGCCAGGGTGGCCTTGGTGACTATGGCCGAGCCAGGAGTGCCATTAACAGGACAGCGAGGTCAGGAGGAACATCATTTGATGAAGCTGGAGAGAAGTGGGGAGAGAATTTTCACTTTCAAAGTGTTAACTTTTAATGCATTTCCTGACCTATAGATAAATAAATCAGGCAGGTGTTTGGAAATGTGAATCTGCTATTGGGAGACAAGTAGTCAGGGGTGGGAGGTGTATCTATATACACAGTGTAGTCAGAGCCTAGAGAATGGATGCGGTCACCAGGGAGAGGGTGCAGAAGAAAGAAACAGAGAAAGGAAGGGGACGGGAGGGGAAGGAAGGGGCCCCAGGCATAGAAACCTAGAGAGTGCCCACATTAAGACAGAAGCTTACATTCTCCCCTCAGATAATCTCCCTGTACACAAGTTACATGCGGGCAGACTGTGTCCTGTTCACTATTGTAATCCCCAGTGTCTCCCACAGCACACATAGACACTTAAATATCATTGGATGACTAAATAAAGCTAAAGGGAGGAGGGCAGGGAAGGACAGATCCAAAAGAAACCAAGCAATGCAATGTCTCTGTAAGCAATGTCTCTGAAAGAAAGAATTGGAAGGATAAAGTTGTCTGTGGTATCATTTCCTGCATCAAAATGAAACAGGATGAGGACAGAGAGAAAGCTCCAGGATTTGGGAACTCATTCCAAATCTCTAAGCACAAGCACAGCTGACTCAGGTCAGAGTCAACATTGCAGTTGGATAACTGGGAACCGGCAGTTCAAAAGAAAAAAAAAGTATAGGTAAGTGATATACTCACGTCTTTAAAGAATTTCAGCTTTAGTAAAGGAGAAAAGATAGAATTTGGCAAAGTCCCAGAGTTAAGGGAAATTTTTGCTTAATGTAGAATTTCCTGAAAGGTGTTTATACATGTTAGTAAACATTACAGAAGAAAACAAAAGGGAAATGGTGGGGTTTATGGTAAAATAACTTGGGGATGTACTGAGTCAGCAAAGGTAAATTTCCAGCATTGCAGAACTTCTCAGAATGTTTAACAAACAAACTGATGAGTTCTAAATATTCAAAACAGGGATAACAGTATATAGGACACTCAAAATTATTTGACAAAGTGGTTCTTTTTTCCCACTGTGTACCTCCCAAAAGTAGTATTAGGTAGCTAGACTTTGGAAAACATGGTTTAAATGAAAGAGGAGAGAATTTTATAAGCCAAGGAGAAATAAGCAGTGAAAAAGGGAGAGGTTAAGGAAGCATTAGATAAAGAGGTACCTGATGGGAGAAGATCCAGAAAGTGTAGGAAGGGACAGAGTGAGTAGACAGAGAAGGGGAGGATACTCTATCCTCAGCTATCTGAGAGATAGGAAGAGAGAGGGAGATAGTAAGATGTCAGCAAAGTTTACAGGGAGAAAAAAAGTTGAGGCAGTTCATAGCAGAAGCCTTCATTCTTTGAAAACAAAAAAAGTTAAATCTGTAGAAAGGGTAAAGGGCAGGATTGGCTAAGGGAAAAAAGCCAAGAAGCCACAGACCTGGGAGGGGCACCAGGGACAAAGGAAACAGAAAAAAGGGAGGTGGGACAATATCAGTTTCAAAAATGTGTTTTTATTAACTGTCAAAATTACAATTATACATGAGCTTTGGCCTAACATTTCACTTTAATGGAATTTACCCCATTAGATATATCTGCATGAGTCTGTAGTTAGTTGGATGAGGATGTTCATGACAGTGTTATTTATAGTAGCAGGAAAAAAAATGTTTAACAACTATATGTAAATTAAGAGGAATTGATAAATAAGGCCACATCCTTACATCAAAACACTAGGTAAGCAGACATTAAGAATGTACTGACTTGAAAAAATTAAAAATAGAATTACCATATGATCCAGCAATTCTACTCCTGGGTATATATCCACAGAAAATGAAAACACTAATTCAAAAAGATATATGCGCCCCAATGTTCATAGTAGCATTATTTACAATGGACAAAATACAGAAACAGTCTAAGTGTCCAACAACAGATGACTGGACAAAGAAGAAGTGATATGCATGTACACAATGGAATGTTACTCAGGCATTAAAAAGAACAAAATTTTGCTATTTACAACAACACAATAGACCCAGAGGATACTTTATGCTTAGTGAAATAAGTCAGACAGAGAAAGACAAATACTGTATGTCTTTGCTTACATTTATATCTAAAAAATAAAATGAGAAAAGAAATATAACAAAACAGAAACAGACTCATAGTTACAGAGAACAAACTAGTGGTTACCAGTGGGGAGAGGGGCCAGGGGAGGGACAAGCTAGGGGAAGGAAGTTAAGAGGTACAAACTATTAAGTATAAAATAAATAAGATACAAGAATGTAATGTACAGCAGAGGGAATATAGCCAATACTTTGTAATAACTTTAAATGGAGTATAATCTATAAAAGTATTGTATATCTGAAACTAATATAATATTGCAAATCAACTATATTTCAATTTAAAAAGTACTGACTTGGACAGATGTCCAAGATATTTTATTAATGACTAAATCAATTTATAGAATAATTTGTATAGGATGAACCCATGTGAAAAAAGTGTGTGTCCGTGTGTGTGTGTGTGTGTGTGTGTGTACGCCCAAAAAAATACGTGGTGGTTGCACATTCAAGTAGATATTTGTCGGCTATAGGTTTGGAAGAGCCCAGGCTGGAAAGGAAGGGGGAGTTTTTACGTTTTACTTAACATCTCTCTCTTTGGATATTTTAGGGGGAGGAGCATGGAGTACATGTTTGTTTCTTCCTGAGCTGAAACTCTTGAAACCCTCTTCTCCTCTGCAGCATGGCATTGCCCATAGCTCCAAGAAGCTCCTCTGTGATCAGCCCCTCACAGATCTCTGCCTAGATCTGCTGACAGTTCACTTTGAGACTCCAGACAAGTCACTAACCCTTTCTAGGTCTTTGATCTTCAGTAGATCATCACAAGAATGTCACCCAGCTCTAGGGTTAATTCCAATTCTATAGCAAACAGACTAGAAAGAGGCATGCTGGGATGAAAACAAAACATTAACTGCAGAGTAGAAACAAGTTTTGGTTTCTAATAAATAATTTAAAATGGATTCCTGGAACATAAGCATATTTATAAGTAAAGCCAATAAAAATACAGATTTGGAAATTATTTTCATAGAAACTGCAATGTTGCCTGAATTAGCCTTTTATTATTATTTCTTCTCTGAATTCATATCTTCTCTCTCATTATTATTTTATTTACCTTCAAGGAGGAATTCATTGTCTCATACTCACTTTTCATAAAATCCAATCAAACTTAGCTGCTACAGTTAGAGTGCAGATGTTTCTTATAACCACTAGGGGTCAGACTACTACATTAATACAAACCAATCCCAACTTGAAAAGGAGCATTAATTGGTGGAGGGCTATGCCAACTTACTTTCCTGCATAAAAACGGAAGGCTGGTCATTTGAATTAAACATTACATAAAAAAAGATAATGAGAAAGAATGCATTTGACAAAAGAGACTCAGAAAGTTGAAACTATCATATATAATAAATATTATATAATAAAGAAGTTCATCCTTAATAAAAATTTCAATTATTCACTTGCTCTTTCTGGTTGGCAAGATATGACTCCAGTCTGAGTGGGTTCAGATTGGAGGATTAATCATGGAGCTGGGCAAATGCTAAGAGAGCAGAAACAACTAAAATTATAAAACATTTCAGAAAAAAGGAGAAATTCTCATTTCTAAAGAATGGATGGCACGACTAGCAGAGGATTGAGATGGATGGCAGAAACATTTTTCCAATCGATGTCAGCCATGGTAATAATAAATCTGAACCATCTTACAGCAATGAACGTGTTCAGTGATATGGGCAGAGGGCAGCCCAAGACTAGGTCTCTCTTTCCATCCCAGGTCTGCTACAAAGTGACCCTGTGGCCTTGAACATGGAACTTGTATTCTCTTGATCTCACTCACCACATCTTCAGAATAAAGAAGTAAGATTATATTATTTCTAAAGAATCTTCAAGCCCTCAAATTAAACAGATTTATCTGGAATCATATTTCTTTATATAGTAAGGAAAAAACCTGCCAAAGTTTTAAAGAAGAAGATTTTGACTGTCAATATACATTATTATAAAGTTTCATCATTAAAGTGAAAAAACTGAAGTCATAGATCATATCCAATGTCAGAGTTAAAATAATAAACAAAAAGTCAAACCTGAATTTGTTTACATTTTTAATGACCAAGTATTCTAAAGTAAATACTCTAAGTATACATGTGAAAATATATGCAGATCATTCTCTGGAATGGTGAAGAAAAAATTCAGAAGTAGTTACCTGTTGGGGGTGTGGTAGAACTGGATGGATTTGGGTTTGGGTAGGATGGGTATAAGACTATAAAGTGTGTTTCTTCATATGTTGTTTTGATATCGTTGCCCATGTGAATTTAGTAGCTATTTTTAAAAATTTTAATTAACTTAAGAACTTCATAGATGGGACAAAAATGTATGTCAACATGAAAACAAACACAATTAAAAATCCCCCTGATTAGAATGGGGATTAGGAATGGATATAGGGATATCTGTTGCTAATATAAGTTGGTAGTAAAAGAGTGATACTGTGTTTTAAAAGGACTGCATCAAATTACCTCAGCCAAACTGGTCCTGTCAGGATGGCTATATCCAAAATTTCTACCTGGCAGTTCTATGGCCTGAGCCCCAAGCCCTCACTGGGCTGCTTGTTCCTGAGCCTCTATCTCCAGAGAGGCACTAAATCAGGACAAGTACTATTCCATCCCCCTTCTTTCTTCACACACACACACACACACACACACACCCCTGCACACACAAACATGTTTCTTTGCAAAGTCTTCATGAATATTAACCTATTGAAATAAACAATGGAGAGGGTCACAAGCCAATCAGTTCTATAAAGACCTGAACCCTGAATCCCAGACTTCCTAACATACAGGTTTAATGCAATTCCCATCAAAACTCCAGCAAGATAATCTGTAAATATAGATGAGATTATCTTAAAATTTATACGGAATGGCAAAGATCTAGAATAGCTAAAACAATTTTGAATATAAAGAAGAAAGTGGGAAAATCAGTCTCATTGATTTCAAATTATTCTATAGCTACAGTAGACAAGAATTTACGGTGTTGATGGAGAAATAGACACATAGCTCAGTGGGACAGACTGGAGAGCCCAGAAATAGATCTGCACAGATTTATGTCCAATTTATTTTTGACAAAAGTACAAAACCAATTCAGTGGAGGAAAGATAACCTTTTCAAAAACAGTGCTGGAATAAATGGACCTCAACCTCATTAAACAAAACCAACTCAAAATATATTAAAGACTTAAATGGAAATGTAAAACTAAATACTTTCAGGGGAAAAAAAAAAACAAGAAAAAAACAGGAGAAATGCTTCCAGATCTAGGAATAAGCAGAGAATTCTTAAAGTTGACACCAAAAGCACAATCCATAAGGAAAAAAATGATATGTTGGACTTGATCAGAATTAAAATGCTTCTTCTGTGAAAGACCATATTAAGAGGATAAAGAGAAAAACTACAGATTGGGAGAAAACAGTTGCAAACCATTTATCTGACAAAGGGTTGGTATTTAGAATAAACTTGAAAACTCTCAAAACTCAACAATAAAAATTCCAGTTAGAAAATGGGCAAAGACATGAACAGAAATACTACTGAAGGGGATATACAAATGAGTACATGAAAAGATGCTTAACATCATTAATCATTAGGGAAATGCAAATTCACTAAAACCTCACTAAAATATCATGACACAGCAGAACGGCTAAAACTTTTAAATTGTGGCTATGCCCAATTCTGGCAAGGAAGTAAAGAAACTGGGCCTCCTACATTGCTGATGAAAATGTAAAATGCCCAGAGAAAAGAAAACATGTATTCACACAAAACCCTGTACACGAATGTTTTAATGCACTTTGTCATAGCCTAAAACTAAGCATAGCCCAGATGTCCTTCAGTGCATAAACAGTACCCAAACTCTGGCGTGTCCATGTCACGTGATACCACTGCTCAGTAATAGAAGGGAATGTTGCAATGATAAATGCAACAACTTCAGTGCACCTCCAGAGAATTGTGCTGAGTCCAAAAAGCCAATCCCAAAAGGTTACATACTGTATGATTCCATTTATGTAACATTCCTAAAATGAAAAATGTACATATAGAGGAACAGATTAGTGATTGCCAGTGGCTAAGAATAGAGTTGGGGAATGGGTGGGGGAAGGGGCAGGGAGAAAGGAACGATGGCGATAAAAGGGCAACTCAAGGATCCTCCTGGAGATGAAACGTTCTGTGTCTTGTTGTCTGCATGCCAATATTCTGGTTGTCATACTGTGCTTCAGTTCTGCCATGTTTTACCATTGGAGGACAGTGAATAAAGGGTGCATGGTATTGCTCTGCATTATTTCTTGCAACTTCATATGAATCTATAATAATCTCAAAATAGTAAATTTTTTGTGAAACATATATGCACACACACACACAATACAAACTATGGCTACAAGTTCAATTACAGAAATAAGGCCAGCCACAGCTATGTATAGTTTTTCTTTACTAGTTGTGTGTGTGTGTATGTGTGACCACAAGTTATTAAGCTGTTGTCTATAAATTCTAAATCTACTCTTGTCTCTGCTCTGTGTTTGTAGGACTGGGACTCCACAAATCACATTCCCACTTTTTTAGCCTCTTCCCTCCTGAGCCACCAGTAAGGGGTGACTTAGGGGGACGAAAAGCCTGGAGGAGAAGGAAGAGACTTCTTCCTTCTCATTTTCTTCCTCTGGGCCTCCTCTCTGTTCCACAGCCCTCTGCACATCACACAATAAGATGTCTTCTTCACCTATGAGTAGCAAGGCCGTCCAGTAGCAGCAGCTGAATCCAATTTGCATTCTCCCAACACTTGTAAAACCAGTCACATAGAACAGATATCAGCAAACTTGGGCTGTTAAGGGCCAGATAGCAAATATCTGAGACTTTCCAGCCAAGCAGCCTCTGTAGCAACTACTCAACTCTGCCACTGTGGCATGCCAGCAGCCGAGACAGTAAATGCACAGGCGTGGCAAGTGTAACTTGATTTAGAGACACTGAAATTTGAATTTCACATAATTTTCACATCTCACAAAGTATTATTATTGTTATGGGTTAAATTGTATCCTCCAAAAGAAATGTTGAAATCCTAACTCCCTGTTCCTGTGAACGTGACCTTATTTGGAAATAAGGTCTTGGCAGATATGATCAAGATGAGATGAGGTCACTAGGGTGGGTCCTAATCCAACAAGACTGGTATCCTAATAAGCAGAGGAATATATCCTGTAAGGACAGAGATACAGAGAGGAGAACGCTATGTGGAGATAGAGACAGAGACTGGAGTTAAGGGACGGCAAAGTCAAGAACACTAAGGACTGACAGCCACCAGCAGAAGCTAGAGAGAGGCGAGGAAGGGTGCTGCCCAGAGTCGCAGAGGGAGGACAGTCCCACTGACAGCTTGATTTTGCATTTCCAGCCTCCAGAACTGTGGGAGAGTAAATGTCTGTTATTTTAAGCTACCTGGTTTATGAAATTTTATTACAGTGACCTTAGGAAAAGAATACAATTATTCTTTTGATTTTTCTCCAACTATTTAAAAATGTAAAAGGCATTCTTGACTCACAGTCTATACAAAAAAAACAGTGATCTGGTTTTAGCCAATGGGCCATGTCCTAGGGACTTCCCAACCCAGAGACACTAACACCAGCCAAGTTGTGTCCCCAAGGTCTAAGTTTTTGCTCCCTACTACTAAATGTCAGTAATTCTAACAACTTTCCCCTTTTCCTCCACTCTTAGGGGAAGGTAGCTACTTTCTGTAATTGCTGCCTCCATTATACCTTACTGTTCCCTTTTTCTTCTTCAGTTATCTAGTTAATAACTTCATATCTAGTTAACAATCATTTATATTAATTTCCAGAATATATAAACAGCTCATACAACTTAATAACAAAAAAAAACAACCCAATCCAAAAATGGGCAGAAAGTCTAAACAAGCAATTCTCCAATGAAGACATACAAATGGCCAATAGGCACATGAAAAAATGCTCAATACCACTAATTATCAGAGAAATTGCAAATCAAAACTACAGTGAAGTATCACCTCACACCAGTTAGAATGACAAGTTCAAAAGTCTACGAATGATAAATGCTGGAGAGGGTGTGAAGAAAAGGGAACCCTCCTACACTGCTGGTGGGAATGTAGTTTGGTGCAGCCATTATGGAAAACGGTATGGAGATTCCTCAAAAGACTAAAAATAGACTTACTATATGATCCAGCAATCCCAGTCCTGAGTATATATATGGAGGGAACTCTAATTTGAAAAGACACATGTACCCCAATGTTCATAGCAGCACTATTTACAATAGACAAGAAATGGAAGCAACCTATATGTCCATTGACAAATGACTGGATAAAGAAGTTGTGGTATATTTATAAAGTGGAATACTACTCATCCATAAAAAAAGAATAAAACAATGCTATTGGCAGCAACATGGATGGACCTAGAGATCATCATTCTAAGTGAAATAAGCCAGAAAGAAGTAAAAATACCATATGATACTATTCATAAGTTGTTTCTAAAAGAAAAAAAGAAAGAAAGAAAAAAACTATGAACTCATCTACAAGACAGAAACAGACTTGCAGGCATAGTAAACAATCTTATGGCTACTGGGGAAAGGGAGTGGGAGAGATAAATATGGGAGTCTGAGATTTGCAAATGTTAGCCACTATATATAAAAATAGATTTCAAAGTAACGAACTTCTATATAGCACAGAAAACTATATTCAATATCTTGTAATAACTTTCAATGAAAAAATATTAAAATGAACATCTGTATGTACATGCATGACTGGGACATTGTGCTGTATGCCAGAAATCAGCACATTGTAACTGACTGTACTTCAATAAAAATAAATAATTAATAAAGTAATTACTGACATGGGGGGGATTATTTGTAGTAAGTTCTCTTTGTTAAAATCACTGTGTGATTTCCGTCTCCTGACTGGTCTCTGACTGGTATGATTTTCTTTTTTAAAAAAAGTCTTCCAAATTTTGTATAAAGTGCACTGACCTTCAAGGCTTTTTGCACGTCTTGGTAATTACTAAATTTAATCTTAGGTAATTAAGACAACTCTTTGCAGAGTTGGAATTTCTGACATAAAAATTGCATACTTTATTTGTCACAAACTTTAATTAATAATCATTCTTGCTTAATAGACTTGTTCCTCTGAGGATCCCCAAGTGCTTTGGAAGAACTGAGAAATTAATATCATGTTATACTGAAGCAGGAATGAAGCTGCCAGTGTCTTATAAATTTAATGTGCACCTATCCTTCAACTCAGAAATTCCATTCTAGGTATTTACCCAAGGGAAAAAAAAAACATATGTTCACAAAAAAGCCTAACACAAAATGTATAACTGAATCACTATGCTGTACACCAGAAACTAACACAACATTGTAAGTAAAAATAATTTTAATTAAATAATATTTTAAAAAGAAGCAGAAGTCACAAAGAAATTTAAAAAATGGTATGTTACCAAGCTGCCTATAACTTCCCCCAAAACACAGCTGGTCACACAGGAGGGTTCTGGAGAAGCCGGTGGGTCAGGGCACTCTAGAATGCAGTGCAGGGGGAATTTATCGTCTGGATCCTTCCTGTCACTTCTCTCTCCCCAGGTGGCATAAACATCACTACACTGCTTAGTGTCCTTCCTCGCCCCCTTCAGGGGCACCAAGAGAGCCAGAGCCTCTGCGGGCCCAGTGGCATCTGACCTGGGCACAGCTCCACAGTAAGAGTGACACAGGATGTGCCAGAGCCCACTGCTCACCCCAGGGAAGGTCAGAGACAACTCCTGGGTAAGAGGATAACTTGCCCACAATAGCGGCAGCGGGCAAGCCTTATAACTGGGGGAGTGGCAGGACGTGGGTTTAGCAGCCAAGATCTGGGGACAGATGAGGCTGAGCAGCTACAGGCTGGTCCACAGATGCACCAGTACAGTTTAGTAAGATGTTTTTTCTAACACTCAAAACCATCCAATAATGAAAAAGTCCAGCTCTTCTTAAACATGAAGTGTACATGAATAGCCCAGGAGCTTGTCAAATGAAGCAATTCCATATTCTTAACTAACTCCCAGGTGTTGCCCGGCTGCTACTCCCAGATGACAACTGTGAATACTCAGCGGATGGTCTGCTTCACAGAGTCATGAGTTTTACATCCCTAAATGTTTCAGCAGACCCTGCATTGATTGACCTTCCGTCACAAAAAAAGGCAAAGATTTCACAGAAAGTTCTGAGTGGGGTGAAAGGCCATTAGAGAACCTTCCAAATCTAAGACTTTGATTTATTTCCAAAACATGGTAAATACTAAACCAAGGATGAACGATAGAATAGTTAACAAAGAAGAAATGCCTGGATTGCATTGTATTCATTGCCCACTCCTCAGTGACTCTTTATCAGACCCAGAGCACAATTAGCCCAGACCCTGATTGAAATTTGGAGTTTTGTCTAATGACGATTGACCAAGGACAGATTGTAATTCGGTCAGTAATTAACAGGTCTAATGCTTTT
Source organism: Camelus ferus (assembly GCF_009834535.1). Classification (NCBI taxonomy): domain Eukaryota; kingdom Metazoa; phylum Chordata; class Mammalia; order Artiodactyla; family Camelidae; genus Camelus; species Camelus ferus. The sequence goes on along the minus strand of NC_045701.1, from coordinate 33,264,859 downwards.
CTCATCATTTTTCTCCCAATATCCTTCCTCATCCACAATAAACTCAAGGAGTTAATGCAAAGATGTTAAAAGGTATAGACAAGACACCATTAGAGACTTTCTCCATCAGAGATTTATGGACCTTGAGTTAAATTCAAAGTAAAAATGCTTTCGTTTTATTTCATTCCCTAGTAGATAAAACCCGAAACAAAATCTTCCCAATCCAGAACCTCAGGGAGTGAGAGTTTCTGGATAGCTGTGTTTCCTAGAGAGATGAAAGTCAACGCCTTAGAACTGTATGTTTCTCCCTTTTTTTAATCTAATTATTCATAACCACTTAAAATTGCTCTAAGAATTTGAATTACAGATAGTTACTTCTATTTATTTTTCAACTAATTTCTCAAAGTCTCATATTGTCTAATATCAGGAGGCAGGACATCAGCCTCTTTAAGCTTCCTCCACGTACACACTGTCCCCTAGGGCTGGGGCTCCCACACTTGGAGAGCCTCCCGGCTTTCACGCTCCAGAGTCCAGGCTGGCTTATAACTGCCACTGCTCCTCTCTGCCACATGGTGGCACTGTTGAGAACTGGTTCTACCCCGGAGCGCGCCCGCTGCTGCAAGGAGCCTTTGTGATCTAGACCTCAGTCAAGATTTCCATGATTTCCTGAAAAAGACCATCCCATCTCCCAGTGCTGAGCTCAGCCGCACGGTTGCAGCTCTTTGTGTCTTGCTCTTTCTTGTCGCACGCGCCCACTTCCTGGTCGCCGGTTAGCCCCCACGGATGCTGTCAGGGACTATTTCCAACATCCATCACTTCGCAGACTCAGAATCCTTTTCTCTTTCTTTCCCAAAGAAGGATGTACAGTTAGTGTTTAAACCCTCAAAGACAAAAGGTCTTATTACACCCCTCTTTCTTGTGCAATTGGCATTAACTTTTCCCAGGAAAGCTAACCTCAATGAGTTCTAAGTGTTCTAACCTAGCCTCCCATTCACTTCCCTGACTTCTTAGGCAACATACACTGAACACAATCTAACTTTGTATTCATCTCTCAAGGCCAACATCATGGTTTGGTTTGGTTTAGTGTTTGTTCTTTCAGGGTTAAGTATACAAGGGCCTTGTAAGTTGAGAGAGGTGATTTGACTTCGCTTATATGACAGAGCTGATGTTTGGGGGAGCCTTGATTTCAACTCCATCTCTGGAGGGAAGTTCACCACAAGGCCCCCCTGCCCAGGGCTTCCTGACACAGGTCATCAGCCTTCTCCTCCAACCTTACTCCTTCTTTTTTGACTTGCATGTCTTTATGCACCAGCTAAATTTAACGATTGCCTTTTCCCCACAAGTGAGTACACTTTTTTTTATCTCTGTGCCTTTCTTTGCTCATATTGTTTCCATTTTCCTACCTTGCCCTTTATTTAATTTCTGCCTTTTCAAACCTTAATCATTCTTTAAGGCCCAATCCATACACTAACTCCTCCTTCAAATCTTTTAAAACCCCTCCCACTGAATGTGACCATTTTCTCCTTTGAATCCCACGGCATTTTATGCAGACTTTCTTAGAGTGATTTCATTCCTACCTTACAGACACTGAAGGACGTCTTGATCTCGGCAAACATATATCTCTTTAATTTTTTATTCCCTGCAGCATCTAGAATAGCATTTTATACTTAATAAATATTTAGTAAATACATGTTGAATGGAAATTCACTGCCAAAAACATCCCTAAAATTTTAGTAAAACCCTCCTTCCAACCTGACCTTGGTCCCTCTTGGTGTACTCTAATCCAGGAGGATTCGATACAAAAAAAAAAAAAAAAAAAGGAAATACAAAACAGGAAGTAAAGGAGGATATTGAGGGCATTTTTTATATGTTGCAAAAAAACCCAAATTGTTCTAAGAACTGAAAACAACTATTGACGAGTTCAGTGACCTCACAGCACAGGAGGAAACCATCCGTCCCTGCCGCTGAGAAGGACAAGTGGGGAACTGCGGGCAATGAGAAAGGGGATGCCATTCCATGGAGATCATCACACTCTCTTCCCTTGGGTACCACGCTGCCACGCTCAGTTTGCCCAGGACTTGGTCTCTTTATGCACTTTCTCTTTCTCCATAGGACGGTGGCTCTTGCCACCTGGGCAATTTGTAGTCCACTGGAACTGACCAATGAGGGGCAACGACAGGCACTGGTCGATGCCATTCAACCATCATAACACATTTCCAACTTCAGACATTGTGCAGACTGTGAGTGACAGGCAGTGGTGACTGAATAGAACCTGAACTTTGCATTTAGGTGCCTCCTGGGCCATGTGATGATTTCCAAGACTTGTAAATAAAATCAAATACACATTTGCTTGAGAGGCATAAGAAATCACCCTGAACTAATGTCTCTCTTTCTGCTTTTCTTGATGGTGATCAGAAAACTCCACAGGCAGCCTCAGACCTCATAAGGGAGGTCGCTGCTTGTCATCTTTCGCAGCCCTTTTGAAGATGAAAAGAGAATCATAATTGCAATAGCCTTTCACGCTCATTTCTTGTACCACCGCTAATTTAAAGCCTGCTGCTCAAAACACCCAGAATGCTGCTTGCTATGTATTCTTCCACTGTGGAAGGAGTAGCTAGGCCTCTGATAAAGAGCAGGTCAAATCTTCCCTGTAGGATACATAAGTGCTGGTGCGTGTGTGCCTGTATCTCTGTGTGTACATGATGTGTCTGGAGTTCTCTCCTTATCAAGTTCTAAGCCCCGATGCTTTGACTGCATTCTCCAGGGGTAGCTGCTGGATCACCCAGTTTTCTTCTCTGCGAAATGACCCAAAAAAACTTCTAAATAATGGGTTGGTGAGGATCCTTTGCAACTTTTTAGGGTTGGACCTGATTTTCTTGCCACTGAGAGAATTTTAGCCATGGTAGTAAATAGAAGACAAACGTTAAAGAAAAAAACTTAGCAAAATTAGTTTCTGTATAGGAATGGATTTATATAAGTCACTTTAGAAACTATCTCCAAAACCTGAAACCCATCAAGAAAGTATTTAAATCCTCATGGGAAAGCGTGAGTCACAAAAGTCATAAAATTTTTTCCTCTTTGAACAAAATTCTGGTTACTTCAGGACCTCTATTGCCTTGAAAAATGGCTCTATCATGTCCTTGATCTGAAAGACTGGAAATATCCAGGTTTAGAAAGGAGGAATCTAAGCTCTGTGATTGTGGCCAGTGATCCCTAAACATCTTTAATCACAGACCCTGCCAATAAGACCCATTTGAGTGATATCTTGATATCCCTCATATGTGGAATCTAAAACAAAGAGAGAGAAAGAAAAAAGAGGACACTAATGAACTCATATACAAAACAGAAACAGACTCAGACATAGTAAACAATCTTATGGTTACGGGGAAAAGGGAGTGGGAAGGGATAAATTTAGGAGTTTGAGATTTGCAAATGTAAAACACTATATGTAAAAATAGATAAAAAAATGTTTTTTCTGTATAGCACAGAGAACTATATTTAATATCTTGCTTGTAATAATCTTTACTGAAAAAAATATGAAAATGAATATATGTATATACATGCATGACTGGGACATTATGTTGTATATCAGAAATTGACACATTGTAACTAACTATACCTCAATTTAAAAAAGAAAATAAGACACATTTGAGTACATTTATGTATATTTATATCTGTAAGTTTTACATACGTTCTGCTGTTCAGACTATCACACTGATTATATAATAAAATGGAGATAAAAATTTTAGAGGCAATTAAAATAAACATCACTATTTCAAACATTTTATTTATTAATGGTCCGCCAAAGCCTTTCTGCCCCTCCTTAAATAAACATTACAGTAATTTTTTAGTAACAGCAGTGATTGACTACATTTCATTGTTTGTGAACTTTTGGGTTGTCTCCATGGGCTGAAAGCTTAGTTTCAAATGTCTTTCTAGCTTTAATGGCTTCACACTATCATTAACTAATGCCTCGGGGCATAACACAGAAGGACTGAGGCCCATTACGTTGTCTTGACTGGATGTGCATCTGTATTAGTTGGCTAGGGCGGCCGTCATAATGTACCGTCATCCGGGTGGCTTAAACAGCTCACATTTATTTTCTCACAGTTCTCAAGGCTGGAAGCCTGAGATGGATGAGGTGCCAGCAGGGCCGGGTCCTTCTCAGGGCTATGAGGGAAGGCTCTGTTCCAGATCTCTCCTAGGCTAGTAGATGGTCACCTTCTCCCTGGGTCTTCACATGGTCGCCCCTCTGTGCACGTGTCTGTATCCAAATTCCCTCTTCTTAAAAGGTCAGCAGTCATATCAAACTAGGACCCACCCTAATGACCTCATTTTAATTTAACCACCTCTGTAAAGATCCTCTCTTCAAATAAGGTCGCATTCTGAGATATTAGGAGTCAACACATGAATTGGGGATGCAGGGAGAGTGGGGAGGACACAATTCAGCCCTTAAAAAAATCCATATTTCAAACAGTTTTATTCATAATTTTGAAGTTTTGGGTCAGCTTTGTGTCAGATGTGATCAGCTCTGCCACTGACCTTGCATAGTTAGCTAACACTGCCTTTATTGCACGGTTCATAACAGAAGTCTTTAAAGACGCTTGCTCCTTTAACCAAGCTCACAAAACTGCAAAACATCCCAAGATGCTGGAAGAAAACTAGTAAATGGTACTGGTGCTGGGCAACCCCGACCCTTTCCTCAGGGTACCTAGATTATTACAGCATCCAGACCAGTTGAGGTCACTGCTAATTTCTTAACTGTCTAGATTTAAAACTCCAGTTCCTTCTCTTTTATCTATTAAATCAACATCTGGGTTCTAACATCTTTTTCCACTGTGCCAATGGATTGTCTTGTGGGTGTGATCGTCCCACGTGGGAGACCTCTGATCTGGACCAGGCTTTGAAGAAACTTTCCTCACATTTTCAAATTCTGATGGGGAAACTGACTTATAAGAAGAGCCTCTGGCTGTGAAGGAGGCTGTGAAATCATGTTGCAGTCAAACCACATCAAAAGGGCCCACAGAGCTTATGATTCTCACATTCTCTTTCCCTCGCTGCGTATACACAGGTATGTAACTGTTCTCCGAGGTTGAAGGCAGAGGACTGAGAATCAAATAGTCTCCAGCAGCACTGCATGAGCTCCATGGACGATGCCATTCTGACCCCATAGTTCAGAGGATTTGTTGAAAATGTCATTCAGAAGACGTCAACACTGCCCGAGTCATCGTTGGACTGCGTCTGTAGAATAATGGCGTAGGAACTGCGTTCGTCACAAGGCGGTAATGACGGCGGGGGTTGGGATGAAAGATGCCAAATATTCTGTCCAAACCCATCAGGCAAACAGACAGATTAAGGTAGTCGGTGCTGCAGGCATCCGCCTCAGCAGAATGAATGGCAATATTACCTTTTTCCTAAAGAACCACAGGAGTAAGATCTCTTCTTTATAGTGAATTTGGCCAAGTGTATTCTAGCTCTGGGGGCCTAAGCCAGCCAACAAAAGAGCAGCAGTACTGTGGCCAGTGGTCTACCTAGAGGCAATGCAGGCCCTCCCAAAGGGAAAAGGCCTTCCCCCGAGAGCAAGAAGCAACAACGCCACGTCGAAGAGCCCCAACAGTCTCAGAGCTGGCCCTGCCTGCTGCCCAAATGCAAAGGAAAAAACCAGTTAAATGGAGGAGACCATGTTTGACAATTTTCACCCTTACAGTGCATTCCAAACTGGCACAAAGTGATAACTTTCTCCAATTCTGAGTAGAAAGGCAATAGCATGGGTGGGGACGACAGCTGTATCCAGTCACGGCACAGCCAAAGTAGAGCCAGCCCCGGGCCTCAGTGCTCTGTGACCAAGTGATACTGGCCTCAGAGCTGCCCCACCTCACTGACCCGCCTCCCAAGCACCCCATGTCACTGTGTGTCTGTGACTTTTATTGAGAGTCAGTGGATAAGTTCATGTCTCTGCTTTACGAAAGGGTTGCACTCAAGCCACTTTGATTAGTGCTTCTCTTTCATTGCACGTATTTCTATAACGATACATATTATCTTATTTCCTGACTTAAAAAAAAATGCCAACCTCCCTTACTAGAGTATAAGTTCATTAAGATCAGGGACCATGTCTAATCTTTGTATTTCCATGAAAACACAGATCTTGACGCTTACTAGGTGCTCTGTAAGTGTTTGAGGGCATAATGAATAATAACCAGGTCTGCTACTAAAAATGCTTCGAAGTCCCTAACAATGTTATACAATGGTCTCAGGACTCCTCACAATAAACCTGTGAATTCTTTCTCAATATTCTCATTTTAAAGGTGGGAAACATGTACCCAGAGGAGGTAAGCAGCCTGCCCAGCATCTCAGAGCTTTGAGCAAGAGACTTCCACCCAGGGGGTGACCTCAGATCATTACAAGACTTTTTATTACAATTTTTATACAGTTTCCTCTCTGCTTTTTCCATAAGGATTAAGAAAAGACATCACAAATTCAAAACTACAAAGGGAAGCGTCTCACACTGGGCATGTCTGTATCTCATCACTCAGAAACCAGTAAATAAGGAAAGAGGTAGCAGTTACCACGTAGTCAAATAAGGACTGGCTTACCTGTGGATGATTCATCCCCAAACTGCTCTGAGTATTTGTGAGCTACAAAGTCCATACCTCTGAGTATATTAACCCAGTAGCTTTGCTGCAGGAAACCAGCTGAAAAGTATCTCTAAATGACTGATATCAGCCCCTGTGTTCTCTAAGTCAAAACCATGACAAAGGCATTTTTTTTTCCAAAGCCCCAGGGAGGGTGGGAAGGAGATGATTTTTTAACGTATAGTACTAATTCTTAGGTTGGCATCCTCTTGGTCAGTGAGCATCACATCTCCTTTCATTTAAATTCCCTGCTTTTGTGATCTTGTGATTTGGAACAGAGGAGGCAGAAGTGACAGCGTAACCTGCATGCTAAATTAAAATCTAGTGAATTCAAAGTAAAAATAGGTTTCCAAATTGTGGAGTCAGGCACATGGATGGTTAGACTGGTTGGGCCATGCTAAGGAAATGCGCCACCATGAGGAGCAGGCTGCCTTGGACTAGCCCCACCGTGTCCTGCTGGTGGCGCTATATCACACATGCTTTCTTCCTTCATTTAGGTATAATGTGGATGGATCTTCTCAAATAGGTAACATGTTGTGGACCAAAGGAGAGCATCTAAGCCCAAACAGCAAACACACAGGATGTCCGCAGATGCCTGGTGGGAGAGCTTGGCCCCATTATCACCATAGTGACTCATGCCTGCAATCTGTGTCTCTTTCCCAAACACCTGAACTCAGGTTGGACACTGAGAGTCAGTTGTGATAGACGTAACTGAAAGGATAAAGACACAGGAAGGCAATAATGACAGGTTTATATTTTGAGTAGTTCTGGGTCCCAGGAAATCCTGTAACAGGTGGCACCTATTATCTCCTTTAATCCTACAACAAGTCTATGAGATAGATAGAATTAGTATTCTCATTTTTCTGACAAGAACATTGAGGCCCAGAGAGGTGAGGTAAAGTGTCCAAAGTCATACAGATAATAAGCCAGCATTCTAACTCAAGCAGCCTCATTCCAGGACTTCAGCTAAGCCACTCTACTATGAGCAGAGACAGAACTGTTGAGTCACAGGAGGAGTAAGGCACCAGAGGAAGAAACCACAGACCCCTGCAGCTGGGCAAGCAATGAGTCATCCTGGTGAATCTCTCCAGGTCCTGAATCACAACTCCATGGTCCCAGACCACATCCCAGTTCCTGGATGCTGAGCTGTGCCAAGGAGTTTCATCATATCCATACCCTGGTTTTCAACTTTTCCTGGGTTCCCAGGAAGCCTGATTTCTTACTTCCACAAATGTTCTTGCAATAAGCCTTCTCCGTTGATTTGGATAACCCGGGGGAATCTTTCTTGCTTCTCAAAAGCAGACTTGAAACTATTATCTGGCAGTGGTTCTCAAACTTCAGGGTACATGAGAATTAACTGCAGGGCTTGTTAAGCTGGATTGCCAGGCTCCAGCCCCTGAGCTACTGATTGACTCGGCCTGGGTTGGGGCCCAAGAGTCTGCATTTCTAACAGGCTCCCTGGTGATGCTGATGCTGCGGATCCAAGGACCACACCTTGAGAACTGCTGACTTGGAGCCTCGCTCCCCAAAATGTGGACAGTAGCAGCAGCAGCCTCACCGGGGAACTTGTTAGGAATGAGACTTAGCACCCACACAGGCCAACTGAATCAGTGCCTGCATCTTAACAAGGCCCCCAGGTGCTCTCTGTGCATGTAGGAACTTGGAGAAGGGCTGCTAGAGACAAAGTTCCCAACTGGCTGCACATCGGAGATACCAGGGAGCTTGGAAAAAAGGACTGATGCCTGGTTCATACCCAGAGATGCTGATTTTGGTGCCTGGTCCTTTCCCCAGATTTAGCCAGGTCGGGGTGTGGCTATGACAGAGAGATGTTCTAAGTCTCCCCACTGTGATTCTGCTGTGCAGCCAAGTATGTGAACCACTGACACAGAGGTGCTGACTTTGGTTGATCCGCTAACATGTTCCCTTGCCCCACACTCATTTACAAAGTCTGTACTTCTAGAAGGATAAAGCCATCACCGTCATATTTATTAAACTGACAGAAGAGAAGAAAAAGTGGAAATAACTTTATGCCTGAAATCTCCATTTTGGCCAGGACAGGCTTCCAGTCGTAAAGGATCGAAGAATAAAACGAGAGCAACAAACTGAAATCATCTTTACATCCAGCAAATATTCCTGCAGCTCTGGTCTGCTGAGCCAACAGTGGAGTCAGAGAGAAAAAATACATTCTTCCCAAATGAGTACTTGTTCTCAGGATGAAGTGTTTCACTGCTGCCCCCTTTCCTTCTAAAGCACTTTTCCTCCCCTATCTTTCTGTTTGTTGGTTTAGTTTTTGTTTTTTTTAATAAGATATGTGACTTTAGACAAGTTATTCCAGTTCTCTGTAACTCAAGTTTCTCAACTGAAAATGGAGACTGATCCCTAGGTCCTTTGACTGTGGGGATGGAGTTGGATGCTGTCCGACGTGCCCAGCACCTGCCTCGCCGAATAGTGAAAGCACAGTAAATGGTCTACCTGGGAGAACTCCTCAATTAAGAACTTTAATGATTAGGTATCTAATGATCTGTAATACCCTCCTGAGCACCTGCTAATCTCACTTTAATAAGGAGAGTGTGTCTAGCCTTCTACAAGAAGTCACAGATACTTTAGCCAGCAAGGTTGGAGGAAAGGCTAGATCTGGACCTAGCAGGCTGGTCAGCAGGTGCTCATAAGCCAAGCACTGAAATCATGAATCAGAAAGGTTTCCTGCAGCTTCGATGGCCTGTAGGATGGGCAGTGGCAGGCAGCTCTCTAAATCTTGCTGTAGTCAGAGAGTTCGGGATGTGAGCCCACACAGAAGGGGCGGGGTGCAGCATTTCAAGGACTGTTTTCATCACCAGGAGAGAGAAGTATGTTTGAAAAGGCAAATACTTCTACAGATTCTCCTGAGAGATTTTTTTTTTTTTAAATAGAGGTACTGGGGATTGAACCCAGGGCCTTGTGCATACTGAGCATGTGCTCTACCACTGAGCTATATGCTCCCCACCACTCTAGGGAGATGGTTTTTATGTGAGAAATACAGCGGGGAAGGAGCTGAAGTGAACAGTGAAACAAGCTTCCTTCAAGCTTATTTCCTTCGAGCTTCTCCCTTCCCCTCCTTCTGAGCTCTGAGATGGGTGGTATTTTAAGAAGACATCTCTCCTAATAGATGTTTTGTAATGCCTCAGAGGCATTTCCAACTTGGAGTCAATATACTTTGTATATTGATGAGATAGTGCAGTAAACTAATTAGCTGTCTGCAACTAGTTAATTAAGAGATACTGCAGTACCTTGGCCTCAGGCATTAAGCAAGTCTAGCTGATAAGCTGGAAACTGGCAAATAAGAGGACTGACAGGACACGAGGGGATAATATGTCACTCACTGAGGAATTTGTTTTTCCAATGGGTAGATGAACAGAGCCTAGAGGAGGTCATATGGGTGGGATCTTCATGAGGCTCAGTTATTGTCAGAACAGGGATTTCCAACTCTCGGAAAATGCAGCAATAAACAGAGTTCTTCCTAAATTTCATTGTTTTCCCTCTATCACCCCAAGACCTCGTTTACTGTAGTCAAGGAAGGCATTGACTCAGAGATCTTTGGGTGTGCCACCTGGTAGGGCCATAATTAGCAGAGACCCTGGGCAGATTTGTGAAAGGTACCCATTTCTCTGGCTAGGCAGAGTCTGTCACCAAACCAAACTTGGGTCCACTTGCCTGCTGAGCAGCAAAAGCCAATCTACTGACAATAGACTGTGAAGAAGGAAAGTGCAGTGTTTATTGCAGAGTCTGGCAAGGAATATGGACAGCTCATGCTCAAAAGACTCGAACTCCCCAACAGCTTTCAGAGAAGGGTTTTTAAAAGGCATCACTGGGGGACGAGGGTTACAGGGTACAGGACTTTCTTCTGATTGGCTGGTGGTGAGGTAACAGGGTGACGTTTTGGGAATCTTAATCATCAACCCTCTGGTTCCAGCCAGTCTAGAGTCTACATGCTTGTAGTCAGCATGTAGTCACCATCCTCCACCTGGGTAGGGGTCTTAGTTTCTGCAGAACAACACAGAGTTCCTGCTGGGTTTCAGGCCCTTGACTTTGCTCTAACATCAGCTTGGTAAGTGGGAACTAGACTGGATTTCAGCTACCCTCACCCTTTGGGAATGCACCTGTAGCCTGCCTCACAGGAAGCAGGGACTCAGCAAGTCTCCTCACACATGGAAATTCCCCAAGAGATACCTGCTTTTCTCCAAGCTAAGAATCACCTACTGGTGAGTGGAGTGGGAAATAAGAAATACTACCAGAATCTGAGAGGGCTTTACATACGCCTGCATGGAGACTCTGATGTGTGATTCCTGCCTCGTCATTGGTTCAAGTAGTCTCCCACTACCCCCACCCCTGCGGCCAGTTTTCAAATTCCTATCTGATGATAGTAATGGTGAAAGAAGAGAGCAAAGTGAAGAGGATTAAAGCAGAAAAAAAATTTGGAAATTACAGATAACCCTTTAAGTCAAACTCTGGAATATCTGAATGGTGTCTCTCTCTGCCCCAAGCAGTTTCTGCTATTCAATGCCATGCTTTCTCAATGCGCGCTCCCTGACGACTTGCATAAGAATCACTTGGGGCACGTGTCAAAAATACATCCCAGGACTCCTCAGTCAAAATAACTGACAGCAGAGCTGGAAATTTACATTTTTTAACAAGGTCCCCAGGTGTCTTTTGTGTATTTTAAAGTTTGTGAATAACTAATCTACTAGGATAGGTAGCTTATATCATGAATATTTCTTCATCCGATTTATCTGCTTATGACTTCGTTCACATTTAGAGAGTGTAGTGAGTCCCCAGTACTATTCACACAGTTATCTATTAGCCTAAACCTAGTATAAGGTCATTCTACTTGGCTGTGAGCACAGAACAGCAATCTAGCTTCCAGTGGCCATAAATAATCAATCGTAAGCTTTGACCAAGCAGTTCCCTTTGAACTTATATGGCCTTAAGCACCCAGTTCTGTTTCTAAAACAAGTCTTATCTGAAGTACATGCCTTATTATCTAATGTGTAGTCCCAGGCATTCTGTTTCTAACTCTTGAGACAGGAGCTCTTTCTTGGAAAGAAGAGTGAAGGACAGAGCAGGGTCCTTCACTCTTGAACAGGGCAGTCCACTTCCGGGCCACATTCAAAACCCAGAGGGGACTGTGTAAAGTCAGAGGGTCCCCAGGGCTTTGGGTCAGAACAGGAAAGACTACAGACAGTGAAGTAGCCATGGAATACTACTTTCTTTCCTCTTTCTGCTGTAGCAAATTACCACAAACTTGACTTTCTCCGTATCTTCCTCTTAACCCTTACTTAAACAAAAAATTAATGAAAGGAAATCAACTATGTTGATTATCAGCTACCAGCTGGAAGCAAATGAACCTCTTTGTCATTATTTTCTGAATTTAATTTCATACATAAACTACATGTCAAGGACATCTCCTCAGGTGCGTTGCCTTTTATTCACCTATGAATAATTTCTCGAAAGTTTTGCATGTATTTTAGCACCTATTATAAAGAATCTTACAGTGTCACGAACCCACTAAGCATTAAAATGTAAACTGAGGGGAAGAGAAAGTTAAAAAAGATTGCTTTGGTGGGGGGTGGAAACAAGAGGTCATTCTGAAGTTCAGCATCAAAGGAATTGCTGAAGAACAGATAATAATGCTACTAGGAACACTGGCTGGAGTACATTGGTATATAGAGAAATTGGATTCTTGTTCTCCCAGTGGCAGCTCTGCCTGGAGCAGATTTTGTGGTTCTCCTAAAGTGGGGCTGATTTCAGCATGTGTCTGTATTTCTGTGGTATACACTGCTACAGACTCACCCACGACCTCAGGTCGCTTTTCTCTGCCCAGAAAAATAATTGTCTACTATTGACTCTTCTTCACTTTTATTTTATGAGTATATTTTAAATTATAAGAATAACAAATGCTTAATGTATCTTCTGCAAATTCAAACTAAGAAGAAATGTGTGAAGAGGGTCATACATTCATTCCCTCCCTACTCTACCTTCTTTCCTCCAAAATAACCACAAATCCACTAAATGGTAGGCATCCTTCCTGACCTTTTCCCACATAAATACGTATATCATTTTTATTGTTCTCATTAGCTTTTTGGCACTCAATATATCCTGGACACCCTTCCACATAAGTGTATATTGTTCAACCACATTTTAAAATGGCTTCATTGTACTCCTTAGGGAGAAATGCACTGTAATTGTTTAACACTTTCTTTATGAATAAATATTTGCTTGGATTCAGGTTTGTTTTTTTTTTAATTTTTAAACAGTGTTGGAATAAGTACCATTGTACACATATCCTTGCATACTTGCAGGGTGAAAATTTCTGGGCAGATTTTAATAGGCGCTGCCAACTTACATGCCTACCAACAGGAAATTAGAATTCCTTTTTTTCTATACTCTCAGGGACCCTGGATATTAAAATATTTATAGTTTTCCTCTATCTGATGACATGAAAATGTATCTAAAGGTTCATTTGATTTGCTTTTACCTGATCAGTTATAGGCTTGAGCATCTTTTCATATTTTATGATAGAGTCTCCTTTGAAGACTATTAGGGTCCTGAGGATCCTGTGGAAGATGTCTGTGGTCACTGACAGACAGTATAAGGTGACCTGGAATTGATCTAGAACATAGCAAGCTAAGATTCTGGGAAAGTGGGAAAGAAACAGCCTTTAGATTCCTGATTAGGCAGCTCCCTATCTGTTCAGAGGCTTCCTCTTCCCTCTCTGTGAACTAATGAGAGGCTTATGGAGGCGTCGATCAATAGTTCTCACTCAGCAGGTCATCGACGTTGGGAAGGATCTTAGCCTTTTCCAACACTAACCTCCTGAAAGGGCTGTTGGGCAGCAATCCCTGAGAATCCCCAACATGGCAGAAAAGAAAGAACAGGGGTTGAGAATCAGTCAAACCTAAATCCTCTACTTAGTAAATTCATGATCTTAATCAAATCACTAAATTTTTCTGCAAAGAGTGTTCCCAGGACCACAAGAATCCAAGTATAAGGAACAGTAGATGCTCAATGAATGTGAGGATTCCTTGCCTTTTCTCATCTCCTCTGTCTAGACCGTTTGAATGCCTGGGGTCTCTCCCTCTACCCACAAGGCACCCGTGCCAGCTGGCACAGTCCTGCCCTCTGCTTGAGTCATGGATGGAGGCTGGCTTTTCGGGCTCTGTCCAGCTGGCTGATATCTCCAAAGGTTGAGCTTTTGTCTTTGCTCTTCCTCCACCTTTTACTTAGAAAGATTATCTTGAAGGACACTGTTCTTCCTCATTGTCTCATCATCTTTTCCCTATAGTTTAAAAGCCTCATCCCCTTCCTCTGGATTTCAAAGCCTCCCTGACACTGGCCCAGAATTCCCTCTCCCAAGCTTGGATTTGGACTTGATCTTCTATTAAGCACCTCCACCCCCTCATTAATTCAGTCTCCATTTCTATCCCCATGTCCTTACCCTCCAATCTCACCTCCTGTTCCCGCCCTACTGTAATTTTCCTTTGCTAAAACAAGACATTGCAAAGTAGTCTCTTCCAGCCTCCCCGGAGCTCATGCTGACTGCTTATCTGCATTCTAGCAAGTGATGCTGATGAAGAGAAGGAAGTAAAGTCACCGTAAGAGAAAGACAGCCTCCCACTCTTCTGTTTCTCTTTCTTATCTATTGGCTTTCATGCAGCCACTCCCAGTACGAGAAGCTCCCCCTTCTCCCCAAATTGGAACGCTTTATCAGTCCATAGGGATAAATGTCACAGCCAGCTGAGCACACAGTATCCCATCCTGGATGCAAGGGACAGGAATGGAAAACAAAAATTGCCACTAACAATCTATAGCTTTGAGACCAAGTTTTAACTTGTAGAACTCAGAAAAATGTTCACCTTTTTCCATCTGCATCTGTTGCTTTTCTGAAACGTATGTGTATCTGATTATCAGACTAGCACAGACACCATGTTAAACATTTTCCCTTTCCTAATGAATCCCCTATCAGGACTTGCTACTTAGTTTTAAGACCAAGACCATTAGTGCCTTTCAGTATTAAATAATTATAAGGAATGAAAATTTAAAGATATTCAACACGGTTGCTATCTGTGCTCGTTAGGATATTAGCTCAGCTGCTTAAACTCAGACCAAACCGCAACGGCTGAAAACAAGATAGAAGCTTATTTCTCTTGTCAAAGTTCCATCCAGTGGGTTCAGCAGGGAGAGGCTGTACTCCACAAGATCATCCAGGCACCAAGGCTCTGATCTCATGGCTCTGTCATTCCTTAGAGTGTTGTTCTTGTCCTCAAAATCCAAATCGGCTCACCCACTACTGCGTTCACATATATGCCTATGGAAAGGGAGAAAGAAGGCACAGAGGGCGAGCAGCTCTCTCGGAAGTGGCGTACATCATTTCTGCTCACACGCATTGGCCGGAACTTGCTTGGGTGGCCATCCCTGGCCAAGGGGAACTGGAAATATCCTTTCACTGGTGTTTCTCTACCACCAAAACAGCATCTGGCACATAGTAGATACTCAGTAAATCCTTGCTGGATAAATAAATGAACCTCCTTCTCTCACTGCCAGAATCTCTTGACTATGTCAAATACTTAGGCACAGTCTGCAATTACCTCTTTTCAAAGACAAGTCTCGAAGGCCCCACACACCCGCTCCTGAGTCCAAACACACTCACTCACACTTTCAGGCTCTTGTCTTTGCCTCCCTCTGTCACACTTACAATCCCAGCTCCGTGCACCACCACCAATTACTCTCGAACGCTCCCTGCCCTGCATGACACATCCGGCACAGTTTCCACAAAGACTTATAGTCTCTAACCAAGATTAAAGAGAAGAAGAAAAGAGGAGGAGAGCCGTGATCTGGCTGCCAAAAAACTATTGTCCTCATGCAGAAAGGAATGTGGCTGCCTGACTTTCTGGTTAGAATCCCTGAGCTAAGAACAGGCTGTGACAGTAACAGAGCCAAATGATGTGTACTTTTCCGAGACAGAGGGTGGAGCAAATTGAGTCCACAACTGTGCTTCTCAATCCAACACCACTGATGTGGCAGTTTGTGGAAATCCTCCCAGAGTCTAGCACATGATTTTCCTGTATTCTGATTAGCAGAACTGCTGCAATTAAAAACTAAAAAAAAAGTACTTATACATTTTCAAAGGGATTTTTCACTTAATGTTAGGAGATGACCAATAAGTTACCTCTAGCATGACTTATATCAAACTGGAAGTCTAGCTAATGTCTAATTTTAAACTCACTTTTTTAGCATCAAGTAAGAGACAGGTACCATAAATCTTTGTGGATATTTTGCCCTATTTTACTTTCATTGTCTCAGAATTATGAATGGTTTCAAATATATTTTCATATTTTAAAATTCATTCCACTTTAGTTAATATTCTGTTATGGACAGGACACCATAAATATCCTAGAAGAGAACATAGGCAAAACATTCTCTGACATAAATCCTAGCAATGTTCTCCTAGGGTGGTCTACCAAGGCAATAGAAATAAAAGCAAAAATAAATAAATGGCATGTAATTAAAAGTATAAGCTTATGCACAGCAAAGGAAACTATAAACAAAACAAAAAGACAACCTACAGACTGGGAGAAAATATTTGCAAATGATGTGACTGACAAGGGCTTAATTTCCAGAATACACAAACAGTTCATACAGTTCAATAACAAAAAAACAAACAGTCAAAAAATAGGCAGAAGATCTAAACAGACATTTCTCTGATGAAGATATACAGATAGCTAATAGGCACATGAAAAAATGTTCAATATCACTAATTATCAGAGAAATGCCAATCAAAACTACAATTAGATATCACTTCACATTGATTAGAATGGGGCCATCATTAAAAGTTCATAAACAACAAATGCTGGAGAGGGTGTGGAGAAAAGGGAACATTCCTACACTGTTGGTGGGAATGTAGTTTGGTGCAGCCATCATGGAAGACAGTACAGAGATTCCTTAAAAAACTAAAAAAAAGACTTAACAGATGATCCAGCAATCCCACTCCTGGGCAGATACTCAGTGAAAACTCACTTTTGCAAAGATACATGCACCCCAATATTCAGAGCAGTACTGTTTACAATAGCCAAGACATGGAAGCAACCTAAATGTCCATTGGCAGATGATTGGATAAAGTTGTGGTATATATACACAAAGGAATACTACTCAGCCACGAAAAAGAATGAAATAATGCCATTTGCAGCAACATGGATGGACCTAGAGATTATCATACTAAGTGAAATAAGTCAGAAAGAGAAAGACAAATATCATACGATATCACTTATATATGGAATCTTTTAAAAAATGACGCAAATGAACTTATTTACAGAACAGAAACAGGCTCAGACATAGAAAACAAACTTATGGCTACCAAAGGGAAAAGCAGGAGTTTGGGATTTGCAGATACACAGTATTATACATAAAATATATAAACACCAATGTCCTACTATATAGCACAGGGAACTATATTCAATAAGCTTATAATAACCCATAACAAAAAGGAATATGAAAAGAATATATATATGTATAACTGAATAAATAAGCAGTACACTAGAAATGTTACCAAGTACAACATTGTAAATCAACTATTCTTCAATTTAAAAAAATTATATATACACACACACTATTACGGTCTATAGTTATAAAAGTAACCACTTTGGAGACCCAACAATTAAGTACTTAACTTCTAGAATTTCTTTGACAAATTAAAAAGCAGAGGGCTGCACCAAACTGCATTCCCACCAGCAGTGTAGGAGGGTTCCCTTTTCTCCACAGCCTCTCCAGTATTTGTCATTTGTGGACTTCTGAATGATGACCATTCTGGCTGGTGTGAGGTGATACCTCATTGTAGTTTTGATTTGCATTTCTCTGATAATTAGTGATATTGAGCATTTTTTCATGTGCCTATTGATCATTTGTATTTCTTCCTTGGAGAATTGCTTGTCTAGGTCTTCTGCCCATTTTTGGATTGGGTTGTTTGTTTTTTTCTTATAAAGTTGTATGAACTGCCTATATATTCTGGAGATCAAGCCTTTGTCAGTTTCATCTTTTGCAAAAATTTTCTCCCATTCCGTGGATTGTCATTTTGTTTTGTTTATGGTTTCCTTAGCTGTGCAGAATCTTGTAAGTTTAATTAGGTCCCATTCGTTTATTCTTGCTCTTATTTCTATTGCTTGGGTAGACTGCCCTAGGAGAACATTTCTGAGACATATGTGAGATAATGTTTTGCCTATGTTTTCTTCTAGGAGGTTTATTGTATCTTGTCTTATGTTTAAGTCTTTGATCCATTTTGAGTTTATTTTTGTGTATGGTGTAAGGGAGTGTTCTAACTTCATTGATTTATATGCTGCTGTCCTGTTTTTCCAGCACCATTTGCTGAAGAGACTGTCTTTATTCCATTGTATATTCTTGCCTCCTTTGTGGAAGATTAGTTGACCAAAAGTTTGTGGGTTCATTTCTGGGCTCTCTATTCTGTTCCATTGGTCCATATATCTGTTTTTGTACCAATACCATGCTGTCTTGATTACTGTAGCTCTATAGTATTGTCTGAAGTCTGGGAGAGTTATTCCTACAGCCTTTCTTTTTCTTCAGTAATGCTGTGGAAATTCTAGGTTTTTTGTGGTTCCATATAAGTTTTATTATGATTTGTTCTAGTTCTGTGAAATATGTCCTGGGTAATTTGATAGGGATCACATTAAATCTGTAGATTGCCTTGGACAGTATGACCATTTCAACAATATTAACAAACAACCCAATGCAAAAATGGGCAGAAGACCTAAACAAGCAATTCTCCAAGGAAGAAATATGAATGATCAATAGGCACATGAAAAAATGCTCAATATCACTAATTATCAGAGAAATGCAAATCAAAACTACAATGAGGTATCACCTCACACCAGCCAGAATGGTCATCAGTTCAGTAAGTCCACAAATGACAAATACTGGAGAGGCTGTGGAGAAAAGGGAACCCTCCTACACTGCTGGTGGGAATGCAGTTTGGTGCAGCCACTGTGGAAAACAGTATGGAGATTCCTCAAAAGACTAGGAATAGACTTACCATATGACCCAGTCATCCTGCTCCTGGGCATATATCCAGAAGGAACCCTACTTCAAAAAGACACCTACACCCCAATGTTCATAGCAGCAGCAACATGGATGTCCCTGGAGAATGTCATTATAATTGAAGTAAGCCAGAAAGAGAAAGAAAAATACCATATGAGATTGCTTATATGTGGAATCTTAAAAAAAAAAAAAAAAAGAACATAAATACAAAACAAAACAGACTCATAGACATAGAATACAAACTTGTGGTTGCCAAGGGGGCAGGGGGTGGGAAGGGACAGACTGGGAGTATGAAATTTGTAGATACTGACAGGCATGTGTAGAATAGATAAACAAGATTATACTGTATAGCACTGGGAAATATATACAAGATCTTGTGGTAGCTCACAGAAAAAAGAATGTGACAATGAACATATGTATGTTCATGTATAACTGAAAAATTGTGCTCTACACTGGAAATTGACACAACATTGTAAACTGACTATAACTCAATAAAAAAAATGTTAAAAAAAAAAAAGAAAAAGAAAAAGCAGAGGGAACATATAAGTTGCTTTGGGAACTTAGGCTGAATATTCTCTAGTGAAAATAAGACCTATTCTTCTGCAGAGCCCAGGGCAAGCACACCCCTGGTCCTCCCAATTACTAAACATCTTCCAACCTCTCTTACTCTTCCTGCATCTACTCAACTTCTCTTGTGAATTCAACAGAAGCCCACTTTAGTAAACCTTCTTCAAAACTGTATCGTGATCACTCTCAACCCCAGATCTTTCCATCTTGAAACAGGGGGAAAATGCTGTTTTTTCCCTCATTGCTCCATTTAAAAAGCTCTACAAACTCATGAAAATACTGCATGTTACTTTAGGGTCACACCAGCTACATTTTTACTGGTTTGAAGGTTTACTGGTAAGAGAACGAGCTGTTGGCCAGATAACCAAATCCCCCTCTGTGTGTCCCATCACATTACCATGTCCTAACCACGTGTTCGATGGTGCTGTCTACTGTGGCCAACATCCAGCACGCCTGGAACGGAAGCCGACTTAAGTCGTTTCTTTAATGTCTTCCAGATCTGGCTGAGCTGCTGGGAACAGGGATAGAGCACCTCGAGAATAATTAAGTAATAATTAAAAGGAAGAATATTTACTAAACAATGCATGGATGTGGCAAGCCAACCAAAATATCCCTGGTCAGGGGTATGATGACAAACTGTGTCTCTCTTCAAGTCCTCTTGTCCAGCCATTGCTTGAGTAATTATATCTCATTCCTTCTCAGCACTTCTTAATGTTCCTCACAAATTGATGACCTAATACTTCATGCCAGGATATTCTTGTTATGCTGGGAATCCAAGACATTCTTATTATCATTATGACTTTAGGGATGTTGATTTCTATGATACAGAAAATGTTAGGAACTTGCATGTCCGTGAAATCAGCACTTACAAAACCTGTCTTGTTCTGGGTAGCATGAAGACAGTCACGGGATAAACTGGTCTCTAATAAAACTACTCTTTATTACACAGGAACTCTCTGCAGCACACAAATACAAATGCTCTCAGGGAATAAAATCAATAGGATTGATACACTGTACCCCCGGCATATTAAAGATGAAGCAAAATGACGTACAAATATATACAATTTTAAACAACTTCATGGGAAGACGTTTAAAAGTTTCCAAGGTGCTCAGTTTATAAAGCCAATTTTTATAAAGTTTTAATACACCAACAAAAGTTTTAGGAGCTCAGTAAGAACCTGCCTGATAACTAATGAATCTGGAGGATTCAATCTGGGCAGAACTATCTTTTTTTCTCCCCATAGTATTTTAAAAGACATGAAATCTCAGATGTTCCCCGATTATTCCTTAGAAGAGTTCAAAGAAATGGCTTTGACAGAGATGGCTTTGAAGGTGGACCGATGATCATTTCTAAGAGGAAATTTGAAACTAGGTTGACGCAGTGACAGCACAGAGCAAACACAGGTCCACGAGCCTGTAAGCAAGGTCAGGCTTTAAACCCAGCAAGAGGCCTGCCTCACAGACGCCTCAGACTGAGGACAAGTTACAATCCTAGCTGCAGAAGTAGGCGAGCTTCTCAGCGATCCTGCAGGACTTCTAACAGCCAAGTAGAGATTGATAAGACAGGTTCATCCAGAGGAGGTATGAAGGGGAGACTAAATCATTTTTTCTGTTGAAGAAGTAGTTTTAGAAACTACTAGGAAAGGAAGTGTGCTGACCTGAATGCAATTCATGTACCCGAACTAACTGTGAGCAAACTGGAGGCTCACTGAGTTGTGATGGGCCTCACGGGTCAAAGTATCTACATCAGCGGTCCCCAGAGGCCAGCCTGCAAACCAGCTGGATCAAAGTCCTCTTGGGGGGACATTTGAAAATACAGATGCCCAGGCCACCCCCTGGGGGCTTGATTCAGTTGGTCTGGAACAAGGCCCAAGCATTTCTGCTTTCGACGAGCTCCACTGTTGGAAAAGCCACTTGGAAAAAGAAGGATGGATCAGACTGATACAGCTCAGGGCCCAGGAACCTGGCCCACCTGCCATCTGGATGCAGGCACTTGGGTGAAGTTCCAGGCAGGAAGTCACACCAAGGGGCTAGCAAACTGGGTGTCCAGCAGAGGCCGGACATGTGCAGAGATCCAAGTAGACAGGCAGGCCAGCAGAGGCCACCAATTGTATCCAAAAGTCTGGAAGGAAGAGCCGTCAGAGCCACAGGCCAGGTTCACAGACAGATACTCAGTCTTGAAAGTTTTCAGGCCCTGAGGAGGTTATGCACACAGGGACATAGGCATGGAAGGACCAGAGAGGTACACGGAGGTGGGCAAAGCTGGGGCCTGGTCACGAGAACACAGCAGAAGCCCAGTCTTGAACACTAAGACAGAACCAAGGGGTAATAATATTTGCTGAACAGCATCTCTCTGGAAAGCACTTTTTACAGGCTGTCCCCTCCCTGTGTTACCCTAACACATGCTAATTTAATCCCCGCTTAACAGGTGAGGTGAATTTATAAGGTGACCATAGATCAATTTTTCTCTCTCTAGGCCATAAGATCATCATCCTTAAAATGGGTGGGAAAATCTATACCCCACAGAGTTTGCAAAGGATAAATCACAGCAGTATAGTCAAAAGGGAATTTCATACTTTCTAAAAAAAAAAAAAAATCTTTATATGATACTATTTTGCAAAACAATGTGTTTAAAAACCTACCAGGACTTTCTATATCCAGTTAATTTCCCCATCTAGCTTTTAGAGCCATCTGTTAACCAATCACATCCTCTGCACCAACTGCATTTCTTACCAGTCCTCTGAGCCCCACACTGTGTACAGACCAACCCAGAGGGACACCAGGCTCCCTCCTCATCCTCACCTCGGTCTAAATGGTTGTCCTCACCTGTACATCCTTCCCTCCCTCCTTCCTTATATAAACAGTGAAACTGTTTTCAGCACAAAGACAATGCCAGCTAACTGTACTGAGTATTTTACTGGTATTATTTCCTTCAAGGACCACAATAACCCTATTAGGTAGGTACTATTTTTTTAACCCTTTTACCAGTAAGTCAGGGCTTCACAGAAGAGAAGTAGCACGCGTAAGCTCACACATTCAGTGAGCAGCAGAGCCATGTCGTGGACTCAAGGTTTACCTGCGGCCAAAACCCTTGCTTCCAGCCATGCTGTGCTCTCGGCTGTTGGCCAAGCCATCTGTCACTCAAGGTGGAATTCAAACTCCACAGAATGAGGGCAGCTCTAGGCTTCACTGGATCAAAGAAACACCATGAAATGTATTTAAGTACATCCTCATCTGGAAACCAAGCAGAGAATCAGTGAGAATGCCTCATTATCCTTTGCAAAAGGTGCCTGCGGGGCAAGCTGGGAAATGGCGAAGCTCACTGAATACTTAACTGGAGTCTTTTCCCAGGAAGACATAAGCTGAACCTCGTTTTTTAAAAAACAGTCAGTTAGAAGCACAAAAACAAACAGCAATAAATGCTTTAGGAAAATCACTCTGACTTTGGTTTTAAGTCTGTTTCAGTGGAGATGGTGTTTGAGGACAAACAGGTCAAAGTCTGCCCAGTTCTCATGTCTGCATCTTTCCTCTCTTCCTGCACGACAGCCTCCTCGCCCACACCTGTGGCCCCAGCCTCGCCAGGAGGACACTGAGTTCTAGCCTCACGCTCTCTGACTGAGGATTGTCACCACTTATGCTATTCTGATCTTGTATTCAGTTTCAAAAACTAAGAGATAATACTTAGATAAATATATAGAAAAGTTTATATAATTATACACATATTCACAGTTCTATGGATCTATATAGATTAATTTAGCTATCAAGCTATATAAATATACCTGTATATCAGTCACCCAGTAGGTGATATTGCACAGTTTAACAAACATTTATAAAAGGCCTATAATGCACCAGACTCTGTATTAGGCACTAGGAAAAAAAATCAGAATAAGAATGGGTTTCTGTCCCCGAATACTTGACACCTAGAAGTTTCTTCATTTATTCGTTAAAGTAACCCTGTGACACCATTATTGTTTTAAACAAAATAAAAAGTGAGACCAGGGACACCCAGAGAAATTAAATAATTTGCTCAAGGCTGTACAGAGAGTAAGTGGTAGGTAAATGTCTCTGACCCAAAACACAAATACATCCAGTCTCCATGTGTTGCCTTTGAGTCTTTCCAAGACCTGGTCTTCCATTTTGATCCTGCTTTTAGCAGTTCAACCAACCTATTGATCCCTTTCCTTATTCCTCTCCCAACAACCCTTGAAATTATTTCTGAACTCTCGCAGTCTAGTCTGGGAAGCTACCCTAGGGATCGAAATTCTTCCACTAAACTCCACGTGGCGCTCTGTCCCTTGAGGCTGCTAGACTGCCTGCTTAAGGAGGAGAGGGCCACAGTGCTGGTCCCATCAAGATCTGTGTTATTCCAGTGTTGACCTCCCTGATGCTCCCAGCTTCCCCACATGACCCCACTGCCCATCCCCTTGCCCTCTGGAAACGCTCTGCCTAGCAGCCTGCACATCCTCACGGGCCTCCTAGGCGTGCTTGAGTGTGTTCTAGGTCTTTACTTCTCCATGTGTTGTGTGTGTGTGTGATCCATCTCAAGGTGGTTAATCAACTCATGCCCGACCACGCCCCAGGACAGAACAAGAAGTACCATAAACGTATTCAATTTTCCAGCAGTGCAGTTTGTCAATAAGTAAAGGCATATAAAATGTCTGGAAGGAAAGGGGTTCTGCACCAGAGGAGAGAGGACTGGCAGGCTGGAGGGAATGACCTGAATGAATCTCTCTCTCACACACCTGCGCACACACACACACTCACTCACTTTCACATACACAAACACAGTTTCTGTCTCCCTCTCTCTCCTTTCTCCCTCTCTCTCCTTTCTCCCTCTCCTCTCTCCTCTCTCTCTCTCTCTCTCTCTCTCTCTCTCTCTCTCTCTCTCTCTCTCTCTCTCTCTCTCTCAGTTATGATTCTATAGAAGTAAAGTTCAGAGCAAGGAGTTCTCACCCAGAGCCACAGTGGAGGGGTCAGAGTGACTTAGTCCAGTGAGGCTCAGCTTTGGGGCCCCTCACTGGCACTGGCCTCTCTGAGTAGCAGGAATACTCTCTGGGTGTTCTAAGTGGCAAAAGGAAACCAGGCTACAACAGGAAGCACTTCATGTAAGCTTTCCTGATAAACTGCCTAACGAGCTCTCTGAAGAAAGAACCAGGAATCTCCAAGGAGTCATGCTGTGATTTATTTTCTTATTCTAAAGAAGCGTTTACATTTGTACTGAAGTTAGTATTGATAATTTTGTAGGCTATTGAGAAAGCTCCCCAAACTGAATAAGATTTGGGCGCCACAAAACCAAGATCTGCTCCTGGGAAGGAAAATACTGATACTGAAGAAGCAAGGGAACTCAAAAATTGTGCTGAGATCCAAAAGATTGGAGGGTTCTGTGAAGCGGCAGCTAGCAGAAGGAGCAAAAGCAGTCAGGGAAGTCGATGCATCCAGTCTGGGATCCAGGAGTCTAGTGATAAGCAAACAAAGTGGGAGGGATTCCAAGAAGTGCCAGAGTGTGGCAGCTTGCTGCGAGGGGTCCCAGTCAGAGCAGAGGGTGATGGGAGGGGGGATGGGTAGAACAGGCAGGGCAAGGCAGGGTGTCAGGGACCCAACCAAGAGCACTGGGGTCGGTGGCCAGGCTGCAGCCCAAGCAGAGAAAACCAGGACATGGGCACCATTGCCTCACCCTAAGACACTGCACCCCAGTAGTGCAGTTGGGTACCTTACATGATTTTAGGCTGCATCAGGACATCCTCAGAGAGGATGCAGTGCTAAATTAGCAGGATTGGGGAAGGCAGGCAATGACAGGGACACAAGATAAGCAGCAGAATCTCACCTATAAAACAGGGATAAGACTATTACCCATCTCAGAACATTGGTGGGATGCCCCAGTCAACTGGGCAACGGTGTAGGTAGGATGTGTAGCCTGGTGCCTCATTCAGCCCTGGAGAAGCACTCACGCTCTCTTGAGTGTGATCCTACCCAGCTGCCCTTCATCCCGGAATGTGGTGCACTGTGTGAGCTGAGTTGCTGATATCTATTCAGAGGTAGTCTCCAGCTTCTGGTCCATCACTCAGAGATCCTGCCCTCAGGAGGACACGTTGATCCCTGGCACTGAGACCTGTCACCAAGGGTTTTGGAAGTAATTTTATCCCCATCTGAAAAGCTAGGTTCTAATTCTCTCACAAAAGGCCGAGTCCCAGCCTTCCAACAGAGCTGTTCAGACCAAAGCATGAGATACACGCAGAAGATGCCAAAGGACCTCAGAAGGTTAGAGGCTGGGATTTTTATTCAGTTCAGACGGGGACCCTCTTGCCTTCCTCTGAGGGGAAAAACTACTTAATATTTTTAAGCAAAAATTTCCACTCACTGTAGTCTGTTCAAAGCACTCACAGAAAATATTTCGAATGCACAAGGTTTCTCTCAGGGAAGAATATTTATTATTTCAGAGGGGGAAAAGGAATCAATCATAAATTTTCTCCCACCTACCCTAGCATCCACAGTTAAGGGAATTAATTCAGTTTTGCCCAATCTCCATGACAAAGCAATCCTTGCCTGACCTTTCAAACTTCCCTCAATCTGGAGGTTATATAACCAGAAGGAGTGGCAGTAAATTCTCAAGAGACGACAAAGGTGAAAATGGGCTGAAGTCTGGAATCACCAATTGCTGCCGAAATTTGTGGGCTCTGGGAGTCTTCCTAAATTATATCCATAAGCCATAGCAAGATGCTTAAATCTCTCCATCCATTTTTTTTTATTGATAAGTTGTAATTCTTTTTGAAAGACAGGAAACATCCACCCCAGCTCTTATTTATTTAAATGAGAGCGATCACCTACATAAAGAAAATGCAAGTGAAAACAAGGCTACCATCAGCATATATTATTTTCTGAAATGATTTATAACACAACACTGCATAAATAACAGCCAAAATTAAAAGAGATTCATCAAGTACAAAATGCATCCAACTCAATAAAGTCAAAGTCAAATCAACGTTCTTTAGGAAATGTTTGCTAGAACCTCAAAAATGTACATGAATTTTAAAAAAACTTCAGAAAGAAAACATCTGTACAGAATTCTGCTCAGTGTTTTGTATTTAGTATGTGCCAAATAAATTTTTACTAAGTTTTTCACCTACAACTATAATGGCCCATATACCTTTATAGGATCTTCTGGGGACATTTGTGCAGTTTAAAACTAATTCAGTTAATTCAGTATTATAAATGCTACCACTAAGCTGCCAAAATTATACTGCCAATTCCTCCTTATTTATCTAGTTGATTTATCAGCCCCATATTGCATTTTATGTCTGACCTCAGAGTGACATACAAACATAATGAAAGTGAGAGTTGAGGACACTGGCAGATGTGGTTCAAAATCTAAATCCATGACAGTGTGGGCGTCGAGAGTGAAAGAGCTCTCGCCATGTGGTCTCCAAGGATCAAGGTAGCAACAGGCCATCCCTGCAGCCAGGCCCTCACAGCTGAAGGAGGAAACTGACAAGCAGTGATGCCTCCGGGCAACTCTGTGCTCTGCTGTAGAGAAAATCCAGTTGGGGAATTACCTGATTGGGTACATTGATTTTTGCCCTAATAGATATGGATTATCTGCCAGGCCATGGCCTCCTTCTAGGTGCACTGTTGAGAGACGCCAACAGATGCTCTCCTCGCACTAGGCTGCTAGCTTAATCTGTAGCCTTACATAGTGATCAGGGCAGCCTCTGAGTAATAGAGTTCAGCCAGTTTGGGAATCTGGTTGGAGAGGAGGGAAAATCCTTCAGTGCTTCACAAATGATTCTGACTCTGAGATAGCAGGAAAAGGATGCTTAGTAAAAAATAGGAACAGATAAATGGTCGGTAGAGGTGACTCTTTCTAAGCGCTCATGCAACAAGCAGGCCTCCTTCCTTTATTGATCCCTTGAGATCTTTCAGCGGTTGGCTTTGAAGTTAATTTTTATCTTGGGCTTCTGAGACTTCCATCAGTAAGATGGGATGATTTTACAAGGAGAACTGGTCCTGCTAGCTTTGAGTGTGGTTTCAGCGTAATTTTAGGCAACAAGGAACACATTTCACAAGGCAGTATGGGAGGGAGAGCGCCTGACTGTGAGTCACAAGACCCAGGTCTGGTGGCGCCCCCACCACCAACAATCACATAGTCACTGTCCAGGTCAATTTCTCCATCTTCAACATGGGGTTGATAGGCTACTTTCTACTATCTCAAAGGAAGTACTGTGGGAAAATAATATACGAGAGTTCAAATACCTTACAATTCTTTGGAAGAGAAACTCATACCATTAAGATAAGTCAGGGACATAGGCTGTTTGCACATAGAGGCAGAGAATGGCGCGGTTAGTCAAACAATTACTACAAAAACCACTCCCACCTGCCTCAGAAAACAGGAAACACTTCGCCCACACTTACCAACACTTACCTCACTAAGCCAAGTATGTCAGATCAAAGGAAATTTTTGATCTGATTAATTATCTGAATTATTCAGATATTTCCCTTAAAAATCTCAATTTCACATGGGTAGTGATAACCTCAATAAGGACAACATTCTCTTTTTTAGGGAAGGAGGTCCTGGACCTAAAATCACTTGTTTCCCTTTCAATGTCATTTCTGAGGAAGACACATTATTATGCTATGTTCACTCAAGTGGAACCTGAAGACTTCTGAAGACCATGAGAGCTATCTGGAGTTCAGCTAAGGGGTTAGGGGTCAGAATCTTCCAGAAAGGCATCTCTCTTCAAGGCATCTCTTTAAGGTGACAGACTGAGCCCAGGGGATTTCTGGGTGGCTCTAGCGAAGTATTACACTTTAGTTGCTGCCAGGCGGTATACATCAAGACGGCAATAAACTGCAATGCCTCAGGCTTGGACAAGCTTTGAGGGATTTTATTGTGGTCATCAGTCTAATTTCTGAAAAGAGTTTGGGAAAGTTCTTCTCAAACCAATGGATAAGATAAGAAAATGATATACCAACTTTGTACATTCAATTTAAATATTATTTAGGGGGGAGGAGAAATAATTCACTCGCCATATCTTGCTCTTTGATCCCAGAAATAAATCTACATTCCTAATTTTTCAGATACTTGATATATACAACTATATATACGTATACTTCTCAATTTATGACTACCCTTAGTTGTTTTTATAACTCAGATAAGTCATTTAGCATGACAAATTCCTTATCTTTCTAAAGCAGGTACTTTAATAATGCATAAGAGTTACTAAGAATTTTAATTCAAAACCTTTATTTATGTTACATCTTTATAGTAGCCTTGGGTGGAAGACAGGCAGTGCTGTATGTTTATGACTATGAGATGTTATATATAACTTGAATATACCTAGTTGCCTAAGGGAAAAAAAATGCCTCTTTTAGAAGCATCTTCTGTTAAAGTGTCTTATGTTCAGGAGAAATTGACTGAACAAATGTGACAATGCAAACACCACACCTACTTACACTACTACTTTGTCAAATTTGGACTCAATGTCAGCCTTCCACAGCTCCTGTAAGTTGTCAAATTCACCATCAAATTGTATAAACTTGGAAAACCAAGCTTTCTAATAGCTTACTGCATAAGTCTTACCCCAAACCTTCATAGAGGTCAAAGTCTCCCCTTTTGGCCTTAATGCTCAACCCTTTTATCCAAGCAGTGTTTTTGCCCTTCTCCTAAGACACAAGCTCTTTTTTCAGCTTCTGTCTCAAGCCAGTCAACCCTACACCCACCTCTCCCAACCTCGGGAGAGCCACACTCATGCTGGCTTCATCCTGGACCCCGATTGGAGCCAGAGCAACCCAATATTACAGAAGAAACCACATCAGCAAGAGAGAGAGGGAAAAAAGGTCTTCTGCCCTATAGTCCTGCTCAGTAAAGCTTCCTTAAAGATACAACTTGAAGCACACTCAGAACCTTGCATTATATGTTCTCCCAGAATTCCAAATCAACAAACACTGATTTGTTTTACAGATTCAAGGAAAAATAGGTTGCAGGAAGATATGTCAAAATCAAGGATCTCATTCAAAAATATATTGTTATGATTGCAGAAAATAATTTGAGGCAATATGACTATACATTGGGTTTCATAATTTTAAATATTTGAGGTAAATAGACCTATCTAAGCCTCCACATTAAATATATATGTATACATGCAAATCTGTATGTCTGTGTATATCCTGACCCCTTATAATTGAATATCAGGTTTAACGGGGCTTAGCATACAGACACTCAAATGCTGACCTACAGGCCCATTAAGTTGATATTGATATTTGCAAGATTTAAACAAAATAAGAAGAAAAATTCAGTATGTGAATATGTATGTGTATCACTGTAAGATTACTCCTATCCTTATCCCAAAAGACCTATTCTTTATGATTTTTTTTTGTAAAATTCTCTCTTTCTTTATGCAATGATGCTTATGATAGAAAATTATTGTGCTTCTTTGGGGTTGCTTAGTTTGTTTTTCATTTGGCAAAATACAATGTTGAAAACCTGGTATCAGTCTCCAAGTCTGGGGCGTGGCATGAGTTTTTTTTACTGATCCTTGAAATTCTTACTTCTGGGATATAAGTCCTGGGCAACATACAGCAAACTCTAGCTGATGTTTAAATGCTTCTTAATAACCTTCCCCCAGCAGTCCTAGTTCTGGGTCCTGCAGCCACATTATTGTCCTTCCACATGAAAGCCCTTTTTATAGTTGAAGACAGTTCCTCTGCTGCCCCTCAGACCTTTTTTTTCAGAATAAAAAAACATATATTTTATTGTCTTCAACTATCCTTTTGAGTCAGACCTCCAAAAAGAGCTTGTCAAGAGGAAGAAAAAACTTGAGAGAAAGAGAGATGTCTATATGATTGTTATTATTATTATTATCATTGAAGGAAAGAAACCACATCTCTTCTGTGTTTTATAAATGAGGAAGCACAATCCAAGTGGTTAAGAGACTGAAACAAGATCAAACAGCTTGTACATGACATTCAGTACACATTCAGCAAGACAAAATGCCTTGCCCTTGATCAAAGTATACATGAAGACCAAGGACAGAGACAGGAACAAATGTATATACATTGACTCAACAAACATTTTCCTTGTGTAAATGATACCACGCCTCACTGCAGCAGCAAGGTTAGAGAGATCCTGGAAGAGTCTCTGCCTTGGGGGAGCTCCCAATCGTGACACAGTATGTAGGCAGAGCAGGGAAAGTATGAACACGTTGCATGAGAAATCGGAATGAAAACAACTAAGCTCACTTGGGAGAGCTGGAAAGTCACAGGAGAGGACGTCACATTTAGGCTAGGCCATGAAGAATGAGAAGTTTGCCAAGGAGAGGAAGCCATGACCTAAGATATTTACCGCAGAAGGAGGAACATGTTTGGAGGGGAGACATAGAGTTCCATTCCCAGGCTGAACTTCAGGTAACCTGGCGACGTCCGAAGGGATAGCCTGGAGGCAATTACCCTTCGTTAGAAATACATATATGAAAAAATAGACTTAGGGGGTACACACACACAGAATGTAGAGCTGGAAAAAACTTTTTCTCCCTTTTACTAAATTGCAAAATGCTTTGTATAAAAGCTTAGGTTGAGTTACTTTTAACTCTATGATCCAAGAGGACTTTCCTTCCTTTATCATGGTGCAGAAAGCCATTTTTATCGATAACGATGAAATGAGAAGGCACATAGGAAAAAAATATCCTCCAAAGAAGTTTCAACAGTGTGAGAATAAAGTTATTCAGCCTAAAACTTCCTATCTTTAACTCACAGATACATACAGTTAATCCAGAGCCAACAGCTTCTCAGGGCTTCAAGAATGTTTACTGTCGTTTGTCATTATAGGAAAACAGAAGTGAAGAGATAGCCTTAGCTTTGGAATTCTTGATACTGCCTGCCTAGGATTATTTTCATGTAAATATGGAAGTGACTTCTGGAGACTGATAAGCACTCTGTGATTTTTTTTCATCCTAGCAGAGATAGGTGGCTTGGTTTAAGTCTCCGTAGATTGGAATGTCTCAGAGATACTGACATACAGATCTGCCATCATTAACTCTGTAAATGCAGGCGGCTGGAGGACTGAGCTTGCCAAGGAGCCTCCGTGTAACAAGCAGAGTCACTCTGATCATGGTTAAGGTGTAGGGAGCTTCCTTATAACAGGGTTACTCTGCAGGGACCGCAACTGCAAACGACAGGCTGCACTCGCAGGAGATGGTTCTGGCATGATCTCAGCCTTGTGTTCGCTGAGCCTGCGTCCTGCATGCTCCCTGCAACACCCACAGACTCCGCTCCTGGTGTCTCCCGGAATGGAAGCTTGGACCTCAGCATCTTAGCTTCCAGCTACACATACACACAATGCCGGACACAGAGTAGTCGCTCAATAATTACTTTTTGTTGAATAAACACAGCCAACAACAGTTACCAATTCAAAAAAATCCATTTGAGTCCACCCTACCCAGCAACATCGCCTGCTCACCCACTTAGAGTCCACATGTGGAGGACTTCGGAAGACACTGATCCAGAAAACTTCCTACTGGCATTATTTCCTCCTTCCTTCTTAACCACCCCTTGCAAGTTTCAACTTGAAATTTTGAATAATAACCTGGATAATCAATTGGGCTTATTTTACCTCTAATGCTGCATTTAAACTTACTGAACAAAATGATCTCTCTCTGTCCTGAGGCTTCTATTTTGAGTTTTCTCTTGGCACCATTTTAGCGTGCACTTAAAACTGGGATTTTTTTGAGCTTGGATGAGATGCAGAATAATTTTCTGTTATGCATGACTGAGAGGCTGGAAAAAGTATTTTAGAGAAAGAAAGCTCTCTCTAAGTGGTTGTAGGAATAATTTGGGATAGCACTGATAGAGAATTTAATTTTAGCAGCATTAATATGTGGAACAAAACACTAAATGTCACTTTCCTACTTTGTGGCGTATTGCTAATCATACGTAACAGCTGTGATTAATACATATTTTAGCTGCATCTAAAGAATTCTCATCTATGTGCCTGCATTATTCTGTAAATATAATTAGGATAAGAGCATTTTGGTGTGCTCTTGTTTATTATTATTCCTCATTCGTACATAGAGCCCAGGAAAGAAGAGCCCTTAGCAAATACACTCTAATAATGATCCCGGGACATTTAATTTATGCACAAAAGTTGCTGTAAAAATTCTTTCTGTTAGTAGCTTGTTTTACACATTGATGGCGAGAAAATTGAGAGCCTCTATTACAGAGCTTCAAAATAAAAAACGAAGACTTAGATAGAATCCATTCAGGAATATTGTTCTCTTGGGCTGTTGTTGGTCAGCTCTCTCCAGTTTAATCTGTCTTGCAGCAAAAAATGCCAAGACAGTTTCAGGGAATATCACACTCAAAAATATTGCTTCTGTATTTATGGGCAGGAAGCACATCTGAGAAGGAAAACCATCTTGTCCTAGAAGCCAGCCGAAAATGTCCAGCGGAAAGCAAGTAAATTCAACATGGCAAACCAATCTAAGGGAAGGAAAGAAACACTGTCTGAAGGCATTGGAAGCAAATCTGACTTTCTTTTGAAAATTTTTGAGTCCTGCATAGACTCTACTTCATAAGGCTGGGGAAAAATGGCTCTCTCTCTGATTATGAACCCTTCAGAGGAAAATCTGAGCAATAATTTGTGGTATTGTGGGATAATCCATTTTAAAACTAATTGTGAAAGCAAGGCCATAATTTAAAGAAAATCAGTGGGTGGTTTCCCAGCTAGCTAATCAGGGAATTGATGTATTCCTTGTTCTCTTTCTCCTTGACTTCTCTGTCCCGCCAGACACAGTTGGAAATCTTTGCCCCTTGAGCCTCTGGTGACAGCACCTGCCTCATTCTTCTTCCTTTCCGTCATCTCTGCGTTCCCTACTTTCCCGCTCTGATCATTAATTCACACGAAGTTCTCTACTTATGTCAAGTTATGGGAACCTCTCTCTTTTATTTTATGATTTTCCACAATAAATCTAATGTTTAAAACCCTACACATCATCTCCTGTCCCAAACCTGGTGTCCCTCCTGACTGTTGTATTTCTGACAAAGGCAGGCTCATCACTCAGACTCACAATCCCAGTCAGTGAATATCACACTTACGCCCTGATCTTCAGTTACCCAGTTAGACACCAAGCCTTCTAGATTTTCCCATTGGAATATCCCCTGACGATGTTTGTTTCTGGGTGATGAGATTTTATGTTAAATACATATTAATCATTTAAACACACATACTGCATATCTAATACACACGTAGACAATACATTTCCCTATGTACGTATATTTTAGGTCTTTTTCTTATCTCAATACTAAACTTTGTGTTTGTCTTTACCTCAGTCCCCAGTTCATCTCACTTGTCCTCAAACCTCACTTCTGACTTGGCTAAGAAGATCTAAGGCTTCCAAAGTATGTTCTCCCTACTTCTGTTCTTAAAAACTTCAAACGGGGTGGGTACAGCTCAGTGAGTGAGGGTATAGCTCAGTGTTAGAGGACATGCTTAGCATGTATGAGGTATGGGGTTCAATCCCCAGTACCTCCATCCAAAATTTTTTTTTAATAAATAAATAAATAAATAAATAAATAAATAAATAAAACCTCAAAATTTCCCAAAGTATTCAGATATTCCTCCCCTTATATTTTCCAACTGGCCTTGATTCTTTGCCTTTATATCTGTTCTTAGAGCTTGGCCCATCAATTGGTTATCCTGTATCTCTCTCTGGCATTTTCTATCTCTTTCAGGAAAAAAAAAAAAATCAACTTGTCCTGTACCCACAACATTCCCACATTTCATCTGAGAAAAAAAGGTCTTTTCTTAACTCTGATAATCTCCCAAGCTACCAGGCCCACTTCCCTCTCCCTCACACCATTCTTCTTGAGAGAGATTTGCCTTCCCTCCCTAACTTCCCACTGATTCCTCAACCCGCTGTACTATTTTAAGTTTTTAGCACTCTACTCCAAGAGCTGTCTCAAAGATCATCACTTAACGTCCCCAGAATAAATCCAATAGCCTCAGTGTAGTTCTTAGCCTTCTTGGCTTCTCTAAGACATTTGCCACCTCCAACAACCCCCTGATTCTCAAAATTCTCTCCTCCCTTGGTCCTGTGGCTCTCCAATCCTCCGAGTTCCTTTTATTTTCTCGACACGTGTCAGGTCTCCCTTTTTGGCATATCTTCCTTCTTCTAGCCCTTAAATATAGATTTCCCCCAAGGTCCCATTGTTAAACCCTTGTTCAGCTATATGTTCTTTTTCAGGTGAATTCATTGGCTCCCATGTGACTGGCTAGCAAATTTGTGTCTCTTACTTCTCCCTTGAAATGAAGATTCAGTTTCTAACCACTTTCCACATAGCTCTAGTCGGTCTTTTGCAGGCACCCCAGACTCAACATGTCCAAAAGGTAGCATAACATCTTCCCTATAAATTTCTTTTCCTTGCCTGAATTTCCTATTTTATCCATTTTCTTCCACATTAAAAAAAAAATCTATTTACTCAACCATTTCTTCATAGCTATTTTAAGTGATCTTCATTACTGGGATATCTTTCTTCTTTCTTCCCAGAAATCCAGACACTGTGTAACTTTTCCAGTCAAAGTGTCATGTCCCTACTGTGTCATGACCTGACCACTTCTCCCCCGACACTTTTATCACTTATGGTCCATTTCTGTGATTGAACATTTAACAATATTACTTGTGCCTCATTTATTTCTGTATCATATTTCCATTTAACATTTTATGTGTCTATATTCCATTCATTCAATTAGATTGTAATTTATTTTAAAGCATGGCTCATTTATTACCTTTCCTCAATCTGTCTTCCTCATTCATGTATTAAAAACATGCTTGTGGGTATGGATTATGAACCAAACACAATGTTAGATATTGGAGAAAAATATATGTGACATATTTCAGGCCATAGAGGAGGATGGCCATAATTTACCATCCAATAGAAGAGTCAGAAGTAAAATAAACAGATACAGCAATGTGATGAGTGTATGTTAGAGATGTGTGCAGTGTACTTTGGGCAAAAAGGAAGAAAGGACTTAAGGTATTAAAAATTACTCCAGAAGACACCACCTGGGTTTATTCTTAAAGGAGGAATAATAGTTTAGAAGGTGGACAAAAATGAAATGGCATTCCAGGCAGAGCGAAAGTAAATAGCTGAGAAAAAATACAGTCTATTGGTAGGACACAAGTCATGAGGTATGGGGGCTGGGGATGTGACAGGTATTTGGAAAGACAAGACTCACAAAAGATTTTAAATATCAAACTAAGGGTTTGACTCAATCCTGCGGACAATGGGAAACCATGAGGAGATTTTTAAATATAACCTTTTGATTTAAGTCAAACATACACAAAAGTACACAACTCATACATTCACAGCTCAATGAGTTTTCACAAAGGAAACAAACCTGTGCAGCCAACACCCAGGTTGAGAAAGGAAACACTACCAGAACCCATGGAAAGATTTGAAGCAGTAGAAATATATTGTCAGACTTGCATTTTGAAAGATCTTTGCAGTGCATTAAAGGAAGAAACTGCTTGGTAGGGTTTTGTTTGTTTGTTTATTTGTTTGTTGTTTTTGTAGTTCCTGAATTGTTCATTTTCCCCCTGAGATGGGGATAGAGATCTGAAGCCAATTTTTTAGGTAAATACCACTCACTTCTCCTAAGTAAGGGGCTCTCCAAATCAAGATGTCTAGAGCGGGTCTTAGCCCTGATAAATCGGACTCCAAGGGAGATTCTCCTCTGCCCTTCCCCAAAGGTCCTCCAGCAAATAAGACAAATTCGCCCAGGTGAGCTGTTCCCTGCACTGCATCACTTGTTAGGAGCTGGTGGACCCTCAAAGGGGATAGGTGAGAGATCTCTCCAGAGTTGCCAAAATTTGTTACCCAAAAACTGAGTTCACTTCTTAGTGAGTTTTAAGCGAAAAGACACAACTAAGACAAAGAGAAAGGTACTGTCCAGGGCCTTTGCACATACAGTCATCTTTACCTGAACATTTTTTTCCAGATACAATTTTTGAGATACAATTGACATATAACATTGCATGAGTTTAAGGCATGTAATGTAATGATTGATATATGTATATATTGTGATAAATTGCTTTTGTCTGTTTATCTTGCTTTAAAATAGTGAATTTTTAAAAGCTAATTGAACAGTTCTTAGTTTTAGATACCCTCTTATTTTTTTAAAAATTTCTCTAGCTTCAGAAGCCATCTTGTTTCTCCTTGGTAAATTTTTAACTTTTTATCATGCCTGGAAAAAGCTGTGGAATGATACACACTCAATGATGGTTTGTTCCGGAACACCACTCTCCTTGGTTGTCTGCCTGCTTATCTGACCACTCTTTAGCTCTCTCCCCTGTACTCTCTTTCCCACTCCCTAAATATTCATGCCCTGTAAGCATCCCTCTTTGGCCCTTACCTCTTCTCAGTTCATGGCTCTGCTTGAATAACTAATTTACTCTCATTGCTTCAACCAGGTGCTAGTCTGGGTCCTCTGAGCAGCAGAAGCCAAGATGCAAAAGAAAATGAGAAGGGAGCTCGTATAAGCTGAAAAGCCATCAGATTCTGATGCCAGCCCAAACCTAAGTGAGGCACAAAGGGTAAGGAAGTTTGATGGAAGCATCCTGGATTGTTGTGCAATTCTGAGTGTTTGGCAAGGTCACCAGAGAGTCCTCAAACAAATCACACGCCATAGGAGCCCCCATTTCCCTTCTGCACCCACTCATTGTCTTGGATCAGCCTGTAGGAAGGTTAGCCTCAGGGTAGAAGGATTTCAAAGTGTAGCAGCTGGAGCCATTGATCAGTTACACTCCCTATAGTCATTGATATAAGAAAAACATTGCACAGCTGCCACCAACCACCACTTCACAATTCCCAAGCCCTAATCTCCAGTCCTGGCTTCAATTCTGAGCATTAGAATCATAATTTTGATAGCCACCAATTATTTTCAACATATTCCCCATATGAATCTCATTAATGGATACAATAAATCATTACTGAGTTCCTATTATACACCAGACATTTTACTCTTCTGAAGAAGCTCATAGACTGGACAAGGGGATAAACATGTAATAAATAAATTACAAGTTGCTTGTTCTTTCAACAAGTACTGATTGTGTACCTATTGTTTACCAGGCACTGGGACAAGGTCTAGAGATACAACAGTAAATAAAATACGATATATGCCCTAAGGAGCTGACAGTCCAGTTGGAGAAGTCAAACAACAACACAATTATCATACAATATAGTAGGTGAAACAGGAAAGGCATAATCTATGTGTGGAAGTATAAAGAGGGAGTGTCCACATGGATAAGGGCAAGGACAGGGTTTTATCAGTTCTCAGCGGCATAAACAAAGACACAGTGACAAGTAACAGCATGGTGTGTGAGGAACTACACAGTTTTATTGTCATAATTGGCTATTTCAATAATTTTAGTGAAAAATAGTAAGTACCTGAGTTGATTACCAAATAAATGAAAGACTAAGAAGAGAGAAAGGAGGTAAGGGAAAGATATCTAAGACATACAATTGTGAAGATTTGGCAAAAGACTGGATTTAGGATGTCAGAAAAGAAGAATCTTCTCAATCTCAGCATGTCCCACACCTGTCCCACCTCCTGTATTTTATCTCTTCCTGCTGCCACCCCTCACAAAGGTGCTCTAGTTAGAAATTTCAGTGAGTTCCTAACACAGAGCCTGGCAGGCACACGATAAATGCATAATGAGCAAAGTACAAAATATCTGTGACTCTGAAACGTGGATTGGCATCACAGCCTGTATCACTGGAGTTCTTAGCTGCAACCACAGAATCCAGTCCCACCAGCTTAAGCAGAAAACTGTTAAAGGGCATTCGGCAGCTATAGCTAAAAAGGGAGTGCTGGAGAACGACTGGAGGCTAGGCTTCAGGAAGAACGTTCATGTCCAAAACACAGAACTGGTCTGAGGAGGAAACGGCCGCCACTACCTCCAATGCTAAGTATTAAACCTTGGGACTTGACCAAATGGCGGCTGCAGCCGGCACCAGGGCCACTTCTGTGACAAGCACTCAGCCTTCCCAACCTGGCTGCTGCCCCACTATCAAAACTGGGCACCACCCACAGCAGCAACAGCCAAAGCCTCACTTCCAGATGCTCACTTCCAGCATCAGTGGGTGCATCCTGCGCGCGTGCATCTGACTAGTGGAGCCTGGACCTCTTGCTTGAGTCTCTGCTGCAAGGGCTACTGAGGTATTTCAGTTTTATCAGGCTTTTAATGAGGGAAATGCCCAAATATAGACAGTTATGATGGGCAGCTATACACATGATATGCACAGCCTCACTCATCGTGTGATTCTGTGTAAGAATTAATTTCTATGCCCATTTAGAAAAGGCACCAAGAGGACGCCCAAAGTTAAAAAGGAAGAGTCCCTGCCTTGAAGCACACACTCCAGAAGCTAAGACCCTTTTCAAGAGTGTGAGACCCTTTCCTACTGCAAAGAAAGGTAGTTTTCATTGCCACTGATATGTGACATTGTTTCAAACAAATAGTTAGGCCTGTGTTCCACAAAAATACATTCTCCTTTTTCAGGCCTACCAAGTTGGCTGACAGTTTCTTCCATTTAATGGGTTCCATTATTTATCTTGGATTGAATAATAATAGTCTGTTTTCTTCTTCCTTCTTCAAATTGAACAGTTTGGGAGTGCTGTGTATCATTCTGCCAGCTACCACTGCTAGTTCCTGAATAAAAATGTGCTTGAATGTTTTATGGTCTAAACCAGCGCTTCCACTAGGAAATTTCTGTGATGACAGAAATGCTCTAAATCTGTTTTGTCTGATCAGAAGCCACTAGTCACAGGAGGATATGGACCCCTCGAAATATGGCTAATGACACTATAGGACTGGATTTTCCATTTTATTTTATTTTAATTCATCTAAATTCTGTATTGAAATTTAAATAGCTACATATGGAGGGTAGCTAGTGAGTTGGACAATTAGCTATAAATCTTAAATATTAAAAAGTGATTTTAAATATTCAAAAATGATCCTAGGCTCTTCAACCCCCAATTTTCTTTCCTTCTTTCTTTCTTTTTTTATTGAAATATAATCAGTTTACAATGTTATGTTAATTTCTGGTGTACACCATAGTGTCCAGCATTCTTTCCATTACTTCTCTTTATGCAAAACATTACTACCCCTGCTATCCGGGATTGGGTCATTTTCCTTTCCTTAAATTTTATTGACAGCCTTGACTGTAGGCTTGCATAACTGTCTTCTTTATTGGAATCAATCAGAATTGGACACAATCCATGTAGATAAAATTAAGACGATCTAGATAATTGGGTAAAGCCCTCCTTGATCTATCCCAGGCTCCACCAGGAAAAGAATTCAGTGGTTAACAGTGAAGTGTGATTATACAAGCAAATTCTGGGAAAGGTTATGTATGTATCTGTTTTAACAATAGAAAGATAGATCATTCATATCCACTACATGTGTGTCTTTGAAACCTAGTTACAGAGGGAAACGGCCTCAACACTATCCATGCAAATATGCATCACAGCAATTGTGGGGTTAACCAAGTGATCTTAAATGAAAATAAATACACAATGATGAAACTAATCACAATTTATGTTAAAAAAAAAAAAAGGACAGATTGAAAACCACACCAGTGCCAAGTCTATACTTTATCAGCATTGAAGCAACTATGATATGAAGCAACTATCACTCACGTGCATGCTCAGCAGGAACCTGCTACAGAGCTAAACAATGCTTGGCAGCCAGACTTCTTAGCAGAACAGAGATATGATTTTATTTTATTATTACAAAACTTTAGAACTCACTTGAGAGGACAGTCAATTCGAATACAAATTTACCATCCACATAAATGGGGCATCATTCACCTGGAAAAACTGAAGGAAGGTCATGCTTTGCTTTTAGACTGGTTCACAGCCCAAACAAAGGACTCTCACACTTTGAGACTCCCTGCTCTAGAGAGGAACAGCATTGCATTTAGATTCTTTGTTCTCTGACACGGTGTTCCTTCATTTGGGTCACAGTCTGCAGAATTTAAATGGATAAACAAGCAGATAAGAAAAGCAAGGATCAGCTGCATGATGTTTAACTGCACTGGATATTAAAAGGCTTATCTTATAGTTATTGGGGGAAAGAGGGTGGGAAGGGATAAATCTGGGAGTCTGAGATTTGCAAATGTTAACCACTATATATAAAAACAGATAAAAAACAAATTTATTCTGTATAGTGCAGGGAACTATATTTAATATCTTGTAATAGCCTTTAATGAAAAAGAATATGGAAATGAACAAATGTGCGCGCGCGCACACACACACACACATACGCATGACTGGGACATTATGCTGCACACCAGAAATGGACACATTGTAACTGACTGTACTTCAACAACAACAAAAATTTTTTAAAGGCATTCGTATCTATTTTGAGACTTTCCTTACCCGTCTAAAATATAGTATTTTCCATCACAAAAGCCCTCTTGATCCCTACACATGAAACTTGGGGGAAACAAAGTAGGAGAAACCAGAAAGCTGAGAGGGGTCAGCGAGAATGTCCTTTGGGGCATGGAGAGAGACATCAAAGCAAATGTAAACACCCAGGTATGCCTGAGTCCGGGTCTGTCCTGTGGCTTCTTAAACGAAAAACATTCACTCATTCAAC
Organism: Camelus ferus; assembly: GCF_009834535.1. Lineage (NCBI taxonomy): Eukaryota > Metazoa > Chordata > Mammalia > Artiodactyla > Camelidae > Camelus > Camelus ferus. The sequence continues at coordinate 33,223,959 of NC_045701.1, read as the reverse complement.
AGTATTTTCTGGAGCCCTGCTTAGCAACTTATCCTAGATATATGAAAACCAAGACACATAAATGCTCTTCCTACCTCCCAGGGATTACAGTCTATTCAGTGAGACTAATTTATCAGGCTCATTCTGAACCTAAAGTGACAAAATATAATTCATCTCAGCATTAAGTAAGATGATCTTATTTTTTAGGGTGGCACATCACATCTAAATATTCCAGATGTTTCTATTCATTTAATTGTTTTCAGTAACGAATAAAAACAGAACTAAGAAATTATTTATCCACAACAATAATGTTAACGGCATTATGATACGGATGGTGATATTTGTATGGTGAAAAACAAACCCTTAGCATCCAAAATATTCAAGTCATATGGAAATCAAACATCAGATTCTCTTACTATGAAGAGTAATGGAAAAGCCAACATATCAAGAAGAATAGTTCCACAACCAGAGATGGAGATCTTCTATAGAAAAACAGAGCACTGAACCATTCTTAACATTTCTATGAACTAAAAATAAAAAGTGACAAATCTGAAACATAAGCAAAAGATGTGTTTAACCCTCCTGAATCCAGCTTCCTCCAGTCAATTCAATAGTAAGAACTACTTGTAAGTCTTTCACCCAACAGGTCCTTTCAATGCCTGGATGTAGAGAATAGTAAATCAATAAATTAATTTTAATGCTTCACATTATCCCTGGGAAAATCTTTATAAAGTTTTCTATGACACATTCATGACAGATTTCAAAATACACTGTTAATATGGTACAAACTCATTTATACAAATAGATTATAATGGGACATGATTTCTGTATATAAAAATATGGCTATTCACAAGTCCAGAGGGACCACATTTACTTCTACATTTACACACAACATAAATTCTGGTTTGGAAGTAGTCACGAGCAAATCTTTTCAGCTCCTTTTCCATATACATCCAGATTCTACTGCCATTATCTCCAAAGAGAGGTGCACGTACCCCTGAGAACTATATTAGAAGAAAATATTAGAACATCTACTTGTATGTATACAAAAATAAGAAATAGGTTAAGGTTACTAATATCTTCCATACTAGGTCCCGTACTTTGTTCACTCATTAGATGGTCACATGAGTGTAAAACGTAAGGTCTCCAGAGGGAATCTCGGGCATTTCATGATATGGAAGGATTGGTATTTGGCCATCTCACCCCATCTCTGCTTCTATCAAACTTCAGTAAATTGTAGTTTACAGTGTTAAAGTTATTTTATCTTTATTAGTTGAATCCTAGGCACTGGAGTCTAGTTGTTAAAAGGAGAGTCTCTAAAGCCAAAATGGATAGGCTCAGATCTTGCCTGACTTTGAACAAGTTTCTTGTTGATTTATCTCTGCCTTAGGCAATTTCATCTGTAAAATGGGAATGAAACCAAACTGATAATGTAATTATGAGATTAACTGAGTTAATATTTGTAAAGTGCTTGAAACGGTGCCTGGCAAGTAGTAAGCACCATATAAATCTGTTAAATAAATATTTACTCACGAGATGAGGAGTGCCTCTGAAAATATTTTGTACTGCGGAGAGGTTCATTGGTTGTCCCTTGGCAAAACATTTCAAACTCTTGTCAAACTTAAAGGTGAATTATGTATTTTTCTTTTACAGAGAAGAAATGTGTTCCAAATTTGCTGATCTTTTCTGTGATGCTCTGGGGGAGACAAGTAGAGAAACCCCAGTTGCCCATCCAGACAGGGCAGTCAAAGACAAGAAGCAGGCAATGATCAGGATGGATATGCCCAAATCAATATTGTGCTCCATCAATATCAAGCATTCTAGCAGATATGGAGAAAAAAGAGAAAAGGAAATTTGCTAATCTTTTCTGTGATGACAGATGCCTTTCAGTAAGTAAGCCTCCTAAAAATATTAAAACAAAATAAAATGTATCTGTCCCATCAAGGTAAAGGTGAGATTTTAGCAATGAATAAGAAAACAACTGCTTCTTTTTGAATGCTATGAAAGTCTTCTGAAAACGGGTGTTTAGAAATGTTTATATCATTGTGCAATTTTGTTTGAAAATGATGTGTGTTATCCATAAACATTTTCATTTCTACACACAGAAAAAAACTTAGAAACAGAATTTTCTAACTCATTACAAAAATCTGGAGCCTCACTGGAGTCTGGAAATGTTTGAAAAACTTAAAAAGCAACACATATCTCATTTATACCTTATATTTTTATTTATTTTTAAGTAGTGCTTATTTTATCTTTGCCATGTTCTTTTCAAATTTTACTTTTATGTATGTTTTACACCCATGCAATGTTAGTCAGAAAGGAACACGTATATAATTTATAAATAAATAATCAAGGCTATTTGATGAAAATATTTTTACTACTATGGGTACATGTGAAAAAAAAACCACCATCCTATTGCCTAGAAATGGTCATTGTTGAGTGACTGCTAAGTAACAGAAACTTACCACATTGACCCTCCTTAATCGTCACAATAACTCTAAGAGACAGGCACTTCCATTCTCCCTGCTTTACAGAATAGGAAACAAAAGTTGAAAAGAACTTAAATAATTTCCCCAAAGCCAAAGGGCATGCAAGAGATTGAATCAAGATTGGAGCACAGTTCCATCCGGCTCCAAGAGCATAATGGTGACCACGCTGCCTACACACTTCCCGAAACACAGAGCAGAGGGGTTGTGGTGGTATCACACAGCAAAACAACTGGACAGAATAATAGCAGAAAATGCAGATTGGCTAACTTAAAGAAGGTAATTAATTATATTTTTGGTTATATATATACAAGCAGTCTTCAACTTTCAAATGGTCTGTGCTCTAAACTTGGGAATTACTTGCTAGGAATGTAGAATGCATTTTCTTCTAGGAACAGGACTAATGATAATGGCTGAATTTCTGGACTATACACAATCTTATTCTGCTCATAATATATCTGAGTTATTAGACATTAGCAATGAAAAATAGTAGAAAACCAAACTTCTGCAACGGTCAGCAACTGAACACACACACGCAGAATCAGAATATTGCTGCCTAAGGAAATCATGTTCTAAAGGACTGTGATGATGTATAGGGAAATTTTGTGCATGTTTTCAAAGCAATAGTTTCTCATTTTCATGGACTTCAGAAGTTAATGGCATCATTTCTTCACAACACTTAATTTAACTTCAAAGGATATAAATTTAATTTTCTTGGTAGAGGTGTATAATTAGTGTGCTCTTACTTTTATCAGAATTGATTAAGGCTGGTTTTTCAGCTAATGGAATGGGGAAATGGGCAGAGAGAAAGAAAGAGGGACTGAGAGTTTGATTTTCCTGAGGTAATTAGGAGAAGGTAGCAAAAAAAAAAAAAAAAAGACAATTAGATTAGCAATGACACGTGTATACCTGTGGAAGAAAACAGTCTTTAGTAAAACTGACATGGGGTGGAGAAGAGATAGCATGGCAGGGGCTTATTCAAACCCATTCCCTGTGGTTCTGCTAGGTGCCCATTTTGCTGTTATATTATAATCTTGTTTAATGTCTGGGAAGAGGTAGTTTCTTCTCCCAAGATTGCCAGGAGCTTGGATGGTCTGGTACAGTTTGGTTGGGTGGTGGTGACTGGGTGGACGTCAGGTATCTCTGTGACAAGAACATCCTCATGGTGGCTTTGAGAGCAGCAAATGACCAACACCCAAGTTCTGAGCCTGGGGTTTTTAATTCAAGAAGCACTTAAGATGCATCATTATGCTTGCTGGCAATGAATTAAAATGAATAACCTTCACTGAAATATTTAACTAATCACTCTGTGAAATCTCCCAGGATTCTCTAACTCCAAAGAGGAAGAACATTAGACTTGGAATACTTTTCAGAGAACAAGTCATTCTCATCTTTAAGAGAAAAATACTTGGTTTATTTTCTGTCAGCTTCCGTAGACTGTTGCTCTTGGAAATACTCTCCTCTTTCTTATAATACACTTTTTTTTGGCTTAAAAAGAAATTTATTTTCTCATAGTTCTGGAGCATAGGTGTCAGCAGGTTTGTTTTGTCCTGAGGCCTCTCTCCTTGGCTGGCAGACAGCTGCCTTCTTAATGTGTCTTCACATGGCCTTTTTTCTGTGCATGTGACTCCCCAATGTCTCTCTTCTTATGCATTAGGGCCTCACCCTAATGCCCTCATTTAAACTTAATCACCTTTTTAAAGACCTTTTATTTCCTTCTAGTCTTACTGAGATATAATTGACATAGAGCATTGTACAAGTTTCAGGTGTACAGCGTAATGATTTGACTTCCATTTATCAGGAAATGATTATCAATAAGTTTAATGACCATCTATCATCTCATATAGACAGAAAATAAAAGAAAAATTTAAAAACATTTTTTTCCCTATGATGAAAATTCTTAGGATTTACTCTTTAAACTTTTGTATATAACATACAGCAGTGTTAACTATTTTTATCACATTGTACATTGCACCCTAATACGTGTCTGTCTTATAACTGGAAGTTTGTACCTTTCAACTGCCTACATCCAATTCCCCGCCTTTCACCCCTGGCCTCTGGCAACCAAAATCTGATTTCTTTTTCTATGAGTTTCTTCCTTTCTTTCTTTCTTCCTTTCTTCCTTTCTTCCTTTCTTCCTTTCTTCCTTTCTTCCTTTCTTCCTTCCTTCCTTCCTTCCTTCCTTCCTTCCTTTCGCTCTTCCTTTCTCTCTTTCTCTTTTTTCTTTCTTTCCTTCTTTCTTTCCTTTCTTTCTTTCTTTCTCTCTCTCTTCCTCTCTTTCTTTCTTTCTTTCTTTGTTTTTGAAGTGTAATTGACCTACAACATTGTCTTAGTTTCTGTTACACAACAGAGTGATTCACTATTTCTATACAGTTCAAAATGATCATCATAATAAATCTAGTTGCCATCTGTCACAATACAAAGATACTACATAATTATCGACTATATTCTCCAAACCGTACATTTCATACTTGTGACTCATTTATTTTGCCACTGGAAGTTTGTAACTTCTTAATCTCCCTCAGCTATTTCTTTCTTCCCTTCACCCCTTCTCCTCTGGCAACCACCTCTTTGTTCACTATATTTATGATTCTGTTTCTGTTTTGTTATGTTTGTTCATTTGTTTTGTTTTTTAGATTCCACATATAAGTGAAATCATACAGTATTTCTCTTTCTCTGGCCTAGTACCCTCTAGGTCCTCCATGTCCCAGATGGCAAGGTTTCATTCTTTTTTATGGCTGAGTAATATTCAATTGTGTATATGTATATATCTTCTTTATGCATTCCTCTATTGATGGGCTCTTAGGTTGCTTCCAAATCTTGGCTGTTGTAAGTAGTACTGCTATGAACATTAGAGAGCATGTATCTTTTTAAATTAGAGTTTTCATTTTTTCCAGATATACACCCAAGAGTGGAATTGCTGGATTGTATAGTAGTTCTGTCTTTAGTATTTTGAGGACTCTCCATACTCTTCCACGGTGGCTGCACCAATTTACACTTCTACCAGTACTGTAAGAACTGTACGGTACCTAAGATTCCCTTTTCTCCAATTCATTGCCAACACTTGTTATTTGTTGTCTTTTTGATAATAGCCATGCTGACAGGTGTTGAGCTGATATCTCGTGGTTTTGACTTGCATTTCCCTGAGGGTTAGGGATGTTGTGTATCTTTTCATGTGCCTGTTGGCCACCTGTATGTCTTTTTTTGAAAAATGTCTGTTCAGATGCTCGCCTCATTTTTTAATCAGGTTGGTGGTTTGTTTGTTTGTTTGTTTGTTTTGATGTTGAATTGTATGAGTTTTTGGTATATTTTGGATATTAACTGCTTATCGGGTATATCATTTACAAATATCATCTCTCATTCAGTAGGCAGCCTTTTCATTTTGTTCATAGTTTCCTTCACTGTGCAAAAGATTTTTGGTTTGATGTAGTCCCATTTGTCTACTTTTGCTTTTGTTTCCCTTGCCTGAGGAGACAAATACCCCCCAAATATTACGAAGACTAATGTCAGAGAGCATACTGCCTATGTTTTCTTCTGGAATTTTTATGGATAATAACTTACAACAAAATGGGTATAGAGGGAACATACCTCAACATAATAAAGGCCATAGATGATAAGCCCATAGCTAATATCATATTAAATGGTGAAAAGCTGAAAGCATTTCCTCTAAGATCAGGAACAAGACAAGAAGGCCCACTCTTGCCACTTTCATTCAATCTAGTATTGGAAGTCCTAGCTATGGTAATCTGACAAGAAAAGGAATCTGAATTGGAAAGGAAGAAGGAAAACTGTCATTGTCTGTAAATGACATGATACTATACACAGAAAATCCTAAAGACCCCATCAAAAAGCTACTAGAACTCATCAATGAATTCAGTAAATTTGTAGGATACAAAATTAATATATGGGAATCTGTTGCCTTCCTATATGCTAACTATGAACTATCAGAAAGAGAAATTAAGGAAACAATCCCATTTATAATCACATCAGAAAGAATAAAGTACCTAGGAATAAATCTAACCACGGAGGTAAAAGACCTGTACTCAGAAAACTGTAAGACACTGATGAAAGAAATTGAAAGGGACACAAATAGATGGAAAGATATGCCACGTTTATGGACTGGAAGAATTACTATTTTTAAAATGGCCATACTACCCAGGGCAATCTACAGATTAAATGAAATCCCTATCAAAATACCAATGGCATTTTTCACAGAACTAGAGCAAATAATTCTAAAATTTGTATGGAAATGCAAAAGACTCCAAATAGCCAGAACAAATGTGAGAGAAGAACAAAGCCGGAGGTGTCATACTTCCAGATTTCCAACTATACCACAAAGCTACAGTCATCAAAGCAATTTACTGCTGGCACAAAAACAAATATATAAGTCAATGGAACAGAATAGAGAGCTCAGAAATGAACCCCTACTTATATGAACATTTAATCTACAATGAAGGAGGTAAGAATATACAATGGGGAAAAGACAGCCCCTTCAACAAATGGCATTGGGAAAACTGGACAATTACATGCAAAAGAATTAAACTGGACTACTTTCTCACTCCATATCCAAAAATAAATTCAAAATGAATCAAAGACTTAAATGTTAGACCTGAAACAATAAAACTAGAAGAATACAATACACTTTTAAATTCATTGTCATTTAATTTCTTGGTCCTCATCCTCTCTAACCTTAAGATAGGACATAAATTGATACTACCTACCTCCTTCCTTCTAGAAGCTCTCATGTCTCACTGTACTCCTTTCACTCTTCTCCTACTTTTTAAAATACACCATTTCTGTCCGTCTATGACTTTATACTTTATACTTGCCACACTTCTAGATTTAAATATCTTCTAACATTCTTCTTTCAGCTCTACTTTTTTCTTAAACCCTCCTATGGGGTGTCGTCCACACACAACTTGAACAATTACCCCTATTGACTAATTCCCCATGTACAGTTGACACTTGAACAGCATGAGTTTGAATGGCTAGGGTCCACTTATATGAGAATTTTTTTTCAATAAATACGTATTACAGAATCTGAAGTTGGTTGAATTCATGGATGCAGGACCGTGAATGCAGAGGGTCAACTATAAAGTTATACACAGATTTTTGACTGCATACAGGGTTGGTGTCCCTAGCCTCCAAGTTGTTCAAGGGTCAACTGTTTATCTCTGTCTCTCCCACACTTACATCTCTTGACCTCTAAAGTCTCAGGACTTTACATCAATGGTCTATAGCAATTCAACTTGCTAAATCCAGTAGGCTCTTTTCCTCAGTGGTTTTCTCTTTCAATCTCTCTATCCAGTCCTACTGTCACATTGGCAATTTGGGAACAAACATTATTTCCATCCTGAGCTGTTGGATAGCAACTCAAATACTATCCCTGCTTCCATTTTTCCTCTATGGATTCTTTCTTCCTTCCTTCCTTCCTTCCTTCCTTCCTTCCTTCCTTCCTTCTTTTCTTTCTTTCTTTCTTCCTTCCTTCCTTCCTTCCTTCCTTCCTTTCTTTCTCTTAAGTTGCCTTTCACAAGCATATTCTACGTACAATATCCTTGTTCAGAAACACTTAATGGCCCTGAGAAGAACCTAGACAGGCTGCCTGGGAATCCTGACCTACAGAGCTAAAAGCTAATAAATGGGTGCTGTTTTAAGCTGCTAAATTTGTGGTGATTTGTTACACAGAAAAGGAAAATTTGAGGAAGGGTATAGCTCAGTGATATAGCTTAGCATGCACAAGGTCGTAGGTTCAGTCCCCAGTACCTCCATTAAATACATACATACATACATACATACATACATACATACATACATACCTAAACAAACCAACCTAATTACCTCCCAAAATTTTTTTAAAAAGAAAAAAAAATAGAAAACTAACACAGTCTTCATGACATGACATCTAATACCCCCTATAGCGAGTAATCCAAGAGACAGCAAGGAGGTAGTGACAATGCTTTTTTGGGGAAAAACAACGTACAGTCTATTTGTTAGAAGTCACTAAGCCACTAAGCCTCTCCCACACTCAAGAGAAAAAAATTAAGCTTTACCGGTTGAAGCAAGGAATATCAAAGAATTTGTAAATATGTCTAAAAGCCACCATAATAATAGAAATAGTTTTTTTAAATGTTTACTATTGCTAAACAATAGTTTATTTAATACAAAAAAAGTAGATAGCATTTTTACACACATTTTATAGATCCAGAAACCGAAGCACAGAAAACTTAAGTAATTTGTCCAAGTGTCATGGCTAGTAACTGGCTGTTCTGGATGCCAGTCTCAAATCTTAACTCCAAAGCCTGAGTTCCTAGCTACTATGTTAATTTTAGAAATGCAGTGAAAAATAAGTTTGATAATAAAATCCGTAAACTGAATACTAAAATATTGGCCAATGAAAATATAACTGGCTGAATTCATAATTAGTTCAATGACCGTTTCTTTCTAACTAGGGATGATCAATTAATGACTGAAGTCTACATGGAGGGGAAAAAAAGAGTAGTTTGTTTAAAATTATATCTTCTACTGTCCACTTGAAAACATTTCATTCATGCCTTGAATATCAACGGCAAAGGCACAATCACTGAATTAGTGAATGGCAAGAAGATAGTAGAGTAGCCAATATACCAGACAACTGAATCAGGATCCAAAAAGTTCCTGTGGTATATAATTATAGGCCAACTCTAACACAATGAAATTTTTAAATGATAAATTTAGAAGTTCAGCACTTGACTACTGGATTGAGAAAACTGACTTAATATTAGCACTTACAAAAAACAGTATTAGGCAGGTATTAGTTGACTCTAAGCTTAATATATGTCAACTCAGTGATGCACCAGCCAGGGCTTTGAATAGAACCTCAGGCTGTATTAGAAGCAGAAGTGATTATACTTAGACCAGACCAAAAGAAAAATTCCAGTACTGACTGCTACATTGCAACAGGAGTGCAGGAATTTGCAGAGAACAGATTAACTAGAATTGCAGGAGTCTGAAAAAGCATGTCGTAAGAGAAACAATGAAAGCAGCCAAGAATATCTAACTTAGAAAAGGGAAGAAAAAAAGGAGAACATATTTCCTGACAAATACTGGTAGAGCTGATATGAAAAAAATTCATTTTATCCTGTGTGGTTTCAGAAAGCAGAACTAAAATAAATGGATAGAAATTGTGGAGAGGTTGATTTTCAATCAATACAAGAACTCTAACAGTGTGAGTCATCTAACAGCAGTCAGGCTGTCTTAGAAGGTGGTGACTTCTGAGTCACTAGAGGAATTCCAAAAGCAGCTGAATGGCCACTTGTCAGATACTGTAGGAAAGATCCACTTTGTAGGCGGAAAGTTGGAAAAAATTACTTCTAAATCACCTTCAAACTCTAAATGTCTCCAGTCCTCTCCTATCCCATGAGTCCCTGATACCTCCCAGCTTTAAATTCCATCTTTGGCTTACTAAACTATGCCCTCCAGCCAAGCTACTCTGTATTCTCCATAACCACCTCTCATTTCTTGACTGTAATTTTTCTCGTCTTTTCCCCTTCACTTAGATTGACCGTTACCATCTTTTGTGATTGGCAAAATCATATCAATCCTTGAAGATCAAACACAAAGCTTTTGCATCTATGATGCTTTCTCCAATAACTAATTATCCTCTTCATTTCCTTTCCACCTCTCTTGTATAGTTGTTTTGAAATTGTTTTGCATTAGACATTTTTATAGGTATCTTTATTCCCTATAAAATTGAAAGCTACTTGAAGGCAAGGACCATCTATTGCTCATTTCAGCATTTCTGTTCAGCTCTAAGTAAAACTTCCGATGACAGCCTGAATAATATGTGCTTATTAAATTGGACTTGACATAGTTACCACGTGAAATCAATAGTAATATTGGAAGGATAATTTAAATATATTTTTTGATGAAATGTATTTCTGAAGTGGAGTATTTGTGCCTTTTTCATTGACCCTACTAATTCTATTTTTTTTTCTGTCTGATTTTCAAATTATGGTGAAATACATGGCATTTACCATTTTAACCACGTTAAAGTGTACAGTGGCATTTAGTATATTCACAGTGTTGTAAATCATCACCACTAGGTAGTTCCAGAACTTTTTCATCATCCAAAAAGGAAACCCCATACCCTTAAAGCAGTCACTCCCCATGCCCCTCCCCCCAGCCCCTAGCAACCACTAGCCTGTTCTTTGTCTCTATCCTGTTAATTCTTTCAAAACTCTGACACAAAATCTTGTACCAAGTGGTTATTCAGCAAATATTTGTAAAACTAAATTTGAATAAAAAGGCTCTCCCAGAAAATACACATGATGCAAGAGAAATAAATAACAGGAGAGATCCATTTTTTTAAAGTGAAAATTATTTTTTAAAGGATATTGTTTCTTAGCATAATATTGTATAGAAGAATGTTAGTGATTTTATCAAGCAAGCACTTTGAAATATAAATTCCTTTACAAATGCTAAAAAAAAGACCTAATGAGCTATACAAACAAATCAGAAATTAGCTGTACAAAAATATTTTGGAAGAAAGTTCTTTGAAGTCTAATTTTGCAATTATAACTTCCTAATTTCCCTCAAAATACACATGAATGATTAAGAGGACAAAAAAACTAGGAGCAGCCAAGATGGCGGAGTAGAAGTAGCTTACCCTCTCCCACGAATACACCAAGAGTGACATCCACGGACCCACCTATTCACTCAGAACACCTGCTGAACTTTGACAGAACATCGCCTCTTCAAAACACAAAATCTGTCACAAATCTGGTAGGAGAAAAAAAGAAGAAGAAGAAGAAAAAGGAAATTAGTGTGGGACAGTCCCACAGGGAGGGAGAAGCAAAGCAGGAGTAGCACTCGTTTGCTGGGTCTCCCCCTCTCCAACAGAGAGGTCAGTGGGACGGAGGGTAAGCCTCCGAGGCCCGGATCTGTGCAGAGCAGCCCTTGACTGACAGAACTAAGTGAAATGGTCACAAAGAGCCCCTGTGAGCCCCAGCCCTAGACGTGAGCCTGCAGGAGTGGGACAGGACAGGCTGCCCGAACCGGGCGGAGGACTGGGGCCTGCTGTACAGAGGCAACCTCAGGGGACTGCAGGGTGCTGCGCGCCGTGGCTAGAAGAGCATACAGAACAGAACAGCCTGGTTCCCTCATAAAATAAAAAGACAGAAAGAGAGAAAACAAGCAAGCAATACTGCTGGTGTGCCCTGGGGGGAGGGGCGTCTTAGCCTTTGTCTCCTCAGACCCCGGGCACCATAGAGAGGTAAGGCTCGGCCACCTTATTCACTGGTGCAAGGCTCCCAGGTGGAGGGGCCTCCGAAACCTGAATACATACCCAGGGGCTCCACAGCTTCGTAGGTGGGACTGAGGATTATTTACAGCCCCAGGTAGAGGAGACTGTTCTGCTCCATAGGTGCCTTTGTGGACCCTCACGCCTAAGACAAACGAGCAAGGAGCGGAGTTTTGGCACACAGCGGGGCAAGGGCTGGTGCGGCAGTTTTCTGCGAGCCCGCCTACTGCGCAGACGCAGTGCTGGGAGCGGTACTGACCCAGTGGCGTGACCCGCGGGCCTTTGGAACAAGCAGGTGGAGTCTGCACAGTGGGGTGAGTGCAGGAATGACGTTTTGGCACCGGGAAAGGTGCTGATCCAATAGTGAGCCACAATCCAGGTTGTGTGACCCAGAAATTGGCGTAACTGCACTTGTAGCTCTGACAGCAGAGAACCTGGGGGACACCAGAGCACCACACTGACATTCCCGCAGCTAAAGCAGGGACAAGGGCAGAGTCAACAAAGAGTACTTAAGGCAATCCAACCCCACCTACAATGCATCGCAGCTCAGAAACGGGTCTGGGAGCCTCCACTCCAACAAAAGGGTAACAGACCTGGCCGCTGTCAGGGCTGTGACAACCACAGGACAAAAAGGAGGCCCTGATCAGTAGCCAGGGCAGGCTCTGGTCACCACAACACCGGCCACACCCCCAACCAAAGGGATAACAGCCAATATACATGGAAGAAAGAAGTGGAAACCATCCACACTTATAACAGACCTCACAACAAAATTATTACGGGCACACAATCTACACAGGAATACATTCTCTCTTTTTAAAAAAATTTTATTTATTTATTTATAAATTTTTTTCTTTTTAAATTTTTAAAAATTAAAAAATTATTTGTTTTTTATTTTTATTTTTATTTGTTTTATTTTTCATTTTTTCTTTTAATTTTTTTTTAAATTTTTTTAAATTTTGTTTTTGTTTTGGGTTTTGGTTTTTGGTTTTGTGGGGTTTTTTAGTTTCCTCTCCACATCCTCTTTAAAAAATAATAATAATAAGGGAGGAGGATATAGTCAAGTGGTAGAGTGCATGTCTAGCATGAACAAGGTCAATCCTCAGTATCTCCTCTAAAAATAAATAAATAAATAAATAAATAAATAAATAAACCTAATTACTCCCCCCTCCCAAAATAATAATCGCTTTAGGACCACAATAGTTAACTGAATATCCATAATCCATACTGCCAGAGAGATATAAGTAAAACGAAGAAGCAGAGGAACCGCTCCCAATTAAAAGAACAAGAGAAATCCCCAGTAAGAACAATCAATGAAATAGACTTCGATAGTCTACTAGATCATGATTTCAAAAAGGGAGTGATCAAAGGAACTGAAAGAGACTATGAATAGAGACAGAATATGTTAAAAAGGAAATTGAAACTATAAGGAGCCAATTAAAAACAGAAAACTCAATGGCAGAGATAAGAGCTGAGCTAAAGGCAGTCAAAAGCAGAATAGACAATGCAGAGGAATGATAAGTGACTTAGAAGACAGGATAACAGAAGTCACCCAATCAGAACAGCTGAGAGAAAAATGAATAAAAACCAGTGAAAGCAACATAAGGGACCTATGGGATAATATAATGCATGCCAACCTACACATAATAGGGATCCCAGAAGGAGAAGAAAGAGCAGAGGGATTGAAAAGGTATTTGAAGAAATGATGACTGAAAACTTCCCAAACCTAAAAAAGGAATCAGATATCCAATTACAGGAAGCACAGAGGGTCTCCAACAAGAAAAACCCAAAAAGACCCACACTAAGACATATTATAATCAAGATGACCAGGGTTAAAGGTAAAGAAATGATTCTAAAGACAGCAAGAGAAAAACAAAGAGTTAGTTACAAGATAACTCCCATAAGTCTTTCAGCTGATTTCTCTACACAAACACTGCTGGCCAGAAGAGAGTGACAAGATATATTCAAAGTCCTGAATGAGAAAAAGCTGCAACCTAGGATACTCTATCTGGCAAGACTATCCTTTAGAGTAGGAGAGAGAAAGAATTTCACAGACAAGCAAAAATTTCAGCAATACTAAACCTATCTTAGAAGCTCTACACAAAAAAAAACTTCTAGAGCTAATAAAAGAATTAGGCAAGGTAGGAGGATACAAAATTAACATACGAAAATCAGTAGCATTTTTTTACACTAATGATGAATTAGCAGAAAAAGAAAGTAAATAAACAATCACTTTTAAAATTGCATCCAAAACAATAAAATATTTAGAAATAAATCTGACCAAGGAAGTGAAAGACTTATACATGGAGAACTACAAAACACTGATTAAGGAAATTAAAGAAGACTTAAGAAATGGAAAGATAACCCATGCTCTTGCACTGGAAGAATCAATATTGTTAAAATGGCCATATTGCCCAAGGCAGTCTACAGATTTAATATAATCCCTACCAAATTACCCAGGACAATTTCTACAGAACTAGAACAAAGAATCCTAAAATTGATAGGGAATCACAAAAGACCCAGAATTGCCAAAGCATTACTGAAGAAAAAGAACAAAGCTATAGGAATAACCCTCTAAGACTTCAGACAATATTACAGAGCTACAGTAATCAAAACAGCATGGTATTGGCATAAAAACAAACCTGGATCAGTGTAACAGAATAGAGAGTTCAGAAATAAATCCACAGACCTATGGTCAATTAAACTTCAATAAAGGAGGCAAGAATATATAATGGAGAAAAGACAGTCTCTTCAGCAAATCATGTTGGGAAAATTGGATAGTAGCATGTAAATCAATGAAGTTAGAACACTCCCTCACTCCATACATGAAAATAAACTCAAAATGGCTTAAGGACTTATAACATAAACACAAGACGTGATAAATCTCCTAGAAGAAAACAGAAGCAAAACATTTTCTGACATAAATCTTAGCAATGTTCTCCTAGGGCAGTCTACCCAAGCAATGGAAATAAGAGCAAAAATAAACCAGTGGGATCCAATTAAACTCATAAGCTTTGGCACAACAAAGGAAACCATAAGCAAAACAAAATGACAACCTACAGAATGGGAGAAAATACTTGCAAATGGTGCAGCTGACAAAGGCTTAATTTCCAGAATATATAGACATCTCATACATCTTAATAACAATAACAACAACAACAAAAAACCCAATCCAAAAATGGGTAGAAGACCTAAACAAGCAATTCTCCAGTGATGACATATGAATGGCCAATAGGCACATGAAAAAATGCTCAATATCACTAATTATCAGAGAAATGCAAATCAAAACTACAATGAGGCATCACCTCACACCAGTCAGAATGGCCATCATTCAAAAGTCCATGAACAATAAATGCTAGAGAGTGTGTTGAGAAAAAGGAACCCTCCTACACTGCTGGTGAGAATGTAGTTTGGTGCAGCCATTATGGAAAACTAAAAATAGATTTACCTTATGATCCAACAATCCCACTTTTGGGTATATATCTGGAGGTAACTCTAATTCAAAAATATACATGTACCCCAATGTTCATAGCAGTGCTATTTACAATAGCAAAGACATGGAAACAATCTCAATGTCTATCAACAGATGACTGGATAAAGAAGTTGTGGTATATTTATACCATGGAATACTACTCAGTCATTGAAAAGAATGAAATAATGCCATTTGCAACAACATGGATGGACCTGGAGATTGTCATTCTAAGTGAAGTAAGCCAGAAAGAAAAAGAAAAATACCATATGATATCACTCATATGTGGAATCTGAAAAGAAAAAAAAAAGACACTATGAACTCATCTACAAAACAGAAACAGATTTGCAGACATAGTAAACAATCTTTTGGTTACTGGGGAAAGGGGATGAGAAGGGATAAATTTGGGAATTTGAGATTTACGCATGTTGGCCACTATATATAAAAATAGATTTTAAAAAAATTCTTCTGTGTAGCACAGGGAACTATATTCAATATCTTATAATAAGCTTTAATGAAGAAAATGACAATGAATATATGTATGTATATGCATGACTGGGACATTGTGCTGGACACCAGAAATTGACACATTGTAATTGACTATACTTCAATAAAAAAATAAATTTAAAAAAAGACAAAAAATCAACTTAGGAGTTGGTCTTAAGAAATCTTTGGTTTTCCATGTAGTCTTCACAGCTTATTTTGTAGTATTCTTACGAAAAATGGATTATTTTGTAATATTCAAAATACTATTCTTTTTTATTTTGCCTTCTTAAAACCATTCAAGAAAGGAGGGGTTTTTTTATATATATATTTTTTTGTGTGCTTTCTGGTAGTTAGAAAATGCACGAGAGTTCCCATACCAGTTGTCACTTTCAAGCAAGAACCTCATTTAAAAATTCTGGCACTGGTTTGTAATCTTATCTGTTAGTGGTTGCAGAAAACTGAGTTTGACACATTAAAATATTCCTTTATCTTAATTTTTCTCTTTCTCCATTCATACGTTTATAATTTTATACTTTTTACTCTTGCTACTGTAGAATTCACTGCTTTATGCCCTAGTTTCTCCACCTAATAAATTGTTTGAGTTGATCTTATAACTTAGAGAAACTGTGCATTTTTTGTTCAGTATTAACAGCCTTCCAACTGAGGAGGGTTTTCTAAAGGTTAATGATGCAATGATGCACAAGTGACAATTTAAGTTAATTAAATTCAGTGACATTAAACTAACCATAAAACTCCCAATGGGTACAAAATGACTCGTTTCCAATAAGTCCCACTTAATCTCATGAAATGGTAAAGGGTTATGATTTAGTTAGCTATTATTCCAAACAATCTTGAGGCCAAAATTAAGAGCATCTTTTTGCTGAAAAAGACTACTTTGCAGTTATGGTTATTTTTACTTATTTTAATCCATTCAAGACATTTTTAAAGTCATGTTTTATTTCTTTGTATATTACAGGGGGAAATGGAATGCAGGAATTTCTCAAATTGTTCTAAGTGGAAGTAGAGTAGGTAGTAGATACATAAAAGAAAACAAGGGGAAAAAAACCTTTCAAAAAGTGGCAGCATTGCATTGGAATATATGGTAAATGTCTCATTGCCAGAGGAAATGTAAATAGGTACTGTCTTTCTGGGACTTATCTTGACAAGGGTCTTAAACAGGTACATGCTCTTTGCATTAGCAATATCACTTCTAGGAACAGATCCTAGGGAAAGAATTTGAAAAGTGAGAAAAAATATATGAACAAGAATGTATAAGAGTTTCTTATAAAGAAAAAATAAAACCTAACTAACCTAGAAACAACCTAAACATCCAAAGATAGGGGACTAGTTAACAAATTATAGAGCATGAATTCTATTAGAAACTAGACAGCTATTAAAAACGATTACGTAGCTCTAGATTACTGTCATGAGGAGAAGTTACAACATAACACTTAGTGATAAAAGCAGTTTACAGAATAGTATGCCCAGCATGAGTCCATTGTAATTAAATGTATATAAAAATACACACATGCAGGCACACACAGAAAAGAAATTTTGTAAAGAGAAACAATGAAAGTTAACAAAGGTTATCTCTAAGTGGTGTATTCATGTAGGTTTTTCCTTTTCTGTTTATTTGCATTTTCTCATTTTGCTACAATTATCACAGATTTCTTATGTGATTTAAATGCAAGAAATTTAGTTTTTTTCTAATCCTAAATTCTTATGTGAATTACCTAAAACCCATTGCATTGTTCCTAGATGACTATATAGCCTGCAAAAATAATGAATGTGGATAGGTGGATGGATGGATGGGTGGATGGAGAATTGATCGTAAATAATAACATTATTGCAGCTCTGGTACTCACACAAAACCACCTTATTTAAGAATGTATTGGGGAGCTCTCCTGCCAAAAATATTTGAAAATGAAATGACTTTATTCATCTTGAATGACTTTATTTTATTTATTTTCAAATTTCATGTATTTTTATATAAGTTCCATTTTATAAAAAGATACAGTGAGTCAAATTTATTTCAAACTAGATGATGTGACTAAATGATTTGATGCTGTCCCCTTTATGGCTTAGATGGAAAATTATTAAGCTAGACAAGAAGTTTTCCTGTGCTTATATTTATGCCAATTCTTCCAAATATGTTTATTAGTCAGCTATTGCCACAGCAAATTGGCATAACAAACTACCCTAAAACTTTGTTGCTGCAAGAACACACATTAGATGCTCATGGTTCTGTTGGTGGCTATGGCTCAGCTGATTTTTGCTGGTTTAGCTTGGAAGTTATGCTTCAGAAAGCAGGGTGTCTAGACTTGGCTCCAGGCTTTGGGTTGGATTCAGGGCTGCTTCATTA
Source organism: Camelus ferus (assembly GCF_009834535.1). NCBI lineage: Eukaryota > Metazoa > Chordata > Mammalia > Artiodactyla > Camelidae > Camelus > Camelus ferus. The sequence continues at coordinate 33,205,903 of NC_045701.1, read as the reverse complement.
GTTCTGGGGTTTGGGATGAAGTAGCAGGATCTAACAGGAGTATGTTCTTCTCAGGACAAATCACTGGAGCACAAAAATTAAGCAGAATTACACAAATACATTTCATTTATAGCCTCTGCTCACTCCCATTAGCCAAAGAAAGTCACATGGCCAAAGTCAGTGGGTTAGGGAAGAATATTCTGTCTCAAAGGGAAGAGAAAGTGATTGAATATTGGTTAAACAGTACTCCAAATTATCACAGTAAACTAATCAGCAACTGAGAAATAACCCACAAGCCATTACATGGAAAACTCCGTAACAGGAAACTTTAATTTTGGGGTTGAGAGAAACCTTAAGTCAGTTCTTGAATGGGCATTTCCACATTCTGTTTTTGCTTTAGTATCTGGTCTACATTATCACTCTTTCCTATCCCACTAAATTTATCCCACTCAGTGAATCACAGGCTCATATGTGAGGCCAGTACTACACTGTGCTAACAAGCATTCTTCTGTAGCAATATAGTTTTCCATAGGCTGAAAAATATCTATCCACTTAATTGGACAACTTCACAGCAAGTATACCCCGAAGGACAACCAAAATCAGTCGGACATTTCTCCAAAAAGAGAAGTTGGTTTACAATAAAAGTGAAGGCGGTCATAGTAAGGTGTGTTTTTCGCCTACGACCTCTATCCTCTAATAGATAAAAGGAGAAATGCAAGTTAAACATGACTGTATTTAATTCTCTCTAGGTGCAAATTAAGAGTAAAGAATGTCACTGGAAAAATGCAATCATCCTTCCCTAAGCAGTCTCATCTCTGACACCGTGGCATCTGCTGTGTAAAACCTTCAAACGAAACGTGCGCTTGCTTAATCTCCTCCATGCAGCTGCCAGAGTTCTCCAACTTCCCCATTTACTCCTTGTATCCCCAGTGCGGTGTGGGTTATGTTGTCCCATCCATAACCCAGAGAGGAAGGGTAACATATTTTCTTGATGCCTATTTGAATTATGCCCCATGATACAGATAAGAGGAAGTAGGAAAGTGAAAATATGAGCCAGTGAAGGAGCTCTAGCTTGTCGCATGAAACATTCAGCATGGAAGCAGAATTTGGACTGGCTCCGAGAAGCATAGCAGAGTTGTAGAAGCTTACAGAAGACAATCTGCACAGATCTGAACTGTTGCCAAGAAGAATTTGTGCTTGAGGCAAGAATACTATCTAACAGTTTAAGTAAAGTCCAAGTTGGAAAGTTAGGGGCAGTGAATGGAGTCTTGCTAAGTTTCCTGAAATCCGTCCTTTTGGAGCCTCGTTCCTCTTTCTTGTTTTCTATTCAGGAGTGTCACAGGGTGGTGACGCTCTGAGTCATTGTAAAGAAAATGAATAGTCAAGGTATTTAAGTTGAGGGGGCGATCAGAGAGTTTACCGCTAGTTCCTGTTCCAACCATCTCATTTCCTTTCTTCAGTTTCGAATGTAATATCAGAATGTGAAAAAAAATTATACATACAGTCATCTTTGCCTAAGTCATCATCTGTCAAATTAAGACCAGAATTTACCTAAATAAAGTAGTTTTTTTTTAATCAGGAAAAGAAATGCTTTTGATGCTGTACATCAGAAATTTGCACATTGTAAACCAACTATACTTCAATTAAAAAAAGAAAAGAAGTACTTTGGGCAAAATTCTAAAAATTTAAAGAAAGAAATAGATCAACTGCTATAGAATATTCAAAAACTGATATGTAGCAAACTCTCAATTCTGTGTGGTGTCTATAAGGCAGGAACTTTCTGCATTTAGCAATTGTGCTTTTGGGCTGGAGGGCTGATCAGGTTTGAATCTTTTGAAGATTTACTCCGAGACAGGAAGTAACAGAGTTAACTGTTTAATATATAAAATGATAATAAATAAAGAGATGCAAAAATAATGATTAACTAAGTTTGGGGATTAAGATGATGTAAATACACTACAGCTATTATTCTGCTACAATTAAGTTATCAAAAATAATTTGATGTTAATTCGGTTTTCATTATTAAAGCTTAAACATTATAAAAAATAATACACTTCTAAACCACCACCCTAATAAAACAAGTATCTTTTAATCCATAGAAGTACATCATCTTGTTTGACATCTCAGCAATATTCAGCACAGCTGACCACACCTTCCTTCTTGAAATACTATTTTATTTGCTCTAAAATTATTCAACATCTCTCCAGCCCAGAAGTCACCTTCAATAGCTCCTTCTCCTCAACACACCTCTTAATACTGAAGCTGCTCAGAGCTGAAAATGGGCTGTTTCCCTAGTCATTCTCTACTCATTCTAAACAATAGCATCAAATGCCACCTAAACACTAGTAGCTCCCAGATGTGTAACTTCCAACCAGATCTATTCTCTTGAGTTCCAAACCTGTATATTCAACTATTTGACTATTCCAGTTAGATCACTGATAAGATCTCATGTTCAAGATGGAGTTTTAAGTTTCCCTTCCTAAATTTCTAACTATACCAAATATGTCAATGACATCACCATTTACCTTGTTGCTTAAGGAAGTAGTGTAGAGGTTGGAGTTAATGTTTCCATTCCTACTCCCAACCCATTTGTAATTTACTTGTCTTACCTGCAGACTACAGCACTATCTGTCCTCTTTTCCTCATCTTCCCAGTTTTAAATGTCGTCTAAACCATTTCCATCTCTCTCACGTGGACTATCACAGTGGTCTCCAAAATGGTTTTTCTTCTTTCACTCTTATTTATTTTAACCCATTTCTCACATAGCACAAAAAGGTCTTAAAACGTAAATATGTTCCTGCCACTCCTCCACTCAAGAAGCTTTAGTGGCTTCCTACTGGGTTAAAAAGATAAATCCTGAAGGCATTGCATGGTCTGGTTCCTCAGCGTCCACCATCCTCCTCTCACTCATTGTGCTCCAAACATTCTGTTCCTTCTTCCACTTCTGTAATGGCATCAAAACTTACCACCTCTGAGCTTCCTCCTGTTCCTCTGTTCTTGCTGTTTGCACCTGGACGCTCTCCCCAAGTCTTCCCTTGTCCAACTCTGATTCCTCCTTCACTTCCTCAGAGAGGTTTCCTTGAGGAACACCCTCCTCCTCCATCCAGCATAAGTTCCCCCATTATCTATAACACCCTTACTTCATAGCACTAGTCACAGTTTGTAACTATATATCTACTTATTTAATAGCTTTCTTCCCCATCAGACTGTGAGGCCCCTATGCCAGGAATCACTGCTGCATCCCTGTCTAGCACAGTGCCTTGTCCAGAGTAAATTTTTAACATTGGGTGTGTGATTGGTTGCAATAATATATCGAAACAATTTTTATGTACTGAACTTTTTATAAAAATTAAGCTGGTTTCACGAACAGTCTCTAGTTAGCTATCCCATGTATAGTCTATAAAAGGTATATTATATTTGATCAAACAAATAGGACAAAATGCACTCAGTTATTTCCTGTTTTCTGAGAAGTGTTACCTATTTTTGCTATTATAACTAACACTGCTGTAATAGAGCTGTTTCTCTGAGAGAAACTCACAGAGGTGGGACTCACAGGACTATAATTTCTGACTATTTTTTTCCCGTAAGGTCATCATTTTTCCTTTGAAAGTATTATAACAAATAAACATAACCCCCAAAAGACTGATCTTGAATAATTAGGTCAAACTTTTTTAATGCTTATCGAAGAAAGCATGCCTACCTGATGCGAACTCCGCTCCTACAGCAAAGTCTCCCCACATAGGTCATCTACTCATTTTATGACTCACAACAGTACTGACACTCGTAAAGTCTAATTTCTTATAAGTCCTTAATTTCTAGGAACATTTCCCATTATACTTTATGTGTGGTAAAATTATAATGACACCAGGATGTCTGTTGGGAAGATATGTTTATTGGGAATATGACATCATAAATCTGATCTAGAGTCGAGGCTTTTAATTGACTCAGCTATCAAGAGTAATAAAATGACTGGTTCTTTTAACTTGTAACTTGCAGCCGGAAACTCACTGCCTTTACTCAAAGATGCATCACAAAAACTTGAATTAGGAACACTAGATATTTTTCAATACAATTTCTTTTTAAAGAAAAGATACCAGAACCTGAAAAAAACATATTTTAAATACTTTTTAAAAAAAGGAATATTTTAACTTTCTAGTGGGAATAGACCTAGGACAGAAAGTGGGTGAAGAGGAATTCCTTTCTGAGCCCATAGCATGCTTTTTTAAAGCCAGGGGTCAAGCCCCTAGAAGACAGAATTGTGACTCTATTCCAGAAAGAGGCCTGCTTTGGGCCAGTTCTGGGTGGTGGGTGCTATGATGGGGTGGATTTGAATCTGATCTGGCTCTGTTAGCTCTGAGAGACTGTGACAGTTCCAGCCCAGTGTATTTGGGACTCTTTGGGGACAGACATGATGTGGTTCTTCGATTCCTGTTTCAAACAGGCTCATGTCTACCCTGGGTTTAAGCTCAGTTTTTCAGATAAACTGACTTCACAAATGGAGCTTTTTCTTCTCTGTTTCCCTTCCTTCCTTCCAATTCATAAACAAGTTTTTTTTTATCCAGGGCCTACTGTGCTAGACTTTCCAGAGGACCTAAAGAAGGTTCTGGCAAGTCTTAAGCCCCAAGCGGGGTGGATGAGACCCGTGCAAACACGTTTGCACGGTGTAAACAGACCCTGGGAAGAGCTAAAGGGAAGATCTGAGTAAATGAGTGGGAGAGGCCTCTAGCTGACACAGTCAGTAAAGATCTCCACAAAGCAGGCATGTCAGACAGCTCAAAGCAAGACAGGGGTAGGATTTAGATAAGCAGAGATGAGGCCGGCAGATTGCAGTAAGAAAGGGCTTCCAGAGCAAAGGAAACAGATTTCACCATTAAAGTCCTTTTTGTTTTCTCCTTGTCTTTCTTGGCCGGGTGTCCTGGGGCGATGCTCCTTAAACTTAAATGTGCAAGTGAATTACCTGTCAGTCTTGTTCAGATGCAGATTCTGATTCACAGGTCTGGGGTAGACAGGCATCTGCATTTCTAGTAAGTTCCCAAGTAATGCTGAGGCTGCTAGCCTGAAAAGTGCACTTTGACTAGGAAAGTCCTAGGCTGCTTGTTTCCAAGAGGAGGCAGCAGCAGTGGGAAATGATCGGTCCACCTCTGGCCAGGCACGTCCATTTGGCCTGAGTAGCTTCTGGGGACACGGCAGTAGGAGCTTCTTTCACTGTTAGTCTTTGGCAGGGCTCAGGGGCCAGAACAAACAGAAGAGAAAGAGCTACCAGAGGCAACAGAGGAGACCCATCCTTCTCTGATCGTGAATGGATTGCATCATTCTATCCTCTAAACCAGCAGCACAGAGACTCGGGAAGAGATAACAGCTCTGTGTGTCCTGGCAGAATAAGGGATTCTTTGTTAGCTCAAAGCCTAGCAGCTTTTCTGGATCTTGGTGGAGAAAGTCATTTTGAAACAAAAGGACTGCTGAAGTAAAAACATTGCTGAAGTAAAGGAAGAAGGAAAAAGGATGGTTCAGTCTACTGAACCCTGAACTTAACACCACAAACCAGGTCTGAGTTAAGGTAATGGCCCTGCTGCCGCTGAAGGTGACTGTAAGTGTCTTAGTAGATTTTTATTTTTCAGCTGGAAACTATTCCTCAAGATTTTTAATTCAAGCAACTCAGGAGATAAGAGCTATACTTGACTATCTGAGATTGAAATACAGATCTAGTCACTGTTTAAACTTACATATCTGTCTAATATCTTTGTAAATCTTGAGTCCTAATTTAAAAAGTACAAATGTTGAAATCTCTAAACTACTTATCAACCCCGGATTGGGTCTTTTCTTTGGAAATAAAGTAATAGGTGGAGACGCTAGGACACCTGACCAGAAGAAGATGTAAAAAGCACTTTCTGTAGAGGTGAAATTGTTTTTGTGAAAACAGGAATGCTATATCACATCTGTGGAAATAAAATATGATCACTAACAGAGGCAGTGGAGCCGCTTAGAAACAGCTCAGGTTAGAAGTCCAACATGGTCTCCCCTCCCGCTTCTCTTGAAATTACCAAGATGGGTGGTCATGGGTTGAAAGTAATGTTGATTCAGCACTTGCTGTGGGCCAGGTACCGTGCTAAGTGTACTACATATGTGTTCCCTTTTAACCCTCCAATTAAAACCATAAGGGGATAGTAATATACATTTTTTTTAGAGATAAGAAATCTGATGTTTAGAGAAGGTGTAGACTTTGCTCAAGGTTATAAACAAGGAGTTAAAGTAGAGGTTCAAACCCAAATGGTCTAAAATAAAATTCAGGTCCTTTCTACCACAGCGTGCTGCTTCTTAACGCCAGAGTGCTTTGTGGTTAAGACATATATTAAACGATAGTTTAATAACAGAGCATCTAAGCCCAGGATATAATCCAGCCTTTTTGCAAGACTAAAACTTCTTTGGTTTCACTTTTATTTCCAGGAACTGATTCTTGTTTCAGTCTATGTCTTATCTGTATGTTGGTATATGAAGGCTGCAGCAACTTAGGGGATAAAATAATATAGAGAAGGAGAAAGAAGCTTTGAGAAAAATGGGAGACCATTAAAGATAAAAAGGAAGAATGAGAATGACAGTTCTTTTACAGTAAAGAGCAGTGGACTCGTCCCATCATATTTAATGTCAACAGTCAATATTTACCCTGGTTCTTAAAAGCACTGGAGAGAAAAAAACTAGAGGCTTAGTAAATTAGGGACAGAATGTTGTCCCACGGTAACTCAGTCAAAAAAGAAAAGGTGGATTCTAATTATAAACCGGCCAGAATTCTTAAAAAGTAAAACCACAGACCAAGACTAATTGTGTGGGAAACAGAATAGGGTCCCAAACATAAGCTCCAGAAGCCCTTTGAATTCTGCAGATTTCCCAGACCCCATAGGCTCCACATTACTAGAAATGAGAGGTTTTGTTCCCAATCTGGAAATGATGCCTGCATGCAACAGCCACAGACCTATCCCAGCCTGGGGATGCTCACTGCTATTGCCAGGGGAACACTGTGGAAAGAAAAACAAAACCCTAAACTTCAAAAGAATCCATAGTTTTCAAGAAGGAGGATGGGAAGAAATGATAAACTATAGAACGATCAGGAATGGAACTAAAATTCCTCTTCTTCCATGTATTGTTTCTACCCCTCACGACCAGAATTGATTCTCCTGTCACTTTTCATATGCTGGAATTGTATTATGGAAATGTTTCTTCGAGACCACAAAATACTCTTAAAATTGTATGTATGTTTGGAAAAGTTGAAAGGTTGATGGTCTTGCACAGATGAGTGTGAATTAGTTTAATCAAGCTATTTTACTGAGTTCTAACTTGCGGTATACTAAAGGAATGCTGATTTTTAAGACTACAGAGCACCAGCCAGGCTGGGTGAGACAGGGAAACTAAGACATATAGAAAATTTGGGGGAGAATACTGGGGAAGAAAGGCGCAAAGGGAGCAGAAAGGAGCTAGAGACTATTTTTGTTTTAAGACCAACCAACACTGGTGCTGTACTCACCAAGACAGGAAGAGAAATGTCCTCCTTTTTCAACCCTTCTGTACAGAATGGGCCCAGCTCTAGTATCATTACAAACTGCAAACATTAAATCAGCTTCTCTGAGCTGGTTAAGTGACATGGCTTTTGTAGGAAACTGAATGGTATTCCAGGCAACTTAAAGGAAAGATGCTTCCAGGTCTAAAAACAATGACCAAGTTTTGGTTGATTAAACCATGTAAAATTGCCAATATTCAAGTGACTGTGACCAACAAAAATGGCGGTTTCACATGGACCAAGCTACAAGTTGACAAATCAAAACATCCTGAGTTTCCTACCTGAAGTCACATCATTGGAATGAAGAATGTGGAGCGCTATTAGCTATGCTGCGTAGAAGGATAAAAAAAAAAAATACAGACTTTACTAGACTTGAAGACACTCTGTGATTGCTGATGCTGCACCACAAGTGATGCTGTTAAAAATAGTGATGCTATAATGCACAGCTCCCTAGATGAAGCTCTCTCTATGTCAATTCATTCCTTATTTAGACAGCACCTCCTTCTACAGCCCTGGGCAACCTAGGACACCTAAATCCGTGGGTCTTTTAGGTTGAAGTTGACAGTGGGCATTATGGGTTTCAGGAGAACTCTAGGTTTTTCTTGCACCACTCAGTGTTCAGAAGGAGGGCTTCACACACGTGATCTAGTGTCTCTCTGGCCATGAGTTTACTTGGGCCACAAGAAAAAACTGCTTTTATGGTTTCCTTTTCTATTCTGTAATGTAATAGTAATTTAAAAGCCTGTAATTTGGCATCTAGATGAACTATATAAGATATTTTTCAGGTCTATAGATTCATGATTAGACTTTAAGGAAGAAAACCCAGCTATTCTTATTCTCATGCTCACAGGCTATTTCCATAATTATATGCAAGAAACTGGCAACAATAGTAGTTCTTGGGGAGAGAAACTTACTTTTTCTCTTTACTGAGCTTTTTTTGCATTGGGCTTTTATTCAATATCATATATGATTTACTACTACTAATAAAATAATTTAAAAACAAGTACAATTAAAACTTTAAGTAGACAAAGCATTTTACTTGTAAAAGCACAGAGCCTCTCCCTTTATAAATGTTTACATCCTGTTCTTCTTGCTCTTCTGTACAACCTTATCATTGTTGTGACTTTTAAAAATAATTCTTAGGAACTGTGGGAGGTGGAACAGAGATACAGAAGATTCTGATGATCGAAACTGCTATTTATTCTGAAAATATTTGTAATTACCTGTTATATGATAGGTCCTGGGCTAGGTACTTCCTTCTTTCCATGATTTCTGGAAGGCTTCTTGTGTAAACACCCAAGCAATTTTTTTTTAAGAGTTCTTCATGCTTAAAATACTTCCCATAGATAAGTGGCACTCTGTTTTTCATGAATGCAGCAACCAATGAGCTCACCTGCAGGGAACATCAGGCAGGGCACTGAGGGAAGTCCCAGCTGTTAGAGGCAGAGACAGCACTGATGACTTGCAGGTGAGATAGAGGATAGTCATGTGTGTGTTTCTGTGTTTGTGTGTTTGTGTGTGTGGTGGGGGGAATCATTCTGAGCTAGATCTGCAACACTGAGAAAATAAAAAAGAGGAAGATATTAAAAAGGAAGGTGGAAGGGAGGTGGCAATAGAAACTAGTACAGGGACAATTTTTTTTCCTTCCAGTTTTATTGAAATATAATTGGCATACAACACTGTACAAGTTTCAGTGGTATCGCATTAACGATTTGACTTACATACATCATGAAATGATTATCACAGTAAGTTTAGTGAACATCCATCTCATATAGATATAAAATTCCTTTTGATAAGAACTCTTAGGATTTACTGTCTTAGCTTTCATATATAACATATAGCAGTGTTAATTATATTTATCATGTTATACATTATATACCTAGTACTTATTTATCTTATAACTGGAAATTTGCACTTTTTGACTGCCTTCATCCAATTCCCATATCCCCTATCCCTGGCCTCTGGTAACCACAAATCTGATCTCTTTTTTCTATGAGTTTATTTGTTTGTTTGTTTTCGATGTATAATTGACCTATAACACTATGTTAGTTCCTGTTACACAGCATAGTGATTCGCTATTTCTATATATTTCAAAATGATCACCGTAAGTCTAGTCACCATCTGTCACCATACAAATATACTAGTTATCAACTATATTCCCCACACTGTACATTTCATACCTGTGACTCATTTATTTTGCCACTAGAAGGAATTTTGTACCTCTTAATCTCCCTCATCTATTTCTTTCTCTACAGGAATATTTTAATTCACAAAAATGTTGAATTACTCAAAAGCTGATTCCGAAGATTTGTAAACAGAATCTTGAACACACTGAAAGAGCTTGCCACTGAAGGCAATTTTGTAAAGCCATAGAACTTCCTTGTTTAAATTTCAGATAGAGGAGGTGTAGATAAGAACACTGCCTTATATTCGCTTAAATTCTCAGAGTTTTCAAAGCCCTTAGACATACATTGCTGCTCTGAATCCGTACAAAAATGCTGTGAGAATTGTTTTCCATTTCACAGATGAGGAAAGTGCAGCTTAAAAGTGGGGTCTCTTGCCCATGGAAACCTGGCAGAAAATGGCTGAGGCTTAGGCCCAGAGGCCCTCCTGCTGGCCCCAAGCTACCCTGCCTCGAGCCTCTCCAGAAACAAGCAGAGCTCATGTGAATGTATTAGGGAAATCTCTCTGATTTTCATAAAACCACAACAGTGACTATGCCTAGGTAGGCATCCCTATTCCTCCCATTCTTTCCCTCCAAGCCACCTTCCCGGGTCTGCAGCTCAGCCATCTTCCTAGAGTTCCATTCCACAGTTTGGATTATGCCTCGCTCTTCCCCCAGTATCTTTGCTAGCTCTGCACAGCCTACAAAATCAAGCTCAGGCTCCACAAATTGGCAACCAAGTCCTCTGCGTCAGCCCCCATCCACTACTCCACCCCTCCTTCCCACTTCAGCATGATGTTTCTTGCCCTTTATAGCTAGTCAAGCGGAGCAGTATACCACCATTTAATGCCCCATCAGGCCTGGGTTAGGATGAGGCGGGCCTTAAAATTTAACAGGACATCAAAGAACTCAATAATCAAGATAAATCTTTCAATGCAATATTTAAAAAATTAATGCCCTACATGAAAAATATCAAAATTTAAAATACAGACAGTGTCGGTCATATTACTCGTTTTTCCCTTTCCCCTCCCCCAGACTTCAACATGTCTCAGCAGAGTACTGTTAAGGAACCTACAGAGACTTTCCACTTGGGTACTTTTATTAATGATGTTTATCCAGAGTCAGTTCTCACACCCCTTTCCACATCAGTAACTTAGTTTCTTTTCTTGAATACCTCAGCATTTATCTGTAGCCCTCTTCTGTCTGGAAAATCTATTTTCCTTAGTAACTGGCCGTACTTCGATGGCAATCTGAATCATCTTGGACTCTTGCCAGCGCTTTCCCAAACCACCATGGGCACTCAGTTCCTCTTTGCTAAAAGAACGCAGAAATCATAATCCTCAAATTGGCTGGCTGCGGGTTGAGCAGAGAAAGAACTTAGATAGATTTCGTTTGGTCTAGAGTTTTTAAAAAACTGAATTTGTTATCAAGACTTAAAAGTCGGGATATTTCACAGGAAAAAAATCGAAATCTCTGTTATGTATTGGAAAATCAGAAAATCTAGCCAAAGCAGGCCCAGATTCTTCCACGACACCAATAGGAATTTAGAGCCCAGCGCTCTCTGCCTTCAGAGTTCTCTCCAGTTCGCTGCCTCCTACCCGTTTCACTCACTTACATTGCCGGCCAGACCCTATTAGCTCTGTTAGTTTGCGACCCTAGGCAATGAAGAAACGAGTACATGGGATAAAACCCTTGTGCTGGGTCCACTTGTCTCTCCGGGAGAATAAATGTTTCCTCCTTCTCCTTTCCAATACAGTCTTGCAGAGAGGCTCGCAGAAGCAGCTCATCTGTCTAACACAAACTTCCCCCAACCCGTGAAACTTGCAAAGCCCTCCGCACACTGTTTCTCCCCTGCCCTTTGCTCCAGGGTCCTCTCCCCGGCATCAGCCCTCCCCCCCACCCCTTCCCTACCGCGGGCGCTCGGGAGCCTGGGGCGGGTCCCGGCCCCCAGCTCAGTGATTGCCCCGGGCCGGGGCGCTCGGGCTCGCCCACGGCGGCACTGGGCATGCTCAGAGGCGGCCGCGGAGGCAGCTTCGCTTCTCAGGCGCTCGCACTCGGCGGCGGGCGGGCGCGCGGCTGCAGCTGGAGCTCCAGCGCCCGGAGTTGGAGTTGCCGGGAGTTTCCCCTCAACCCCTCCCTCCTCGCGCGTCGCAGCGGGAGCCGGCGCGGGAGCCGCGGGCGGCGGCCAGCCAGCACACGGGCCGGCCGAGCCTTGTCCGGAGCCCGGAGCCCCGCGCGGGGCAGCTCCCGGGGAGGAGCCTCGCCGGCTGGGACGCGTGCCGCGCACTGGCACTGCCGGGGCACCAACTGGGCTACACGGTACGGCCGGGGCGTGAGGAGCCAGGCGGGTGAGGCAAAAGCCAGGCCAGGGTTTGGGGGGGGGTGCGGCTTCAGCGGCCGCGGCAACTGGGGCGCCCGGCGCTGGGTCTGATGCGGGCAGCTAGGTCAGGGACCCCGCTACGGGGCCGGGGGAGTAGGCAGGCACCCAGAGAGATGCTTTCAACTTGGCGGGCGCCGGGAGAGGGGGCTGTGCGTCCGCGCGCAGCTGCTTTGTGTGCGCCTAGAGGGACTCGGGTCCCTGGTTCTCCCCAAACCTGGGACCCGGTGTGCGGGCAGGGCTGGGCAAGCCGCAGAGTGGAGCAGTTTCCTCTGAGAAAGTTGAGGATGGAGCCCTTCTTTCTTGACTGTCCCTGCGGTTGGGTGGGTCCCCAGGGTGCCTTCCCGAGGACCCCGGTGTGGAGGAACTGAGTGGGTCGCTGCGCCCCTGGGCTGAGTTCCTCCACCCCCGGCTGAAATTCACGGATCACCCAGATCTTCGCTTCGCTGGCGTCTTCTAGGAAAAGCATTCCTGCCAAAACTGAGGTAGGCTGTCCGAGCGGGCATGGCTCCCCGACTCCCGGACGTTTAGCTGGGCGACGCCTCCTCTCCAACCTCTGATGTGGCCAAGGGCGCGGGGTTCCAAGTTAGTGTTTATGATGCGCACACATGGCAGGGAACGTGGGAGTAGGTGGATGGCCCGAGTTTTCCTCCAGCCTTTTCTCAGGTTTACAACAGCCCACCAACCCCAACCCCTTCATCTTCGCAAAGGACGTACGTAACCTGGAGGAAGAATCAGGTGGAGAGTTTGGGCTGGCCTACTGCTCCTTAGGAGAGGATGCCAGGGTTGTATCTGGCTTGGGCTCCAGCCCCAGGACTTCATAACAGACCCTCTCCTCTGTCTATTATTCTTCCTCAGGGACTGGGTGGGAAGAAATAGGGGCAGTGGGTCCATAAGAATTTCCACTTCATCCTACTATCTCCTAAGATTGTGTTCCAGGCGACCCCAGGACCCTGGAACTGGCATTGGATGGATTAGGAGAGTGTGGAGGATGCTGACGCTTTCTCCCCGCTCCACGTTTTTCACTTCTTGTTTTGAGTTTTGGGGTTTTGCCTGCACACGAGTCAGAGCTGCTGTCATAACCTGGGGGGTGGAGGAGCTTCAGCCTGGCAATGAGCCGCTGTTCGCCTCCGAGGCTGCTAGTGGGAATTGGTCCAGAAATGATTATGCAGGCTAGAAATATGCCTCTTTTTTCCCCCTCTTTTGGCTGAACACCTTGGCTGTTGGGTTTATGTGTTAAGTTCTTAAAGGGGAACCCACACACTGCTCAAGTGCCATGTTTTAGGGGCTCGTCATTTCTGCTGCGCGCTTTTCTCTTTGCTTTTTCCTGGGGGTTAATCAGCTTTGGGGCAGATTTCCAGGTGCGGAAATCACTGAGTGTCCGGTTTTAGACTGAGATAGACCTGAGGTCAAGTTTCAGGTTTACAGCCAGATTACTATGCTGATGGACAAATTGTTAGACACTATGAACTTCAGTTTTCTCTCCTGTCAGTTGGGGATAATAGTGACCTTATCCCCTTGCATTGCAGGGTTGTTGTGAGACTCGGGGGAGATAATGGCCATGAAAAGGGCTAAGAAAACTTTAAAAGCACCTTTCATGTCTTACTGTGGCTGTGCTCTTGACTCAGTTTTTTTGAATTAACTAATTCTTTTGATTACAACAAGATACCTAAGTCTTCTCCCTTCTACCCACTCCTCACCAAAAGGTTTGGTTTCGCAGTCTTTGAAAGGAGCTCTTTGTCTTCTTTTTTTCTCTTCCCTTAAATCCATCTCTCTTTTGATTTTAAGAGTTGAAGCTCTAGTCCTCTTATTTATCTGAAGGAAGCAGTGTGGTGTAGATTAGGAGATGGGGGTGGGGCGGGGTGCCTTATCAATGTGCAGAGTCCTGGGCCCCAGAATTGAAATGTTAGTAAGGCCCAGTCTGAGATCCAAGGTTGATGAAGGAGTTAGCAGACCCTGAGCCAGAGCTCTGGCTTGATCTGTAATAGTGACCTTGGACTAAGGACTCAATCCCTCATCAGTGGAATCAGTCTGTGTGATTAAGGGCCAGTGCTGATCAGAGGCAAGAACAGGTGAGGATGCCTCTCACTCAGTTAATAAGGGTTTAATCAGGCTCCTGAGCCCCTCGCCCCCCAGGTGCTGCATCTTTCCTAATCCTAGGGCAGTGGTTCTTGAACGGGCGCATCAGAGTCACATGGAGGGCTTGTTAAACCACAGATAGCTGGCTGCACTGCCTGAGCCTTTGATTCTCTGGGTCTAGGATGCGGGGGCGGGGGGTGTCCAAGAATTTGCATCTTTAACTAGTTCCAGCTGATGCCAGTGCTGCCAAGCTAGGGACCACGCCTATAGAGTCACTGACTTCGGGGGTGAGAGAGAGAGAGATGAGGTTTGTTCTGAAATGCCGTTATTTTAATATTTCTTGTTATAGAGACAGGTTTTTTCTAGGGCATTTTAGGAACTTGCCGAAAGCATTTTGTATTTCTGATACTTGTGCCATTTCCCATCATCCAGCTTAAAGAATTCTGATTCCTCTTCAGATGAATGAATTTTACACAAAAGAAAGTTCCCCCTTCTCTTCATACTGTAAAATACTTAGCCATGGCGTCCAGGTCACTCTGGGTTAGCCTGAACTTGGTGACTCTGATTGATAAATCCAACAGCTACCCTATTTACTTTCTCTGGGGGTCACAGACATTTGTGGAGAGGAGGTTGCAGAAAGTTCTGGCAGCTTGAACCTTAAGACTGGAGAACAGGTAAATCACTTATGAGCACATTTAAAAAGAATTTGCAATGTGGTATCTTCTCTGAAGGGACAGCTTACCCAGGTCTTGGAGGGAGGTGACAGATGTCCTGTGGTGATCAGACCTGCTTAAGGCCTTCCATCCTTCTGGAGGGTGGTGGTGTTGGCAGTGACTGAGAGAGACCCTCTCCTACTCTCCCCCTAATTTCAGGGGCAGCTGTGCAGTAGCTTCGCTATTCTGTATAATCGAGCTTATAATCAAGCACTGTTTGGGCGCAACCCCATCTTAAACCTTTCTCCTTGCCCCCTAAGCCACAGTCCTGGGCTGACAGCTTGCCATGACTTAAGAAGGCCTAGGTTGTGGCCTTGAATTTTAGCTGCTTTGTATCAGAGAGCCTTTCGGGAACCCGCTGGAATCTGAGGGTTCCTGAGATGACATCGAAGGGCAAGAATAAGGTTTGTGTCGCACCCAAGTGGACTGTGTATCCGAGGAGGTCAGCACTTTAACTAGTTCTTGTGTTGTCGTGCCAGATGGGGTCCCAGCGGACCGTCAGGCTTTATCTCAGCTTTCCATTTGTGCTTTGTTTCAGTTTTAAAATGATTAGCACTAGAGAAGCCTATCAGTAGATCAGAGACCTATTCAAAAGCTCAAGTGTACCACTTAGTGTTTCAGGAGATAAAACCGCAAGGTCTATGCTGGCCTTCCTGACCATAATCAGCATTCGGTGGAGAAACAACCTTGCGCTTGCAATTCCTGAGATTCACTAGCTAATTTAAATGCTTTCTCCCACTTAACTTGAGTAGGGAACATTTCTGTTTCAAAATTATTTTCCGTAACTTTATGTTTTGGGTGTTACCCCTACTTTTCGCTGGTGGGATTTTTTTCCCAAGTGGACGAAGCTTCTTTCCTTGCCTGGGGTTCACTTTTCTCAGCGCGTGACTGCTTGATTCTCTTTGCTCCCTAGGGAAAGTCTGTTGTGAGATGGTCATTTTGATACTTTATTTCTCTTTGATCACCAGGGCCTGTTGTTACTGAGTCAGAGAGAGTCCTGGTTCCTTCCTAGAGGGTGCTTTTAAACGAACACTCAGTTTACGTGGCCCTAACTCAATTCTAAGATACATTTTTTTTTCTTTTCATGCTTCGTCGTTTTCTAATTTCAGAAATCCAGGTAGGTCTTAAAGATTCTGAACTCATTTAATGTATAGTTTCTTCTTTCTCTTTCTGTAACCTATGGCATCTTAACAGTGACTTCCAATTAATGGCATCCTAAAACAAAGCAAGTTTGGTTCCTTACCCTGGTAGAAAATATGGTTTCTGCTGTCCAGCTGATAGAATTGAGCAGCAACAGAATTAGCTCAGCAGTTCCCAGAATATTCGGAAGAACGCTGTTGGGTGGATGTTAACAGGTGTGCTCTTGTAACGGGCAAATCACTTGGGGAGCATGCCTAATGTTTTTCCCTCCCTTAGAGATTCTCAACACATGCATCATATAAAAGACTCCGAGGAGTACTGCAGTCAGCGGTATCAACCACAGAAAACTTGGTTATATTTATTCAACTAAACGTTTCCCAGGACATTTTTGAGGTTATGTGTGTATCTTCCAAGAGCCCATTTCCTGCAGCATCACATTCCAGCAGCGCTAATGTGTTGTTTAACACCGTCTACGGGTGGGTTGGTTCCCCTTGGTATATCCCTAAAACAGAGGGGCATTCATAAAATATGGATGTTAATTGGTGAATTGGTGGTGAACTCTGTAGGTGATTTCTGATAACTTCAGAGTAGAGAGAAACCATTTTAAGCTGTGGTGGCCGAGGAAGTCTCCATGGAGGGGCTAGACTCTGAAGAGGTTGGAAACGATGGGTGGCACTTTTGTGGAGAGGAGAAGGGGTGTTTTAGGTTGGTGGCGTTAGGGAGCATGAGTGCGAAGTCCTTGAGCCTACGTGTAAATGCTTGGCAGAGCACGGAAGAAAAGGGCCGTGCCTAGCATGGAGCGAGACCAAGTGAATCTGTGGTGCTGGTGAGAAAACCTGTCATTAAGTTCCTTCTTGATTCTGTAAATTCACCAAAGTAACAGAGGCGTTCTAGTGACCCCAGGAGAGCTCACTGTGGATAGAGAGGAGGGGAGGCACAGGCTTAGGTTGAAAGCAAGGAGGGGGTACATGGGACAGAAAGGGAGAGGGAAATGTTCCTAAGCTTTTTGAGGATAGTGGCTTCAGGCACAGAGGGATTAATTCAGATGTAAGTCCCGCTGGAGAATATTGGATATTTGGAGGAAGAACTTTCCAGGAAGAGGGGGTCTTGACTTGGGTTTCACAAAGAAGCAAAAAGAAAGAACTTTTCCAACTCAACAACAAAAAGGCAAACAATCCAATTTAGAAAGGGGCAAAGGATTTAAATGTACATTTTTTTTTCCAGATAAGATACACAAATGGCCAATAAGCAGATGAAAAGATGCTCAACATTATTAGTCACTGGGGAAATGCAAATCAAAACCTCAACAAGATACCACTTCACACGCATCAGGATGGCTGTGATTAAAAGGACATAGATAACAAGTACTGGTGAGGATGTGGAGAGATCAGAACCCTCCTACATTAGCTTGTTGATGGGAATGTAAAATAGTGCAGCCACTTTGGAAAACAGGCAGTTCCTCAAAATGGTAAACACTGAAGTACCTCATGAACAATTACACTCCTCAGTATATTCCCAAGAGAACAGAAAACCTGTCCACACAGGCCCTTGTACACAAATGTTCATAACAGCATTATTCATAATAGCCCAAAAGTGGACACAACCCAAATGTTCACTAGCCGATGAATGGATAAACAAAATGTGTACTCATACAATGGAGTACCATTCAGCCTTAAAAAGTAATGACATTTGATTTATGCTGCAACACAGATGAGCCTTGAAAATATGCTCTATGAAAAAAAGCCAGACACAAAAGGCCACATATTGCATGATTCCACTATGAAATGTCCGGAATGGGCAAGTCCACAGTGACAGAAGGTACATCAGTAATGGCCAGGGACCAGGGAGAGGGAGGGGTGGGAGTGACTGTTGAGGGGTGTGGAGTTTCTTTCTGGGGTGATAAAAATATTCTGGGATCATTGTACAACTTTGTGACCACATTAAAACTACTGAATTGTACACTTGAAAAGGGTGAATTTTATAGTGTGTGAATTTCTTAATTAGAAGGAAGCTGCAAGAAGGCCAGTTGGGTGAGACGAAAGGAGAGTAAGAAAGTGATGAGAGTGATGCAGGAAGAGGCTAGAGTTTCAGGCCAAACTTTCTGCTCTTGGGCAGAAAACACAGTTCTAGATAATTCCTTTCTCCTTGTTTGTCTTTGGGTCTTCTAGGATTTTACTGTTACTCTTTCATCTCAAAGTCCTTCCTCTGAATTAAAAGGGTTATGTTCTAAGTTGCTCCTGAATCAGTGAGATGGTTTTCATGGCAAATACCTTGTGATCTTCACAATGAAGTGTGTTTCTAGATTTCCCTCTGGAGACTAATTCCGTATTTAGGCTTCCTTGTTGTGGTCCACCAGAGGGCAATGGGCAGTGCTGACCATCCGGACAGCTTGTTCTTAGCTCCTCCCCATTAAGATTTAATTGTAGTAGCCTTTTTGTTTGTTCGTTTTAATTTTTTCTTAATAGGAGTATAGTTGATTTGCAATATTGTGTTAGTTTCTGGTGTACACCATAGTGATTCAGTCATACATATATATATTCTTTTTCATATTCTTTTCTATTGTGGCTTATTACAGGATATTGTGCTATACTGTATGACTTTGTTGTTTATTTTATATATAGTGGTTTGTATCTGCAAATCTCAAACTCCTAATTTATTCTTCCCCTACCGCCTTTCCACTTTGGTAACCATAAGTTTTCTGTGAGTCTATTTCTGTTCTGTAAATAAGCTCATTTGTATCATTTTTTAGATTCCACACATAAGTGATGTATGATATTTGTCTTTCTCTCTCTGACTGACTTCACTTAGTATGATAATCTCTAGTTTCATCCAAGTTGCTGCAAATGGCACTATTTCATTCTTTTTTATGGCTGAGTAATATTCAATTGTGCATATATATATATATATACATATATACATATATATATATGTGTGTATATATATACCACATCTTCATTTCCAGTTATCTATCTATGGAGATTTAGGTTGCTTCCATGTTTTGGCTGTTGTAAATAGTGCTGCCGTGAACATTGGGGTGCTTGTATCCTTTTGAATTAGTTTCCTCCAGATATATGCTGAATCATATGGCAACTCAATTTTTAGTGTTTTAAGGAGCTTCTATACTGTTTTCCATAGTGGCTGCACCAGTTTGACTGTGGTAGACATTTTAGTGTCATCTTCTAAGCGGTTAGAACCGTGTCAATACTGCCCTTAAAAAAAAAATCTCTGACTGTATTAAACACGGTTCATGTGATACTTTACACTACACAATCACCAATGTATTTGCCTCTAAATCATGATGCTAAATGAGGTTTAAGACCACTGAAGCTGGAGTGGTTGTTCCCCTCTGTAGACTGTTTCTACCTCTTTAAGAGTGGTGGCTGTGCTTCTCAAACCCATGGATGAGAAGCACCTGGGGATCTTGTTAAGGGGCTGATTCTGATTGAGTAGAACTGGGTTGGGGCAGGGATTCTGCTCTTAGAACAAGCTCGCACTGATGCGGCTGCTGCCAGACTGAGGACCACTCTGCGTGGAAGCTGATCCAGTGTGAAGATGGCAGTGGGGTGAGCAAGCTGACTGTGAAATGTGGCTCCACCATTCAAGGAGGACTTGGGGCAAGGTAACTAGCAACCAAGCCATGGTTTTCTTATCTGTGAGGTCAGAGTGAGACCTAGTTTGTAGAAAAGTGCTCAACACGATGCACCTGGAGTGCTAAATGTTTCGCCTTCTTCCCACAGTGCTGAGAATTCCATGGTTAGGACTAAGGAAAGAATATATAGAAGAAAGCCAAGGGCTTCAAGGAAGTTTCTGATTTGTGTAGGTGGGGTTGAGGTAGAGGGAGAGGTTGTAGGGAAAGGGGTATGAATTCTAGTCCTCAGAACAGCGTTAATTGGCTTCCTGGTTTTCAGATGACCAGTGGTTTTGGTCAGGTCACTGTGCGGGCCTCAGCTGAGTCCGGATCACTTTCAGTCCAGGTGTTGGGTCTTGACTCTGCTTTCATGAAATAGGTTTCTTTTTGACCAGAAGGGCGCCCCGGGGCTGCTCAGTTGGTGCTAAGCTTCCTTGGTGTGGTGGTCTCAGCCCATCCTTGCCTGGCCGTCTTTCCCCTTCACTGATGTTTATCTCTCACAAAGATGGCAGGAAATAAAGGGATCCCAAGATGCACTCCATAGAGCTTCAGTCATAGCATGAGTGAACGTTTCTGGGGACCAAGTTGAGAATGTTTGCTCTGTGTTGGCTTTAGAAAATCTAGGTGTTTCATAAGTTTATTTTCTGTGAGTCTCTTAAACTCTGGAAAGATTCAGTTGAATTAGGTGAATGGGGAACAGCCAAAGAGGAGGAACTGGGAACTAAATCCTGGCACTGGCTGTAATTCTCCCGCCTAGAGCCTGGGTCGCTGCCCTCACCAAGCCTCAGTTTCCTCTCTTGCTCTCTGGGACCAGTCCCTGCCGGCTGGCCTGCCTCCTGGGCTGGGTTTGAAGCTCAAATAAATAGCACCTGTGAGAGCATTTGCGCTTTAGGAATGGTGGGCTGCCGTAAGCATGGACCGCCACTCTGCAGTGCTGGCATAGGTGATGGCATCCTCTCAGGGTTACACGAAGTGTGTGGTGGCCTGTTAACTTTTGTTCTTTCTCCTTTGTCATCATCCGAAGGGGGAGAAATAAGAGATTGTGTTTATGTTTCGGTTAAGTTGATGGAGCCTTTGCACTTTCCTCTGGGGGGTGGGGGAATGACTCGCAAATAGTTTGTCAGATTTTTAACAAAACCACAAGTGCTGTAAAATCAAACCAGTTTCCCGTCTTCACAGCCTAAACTTCATCGCTTTCCTCAGGGTGCTCATTTCACCTGTGAGGCCCTGTGTCACCTTGTTTGACTGTGGGGTGCACTGGCAGGGGTGGGTCTTTCTTGCCTGGTGGCTCCGAAGAAGAGGGGCTTGTTCACTGTGTCACAGGGCCAGGGCCTGAGCGTCCAAACTGATGCTGCACCAACATCAAGTAATCAGAGGCAAGATGCCGGGTTGAAGCCTGGTACCCCGGGCCTCGCCGGCACGGCACTGCCCTTCCCGAAGGTGGAAGCGGGAACGATCTGATTTCTGAGGCAAGTGAATATGTGTGTTCTCCTGGCGTCACCTTTCACGAGCACTGTTGGTCAGAGAGGTTGTAGAGCACCAAGCTGGTCTTTTGTTTCTCGACTGTGCGGGAATAATGTGGCCTCATAGTCTCAAGTGACAGGCAGCACTATCTAGTGGTTAAGAAGTGAATATTATTCTTGAAGAACTGAAGCTACCCCGTCATTAAGCAGCAGTAAGGAAGCTGACCTGCTGCTGAGAAGGAGCTAGGTGTGTAAAGCTGGGTGTTCCTGAAGTACGTCCTTTTAAAATGAAATCCTTATGCAACTGTAACAATAGTTGGGGGAAAAAAAACTCCATTGGAGGTAGAAATTTGGTGCTTATATAAAGAGCTCAGTGCTCATAAAGTAGACATTTCTCCCAATTTCACCCACAGAAAATGAGACTTTTCCTTTTGAATCAGATCCTTCACTGACATTGCCAGCCACACACACCCAGGTCTGTCTGGAGGTTGATTTTTAAAAGTGGAACAGGGAAAGCTTGAACTTGTTGATGACCAGCCTTGCTGTCAAACCCCACTCAACCGTGAACCCCTCCAAAGGCGGGCTCTTCATTTTTCTATCTCCAAGGCCTCGCATGTCTGGTGTATGGGGAGAATCAATAAAAATACGTTGCGCTGGACAGCCGCTTTCTTCTGGGATTCCCCTTCCCATCTGGTCTGTTCCGTTTTCACTTCAGTATATTCTTTGGATAACATCTCCCTAGAGGTGATTATGTGCTCCCATAGTACATTGTTCTAAGTGCTTTATGGATACTGGTTCCTTTCATCCTCCCAGCCACTCTCAGAGCTCTGTACTGTTACTTATCCCTATTTTACAGTTGGAAAAACTGAGGCAGAGAGAGGTCACGTGGCTTGTGTCAGGTCCGGCAGCTGCCATCTCGCAGAGCTGGGAGGGACCTGGGTCCCTGCTCTGATGGACAAGACGAGCTTCAGTAGACTCCCCTCCCTGCTCAGAGCTCCAGTGTTGCCCTTCTCTTCCACCCTCTGGCTTTCCTGAAAGCTGCAGAGAAATGAGGGCAAGACATATCTCTCCATCGTCCTTTCTCCCTACCTCCTTTGTCCCCTGCCCCATGCCCTTTTCTGCCTGCTCCCAAGTTCCAGGAAACTGTGACCCCAAATTTGGAAATAGAGTAACAGGCACAGCACATGGCTCATGGGGATAGGCCCAGCCTGGGGGGAGGCCATTCACACAGGAATGGACTCTATCCCCTGGGCAAGGCTATGCCCTCTAGCCCTGAGTCTCAGTTTATCAAGTGACAGGCAGTGTGAGCTGGGTCTAGTGCCTCTTAAATCTTGAGGTGCACATACATCACCTGGGCATCCTGTGAAGGCACAGATTCTGATTCACTGGATTTGGGGTGGGGCCTGGGATTCTGCCCATCTCACAGCTTCCAGGATTCTGAGGCTGCCGGTGCTTGGCCCCAGGCCCTAAAGAAACCCTGAGTTAGGGTGAGGCCAAGACTGCTTTCCCAAGCACTACCTTGCCTCATCAGGCCTACTTCCTAACCTGGGACCCAGAGGGGACCTAAGACATTTAGAGAGAGACTCACCAAGAACCTGGAAGTCCCCTGAAGACAGAAGCTTCAGAGAGAATGAGGACATAACTGGGAGTCAAGGAAATTTGATGCTTCCAAAATGAAGCGTGGGTGTCATTTCCAAATGTAAGCTGAAAAGCCCTCTCTTTCTGGTGGAAAGCTTATTACGGAGTGGCTCCCGTGATGCAGCTGTGAGAACGCAGACTACAATAACTCCAGTTGGAGCTTCAATGAAATTTCACAAAGAACCTATGCTTCGGCCCCTGAAAGTAACTCCCCGGAGCTCCTCAGAGCCTCCCTGCGTCTCCTCCAGTTCTCCCTGCTTTCCAGCTGCATCTGCTGTGATTACGTGCTCCTGTCCTAGGAACCAACGTCGGAACACCAACTGTCCATACAAATACGAAGTGCTCTCATCGTATCTCTGGTTCTATCTTTTTTAGGGGGGAGGTAACTCGGTTTATTTATTTATGTATTTTAAATGGAGGTACTGGGGATTGAACCCAGGACCTCGTGCATGCTAAGCACACACTCTCCCACTGAGCTGTAGCCTCCCCTTCATTGTACCTCATCTAAGTCTCATAATTACCCAGCTGTTTTTATCCATGAATATTGAGACCTGGGGAGTCAGACTCCCTCGGAACCACAGGCTCACAAGTGCAGGCACGAGAGGGGAGCGTGACCTGGTGTCTACTGCTCTTTATACTGGCCGTGACTGCTTAAATAAGTTTATGCCAGTAGATCATTAAATCAGTTTGCCCTCTTTGGCTTTGCACAGGAGGAGACATCTTGGTGGTTATACTTTTATTTTAAAAATTATTTTTTTAAAATGTAACATCTAGAAACAAGCACATATTACATGGATACAGTAATAGTGAATTTCCGTTCCCTGAACACATCCGTTAAGTCTTAACACAGGTCAAGAGAGGGAGAGCCGCGAGCAGCCCGGAATCCCCCCTTCTGCCTGTACTTTCCCGTTACTTCCTCCTCAGGAGCACCATCCTGACTTCTAAGACTATAGAGCACCTTTGCCTGCTTTTGAGATTTATATAAATACACTCATACTTTTGTATTCTTTTATGTCTGACTTCTTTCCTTCAACGTTATGAGATTCATCCCCCTTGTGCATGCAGCAGTAGCTGGATTATATTCCATTGTATAAACATATCACAATAACCGATTATGGACCTTGGGATTGTTTCCAGTTTTTGGCTATTATGAATAGTGCTGCTGTGAACAATATGTTTTTGTACACATAGGTATGCATTTCTGGGGTGTGTGTGTGTGTGTGTGTGTGTAATTCCTGGGTCCTTTGATGTGAATATGTTCACCTTTAGTAACGGCAGCTTAGTCTAACATGTGTTCCCGTCTGGTGTGAGTGAGAGTTCCGTTACTTCACATCCTTGCCAATACTTAGTTTGGTAAGTCATTTCAATTTTAGCTGTTCTGATGTTCATATGGAGGTCTCTCATTTCGGTTGTAATTTGTATTTCCCTTATCACCATTTGAAGCTCCGTGTCTTTGCACTTGAATATCCTCTTTTGTCAAGTGCCTGTTTGCGTCTCTTGCCTAATTTTCAATTGTGTTGTTTGTTTTACTTTTGAAAACAAAGTGAAATCATCTATGAAAAAATCCTTGAAATCTGTAATGATGGGAGTCACCTGTCAGTGAGATCAGTTTATATTCTCAGACATTTTTTTTGGAGATCCCTCCCTGCAGGAGGCACAGCAGGATGAGGTGGGCCAAGCATATGCAGAGGCATAAAACCTTTAGTTGGGAACTTGCTGAAAAGTTGGGAAGCCCCAGAGTCTGTGGCTCAGGGCGACTGTAAGGTGGTAAGATAACCTGAAAGCTTAAAAGTACTTCACATCTAAATGTTTGCCTTTTATGGGCAGTCACTCTGGAAGATTGTAGACCGACTCCAAAAGTATTGCCGAAAACATTTTTGGAATTGCTTTGAGTATATCGCTGTGGATATTTTTAGTGGCTTTCCAGATGCCCTTCGAGCATGTATTTGATTTGGGGAAATAGCAAAAGACATCTCAGAACCCAGTGCTGTGAATAAGGAGGAGGCTTTGTGGGTGACTGAAAAAACAAAACGTTCTATCTAAGGCTTGCCTAGAAGGGGCTGAAAGATTAGCCTGACTTTCACGAATTCTTTTCATTTTTACAGTCACCTCTGAAGTGCTTACTGTTGTGAGTGTTCACACTTTGTAGATGAAAAGTCAGAGATGTGGGAAGAGAGCGAGCGTGACTGAGGAGGCAGGCTCAGCTCTGCTTACCCCAGGGCCACGAGTGCCATTCCCTTTCCCCACCCAGCCTCGCCTCTGATAAGTGTTGAAGGAATCACAAAATTGTTGCCTCCAGAGAACCACGTGCTGATGGCAGAGGTCTGGTTTCCACCCTGTCCTGTTGCAGACCCTGGAATCTGGGTGGGTCCTTGCCTGGTAGGGATCTGGGGGGAGGAGAACCCAGAGTCAGGCTTCAGGGGGCTTGTTTTTTTCCAAACATGATTTCTGAGGCCCTGCTGCTCTGGGCAGCGGTGGAGGGCCTTTCCGTGTCCCGCCCCACGTCCTGCCAGGACTGACAGTCTGACCTGCAGGCTTTGCTCTGCTCTTTCTTCCTTGTTGTGGGCTAACAGCCACCCAGGAAAGACGTGTTCATGGATATTGATTGTCACCATTGGAGACTTGATTCTGTGAGCACTTTTAGAAAATCTGATTGGAGGAGGCAGAATATGGCTGAGTTCTTTATTATTTATTCATTCCTGTTTTTTTTTTTTAATTGAAGTATAGTCAATTTGTAATGTAATTTCTGGTGTATGGCATAGTGATTCGTTTATACATATATTCCTTTTTGTATTCTTTTTCATGATAGGGTATTAAAAGATATTGAATATAGTTCCCTGTACTATACAGTAGGACCTTGTTGTTTATCTGTTTTATATATAGTAGTGTGTATCTGCAAATCCCAAACTCCCAATTTATCCCTTCCCACCTCCTTTCCCCCTGGTAATCATAAGTTTATTTTCTATGTCTGTGAGCCTGTCTGTCTTGTAAATAAGTTCATTTGTGCCCCCCCCCTTTTTTTTTAAGATTCCACATATAAGTAATATCATAGGGTATTTTTCTTTCTCTTTCTGACTTAGTATGACGATCTGGAGGTCCATCCATGTTGCTAAAATGGCATTACTTTATTCTTTTTTATGCCCGAGTAGCAATCCCACTCCTGGGCATATATCTGGAGGAGACAATTTCAAAAAGATACAAGCACCCTAGTATTCATAGCAGCACTATTTAAAAAAGCCAAGAGGTGGAAACAACCTAAGTGTCCACCAACAGATGACTGGATAAAGAAGATGTGGTATATATTTTTATACGATCCTGATCTTGAGAGAAAATCACCCACTAGTTTTCTCCGACACAGAGTGGATTGGTGGCTTTGGTGTCTAGTCAAGACCTTCAGAGATTACTCCCTGAAAAGAGTGCTCTGGGCATGGTGCTTTCAGATAAGCACTGGGGCATCCAGCCAGCCCTGAGATGTGAAGGGTCTGGGAGAGACACAGAAATACACTTGGCCATCCCAGAGGCTTGTTCTCACCCTTCCTGACCCTCGGACCCCAGTGAGCCAGCCCCGCCCACTGAGCTGGGAGTGCTGTCTAGAAGCTGCGTGCGTGCAACGTGGAAGCTGCTGCTGATTTTTCTTGCTCGGAGCTGTAGCAGAGAAGCCTCCGGGCTCCTCTTGAGACTATAGAGCAGAATGGCTTCTTCGGTTGGTGGTTTCTTTATTCTTAGCACCTTACATCCTGCTCAGCCTTGGTTTTCAGGGCACAGCCCTGGGCTGTGGGTAACCAGATAACCAAACCATTCCCTAAAACAGATTAGAATTTTATTTCATTCATACTCACAGTTTTCCCCAGATAAAATGAGGGCTCTGAGAAAAACTGTGAGGACGTTTTAATGAACAACCCCCCCCCCCCCCGTAAGGCACTCATTTTCCTACCACATTTAATTCCTACAGAGCATTCTAGAGCAGGTGTGAAGAGCCAGGTGTCGCTAAGGCGCGCTCGGCCCCAGTGCCTGTGAGAACCTGACTGGGCCTCTTTCCGTGCTTTCCTAGCAGATTACACGATCCCATGCGCATGTGTGGCTTGAACACCTCAGATTTGGACCTGGCCAGGGGACACCTGAACGTACTAGTCACCTCCTGCCAAAAGAAAGGAACTTATAAATGGTGCTTTGTATTTGAAATTTTCTAGGGCACTGAGTAAACACAAGATATACACTGTGATAGGAGGAGTAAAAAGTTCCGCCACGTCTTTATTTTTCAAGTGGGTGTAACTGGATGACTAGTTCCTGGATGTGTAACGAGGATGTAGGTCATGGTCCGGCTGTTGTCTCCGGCAGCTCTCACCTGTGTTATCTTAGAGGTGCTCTCACCTGTGTTATCTTAGAGGTGCAAGTGTCTAAAGTTCTTTTTATCCTCAGAAGTTTTCCTCGAAGTTTTTTTGTTTTAATTGGTTTGGTTTGGTTTTGTCTTAAGAAGCCTCTTGTTTTGGGAATAAGGTGCTCACTTCAATGAATACCTGAGGCTTCCTCAATACTGGATGTTACAGATGAGGACCCCAAGGCTGTGCATTTCTAGCGTGAATCGGTAGTAAACCTGGGACTCTTAATTCCAGCCCTTTGTTCCTCAACTCACTGTGATTTTCTAGAACTTTAAAATACTTCTAAGATTCTTTTCTTTCAAATCTAACTTTCAGTTTAAGGTCATTCTCTCCTAGAAGTTGGTTCCTTGCTTTATGGTAACCAAAGCTTTAAATTGGTCTGTACAAGGGGAGAACCAAGCAATGACTTTGTCTTGTTCCCAAATTAATATAACAACTTGTAGCTCTGTGAGTAATATTTACTGAATTCAACAGTATTTATATGTATGAGTAAATGATTTTGAAGTGTCCCCATATTTTATGAGTTCTGGCCAAATTTCCACTTGGAGGAGATTGTATTTGTGTTGAAACACACTGTCCTTCCTCCAGTCAACCTTGTCATTATGTAGGGCGAGTCCTTGGAATCATCAGTTTTCACTCTGAGTTTGTGTAGGAAGTCAGGATGTGTTTAATTGTCATATAGGGTGTCAGGAAATTCTCATAACAGTTAATTTAAATCCACTTTAATTAAAAATAACACCTTATATAGCAACAGAATTTCCTTTTTTCTTTTGAAGAGGGATGGGAGGCCACAAATCAGACGAGGAATGGAGAACACATGGGGATTATTGCTCTAAAGGCCCAGGAGGCGCAGTTAAGAACCCACCAGCGCTGCCAGTCCTCACTGTGACCCGGCGCTTAGGAGGCTATTGATGCTCTCTGTAACTGGTGATCTGTGATCTACCTATTTCTCTTTAAAATCTGTCTATTTAAAATCAGTTCTCTCCTCTCCTGCCCAGCTCCGTAAGCATTTCTTTCTTTTCTGGGCTGACCTTGGAGCTGACCCTCAGGATGAAGAACCTTTGATGGAACAGCATCCTATCCTTGACTCAAGGTCTCAGAGTCATGATTAACTGGCAGATACTGGCTTCAAAAAATAAAAATGAAAGCAAGACAGTAGTACTTAGAATCCACAGAACTTAGGGTAAGAATAAAGGAGCTAAGAAGAGAGCTGGAAAGAGATGGCCAGGCTCTCCTGGAGGGTCGATGAGCACCGTGGCTTCCCTTGCCCCTGGCTGCCCTGACTCCTCCCTTTTCCCCATAGGGCAGGCCACTGTCTTGGGTGCTGAGCTCAGACAGGTGCAGAAGTCTGGTCTTGGTGGACTGGGACGTGTTTGACCTTTGCTTCTCCATTGGCCGGCTCCATCCTTCTTTCCCGGCTTTCTCTCTCCATTGTCATTTGATACTATTCTGAATGATATGAAGTACCCCAGTAGCATCATTCATTTTCATTCTTTAGTCTTTAAAATGCCTTTCTCCTCCTGTCCATCATATATCTTTGCAATCATTCTTCAGACACCACCTGTTTGACACCTTCTGTGACCACAGAACTTATACCCTGGGGCAGAGTTGGTCTGTGCTGCTTCTATGCCATGTAGACTGAACATCTGAGGGATGGGACTGTGACTTGCACATCTTGTATCTTCAGCATGGTGCCTGGTATGTGATAGGTACCCAAAAGGGGATAGATGGATGGGGCACATTCAAAGAGAACTTCTAAGAAGGAATAGAGAACACATTGTTTAGCTGGGATATATGAGAAAAGCATTAGGTGTGAACAGGGGAGTTGTTTCTGCTATATACATAATGAAAAAGACGTATATATAGTAGGGGATAGAAGTGTGTGCTATGGAGAATGAACTGTGCCATTATTTTCAGAATAGAAACCAAGTAATTGGCAAGAGATGACATTGCAGTCATCTGGCTTTCCTTCTTAAAAGCTCTGGGATCTTTATTGAAAGATCCAGTTTCTTAGGTGTAAAATGAGATGATAGCCTATAAGGTAGGTTATTTTATTAATGCAAGGAACAGTTGAGACTTTGAAAGGGCTCAACACCCTGCCTTGTGTGTTGTGAAGGCTCAGTGGGGTAAATAGTAGCTCTGGCTGTTACTGCCTGCCGCTGGTGTGTGACAGAATTGAGATGCCCACTGTAAATGTTCTGAGGCAGCATTCCCTCCCTCCCTGAAATAAGAAATTTAGATTCATAGGTCACCACAATACGGTGTCCAGGTGGTAGGATTCATTGGAAATGGGATTATGTAATCTTTCCTCTTTCTGCTTATTTAATACTTTTTTTAAGAAAGGAAAGCACTTGGTTCTAAAGCAAATTTTTCATGCAAGGCATTAATGGGAGTCTTTCTGGTTGTTTAAAATATATATATGTGTGTGTGTGTATGTATATATTTATAATATTTGCAAAAAGTATAATTCTTTCTTCCCTGCAGCTCTGGAGAGCAGGTGGCATGCACTGCTGTTTCTATTTCAATACAGAAGCAAGTTGTGTTGGTCTGGGACAGCTTGATTTTGGCTTCTGAGTGTCATTGTTTGTATGTGTACATTTCTGCCCCCACAGTTGGAGAACCATTTAGAAATCAGTGGCGGGAGTTCCTAATGGTCTTTATTCACACAGTCGTTCATGCATTTCCTGCACTGGGTATCACTGCTTTCTCCCACCTGGTCCTTCAGTGCTGGGTCTGGCAATTATTACTGTTTTTTTTTTTTTTTTCACTTAATGTTCTAAGAACATCTCCAGTTGCCAGTGATGAAGACTATTTGCGTGTACCTCTGAACCCCTTCTTCTCAGAACATTTTGTAGCCTCTCTGTGGCTGTTTGGGTGCGTGGCCACTTTTATTTGTTGCCTAAACACAGGTCAGTCCTGCCGTAGTGAATTTCTGAGCAAATGAGAAAATGGATATGAAGGAGCCATGGACACCAATCAGGTGAGGTGGACTCCCCATCCTCGCTCTCTAATTCCGAAATCCCAACTGCTCTGAAAGCTCTTGTAACCCATTTGGTAATAGCTCTCCTGAACAAGAGGCTGTTTATAGTCTTCATTTAGCTCAGTCAGGGGGGTAATTTGTAAGCTTTGCTGCAGAAGTATTACTGTGTTTGAGTACGGGGTCCTGACCTACAGCCCACGGGGAGTGAAAGGTACATATTACATTTCCAAAATGTCAGCATGTTTGCATTCCCAGATATTTCTGGCCATAAGGGATTTGGATAAGAGATGTGTACCTACAGTATTTTTATTAGGGCCTCTAAGCATTTTTTTCATTGACAGCCTTCCCTTGAGATTCTTTCCTTGGTACCATCTTTATGTGTTATGCAAATGAGGATCTCCCTTGCCAGTCGCTCCAGGAACATTTACTGAGCTGCTTGCTGTAGACTGGCTTGGTGCGAGGAATGGAGAAGGAGGCAGCATTGGCTCTCCTTGCCCTGGAGAAGCTCGAGATTCATAATGATGTGGAAGGTGGTATATGAGCCAGGCTGTGGAGTCCTGGGTGTGGTAGGAAAATCACAGCCAGAAACTTCCCCAAGAATGCAAAGGTAGAGAAATGTGGAAGAGAATGTGATCAGAAAGCAGTTGTGTCCTTGCTGTGGTCTTTGAAAAGTAAAGCCAGAAACCTATAATGAAAAAGAATATGAAAACAAATGTATGTGTATATATATATATATATATATATATGACTGAAACATTATGCTATACACCAGAAATCGACACATTATAACTGACTATACTTCAAAAAAAAAAAAAAAAAAAAAGTAGAGACAGATGGGGCTGGAGAGGAGTCAGTTTTTGAAGAGCCTTATCTACCAAGCTAAATGGTTAAGAATTTATCCTTTGGCAGTAAAGAGTCATTAAACCTGGGAATGAACTATTGGGTTTGCATTTTAGAAAGAGCCCTCTGACTTTAGCTTAAGGGACTCCCAAAAAGAAGTCATTGAAATATTCTGGGCAATAGGACATTTTACTACTCCTAAAATACTTTACATACTATAGTATTGGATGGTTTGCAAAAGATTTCCTCTAGCCTTAATTTCTTTTGCAGTTGCCTTGAGGGATGGTTAGGGAATAATTAAGGAAATGTTTCAAGAAGTGACTTGCCCAAGGTCATATCCAGCAACTGGCTACACCGACTCTCCTGATTCTATATCCATCCCTGCTTGAATGTGATGCTAAAACGTTTTAGTATATTGTCTGGTTATTGAGCATACTTAAGGTAACCTTGCCACCTGCATATCTTTTATATTTATACTTAATTAGACTGTTGCCCCTTGAGGATTTCCAGTATTAAATTTGATGTGCCCTTGGCACAGCGATAGGCTCACTGCAGGCACCACCAAGAATTTGCTAAACTGTTTCTCCTCCTCCAGAGCCAGCATAGCCTTAGGAAGAAGGAACCTTTATGAGGACAGAGGGACTGTCATTTTTCTTGTTGTGTATCTCACCATGTGTATTTAGTAGGCAGTTTCTATGTTTAAGACACAGCATTAGGTATTGTGGGGGATACAAAATGCAAAACAATTAGATTTAAAAATTTAAAATGTCACAAATTAAGCCTATTCTGTCTTATTCGGATCTCACACCAAATTTCTTGGCTTTTTGTAGCAAATCTTTTTTTAAAGGATGTTAAGTGTTGAAATCAGAAGACTTCTTGCACAGACTGATTAGAACTATTAGGCTTACCCCTTTGCTTTGCAAGAAGTAGGTAGAACGTGGCACCTTTCCAAATGGTTATTTTTGAAGCAAAGAAACAAACAAAATCATTAAATAGGCATATTTTATTATAAAAGAATGAAAGTCTTATCTTAACTAGATACCCAGTAATATCCCCTCACAAGTGAATATCGTCTTGTGATTCATGCTTAAAATTAATAGTCAACTGTAAGTTTTGTGTCAGCCCTACCGAGTTAGCTGTGAAATGAATGATGTAATCTTTTGCTTACACACCTGGCATATATTACTCTTTATGTTTGAAGTCTTTCCCAGGCTGTCTAGGAGTTAGAGAAAAGTCAAGGCCTTAATTATTCCATCTTAGAATCCATGTTAATTTAAAAGCATTTTGAGTTGACTCAGTTCTGATTTCCTTTACCACCTTTGTATCAGAAAAGCATTGGGAGCCCCAGAAGAAATTTTCAAGATCATTCAGACCTAGGGGCTAAACTCAGGGAAAGACAGATTAGGAAACTGATCCTATGGGTTCAAATCTATTCTTCATCTTACTAATTAAAAATTCAAGCAGGTGTCTGAGCCTCTGGTTCCTTATCTGAAAAGTGAGGCTTATGATAATGTTTTTCAAAGATTCTAAGATGTACTTTTTTTTTTTGAAGTATAGTTGCTTTACAATGTTGTATTAGCTTCTGGTGTGCAGCATAGTGATTCAGTTATATATATATATATATACACATTCTTTTTCATATTATTTTTCATTATAGGTTGTTATAAGCTATTGAATATAGTTCCCTGTGCTATACGTATATAATAAGATCTTGTTGTTTAACTATTTTTTATATAGTAGTTTGTATCTGCTAATCCCAAACTCCTAATTTATTCCTTCTCCCCTTTCCCTTTGGTAACCTAATAAGTTTTCTTTTTTTTTCTGTTTGTGAGTCTGTTTCTGTTTTGTAAATAATGTTATTTGTGTCATTTAAAAAAATTCCACATGTAAGTGATATCATATGGTATTTGTCTTTCTCTGTCTGACTTACTTAAGTTAGTATCATAATCTTGAGGCCCCTCCATGTTGCTGCAAATGGCGTTATTTCATTCTTTTTTATGGCCGAATAGTATTCCATTGTCTTTATATACCACAACTTCTTTATCCAGTCATCTGTCAATGGACATTTAGGTTGCTTCCATGTCTTGGCTATTGTAAATAGTGATGCTAGGAACACTGGGGTGCATAAGACATACATTTTTATTTGAAAACAAGATGCATTTCATAGTGCATTATATGTGTGGTTTACTTTGTGGTGTTTTTGTTTAATACAGTAGTGCATAAAATGGTGCATCTTACAGTCAGTGATTTCTTAGATCTGGTGAAATATGGTAATAATTTTCCTTACCAACCTCCTGGGTTGTTGTCAGGATCAAATCGGTTATGTTTGCTAGACAACTACAGCTGTGTTAACAAACATGCAAGCAAGAGCACCTTTCAAGGTCCCTTGACAATTTTCCTGCCTTTGTTAGTTATGATATTTTATTTCTATGTGTCTTAAAAATAAATTGAAAAAAATTGGGAGCTGGAACATGAAAATTGTAAATTTAAATGAATTAAGCTATCAGATGTCTTTCTGAGATATTTGAAGTAACAAACGAATTTCAGTTGACTGACAGTTGACTTTCCGAAAGATTTTATTTTTCTTGCAGGACCCCAGTCATGTTGGTCTTGCCGCCTCTTAGGTTCCCCTCCACCCCCCGCCCCAGATAAGAACTCTGAGTAAGACTACTTTGGGTGGGAGAGGAGTGTAGGGTGGGGAGACCATTAATTTCATCTTGAGCAAACTGAATTTGGGATGAGTTTGAGGCAGCCAAGTGAAGATGTTGAGTAGGCAGTTGAATTTGTGAGTCAGGGATAAAAATGTGGCATTTTTGGTATAGAGATGGTACATGAAGGCTCAGGCTTGGATGAGATCACCTAGGAAACAAGTAGAGGAAGGAGGATTGGAACTGTAGGTTGACAAGCCACCTTCAGCCAGCAAACCTGTTTTATTTGGCCTGCGTAGTGTTTTTAAAATATTTGAACAAGCTGCTGTAGCATGTTTATGGGTTTTTTGGCTGCCCCAAATATACTTTCTCTCCTGATGGCAGCACCTTAATTTCCTTTTAAGAAATTCCCTATTCTCCAATCTCCGACCTTCTGCTTAGATAAAGTTCTTCCCCTGACTCTGAACAAAGCATGTGACTCGGGGCTGGCCAGTCATTCCGCAGTTGTCCAGCCGCAATGATTGGTTCAAGAATGGCCTTGTAGTCCGAGCTGGCCCAATCGGGGAATTTTGAGACTGGGGTGGGGTTGGGGGGAGCTCTTGAAAGAGCATCTTCCTTGTTTTCTGCTTAAACCTGGCAGGATGTGGTCAGGAGGTCTAGCAAGTGCCGTGCTGCCGTGGGGTAGATCTTACCTGAGAATTAGGGACACAAAGAATCCAGACAGAGAAACTGGTCCTGATCACGTTGATTAAACCCAGTGTCAGGCTGTACCTCTAGGCTTTGCAGTTAAATGAGCCGATCAATTCTCCTTTTGGTGTATCCCAGGATTTCTTTGCTTTGCACCAGAAGGAAATCTTAATTGCCAGAATTTAAAAAGCGTGAGTTTTCATGTATAAATCAGGACTTCTGGCTTGAGCTAAGTAGTTGTTGTTTGAGTAGGAGCACCTGCTCTCCTCTCCATTTTATTATCGGCTGTACCTGTCCCCACTGCCATGTTACCCTGATGCCTATGTTCTTGCCAGCTATCCTGCCCAGTTTGTCATGTTTTAGGTTGTCCCCCTCAGTGGGAAGTGAAAGTCAACTTTGTTTCACATAACTGTATTACCTGCTTGTCCCTATGAATACTTGGGCTTTTGCCTGTTGCTGATACAGAGCAGAAAGCGAGGGAGATCTAGGTTCAAGCTTTGAAGAGTTTGAACTCTTAAAAGAATAGGTAGAGGAGGACAGGCCTACAAGGAGAAGGGAACCATGATGGCAGGAAGAAGAGCTTTGGTTGTAGCGGCCAAAGTAAGGAGGGCTTCAGGGAGAGATGGATCGACATTGCCAAATACCAGCAGGATGTCCAATAAGAGAAAGAATAAATAAATAAATAAATTCTCCTTTGAATTTGGCAACAAGGAGATCGTTATTGATCTGGCCTGGACCTGTTTCAGGGAATGATGGAGCCATGCCATTTGGAATGGGTTGAAAAATGAATGGGAGATAGAAAAATGGGAGATACCCAAGGAGGACAGTTTTTACTTTGTCTTTTGTCGGAAGCGGGGAGGTAAGCCACCAGCTAGAAACATGTGAGGTTGAGGGTGGAGTGCTTTGAAACAGGACCTGAGTATGTTCAAGTACTGATGAGAAGGATCTGGTTGAAAGGGAGATGTCGATTGAATAAACAGGAGAGAAAAGATAAGGAGTAATTGATGATGTGAGTCTGAAGGTGAGGTGAAGTGGGATCTAGACCCTGGTGGAGAGCTTGACCTTGGATGAGGGGAAGCAGCAGGATGCAAGAGGAGGGCAGGAGCTGAAGGTTGGTAGGAAGTTAGTCTGATACTGGCGAGTTGCTATGTGATGGGTTCCATTTCTGTGTTAGGAGGCAAGGTCATCTGAGAATGGGGGCAGGTGTGGTGGTGGTGGTGTGGCTGTCAGAAGAGGTGGTTGTTTGAAAGTGAGATGAGAGTGGAGGAAAGTGGGGGGAGTGAGTGGGAGACGCGAGCACTGGGATCACCCAGCGTGGTGGAGGACTGACTCATTTGTAGTTGGCGCTCACGGATGCAGGGTGAGTGTCCAGTGCCCAGGTGCTCAGTTGTGGGCACAGACAGAGCTACCGTAAGTGTCGGGCTGGGGTTTGGCAGAAGAGGAAGGACAAAAGGGTGATGGAGAGAGGTTGAGGGCACTTGAGGAGGGTGATATGGAAGATGTGCTGTGGAAATGTCGGCCTTTAGAAAGAAAGCTGAGTCAGAAGGGGTGTGGAATGAAACTCATATGAGGCCCACATGGTGCAGCACAGTGAAGGAGGTTTGAATGAGGGACCCGAAGCTGAGGATATTGTGGTCAGAGGTGGGATGTTTGGGTGGTGGGACTCAGGTAGAGGACAGACAGGAGAGGTTTTGTTGGAGGTGAGACAGGCAAGAGAATGGAGACCAGAGTGATGATTCTTTTTTTTTTTTTTTTTTTAACATTATTATGCTTTTTTAAAAATTGAAGTATAGTCAGTTTACAATGATGTGTTAATTGCTGGTGTACAATGTAATGATTCAGTTACACACATATATATTCTTTTTCATTATAGGCTGTTACAAGGCACTAAATATAGTTACCTGTACAGTAGGACTTTGTTGTTTACCTATTTTATATATTTATATGTAGTAGTTAGTATCTGCAAATCTCACACTCCTAATTTATCCCCCTATGTCCCCCCTCCCTTGCTGATAGCAGGATGAAGAGGAAAGGAAGACTTTGGCCAGGGTGGGGCATCATTTGTAATTGAGTTGGCTGTTTCATAAGAACAGGCTGTCCACTTCCTCTTAACCTCCTTACCTTTGATTTCAATGGAAATTCAGCTGGGATAGTATATTTAAGTGGTTTGGAGCCTCTCTCTGATTTTGCAGTGTGTCCTGAGAGTGATATTAGGAAAATTGTGCCTTAAATCACTCTGTGGTACTACAGAAAATGTATATCACTTAAACCTCTTGCGTTCATAGAATCTTCAGTTGCTGGGAGGATTTGGTGCTCCTTTGCCTTCCATGGTCATGTTGCTTCTGAATGTGACCGATGGTGTGATCAAAACCTCTAAGAGGAGGCCAAGTTAAAGTGACTCCCTTGTGGCTCTCACTGTGACGAGCTTGGAAGGAAGGGTAAGTAGGAAGCTGTGTTAGCGACATCTGTTGTCGTTTGTACCGTGTGTCGTGCTTTGGCAGTAACTGAGTCTGAGAAGGCCTCCCAGTCTGTAGTTTATACGCAGTAATCTGAGAGCTCAAAAATTTCTTCTCTGAATGGTAAGGCATTGAACCAGCTTTGCTTATACTTGAGAGGGAAGAGGGCTTGGAAGGCTCACCAGGAAAGAAAAAGCACTTGGGTTTGGGGTTTCATAAGATGCTAAATGTGATCATCTCAAAACAACTGAAGGTTGTGATAAAAACCCTCACCAAGTAATCAGGATGCAGAAGTCTAGACTCAAAAAAAAAAAAAAAAAATCAAGCACGTGGGCTTTCAGCCATAGCATCTTTTGGTTACTGATTCTGGAAAGATTGAATCAAGACAGGGCACGGGGCAAGAGTGTCCGCGTTCTCAGGCTGAGGGTGGTGAGGGAAGGTAGTGGGAGAAGTCCTGCGACACCCGGAGACCTGCCCCGGCACAAAACACCTTCCAGCCCAGGGCGGCTCTGCTGCCCCCCGGCCCCTCTGGGCTCTCTGGTGGTCTGCGTCTTCATTCTTCCCCAAGGAACCTCTCTATTCATCCCTGCCCTTGCCTGGACTTTGCCCCACCCCAGTGCCTCTCTTCCCTTTCCCTGCATCTCATCCATGTTTCTCTGCCCAGTGAGGCCAAAGCCAAGTCCAACATGATGCCAGATCTTTTCTTTCTCTTACTCTTTTGTATCTGTTGTTTGTGTACCTTAGTAAGTTCGCTCTTCTGTAGATTTATAGATTAAGATTGTGAGAAACCTTGGGTTTTATTTTTATTTTATTTTTTCCCAAATTGTTCACAAAACAAGAATCACTTTACCCAACTCAAGGCTTAAGCATCTGCAAGCTCCTTTGGACCCTGGTGTATTCAAGAGACTGGAGACTTGGCTTCTCCTCTCTGGGGCTTCGGGCCTTTAAGGATTGCTTCATTTTTTTTCTCCAATAAAGAGAACAAAGTGTTGCTGATGAGCACTGCGTGTCCCTGACATCTGCTGTTTTATCCTGTTGTACCCAAGTAGTCGTTTTGGCCCTGCCTTGATCATTTTTTCTTGCTTTCGAAATACTGAAACTACCTGCTTTGTTCTTACAATTTTTTTTTGAAAGCCTTAGTTCATTCTAGACACAAGTCATCTTGCGGCTTATCCATTCCTCCCATGCTCCTGTGTACATCTTTACTAGGTCTTTTGAAGCTTGTAGAGTGGGAGATAAGGTGTAATCCATCAAACATGGCTTCCTGGGCTCAACAGAACAGAAGGGGACCGAGCTGAGTTGCAGCTAAGGAGCCTAGCCGCCCTCACATCCTTTAGGAAGTCTCTGTTGAATTTGTAAACTGCCATGGGCGTTGCCTGGGACACAGTAGGCCATTGATGGTAATTATTCTTACAGGGCCGGGTAGCTGGCCAGCAAGATCCACATTAAAGAAGTTCATCGGTAAAGAGCTTATCTCCTACAGGAGTTGCACCTCACGATTTTCACGTCATGGTAGTTCTCTATACGTAGGCCAAAGAATAAAGAATAAGTGGGGACTTGAGAATCATAGTGTTACAGCTGGCAGGAAATTGATCTCAGCATCCCAAAGCATTACATGGAAGGAAGCTGAAGCCTGGAGAAGTTTGGTGACTGTCCCCAGGCCATATAGTTTGTGTTGACAGATTGGGACCAGGATTGCAGCTTTCTGGGTTCTGGAACCTGAATTTTCCTCCTAGACCAAGCTGTGTGACTCTGAAAAGTCACCCTGGAGGGAGGAATGTGGAAAGACAGGAGAAAGGGGGTGGTGTCCGGAGGGCACCCTAATCCTGGTGGTGATGTTATAGAAGAACATAGGTTGAGAGGTTTGGCCCCTTCTGTTTTACCACATTGCTGCCCCGTGATGGTCGGATGGTACATCTGCTCATTTTTACTTAGATTCTGGGTCAGGCTTTGGGAAACCAGGAGAGTCTGGGATTCCAGGGATAATTAGAGCCTCCCGTACTATTAAAGGTCATAGTTTTGAGACTGCATCTGGAAAAGAGTGAGAGAAGAGCCTGGGCTCAGAGGCCCCCGGGCCTCGTGGAAGCTCAGGTTGTAGTGCGTTGCTGTGGAGGCCTGGGGTGGGCGCTCCGCATTTAGCTGTGTGAGAACTGAGTTGTAGGCAAATGAGAAGAAGCCACTAGCGGTGGCTGAGGTCCTAGATGTATGGAGAATTTCTGGGAGTCTTGCTTGTGGACACTGCAGGAAGGATGAGAGAATAAAGAAATCATGCGAGGGGGAGGGTATAGCTCAGAGGTAGAGTGTGTGCTTAGCATGCATGAGGTCCTGGGTTCAATCCCCAGTACCACCATTTAAGTAAATTAATAAACCTAATTACCCCCACAAACTAAAGTAAAAAAATAAATAAAATTAAATCAAGAAATCATGCAAAAAAAGAATAAAAGGAGTAATGCAGCACCATGATTACAAAATAGAAAGGAATCCATCCAAAGATCAGGTGAAGAATATGTTTTCTGAAATTGCTGAGAAGGGGGCAGAGGATAATTAAATTGTCTGTTGTCGAGAAGACCACGTAGTGACCCACACCCAAGAGAACTTGGACAGAGGGGAAGTTCAGGGATGGATGTCTGAGCAGACAGAGCAGGCGCTGAGTGTGAGCTAGCGGATGGCAAGCTGAGGTTCAGACCCAGGCAGTTTGGTCTCACAGCTGGAAATCTCAGCGGCGTGCTGTCGTCTGCCCCTGCTCACCTGCCGGCGGTGATCCAAGGCTGGGAGAAGCAATCAGATCTAATAAGTGCTCTGGTAAGTTCCCCTCCCCGGGTACCTGACAGCCTGGCGAGTCCTTGAGGTGCTCTGTGGTCCCAGAGCCTCCCTCAGTCAAGTGACCATGACTTTTAGATTCCTATGGAATCTCCATCTTTTAATGTTCTTTCCTTTCCTTATACCATCAACCTTTTATCTTGGTAACTGAGTAGCAGCTGGTTTTCTCTGCCCTTTGGAGATGTGGCTCAACCCAGAGCCTTCTCATGATTCTACACGTTTCTGTGTCTTCCTTGCTCACACCTCCCTCTGCCTCTGAGCTTCGTGTCCTGACGTGCATCTCGGTGTCACTCACGTGCGTCCTAAGTGCAGTGCTTCTTCCCACACCGGTTTCCATGGGAAACCGTGTCCCATCAGAGAGGCTTCTCTGAAGGTTTGACGGTTCACAGTTTGACACATGTGATCCTTCCCCAGCTTGACTGATTCTACCCCACCTCATAATTCTTTCTCACTCGAATATCAATCAAAGTTCTACCCACACTGGGGCAGCGGTGGGAGGAGGAATCCTCACATTATACCTTAACCATGAGCACAGATAAATGCTGCCTGTTTTCTAAGAATTCTGGTGAATAAAAATTTGCCCATTACATGCACTTCAGCTTGGGTGCAGACATATGCAATCAGAGATACCTAATGTCTAATCCACTAGGCTGTTGATTCTGCCATTACTGGACTGTTTGTGTTAATTCCCCATAAACCTTTCACTGCTTAGTCAGCACCATACACTGTACATCTGGGCAGCACTCACCTCAGATTTCTTTCATCTCCTTTATCTGCCAACTTCACTTCAAGGCAAGTCTCATTAGCCTTGCTTTTAGCTCTCATACTAATTCCCAGGTTTTTAAAGCCTGAAGCATGTATGAATCTCATTCCATCTCCCCTTTCCCACTGCTTGGGGCCTGGAATATCATCTTGGGTGTTTTGTTTTGTTTTAGTTTTGTGTGTCTTAGGATTATTTTATGATTTCAGCCATCTTTTCTATGTCCTGTTTCATCATCCGGAAGTCTCTCTGATAGTAAAGCACACCTAGAATTTTCTTTTAAGTGAAAGTTCTGTGTGGCATGCCAGTGTTCTTTTTATTTTTTAATTGAAGTATAATCAGTTTACAATGTTGTGTCAGTTTCATGCTTATTCATATATACACACACATATATTTGTTTTCATGTTCGTTTTTATTATAAGTTACTATAAAATATTGAGTATAGTTCCCTGTGCTGTACAGAAGAAACTTGTTTACTATCTACAAATCTCGAACTCCCATTTTATCCCTACCTACCCCTTTCCCCCTGGTAACCATGAATTTGTTTTCTGTGTCTGTGAGTCTGTTACTGTTTTGTAAACAAATTCATTTATGCCTTTTTTTTTTTAAAGATCCACATACAAGTAATATAATGTGTAATATTTTTCTTTCTCTTTCTGGCTTACCTCACTTAGAATGATGATCTCCAGGTCCATCCATGTTGCTGCAAATGGCATGCCACTATTCTTAAGACTTGTGTTCCTTTTTTGTAGAATCATGTGAATTTCTGCCCATCATTCTTATTGGTATGAATTGGCTGAAAGACTTTTTTTCCTCAAAAGAGCCAGGAGAGAATTAGTGTAATTGGAAACTAGATTCCTAATTCAAGTTAGGATTTTGGGAGATTGGGGAATCACTCTCTAATTCTCAGGAGTGCCTAGTATCTCAGAAAGTGTGATTCTTTTTTGTTTCAGGGAGTTAGGAATCTGTTACCATTCGCGACTGGCACAAAGTAAAGAGAAATCTAACTCCATCTTTTCTTTTGTTTTTTTCCTAGAGAAAAAGTTAATTTCTACTCTGGGGAAAATAGAAGAGTCCAGGTTTAAAATAGATTACAGTATTCACTGATGAGGCTAAAGAATTAGGCATTTGTAGAATCTTTGTTTCTTGGATGAAAAAAGGAAGGAAAAGAGAGGAGATTAGAAAAAAGGTGTCTTAAGTTATAATAACAATAGTTGGTAGCATTTATAAAGCATGTATGTGTTAGGCTTCACCCTAAACATTTTTCCACTTCTCATCTCAGTTATTACAACAGCCCTGTGACACTCCCACTCTTTATTTTATAGAGGAGGAACCCATGCTGCTCAAAGAGGTTAAACAGCTTGCTCAAAGTCACAAAGCTAACAAACGGCAGACTGGTGGAAGGCTAGTGCTCTTTAACTACAAGCTTACAATGCCAGATATTGAGTCATTTTAACTTTTCCCCTCTCTTTGAGTACAACCTCCCCCGATATATATAAAGTACAAGAGAAGTGGCAGTTTCAGCTTTTTTTTTCCTTGTTGTTGTTTGTTTATTTAATAGCAGGGCTAAAAAGAAAAAAAAAAAAAAGGCAGGGTGCAGTCTAAGTCAAGTTTAATTAGACCCACGTGGAAAACTTACCAATTATCTACGCCAAATTGCCAACGTTTTTCTTTTTTCGTGTTCAATTATTAATAGATACTGGTGCATATTTCTTTCATTTATTTTCTGAGTGAAATAATCGAAGCAAGCATAGGATTCTAAGCTGTTGCCTAGTTCTTTAAGAATCTTTAGCTGAAAGGAACGTTTTCTCTAAAAAAGAAAAAAATCTGTCTTTGTTTGTGGGACACATCTTCCTTCAGAGATTACGACGTTACCTTGTGGTGTGGCATCTTGGCCTTAAACAAAATTTCCTGTACCCTTCCTTGAACTGATAGAAGGGAGTGGGAGGGGGTGGGGGCGAACAGAGTATCTGGTGATACATAGATATATAGATGTATATGTCCAGACTTGTCCAGTATCTGGGCAGAAGGTGTTTCAGTAGGTCTCAGACATCCCTGTTTGCCCCCAGCTTCCTGTGCTGAAACTGAGGTTTTAGAAGAACCTCAAGAGATCTTCTCAGGGTAGGTTGTCCAGATGTGATTTAAAAATAAAAAAATAGCATCTTTATTTTACAGAGGAAAAGGTAATGAAGGATATCCTCCTCTTCCCAAATATTAAAAGGGTGTTTTTCTATTGCTTTCATAATTTAACTGAAAATCCCTTAATGATAGTTTTCAATATTTTCTTCATTATTATAATATTTTCCCTTTATCTGAACCATAACGGGTCACAGGAATAAAACAGATACAATACTCTTACTATTTAAAA
Source organism: Camelus ferus (assembly GCF_009834535.1). Classification (NCBI taxonomy): domain Eukaryota; kingdom Metazoa; phylum Chordata; class Mammalia; order Artiodactyla; family Camelidae; genus Camelus; species Camelus ferus. Next base: position 33,163,235 of record NC_045701.1, on the reverse strand, counting down.
ATAGCTAGCTATAGAGTTTTGATATTATAAATGACTTAAAAAATAGTTGATTAGGTTTCTGCCCACATTTAAGATAATACAGCAATTGCAGAACATTTGGAAAATTCAGAGAAACAGAAGTAAAGTAAACTCCCATAGTCCCTATACCCAGGAGGTTAAAAAAAAAAAAAAAGCTTACTGTTTTCACATGTGTATCTGCGAAGAGTTGTTACACCCTTTTCTGTGTTGGGTTTTTGCTTATATTTCTTGGTTGGGATCATACTGTAAATGTAGTGCTGGTTCCTGCTCTGTTGGAAAAATGTCTCAGGGTCAGAGACAGCGGGATCAGGACTTCTTTGCTGAACCCGCCCCATCACAGGTCATCTCTCAGATCTTGGGCTGGTGGCCTGGACCATGGGGTGTCCTGGACACGTGCCGTGTGCACCGTGTTGCTGAGTGCTGGGTGGCGGAGAGGTCTTGCCCTCCCGGCTCACAGAATCGCTGGAGAAGACAAGCAGACGTTTTCACGGCCACTTTTGTTTTATTTTTCTGGTGTGGAAGATTTCAAACATGTACAGAAATAGAATATTATAATGGACCCTTTGTGCCTCTCTCTCAGCTTTAACAATGGTCAGTTTATAGCCATCTTTTTTTTTTTTTTTGAAGTACAGTCAGTTACAGTGTGTCAGTGTCTGGTGTACAGCACAATGTCCCAGTCATGCATGTACATACATATGTTCATTTTCATATATAGCCGTCTTGCTTCATTTAGACCCCAGCCTCTTTTCCCCAACCCTGGACTATTCTGAAACAGATCTCTGATACCCTATTATCTCATTAGTAAGTATTTCTGTACACATCTCTGAGAGAAAAGGGCTCTTTTTTTCTTTTAATACTATAATATCATTATCATACTGAAATTCTCTAAGATAATCAAATATGGAACATCCGGTCAGTGTTCAGATTTATCTGTTTTCCTCCTTGCTTGTCAGTTTGTTTGTATCAGGATCCAAATAAGGTCCATACAGTGCGGTTGATTGACATGCCTTTTTAGTCCATTTTATCTGTATTTTCACCCTTCACTACCTCTTCCTTGCAATTTATTTTTTTGCCAAACCAGACAGTTTATTCTGGTCTAGAGACTGGATTTTGCCAATTACATCCCAGGGAGTTAAATGTTAAATATTCCTCTGTTTAACATACTCCACTAGCCACTGTGTCACTTGTGAATTTGTAGTCACATCTAGAGGCTGATCAAATTGTTTCCATTTTTTTTTTCAAGAATACTATGAGTGTGTTGTGTACTCTCATCAGGAGGCACTTAACATCAGTTTCTTCTGTGTGTGTGTATGAGAGAGAGAGATGTTAACAGTGAATGCTGATCACGGCTGTCTAATCAATTCGTTAGGGGTTGTAAAATCTTTATTTCCATCATTCATGTATTAGCTAAGAATACTTCTATAAAGAGAAACTTCTGCTAATTAGCTACTTGGTTCTCCTGAGGCACAATTTATATAGGAAAGACAGGAAATATGCCTGATTGTTTCCCTTTATTTATCAAGTTTTAATTACAGTCGACCCTTGAACAATGTGGGGGTTAGGGGTGCTGACGTTTTGTGAACCTGTCAATTTATGTATGACTTATAGTCTGACCCTCCCCATCAGCAGATTCAACCAATAGCAGATCGTGTAGTACTGTAGTATTTGCTGTTGAAAGAAATCTGCATATACGTGGACCTGCATAGTTCAAACCTCTGTTGTTCAAGGGTCAACTGTCATTGGCTCCACTAGCCAACTAATTAGTAATGCCTTCAGAAGGTAACCATGGAGAGAGACGGAGAGAGTGACCAGAGGTATGTGATTTTTAAGGAATTCGTGAATTTAAATATATTGCTGTTTTAATCCATTGCATTTATTTTTGGCACTAAAATTGTCCCGTCTTTGGCCAGTGGGAGTCCCTTTGTGCTGGTTTCTGGATCCTTTGGTTATGATTCTAGTGGTTTTTGACAGCTTCCTTGCTTTCCGTATGTTAAGATACCTGAGGCTAGTGGTTCTCAAAGTATGGTATGAGGATGCCTGAGGGTTTCCAAGACCCAGTGAGTACGTCTATGAAGTCAAAACAATTTTCATTAGAGTACTAAGACATTATTTACCTCTTTTACTACTATTTTTTATGTTTCAGTGGAGTTTTCTAGAGGCCATGTGTTGGCTCTTGGAATGTGTGTGTATATATTCTTAAGTTTTCTAGAATTTTCTAAGGTAAACTCTTTGACGTATTCAATAACCTCTAAGAATATAAAGGGGTCCTGAGACCAAAAAAACTTGAGAACTGCTGTTCTAGGCTCATCTTTTAACATTTCTCGTCACATACACAGAATCACTGGTGACCTTAGAAATCATCTCCCTTGCTTCCCAACTCTTATTATGTGAGTGATCTGCTCCAAATCTCAAAGCCAGTAAATAGCAAGACCAGAATTTGAATCTCGATGTTTATGCAATAGCTTTTTCCCCCCATAAAACAGTCACTGCTGTTCAAAATGTGTGATTAATTAAAGCTTAGAAGCTGTTAACACTGCCTGAAATGCCAGATATGTACATTTTAGGGGCCACCAAGCAAAATCAGCAAAATCAAATGGAATACCCCTCAAAAAGGGAAAAACATGTCGGGGCTGGATGAGTGGTTGCTGTAGCTCTGGGATGTAATAGAGAACAATGCACTGAATACGTTTTTCTGGTCACAGTAGGGAAATTCACAATCCAGTAGTAACTCAGTAGAGTATTAACTTTAGAAGATTTCTGTCATCTGGAGAAGAGCCTCTGTGGCCCATGGAATTCAATAATGGCTCATGCGTTTTCCACTAATTTCTGAACCCAGGATCTGATCAATCTTTTGACCATGTAGCTTAGAAATGCTTTTTTTCATCTTGTCGTTAGTTGAACCAAATTGTGCAAGAAAGCATCCTGCAGTTTTACAATAATGAATAATGGTGCCTTAAGCCTGGGACTCTAATTTTTCCATCACGGAGTGGTATACACATCTCTAAAAGATGGCTACTTGAAACCACTGGAGTTTGCAGTTCTGGGTCCTCGAGGGAATCTTTATTTGGTCTCACTCTGTGGACCTGAACTCAGTAACTTGTCCTTTGTTCACTATTCCCAGTAATAAAGGGATAAAGAACAACATTGACTCTTACTTCCCAGGCACACAGGGAGCATTCCCGTCATAAGAAAAGGACGTATGCCTTCAAAATGGCTTTCTAAAGTTAGCGTAGGTACAGGAGAGGAGCAGCCTTACGTAATGTCCTTGACTAATTCCCAACGTAAGAAGCACCTGACGGCCTCAGGTGCCATCTGGAACAGTGTCATCACAGAGGAAGTTTGGCTCAGCACTCACATCACCGTTCAGGTGCTTCCTAATTATTTTGTGGTTCAGGTGGGGAGCGAAGCAAAGAATTTGTCAAGCGTTTCAGGGCTCTTAGGAAAATGTGAATTTCTTTGTTGGAAAGTAGATTTTTTTGAATACTAAATAAGTTTTTATATTTATGAGCAAACTCATTTTCTACTGGAGCCCCATTTGTGATTTTTCTCAACATTAAATCTGCCCTAGTGAAATGATTTCTGTGCCTGCTCGAGGTGACCCGTTGCATTTAGATTTATGTATTTGGAAAGTCAGGTGCCTGGACTTTTCTAGCAAGTCGTCTCATTGGTGTTGCTGAAGGCAATTTTAGAATACACACACGCCAGAGTACGAAGTGGAAAAGTCTGTTTCATGGAGATGGGCACTACCATCAGTCATGTCAAAATTTTATTTTCTTTCGTATTTGTCACTTTTTTGGGGGGTTTTAAGTTTCATGTTAAATTCATGGATCAGACCCATCTCCATGTGGAAATCATGTGATATATGATGAAGCAAGCCTTGAACTTATGGCTGGGGAATGTCAGGAATTTGCGGTTCTGGTGTCACTGAGGAAAATGGCCCCACCTTACTACACTTTGGTTTCCTGTTTAGAAAGTTCTGTTCCTTCATAAGGACCTTGAAGCACTAGGAGGAAAGGTGCTGTGTGTGTGTGGAGTTTTCCATAAGTCCGGTCCTAACTAAAAGGCTGAGTTAAAGGTAGGTGATTGCTTTATCAGAACATGTTTTACAGATATATGAAATATTTATTAGTTTATGCTGCACTTAGTTATTTACCGAAGTATAAAGCAGCCCCAGGCGATTTGAATTCAGATTTAAAACTCATGTTTTGTTTACTGAATGCTCTTCTTTCTCTTAAGAGCAAAGAACAGAAAGGCTCAAGAAGTGGAGATTGAAATTGATTTTAATTGCCTGAGTAGGTTTACTGGAGAATTTTACTGAAGTGAAAACGAGGGCCAGGTTATTTTTGTTCTTGCTCTGTGTCTAATTCCAGACAACTTTGGAGTAGTCTGTAAATCTCTTTGCAAGTCTAAGGGAGACTATCGCTCTTACAGTGGAGCCAAAATGTGACAACTCACTGTGACAAGTGCCTTGGCTAAAAAATCTCTATGGTGAGAACTCAGAATTCCAGGAGTGCATTTGGAGGTGGAATCAGTTATGCTGATGATCCCCACGAGGAACATGAAGCTATTTTAGAGTCTCCCAGGGTGCTTTTGAAACTCTGAAGACCTCTTTCCTGTTCTCTCAAAGTTCAGTGAGCCCGTGTTAGGAGCAGTTGTGTTGTGTATCCTTCAAGCGTGTGTTAAGAGTTAAAACACAGCTGAAGTTGGACTGGTATTGAAATCGAGGCTAGTCTATTAGAGTAGCATTTCTCTTTGGAGAATACTACTCTTTCCAGAACATATAAATAATGGCATTGAGTGATTCATAACTCCTACACTGGCAGTCACTGTTGCTTAAATGTAGGACCACGCTGTGTACAAATTTGTGGTGTTTTGGTTTCATTCTCAATGCAAAACTTTTGTGTGATGTCCTTTGGCATGAAGAGGCTCCATGTGGGTCTTTTGGACCCCAGTGACAGAAACCAGTGGGACTGGAGAAGCTGCACTGTTGAGTTGAGGGTCAAGGCCAAGCTGGAGTGAGTTCTCAAAGAGTTTGGGACATTGCGGCCATGGTGTGTTCCTTAGTGAGTGGGGTTGGGCTTGCTGGGTTTCTGTTTCACCGAGGGATGGAAGCTTTTCTCTGCATTTGGCTATGCTCCAGGAACTATGGACCATGACATCTGGGGGCTTAGGTCTGGGAGAAAAATGTGGTTTAATTATTTATTGCATAGTTTGGTATTGTTCGTGTAATTTTTCTTTCTTGTTTTGAGAAGCAAGTAGGGAAATGGAAAAGCAAAGGATACAGTTGATCTGCAAATGAGATTAAGAGAAAAAGTCCCTAGGAACTAAGATAGGAAGATGTATGTTTAAGTTTTAGAACATCAGATATTAGAACCCAGGGATCAAGAATTCTCTAGTTACCAAACTATTTTGCAAATTTCACTTTTGCATCGCTGCCGGCCTTAACTTTATGTCTTAGGTGGCTAAAAGCTTTTGATTTGGAGGAAAGAATCCAAATATGTTCTTTATTTCATCCATTCCTTCCACAGATGTTTATTGAGTGCTTCCTGTATTCCAGGCACTGTTTTAGGTGCTGGACAGCATGGACATAATTCCCTGTCCTTATAGAGCTGCTCGTGGGATGAAAGGCACACAAATACGTTTCATGTGTCAGGTGGTGATACATGCTAGGGAGAAAATTAAAACGGGTGGGAGACAGGAATTGTGCTGAGGGGTCAGGGACCCCGTATTAGGACCTGGGGTCTTGTACCACTTCCGGTGGCTGATTAGACCCACGGACGTGAAACAGCATGGTCCTTTATGCCTGATCATGCTGTCATAGCACCACCAGCTTTGTCACTGTCACAGTCAGAAAGCATTTATCTCATACCTGTTAGCAAGGTTGTGTACAGAATGAGTCATACTGATGAGTCCTCGAGACTGACAGATCTAGGTGATGCATGCAGAGGACTTACAGTTGACAAATTTTAAAAATGACAGGATTCATTCAGTACATATTTCTTGAGTGATGGTATATACAAGGCATTGTGGAAACTAACAAGATAAATCACATGTATACCTTGCCAAAAGAGTGTATACTCTAGTATATTTCTGTATTACAGATCATTTGCATGTCGGTGATTTGAGGTAGACTATGAAAAGTCCACGACATACGCTGATCTGTCATTTTGCTGAGGCATGGTTTTAAGTCAGCTGCTTTAGGAGACAGGTGGGGGGTAACGAACCCAGGAGCAGTGGGTTAGTGGGTTAGCAGCTACCTGGTGTCCATATTCCAGTGCAGTGTTGTTTCTACCCATTGTTTAGGTGTGAAATGCCTTTGAAACAAAATATGCTCTCTTTGTGAAAGATGACTCTGAGAAAAAAGCCAGCTTCTAGTGCTTGTGATGAAAGTGCTAATTCCAAGACGTGATGGTTCTTAGCTGGGAAATGGAATCACTGAGGGCACTGAGGAAATACTCGGCATTTTGCTCCCTTTATGAGGGAAATCACATACTGTACTAGTGTTTTGCCAGCTTGAGATGAACCCTTCGTGAGTGTATTATTTGGGGGGATCTTGATAAGGTCCCTAAAGGCAGTGTGGCCATAGGAGTGTTTATCTCCCTTGTCTGGAGGTGACTCTTGGAGGAAGCTAAGCAAAGCTTCATGAGCTGTTTCTTCTGGGTCCCAATATCTGGTTGTTCCTGTTCCTTCAGAAATTAAGGGTCAGCCATCTTTGTGTGAAGGTCTCTGGCATTTATTATGCAGATGGGATAAAAAGTTTACTGTATAAAACCACATTTTATATATACACATATCTACATACACACGTTCATCCATACACGTATGTCGAGAGCACGAAAAAGCTCGGAAGGGGGAGGAAAAACCATAAAATACAGTGACAGAGGGTGTTGGCTTCTCACCACCATCCATGTTTCCCTCTTGCAGAGCCCACAGCAAGAATGCATCTTCCAGGCTCCTTTGCACTTGGGTACAGCATGTGACTGAGTTCCAGCCCATAGAATGACCCAGATGGAGACGGCAGAGCCTGGCAACCCAAGTCCCTGATTCAGTGTGAGGGAGAGGAAGACCTCATTCCCCCATTCCTCAGACACAAAGCTCTGAGTTGTCTGAGCCATTAGATATTTGGGGGTCTATTTCAGCGGTGACTAGCCTTCCCTAACTGATACTGATACTCTGGGTGGTAGAGGAGAAAGGCAGAGACCACCACATCAGGGCCTTAGTCTTACTTGGTTGGGACGCTGGGCCCAGTTGTTTCCGCCTGACTGGGATGAGCTCGTAGGTCCAGGCTGTGCGTTTGTTACTGCGCTCACCATTCCTGCTTGCAGAGAGCTGTGCTCCTTCCTGTACCCCCAGGGGCTGAGGGCAGAGTCCAGGCAGTATTAGCTGATGCTGATTTTTCTTCTTTTCTTCCTCTTCTCCACAAATACTGTGGTTGACCAGACAACCGTCAGTGAGACTCTCAGCTGGAGGTAACAAAAAACTCAAAGAGAACAAACAGGTGGTTGCCAGAGGGGAGGGAGTAGAAAGAGGAAAGAAGTAGGTGAGGGAGATTGAGGTACAAGCTGCCAGTTGCAAAATAAATGAGTCACAGATATGTATGTACAATGTGGGGAATAGAGTCAATAACTATGTAATATCTTTGTATGGTGACGTATCGTAACTAGACATCGCGGTAACCATTTTGAAATAAATATCAACTATCGAATCACTCTGTTGTGTAACAGGAACTAACACAGTGTTGTAGGTCAATGATACTTCAAAAACAACTCATAGGAAAAGAGATCAGATCTGTGGTTACCAGAGGTGGGAAGTGGAGGGAGGGAGAATTGGATGAAGGCAGCCAAAAGGTACGAACTTCCAGTTATAGGATAAATAAGTACTAGCGTGTAGTGAACAACACAGCAAGTAGAATAAACACTGCTGTATGTTAGATATGAAAGTTGCTAAGAGAGTAAATCCTACCAGTTCTCTTTACAAGAAAAAATATTTTTGTATTCTGTTCCTTTAATTCTGTATTTAGATGAGATGATGGATGTTCACTAAACTTACTGTGATAATCATTTCATGATGTATGTTAGTCAAATCACTATGCTGTACACCTGCAACTTACACAGGGCTGTATGTCAATTATATCTCAACAAAACTGGAAGAAAAAATAGATTTCTTGTAGGGAAAAAATGTGTTTAAACAATTAAGTGATTTTATTAAGAGCCGAGCAGTACATTTGACTTAAGGTGCTGTTTCTCTGTGGTTCTTAATCCAATCGGGCCTTAATCTGAAGACCCCCACACCTCAGCCGTGTTTGTGCTCTTTTCCCCGGTCGTTTACCTCCGAGCATCGCATGGTGCTTTATATATTATGTATGGCTAAATAAGTGGTTGATGAATTAATTGATTACTTAAATCTCTTACATGGGAAGAGCTTCTCGAGCTAGCTTCATGCTTGGTGGATAATTCTTTCCACGGCAAACATCACTTCCGGTTGCCTTTGTGTTGCTGTCAATTCGTGTGATGTTTCATCTTGTTGCTTAACTTTGTGACACTGGCCTTAGCCAATAACAGGAGTCACCCAGCATGAGGTTTAAGAAGGGAGAGTGGTGATGTGCTAAATAGTCGCTGTGTAAGTGTAGTAAGATGTGACTTGACCTGGTTCAAAGAGGTACTTGTAGGTGCACGTCTGGTGGGTGATGCTGAACCAGGATTCCTATGCTTTTCTTGACAGAAGAGTCCTCCTATGTTATAGGTATTCTACTGCTCAGTTTAATAAAAGAACAACAGGTTAGTCTTTACCTGTCTGCTAACTAGGTTTGTATCTTAGGTCTTGCTTGACTCACCAAAGTTTCTGGAGAATTTTCTGAAAAGAGGTTCATGCACATTCATAAGTAGGCTTATTTCCACGAATCAAATTACAGCTGAAGTCCTTCCCTCAGGGATTTGTTACGTTCCTTCCTCAGAGTACATTTTAGTAGTGGTAACACAACAACAGAAGGGTGACTTAACAGGATTTACGGCACTAACATCCAGCGGAGAAATGAGAAGTTTCATCAGCCTGTCTTCCTTCGAGCAACAGTGGGATTACCTTCCATGTCTCTTCACTGGTCCTTCCTTACTCTCCAGCTGAGAGGTGACTTTGAGAGAAGCTGGCTAGAGCTTTTCTCTGATCTTGCTCTTCTCACCTTTTTCAGTTTATGATCCTTTTGCCAAAAGTCAGGGAAGCAGAAGATCATCTTCACATCTTTGAAGGTTTGACCTTTACGTTCAGGAATCTGTGATGTGAACGTTTCAGTGCTGACTTACTTGTTGCTTAACTTCAGTCAGCTTTGCAAAGACAGGGAAACCATTGTTTCTTTAACAGAACTCAGAACACAATTGTATAGGGAGTCCCTGTCATGAATTACATAAAAAATTGTAAGCATTTATGTTGGAAATATGGAGCTTATTATCTTCTCTCAAAATAGTCTGTGATGATTAGTAGTGAAGGAGTTCAATTTTTCCTGCATCTCAATTCACTGGCCTAAATGACATTATAGTAGCCTGAAAATACTGGTCCAGTCTCAAGTACTTAGAGATTAGTTTTGGAAAACGTTTTCACCAAGCATCTGTATGCTGGATTATATGAAAAGCAACTAGTTTGTAATGTGGATAGGTTAGTGCTCTCTCTAACCTTGGTTGGTGGTGTGACCCCACCTTTCATAGTGGCCTAAATGGTGTTGTTTCAAGTGGTAGCCTGAGGAACTAGCTCAGTGACTCTATGTGTACATTTTAGACCAGACACCTAGCAGAAGGTACATGTTTGAACAGAGAATGATTAATAATTTCAAGAGTATGTGTTATCATGGAAGATAATGTTACCCTCTACCTTCATTATAGTCTTTATGATGGAAAAATAACTAAATCATCACTGCTTACCTCGTTTCCTATCAACTGTTGTGACATGTCCCACACTCAACCAAAAATTACAAGGCATGACAACAGGTAAGAAACAGTCTGGAGAGACAAAGTAGTAAGCAAAAACTGGACTCTGATATGACATAGATGTTAGAACCATCAGACAAGGAAATTAAATGAACTATGATACATTAAGGGCTCTAGTGGAAAAAGCAGACAACATGCAAGAACAGGTGGGTAATGTCAGCAGAGAGATTGAAACTCTAAGAAATAATGAAAAGAAAATGCTAGAAGTAAAAAACATAGTAACAGAAATGAAAAATAACTTTGACGGACTCAGTAGTAGACTTGACACTGACGAAGAAGGAGTCAGTGAACTTGAAGTTAGAGCAATAGAAACTTTCCAAGTTGAAGTGCAAAGAGAAAAGATAATTAAGAAAAAGGACAGAACATACAAAGTCTGTAGAACAGTATTAAAAGATACAGCCTGTGTGCCACTGGAATTCCAGATGGAGGAGACAAAAGAGCAGAAGAAATATCTGAAGTGATTATGGCTGAAAACTTTCCAAAACTAATGGCAGACACCAGACCACACATCCAGGAGGCTCAGAGATAAATACCTGAGGGTCCTTCCCACTCCCACACTAAATATGTGTTGTTGTTTTTTTTTCACATGAATTCTCCAGATCTCTGACACCAACTGGGTGTCTAGCAATTCAATTCAATCCTGACACTAGTTCTTGGAGTTGGCACAGACCCTGCAGATTAAGGGCTCAGTCTCGCAAGTCTGTCCCCACTTCAGATGCCAGCCACAAATAGGGTACACAGGCTACCCACATTTCTGCCCAGCCAACTTCAAAGTCTGGGGTCCTACAACCCCAACCCTCTGAAGGTGGATAATTCACTGAAACAAGTCACAGAACTCAGGAGAAGTGCTTGGCTTACTATTACCAGTTTATTATAAGGGATACAACTCAGGAACAGCCAAACGAAAGAGATGCACAGGGCGAGGTGTATTGAGGAGGAGGGGAAATAGAGTTTCCATGCCTTCTCTGGGTATGCTCTTCTCCTTGTACCTTTGTGTGTTCACTAACCTGGAAGTTTTCTGAACTTCATTGTTTAGAGGTTTGTATGGAGGTTTCATTATGTAGACATGATTGAATCAGTGGCCTTTGGTGATTGAACTCAATCTCCAGCCCTCCTTCCTCCCTGAAGGCCAGGAAAGGGTAGCTGTTGAGAATTCCAACCCTCTAATCGTTTCCTGATCTTTGTGGCAAGCAGCCCCCATCTTGAAGCTCTCTACCTAAGGGTCCACAAGAGTCACCTTATTAGCAAAAACTCAGGTATGGTTGAAAAGGGCTTTTTATGAATAACAAGACACTCCTGTTACTTCTGTAACTCTGGCAATTTCAAGAGTTTTGGGAGTTCTATGCCAGGAACCAGGGTCAAAGACCAAATAGATACTTTCCGTTATATTCCAGGACCCTCTCCCCAAGAAAAAAACCATAGTAGGGCATGTCTTATTCGAACTGTAGGAAACCAAAGACAAGAGAAGATCCTGAAGGCAGCCAGAGGGGAAAAAGGAACACCTTACCTGTGATGGGACAAGGATACAGTGGCTTCTTGCTCATCAGAAACCATGCAAACAAGAAGAGAAGGGAGTGAAGTCTTCAGAATGTTGAAAGGAAAGAACTTTTTCATTCAAACTAACAACATATTGAGTATCTGTGCTGTCATCTAGGGTATAAGCAAGAAAGAGTAAACCATTGAATGTTGCCCCAAAAGAGCTCACAGGTGGACCAGGAAAGAAACATAGATGTGTGACTTGCCATAAAGTCACGTGCCCGCTCTAAGCCTCAGTTTCTCAATCTGTTAAATGAGTGTGGTGGACTAGATTAGTGGCCTCCAGTGCTTTTATTTTCCCCTTTCTTTCTTTCCACATCCAGTGTCATTTCTCATCATGCCTGAAGGGCTTCTTCATTTACGCCCGTCTTCTTGCCATTTTTCTTCTTGCATGTCTCTTATTTCTTATCAATTTTTTCCACTGTAACTTGTGGGAATTTAAATTGTGGGCTAGCCATTTTTAGGAAACGAAATTATGAGAGGCAACACTTACTGAGTGACTACTGTGGCTACTGTTCTAAACAGTTGGTGCAAATTGTCTCATTTCATTGTCACAACACTTCACGGGGCAGGTGTTAACATCATCATTTTACAGACGAGGAGCAGAGCAGGTGCAAAACGGCACATGTCGTGATGAGGTCAAAGAGAAACAGTCGTCAGAACTGACTTGAACATAGACCTGCCGGCTCCAGAGCCCTTCCACTTAATCAGGGCCTAACCTTTTTAACTTTCACTTTCTCAGCTGTCACTTCCCAGGAGGGCACCCCCTCACCCCCCAATCATGTCTCTGTGGCTCTGCAATCTCTCCTTCCTTTCTCCCCACCCCCGCTTCTCTTTTTTGAAAAGAAAGAAATGAAGAAGCCCTATGGGACACCAAGAATGAGATACTTAATATTTCACTGAAACTCACAAGAGAAGTGATTTGGGGATTGTTGTTTTGAGTGAAATTCTCTGGATGTGACCAAGGGAAACAAGGCTGAGAGGTTCAGGTGTAGCAAGACCACTTAGGTTGACAGTTGGAAGTTAACCAAGGAATTTGCTGCGAGGGAGAAAGGGGGCAGGGCCAGCGCTGATCCACCGTCAAAGTCAAGAGAGAGTAAAGTAACGATGGAAAGTGGGGACACTTTCCCTATTTCGAAAAGCTTTTCCTACTTTAAAAAGCTTTCTCTATTTTGAAAAGCAAAACAAGTTTTGAGGAATGATTTCTCCTTTTGTGGTGCTGTGTGATTTTAACATCATGCCAGGAATTGTCTTAATATAATTACCTGAAAATAAATAAGGATTATGTGCTATTTTTGATCTTTGCTAAGTATATTGTTGCTACCAAGAAATCAAGGACAACATAAATGATTAACCAAATTCCTAAGAACAAAAACCTTTTAACTTATTATTTACTTAGCAGAAGTAAGTCTACTAAATGGCCAAGAAGCATTAAAAAAAAGTTAACCTGGAAGCTTTTGGCCAATGTTTGATCTATTTCATCATAAGGTCTGAAAGGTAAGTTTTGAGAAGTAAAATTCATGTAGATCTGTTACTTGTATCTATAAAGTTATGAAACTATCCTATTGGAAAACTTAACCATTTCTCTTATTATTTCAACTATTTGAGGGTTAGGGGAAGAATGAGTTCCAAATAAGAAAACACATCTCCAATTTATATAGCAAACCTATGCAGAGAAATCAATAGAATGATTTTTCCCTCATTGAAGCATTTCTCTTTCCATTTACTGAGTTCTGAAAGTAATGTTCAGATTTATGACATACTTGGTTTAAAGCAGTTTCTGAAATCTGATGTGTATGAGGTTTTTGAAAGGAAAGCGATAAAGGAAGTTTATTGGGATCTCAGTACACATTTTACTTTAGAACAGATGTTGGCAACCAGGTAGGCCTTCTAAAAGGGGAAAGGATGGGTCCATAAACATCCAGGGGAGTTTAGTCCCTATATTTCTAAGGTAGTTTTATCCAGGTGGTAGCCTGTGGATAAATATCAAAGATGTAAGTTTTATTCCCAAGAAGCTTATTTTTCAAGAGTTGCTTGAAAATTTGGGTACCCCTGAAGGAATAGGAGATCTTTTTACTTGTTTTGTTAGAGAGTCCGTGGAAGCTAAGGATGGTATCTTCTGTAAACTTTCTACAGTGCTGGAGATTGGGCTTAGCACCCCAGGGCAAAATTCAAACTTTAAGAAGCATTCCCAGATCTCCCTAGTAGGAGTTAATCTACACCTTCTCATTCATGGATTTGTTTATTCATTCAATAGACTATCATTAAAAACCTGCTATGTGGGGTTAAAAGTGTGAGCAAGCTAATCGTAGTGCTGTCTTCCCAGAATTCCTGGTTTTGTGTAAACACAGAGTTAACAGGCGATGTTATTCCTGCTGTAGTGGATGAAGTTAGACCGCACGCAGATCTGGGAAGACTGCTTGGAGAAAGTGTCGTCTGAGCTAAGTAGAAATAAACCGGGTGAACAGAGAGGATTAGGGGCACCATATATGAGGCTGGGGAAACAGCTTTGTGAAGGGAGTGAAGGAGGACAGTGGTTCTGAAATGGAAAGGAGTTGAGAGTGGTTCGAGCTCGGGGCATGAGGAGGAGGAGGGAGCAGCAAGGGGAGAGACGAGGGAGGCAAACGGTGGCTCTAGAACCTGAGAGCCTTGGTGCACCCACTCACCTGATGGCTGCTGAGGTGACAGGCCCTTTATCAAAGTCACAGTGGCTGCTGTGTAGGGAGTGTCCTGGGGAGAGGTGTGAGGTCATCACTGTTCAAGGTCAAAGAGGTCAGCAACCCAATCCCAGAATCCCATTTTAAGGGCTTCTTTCCTGGGAGCTAACCCTGGTGCCAAATACCGCATCAGCCAGGGTCCAGTCAGAAAATAGATGCCCAGCTGTTATTTCAAGTAGAGGTTATTTGACACAGGGAATTGGAGGCACAAGGTACTGGGGGGCTGAAAGAATAACTGGTGGAAGCAAAGGTAACCTGGAAATGAGTAACTTCAGGAAGTAGCTGCCATCCCGGGGCCTGGGGAGAGCAAAAGGGAGTGGGTGTGGTTAACGGAAACGAGACACTCAGAGAGGGGCCATGACAGAGCTGACCTGCCGACTGCCCAGGAGCTGCTTGGGCCTCTGGGGACGGATTACCTTATGGCCAGTGCTCCTACCACCCAGGGGGTCTGTGTCTACTATACAGGGTGCTAAAAGCATGGGGAACTGGAGTGGCCACTACTGTGAAGTCTGACAGGAGCTGGAAAATGGGGAAGAGAGTTTCTTCTCTCCACCTCTGCCTTCCAGTCTGCTATAAATGGCTCCTGTTGACAGAATTCAACAGGAAGCCAAGTGCAACAGATCCTGGAGGACATGGTTTGCAGACTTCTAGCTCCAGGCACCATAAAACAGCATATGAAAGGGTGGGCTTGGGCTAAGAGACAGCTGGTACTAATCTGCCCTAGGCGTTTTAGAAAAGTAACTCTAGCTCTGCTGTGGGAAGTGGATTGGAGGGAGGCAAACCTGGGTACCCGTTGATCCGTTCAGAGGTTGTTCTCTAGACAGGAGATGGTGGCAGCCTGGTTGAGGACAAGGACAGAGAGAGATAGAGAAGTGGGTAGATGTGGAGAATGTAGACATGAACAGAGTTTGGTGACTGATGTATTGTGAGGGATGAGGACATAGATCAGAGGGAATAAAGGAAGGGGAAGAGTTAAGGAGGAAGCTTGTGTTTCTGGTGTCTGACTTAGGTGGTGGGTGGTGCTGTTTGCCAAGATGGAAACACAGGCCAAGAAACTGTTGAGGGGAAAATGGGTTTTGGACTGTTGAGTTTGATGTGCCTGGGGATCACCCAGGTGGAAATTCATTATGGATATCTGGGAAGATGCAGATGTAATTTGTTTTCAGCCCGTAGGTGGTACTTGAAGTTTTGGGAATGCGGGAGTTTACCAAGGGAGACTATAGAAGGCAGAGAGAAGAGAGCAAGGGCAGGACCTGGAGGAGTAAGAGCATTTTAGGGAAGAACAAAGTAGTGGGGAAAAGTTGGTGAAGGAGACTATGAAATACTGGTCAGAAAGATTGGAAGAAGACCAGAGTGCATGGTGTCCCAGAAATCAGGCGGGAGTGGTGGAAAATGCCGTGGTCAACAGTTCAGGTGCTCAAAAGCTTACTGTTGAGTGGTGTTTGTGCTTCTTTTATCACGCTCATAAGTCTGCTTGTTTTTCATAGTTACTTTTGGGTGCCTCTCCTGTAGAACAATGTGGGCCTGGGACACTGTGCTGCACATCCCTCAGCATCTGGCGTTGATGTTTTGCACGTTTCGCTCATGTGTATGTACATCATACGTGTTTGCTGCATTGTGTAATTAGGTATCTGCAAACTCCAGCTTGTGGATTGGCCACGTGTTCTTGTAAATTCCGTTTTATTGGAACGCAGGCCTGCCCGCTCATTTACCTGTTGTCTGTGGTGGTTTTCGTGCTGTAACAGCAAAGTTGAGGAGCTGTGACTGAGACCTTGTGGCCTACAAAACCCTAAATCTTAATTATGTGGCTCTTTGTTTACTGATCCCTGGATTAGGGTCTTGAAGCTGTTCTGTGTAAACTGGTAAAATTATATCTTTGACTTTTTCTTTTTTTTTTAAAATCTTTTTAATACTTTAAGGGAAAATGTGGGGAATAGAACGTACCTTCTCAGGGTTGGTTGTGGTCTTGATTTTGGGATGAAGGCAGCAGAGCCAGGGGAAAGAAAAGTTAGCAGACGGTCGCAGCAGTCTTTTTCAACATGACTGTGGGCCTGAGCAGTACCCTTATAATTATAGGAAAACCACCAGCCCAGGGAAGGTAGGAAGAGAGGGAGCACGGACCCACGCATTTGAGATGTGCCTTTCCAGCCCTGGGATGTACCAGCTACTGTGCTAGGTGCTTGGGTTTCGCTAGTAGCTCAGAATCTGTTTGGAGATGCAGATCCACAGGCAGAAACTTACAATTTCCTGTAATATACCACGCACACTGAAAAAGCTGCACACGTGGTATAGAAGAGGGGCAGCTAGCCCAGCCTGGGGGGAAGCAGTGGGAGGAAGAATGGCCATTTCAGGAGGAGGCCACCAGGTCCTCGGGTGCTGCCTCGCCACGTGGGAGCTGGGAGTGGGTGTGGAGTATAGGAGGCTGGGTGGGGAGGTCTACCAGCTCTCCAGTCAGAAGTCCTATGTGAGAAGTTAGGCCCTGAGGCTGTGCAGTCATGGAGAAGAGGCAGTTCTGAGAGGTCTCCTTGTCTGTCACCAAAGTTTGTCTTCTAGACATTCTTTTTATTTATTTTTTTTCTTCCAGATGACATATTTAGTGTGGTTTAAGTTTGTGGAGATCGTAACCTTGAATTGGTTGATTTTCCCCTAACAAAGTGCAGAAGTCATTTTGCATTAATATGTCTTTTGACCGGAGTTGTCTTGCCTTCAGGGACGATAAAAGCTCAGTGAGCTGAGTGGCTGACATAAGCAAGGAAAGTTCTGTTTACTTACAACTTGCTGTCATTGCACTATCCATGCCCCTCAATAACAACAAATTTCACGTTCACATCAGTCTGACTGTGCTCCCCCAATGGCCTGGGTGAACTGATGGGGCAAATATTAGGCCTAATATATGAACAAAGAAAGTGAGATACATACTTAGATTTTAAGTTACTTGCCAATGTTCATGGCTTCCAATAAGTTTTTTTTGTTTGCATGTAAGAGCAACTCATCCAGTTACTTCAAAAAAGTAAGAGTTTTTCATAACACTGTTTATGAACTGTAAAACTGGGTGCACCCAGGGAGCTCTGAGTGTTTCCTTTCCCTTTCTCTCTCCCTCTCCTCTGCCTGTCTCTCTTGTCTTCCTCTCCTCCTCTCCACTTACCTGCACCATCCTTTCCTCAATCTACAGATCCATTTTCTCCGTAACTTTGCCTTATTTGTAATCTGTCTTCTCTCAGACACTCTCTGCATCATAGACGACACTTAAAGCTTCAGCTCCCAGTGTTCTTTGGGTCATTAGCTGTTTTCTTCCAGAATCTGATGGGCCCAGGTTCTCTTTTCAAGTGAGGCCATATTGTAGCTGGATTGACTCTTCCTGGGTCAAGGGCCTCTCCTGTTGCACTCAGCTTGGACTGAGAAGGTGCACCCACGTGGTTCTTAAAAGTAGGTGTTTGGGCAGCTCCCCTGAGAACCATCAAGTGAGAAGCGAGGCATCCTGAGTTGTGACCTGTCCCGCACGCCACTTCCCTGCCTGGCTCATAACTCACTTCCTACACCTAGTTTCAAAGATACCCTCTTCTGATGTAAGCTGATCCTCATAGGTAAATGCACACATTCACTTACCCTCTCCCAACAGAAAGCACCCCAAAGTCACAGTCAGCTGCTGCTACATTAAGAAGCAGTCATGGGATCCCATCCAGTCTGAATCCACCACCCTCAGTGGTGTCCATTTAAACTCTAGTTCTCTCCAGATACAGTCCTAGCCATTCTGGACCCTGTGGACTAAATGTTATGTGTGACAGCAGCACATGCTGTGTACAGTGGTGGAGACTATCTTAATTCTCACTTTAAAAATGGAGAAGAAATGTCTACCTCTTAATCTCGCTGCGAGAAAGACACGTCCTGCATTGGTCACCAACTCAGTCTGTATTCTGTCTGGTAGAACAGAGCCCAGATCCGCTGATGGGCAGCCTCTTGCTGGCATTCTGAAACCAGATGCTTGGATGTAGTAAGGTTAATCGGAGGAGCCCTTACTCCTAAGCCCTTGACTTGCTGCCTTTTCTCTACTCCTATGAAAAGAGTTCCCTCATCTAGAAACAAGTACTCTATAGAGTTGTTGTCTTTGGCTATTGAATGACTGCATCTTTGGAAATACCATGGAATCTTCTGTTTTCTTCCTGTGCCTTTCTTTGTTAAAATCTGGTTGTGGAGAGTTTTCTTTTCTTTTCTTTTTTTATGAGTTCTTCAGTAGCTAGTGATGTGACATAGAATTATCAGCTCAGTGGCTGCATCTCAAACCAGAATCTTTTTGGATGTTTTTCCCCCTCACTCCTGTTAAGAGTTTTGAGCACTCTAATTTTGTAATAGATAGAGTAGGTATCTATGGGGCTTGGATTCCGTAATCAAGCTTGTTTATTTCTGAGTATTCTTTCTTGGCTAATTTCCACTGGCTTCTTAGTTAATTGCATAGGAAAAAAAAAAGAAAAATTTCATTTTCTACACAGTATTGACATGACTTGCATTTGCACTTAATCATTTGCACTTCTCCCTCAGTAAGTAGAGTAATGTCTTTATATTTACATACCATTAAGAACTATATGATAAATGAAGGGTGGAATTAGAATAGAGGAAATCAGCATAGTCATTTCGTAAATAACCAAGCATCAAGGAATGCTTCAGCCATCAACCAACACCAAATAACTTTAGCCTAATTAAGGCATTGGAGTATTTTTTTTAACATATGTTGTTTATCTAGTCTTAATTTAGGTAGTAAAAGTTCCCCTTCCCAACCCTGTCCTCTTTCTTTTCAGAGCTTCCCAGCTTTTACTGGGTTGGGCTGGGCTTACCCAATGAGAAATGGATACCAGTATATCCAGAGCCACAGGAAGATATCTGTGTTATAGGAACACACACACACACACACACACACACACACACACAGAGAATTAACAGACCAAGTATGTAATGCTGTATAGTGTTAGATATATCATACAGGGAGTAAATCAGATGGTGATTGTCCTGGGAACAGTGGTTTGGCATCATGTCATTTATTGCTCTCTAGGTATTTTCGAGGTGAACATAGACAGCTAAGAAGTCCACTGCATGGGCTGTGAGAGAAAGGCCAGCTATAAACATTCTTTTAAAAAAACAGAATGCAGATCTTACATGTTTAACTCTCCACATGAAGCCGGGGTTCTTTAGGACAGCAGTGGTTAATGAGATCCCCCTGCAGTTTGAGCTCCTTCCTGCCAAGTCTCCTGCCCACGCCCACCCTGCTGTGTCTCTCATCTCATGTGCGTGTCTCAAGTCTAGCACAGACTTGGAGTCTAGTAGACATTCGATGAAGTGCTTGGTCCAAAGGATGAAAATGTGGGTAGGTTTCGAGGATTAGGCCTCCAAATTTCTGTGGAACACTGTCTCTTTAAGGTTTATATTGAGATTAAATAGGACATTAGTGAAAGAAAACTACCGGGCTCATGTTTGAAGAAAACCAATCAGGTATATGAGTATCCGTGAACATGTGTTCTTGCCCACTTGTTTGATGATTTCTTTAGGTGTGGAATTGTTGTGCCAGTTTTCAGAGCGTTTGATAAATATACCAGAAGTGGCTTCTGGTTGGCTGTGTATGAGGCTGCAGGTGTCCCCATCATCCATATTTCACTTTATTTGTGTTTGTGGCTCTAGGGCCTGCTTGGTGGCACTTTCTCAGAGCAGTTGGCTTGTTGGGAGAGGTGAGAACAGAAGGTGTTTATAAACTTCTAGGATAACTATGTGATAGGAACATTTGACTTGTTTTTTGTTTACTTTGGTACCCTTCCCCAGAAGGGTTTCATTCCCCAGAATTCATGGGATGATTTCTTGATCCTCCCCATTGGGCAGTAACTTTTTTTTTGAACTGTGCTCTCTCTTATGTATTCTTAGAACTTTCCTAGTCATGCTTATTACTTTAGTATCTACATCAGGTTCTTCATACTCAGGAACTAGACAGAATTAATTTAATCAACAGGCCAGATAGAAGAAGAGCAGGGCAACTTGGATGATGGTCAGTTGACATTAAGCCTCAGTTTGGGCTTAAGAGTGGTGGAGATGATGAATTTGAGACTGTAGACATTGCGGGGATGGGGGCAGCTGCAGGCCAGGAGTTGCCAAATCCTCCCAATTTTCAGGAGAAACTAGAAATCTGTTGTACATTAAAAAAATATATTTTTTAATGCACGTGGGCCAAGAAAATTTCTCTCAAAACTACCCATTGATGACCTCGAGTCTGTCCACCCCCACTTCAGTGAACAGGTGGGGATGAACATTTTAAAAGTTCACCTTTCAGCTTCCCTCCTCCCACCCTCCTCATCATACTTAGTACCAAATGGACATCTCAGGAGCTTATGTTTGTCTCAGTCACCTTTTTCCTGTATCAGCTTCTCTGTGACCGTTTTCCCCCCATACATGTACAGAGAGTTGCCCCTTGCTGTTCTGGAAGTGTGTAAGGTCTGTGCAGATGTGTGTCCCTGCAGGGAGTCTTCTGTGCTCACCTTAGATCTGGCTGTGTCTGTCTCTCGAAGCATCCAGGGCATGTCCCTGGCATGGATCCCAGAGGGAAGCCCAGGTGTGCGTCCAGGTCACTCAGAGTTAACAGCTTCCAGGGCTTTCTATCGAAGTGGATCCCCCTGTGTCATCTATGCTGGTCAACATAATTAAATTCTTTGATTACATCTCAAGGATAGGCTTCAGAGAGTGAGTACCTCCTGATCACCAGCCTCAGAAGGATTAAAGTGCCTGCATCTTCTGTGGCCGCAGAGCAGCAGCTGCACACCCCTCATTTGGTCCAGGGTGGCCCGTTGTCCTTATCTTTCCCCTTAACTGGACTCTTTCCCTTGAATGTATCTAGCTTGTCTATCATCTGCATCCTTTGTGCAGAGCCCAGGTCACGGTAGTTACTCAGTGAAATTGTATCAAAGGAAGAAAGATAGGTCCCAACCCTGGGTGGAAGTCCTTTGTTACCTCTGATAATAAAGAACAATACATGCTGGAGCAGAAATAGTCATCGAAGCTGGGTGAATGTCCTCTCAGAAGTCTTGGAAAGCTTTGCTTCCATGTGACGCGATTTCCATCCCAGTCTGACCATGAAGGGTGAGTGAAAGTGACTGTTATTCTTCATCCCTTTGCTTAATTGCCGAACCCACAGGACCAGTCTAACTCCCACAGGAGTTCTTTTCAACTGCTGCACTGAATTGCTTGCTTGTTGGTTGTTCTTCTCCACTGGAATGTAAGCTCCATGAGGGAAAGGACTGCCACGATCTCATCTCCCTGAGCATCCTCAGTATCTGGGACAGGGTTGCATGCTGAATAAGTAAGACTGTGTCTTAACCCAGCTCTGCTCCTTGTGTGTGCTTTTTCTTTTCTTCCCCTCGCCTTTTTTTTTTTTTTAATGTCTACACAAGCTTGCACCTCCCTTGGGTAACAGCCCTTCCTCCACATTGGGGCAGACTTAAATTGGCTCTGTCATTTTCCTGCTTAAGCTGGCAGTCCCACATGGTGAGGCAGAGAGGTACAATGGAAATAGGACAGGAATGCAGGAAGAAAACCCATCTTTTTCCTGGCTGAGTCTAGCAGAGTCATCAAGGTAGGTCCCCTCTCTGAGCCTCATTCTCTTTACCCGACCAGGAGAGATGATGAAACCTCCCTCACAAGATGGGAAGATGCAATAGGATGACACCTGAGGGAAGCTTTGTAAAATAACACTGCGATGTGTATATGCTGCTGCAAGTGTAGGCTGACTTGTTTACATGCTCGTCTGTCTTTCAAGGACCAGGGCACCCCAGGTAGGAGCAGGCTGGTCCAGGGAGCTGATTTCCATAACCTCTTCCTTCATCCTGCATGATAGTCTTGTGAAGTGGGTGGCATCATCCCATTTTAAAGACAAACTTTCTGCTGTCAGAGATAGAGAATTTTACCCGCAATTATTCATCAAGTAAAGGCAAAGCCTGCTCTCAGATCTGGGTCATCTGATGACAAATCCAGCCTTCTTTTTACCACCCAGCATCTGTAAGATTGAGACGGGGAGGAAGTGACCACTGTGCCTTGGCCCTGGATTCTGAATGGTGAGCTGGCATACGTACTTGAACATCTCTGCAGTTTGCTAACATGTGACATCATACGCTTGCAGTCATGTTAACCCGAGTTAGTATTAGAGTAGCAGTCAATTGGTAGATTTTCCCTGTCAAACACTGCACAGCTGGTTAGGTCAGAAGTTAGTTGTTTTCTGGAACATGCTGATTAAGAATGGGGTTGACACTGAATGACAGAAGAGCTGATTGAATGGGACAGAATCTGCATTTGCATATGGGCCTTGAGTCTGACCTGGATTTGTAGGCTATTCTGTGGCCTCCCCAAACATAGAACATGGATGCCCGCCTGCCCACCCATCCCTCTTATGTGGGGATGTCACTGTTGATTGGATGCTGGATCCCAACCAAGGCATTCTATAGTTGGTTGCTTCCGGGGAGTCTCGAGTGAACCTGGAGAGACTCTTCAGTTACCCAGCAGGACCTTGTGCAGCTGCGTGTGGAAATCAGGGTAATTTTGGCATTTCTGAGAGCATTTTAATAGAGCACTGATTACAGATTGCAGGCACCTGGTGGTGGTTCTGTACTGCAGCTGAAGGGTGCAGTTCCAAAGACAAGAACGGGGCTTGGCAGATTCCCATTTTCCCACCCTGCTGTATCCCAGGGCCTGGAATAGGTACTGAGGCACCCTTACAACAGCTGATCCAGGCTCTTGGCATGGTTAGCATGTGCTTTCAGGAGACCCCCCTAATCCAGAGCATTAATTCCCAGAATGATGATGGACTTGTGCCTTGGCCCAGGGTGTGTTCTCCTTCCAGCGGCTCAGAGCACTGAGTCTGTAGGACGGGCTCCTCCTATTAGTTGGGGTCAGCATAGAGCCCTGTGGCTTGGGACTCGGCCAAAACAACTCTGTGCTTCTTGGACTGTCTTAGGCTATTCCACTTGGGCAGACCATCGTTGCTTTTGGCCTTGACAGCCAAATGAGCAAACATAAACTGTGAAAATTCAAGAGAAGAGAAGGTGATAGCCAAAAGTTGAGGTTAAGAAATCTATGGGCTAGAGATACTCTAGTCTAACACTAAATTTCATACCAATTCATAAGAAAAAAGATGACTCTGAGAGGAGTCCCCAGTGCAGTTAGTGATGTCTTCTCTCTCTTTCCCCTTCTCTGTTGACATACTTCCTACTCTCACCTTCCACGAGCTTCGGGTTGCTCTAACAGCTTCTACTTGAAAAAGCATTGCAGAAAAGTGGAGAACAGTGGCTAGCCCTAATCTCGGGCTTGCTACTCTTTAGTTGGATGATGTGGGAATCTCTGGACTTCAGTTTCCTTGTGATGTAAGGAAGAGAATTGGATGATCTAGACAATAACTATATCACTTCCATCTGTTGAATCTGCAAGCTCAAGAATACCGACCTACTAACTTGCCCACATCTTTCTACTGAATGAGCTACTGGTGAGTAGGGCCCCCAGAGATGTCAAGGGATGGTGGTTGGTTTGGAAGGTCTTGTTGAGATGGAAGTCCTCTTGCCAAGACTTTCAGATTTGTGAAGCTGGGGTCATTGCTTCTAGGGAAGCAGCTGTGGTGGCTTGGAGCACTGGCAGTGGAAGATGGAAGACGCAGAAAGAGTGTGGGCTATGAGGTAACAAGGAGGGTCCAAGTTGTGCTTTTGAAATACCAGAGGGGGCTAATACAGCACAGGAAGTGGAAAGAGGAGTTTCCCCTGAGAACCAGCAGAAACCTTTGAAATCTGTGCCTTTCATTTTTAAGCCTTTTCCGGTTTGGAAAATAGCCTACAAGGTTCATAAAACTGCCTGGTGGCAGCCATCCAAGATCCTCCCAGGAGCTGACTCCTGTTGTAAATGGCTGGTCTCCAAAAGAGGGTGGCAAACAGCTGTGGTGAGGCTTCAGTGGGCATTGTCCTGTTTATGGAGATCAGGATTTATTGTAGACTCTCTCTGCTAATGTCTTCTCAACAACCCAGTTTTTAATTTGTGGAATCAAAACAAGCTCTATTCTAACTAGATTACATGATCCTCTTTTCCAGTTACACAGTATGACCTGCACACTCAAGATGAACAGATATCCAGAAAGAATGATTTGAAATTACAGCCTGATTCATTATCTTTGTAGTTACTGGACAGGGATGATAACAGTATCCTGTCCTCTTGAAAGTAAGGCTGATCAGAGGCAAAACTGTGAAGCAGATGAGTTTTGTCTTGATTTACCTGGAATACGTTTCTATCTCATCTTTTCCGTCCTTTTTAATTTCTTCAATAGGAGATGGTGAGGGAGAGCAAAGACTCTTAGGATCACGCTTCCTAGGTTCAAATCCCAACTCTGCCTTTGAAAAGCTGTGTGACCTAGAGCAACTTACTTAATTACTCTGTGCCTTAGTTTCTTCATCTATAAAATGGAAACTTTCCTTCCCTCCCTCCCACTTATAAAACATACTAATGAGGACTTTCAAATACCAAAGTCCCATGTTTAAGTGTGTGTGCCTCATGTCGCATTTGAGGTGCTGATGGGGAAAGCTTTGGAGGCTTGGGTGGAAATCTTTCCAGCACTGTTCAGATTATACTGTGTAGGCACAAAGTCATTCAGTTGACCACTGGGGAGACTGATTAAAGTTGAAATTACAATCCTTGGCTAGGTCCGTATGAGAATAGTTTAATGACCTTATTGAAAATTTCACTCGTGAAATTCAGCCATTGAAGGACAGAGTGCCTTATCTTTTAAATTTTATTTTTATTTTTATTTAAAAAAAATTTTAGTGGAGGTATTGCGGGTTGAACCCAGGACCTCGTGCATGCTAAGCATGCACTCTACCACTGAGCTACACCCTCCTCCCAAAAGTGCCTTGTCTTTTAAGTTGACAAGGTAAATATGTAACAGGGCTCCCGAATGTGTCACATTTCTTCGGTGCCCCTCATTGCTGTGAAAGACTTCATGTCAGAGTGTAACACTGACAAAACATCAATTACAGAAAACTAATTGAAACTCTTTCAAGAAATGATGAAGTGATGATATTCTCCAAATAAGGGATTCAAGTAGGAAATACTCTTAAAACTGATGATTTAGAGAATATTTTGAGAAGTTTCGTTGTGAGTTTTAGATTTTTAGACAATACATAAACTTGTTTCAACTATATTTTCAGTTTTTATAGGTTTCATACACTTAAAAAATGGAGGGTCTTTTTAAAGGCTCATTATCTTTTTAGTGTTACATTCTCAAGTCTGTTCTAAAGTAGAAATAGCTGAATCAAGAGAACTTATAATTTACCTATGATTTAACAAACAGCTGATAGGAAGACTCATTTTATCCTTGTTGGAGGATTTATTTCATCTGTTTGTTTCTTTGTTTTTAATGGTTGATGTGTTTGGTCCTTTTTTTTTTTTTTTTACCCATAACTTTAGTTGTAAACTTCGGTATAAATCAAGCCCCTCCTCTAAAAGGGAAAACACCTGCACCACACTACCTGCGTCTTCCCCTTCCTTTCATGTGTGGGTTTAGTGTTTCCCCCACTTCCAGCTTCAATGTGAGGAAAAGAAGTGTACTAATTCAGCAAGCAGTACAGAACATCGCGCACAACTGAAATGTTTATTTTCGTGTTGTCAGTCCTTGTGTGGCTTTGTCCGTATTTGGTTGGGATAGATTTGTATTACCGGTGTTGTCTACAAACAATGGTCTCAGGCCAACATCCTGTTTTCTTAGTTTGCCAACGAGCCGTGGGGCACCACAGTGACATGAGTACTCAAACATTGGGAGATGCTGCCAGTTCAAGCTCCTTTGGGTTCAATTTCTTTTACAGCCCTTTCTTCTTCCTCTGATATGGTTAAATTCATTTCTGAGGCCCCCTCACACTTTGGATTGATGATAATCCTGGCGTAATCCAGTTGAGTGCACCCCAACCTGCCTTTCCCTCTGGTAATTTATTTCTTCCCTGTAGAATCGAGGTATGGGGACTGTGGAACTTCACTGGTCCTTGAAATTTATGCTTGTGAATGTGGAGGCTCTGTTTTAAAACGAATGCTTTAAAATGGGCGATGCTTTATGAAATCTCCATCTCAACTGAACAAACCCTCCAAATGGCATACTCCTGGCATCTTTGTTTGTGGTTGGTAATGTTGTTTTCGGGTTTTGTCATATCATTTGTTAAAGTTAGGAAGTGATTGACAAGGTGGTTCAAAAATCCACTCACCATATAAATAAACTTGTGTAAAGACGAGCCTTATGGTCTGGGTATAGAGCAGGATTTGTTCTTTGGATATTAACTGACAAGAATGTGCTTGCTGAATATATAAACAAGGAAAGAGGAGATGACAATAGTTTAGGTTTATAATTGAAGCAGGCATGAGTCACTGGCTTGGAGGATCCTGTGAACATAATGTCTCTTACAAGAGGAGGGCTAGTATATACACGGAAGTGAAACCCAACCAGGTCTTAGGGTATTTGGCAGCCTGATGGTAGAAAAGGGCTGCTGCTTTTCCTTAAAGAGCTGAGCATCATGACCAGGGGTGCTGTGTATGGTCGTGCTATATTTGCACTGCTCCAACGGCGTGTGTCCAAGGGAGCAGGGGCAGGCTGACACCTGCTCGGTGTTAAGTTCACATGTCACGGGCCCCGGTATGGAGCTACATTGGCTTAGGGGAAAGGTGCCATTTACTTCTCACAAAAAATCACTTCCAGGCCTCGTTGTAACTGTTCACAGCATTTGCTCTCCTTTCTCACAACTCTTTGAAGATGGGAATTTATCCAGTTTCACCTTTGGGAGTCCTAACACCAGGCCTGGACTGGAGTTGGAAACAGAGTTGGGTAGGCTGATAATTGGATCTCAGTAAAATAGATTTTGATATGTCTTCCAGGTTGGGGAGAAAGAGTGTACCTCAAAAATGACATTTTTAAGGAGCACTGTGGTCCAGTTATAGTGGATTAAGAATACTGCCCTGCAGAATCTTGGACCTGTTTTTTTTGTGTCAAAATCCAGAGAGAATCATATTAACATTTCAGCAGACTTTTTTCTAGACATCTTTTTGTGCATATCAATACACACATACAATTTTACATTCATTTTTTCAAGCCATTATGTATAGCTCTATGCCATGATTTTTAAACATTATGTGATATTCCATTGGGTGGAAGGGCTATACTGCATTTTACCAATGGATATTGGATAGTGATGGATATTTAGGTTTTTTAATAATGTTTTGCTTTGAAAAAAAGTGGATCTGAAGTAAGTATGCATCATGTGTAAGACACACAGCATTTCCTTTTTTTCTTTAGTGGAGGTGCTGGTCAAAAGATTTCAGTTCAAATACCAATCTCTGTAAGAGAGGAATTATAACTTCCTTAGACCAGTAAGGATGGGTTAAAAATGGCATAGTTTACAGTTCGTCAGTGCACATACCTAAAGATTCTAATTTACAAAATAAGCAAACTTTGGAAGATGCATTCAGGTACTGTCTTGGTTGTATACTTGGGACTGTGTGTGGAAGCGTTTTTGTATATTGTGAAGTGCTGTGCAGACTTCAGTGACTCACTGCTAGAGCTTTACGGAGTATTGGCCATGTACTCCCCCCCAAATATTTATGGAGCCTTTTTATTTATTTTATAAATAATTCATTAAATACAGGGTGAAAAAAATCCCAAAGAGAATGGTTCTGGACCTGGATGTACAGTAGAATATATCAAAGATATCTTCAAGAAAACAAGTCCTAGGCCCTGCCTCCCAGGTCCCCCGAGTCTCTGTGAGCAGGATTTGGGCACCACAGTTAATGTCGACGTACAGAGTCTTTGTTTGGAATTCCTCCTTTAAGGTATTTTTTGGCTTCTCTGAATATTTTTCTGGCAGAATAGAGAATATTTTTAGCTGTTATTCATACACTTAGATTTTTTATTTTTCCTGTTTGAAAGTTTCAGGCTCCCTCTGGGATATTTTTTTGTGGATTTGCTGTGTGAACTACTGATTTAATCTCAATCCTTGTAAATCTTGTGAAGTCTAAAGTATGGGTTCTTGGTCTGCCATTCCCGTCTTTTTTTTTTTTTAATTATTGTTTTTTGTTGACGTGTAGTTAATTTGCAGTGTTAATTTCAGGTGTACAGCAAAGTGGTTTGGCTATACATGTACATATATTATATATATATAGTTTTTCAGACTCCGATCCACAGCTCATTACATGAAATTGAATATAGTTCCCTGTGCTATACAGTAGGTCCTTGTTGTTTATCTATTTTATAAATAGTAGTGTTTATCCATTGATCCCAAACTCACATCTCATTTTATACCCTTGGCAAGCCCTTTCTTTAGCCTTTGTTGTTTTACTGAAAAGAATGATGAACTTGTAGTGATGTCATTACTAGATTATAGTTATCTGACCACTAGGGCATATCCAACTCCCTTTTTAGATTCTACTTACAACTTTTAGCTAAGAGTTGTATTTGAACTACATGGAAAAAATGGGTGGTGGATTGAAACTTTTGTCTAATTTATCTAATTTATCCTCAGGCTATGGAGAGACTGAAGTTTTCATTTTTTTTCCTTTAATTTTTTAATCGAGATACTGGGGATTGAACCCAGGACCTTACACATGCTAAGTGTGTACTCTACCAATGATCTGTACCCACACCCCCTAAAGTTTTCATCTTGAAAACTATCTCACCCAAGTTGTCTAAGTAGAAATTTTGCATATTGAGAATAACCAGTAACCCTTACTTGAGTAAACTTTCATAAAGTAGCTAAATTGGCCACAAATTATCTCACTGGCCTTAATTTATGAAACCAGAAAAAATAAAATTGATTTTGATCACATAACAAGTGGCATATTTTCTGGCTACCAGGTGAAGTTTTTGGATTTTGGAGTGTAATTAACTTTTTAGATTATCTCTAAGGTTAATGATTCTATAATATCTGACTTGTAACATTTAGTATTTATATACTGTAGGGTTAAGGGAAGCAATGTAACATTTCTCTACTTTGGTTTCAATATTTATAACATTCCCCAGTTCCTTGTCAAGGTAATTGTGTTTCTCCATCAGGACCTGAGGCTTAGAGAAGAAACAGTTGAATACAGTTAAACTTGAATCCTGTTTATCCTTTAGAATATTACATTGGATGGTGTAGAGGGACCATTGTGAGCAAGATGGGAGTTGGTACTGGAGCTCTTTTAGGATGCTTCCACATTATTCAAACCAGGGATGATGAGGATCCTAGACCAAGGCAGAGGATGTGAGGATGAGGAGGAAATAACTGGTGGAGTCCAGAAATATTAAATCAGATCCACAGACCTTGGTGATTGGTTAGTTATGGGGACTGGGAGGTTTTGAGGGACAAGACTGAGTCCAAATTAACTCAGTGGAAATGCTCAGTTGGCAGCTAGATACATGGATTTAAAACCAGAATGGCAGTGGGAGCTGGGTGCTTGATTTAGGATTAGTGTCAGCAGGTTAAAGGCAGGAGTCAAAGTTGCACGTGAGAAATTTCAAAAACAAAGTGGCAATGCAGAGAAGTCCTATCTTCGAGAACAACCTTATTTCTCTTATTTCTAATTGTTTGAGGTCACCTTACTAGAGTTCCCATGCACTAGGGGAGACCAATTGATTCTCCCCAAAAGTATTCCAGGATGATATCCTGTTTGCTGCTAACTTGGAGAATTCTGAAACTTGCTATCAGCTTATTTTGAGTGCCTCTACCTCAGGGTTGAGTCACAGTGACTAGTTTAAGAGGGTGATGTCTAAAACCAGGGGTTCTGGTTACTCCTTGATAGTGGGAATAAAACTGTCATGTAGTCCAGATTACTTGTGTTGACACAGTGTAACCATGATCAGAAGATTGCATGTTAAGCATGCAACGTTAATGAGGTTAGACTAATCAGTTCTCTAGTAACATTAAGCTCGGTAGATGGTGGCTCTGTTTCTCCAGAGGTGTCTCTTACCTCTCAGGTGAGAAATATTTAAGCCTTGTAGGCTGTACCAACTTAGAATCATCTGCCTGATAACGAACACCCTACCACGGGTCATCTGCGGTTTTAATTTGCTGGAGTCCCTGCCACTCCTCCTTGTCGCCTGACCACAGTACAAGTGTCAGTTCAAGTACTGGAAACGTTAGTGTTGAAATACAAAAACACCTCACCTCCCCACCCCTTTACTTGTGTACTTTATCTGCCCTACCCGTGCGGTCGTTTCAGTTGACAACTCCTACTGGAAAGGAGGATTCCCTGGGAGTGACAGAAGTGGTTATACGTTAGATGGCTTCAAGTGAGAAGATAGAGGAAAAGACTTGAGGGAGCTTAAAGCAAACTACGATTAGTTTCCACAGCTGCCACTTAAGGCAGCCAGCTGCTTTGACTTGCAAATGATGCTGTAGGTTGGTTTCTTGGATAGGAAAACTTTGTAATTATAGCCTCTAGAAACTGTGGACAGGGAAGAGAGAGAACTTCCATGGTGTTGTAGTGGAAGATAAATGATTGTTCCTGTACTCTTCTGAGTTCTTAGCCGAGACCCCTGTAATAAAAGACAGGTTAACTAGAGAAAAACAATTGGAAGTTTATTACCTCATGCATACATGGGAGAGACCCTGGGAAAAATGAGTAATTCCTGAGGTGGCTTATAGAATTCAGGACTAAATACCATCTTACTAGAGAAAAGGGCCGGTGGGGAGGGGAGATGTCAGCCTCTTAGGAAGAGTAAATGATGTTTAGAAAAGATGAAGGGCCCTTAGAAGATTAAGTGGGAGATATGACAGTTCATAATAAAGTGTGTCTGAGTGTGGTGTCCACTTCTAGTCTCCTCTCTCTCCTGTGATAAGAGTCAGTCTTCCCTGTGGATGAAACTCCTGGAGAGGGGACTGAAGAAACTGAGTTCTCTTTGGAGGATCTGTCTCTAGACAGATAAAGAGAACTCAGAGAAAGCCCCTCCCTGCATTTGTTGTGTTTTTTTTTTTCAGATGCCTTCAGCTCAAATCAGTCAATGTGCCAAAGCAGTGTATTTTGGGGTGGCATGTCCTGCTCCCCTCCAGGGTAATGTCGGTTGGAGTCACTGTGGTCATTGGGGCACTGCTGCTCTGTATTCATCTTGTTTTCCTCACAAAGAGGTCCCAGCGATGGGCTGGACTTTGACTTACCAGGAGGAAGATGTAGGACCTGATAAAGCTGGTTGCTTAAATGGAGAGAACAAATCCTGTACATACTCTTTCTGTATTCTCCCATTCCCATAGGTCCTCCTCAGGCTCTCGGCTTTTAAATTAGGTGTTGGGGTGGCTGCAGGAGAGCCGGTTAGGGGGTTGTTTAAAATACAGATCTCAAGATTCTGATTTGGTCAGGTGGAAGGCAAGGCCCGTGGGTCTGCAGTTTTGCAACGCTCTCCTTGCCAAGTTGAGATGTGCAGTCAGGTTTGGGAGACATTCAGAGATGATTGCCATGAAGCTACAGCAGTATCCCTTTTACTCTCTGATTCTTGCTCTCCTAATCTGCCGTCCATTCCCGGTTCTGGGGTGGTGTTAAAAACATACACAGGTGCTCCAGTCACACAGGTCTGTTAGTATCCTCGTCCTGAACAAAACCTGGAGACAATTTCCCATAAAAATGAGCCTGATAATCTCCTACTAGTGACTTTCCTGAGGGTGAAGCATATAAATTCCTCATCCTGATAACACTTTGTACAGAGCCTTCCATGTATTAGACTGTTTATCCACATGTAGAGGGTTTCATACCAATGAAGGAGAAAAGCAAGGCTTTGGTAAATAAAGTTGAGTTTCTGGTATGGATGGCCACATTTGTTCAGTGTCTATAAGTTCAGAGTGTCTTTTATTTTTTATATGAAAAAATGTGAATCTGAGTTGCAAAAGCAAAAGTCATGCCATCGTTGGGAAGCCCGATGAGTTTGGGAAGATGACTTTCTACATTGATTACAGGACATTTGAAGCCACTGTGCTGCCACTGGCTTTCTTTTTCACGTGTTTCCCAAATGGTGAGAGGTGGGAGGCCTTGGAGCTAGAAAAGAACTAGTACATGTTTCTCTCTTTTTAAAGAAATGTCCCTGTAAATTATAAAACCTTGCCTTGGAAAGTCACGGTGTAGATCATGGCAGGGGAATTTCTGTTTGTCAGGGTATCAGTTAGAGGTCAGCACACTGAGAAGCAGGTCCCCCTACACTGTTGTCATTTTGTTCTCACCAGTATGAAGAACCTGGTGGCAATGATAAAATGTCATGATCTGAGCACATAGATCTGGCCACAGAGCTCTAATATGTAGACAGAGGTATAGCTAGATAATAAAAAGCAACACTTTGTATTCTTTATTCTTGGTGCCATTAAGAAAACCTGTTCTATTACAAAATTGAAACTAGGAGAAATTTCTTTAACTAGAGAAATTTTTTTTTTTAAAATATATCTCTTTCCTGCCCTAAGGTTGCAGGTGGATGGCTATGTTGGTTGCATTTGTGAATCTTGCATTGGGAAGGATGTTTCCATGGTCTTCCATTATAAATCACCTGGACTTAAGGGAAACCTTTGATGTAGTCAGTGGTCAACTCCTGGAGAACAGGGACTATTTCTTAGTTATTTCTTGTATCTCTAATACTGAGCATTGAAGTGGCACAGAATAGGTGATTGTTTACCAGCTGGCTCAATTTTACAGCAAGTTGATCAGCTCTTTGAGCTGCTGTTACCGTATCTTGCTGCACTGTAGATCCCTATGCAGGATGTCTGAGTACTCTGTACAGCCTGCCTGACCAACCCACAGGTCCTCTCTGCATCTTTAGTCCTGATTTGTTAATTGCTTGAACAAATGTCGGTTACTGATTAAGACATAGTCTCTGACTAGGATGATGGAATGGAAGATGCTTACTCAAGTTACAGTTGAGTTTTTCGATGATAGCGTTAAGATTAAGCTTGACCTTCAATATAATAAACACAAAGAAGCAAAATTAAGACCTTGAGGGAAGTACAACTTTGGAAAACCAAATATAACATGGGGACTGTATATATGTAAATTTGGGGGTAGGGGAGAGGGGAGACTCATTGTGAGTCAGCAACATGCTGCTTTATTTTCTTAATTATTGGGCACACACTGCCAGTTAACCACAGGAGCATGACATGTGGGAACTGCTGGGTCACATTTCCAAAATACTTGGCGTTAGTCAGACTTCTTTTTTTTTTTTTTTAAGAATTCTGTGTCCACTTTGGCTGAAGAAAACTGGAGAATTTGGCAGGGGTCCAGAGCATGGCATCTAGAGGGAGAGGAGCACTGGAAAATAGCACCTGTTGAAAGATGCCAACAAATACAAATAAGAATTAATTTCTTAGCCTGCTCCAAAGCAGCTGAAGGGTGATTAAGTTAATGGTCTTCTATTGCGTGTATACTTATCATGTGGAAGATGATATAATTATTTCTGCTATGAATGGAATTAGGGAAATGGGTTTACGTTAGAGTTAAAGGAGATTTTGAAGTTACCTGAGGAACCTCTTGACCTGGAAGATGGTTAGACAGTGGAAAGACCTCTCGGCTGGAAATTTGAAACCGTGGTCCTTACAGGATGGGAATGGGGTGGGTACCACTTGTCAGTTACAGTCAGGTGCAGGTGGGTCAGAGACTGGCCTGTCTTCCAGATCCCATTTTGTGCTGCTCATCTTACATGGCGTTTGTCATTTTCAGCGAGGAAATCTGAATTCCCTTTCTGTCAGTACTTTTATCACCATTTATTATCTATGTGAAGCTCTTGCTTTTAATGATTCTCTGATACATTTCAAGCAAGTGAGAGGTTAGACCACCAATTGAAAATTTTCTTCACCTGCAAATCGACTTGGTGCTCGTTCTTACATGGCCTCTGACAATATTGCCGGTTTCAACCTGCCTTTGCTTGTTCTTCTCTAGAAAACTCCCTGAGTGCTCTGCTCCCTTGGTCTACAATGAGCGCCAAATCTGCCATCAGCAAGGAAATTTTTGCTCCGCTGGATGAAAGGATGCTGGGAGCTGTCCAAGTCAAGAGGAGGACAAAGAAAAAGATTCCTTTCTTGGCAACTGGGGGTCAAGGCGAATATTTAACATACATCTGCCTATCAGGTAATGAAAATCAGATGTGAATATTACTGAAACAGCTTCTGTTGTAAAGCAGTTAATGCTAAGATATCCAGGAGGGTTGTATCCTCAGGTTTGGATGCGACCTCCACCCATCCCCCGTTCTCTGTTGCCTTCTCTGATCTGTATTTACTCGTGCCACGTCGGCTTTTGAGGTTGCCTTGTCTGAAGAGGTAATGAAATTCAATTGTAATGTGTTTTCTGTTTCATTAAGAGCTTCCGTAAAGGGGTTGGCAGACACATCCCTTTGTCCATCCTTTTCCTTCACCAGGGCCCCGACACAAAACGGGCTCTTCTCTGAGATTTTTGTTTCAGAACTGCTCCTGGAGTTTGCATAATTGTTACTACTAACAGCCTGAGTTCCATGGACTTTTCTTTCTCTTCACAGTTGCCAATAATCAGTAATAGTTTGTCTCAAGATAAATATTGACACGTTATGGAATATGAGCAAGTAGACCCAGCTCGTAAATCACAGCTTTGCCTGACAGCTGTTCCTTGTCAGAAAGAGGCATCTGTTCTCTTACGCTTAGAATTTTGTGGGATTATTTTTTTTTCTCTTTCTGTTTGTGTTTGTGGGAGATCTGTGGGCTTCCCTGTGGAGTCATACCAAGTGTTTTGAGATAAAATTTGGATAAGTTTTCCATAGAGTTGTGGGTGATGCTAATCTGAGCACCTGGGGCTTTTGTAATATTTCTGATATTTCTTGTAACTGGGCACTGGAAGAATTACGCTTACCCTAATGCATCTTTTTCCCAATTTTCTTCAATTGTGGCTTGGGAATACAACTTTATTTTTGGACATTTTTAGCTTTTTTAAAGAATTAAGCCTCTGATCATTTAAGCTTATTAGAATTTATTTTAGGGTAGAG
Source organism: Camelus ferus (assembly GCF_009834535.1). Taxonomy (NCBI): domain Eukaryota; kingdom Metazoa; phylum Chordata; class Mammalia; order Artiodactyla; family Camelidae; genus Camelus; species Camelus ferus. Next base: position 33,128,004 of record NC_045701.1, on the reverse strand, counting down.
ATAACATTTTTCTAGAAAGAACATGTAAAGATGATAAGACTGTCTTAGTTTAAAATGAGATGAGAACATAGCCCTTCAGTAAGAAGGCCTTTTAAGTGGTTAGAAGAAAGCTTTTATCTAAACGAGTGTGAGAGAGTTAACTTTGAAATATTGGTCTCTCTTTCTCAGGTTATAAAATTTGGTGATTGTTGGACATTTCCAATCCTTTAGTGTGCTGGGCAGTGCTTGTCATATAATAGGGGCTCAATTAATATCTAAGGAAATCACCTTTCCAAATACCTTCCTCGTATTTTCTTAATGAGATTCAGGTCTTAAAAGTGTTTTCACATTTCAAAGTGTCAATTCTGGAGTTTTTGCTTGCATCAGTCATGAGCAGTATGCATTCAAGTGAATTTTGTTTTATATTTGGGCTGAGCTGAACATGGGACGAGCATGGACACAGTGATTCTAGTTTTATTACGTTCTATTTTCTCAGTGTATAATTGAGATTTCTTGAAGATGGGTAGTTGCAGAAAAGGTGGATGGTCTAGAAGCCCCTAGAGTTTTGCCTGAAACTGAAAAAGAGGGTGGTTTTGTTTGCCCTTGAGGCACGTGCTCTTGTCAGCCTGCTTCTGATCATGAAGTCTGCAAGAGTGATGCGGGGCCTCTCACTGCCTCCTGCCATTGAAATAGCATGACCGCAGCCCTGCCAGGGGAGGTAGTGACCTGGCGCTTGTTGGATAACTGCATTTTCTTTACAAGTTACACAGACCTTCAGGTTTAAAGTCTGAAACTATGATAATTGCTTTTTTGGTTGCATTCTAATAGAGGAGAGTCTTTTGTTCTGAAAGTCTTCATCCTTTTCATAGATTTGAATTTCGAGGGGTTAGGTTGATAGAGGAGGTCTGACATTTAAGTAGCTGGTTTAACGGAAACTAGGGCAGAGGAAAGCCAGGCAACTTTGACACCAAGTTTTTGGCAGTTTGATCTTTTATATAATTGAGAAAGAAGCAGCCACCTTTATTTTCTAACTTACACGAAGCATAGAGGGCTAACAGTCCCATCTCTGGTCAGGTATTGTTTTAATTAGCAAGTTATTAATTACTCAAATATTTATTAAGCACTTTTAGTGTGCTGAGCGCTCGCGGTGCTGGGGGGTCAGTTAGGAGACAAACTCACGAAGTTTACCTTGTTTGGTGGGAAAGGAGCAGTAGATGTATATACATTACTCACTAAAGTAAACAAAATTATGAACTGGGAAGAGGTTAAAGAGGAAAAATACAGTGATGTGAAAGCATGTGTGGGGAGGATTTGGGAGAACCTAGAGCTGCAGGAAAAGTGGGGTCTCACTGGGTCTGGAAAGAGCTGGTGTGAGTACAGGGGGCATTTGCATTCCTGGCGGAGGGACGGACGGGCATCTTCATTAGAAGACTAAGCTGGATTCTGAGTTCTTGTCTTCTGTTCTGTCCCACTTAGTCTTTGCAGCTGAACTCGCACAGGCGGCTGTGATGTGAAAGCAGAGCCCGGGAATGACAGCTCTCCCTTCCTGCTATCCGCGTCAACCACCTCTGCTTTCTGGGAGTCTGAGCCCTTCAACGCTTGTGTTTTGGTTGATGAAAACCAGCTATCCATTCTGAATAGACAGAATGTGTCCAAATCAGGGCAATGCCTGCAAATAATTTTTAATCACTTTCCAAACAGCATAAAGAGTTAAATTCTTTCTTTAAAAAAAGAGGAATATCAGCTTTAAAAGCTTGCCAACATATGCGTGTATAAGCATGGGTGTTTTATATATCTGATGTCTTTTACTAATGTTTCTCTGTGCGAGTTTTTTTTCCACCAGTGTCTGGCAGAATCTGTAATCTGAGAGGTAGGGGCCTGTGATCATAAGGCTTATTATTTTCAGAGTGGGTTGTGTATCCTCTGGAGAAATCCAAAATTTGCTGGAGCAAAGGAAATAAGATCTTTCTTGAGTTATTTCGCTATAAGTGTGTAAGGAAAGAAATAATCTCTCCAGTTCATTCATGGACCTTTGGTAGAATCTGAGTCTTTCTCATTGGGCGTCCTGACTGGCTTTTTGAATTGCACGCAAATACTGTCATATAGAGATGCCTCTGTGGTTGGCATTCTTGGTTTCAACTTTTCTGTTCAGCTATGGCCAAAATTAAAAAGACCGACAATACCAAGTGGTAGCAAGCATGTGGAGCAATTTGAGCTCTCCTACTTTGCTGATGGGAATGTAAAAATGATAGAATCGGTTTGGTAAACAATTTGACAGTTGTTTATAAAGTCAAACATACATTTATATGACTCAACAACTCTGTTCCTAGGCGTTTACCCAAAAGAAACAAAAACATACGTCCACATAATGACATGTACTTAGAGGTTCCTAACAGTCTTATTTATAATCAAAAATCAGAACTCAGATGTCCAGCTATATGTGAGTGGATAAGCAAATTATTTTTGTAACTGTGCAGTAGAATACTACCTGGCAGTAAAAAGAAGTGAACTACTAGTACATGCAGCAACGTGGATGAGTCTCAGAAGCCTTATGCTGTGTAGGGGAAAAAAACCCAGCAAAGACTACATGCTGTATGATTCTGTGTATAGGAAATTTTAGAAGGCACAGAACTTAGGCTATAGTGACAGAAAGCCCGTTGGTGATTTCCGGGGGGTGGAGTTTATGATTGACTGCAAGGGAGCATGAGAAGATTTCTTGCAATGGTCTAAATTCTCTGTGTTGATTGTGATGGTTAACTGGGGCATATACATTTTCCACAGCTCATCAAACTACATGCTTAAAATGGGTGCATCCTATTATATGTATACGTATCTCGGTAAAATTGATTTTACAAAATGTCTTACAGAGTCACTTGTGGGATGATTGTAAGAGTTTATTAACCTTTTTATCTCCGTCTGCCTGGTAAGGTGGACAGAAGCTAGCTCTCTCCTTTGTAGATATGAGATGTTATCCTAGACGGCCTTTTGAATCCTCAAACAGGAGCAGCTGTGTGTTATTAAACCTGTGCTTCCATTTCTCTGGTCTGTGTGTCAGTGGGTTCTAAGTTGCTTTTAGCACCTGGTATGTTGCCAAGTATAGACCCAGTAGATGCTTAAATGGAAGATGCTGTTTAAATGTATGGCTTACTACATACCTGGTTATAGTATAGACTTTATTTATAGCTTAGAGCTGTTAACTCATTCAAAGTGTACAGCAAGCTCTGCCCACAGTCGTTTCTACAGTTGGTTGCCCTCTCCATGATGTCTGGGTCTATGAAACTAAACTAGAATCATGCTAAGAAATTAAAATCAGTTTATTATTCAAGGCCAGTTACCTGCTGAACATTCTGCAATTTCATGTTTAAAGTCTATTTTCTTGATGCTGTTTTAATTCTGTATACAGAATGTGTAATGCTACCTTTCATGTCCGTAGATGGATAAAAATCTTTCCTTGGCTGCTACTCATTTGTCCCCATAGAAGGAGCATGAAGAAATTTTAATTTCTGTGATTAAGGCATTCTCTTCCATATTTTGTTAAAACAGGAAATCTTAGTCTTTTCAAAATGATTTTAAATTTGTAGTGAGCCAAGTTTTCTTATACAAAAAGTTCTGAATGATCTTTGATGGAATCGTTTATGTAAATGGATCCCCATGGAAGGTAATGATATAGATTAGGAGCCTAGAATCTGGCAATACTGTTCTTTATCTCTGTGGTTGCCAGTCCGAAGTGTTCCTTAGAATAACCTCTAGAACTTCACAGGTGGCCTGGTCCCACCTAGGCCCTACTAGTGCAGCACTAGGAGTTGGGGGAAATGCACCCGCATCTTGAAAGTATCATGCAGGAGACGCTTAGGCTGAGGTTGAGAAGCTTCGCTGTCTTGAGGAGTTATGCTTTTGTTTGTCTTATTGGTATACTTGACATAATGATGTATTTTTGGTACTCAAGTCTATTGAAAGAGGGACTTCTTAGTCGTTTTCTTCTTGACTGGCCATGGCCAAAGCTCTGAATTTCTCTGGTATTCAGAATGACAAGTTCTTCAATTCAGTTGACAGGTTCAAAGCTTTCTTTGGGCTCTGAGGTTCTAGGATTTTATAGCAAATTTCATTCTCATTTCATACATATCATGTAGGGAGAAATTCAGCTTGTTAATAATCCAAATGGACACTCAGAACATTTACGAGGGTTTGAGGACATGCTTTGTAAGTTGTTACTGGAATTAGGGTAACCACAGTTAATTGTCAGTGATCTGGCATAAGAAAGACATTCTTTTTTATCTGCTTTCTAATTCAGACTGGAACTCAGCTCAAGGTCTATAAATATTAGAAGAGAGAGAAGAGAAGAATACAAGACAGATGAAATTTGACCTTGATAGAGATGGTTTATTCAGGAGTGGTGAGTTAATTTTCCAAGAGTTTTTATCCAAGAAAAATGAAGAAATCAACACTGAACTCAGAGGCATACAAAGATATTAGCAGGGAAAGAAGAAATACAAAACGCCTGTAAGGATGATATTTATTTATTATTCTTTATTACAGAAGTAGTAAATATTGCTGAAAATATCCATCTTTCAATGCAGAGGAAAATAACAATCATCTGTGTATATTTTATTATATGTTTTAATCCGGTTAACCCTCACAACATCCCTATCAATTAGGCAGTATGTTCTTTTCCCAGATGAAAGGACCATTGTTGATCAGAGAGGTCGTGATATTACAGGGCCACCACTTTGGAAGTGACAGACAGAAATCCACACAGTCTTGTAACCCCAGTGGCCATACCTGTACTGCTGTAGCACCCCACTTTTTCTGACATAAGTCAAGAGGGGTGTGGTGAAGAGACAGCCATGTTTTAAAGACCAGATTTCTCCCGAACTCTTCAGAATTGATAAAGACATTGAACAGTTTTGACCTCTAGTGTCTTCTATGTAATTTCCAAGGTTATTGAATAATAAACTCTCCTACATTTGGAACATACATCAGGGTGAGCCTTTTATCACTTTATTATAGAGATTTGGTATGTAAATCTAGCCATAAAACTTTAAGTAGCTCTGTAAGACAATGCAATAAAGCAAAGTTATTTCCAGTGTCTTGATTATATGAGTCTTTCTACATCCTTTATTTTATTTTATTTTATAGAAATACAGTATCTTATGTTATACTTTATATTGAGAATTTGGCTGTTTTGTGATACATGCTTAGACATATGAAAAAATTTGCAACAACAATATCCTTAGTTAGGTGAAGTTGGGATTAGGGCTTTCTTCTGAAATGTTTTCAGCAGATTTTGCCACTGGGTGTCATTGGTAAATGACCTTCAGTGTAGCACCTGCCATACATCTATCACATGCTTCGTGCTCAATATCCTTAGGGCAGCACCAGCCCCCGTTTGAATTAGGAACAGTAATAATACTAACAGTAGTAATGGTATCTATTGAGTTCTTGTATTGGTCAATGTTCTATACCCTTTATGTATATTAACTCACTTAATTCCTTATAATGATGTTCTGAGGTAGATGACAGTACTGTCCTCATTTTGTAGATGAGGAAACCAAGCATAAAGAAGTAAGCTGGCTTGCCCAGGATCATCATTTTGTGAACAGGCGTTATCTCATTTAATCCTCACAACAGCGTTGGGATGTACTGTCTGTTGTAGTTTCTCTTTACAGACGAAATAGCCGAGGTTTGAAGTGGGTAAGGACACTGCCCGGGGTCAGGCAGCTGGATGATGATAAGGCTGAGACTAATATCTGGGTCCTTCTCACTCCCAGGTGTGCACACTTAAGCATTTTTTTTTCTTCCATCCAGGCCTCGGACCGAGACACCAAACTCCCTACTTCCTTAAAAACAATGTGGCAACATTCCTTGTACAAAGCATCTTAATCTCCAAGGATTTAGAGGATGTGTTGTTGGCCACTTCTGCTTTTCTAGTGGTTTAGCACGGCAGCAGAATTTTCTTTCTCCCTGTTCTTGTGTATGTGTTCCAATACTAAAACCAGATGGAAACAAGGGAAAACTCTTCACAGAAGCTGGTGCCAAAACATTTCATTTAAAAAGGAAACTCCATCTGCGCGCTCTCCCACCACACAGCCCACTGGGAAGAACAGGAATTTCACAGCTGATTCACTTCTGTTCGTTTTGATTGGTTTTGACGAATTGCAAAGGTAGAGCACGCGGTGGCGGGGAGATTGCAAACTAAGGCGGCTCTTCTCCTGGAATGAGGCCGGCAAGGCTCTGGGAAGCCTGCTGACGTCCTAAACAGCAGCCGAGCGAGCGGCAGGGTTTCAGTCCTCTCAGATGCATTCCTTGGTGGTGGTGATGTCCTGACTTTTAGATGTTAGTGCTCTTTGCTGTTGTACAGTGAGTTAAACATCACCAGGGTTTCATTTGTCAGTAATTTGTAGTCATAGTCAGTAATTTGTGGCCACTTGTCAGTAATTTGGAGTCCCCATTGCTCCCTGTGTTTTTCCAGCCCAGCTATGTGGAACACAGGCATAGGCATAAGACTCACTGGGTAAAATACTGGCTGTACTAGGTCTTTCAAGTCTTTGAGCCTCTGTTTTCTCATCTATATAATGGAAATATCTCTATCCCAAGGGCATTTTGATGATTAACTGAACCATATATGTATGTATATAAGGCTTTACGAGCAATATTATTTTCTTGTCATTAAATGGGATATCCACCTGTTCTTGCTACATAAAGGTGATTCATCTGCGGCTTTTAGAAAACACGTTGATGTGTGTCTGTGACAGGCTTCTGTGACTGATGTCATGGGAGGCAGAATCACGTGAAAGATTTGTCTTGGGCGTTTCCCACCTCCCCTTCCACACTTTTCCCCCTTTACCTGTCAAGTTCACTTTCCCCCTCTGTCCCGCACCTGCCAGGGATCTCAAGATCGTTCTGACTCCTGATTTCTAAGCCTGGCTTCTCTTAATTCTCTGTTCCAAGTTATCCCCCCTACCTCCAAACTGGAATGATGCATCCCACGCCGTTCTGTTCCTGGGAGTTTGAAGACTTCCCCTCTGATCTCATGAGGATTTGCACGTTGTTGGGTATACTGGATGCTGAAGTCCTTGTGTTCAGGCCCTTTTATCCACCTTTGTGGGGAGTTAGAACTGGCTTAGTCGAGTTCCAGTCCCTGAAATGGGAGATGTTATTTTCCTACACCTGTCTTCACTGGATCAAAAGAAAGTTGAAAACAAAATAAAACAAAGCCTTCCCTGGGGTCAGTCCAGTGCACTGGTAAGCAAACAGCAGAAGTGGGAGAGGCAGGCACAGACGCCCATGGACCCAGCCTTTCAGCCCAGATCAGGTTCTTGTTTGCCCAGCTCTTTCCTGTTACCCTTTCTTGAGAGAGAGAATGATTATGAGCGATGTTTCCATGCCAGTTGCAGTCATGCTAAAGCATATGCTAGATTTTCCAGAAGAAGCTAGAGATGACCATGAGGACAGCAAAGCTGCACGAGACCAGATGACCAGTTAGTTCCTGTGCTCTGACCTTGTTCACTTTTCTCTCTGGCCTCCCATGGCATCTCCAGGATCGCAGTGAGCATGGCTGGGTTGTGCTTGTCAGTCTGCTTTCTGTTTACCTCCCCCGACTGCCGGCCCCTACAGGGTCAGGCCCGTGTTGTAGACACCTCTTCCCCGTGTGGAACAGATGAAGCGCCTGGAGGGGGAATCAGGCAAAATCTCACTTCTGCTAAGGCTGCTGGTTAGGGCTCACTTTCTGGGCTGGAGCTCCAGTCTGTGAGCTGCAATGTGGTGGAGTTTTTTGTTTTTGTTTTTGTTTTTTGGTTTTCTTTGCTGTTATTTGTACTAAAATGCTACTGGGTGGTCTTTTAATTTCTTTGAAATTTATCAAGTTGCTGAGCAGGAGTTTTTATTGCACCTAACAGCCCAGTTACCAAGAAGAAAATGTAGATTTCTCTCTGATTTATTCTGACTACAAGAATCATCAAAAGCGAGCAGTTTAGAAATGCTTCCATTGTAACCTGCAGTGGGAAGCTGTTATCTCAAATTGCTGAGGTACCCGAGTGCATCTCCTGAAGAAGGAGTTCATATTACAGGGGAATAAATGATCATTTAATTGAGCATTGAATATATCAAAACTGGCCCTTAGTGCTCTTTTCTCACAGTAATCATTTTCAGTTCTACATTTCCTTAAAGTCGGCTTTCAAGGGAAAAAATGGAAACTCCACTTTTATTAAACATCTCTCCGAGGATATTCATACTGTCTCCCCTGCCCCCCCCATACCCTTTTAACACAGATTATTTTTGATCCGCCACACATGGCTCCCATGTAGCTTAGGTTGTAGACCTCATGCCCAACTACCTTTTGATGTTTGTATCAGTTTAACAAATTATGCTGTTCTGAGAAGTTGCAGCAGCTTGGCAAGTAGGTTTGAGATGACAGGAATGTATCCAGCCCTTGATTCTGCAGATCTAAGTTTCCATTTTCATAAGAGCAAGCAATAGAATTGAGAGTTGCCCTCTTTGATTTTCCAGTTAATATGAGTAAGCCGAGTTTTATACATACTTTCCTCTGGTTAGAATCCTTTTTTTACCTTGTGGCTAGGTAAGAATCAATTGTTTTTGGATGCGTGCATTTTTCAATGGTTCTTCTCCCTATAAATTTAAATGTGTTCTTTATCAAAAATGTAAAGTGCCACAAAAAGTAGGAAAAAAATGGGAAAAATCATGACTTTGGCTTTTTAGGTTCGATGTTTTTAATACTACCCCCTTTATTATATTCTAGGTACAATTTTGCCTTTTTTCATTTACATGGTAACAAGGTTTTTAATTTTTTCACAGTTTTTATAAGGTTAATTTTAATGACTTCTTGAGTACCATAGAGTACTTAACCATTCGTCTATTGCTGGCTATTTTGTTTTTTTAATTTTCACAGTGAGAAATTAGGAACTTGGGCTTGCTGTTAAGAAAAATACCCATCTTACAGATGAGGAAACTGAGGCACACACAGATAACTTGTGAGAGGAAACCTCCATGCTGCTCATGAGTGGTACAAGCAACTGGAACCTCAGTGCTCTGTTCTCTGCTCTGTGCTCTGCCACAGGCCAAAATGAGCTTATTTTAAAACCCACATCTGACAGAAGTCCTTAAAAATAAAATATGCTATTGACTTGGTGTGCTTAACAGCTGGTTAGTCATCTCCATGATATTTAACCTAATTCTAGATCAAGTTCTCTTTGAGGTTACATCTGGTCCCTGCTCCCTATAGGGTTAAGTCATCGTGTGATTTTCCTGTGCATTTGCAAGTGTATGTCAGTGTGCATGGTGTGTGTGTACATGTCTATGTTCTCAGAGAGAAGGTTTGTGTCTTACTTAGAGTCGGCCCTCATGTTCCTTCAAAGAGGTGGCTCTTTGCCTCATCTCTTTGGTCTGGGTCACACACTAATTCATTTGACATCTTCTTTATAGGTGTTAGATGAGGAATGGAGGAAGTGGTAAATATCAGCCAAACGTATGATGCTTTTTTTTTTTCCCTTAGGTCAGTGCATTTCATTAATGATTCACATCTGACATTATATCAGATCCAATATTTGAACCTACAGAGCAAATAAAATGAGGGAAATTAACTTCTTAGGAATTTTCTTTTCGAACTCTAGATTTTTATGGCTTGGAGACTCCTTAGTCCTTCTCAAATAGAATACCCATGTTTACATGGAAAATGAAGCCCAGAGGGGTTGGATGGTTTGGCTGACATCACTGAACCACTACAGTCTGGCAAAAGAAGGAAGGAAGAAAATGTGCCCAGATCTTCTTGCTGGGCTGGTTTTTGACCTTGGGACTGACTCTGGTTGAAGCGGGGTTAGATGAGAAAGAGACAGGCTAAGCTGAATTTAAGGATCTATCTCCATGCCATTCCTTTTCACATCAATAGGCAGGAGCGAACTGTCCCACTCACTCCCGGGAAGAGCCTGTCGGCTGCCATTCAAGGAAGTGGCTCTGTCTTTTCTAGGGCCTGGGTATTGTAAGAAGTTGGGTGTGGGTTATCTGAAACGGCCAAGTGTGCAGCTTCACCCCACTTCTCCATCACTTCTTCCAGGGCTTGGGGCCACATAGAATGGAGAGTGCCCAGGGAGAGTATTTTTGAGGGGAAAGGCCAAAATGCCATTGTCTTTAAATGTGGTGTACTGCCTGATCCATTGGGTTAGGAAAAGAAAATATTAGAAAATTTATTTAAAATGTAATTGTTTTCAACTTTTTATCTTTCATGTATTCTTTATAATCGCCATGATATATAGAGCTATAGTCCAAATCTGTAACTGACAAATATGTGTAGATTGGCAGTTAATACTCATGATTTTTTATTGAATGAAGCATAGTTGGTTTACAACGTTGTGTTAGTTACTCTTTTACAGCATAGTGATTCAGTTATACACATAAACACAAATATATATTCCTTTTCATATTCTTTTTCATTGTAGGCTATTACAAGATATTGAATATAATTCCCTGTGCTATACAGTAGGACCTTGCTGTTTATCTATTTTTTATATAGTAGTTAGTATCTGCAAATCTCAAACTCCCAATTTATCCCTCCCCACCTGCTTTCCCCCAGTAACCATGTTTGTTTTCTATGTCTGTGAGTCTGTCTCTGTTTTGTATACACGTTCATTTGTGTCTTTTTTTTAGATTCCGCATATAAGTGATATCATATAGTATTTTTCTTTCTCTTTCTGACTTACTTCACTTAGTATGACGATCTCTGGTTCCATCCATATTGCTGGAAAAGGCGTTATTTTATTATTTTATGGCCAAGTAATATTCCATTGTATATATATATACCACAACTTCTTTATCCAGTCATCTGTCAATGGACATGTAAGTTGTTTCCACGTCATGTATTGTAAACAGTGCTGCTATGAACACTGGGGTGCATTTATCTTTTCAAATTAGAGTTTTTTCCAGATATATGCCCAGGACTGGGATAATACTCATAATTGTTTTACTGAAGGAATGCGTGGACAAAAATGGTTAGAGAGCACCAGCCAGATCCTGGGGGGGGTGGAAGCTTTTGCTACAGTAATGACTACTTCTAGCCAGTGGACTGGAATCTACTATTGTGAAATCTCTGGCTTTAGTGGTAGTTGCACAAAGCAGTGAGCATGTAACTGCCTTTTGGAATCAGCCTCAGCCCCACTCCCTGCCCCCAGTGATTCCACGGCTTTCTGGAAGGCAGAGAGCCAGCTGCTGTGCGGACTAAGTGTCCTAACACAGGGGAGGGGCCTGTCTCAGTGCTTAGCGCTTGGTGGTTGGAAATGGCAGCTCTCCTTTTGGACCCTGAAATCTGGCTGAGACAGGTACCCGTTTCAGTTCTAGCACTGGGTTTGGTTTGGACTGGCAGTAAACAACTGTGACTTTGCCTTTCCTACACTATCATCAGGTCTGGCCTGGTTGATTTAGTTCTGAAGCTTCTTGGCCCTTTGTACTGTTTAAAGAAGGGAAACTTGCATTTCCTTTCTGGACCTGATGTTTATTGATTCATCCAGGGGAGCCTCGTTCTTTGCTGATAGAGCAATGTCCTTGGTTCTCGTATGAGCAGTTCTGTTGGAGTTCATGCATTTCCTTTTTTGTACGTAATTATTTCTCTTTATTTGTCAGTTATACTTCATATGTAAGAGTTGTAGAGACCACTTACTTAACAGCATGGCTCTGTCACCCTTCATTTTTCGAACTTAAATTCAAATACGAGGTCTCCAAAAGACACTCAGATTTGCCACATCTTTTATAAACACGAGTCACAATACTCCCTTTTCCATGGAATTTGCAACTATTAAGAGTTCACTTTTGGAGCGGTGGGTATAACTCAAGGGGTAGGGCGCATGCTTAGCATGCATGAGGTCCTAGGTTCAATCCCCAGTACCTCCTCCAAATATAAATGAATAAATAAACCTAATTACCTCAAGTATCACTTTTGTCTGTAGAAGTAGCATAGCTCTGAGATTACATTTGATTTTTTTTTTTCTGAGTATGTATTTCAGAGATTGTCTTTTCCCTCCGTTCCCTTTTCTGTATTGCTCCTCACTTCAGGTGTCCTGTTCAGCTCCTCTTAGGTGCTAAGAGCCTCCCAGAGCCTCTCTCTGCAGCCCGTCACGGTGACCACTGTTCTCTTAGCCTGAAATCCCTCTCTCCCTTCCCTCACCCACACTATTAAAAACATAATTCCTTCAAGTGACTGCTCTGACACATTAGGAGAGAAATCTTTACAGACTGATACATAATCTGAATACCTTCCCCAAGGGCATTTGTATTTGCAAATGCGGCAACCCCTCTGAGGCTGATGGTGATGGTGGTGGTAGTAACACTGAGAGCATTTATTGAGCAACGACTATCACCCATCTTAGACCTCAGATAATGAAATCTGGGGTTAATACACACACTGGATAAACATGTGGATGTCCTGTTTTGATCATTATTGGCTAGTGCCTATTTCCTTTTGTCTCTGTTGGAAGCATTCATTTGTTCAATGTTAATACTGAGGGACTCTTGCCTGGAACCTTTATATGATGACAGTTTTTACCTTGAATTTTAGAGGGCAGCTGTGAAATGGACTTTGATTTCATTTAATTTGGCCACCGTTGGTTTGCATTTTACCAAAGAGTATTACAGAAAAAAAGCAATTTGATACTAAGGAGCCTTGCATCACTCATTTTCATAAATCGACTTACTAACCACATGCACTTAGGATTATAAATGCCTCCTTCAGTTTCAAAAAAGTGTGTTTGTAGGTTTCTTTTTTTTTTTTTTTTAAGATCACAGTTAGCCAGCCTTCCAGATAAAATTCTCTGGCTTTAAGACTATGATATGTTACGGCTCTTGTTGCCAAGATTTTTCTACATAATATTTCAAACTCGCTTCTTTCCAAAATCTAATTTTATTTTGAGCTACAGTACAGCTTTGTGAATGTCGAGGTCAGAAGAAGAAAGGAACCTTCTTCCTCATCAAATGAGCTCTTTGAATCTGGACTGGAAATACCTTACAGGTCACAAGCAAGGGGGAGAGTTTTGCAGACATGAGTTTAAATTTCCCTGTGACCAGTTTAATTTTTGCCTAGAGGCAGGAATACGATGGCAGTACTTGAAGTCTTTTGAGGATACAGCATTTGGCATAATATAGTGTAGTTACTATCATAAATCCTTTGGTCTGTGCAGTATTGAAAACAAGATTTGGATTGGCATGATTTACTTAGATTTATGAGTTGAATTGCTCTAATTTTAGCCTAGCCACATTGAGTCCAGTTAGAACTTTCAAGTTCTGCTTTTGTGAGAGGTGCTCTGTAGAGCATCGTTTTCCTGAGTTCTAATCGGTCTTGAAAAGATAGAGTTGTCTGTGTATGTTGACAAGTCAGGTACACCGTATCAGTGAGAAGCTGCAGGAGCCCTTCTGATAGGCTTTCTTTTGTCACACACAGAGTAACAAGCGGAGAAAAGCCAGGGCCCAGGAATGGCTAATCAAGTGATGGTTCTGCGTGCACCATCTGTGTTTCATCCTGTTTCTAGGATCAAAGCGACCAGAAGTAACCCTGCTTAAGGGCAAAAGGCTTTGGAGACAGAAAAATTGGGATTGCAGTCTTGGTTCTCTACGGACTAGCTGTGTAACCTCAAGAGAATTATTGGCCTTTCTGAGCCTCAGTTCCCACTTATGTAAAATGGTGATTAAAAATATCTATCTCAGTGGACTATTATGGGAACTTCTTAAAAATTGTATAAGATGATATGTATATATATATATATATACCACCTAGTTTGGCCCCAGAGTATAATAAATGCTTCATAAATGTTACTGTCTTCATCACCCTCATCTGACATTTGAAAGTGTTCTTCTACGGGTGACAAGGAGTAAGAGTCATCAGTCATCTGTCAGAGACTGGTCTAGAAAAGGCAGGAAAGCAGCCGGTGACTTTGCACTTTCCTCCAACAGGAATTGGAATCTGGGGGAGGGGCGGAAGAAGGTTTCTAGTCCAAGGGGCTTGACACACAGTAGGAGCCTGATCACAAGTTTTGTCTCTGCCATATTGGCTTGTATTAAATTACGCACTCCGAAGATGGAAAGTATCCATCTTTTCTGAACAGCACATGAGTGACAGGTTTCAGTTTAAAGCAAGGAGGCAGGATGATCCTTAATGTCATTAAATATGTCAGAAGGTTTGGTGCTCTGGGAGAGCATGGCTGGGCTCAGGGACAGCTCTGTTCGGAGCTCAGCCAGATCCCTTTTTAGCTGCAGCCACAGAGCACACTTAACCCCTGTGAACCATGTTCCTCCACTAGACAGTGGGGACAAATCAGACCTTGTAACAAGAAGCAAGGCTACCTACAAAGAGCCTGGCTCACCAAAGACCTCAATAAATGCTGGCTGATAGCGTGCTAAGCATCATGCTTGTGTGTGTGAGTGTGTGTGTACACACAGAATCGTGCAAAATGCAACTCCAGAGTCCTGAGAAAACACTGAATCCTTCAACAGCAGTACATTCAAGGGAGGAACACAGGGGCACCCGCCTCTAACTGCTTTGTGGCTGTACTACTGCTTGACATGAGTGCTGGCCTGGTTCAGAGCTAAGTTCCACCACCTTCTCTGGAAGGTATGGTTGATCATCATGTTATAAAAACAAAGCCCACAGATGCTTGCTGGTCGTTGAGTGTGAGTTTTTTTTAATTAAGCTGATATACTGTCAATGTTTTTTTCTTCTTACAACATTGTTGTTTTGGTGGAGAGCCTGAAACCCCTGCAGGCAGCTGCGGCAAGTCTGCCCACAGCCTCGGCTTTAAGCTGGGCGCCCAGTCCCCAGAGAGCTTGAAATCCCTGTGGTTTAATAACAGGCTCTCAGAATACAAAGGAAACCTCTGCAAACCCGTTTCTGGTTTATCATTTTATTTTCTCCATGTTCATTTTTATGCAAACTAATGCCATTCATTTGGATTTTCTTCTACCATTAAAAGCTTAAAAAGCCTCTGAGGACTTAATCAGCAGCGTTTCAGCTGTGCCCGTGAGGAGGTACCATTCCCTTCATCCTGGTGGGCAGTTGCGACGGTGGGTGTACCGGCCTCTTAACGTGGTCCTGAACTCCTTACTGAGGGCTTGTTCTTTTCTGTGTGACTCCAGTCTCTCCAAAGTTTCAGTGATTTTTTTTTCCTCTTAACTCCACTGACCTGCATGACCAAATACCTGGTAGGTGATGTTTTCTTCATGTTCAATTACCCAGTTGTTTTGCAGCTGAAAATTAAACTTCCTCTTGTGCTTTTGCCTGTGCAGGGAGCTCAGTAACCAGCAGCTGCCTGATGTGATGGAGGAAAGAGCTGGGGGTTTGCAGTCGAACAGGCTTGGGTTTGAATCTTGCACTGATACCAGCTGTGTGACCTTGAGCCAGTATCTTCCCCTCTCTATGCCTTGGTTTCCTCAGCAATAAAGCTGAGTGTTTGGTGTGGCTGTAAAGATTGGAGGTTAGATGTGTGAAGCACCTGGCATGTTTCCTGGCACATGGGAGGTGCTGTTGAGCGGCAGGTGCTTGTCTTGTGGTGGTGGTCTCCTGGTTGTCTGCCCCGGCACTGGTCTCTGGGGAGAAAAACTTGCTTAGGGAAATGGGGCCAGATCCTCGAAGCACCTGCAGGCTGAGATACACGGTGCTTTGAAGAGCCTGATTTCCTCACCACAGCTGCCCACTGCCCATCATGCCTTCGGTTTGGCTTGCTGCCATCGAGGGCTGTGATTCCGTCTCACTTTGCCCCTTGGGGTTGAATGCTGGTGGTGAGAGTTCCACATTACCAGTTCCCTCTGCAAACTTGTCCACAGTGTCTCGGGTACCTATGTTCCCACTTGTTTGTCCTGATTAGCAAAGGATGCAGCCAGGACTCCAGGGGCCATATCCAAAAAGATGATAAACCTTAAGCCTTTCCCTTCCACCAGTGTGGTGAAGACACAGAAGGTGCAGCAGGTGAACGGCTGTTATGGCAGCTGGAGTGGAAGAATTTGGAGGTGTGGCTGATGGAAGCTTTGGCATCAGATGTGGGACTCCCGGGTCTAGTGGCCCCCAGGAGAGTGATCACTTTAACATCTACCTGCCAGACATTCCACTAGTCCTTTGACCATTTGGAAGCAGATGACCACTTAGGCATCCTACTGAGGATGTTACTCTCCTTTCCTGACACGTGTGATTTAATTTCCAACGGCTGAGCATAACATAAGTCTCAGATGGGAACAGCAGTGCAAATAGCTGACACTAATTGAATGTTTATTATATGCCAGTTACTAGACTAAACAGCTTACATGCACAATCTCCTTCAATCCTTACACCAAACCTCCCAGAGAGACCTGCGTGATTGTTTTCCCCTTGCTCAGACGAGGTAACTGAGCAGCAGGAAGATTCAGTAACTTACCTCATATGACAGAGTCAGTAAACATTGGAGCAAGGATACAAACCAGGTCCTTCTGTCTCTAGAGCCTGAGCACTTAACCTTCATGCTTCCAAAAGCCACTTCTTTCTGGGTCAGGCTGTGTCCTACTCCTCAGAGAATATTCCTCCATCACCAGAAGCCAAGGGGGAATTATTGATCATTTATTGTAGCACCTCTGTTGCACTGCCTGATAGCAACCTTATTTCTCGGAAAGATGACCTATATCTTGCCTGGTGGTAAATTACCAGGTGACCCAGACAGCACTTGGCCTCTCCTCGCCTGCCTCCTGCACACATACCTGTACCCTGTCTGTGGTCACACCTGGGTCCAGATCAGGTCACATGCAGATCTCAGTGCTCCGTTAGGACTCCATTCCAGGCAGTTCACTTAGCAAAGGGCATTAGTGAGCAGTGTAGATGCTGTGAAGTTTCCTGAGTCGAGGTGGGTGAGAGTGTTTACATCACATACAATAGCAGGTAATGACGTACTCTGTTCCCCAGAGCCCGGGCTGCCCTGCTTCTTGGGACTGCTCTCTCACAGCTACCTTTTTAGGAAGAGTGTAGGGCTTCTCAGAGCCCGCTCTCCCCCTGATATTACACAGAGCAATTCAGGACTTCTTCAGCTGCCACTCCCACCCCTTGTTAACCAAGCCCATTTTAACCCATAGAAAGCAACCGTAGTCATTAGGACCTACCCTCCCTAGAAAGCAAGTAGGGTTTATTTTTTATTAACTTTATTTCCCTCTTTGTTCCCTGAGTTAAGGAGCTTTGGCAACCCCTTCCATGCATGCCAGAGATGTAGGTGGGCCTCTTTACTTTGGAAAAGTACTGGCCACTTTCGTCTCTAAGAGCCAATGACCAGCTGGCTCTCCCCTTTCTTCTTGTGAGCTGGCAGCCCTGGCAAGGATCCTCAGCCCACCCTGGGATTTGCTGTCTTCTTCCAGTCCTCTTGGAGCCCCCTCTCTCCTCAGCCCAAGAACAGCAAGTAGCATTTATTACACACTCCACGTCTTCATGCTCTTAGCCTTTTCTCTGTTGGTTCTGAGCGAGATGCTGACCTCTGCCATGAGCATCAGTGATTCTAAGCCTTACCATCACCATTTAGCTCAAGTTATTTTTTTCATCCCTTCAGTAAATATTTATTGAGATCTTACTGTGGACCAAAAATTAACATGATCATAACGTAACTTTTCCTATGGTGTATAGATGGGGAGAGAGCCATAAGTTAATCAGCTGTAAACCCTGAGTTGATTTCAATGAAGGAGAGCATAGAGCAGAACTTGAGGTCTTTAGGAGAAAGTGAGTGATGAACTGGGATGTGATGTTTGGAAAGAAGTTTACTTAAAGTCTTGAGAAGAGGGTGGGAACAGCAGGGCTACAGGCAAACACTCTGCTGTCTGTGACAGAAGGGAGCAGGCCCACCTTGAGAAACAGCCAGAGAGCCAGTGTAACTACAGCACAGCAAACGGGGAGTGAGGGACCAACAGGACCAATAGCGGCTCCTGAAGATCTGTGCACATCCTCATGCCGGAACCTGTGAATTTTACCTTATTTGGAAGCAGGGGCTTTGCAGATGTAATTAAGTTAAGCGTTCTGAGATAAGATTGTTCTGAATTATCTTGGTGAGGCTTAAATGCCACCTCATGCATCTTTATGAGAGCGGCAAAGGGAGATCAGGCACACAGGGCTTCCTTCTCTGAGCTGGAATGTCCTTTGGTCATCTTTTCTTGTTGTCCTTGTTTGACAGAATTCGTTGAGAGCATTAAACAACCAAGAGGGGAATACACCTTTTCCACCTATGCTAGTGAGGGAGGTACTCATATGCTTCCAAGGATATTTTCCTTGAATAACAATACTTCAGAATCTTTCAACTTAGAATTTTGTTCTAATAATAGAGTTTTAATTGTGGAGTCGGGGTTAAATTTTCATGATTCAGAACATTTAATGCTGCTGGCAGAGCATGAATAGTCACATTCCTGCCACTTCAGAAATTTAGTTTTGTCTAGAAGAACTCAAAAAGAGAAATATAAAATACTTGGTTTAGCCAAGTAAAACCTTCAGAGTTGCTTTTGGTTGTGCAGGGTATCAGCAGTGAACTTCATGGAAGTTTAGAAAACATTTGGGGAACAAAAGATCTGTGCTATCAATAGCAATAGTAATATGAATGTAATACATGATAACTCTGCTGACGCGTAGTAATTATTTATGTGCATTTACTAAAATCAGCCTCTTGGTCTGCAGGCTTGAAATAAGCTTATGTTTCTGAATGGAATTTTCTCAATATTATATAAAAAAATTTTTATGGAAAATCGTAAATATGTAAGAAAAGACAGAAGAGTATAATGTATCCTATGTACACATCATCCACTTAGAACACTTAACCTTCCTGGCCAGACACACTGCATTTATTTCCCATCCGCTTCCCGTCACTGAATCATTTTTATGTAAGTCATCTCATTTCATTCTTAAATATTTCCATTGTATATATTCAAAAGACAGAGACCTTTAAAAAGCACGGTCACGTACATCAGAAATGAAAATAACATTGTAAATAGACTGTATTTCAATAAAATAAATAAAATACACCCCCCCAAAAAAGGCACCTTCTAAATCAATACCTGTATCATAACAAATTCCTTAATGTCATCAAAGATCGAGTCAGTGTTCAGCTTTCCCAATTGCCCTATATAGATTTCTCTGTCATATATATAAACTCAAAAAGTGTGAAAATTGGAATGAACTGTAAGAAATATGATTTTTATACCTCATACATATGTGTACATGTTTATGTACAACTCTAATTAGAATCCAGATATGACCTAGACAGTACAACTGCTTGCTAATCTCATAATTACTTAAATTTATATTTACATACAAGGAAGTATTCGGATTATAAGTGTGCAGCCTGATCAGTTTACACAAAGGGAACACTTCCATGCAGCCAGCACCCAGATCAAGAACCCAAATATTACCAGCTCTTCAGAAACTCCCTGTGTCCCTCCCATTAGTACCCTGCTCCCTACAAGGTAACTATGATTCTGATTTCTAGAACCACAGTTTCAATTTGCCTGTCTATGAACTTAAGGAATCCCAGAGTATGTCCAATTTAGTGCTTGGCTTCTTCCTTTCAATATTGTTTGCGAGACTGATGTGCCCATGCTGTTGCATGTAGCTGTAGTTTCTCATTCTCATGACTGTGTAGGATTCTATTGTAAAAACTGTACCACAGTTTTTCATTCTATTTTTGATCGACATCTGGGTTTTTCCCAGGTTTTTGGTTATTAGGAATAGTGCTGCCTTGAACATTTTTGTACTTGTCTTTTGGTGACTATGTACCTACTTGTTTCTGTTAGGTCTATACCAGAAATACAATTACAATATGGAAGAGTATGTCCCTCTTCAGCTTCAGTATATACTGCCAGCCAGGTTTTCAAGAGGTAGTACCAATCTGACAGTCTCGCCAGCAGTGTACAGAGTGTCAGTTTCCCTACCTACACGGCCGTTATTAATTGCAGATTACTTACTTAGGCAGCGAGGGTTACTTAATGAAGTTCTGCAGCTGAAAGTAGATTTCAACAGTAAGAAAGTTCTTTTCTCTTAGATCTTAGATACAGAGTTTAGAAAGCACATCCCTATTTCTATTAATCAGAAAGTTTAAGGAAATGGATTTTGACCAGATTTAAAGGCAATTTTTCTCATTCATTCTACATCTAAGAAACAGTTCCCATTTATCAAGGATCCAAATCTTTGTTTGACCATCTTCTGTGAGTGTGTCTCTCTCACTGTGATGAAAATGGAGAATTCTTCGCCATGATTCCTTTGGGAAGAACTCTTAGAAATCTGGTGACTTAGTCTTTTCTTTTCAAGGCCAACTAGTGCTTAACCCAGGTACCCACTTTCCATCTCTTTAGCTGTCGGTTACTCTTCTGTGGACGCAGTCAGTTTCTGCAGAAACCCAGGTGGCTGGCCACTGCATTTCATTGGTCGAGACTCTGTCACGTAGCCACGTTCAGCCTTGAGTGAGGTTGAAAACACAGTGCCACCTTCCCACTGCCAAAACCGGGGTTCTGTTACGAATAAAATGGATATTGGGTAGGCTGCCAACCCTGTTAGCACCTGGATAGTGAATATGCACATTTGAAGGGTTTTCACCTTAAGGAACTGATCCTAATTAAATTAAGATTTTTCTCTGACCCGTCTCTCGCTTGTTTTCTTTTCTGGGCCACGTCACTTTCCTCCTTCCTAGTAAGTGGACCCGTCTTGACTTTTCTGCTACGTAGCAATCAGTTTGATAACAATCGCATAAGCATTTAGATAATTGGTCTGCGGCATTAGGAATAGGCCAAAAGGACACGAGTCACCCCGTTATGTTCTGTGGAGATTCGTGCCATTTATGGGTAATTGACTTGCTCTTTCCATGGTCTTCACAGCACAACCTGCCCTCAGATCAAGGGTGGCTGTGTTCAGTAAATGCTGAATAAAAAACAGAACTGTCAGTGATGAAAGCCTGAAGACAAAATAACTAACCATTTGATTCTGAGCATTTTAATTTTCTGGGGACAAGTGTGAGAGAATACCATTCATGTTATCGTGATGACATGCGGTTTTCTGCAGAACACACGATCTCCCACCCAGCATGGCCCCTGAAGTTCCTTAACCTCGTCCCCTCAGTGATGGGACCGTATGTGGTGGATACAGTCACCGGGGAGTTTTCTCACACGCTCCCCTCCTCCTTCCCACCTCTACCCGCTGAGTGTGAACCATTTCCAGATGATTGACTGGTCTCACCGTTCTGCCTTGTCTGGATGGAATTGTTGTTAATGTGCATTTGGTTATCCAGTCTGCTTTGAAATGTGGTTCTAATTTTCCCCTATAAAAATGAGGTTTGAATGGTCCCACTCGTGTGCCTTTAGTCTCATTTTCACTGTTAAAACATCTACCAGTGGGATCAAAAGTGGTTCAAGACCTAGTTGAAAAGAGCTGTCTTCTGCTTACGCTCCTTCCCTTCATTTTCTTTTAGAAATTCTGTCAAACTCCATCCTGCACTTTCATTGACCCATTGCTCTCTACAAGTTAACGGCATTCTGTACCTTAGATTTTCATTCTCTCCTCTTCTCAGCAGTCGGTCTCTTCATAATCTCGGTGAACTGAAGGAAGCCCATCTCCCAGACAGGTGTGTTGAGGAGGAGGTTGTGCAGGTGTCCATTATGGCAGCCTGCTGGCGTTCAGCCAGCAGCTCCTGGACCCACCCTCCTGACCTCTTGAAAACTGGAGGAAGCATTACCTCACTTGCAGACTTGTACTGGCTTCTGGGATGCTTTCCTCCTGTGGTCCCTGTGTACCTAGGATGGCACTCAGTCAAGTAGAGGAAGGAGCCAAGGAAGAGGTTGGACTGAAGCAGGGAAGGGCAGACACCTAGGAGTAAGGATGCAGGTGCAGCAGGTGGAGGGCTCCCAGCCTAACCCTGAGAGGGAGAACCCATCGCAGGGCTCTGTATTCATGGCAGTGACCCTGATGTAGCTAGTGGATACAGCGTCTGCTCCCTAATGGCCCCAGGACCAAAGTTGAAACTCCACTTAAAATTGTAAGGTTGTAATGATCTGGTGTTTGCTCATTTCTTCGTTACTCACAACCTCCTGACACATATCAGCCTCTGTTTTCCCTAACCCCACACAGCACCTTCCTGTCTGTGTCAGCCATATTGATCAATCTGATGGACTTTCATATTCTTCCATCTTCCTTTTTATTTATTTATTTATGTTTATTGAAGTATAGTTGATTTATAATGTTAGTTTCTGGTGTACAGCCTAGTAATTCAGTTATACATATGCACATATGTGTATATTCATACATATTACATGTGTAGATATATATTCTTTTTCTTATCCATCTTCCTGTAATTACATCTCCTATTTACTCAGGCAGATTTAATGAGTCCTCCCAACTTCTGCTCACATGTCTCTCCCGGATGCCAGCTTGAGTCCTGCATCCTGAGAGGGTGCCCCTCAACTGAACTCCCACAGTGTCCTTGTGCATCCCCGTCATCTTGCCCTGCAGTTTTTGTTTTCTTGTCTTCTCTCTTATTCGATGGCAGGACTTTGAGGTTAGCCATCATGTTTTTCAGTGTCCTAAACACAGTGTCTAACATGGTGTCTGACAGAAGGTTTTTGCTCAGTACTATTAGCTGCATTAATGGAGAAAAGCCTAAGAAACTGGCTCTGTTGTCAGGTGTTACAGCTGCATTTTTCATCTCTCCAGTTGACATAATAGACCCTACTTGCCAAGCCCCTGGATGATTACTTAGTCTGAATGTCTGTTTGGGTTTGGGGTGAGGCGGAGTGGGAGCGGAGGAAGTTGCTGTGGCGAGAGAATGGGGGAGGATTGATTTTGGAAAAGGTTTGCTTGCAGGTCAACAGGTCTTTGACATGCACCAGCTTTAAAAATAGACCTGCAGTTCTTATCGGTCTGCAGTAGCCTCTTTACTGAAAGGTCAAAAAAGAGGCATCAAGCATCAAGCCAGCAGAGCAATAATGAAAAGCAGCCAGTGTTAGATTCAGGATGAAGGGAAGGTGAACATCCTCTTAACCGCAGACAGTACGTACACTTCATGGGGTTTCTCATCCATGGAACCTCCATCTGGCTAAATGCTTTCAGTATGAATGTTGATTTTGCATAGTCACAATTCTGAGCTGCAGTTTGCCTTGTCCCTTTCAGCAGTCATATTTCCCACTAAGGTTACCCCTGCCTACGTGAAGGTAAGAGTTTTGGAACTGGAACCATCCTTCTCTATTCCTTCTAATACCCAATCTTGTCATTTTGTCTCACATTAGGAACCACCCCAGTAAAGGTCATCCTTTTCACCCCAGTTCTTCTTTAGGTACCAGTTGCATGGACAGGCAGGTCATCCTCCAAAGTTACTCTGAAGGGTTTACATCACTCTCTCAGCTTTATGGAAACATAAATAACTCAAAAAGAGCAATATTTGGGGGTACATGTGCAGGAGGTCAGTAACAGCATACTTTTTGAGGATACTGTGGGCAAACAGGTAGCAGAACCCTGCTTTCTAAAGGCTGTGGATGGGGCCTTAATTTGCTGTATTCTACAGAGGTCCAGGGATGTGCTGTCCGGTAAGGCAGCCATAAGCTAGATGTGGCTATTGTGCACTTGGAATTAAAGCTAGTCCCAGTTACGTTATGCCCTAAGTCTAAAATGTACACCATTTGTTGGGTTAAATAAAATGTATTATTAACGTCATCTGTTTCTTTTTACTTTTTAATACAGCTGTTAGAAAATGAATGTTGTGCACATATTATTTCTCTCGGACAGTGCAGGCCTATTAAGGTAACATCATGATGCAGTACACATACTGTATACATAGTAGGAATTCAATAAACGTATCTTGATAGCTTTGACTTAGAGATAATGGCCACCCCCAACTGTAGAACAACAGAAAATCCCCCATTTTCACTTCTCAGATTAGCCCAGCAAAGCTATAATTCCAAGGATAGATATACTTGCATTGTGTAACCTCATCTGATCGAACCTTTCGCTGAAATCTTTTATCTCGGTTGTTTCCAGAGGAAAACCACTGCTTTTCAGTTGCCTAACCAAGCATTTAGGGCTGGAATCAAGACTTCCCAAACTAGAATAGAAGTCAGGAAGATTCTCAGACACCAAGAGCCAGAATTACATTTGTCCATATGGTCTGCTGATGCAGTATCTCTGTTGCCTTGACCACCAGATCACCACGAGGGGAGGTAAATGTTATTAGGTAATTGCAGCAAAACATCTTGGCGTTTCACTTGATCTAAACCTCTTTAGACAAAGGCAAATAAATGCAATATGGTTAATTTCTTTTCATATAATGTTGAGACATAATTTTCTGATTTTCAACACCCCATACTGACCTAATTTTTTCATTTCTGGGTTTATGCCACTTTCTGGGTGCCTGGACTTGACCACTTAAGTCCTCTTTTTGTCCCTGGACATTAGTACCCTGCTTTGTTAGTTCACCAGCATGGCTTATTTGAGCATTTGAACAAATGTTTACACAGAAACTGGGCTCGACCATGTCTTAAACCAGCACGGTGACTTTTCTAACAGAAATGTCTGGCCAACTGGGAAGAGACTTGATGTGTAGGGGCTTTGCGAAAGCTTCTGGGTGTGGTTCACCACAGAGATGTTTTCTGCTGTTTCCAGGGAGGCCAGGCCTGATTTGCCCCCATTAGGAGCAAATATTTAAAAATCCAAACATCATTCCTTATATGCAATTTAGTACCGGTGCAATGAGCTAACTTTCTTTTGGGTTTTTTGTTGTTGTTTTCCTTTTCTTATTAAAATGTGAAAGAGTGATTTCCTCTGGACCTTAGAAAATGGAAGGGGATCTGGTGTAGACGTTGATTGTAGTATGCCTTAGAAATGGAGGAACAGTGTCTCACATAAAAAAGACAGGGCTCTTGTGGTGGGGTGTTTTTTTCTTTTAGCAGAGATAAAGTCTGAAGTGTGGTTAAGTACCATAGTCATCAAATCATCAAAGAAGAGAGAAGTGGATTCTTTTGAAAAATGTATCTTTTCTTGACTATGTTAGCTGTTATAGAGATTAGGAGAAAAGTGAGCCTTTGGTCAGCAGAGCACAGCATCTAATAAAGCACTCTCCTGCAGTTACCTGTTTACTATTGTGGTTAATATTACTCTTCTATTAAAACTACTATATATAAAATAGATGAAAAACAAATTTCTTCTGTATAGCACAGGAGACTATAGTCAATATCTTGTAATAGCCTATAATGAAAAAGAATATGAAAAGGAATCTATATATGTGTATGTATGACTGAAACATTATGCTGTACACCAGAAATTAACACATTGTAACTGACTATACTTCAATTTAAAAAATCAAAAACAAAAACTAAAAAACAAAAAACAAACCCACAAGAAAAACACAAAAAGTGGTGAGATTGCCATGGTCCCTGTATATTGTGTTTTCGGTCCAACAGCCAAATACAAGGACCTAGCCCTCGTGTTCTCCTATATGTAGTTTCATGTGATTTCCATTGCAGAGTACAATGTGTGCATCATAGATAAACAAGAATTATTTTCTTGCCCACGTAAAGCTCGGCAGAATTTTTGCACCTAATTAACATGTTACTGCATTTGTAAAGTGCTAAAGTATTAAGTGATTTTTGACTGGCAGTTCTAAAATGCCTTCCATCCGTAAAGCCCAGAATACTGGAAGCAAAATGATTACCAAAATCTCTGAAAGCCTGAATGTACACAGGGAATATTGTTTTGTCTCAGCCAAATGCCTACGTGTGGACACACAAATACAGAGACACACACACACGGACGATACAGCTTAATGCCAATTTATTTAAAGGCAAAACTTATAGCCAGGAAAATAAGTGCATAATTATTATCATGTTTCATGTGTTCACATGTTTAAAATGTGTCATCTAGAGTCAGAAATGGTAATATAAACTATTGTTTCCTGTATTTCTAAGGTGTATTTTTTTTTCACATTTTACTGCTTCTCCAAGATGTGTCTGAGAATCTGTGACATCTTTTAATTGTTATCAGCTGGGTGGCAGTCGTGGCATAGTTGTGTTTGCTGTGCAGACTGGGTGTAACTGCCTGTACCATCATCACTTCACTTCAGGTAGATGGGATATGGTTGCCCTGTAAGCTGCCTGCTAAGGGATGATGCTCTGCAGTGTAAACCCATGGAAACAGAGCAACAGAATATATGATAAGTCTATGGCTAAAGGAGCTCTTTCAGAAAGTAAAAGAGTATGTGGTCAAAAAGCATTGTGTCATGGTTTAATTGATGATTTCTTTACTTATGTAGTTTTACATTAATAACAGTGCATCTTGATAATCAATAGTGACTTGGATATGACGAAAACCAAAGTGTAAGATCAGAACCTTTGCAAAGGGACTGTGGACTTTTTGCCTTTACACTCTTCCTGTGGGTATATTTCCCATTTCTCTGTCTTCCTACAAACCAGCGGTCTCTTCTATCTGACGGCCGCATTGCTGACTCAGCAGCGGGAAGGCAAGCCACTCTGGCTTTTTGGTGCATCTTAGTGCACCAAGGAACAATCCTCGCATGTTCTTTTGCCCATCATCTACCTGTGTGTGTGTGAATGTGTGAATAAGAGTGCTGAAAAGGCACAGGGCCAGTGTTCAAGTAGAGCTGTGACGAATGGAATAGAGTAAGCGGCTCGACTCCCAAATGGCCCTAAGTCTTGACTATGATCTAACACAGGCCTCTAGCCAGCAGAGCTGATGAGTTACAGACACAAAAACGAAGCGAAGTTCGAAGACATCTGGTCCTAGCCCACCCCGAGTCACACTTTTAAACCAAAGGAAGTCTCGCGTGTGCTTTGTGAGTCTACGCACATCCTCCTATTTCTCCCGTTTGTTCCGGACTCCTGGGCTAGGTCTCTCGTGTGAAAATAGACATGAAGGAGAGTAGCCAGGTTATTTCTGTCTGGTCTACGTGTGGATGCGCAGTTGTTTTGTGGTACGTGTTCATCAGGAGAAGACTGTTACTTCCGAGGACAACGCAACGTTTGAGAAGAAGGCCTTTCGTGGTAGAGATATGTTGGCTCCTCCTGGGTTTCAAGAAAAGACCTCAAAGAAAAAGCAATCTAGTATTATTCTATTCTAGTTTATTTTAATTCTGTAAGTCTAATTCTCTAATTCTTTAATTCCAAGTTTATTATAATTCTGTAATTGTGTGTTCTAAAAAATAAGTTTTATATTCCTTGTGTTTACTCTTAGGTTTTAGTAAGTACTATTTTTTTGTATGCAAAGCCCGCCCGACTTCATCTTGGATTACCTTAAATTTCACTTTTTTGCATGATTCTTTTACCACAAGTACTTCCACAACTTTCCTTTTCCTGTTAACATTCAGATCATTCTTACTACTTGTTTTGCTCTAGTTTGGCTTTTTTGTTTGTTGGTGAGCTCTTTTTCACTTGAATCATGCATATGGATTTTTCCCTTGATTTTCTTTTTTCTTTCTTTTTTTTTTTTTTTTTTGGACATTTTACCTTCAGTTCATTTTCAACTTTATTTTTTTACCTTTTCTACATCTTCTACCATTGCCCCAAATTCATTTATTTCCTTAATTTGGAGATTCCTCTATTACCCATATTGTCCAGCAAAATCTATCTCCAATGGAGAGGCTCTGCAGGCGACATGATGGTAAAATGGTTTCTTGCTATGAGAAACTGTGCCTAATAATCCTACATTTGTCCCTTTCACTTTTTCATATTTACCAGCTGAGTTTAATCCAATGCTATATTTGAATATCGATCTTTATAAGATACAGCTCTAAGTGGTGCTGAATTTCTCTCTGGGAAGATGAGTCCCCTGGAGAGGTTTTCTGTCCCTCCTTCTTGTACCCCCCTCTTCCACCATCCTGCTGCCCTGCTCAACATAGTCTGGTACCTGATACACAGCAGGTACCCTCTAAATGCACTTGAATGAAAGGGTCTGCCTTTCATGTGTGTTTTTTTCCCTTCCAAAAAACAAAGAAGCCTAACTCTCCCAGGAGAAGTTCTGTGGAAGCTCTGAGGAATGCGGGAGAAAATGGGTAGTAACTCTTTAACAAGTGACTTTTTCATCTTGGGAAGCAGTAGCTTGCCGAGGGTGCAGCGTGTGCTTGAACAAGAAGGTGTTACTTCATACACATCCAGGTAATTTAATTACTTTCACTAACATAGGAGTGTGGTAACCATTTACAAATTCTCTTGTGAAAGGGCCAAAATCCTTAATCGTGTCACTCACACACGCACTTTTCAGCCCTTGTCCATGTTCTCTGATACAGTTGTAATTTTAGTAAACCAGCCCCTCTCCGTATCTGATAGAATGTCTCGAGAAATGTTCTCTGTGGTGTTCCTGGTTAACCGTGATGGAAGATCTTCTGGATGTGATCACCCGAATAATGAAGTAATTTACTTAGTTCCTAGAGAATAAGGCACAGAGCATTTCTCCCCCTAACAGTCATCATGAAAGAATTTTTTTCAAGAATACTACATGCCGGCAAAAGTTTTGTTCATAAAAATCTGTTATCACTAGCATGATGCTAGTCTCAGAAAATGTGCGGTCATGATTTCATCACAAAGGATATGATTTATTTATTTTTTTAAGGAAATGTGGCTTTTCTTCAGAAACTCCAAGTTCAATGGACAACATAAAAACACTTTAGAATACTCTGCACCATTGCAGGGAAGTGCAGGCACGGTGAGATCCGAGGCGAGCGCGGGCAGTGCTGTCTCCAGCTGGCCTGTCGCGGGCCTGCTCTCCTGGAGGCTGTCATGAGCCGTCAGAGGAACATGTCACCGCCAAAGTGGATTCATTCTGTGCTAACAGAAGCCTAGCAGGTCTTGAGGAAATCTAACAATATTTCTGCACCTATGGCCCGGGGAATATTTTCAAGTTCAAGTGCCTCTGAAGGTTCAGCCTTGCACCCGGCAGACACCACCATGTTCCTTGGGGGCCAGTAATGAAGTGCTGCTTTGTGAGTGGGAGGCCACGTGTTTCCTAGATTCTCTAGACGCCATTCTGGTATGACACTGACACCATTTTTGCCAGAATTCGCTTTCCTAAGGGCTGGGATCCGGGAGGAGAGGGGAGGGAGGGGGAAGAAGTTAAGTGGAACATGTTTTCCTGAGAGTAGTTGTTTGGCTTATTGAGTGATGCCCAGGGTGATGTAGAGGTCACTGGCCCGTCCTGTGGAGAACATTTTTTCTCTCCGTAAGCCTTTTAAAGCTGGTACAGTCTATAACATTTTGTTGCTGATATAAATATCTAATTTGAAGAAATTCTGCTTGTGCGGTGTGTTCTTCTCGTACTAAAAATCTAAATGGGAAACTAGACAGCTGTTTATCCGCTTCCTTGGAGGTTCAACAGTAAAAGTTCCTAAAAACTGTCGATGTGGGCAGAAAGTCTTTTTAGAATTGCAGACTACTGCTTTAAATCTCTGTAGTCTCTGGTAAGAGACGAAAGAATTTCCTGTCCCAGAAAAGGAATGGTTTGGACTAGGTGGTGTCATAAGCAAACAGAAACGTTCAGAAGTCCAGCCTTTGGCCTGAGTGTCTCACACCTTACAGGGAATGATGCAGGGAAGACAGCTGCAGCTCTGTGCAGGTGCGTGGGAAGATGGAATGGAAGATGTTTGCTGTTGCAGTGTTAACTGTGTCCCAGGAAGGGGAAGATTGAAAGGCTCCCAAGAACTCTTTGATTTTTGGGACACCTTGTTTCTGAAATGCCTATGACTTGCAAAGAGAATAATTTCCCACTAAGAGATTTTATTCAAATAACCGGTCTCTACTTGGGATTAGTGAAGGGTCCATTTGGGGGAGAGGCCTGTGTTCACTCTGTTTCCAAGCAGATTCTTCTTCCTACTGGGTTTCTGGGTGAGGTTTGGAAATCTCAGGACCTATTTCCCTTTGTTGTTCTGCTGAACTTTTACCTGATATCTTCTGTCATCCATTGACCTTGTAGAGTGTCACACCATTTTTTTTTTTTTAAATCTAGTGCCTGTGTTGGGTTGTACTTTCCAACCCAAGGGAACTACGTGGATTGATTGAGTCCTTTTATTTTTCAATAAATTTTAAGAACACTTAAAAACTGTCTTTACTTCTTAATACCCATGCACCAGAATCCTAGAGATATTTAAATATCTGGGAATGCATGGTTTCAAATAAGTCAAAATAAACAATGATCAGATATGAAGACTGCCAGTCTGGTTTGGAAGCTCTGAGCTGGTGATTGCATGTTTTTGCTTTAATTACCAAGATACTAAATTATTTCAGCTCTGTGTGCCTTGTGTCTATATATAGGTTTATCAGTATCTGAAGTGATTGCTAAAAAGCTGGAAAGTGGTGTCAAAAGCTGGGTAGGTTATCCAACTCTTAATTTGTTTTCACAGTGTGAGGTTGCTAATAGACTAATAAGCTAGTAGGGAAAGAAATAATGAGTTTATGAGCTAGAGACACTATTAAAATTGCAAATGAACAACTTAGCATATGGCTGTGATGAGAATAAAAACAAAAATGTGGAAAAAACAGAAGACAAAACAAACCCTGAAAACGCCTGGTTTGTTTAGAAACATTGACAGGGAGCAAGGTTAATGAGGGTGAACTGGAATCTCTGTGTTCCAGAACATTTTCTCCCCACTTTGCAGTCATTTCCATTGTGGTGCTGGGGGCGAGCTCTTGTTTCCGATGTAATTGTACAGTTTTAATTTTCTAATTGGTAACGATCTGCATCTGTATTGATTAGGCCTGGTTTTCTAAGGAAAGGGAGAAGAAGTCTGTAGGATGTGGACAGATCAATCCAGTTAGGCGTTGATTATTCTAAATTCAGGGGGACTATTTTGCAGTAGGCAGAGTTTCAATTTTTCAAATTTTTATTTATTACTTTAGCCGGGGAGGTTTAGGTATTTATTTATTTTTAATGGAGGTACTGGGGATTGAACCCAGGACCCTGTGCTTGTTAGCAACATACTTTGCCACTGAGCTATATCCTCCCGCTTTGTGTTTCAGTTTTTCTACTCTCTCCTCACCTCTCCCTCCACTCACTTGTGTGCAGAGGTGTAACAGCATTGGACAGTAATTCACAGCTGTCTGTGCAGTAAACGAAGATTAATGAGAATTAAATCCCTGACTAATGATTGCTCTCTAAAACTAGAGGAAGAGGACTTTTTGTCAAGTGGCAAACATAAAGATTCGGCAATATTTCATTTTAAATGTTAATACAATGCGCTGAAGGGAGGGAAACTATAATAAAGAAAAATAAGCCCCAAACATCTCTGGTTGACATTTCTGCTAATGTCACCCAAAGGAAAGCCGCTGCACTCCATCCATCCCTCGGACGGAGAGGGACGGCGGGCCTGTCGCCGTACAGACGCCGGGAAAAGGACAACGTCAGAAGGGATTTAGAGAATAAATAAACTGTTCTTTTGAAGATGTCTTTAGAGAAAAGGTTATTGCAAAGTATGATAGTTACAAAAACTTTCTCCGCAAATCAAGATTTGAGGGATAACACTCGTAGGGTTTTTAAAGGATTTTGAGCATAATACGCTCCTGCCTTTGGCAATTATAGATAACATGAAAAATATTCTGGCTTGTTCCACTTGACTCTTATTTCAGAAGGATGTCAACACAGCCCAGAGGCCAAGGAGGAAACAACCTCAGCCACTGAGAACCAAAGATTAGCCTTTGAGGGAAGATGGATTGTGTAGCCGGGAGTGGGGGGGGGGGCGTCAGGGGCGGCCTGGGTGTGGAAGCGTGGAGACCCAGGAGGCCGCCACCATCACACACTTCAGTCCTGCCTTCACGGACATCCTTCTTCAGCGGTGGCTCCCAAGGGCCTGATTCTTCACGCTGTGCCTGATAGCCCACTCAGAGCAGGCGAGGAACACTGGACGCATACCTCTCATTTTCACTGGTAGTGTTCTACGCACAGACTTCTCTTTGTTTTTGTCCACCAAAAGTTTTTTATTATTTTAAAATTAGGGAACTGACCTTGAATAGTAGGAATAGGAAACCTTATTCAAAAAAAAAAAAAAAAAAAAAGGCCAGCTGGCTAACATTTCCGGAGTGCTCACTCACTCTGCTCCAGGTAATATTCTAGGTATTGCATGTGGATTAACTCAGTGGATCTTTGAAACAGCCCTCTGGCCTGGTTCGGATTATTGCCCTCCTTTTAAAGATGAGGAGCAGGCACAGAAAGGTGGAGTCACTTGCCCACATGTATGCAGTGAGTTAACATAGAGCTGGAGGAGGAATTGAGCGGCCTGGTTTCATAGTCTGTTCCTTTTTCTTTTTTTAAGTATGTTAGTATAGTCTTTACTTATGCATGCATTCATTCATTTATTTAATGGGGTATTGGGGATTGAACCCCGGACCTCATACTACATGCTAAACATGCGCTCTACCACTGAGCTGTCCCCTCCCTCACACACAGTCTGTTCTTAACCATTGTGCTGTTCTTTCCTAATTGGCAAATGATGAGCTTTGCATTGCAAATATTTTTTAAAATCTTAGTTTATCATTTGTTTGTTTATACCTCTACTCTCCAGCTATAGGCCCAAGCGCGCGCGCGCGCACACACACACACACACACACACACACACACACACACATGGGAGCAGTGTACCACTAGAGTTCCTTAGCCTCTATGTGTTTCTCAATAATCCCAGGGAGTAAAATCTGTGAAATCTTGCCTCTTTAACTTGCCTGGCATAAATGGTTACCTGCCCAAATGAAAAGCCTTGAGACAGGCTAACCCCCTGGTTTGTACCTGGTGGAACATATATCCACCTCAGTAGGCAGAGCAGTGTTGCGAACCCAAGGACATCGAGAGAAGCAATTTCAGAAAGTCTGTTTAATCTCTCCTTTTAGTCCCACACTTCGTGTCCTAATTTTCACCACCTACTCGCAATTCCCATTGTGTTCTGCCCTCTTTTTGCAAGAGATCCTTTCCTCCCTTTTTTCATCAGGCCTTTGCTGGGCTGGTGGGAGATCAACTCAATGCTTTCTTGTTTGTTTATCCAAAGGAGACAAGTGGAAAGGAGAAACAAGTATAAAACTTCTTGCCAAAAATTGAAGAAAACTAGACAGGCAGCAGAGCTGAACTGTTTGAGAACATGTCCAAACTCTCCCTGCCAAAATATTTCCATTGGGTTTTTTTGGTATATAGTTTAAATTGAAGTATAGTCAGTTTACATTGTGTCAATTTCTGGTGTACAGTGTAGGGTTTCAGTCATCCATCAATATACATATATTTGTTTCCATATTTTTCACCATAAGTTACTACAAGATATTGAACATAGTTCCCTGTGCTATACAGTGTAAACTTGTTTATCTGTTTTATATATAGTAGTTAGTATCTGCAAATCACGAACTCCCAATTTATCCCTTTCTACACCCTTCCTCTGCCTCGGTAACCATAAGTTTGTTTTATATGCCAGTGAGTCTATTTCTGTTTTGTAAATAAGATCATTTGTCTTTTTTTTTAGATTCCACATATAGGTGATATCGTGTGGTATTTTTCTTTCTCTTTCTGGCTTACTTCACTTAGAATTACGTTCTCCAGGACCATCCATGTTGCTGCAAATGGCATTATTCTATTCTTCTTAATGGCTGAGTAGTATTCCATTGTATAAATATACCACAACTTCTTTATCCAGTCATCTGTCGATGGACATTTAGGTTGCTTCCATGTCTTGGCTATTATAAATAGTGCTGGCTATGAAAATTGGGGTGTTATGTATCTTTTTGAATTAAGCTTCCTTCTGGATATATACCCAGGTGTGGGATTGCTGGCTTATATGGTAAGTCTGTTTTTAGTCCTTTGAGGAATCTCCATACTGTTTTCCATAATGGCTGCACCAAACTACATTCCCACCAACAGTGTGGGAGGGTTCCATTTTCTCCATGCCCTCTCCAGCATTTATCCTTTGTGGACTTTCGAATGATGGTCATTCTGACAGGTATGAGGTGATACCTGATTATAGTTTTGATTTACATTTCTCTGATAATTTGCAATATTGAGTACTTTTTCATGTGCCTATTGGCTATTTGTATGTCTTCACTGGAGAATTGCTTGTTGAGGAGGTCTGCCCATTTTGGGGCTGGGTTTTTTTATTATTAAGTTGTATGAACTGTTTATATATTCTGGAAATTAAGCCCTTGTCAGTCTCATCTTTTGCAAATATTTTCTCCCATTCCATAGATTGTGAAATATTTCCATTGTAACAGTCCTGTTCTGTCTTGCTTTTACATCTAAGCCACTCACAAACACCTACCCTTACCAGTTTCCTCGGTGACAGTGTAGGGAGCTTCTGGCCAGAGCAAGGTGAAGCGCTCTCTCTTAGTGTGATGCGGTAACTCCCAAACAAGTCAGAGAGCTGTTTTTTAGTTGGTGTCTTCTCCTTTTCCCTCTTTAATGTAGGGAAAGGTTGGAGATTATAAAATTTATTGGGGGGGAGGTATTTGCAGGTGATGAAAGACTTTAAAAACCTGTTGTGCAAGCTTATTCAGTGTATCTGAAGTCAACTGACTAATTGCTAATGTTTTGCTTGGTCCATATATATGCTCTTGTTAAACTTTAAAAATGGAATGGCTGGCTTCTGAGAAATGACTCAGAAATCTCTGGAGGTGAGAAGTGTCTGCGTGTGGGGAAATGCCGGGCCCCTCTCCTCGATATCTACTCCTGCACGGGGCAGCTCCCAGGACTGAGCCAGAAGCCTCCCTTCTCCCACAGCTACTGTAGTTTTACACTTTTGGAGGCAAATACCTGAGTAGCTGTGGTATTATCTTGCAGTGTTTTCCAGCCAGTGTTACTTGAGTTGTTTTGCTTCTGTAATTGCTTGTGCCTGGAACGGAGTTAGTTGTCTAAACCCTCTAGTGATGGTAGGGAGCATTCTGATCGTCAGGGTCCATGGACCTTTGTGTTCAGCTGATGCAGGGTGATGCCTCGTGTGATGCTGGCATCCGTGCACAGGCTGGCATCTTCGTCAGGGTGTCTTGTAGGAAGCAGAGGACTCCTGAGATACTTAATCTAAACCACATTTCATGAATAATTGAATGAAAATGCATTTAGGGGGATTCACCATTTAATGGCATTCTACTGTGAATTCACCTTTAAGGTCAAGTCTTACCCCTCAGTAACTCCACATCTCTACATGTCACGTGTTGTGAAGGTGGGGTGCATGTGTGACTGCGAGTAGCTTCTCAAATTGAGCACCGTACCGTGAATGCAGAGCTGAAACTTGCTAATCATATGGGCAGAAGAGTATCTTGGTACAGTGTATCCGATTTTTATGGTAGCTGATTCTTAGCTGTAACTTTTCTGGAGAAATTTGTAGAAAACAAAGGAGGTCAGGAAGTATTGCTCCTTTTTGACAATTCCCTGAACATCCCCCTTTGCAGAGTTAATTGTTCCCTCCCGTAAGTGTATACCCCTAGCTTGTCACTTGTCATAACCTGAAATATACTGAGCCATGACCCTGTCTGTGTCCCCACTGAGTGTGAGTGCCCCCAGGACCCAGAGACTGGGGCCTAGTGATCTGGGTATCCCCTGACACCAGCACAACAGTGAACATACAGGAGGTAAACACGCGCTTGTTTTAGTGATTCTTTGAAGAAATTGACAGGTAAAGAGATGGCTAGTGAGAACGTAGAAACACCAGATAGGGCACAGAGATCATGAAGAACTAAAAGTAGGTCATGACCATTGGTACACTTACTGTTTCTAACTACTCCCATGGAGTTTGAGATTTTATCTATTTCTAAGTGTACTCAAAGGTCTGTAGTAACTTTGTAATTTTGTGTTCAAGGAATAATTGCATTGCTGGGTTAGAAATGAGTTGCTTAGCTCTTGGTGAATGTGCCTGTCAACCACTCAGCATCTCCATTTCACTATAGTTGTGGTCCCTGTTTATCCCAGAATAGGAAGAATTTTTCTGGGCTATTTCCACAAAAATGCACTGCTAATGCAGCAGAGGGAAGAGATAAAATAAACTGATGATCCACCCATAGATAGAACCTTGATATTTGACAGTTCTCACTGCAGGTCAGTAGGGCAGGGTGGGCTGACTGTTCAATAATTGGAACCATGACATTCAGTTGGTATAATGAGAAGACAGTGGACCTCTATCCCACACCAAAACCAAAAATCAATTCTAGGTAGACTGAGGATCTAAATGTGAAAAGCAGAGCCTTAAAGCTTTTAGTGAAAAATATGTAGGAGTCTGTTCTTACTTTCTTAGGGTAAAGAAGGATTTCTTAAACAACTTCAGAAAGGGTGAATCATAAGGGAAAAGATTAATTTGACTACATTAATGTGAAAATCTTTTGTACATGGAAATGCATCATCCACAAAATGAAGCAATTGCTGCATTCAAGAAAAAGATACTTGCAACTTTGTGTAACTGACAGAGGATCAGAAGAATTTCCAGAAATCAATAAGAACAACCCAGTAGAGGACAAAGGCTAGGGGCAGGTAGCTCAAAGAAGATGAAATGCAAATGAGCAATAAACATGAAAGGTGCTTAGCCTCACTAGTCATCAGGAAGATGTAAATGAAAATGAAATGCCATTTCACACTCATCAGATTAGAGAAAGGCTTTGAAATTTGGTAACAGAAGCACTGGTGAAGATAGAGAGCCATGGGTAGCTCTGATACATCGTGAAAAGAAATGCAAATTGATCTAATCACCTTGGAGAACCTAGGTGGGTCCTAAAGTGTAAGATATGTTTCTAGGACTCAGCTACTAGCCACACCCTAGAGAAACTAACATGTTCATAGGGAAACATGAGAAAGAATTTTCAAGGCAGCATTGTTTGTAATGCTGAAAAATTGAACATAGGAAAATGGATGAATACATGGTGCAATTTTAATGAAATGGAATACTCTACAGCAATGACAATAACTAAAACTACAGGGATCAACATGAATAAATTTCACAGACATAATGTTGAGCACAAATAGCCAGTTGTGGAAGGAAATAATTTCCTGTGCTGACATTTATATAAAATGTACATATGTATAGAGTTAGTAACGTACTAGTATAATGACATGCAGAGGTGTTGTTAACATCAAATTTAGGGTTTTGTCCCAGCAGAGGAAACGTAATCAGAATGGATCTGCGAAGTTCTTGTTATGGGTTATTTCTTATATTGAGTGTCAGAAATATTTCATATTAAAATGTGAGCAAAGAGAAGGAATACTTCTTAATTGAGAGATAGAAATTAGGTTAAAGATTAGTATACTAAATTCACATTGGCTCAAATTTTTGTTATGAATAAGTCCATTGTTGAACTGGACATGCTCTTCTCTTATGGAAATTCACTGATGTTCAGAATCAACTTCTTCATCTAAAGTACACTTTAATTAGTCAGAAGTGCTCTCAACACTGTGGCTGCTT
Source organism: Camelus ferus (assembly GCF_009834535.1). NCBI lineage: Eukaryota > Metazoa > Chordata > Mammalia > Artiodactyla > Camelidae > Camelus > Camelus ferus. Next base: position 33,090,670 of record NC_045701.1, on the reverse strand, counting down.
CTCATCTGTCAGAGCCGTCAGTGCCATTACTTGTCCTTTCTGTAAAATACGTTGCCCAGGGCATGTTTTCCTCTGCCCCAGTCAGGCTATCATCTCTGTAAAGATACTCCCTTTCTCTTTCTTAGTTCTGACCTTCCCCTTACTAACTCGTAGTGGTTGGAATTCTGCTTGTTTCCAACACTCTTCTGAGGATGCATCCTTTTCTACCGCCTTCTAAGTCCTTTACGTCCTTTAAGTCTGCAGGAATGCTGCCCTTTGCAGCTGCAGCCTGGACACCAGGTGAATGCACCTTTCCACTTGATACAGTCTTTATTTTGCATCTCTGCTCTGAGAGCACATTTGACAAGGAATCAAAACGAGGGAAGGCCTGCCCTGGGCTCCCCCGCATGCTGACTGTGTGGCTTTGTAGCCGTCACTCAGTCCCTCTGAGCCTCGTTTCTCTTATCTCTAACATAAGTTAGGGAGTTGCTTTTGATGACCTCTAAGGTGACCTTCGGGTCTGAAATTCTTGGTCTGCTAATTTTCCATCTGCAGAGAGGGAAGCACACGGGAGAGGAGTTAAGGGGAGAAGGCAGAAAGAGATGAAGAAAGGACAAAGGGATGAATAGAAGGGCTGAAGGGTGACTCATCCTGGTGAGATGGCAGCCGTCAGAGTGAAGGAAGAAACCTAAGAAATCCGGTTGTAAAAAGGAAGAGCCAGGTAAACTACTGAAGGAAGAAAGGAGTCTTGGTGAGGTCCCGAATTGGATGTATGGTGTTCTGAAGAAATGGGATGAAGACTGAGGAACGTGGATGTCCACTGGGTGTCTTACCAAGTAAGGGTGATGGTGGAGGGGAGCGTGGGGACCCAGTGATGGGAAGTGTGGGAGGTGGGGCCAACTTTGGAGCAAGAAATAGCTGAGATGTCAAAGGAAGGGTTGGAGCTTTGGGGCCGTGTTCTTATTTAAAAATACAGTAGGGAGGGCAGCAGTCAATAGAACAGGTTAAAATAGGCAGATGGGGGCGATTTCCTTCCTATGAGAAAATGACTGTAATTTGCTGCCTGGCGTTCCTGAGCCACTGGGGACACTGTGCATGTGCCCTGGCACTGCGGGTCTTTGTTCTGGAGGAACAGGGACAGGCCTTCAGCTGGTATCAAAAAGGGATCATGAGCTCTGGTTACTTTAATGCCAGTCGATTTTAAACCCTGAATTGGTATAGTCTCCTACCCCTTACGATGAAATTGTATTTAAACAAACAGAAAGAACTTAAACAAGATGCCACTTGATACCCAGAAAGAAAGGATATTATATAGATTGAATTAAGCCAATGCTTGCTGGTATGTGTTTGCAAATATTGGAAAATTTTACTGAAATTACATTTGTTAGGCCATAACTATAAATTCCTTCACGGAGCTCACATTCTGCTGTAAGTACCTTATTAAACTGTTAAAGGGCCATCAAACAGATCCCTGGTGAAGCTGGGAAGATAGAGCTCACCTCAGGTTTGCTTTGCTCAACGGGATGAGAACAGTACTGATTGTTATTTTGCATGAGCTCTGGTATTGTATAGCATTGCATTAATTAAGTACTTCACAGACATTTCTTTGAATCCCGGCCATATCCTGGTGAGGGAAGTGGTGCTATTCCACTTTACAGATAGGGGGTAAAAAATGAGGCTTAGAAGGATGATACAACTGGCCTCCTAAGTAGAAGTGACTGAAAGGCAGAACCTGTTTGAAACTGGGACTCTGACTCCAAAGCCAGGTTTATTAAGGATGGTCCTCGCCTCTGGTGCCTGGTGTCTGTTGTGCCCTCAACAGTGTACCCCACGTGCCAGGTTTCTAGATGCCACGCTTGCCTCATCGCTGGAGGTCTCGGCACGCGCTGCGCTGCTGAGCTTGTGTTGCGTTTCCCGGAAACCAGTGAAACGCGTTAGTGGGAAAAGACAGTCTCCAGTTAGGAACGGGCATTGCTTGGCAAACCCATCATAAAATAAAAAGCGAGATGTCTTAGGACATTTGATACCGAAGGTGAGAAACTGTGGGGTGGTTGGAGCTTGAGGGATCTGGCACCGAGGGAGGCGTAGGGGATTGATTGGCAGGTGAAGAAGATGGAGGCGGGGCTTGTCGACCTCCCTTGGGAGCAGCGTGACTCCACTGGGGTGAAGGTGTGGCTGGTTAATGGAATTTTTCCAATTCAAATAAAATATGGTGTGTTAATCAGGGTTCTCCAGAGAAACAGAACCAAGAGGTTGTATATAGATACATAGGAAGAGATTTATTATGAAGGGTTGGCTGGCTCGTTTATGGAGCCAATTGTGAAAGCCAGAAGTCTCACGATCTATTATCTGTCAGCTGGAGCCCAGGAAAGCAGGCAGTGAAGTTCTATTTCAAACCTGAGAAAAGGCCCAAGAACCAGGAGCACGGATGTCTGAACGCAGGAAAAGACGGATGTCCCGGCCCAGGCAGACAGCAGATTCACCCTTCCTCCCCCTTCCTGTTCTGTTCAGGCCCTGGGCGGTTTGGATGACGCCCACCCGCCTGGGTGAGGGTGACCCGCTTCACCCGTCCACCAGTTCCAGTGCTTATGTGCTTATGTCTTCCCCAGACACCCTCTCACAAGCATGCCCAGAAATTTTTCACCAGCTACCTGGGCATCCTTTCTCTTGGTCCAGTTGACATAAAGTGAACCATCACACGTGGCGAGCATTTTATTAAAAATGAAACAGAAAATAGCTAGGAATGTGCACTTACTCAGGAGCCTTGTGCTTCATGCTCAGTAAACTAGAAAAAGAATAAACTATTACCAGCAAGGAAGTGTACAGCACAACCCTGAGGAATCACCTCATCTCTTTAGAAGCAATAAAGAGAAAACGTTAAGTAGTATTGATCAAACATTAAAAATAGTCACGGATTTTAATGAGCAAGTGTTTTTAAACTGTTAAAAAAAATTAAAGATGAATTGTAAAGGATAGTCTTGTTATTTTTCTAAAAATGGCCACATTTAACACACCTCTTTTAAAAACGAATTTCGTATACAAACAGCAGACATTTACATACCTTCCTCCAGTGTGTTTTGGGTGGTGAAGTCCAAATTCTTGCTTTCTGAATACCAGGAGCAAGTACACATGTGAATTTCCAGACTGGTTTCTTGTGCTTTTTGATACCTGGCTGCTGTTTGATATTCTCTTTCCCTTAAATTGGAAAGACTGAGAGCTACACATAAGAACTTTTACAGTTTCTAGGTATCAAAATCTTGAGAAGCTAAACTTTTTTTAAAGGTTTCCTTCCTCTTACTTTATTTTATATTTCTCAGTAGGACACAAATGAAGCTTCTGTGGTGTTTGATTTGACCTAACTTATATCTGCTCACCTGAGTAGCTATTTTCCTTCTTATTACAAGCAGACTTTCAAAATTTCAGCTCTTGGGCACAGTAAGCAACTGAAGATTTATAAGAAATGAACCCTGCTGTCACCCACTTACTCCGTCCTTAACTATGCACACATGTGTGCCCGGACACACACACGCACCCCTCCCCCTTCTCCCACTGCTGTTTTTCCTAACAAGTATACATTTACTTATTTACCCAAATTGCTGTTTCACACCAAGAAAATGTAGGGTAGGACAGAGTCACAGATGTGAAGTATACTCACAGGTTTGTTAAAATCATGGTCGATCAGACAAAATCATTCCTTCTAGTTTCCAAATAAGAACAAAATTTAACCTGAAGTACTAAGCAACTTGAGGGCAATTTGGTTTTAAAAAAAAATCCTGTTGAATCTTTCTGAAGAGAAGTAATTCTTCTTTAAAGGAGCCTGATATACTAAGTGAAAAATTCCAGAAATTAACAACTCGTAAGTCTTAAATTGCTTGCTGTTCTGACTATCATGATAGCGTCTCACGCCCGTTGGCTCCGTTCCACCTGGGATTCCCAACCATCTCATGGTCTGCTCCTGACATCCAGTTGTCGATGTCGGTTGTCATGACTGGAAGACCCAGCGTCACCCAGAGCAGATGATCCTCCTCCCGTTCCTCATTTGGATGTATTGTCAGAAAGTCAAAAGTACCCTAATACTGCATCACAACGCTTACGTCATTGACCTCACTTCATCTGTCACATAGGCATTTTCTCATCTCTCACCATCACATAACTACTATATGTAAAATAGATAAACAACAAGGTCCTACTGTATAGCACAGGGAACTATATTCAATACCTTGCAATAGCCTGTAATGAAAAAGAATATGGAAAGGAATATATATATATGTGTGTGTAACCGAATCACTGCGCTGTACACGAGAATTTAACACAATATTGGAAACCAACTACACTTCAGTTAAAAAAAAAAAAGTGTGGTGAATCCTAAAGGAAACTTAAAATTTGGTTTTGGGGGTTTTTTTTTTTTTTTTTTTGCATTTATTCATCAGTTGTTAAAACATTTGAAATGTTTTCATGAAGAACTGGGAAATAAATCCCCACACATTTCTGCCAGTGTATTTGTCATAGGGTAATCTTCCCTTTCCTAGAAACCTTTCTTCCTTCTCTTTAATATGATCTACTAGTGACTCTATCATGCACCCATGTCAGGATGAGATTTGATAATGAGGTTATTTTAAGCATTGGAGGCAGAAATTGCCCCGAAAGTACGTGTTTTCTGAGTGAGCCTGTGCCTAAGGAAAAGGCAGCCAACACAGGCAGCCCTGACACATCTCACCCTGAGCAGCGGGCCTTGGGAAGGACAGAGTCAGAGGCCAGGGTGTGTGACACCTCCTCGGCTGTCACGGCAACAGCAGGGATCTCATCTGGAGGACACACTTGGATTCAGAGCCCCCTCTCTCCTTCCCCTTGGGGCAACTTAAGCTTTGAAATCAGAAAGCAGGCGATACTTCGTAGTGCAGTTGGGGGCAAGTTCCTTTCTTTCAAACTCTTACTTTAGAATAAAATCAAAACCTAATATTTAGACCCGATATTTGCCAATCAGTATTCCCATGGGAGGTATGATTTTTGCTTTCCTCTGTCTGTGAAAGTCAGTGGTGTTCCAGGGCAAGAATGTGCTGTCACGGGAGAGAAGGCAGGACCAGAATGATGGATATCATAGTCTCTGTGTTATAATAAAGCATTTGTATTGAATAGATAAATCCTTAGTCTTCAGCAGTTTGATGGACTGCCAATTCTAGAGGACTTCATCAAATGAAACTTTTCCTTTCTTTCATTTCACCAACTAAATAAGATTTCCTGTTGGTTAGACATCCATGCCTGCAGTTTATTTTTTGTTTGATTGGGTTTTTTGAAAGAAATAATCACATCATTTTAAAAAATTAAATGTTTCCATGATTCTTAGAAGTATCAGTGACTTCCTCACATCATGAACACCCCATAATTCCAACTCCTTTGACAGTGACTGTAGGTCAGTATTGACACAATTTAAATAAAACCTTTAGGGGTCATTCCTTTGTCCCCTTATCTCTATCTACTTTTTTTTTTTAAAGAATAACTTTATTGATATATAAGTCATGGACCATGGAGTTCTCCTATTTAGAGTGTATAATTCAGTATTTTATATATTCACAGACTTATGAAAATATCACTGTCTCTTCAAAACTGTTTATCACACCCCATCTACCCTGCAAAAATTACCCCTTAACAGACACTCTTCACTCCCTGCCCCACCCCCATCCCCTGACAACCAGTAATTTACTTTCTGTCTGTGTGGATTTACCTACACTGGACATTTCATATAAGTGGAATGATACAGTCTTTTGGACTGGCTTCTTTGATTTAGCATAATGTTTTAAAAGTTCATCCATGTTGGAGCATGTATCAGTATTTCAGTTCTTTTTATTGCTGAATACTATTCCATGGTATGAATATAGCTCAACTTGTCTATTAATTCATCAGTTGATGGACAGTTTGATTCAGTGATAGGCAGCATAATGGTACCCAAGGATGTCCACGTCCTTACTCCCAGACCCTGGCATGGCAAAAGGGACTTTGTAAATGTGGTTAAGGTTTAGGACCTTGTGAGATGAGGTTATCCTGGATTGGCTGACCAATCACATGAGTCCTTCAAAGTGGAGAACCTTTCATGTCTTTGATCAAAGGAGGTGTGACTATGGGAAAAGAGACAAAGAGATGCAATATTGCTGCCTGTGAAGATAGAGAAAGGAAAATTCCGTGAGCCATGGAATATGGGTGGATTCCTAGAAAAAGCAAGGAAATGAATTCTCCCAAAGTGCTTCCAGAAATGAGTGAGACCTAGCCTGTACTGAATTTGTTGTGGTTTAAGGCATTAAGTTTGTGGTAATTTGTCACAGCAGCAATGGAAAACTCAGGTAGGGTTGTTTCCACTTTGGGGACCAGTGCTGCTATGAACATTTGTGGATACAAGTATTTGTGAGGGCACACACGTCTTCATTTTTCTTGAGTCTCTACCTAGGAGTGCAATGGCTGGATCAAATGGTAACTGTACGCATGCCATTGTAAGGAACTGCTACACAGTTTTCCAGAGTGGCTGCACCATTTTACTTTCCCATCAACACAGATTTCCACTTCCCTGCCTCCTTGCTAATGCTTCTTATTATCCGTCCTTTTGATTGTAGTCATCCTAATGGATGTCACGTGTTACCTTGTTACAGTTTTGATTTGTATTTTCCAAATGACTACTAATGTTGAACATCTTTTCATCTGCCCCTCAGCCATTTGTGCATCTTTGTAGAAATGTCTATTCAAATCTTTTGTTCATTTTTAAAGTCAGGTTGTCTTTTTATTGTTTAAGTTGTTCTTTATATTCTGGACTGCAAATCCCTTATTAGATGCATGGTCAGCAGATATTTGCTCCCAGTCTCTAAGTTGCCTTCTCAACTTATTGATGGTGACCTTTAGCCTGAAATGTTTTCACTTTGATGAAGTCCAATTTATTTTTCCTTTTACCGCTTGTGCTTTTAATGTCTTATCTAAGAAACTATGGCTTAATCCAAGGTCACAAAGATTTTGAAAGTATTACCTCTTACATTGATGTCTATGATCCGTGTGGAGTTAGTTTTTGTGCAGGGTGTGGGTAAATGTCCAGCTCCATTCTTTTGCATGTGAGTATCCAGTTTGTCCAGCGCTTAGATGCAATTAATTTTTAATTGGAAATGTTAACCCCTAGAGCTTATCTGCAGGTGTTCAGGATGCTGCTGGTGCTTGGGGGAGGCTGCTGCTGCTGGGCTCCACGTTTGGAACTTGCTGTGCAGGTGACAGCCTTTTCTCTCAGGCTTCAGGAAAGACCATATGATGAAACTCCTGTTCTCAGATAGGTTGCAATGTCTTGTCAAAATGTGTGCATAATATAGGAAATCAGACACATTTTGCCTACCTCACCCTTTGACCTTTTCCTATAGTTTTTGTTTCATTCCTGGTAGTATTGGATTTTTCCTATAAAATCATCATGTGAATTGCCATGATCAGGAAGCATGTCAAAAAAAGGATTTTTTAGTATTATCTTTTCCTCACTAACTTAGAATTGTTCAACTCCTTCACCCCCTGGAAATTTTCAGGTGCACCAAGGACCTAAATGCATTTTTTCCCTTCTCCTTTGGTTTTCTTATACTCTGCTTCCTGTGCAGAGATGGATTTTTCTCAGCTATTCCTAAACCATAGGATTGCTCTGTTCTATCCCTAGTTTGTCCATGATAGGACGTCCCTGGAAACTATGGTCTAGGAATGGTCATGTTTGTGTCCAGGAGTTAACGACTACCTCTAATTCCCAAGCTGGAGAGATCCTTACTCAGGAAAGGACTGGTTCCTTAAAGCAATGCTTCTCAAACTTGAATGTGCGTGCAAATCTCTGGGGGATCTTATTAAAATGAATTCTAATTCAGTATGTCTGGGTTGAGCCTGAGGTTCTGCATTCAGTCCATGCACAATCTCCCAGGGGTACTGAAGCTATTGGTCCACAGACCATATTTTGAAGAGTAATGGAACCGGGAACCCAGATGTTAGGGGGAATTCAGGAACTGGTAAACTTGGAGGCATTTAAACCTAGACACTGAGTTTTCCCTTAAGTTTTCTGGAAACCAAAACAAATTTTTGTTTGTTTCCAAGAAAAATGGAGAAAGTGTATTTCTTAACAGAATTTAGAACTGTTCTGACAGACGTAATACACGAAATGTGCTGTATCAACTTGTCTTACCCCCTGTTCTCTTCATTCATTTATATTACCTGCCTAGCCTCTCAAAACAAAAAAAAATTTTCATAAAACAAAATACCCCTCCCACACCCTTCAAAACAAGCCTGTTCCAGATAAACTCCAGCAGCTGTAGAAAGGAGGTAGAAATTAAATTTTTTGAAGAAATGAAAATTTGCCTTAGGACAATCAGAAATTTTGCTGTGGCTAGTTACATCATTGCAAAGCTTGGATTTATACGCACCAGGTGGTGTCAGAGTGACATCTCTGGTCTTGTGGTATATTATCCCCATCATGGCTCGGAAAGGTGTTACTTGATTTGTGCTTTAAGAACAGTGCCCAACTGGCTGTTTTAGTAATAGACTTCCCCAGGTGATTTAAGAATGAAGTAGGGATAAGAGTTGGATCCCTGTAATTGGTCAGTTTTCTTTTTTCTTAGTTCAGCTAAGCTTTCATAGCAATTTAGGCAGACATCATCTGATTCCTTTATCATGAAACTCATGTCTACCCCATATCCAAGGGTGGGAGACCTTGTATGTTACACTTCTGGGGAATGATTTTACCTTAATTCATACAGTGAAAGGCTGGTCTGTCTCTGGCCAGGGCGTATATCTTAACTATTAGAGTCTTTCAGTTTTTACTGGTAGTTACTTCAAAATCAAAGTTATAACTGCCTTAACTATCACAGTTAAAATAGTGACTTTTTTAAAAAGACATGCAACTGTCTGCTGAATGCTATTAAGAAACCAGTTTTGAAATGTCAGTGAGTTTCTGGAAGTACAAACCACATTTCTGGTTCTTTTATGACCATTGGAATTTTCCTTTAGGTTCACAGTTGATGCATTTGTGTTACATAAAACTTAGTTCAGGAAGGGAAAGGAGGAGAGATTGATTGACTGACTCACTGACTCATTTGTTACTCCACCATCACCTGATTAAGATTATTTTTCTTGAACCTGGATTAGAACTACAGTCGTCCCGTGGTATCTGCATGCAGTTGGTTCCAGGAGCCCCTGCAGATACTAAAATCCACAGATGCTCACGTCCCTTATATAAAATGGTGAAGAACAATGAATACAGTCAACCCTCTGTATCCACGGGTTTCACATCAGTGGATACAGAGGGCTGGCTGTGGTTTTATGTGGCTGTGGGTGGGCATATTGATTGGAAAGGGGAGAAAAAAGATAGGAAGAATGTATAAATGTACCAAGACTTCATAGTGTATGTGAATTTCTGTAACTTAAAAAAAAAAAGTCTTTATAACTTAGCTTCTTCACTAGAAGGATGAAGCAAGTTAAAAATTTGTATGTCCCCCTATTTAAAAGTCCAAATGATTTATATAATGTGTTGGGGCTTTTTTTTTTTTAAGTTACGGGTTTTTTTGGAGGGGGTAGGTAATTAAATTTATTTATTTACTTTTGATGGAGGTACTGGGGATTGAACCCAGGACCTCCTGCATGCTAAGCACGTGCTCTGCCACTGAGCTATACCCTCCGCCACTTAATGTGTTGTTTTTGATAAGAGCCAGCGCCTTACTATGACTGGATTAGAATGAAATACAACTGTAATAGTAATCATAATAGTAATACCTAATAGGGATAGTGGCTGTGGTTCCATTGTTTTAGCTGTGAAGGAATCCAAGCTCCAGCATGTGTGTGTGTTTGTATGTCTGGGTAACTCAGTGCACCATCTGCTTGGCTCTTGAAAACTTCACTTCTAAATACTCTCTGTAGGAATTACATCAGAGTATGGTTCTCAACCATCATTGAAAGAATTTGCAACGCCCTATCATTTGTGCTCTTATCTCAATATAGTCATTTTTGTTCTATCTCAATGCTGAAGTATTTACAGGAATGCTGGGAGCTCCAAGCCTGACCTCTGCAGTCAGTAATGACGTGAAATGCAATGGCATCCTTTTGTTAGGCTCTGAGAAACATCAAGTTGCCCTCATCGATGATATTCCCATCTCTCCTCCTTGAAAAAGACAGTGTTGACCCAAGCCTTGTGATAAATAATTTCTGGCAACAATGGGGAAAGCTGAGGAATGGTCATGTTTTGCTTTGCAGCCATCCCGCCTGCCTCATACTTAAATTTGCAACAGTTAAGGAAATAATTTTCTGAAAATGAGTAAAAATTCTTAAGCTAAGAGCTATGCCTGTGGACATGGTTGAGTGAAATATTGAAATGCAGAAGCAAATACTGAAATATGCCAAAGCAAGCTCATAAATCTTGATGCCTCATTGCAAACCTCCATCAGTGAATTATATGCAGATCATCCTTTGAATGTACATTTTAAATGTGAAAGATAAGAAAAGGTAAGAGTCTTTATGACAACTCATACAAGATGGTGGAAGAGATAGACATTGCAGATAGCCACCAGAGTCCTTGGCAGGGATGTGAGGGGCTGATGCAGGATAATTCCACGTGGTTTGTGTTTTTAACACTTAATCTTCATTAGAAGTGTATTTTTGATATATTCTACAAGAAATTGTTTACTTTGTGTTTATCTGTAACATCAGCCTCTTTCATTCTGGAACCACATGGTCTTGAAAGTGGGGAAAGAAAGGGATGGATAGCTTCTTTAGAAAGGGGGAGGACAATGCAGTCAGCCTGTCTTTCAAGATGTATAGTTGTCATGAGTTTGTAGATTTTTCTTCCATTCACTTCTTAAGGACAATACAAAAAAAATCATTGCATTAGCTGCGAAAAAACAAAGGGAAACAAAAAGCTCAGCATTCGACTCTCCGGTTAAGATGCAGATCTCACATCTCAGTCTTCTGATTGAGAGTATATTAAATGATACTATAAACACTGCAGAGGTACTAATCTATTGTACTGAAAAATGAAGGATCAAGGAAAACTCTAAAATATTTCTTATGACCAAAACTTGGAAGAGAGTGCTGGAAGGACAAATGATTAATTAGAAAAATATTAACCTCAGCCACCAGAAGGTGCCTGTAAGATCAAATCCATGAGAAATTAATTTTAAATAGCTTCATTTTTTTGCATCACAGTGGCATATTTTCTGATACTAGCTTTACTGTCTGTTACCAAATGACAGTGAAGTATGATGCATAATTTAAGGCTCAGTAAATCCCAGCAACCCTGAGCAGCTAAAGGAAGAATGACATGTTGACATCAAACAAAGAGTGCAGCAGCAGAGAGGGAAGGACCACGCTGCCTGTTGGCTGCAGTGTCTGTTGAATCCTTCCCTGCATCAAACCCCTTCCCTGGAGAAGGAACAATGTTTTTCCCTGTCCTGGCGACCTCTTTATCCCATTTCCACTTCCTTGGTGGCGCTTTTTGGAGATTGGTACGATGTGAAACAAGACAGCAGACTGTTTTCAGGGACCGAAAAGATTTCATCACTCATTGTTTTCAACTGATGTCTTTAAAACACCAGGTTAAATGGAGAAATTTCAGACTATAGCAAAGCAATTCACTTTTCAAATTGACTTTAAAAATTTTCAAATGAAGACTAATTGCCTTATAGACTTTCCTGTTCTTCCTCTCAGCATACCCGTGAACTAGAGTTCTAAATGAGATCAGTCATGCTTTTCTAAAAGTAGCCCAGGAAATGCACAAAGATGACCTATTCTTTTTAAAGTGGTGTTCGTCTCCTGTTTCCAGGACTGTGGCCCCTTAGCACGGAGGGAATAATTGCCTTTTGGCCAGGGAAGAATTGAGTGACTGTAATACTCGAGCTACTTCTTTTTGTTGGAACCGCCTCAATGGACATTTTCCTGTGCAACATCTTTTAAGATAGTTTGAGTTTCAGACCCTTTAATGATTCTGCACATCACTCCCTCATTACATCCATCTCCTGGCAGTGTAGCTGTTTGCAGCATTAAGACTGGGCACATAACTCAGGATAGCAAAGAAAAAATTGTCTAAGAAAAAGAGCTCAAACTCCAATGAATCTAGTGCTAACTTCTCAAAATAGCTGTGTGGTGAAGGACCCATTTTTAAATTTCTAGTCTGCTTGGGCCCACGCTTTAGTAAATGGGGTCAAAATGAATTGGTAGAAAAAGGAAATGAGAAAAGACAAGTCCCCATTTTTTTTTAAAAAAAAGTATTATTAGATTCAACAGTCATAAAATTACTTGGTCCCAGTTCTGCAGTAGTTTCTGAATGCCATTTCTCAATTTCTTCTCTTACTGCAGAACAGGACCAGATCGCACAGCACACCCTCTGAGTAGCTCTAATCTCACGCACTCACCCTCACTCACTTGTACCCAGAGCCATTCCAAGTCGTCTTATTCTTTTAATAAATTGTAGTTTAAACCTTTAGGTAAACTGTGTGCTTCAGACAAGGCCGTGTGATTTTTAAATAGATGGAAGTACATCTAAATTGCAAACTCGAACACATTGTTAGTCATGGAAGATTTGAACAATTATTTGGCAACCGCTAGTTGCTGCATTTAACATTTCTTTGGCATCATTTCCTATCACCCATTATAAATCTCACCGGCCACTTCTCCCTATTAAAAATACCAAAGAGTGCTACCAAGTGACTTTCAAATATATCCATCTAGATACCTTTCATATCTTAACAATTTTTTTAAAAATCTTGAATTATTTCATTGGAAAAAGCTAATCTGGGACCTTAGTTTTGTTAAAATTACTTTTAAGACTATAGAAAAATAATCACATTCAATTTCTAATCTCACTCATATCTCAAGCAGTTAAAAAAATGTTTGAGTTCCATGAATTCCTTGTTCAGATTGAGTACACAAAAATAGAACGTTACTTATGCAGAATGCCAGCTTGATGGACCTCGCATACCAAAGAGAGATTGCCTGCCCTTGGTGGTTAGGTGAGCTTCTCTATTCCCAGTGCACAAGGTAGTGAAGTTTAACATGGAAAGAACTCATGGGGATGCGTTTGGTATCTTGCAGTATTTGGAAGGCTGCCACGTGGAAAGGAAGGTTGAGTTGCTCTCCATGACTGGAGAGCACACAGCCCTGTGGGTAGAAGTCAACAGAGAGGCTGATTTCAATTAAATGAGGGGTTTTCAAACATGTACACACATGTTTAGAGGGAGACAAAGAGAAACTGAAGAACTCTTCTGGTCTTTCTCAGCTATGTGAGTTCCTGTGCAGCAGAGGAGGCTGCTGGGGTGAGCATGAGAATAGAACGAAAGTTTGGAATACTCATTCCGAGAAATGGAAGAAGGCCTTGCCAATGGAGGAAAGATGGCCAGGCAGCACTTCCAGGCACATGACTGACTGTTGGGCTATTGGAGAACGGTACCTACCCTCTGCTACAGACTGGTCTGGGTGAATGTTCAGGTATTTTCCATCCCTGAGAAGCTGAGATAGCAGATTCTGGTATTGCAGTGGAGATGTCCTACTGCTTCCTTCCTTCCTTCTTCCTCCCCACCCCTCCCCATTATGAAATGGCTTAAGCCTATAGAAAAGTACCACATTTAACATTTTGCCGTATTTTTCCCATCTCCCTCTGTCTTTCTCTTTTTTTTGGTGTTATGGGTACAGCTAAAGCCTTATCACCACCACTGCATTCTTTTCCCTTCTTTCCTTCTCGGAAATGGCCACTGAATTGTTCAGAAACTCTTGACTGTCTGTTGTGAGATTCCTGTTGTGAGGAATTTTATTTGTACTTTCTGACTGATGCACAACCAAGGCAATTCTGAGTGGTGATGGTTTTTTAACATCTCTGGTACAAGCAATACAGATAGAAGTAGAAGCTTTGAAGGCTGTGCTGAAATTGATGTTGTTAAAATCAGCCTCTGGTAGCTAATTATCATACCTATGTGTTCTCCAGCCCTGTGATCTGCTAACTTATACGCGGTTGTGAGTTGCGAGGTTTCCTCTGATTAAAGACACAGATTTTAATAGTCACCCGATGGTGGACAGACCAGAAGGGACTTGAAGATGATCATCGTAATACATTCATTCATACAATTACTTTATTCACTTATTTCCTCCATTTATTAGATCAGTGTTTGAGGGGCACACTCAATGTCAGCCACTGTACTAGGCATCGGGGATACCAGGGAACAGCATAGAATTCCCTGCTTTCATACAGTTGACAATCTAGTTATGAGAAGACTGAAAAACAAACATGTCAGATGGAGAGAAAATAGGTTCTTTGGAGAACTATAAAACAGGATAGGTGAAAAAGCAGTGTGGGTTGGGAGGCAGGGGCCGCCATTGTATTTGGGTAGTCGACGAAGACCTCTCTAATATGGTGCCATGTGAGCAGTAGCCTTCCTTAAAGAAATGAGGGACAGGTTGTGGGTATCGAGGGAAGCCTGTTCTAGGGATCAGCAAGTGGAGGGATGTTTCTGTGGAAGGGTGCTCTGTGTGGGGATGTGGCGAGGCAGTGTGGGGTGACTGAGGTGAGCTGAGGACGAGCCACTGGAGATGTGATCAGAGATCACAGTTGCTCCTCAAAACAGTGCTGTGGTGGAGCTAGGCCAGTTGTTATTATGCCCATTTTTTGGTTTATTTTCAGTTCTTATTTTTTATTGAACTGTAGTAGATTTATAATGTTAGTTTCAGGTATATAGCAAAGTTATACGTATACATACATGTTTTTTGTTTTTCAGATTCTTTTCCATTACAGCTCATTACAAGAAATTGAATACAGTTCCCTGTGCTATACAGTAGGTCCTTGTAGTTTATCTATTTTATATACAGTAATGTATATCTGTTAATCCCAAACACCTAATCTGTCCCTCCCCTCCATTCTCTCCTGGTAACCAGTTTGTTTTCTGTGTCTCTTTCTGGTTTGTAAATAAAATTTGTATTTTTTTTTTTTTACATTCCACATATAAGTGACATCATATGATAGATATTTGTCATATCTGTGACTTACTTCGCTCAACGTGATCATCTCTCATCCATCCATGTTGCTGCGCATGGCATTATTTCATTCATTTTTATGTATTATGCCCATTTTTTATATGTGAGGAAACTAAGACCTAAATAGGGGACTCATTCAAGGTCACCCTTGCTGGTTGATGACAGGACCAGGATGGGCTTGCCTCCTGGATTCCAAAACATGGCTCTTCCTGTGCCACAGCTTCAGCTTTAAAGTACTCAGACATGGTCTGGTCTTGCCTTTGTAACTCATTCTTTGGTCAAATTGTGTAAAATCCCTGGACCTCAGTTCCCGCATCTATAAAATGATGGAAATTAGATTCAGGGTTGTTGTAAGATCCAAGCGGGAGAACATAGATGGGGCCCCATGGAGTGCGATGCTCTGCACATGGTGTGCTGCTGGAGCTGGCTGGTGCCAGTGGCCAGGTTCCTGATGGGCAGTCCTGGAGCTTGTAAACTGACCTTATTCAAGGTCAAACCTGCGTAACCAGCGCAGAGCACTTTTGGTTCTATAGATGCCCCCTTATTCTGGTTTTCTGGGAATCTTAGACTTAAATTTCAGTGCAGGTTCTAACACATTGAGAAATACTTCAGTGACTCTGCATCTCTTTTCCTGCTTGTCCCTAAAGATAACACAGAAATGTAAATATGGTTTGATGTATTTAATTGGCACAGATTCGACTGCTGTGTATTTTACCTGTTTCTATTTTAAGTGCATTTTCCTTTGTGATATCTTGTTTCCTTTTATGCTCTGCCAAATCCCATTAATTTGTCCTTGAGCTGTGTAATCTAGAGTTAGCTGCTCAGGGTGGCGGGATTTGTCCAAAGTAAAACCTGGCTGCCAGGAGTGATGAGCTCCTTTCTGCCAGGGCCACAGCTCAGCCCAACCTCTCACCCCTCCGGGGCTCCTCGATCTCCCCAGGGCAGCTGTCGGCCTCACAGGCTTGGTACAGCCTGCACCTTCCAGGGGAATCCCAGGTCTGGCTGGTCTTAGCAAGGGAAGGACCATTTGTGGAGGCAGCCCTGAGAAAGGGCTTTCCAGGCAGAAAGGACAAAAATGATGCAATTCAAGGACCAAAGAAAGGTCAATGTGGCCAGAGCATAGTTGGGATGGAGAAGAAATGAGACTGTGGTGGGAGGAGGGTCCAGATCCCACAAGGCCTTGCCAGCAACAGTATGGAGCTTAGATTTTATCATATAGATGGTGAGATGTGGGGACAGGTTTTAAGCAAAGACATGACATGATATGTTTTACATTCCTGCTGCCATGAAGACAAATGGGGTCACAGTGCACACCGCTAGGCAGCTGGTGCAGAGGTTCTGTTGAGATATGACTGGCAGTGGCCAAGTGGAAGCCACAAAAGTGGTGGGAGGTGTTGGATTCAGGATGTATGTTGAGATGGCACTAACAAGTCTTGATAATGGGTTGACTTGGGAAAGAAGGTTAGGAAAAGAATGGAATCAAGGGTATAATGCCCAGTGTTTTGGTGTAAGCAACTAAGTAAATTGGTGATACCACTTCCTGTAAAGGTGAAAGACTCCAGGGCATGCGGACTAGGATTGGGAGAGGGAGGAGGTAGTGAATCAATGGTGCTGTTCGGCAATGTTGTGTTTGAGAGACCTGTGATAGTCCCGAGTGGGACTGTGGGGTTGGAGGGCGCCATCCAGAGCTCAGGGAAGAGATGTGGGCTGGAAATACAGACTTGGGATGCATTAGCATTGAAGTGACGTCCAAAACAATCCACTGGATGGTTGAGATCACACAGGAAGGGAGTGCGGTCAAGACAGAGACCTGGGATGTTCCAACACTTAGAGATCTGACAGAGGAGGAAGAGTCAGAAGAAGGAGCAGAAGGACGCAGACTCCAAAATAAGTGGAAACAAAGGATTTGGTAACATTTTTTCAAAGAGGGAATAATATCAGAATCTTTTTCATGGGAAGAATGTTATTGGTATAATTTCTTCAAGTTCAAGAATAATTCACAGTGACTATCTTGTTTTAATTTTTAATTAAAAATTAATTAATTTAAAACTAATTAAATTAAAATTAAAATATGATACATTTTCATTCTTTTTTTTAAGTTGAAGTGTAGCTGGTTTACAATGCTAGTTTCAGATGTACAGCAAAGCCATTCAGTTATACATACACATATATATGCTCATATATTTTCAGATTCTTTCCCATTATAGCATATTACAAGAAACTGAATATAGTTTTCTGTGCTCTACAGTAGGTCCTTGTTGTTTATCTACTTTATATATAGTAGTATGTGTCTGTTAATCCCAAACTTCAAATTTATCCTTCCTCCCTCTTCCCCTTTGATAACCATAGTTTGTTTTCTATGTCTGTGAATCTACTTCTGGTGTGTAAATAAAATTTGTATCTTTTTTTAGATTCTACATATAATTGCTATCATAGGATATTTGTCTTTCTCCGTCTGACTTAAAACATTAAGAATATAAACTAGAGAGAGGAAGAGAAATCACTTAAAATTTGAAGATTCTTAGACATTTCAATTTCAAATGCTAACATTCTGGTGTGTTTTTCTAATCATTCCTAATGCTTCCAAGGTATTTTATATAATTGAGGTGACATTACATAGATATAGACAGCTATTATAATGGAAGTGAGTTCTCATGTTATAAATTTTTAAATAAAATGTTAAATCCTGCAAATATATTTTTAAACTTTTAAAAAAATGTTTCCAAATATGTATCTTTGCTATTCTTGAGAAGTTCCTGATTTTTTCATTTTTTCTCTTGGGGGAAAAAGTGAAGTAGACCACTCATCTCCTTGAGCTAGTATCTCCCTACTGTATCAATTGACTGCACAGAAAAAGTAAAGTCAGTCAAACTGCCTGCTTAGAGATTTGGCTTAGCAAGATACCCTCTAGTGAGGGACATGAAAACCTTGTGATTCCGTGCTAGCCTTCAATTTTTCTGTAGCCCTTCAATTAAACCTTGTCACGAATGCTCCATTTTCAGATTAGATTTTATAACAAAACAGTCCTTTAAAATATCCAGTCCAATGACTTAAAAAATAAAATGGCTGACAAAAAGGGGAAATACTGCTGAAATATTCAGTGTTCTGAATTTGGAATTCTTCACGTCAGAAAGCTAAATGTACTTTCTGCTTAAGATCATCATCAGTGGCAGTTGAGACAGTGGCCGTTTCTGACCTGATGATTGGATTGCTGTGTGTAAAAATCATTAAAATGGCCTCAAAAAGACAGACTAAATAAGTCAAAGGTACGCCCATACACATACCTGGTTTAAAAGTGTTCTGTGTATATTGGAATATCAGGGGCAATTTATAAGCAAATTGAAAAGTAACATGATACTCATTTTATGGTAGTAAGGTTTGAACTGAGAAGCTGTCTAAATAAAAGGATGAGAGAATTGTCACTCGTGGACTTTCTAAAGAAAATCTGATTATTTGGGACTATGGAAATACATCTTTAATCAAGATGCATTCACCTTTTAGGGAAATTGTATGATGAAGAAATGATAATTAGAAATAGTTGATGAGTGTTCTGTGTGTAGGTGTGCAATGTGTGCATTCCTTTTTTGCTGCTCCAGGTTTTTACTCTCAGGTTTCCATGGCTGCTACTTGTGACAAGGGATCCAAGGACGTCTGTGGCCCATGCTTTCATCTCCCATTGCACATTGGCACCATCTTCTACAAAAAGCGTGTGTGCGTGTGCACAGTTGTGAGAGCATGAGGCTACGTGAGCTCCGACCACCAGCAGACCCTCTGTTGTCCTTCCAAGGTTTTCTTTAGGAACTGACACATTAAAAAGTCTCCAGTATTTATTTGTTGGAGTAAGTGAAAAACAATGTTGTAGAAACAAAAGTGAGTCCAGCTGGGAGGGGATCGCCTGACATGTGGAACTGGAGTGAGACAGCTAGCCTCACAGGTTGTCTTCCTCCTTTGGCAGTTTTGCTCCATAGGTCACGGAGCCAGAGGTGCCATGCTGTTTGTAGATCGGAACAGCAGACTTCCTGTAGCTTCTCAAGGCTTTCCTCCATAGACAGGGGCAGGATTGCAGAAGACCAGAACCCTAGGGCGGGGAGCACACAGCAGGGTTCAGATTTCAGCAAACATGTATTGAACGTCAGTTGCATCCCAGGCTCTGGGGATCACTTTCTCGTGTTCCTCGTGTCAGATGGCACTCCTCTACAGAGACATCACTACCCCATTTGACCGATGAGGAATCTGAAGCTTAAACAGTGTAAATAACTTGACAGGCCACTTTGTGTAAAAGTAAGACTGAAATTTGAACTCAAGCCTCCAGACGTTTAAACCGCCAGAGGGACTTTGAAATAAATAGCCCCAAAGAATAGATGGTTAAGTCTGAATCCTGTTTGAGATGGTTTCTCATTTGTCCCTTTTCTTCTTTTCTTTTTTCTTAAATTTAATGAAGTGTACTTGACTTACGATACTATATTTAGTTTCAGGTGTACAACATAGTGATTTTTATATTTTTATAGATTAGGCACTCTATAGAGTTATTATAAAATATTGACTATATTCCCAGTGCTGTACATTACATCCCTGTGGCTTAGTTATTTTATAACTGCTCATTTGTACCTCTTTTTTTCCTCATTGTATTTTTTATTGAAGAATAGTTGACATACAATATTATACAGCATAGTGATTCACAGTTTTAAAGGTTATACTCCATTTATTTGTATTATGAAATACTGGTTACATGCCCTGTGTGGTACAATGTATCCTCGTAGCTTATTTGTTTTATACATAACAGTTTATAGTTTTTTTTTAACATTTTTATTAATTTATAATCATTTTACAATGTTGTGTCAAATTCCAGTGTAGAGCACAATTTTTCAGTTATATATGAACATACATATATTCATTGTCACATTTTTTTCTCTGTGAGCTACCATAAGATCTTGTATATATTTCCCTGTGCTATACAGTATAATCTTGTTTATCTAGTCTACATTTTGAAATCCCAGTCCCTTCCCACCCCCCATCCCCCTGGCAACCACAAGTTTGTATTCTATGTCTATGAGTCTGTTTCTGTTTTGTATTTTTGGTTTTTTTAGATTCCACATATGAGCGATCTCATGTGGTATTTTTCTTTCTCTTTCTGGCTTACTTCACTTAGAATAGCATTCTCCAGTAACATCCATGTTGCTGCAAATGGCGTTATGTTTCGGTTTTTATGGCTGAATAGTATTCCATTGTATAAATATACCACATCTTCTTTATCCAGTCATCTATTGATGGACATTTAGGCTGTTTCCATGTCTTGGCTATTGTAAATAGTGCCACTGTGAACATTGGGGTGCAGGTGTCTTTTTGAAGTACGGTTCCTTCTGGATATATGCCCAGGAGCAGGATGACTGGGTCATATGGTAAATCTATTCCTAGTCTTTTGAGGAATCTCCATACTGTTTTCCACAGTGGCTGCACCAAACTGCATTCCCACCAGCAGTGTAGAAGGGTTCCCTTTTGTCCACAGCCTCTCCAACATTTGTCATTTGTGGACTTTGAATGATGGCCATTCTGACTGGTAATAGTTTATACTCTTAATCCCCTAACTCTATCTGGTCCCTCTCCCTTCCCCCTTCCCACTGTTAACCACTAGTTTATTTCCTATATCTGTGAGTCTGTTTCTGTTTTATAAATATTCACTAGTTTTTTTTAAATTTTTTAGATTTCACTTACCTGTCCCTTGTCTGATCTCCAACAAAAGATCCATACAAACCATGGCAGAATCAAATAAATCACAGAATTCTCTGTTCAGAAAAGATAGTTTATTTTGGGGAAACAGGCACAGAGAGGACAGTGATTTACCATAAACACATCGCTACCCGTGACAAAGCCAAGACTGAACTCTCAGACTGGAGTCCTTCAGCATCCTCTTAATGACCAACGTTCAAATGACATGGTAACTTTTCAGTGACTGGCTACGGTCAAATAGATCTGCTTTAGATGAGTCAAAGGAATATTAGAGCACTGAGCCCCTATCACTTAGACAGGATGTTTGACCTAACAATTCAGGTGTGAAGTTGTGGTCACCCTATTAGATTATGCCGTATAATATAATGCAGTATCATTCCATAAAATCAGTTCAGTGACTTTGGGTCTGTGTTTGGATTGGACGTGTGGGATTTGGGGAACATATTTTATTTTGATTTCGTAACTCTGTTGGTTCTACTATGAGTGAGTGGTAAGGTCACTCGCAAGCATGAGGTTCTTGGTGCAAAGCCTCTGGCATCCTTTGCGCTGAGTCCAGCCCTTGAATTCTGTGACTGAATGTCGTTGTTCTTGCTCCCAAAGGACTATATCAAATCCTGGATGGGGCGGGAGAGGGACGCAGAGCCGGAAACATAAAACTAGTCTCTACGTGTACAGGCCCTTTTATAGAAATCCTCATTTAAGCCTATAAAATGTTCTGCAAAGTAAGCACAATCCCATTTTCTTAGATGGAACACTGAAACTCAATGATGTTACATAGTTCGAACACGTTCTTTAACGTGGAGTGAATGCCAAAGCTCTGCTTTAAACCTGAGTTTTTAACTTTGAGGTTCATACTCTTTTTCACCTCTCTGTGTTAAGTCCCTAAGGTACAGATAACAAAATAAAGCATTCTTATTTTGTAGATTTTTTTTTTAATGATAGATTTCACATTGGCTGAACTGGTCATCTCTGATTGAACTTTTAGGCATATTAAATTTTAGAATTTCATTTATGTACCAATGGTAACACATCCCTCAAATATTTGTAGAGAACTTGGTGGGGTGGAGGGAGCAGAGAAATAGATGAGGGAGACTGAGGTACAAACTGAGTTACAAAATAAATGAGTCACAGATGTAAGATGCACAATGTGGGGAATATAGTCAATAATTATGTAGTATCTTTCTCTGTTGACAGATGGTAACCAGATTTATCATGGTGATCATTTTGAAATGTATAGAAATATCAAATCACTGTGTGGTGTACCAGGAACTGACATAGTGTGATAGGTCAACTATACTTCAAAAACAAACAAACGCATGGAAAAAAAGATTAGGCTTGTGGTTACCAGAGGCCAGGGGTGGGGGAAGAAGGAATTGGAAGAAGATACTCAGAAGGTCCTAACTTCCAGTTATAAGATAAGTAAGTACTAGGGATGTAATGTACAACATGATAGATATAATTAACGCTGCTGTACATTATGTATGAAAGTTAAGAATAAATCTTAAGTTCTCATCACAAGGAAAAACTTTTTTCTATTTCTTTCATGTTGTAGCTAGAGGAGATGATGGTTCACTAATCGGGGAGGGTACAGGGCAGCCTTGAGATCAGTAACTAGGCTAGTCTGGCAAAAAAATAAAAGGGGGTTTATATAAAACAGTATTCATAGGTAAGGGAGGAAAGAAACTTTTAAGTTCAATTTAAGGTACAGAACATTTAAAACTTAAAGTTTGAATTTATCCCATGGAATGCTGGTTTTGGTTTTCACACCCTGTCGCTGGAGACTTCGGGATCCGTCAAAAGATAGCAAAGCACAATTCCAGTCATGGTAGGTATGTTATGGGTTTTTTTTTTTTTTTTTATTAAATCTAAAAAGAAGTGTGTGTGTTTAAATGACCTTAAGTAGCTGGATTTGAGAACATTTTCATTTTACATAAGAAAAGAAAATGTTAATATACTCTGTACGTAATCTTGCTTTTTAATAGGTAGAAAAGCCAAAAAACCTGTCTATTTGGGCCCATTAAACTAATTATTTTTCCTCTCCTTATTTAAAAGAAGACCAGTAATTAGATTCTCAGTTTTGAGGTTAGGCTTTTAAATGTAAGTGTTTTGCTTTACGTTGTAAATTTCAAGACTCAGTCTGTCCTGGGATAATAAAGTTCATGCTGCCACAAGCAGAATTGCTCCTTCTTCACCCAATTAAGCAGACACCCAGTTTTTATTGCCTTTGTCTCTGCTTTAGATCTTGCTGGTCACCGTTTATCTCCGATGTTTAGTCAGAGCCGGGCCATTGGGGGTCCTGGTTCCTTTAGAGAAAATAGACACTATTACAGGACAGGCTGATGCTTCAGTGTTGGGTGGAGAGGTAATTCATTTTCATGATCTTTATGGCAATATCATTGGATGCTGTTATTCTGCCAGTCTGATATGGACCTCATTTCTTTCTCTTTCAGTCCTCTGATGACGGGCCCAGAGACCTCTAAATAGCACACTGGAAAAATTAGGCATGACTAAGCCACAGTAGCTCAAGGGAATAATTCTGCAGAAGTTTCTCTTGTCATTTGGCCCAGTTGTTCCATGTAGAGCTCTTCCAACATTGCTCCCCAACAGAGGTCTGACTCTCTTAATCTGTATCAGATGCGAGGAGGAAGCCTGGAGTTTATTTTGGACTTCATGATGGGTTAGAAAACAAGCCTGCACAGAGTTTCTTCCTTGCTGTTGGCCACTGGTTGTGTTTTGTTTTGACTCTTCTGCTGCTCTCCTGTAGTTCTACAGAGCCTGGGATCATACCACACCCAGTAGGTGCTTTGATAAAACCTTTCAGGGATAACATTATCCTATGGGGTTGAACTGTAGCTCTCCTGTAGAGCTGAGAGGAAAGAACTTGAGATGTGCTAGCCCTAGGACTTCAGGGATGTATGTAAGTTCTCCCTATAGACAGTAGAGATGTGCCTTTCCCTTAATATAGGTCCTAACAAGATGGAAAGAGACGAATTTTACATTAGGAACAAAATTGAGCAGATGAGCTAAGATCATATGCATTCATTTTAATCTTTCTCACTGTTTGTAAATTACAGTCTGTAAAACATAATGCTCTGTTTACCAGTTAGATAATTTGTCCTGTGGCATTTAGCAAGACACTTAACCTGTCTCTACTTCCTTCTTTGTGAGAGTTGGTTCTAATGGTCTCTAAGGACCTTCTCAGGTCAGAGATCAACCCATGGTTGCATAGCATGGTGTCTCGGAGCATCACTCAGGGTTCTTAGTAGATGTGTGATGTCTGAGCAAGTCACTCACTTTCTTGGCACCCTGTATAGCATGGTGGTAATTACAGCACCACCTCGCTGGATTGTTATCATGATTCAATGAGGCAGAAAAACACTTCAAATTCCTCCGGGCACAGAGTTGTTTCTCTAAAGGGTTAAATCTGATATCTCTGTGGTATCTGTGCTAATTTGAAATTTTTAAAAATCATTTTTAAGGAAGTATCCTTTTACATTCTTACTGGGCACAAAGGAAGACAAATCAGTATTGACTCTTTATTGAATATAGTGCTTTAATTTCACTGAAATAAATTTCCAAATCAGATTATATAAAATATCCAAAAATATTTTGGAAAATACAAACTAGTAAGAAGAAGAAAATAATTAAATGACTTCTATGCTCACCACCCAGATGTAATCATTTTGTTTTATTTCCAATCAGGCTTTGATTTTTTCTTTCCTATTCATAGGTTAACTTCATTTATTTTCCAAGTTGTAATCATTCTTTATAAACCATTTTGATTTTTAAGCTTTTCACTAATCATCAGTCTTAAGCATTTTCCTGTTATTACCTAGGATTAATTTAACATCACCTCACTGGTTGCATAATCATTTTGAATAGACACTTTTTGATTTATCTATCTTTTGCCAGACTGTTGAATATCATGGTTGTTTATGATTTTTCAGTCCTATAAATAATGGTGCAATAAATATCATGTTTAAACTTAAGTTTACAGGGTTCATTATTCCCTTAGGGTAGGTTTCCAAAGGTAGAATTATTAGATCAAAGGCTATGAATATTTTGAAGAACTTCAGTTTGCCAAGTAACTGTCCAAAATTGTTGCTAATAGTGATGTATCGGGATGTCTATTTCATCATATTTCATCAGCATTGATTATTATCATTTTTCTAATCTGTGCCAATTTGTAGGTAAGTTCTTTAGTACTATTCAGTTGCACTACTACTGTTTTTATTTGTGCTTCGCTATAGGGTGCCTAACTGTTTGGTCATGGATTTGCTTAGTAAAGGTATTTGCTCTTTCGGGAAATGTCTGTTCATGTCCTCAACCTGATGATTAGGAATGTTGGTGTCTTTCTCACTAATTTGTGTGAGTTCTGTTACAAAAAGAACACAGCCTATATGTGAAATATTTTCTAAGAATATTTCCTCTTGTATTTTTGCCTCCTATTTTGATTTTGATCTTTCAAAATCATACAAACATAAATGAGAGTGTAGGTGGTTAGATCTGTAGATCTTTTCTATTGTCATTTCTTCTATAGTTTCTAAGCTTAGGAGGTCTTCACATTGTAGAGGTTAGGTAATTATTCAGTTCTTTGTCTCTGGGTTTTCTAGAAGTTTGCACATGCATCTGTCTATATCTGCACTTAATGCCTTTATATAAACTTAAATGCTTTTAAAGATAAAAAATGCTTTTGATCATTTCCTTAGTTTTCTTTTTTTCTTGTGAACCACTGAAATAGCCTGGATTCAAACTTAAACCCCTTGACTTTCTGTACTTGGTTAGAAAAGCCTGTGGTTTCAGTGGCTTCAGTAATATTCCCCAGTGGTGCAATTATACTAATGAGGATCACTGTCAAGGAGTATCTGTTAAATCCTCCCTGTACGAGGCAGTGTCTAGTCACAGTAGATGGACTCCTTGTGCTCGAAGAGACTGTAGTCAGAGATGGAAAGTTGGGATGCTCAGTAAATGCCAACTGTGGAAACTTCTGATGTGAGAGTCTAGCAAATGACTTCCCTGCTCTGCCCTCAGTTTCCTCATCTGTGAAATGAACGGGTTGAACTGAATGATTTCCGAGGAGCTCTGCAGCACTGAGATGGCTGGGTTTGATGTACACAGATGCACCTATACACAGACAGCTGTGTGAAGGTGAAACAGCCTTTGTCCACATCCATTCACCATCTGTTTTCCAATTTGCAGCATCATAGCCTCCGCTTATTTACCCTTGGAGAGACAGGGAGGCCAGGACTGATAAGAGTAATGAGGAGGAGTTATAAATGCCAAACCACTTCGACAGTCCAAAGGCACCTTCCCCTTTAGATAAACCTTCACATCAGTTACGTGGTCCTGGAAAATTGGCTGCTAGGAAAGGTGGCACTGATGACCCATACTTATATATCACCTTCTAAAAGGTTTCCTTTGTCTCTTAAAGCATCAAGGCCACTGAACCTCCCCGATGTCTGTAAAGGTCCACAATTCCTTATCAAACCTTAAGATGTGTTTTGAAATTCAGAATTTTTCTGAGTTCAAAAACGTACATAGTACATGAACTAACTATTGTAGCGTCCCCAAATGGGGCTTGGGGCAGCATCTCTAATGAAACAGGTTAATATTCTGGCAGCAGAATGCATGAAGATTCACAGTAAGTTGGCCAAATAGTGACTATAAGTAACCCCACTTCGTTTCATGGCAGGTTTTGCCACCCAATGAGATACAGAAACAGCTTCTTGTTTCCATAGCTTTTTGGATTTAGGAATGTAGATAAGGCATTGTGGGTCTGAGTCACCTTTTCCCACTCATTATTCCAGACTCACCTTTCCAAAGCTCAGATCTGCTTATGACCCCTCTACAGAAACCCTCCACAGCAGCTCCTGCCAAAGAGACACTGGAACCCAGACTCCGTCTGGCATTAAAGGCCTTCCGTCCTGTATCTCATCCAGGAGCCCCCCTCCCCACAAGCCACTCACTGGGGCCACAGCCATACTTACCTGCTCCGACATATTCCAGACCTGCTTACTCCCGGGGCACCTGTTTAGCCGCTCCCCTCTCCCAGTGACACGCTGGCGTCCCGCTGCTCCTTGTTCTGAGCCCAGCTTTTTTTCCTGCTGTTCATCCTAACTGCCTTCCAAGCTCCCCTCCAGGAAGTTCTCCTAGATTTCCTTGTTGGGAATGACCCTTTGTCTCTTTCATTCAGCCTCTATACTCCGCATCTTTATTGTGGTACCTGTCAGAGGCTGCCTAGTACTAGGAAAGCTTGTGTGTGTGTGTACTCTACTAAATTATGAGCCCCTAGAATAGTGGTTCTTGAACCTGAATATGCATGAAACGCTGCTCGTTATAATATAAATCTCTGGGTACCCCCTCCCACCCCCAGGAGATGCTTTTTCAGCAGGTTTGAGTGGGACTCAGGTAACTGCATATTAGTAAGCCTCTAACAGATTTCAACTCTTCTGTTTCATCTCCTCGGCTCTGAGGAGCTCGACAGCAGATCCTGTTTTTGAAACAAGAAGCTGCCCCAGGACTCCAGCCAGAACTGAAAACCAGACTGTGGCCTCAGCGTCATTGCACACACAAGTGCTGCCTTTGATTTCCTTGTCTTACCTCTTCTTTGTGTAACTCTGTTAGAAATTAAATCCACAACAGATGATGGTGATTGTGGGAGAGTCTCTGGTAACAATATATAGGAGGTCTCTTGGTTGAGCAAAACTGGAGTCAGCCCTGCCTCTGGAATCATCAGTGTGGAAAACAGCCATGGCCAGTGCCAAACCAGCTAAGCATCCCCAGACTGACAGGTCGCCAGCCTGAGAATACTGGATTATGGACTTGAAGGGTGAAGAATTCTTCTTTGACATCCTTTGCCTGAGACAGTTCAGAAGTTCTGCTGCCTCTTATTTAGATTTCTGAGGTTGGAGAGAGCCTAGTTGTAGCCCATCCCTCCGCCCTACCGAAGACACCCCGCGCTCTTCTCTTTTGGTTTCTTAAAAGGATGCTGTTGATGGACATGATCTCTGATGTAGCTGATGTTTGGTGAGCTCTGTGTGTCGGAACTGTGTTAATTGCTGGATGTAAATTATCTCATTTAATCCTCAAAACAGCCCTAAGAGGAAGTGTATTCATTGCCTCATTGACCGGTGAGGACTCCATGCCCAGAGAGGTTAGGCAGTGTGCCCGTGGTAACACAGCTAATGAGATGTCAGCCCACGTGAGCGGACTCCAGAGCCCACGCTCTGTAACTGCTCCAGCTGCACTTTTGAAGTTCTCAGGGCCCTGACTTACCATTGTAATTAGAACTCTGCTGTATCTCTTGTGCATTTGAGTATTATTCAATTTTTCAATTGTATCTTCGAGTGTGTAGGTTGTGAATGAGTATAATTCAATTCTGCATGTATCTGGACTGCTACGAGGCGTGATTTGGCGTATGAGCAGCTTGCCCAACTCAAGGCCAGGCCACCAGGAACGGCTGGATGCTACTGTAACTCTTCAGAGAAGTTAAATGCAGCTCCTAGTTGCATTTTCACTGAACACGAATGCCAGTGTGTCTTGGCTGTGGGTTAAGTCAGAGCGGAAGAACGGCACACTATATGAAATGCAAGCGCATTACATTTATATCGCTTCTGATCGCTCTTAATGGGACAAATAGAAAGGGATAAACAACAAAACATGTGGGAATTCCCTGTGACTTTTTAAGTTAGTTTCATGGCTGTCGTCCATTAAGTGGTCATTTCAAATTGAAGGAATCTGGACATTTTGATGTTCTGTTTCTTGCTCCTTAGCTGTTGATACTGGAAAATGCCACAAATTGGACCAACTACAAATTAGAGACTGATTTCAATGTGGAAAACATTGAGGTGATTAACACATTGACCATAATTGGGATTGAGATGAAAATAGATACTGATTTGGCATTATTTACTTAGAATCTTATTTTAGAGGTCAGAACTAATACATGAGAGGTAGAGAAAAATCTCCAGACAGGCTTAAGGGAAATATCATAAAGCTACTGGAATATGACATAGAGGGAGTTGGAGAAATTTTCCTGAGCATTAGTTTTTTTTTTTTTTTAAGAAAGGAGAAATAAAAAGAAGCATTAGAATGGAAAACTTTCAGTTGGAAGGAAGTTATGCAAGTAGGAAGCTATACTGTCCATCAGCCTTTTATCTGCTTGGTAGCTGCCACCTTGCAGTGCAGTGAGGGAGTTTCCTAGGCTGGGTAGAGAGGGTGGTGTGTCCCCTGCCCCACTGGCCTCTAGAGAGGTTATTTGAATGTGTGCAGAGTTGTGAGATATGAGCAGGTAAGTACCCCATAAAGCACACAGGTGTGGGCAAAGCCAGCTCTCAGACTATGAATATAGTCAAAAGAAAATGCAACGTGTTCTGCAAATGTGATGATATGGAATCTGTTTAGATTTAGTTCTTCTAACCAGCATTAACTTCCTGTTCCTAGGAGACAAGCCTGCCCTGGTTCTCCTCCAGTTAGCACGGCTGTCTCTGGTACTCTGCCCACTCCACCCTGCCAGGCTGCCTATTAAATATTTCCACCTGACCTGAATCCAGGCACCACACAGCACCTCCTGGCCTCCCTCCCATAAATGACTGACTATATTACCCTTGATCACTTTCCCTGAGCTAGAAACCTTAGAATTAATTGAACTTGGTCTTTCCACTTTTTTTTTTTCCAGCTTTTACATTTAAGTCAGTTACCAGATCCTCATCATTTTGCATTGTTTGTTTCAGACCTGCATCTTCTCTCCTGTAAAATACCAAGATACTTTCCAAATTTATCTTCATCTTTTCTGTCTCCTTCCATTCAGGAAACACTCAACTCTGCCAAGAGATTTCTATTTCTCAAATGCAAACCTAATTCTAATAGTCCTGGTTAATTTCTAAAACAAAGACCGAATTCTCCAGCATGACTTCATCAGGCCCCCCACTGTTTTTCCCAGAGAACCCCCTCCCCTATATCGTATGCTTTGTCCTCTTCTCTAGTTTGCTGCTGGGTGCATATTTTGATTATCCTTGGCTGTGATTTTTATTCTTGTTTATTTTTTGTCATTATTTTATATTTTACGGTCTTTTTATGAAATGCCAAAAGAGAAATGACTGAATTGAAGTTCAAACCCAGATTTTACTGTAAAGCCAGCTCTTCCTTAACAAGATTTGTGATCTTAAACTTGAATGTCATCCAGGAGGTCTATTCGCTAACTTTGGAGTTCCTGGAAAGTATTCATGGGGGAGGGCATGTATTTCATTTTCATTTGAACACAGGGGAATGAAGTACCTGACGAGTGAGTATCCCTTACAGCCCCAAATGCTATTTGTTAAGATTCTCTGTTGGGGATTACTCACAAGATTTTGGTTGTAACTGAAAATCACAGATCCCTCTTTAAAACCCCACATTTTGCACAGCTAGGGTTTTGTTGTTGTTGTTTGTATATATACTGTTATTCTGACACTCTAAGTGCTTGAGGAGTCCCAACCCACGAGGTAGCTGGCAGGTCACAGCACAGACTCTGAAGCCTAAGGGCTATGTTCTTTTTGGGGGGTGGGGGGTTCTATTTTTTTAAATTGAAGTATAGTCAGTTACAGTGTGTCAATTTCTGGTGTCTACTTCTAATCACAGTTCTGCCACAGCTGTGTGATCTGGGGCATATCCCTTAATTTTTGTGTACCTTTATTTCTCCATCTGTAAAATGGGTTTAAGAATAGTAAGTTTTTTTTAGGTTTGTAGTGAAAATTAAATGTTAATATATGCAGAACCCTTAGAATCAAACCTGACATGTGACAAGCCCTCTTGATGTCAGGTGTTGTTTTTTTGTTGTTAGAGCTGTATTTAATCATGGGCAAGGTCAGGTTCCCTTTGTTCTCTGTTAATATTTCTACCATTGGGTCAAAATTCATCATCTAAGGACTGCCAGGATCTCTGGATATCTGAGCAGGGGGGCTACACCGCATGGTGACCTGGAGGCTGAGCTCACAAGGCCCCTCTCAGCCCAGCTGCTGTGAGTGGGGTTCTCCGCCCCTGCTCCTTGCTGAGGATCTCCCCAGGGAGTGCTCCAGTGCAGCAGAATGTGGAAAACGAGGCTCGTTGTGCTCCCTTTTCAGGACTGTGGGAATTCTGTTTGTAGTAATTGATGGTTGAGACTGTGCCGGTCCCTTCAGCTCCCTCCTGGTTCTCTCCAAGCCCCTGCTTTGTGACATCTTGGCAGCGTGCCTCGCACTTGAGATCCTCTCTAGTGGCTGCTGAGGTCAGCAGCTCCTGGGTCTGCAGGCCAGATGGAGCAGTGTGGGAGCTGCGTGGCCCAGAGGGCTGCCTCTTGAGGCTGCCAGTGCAGCACCTGGACCCAGGCACAGGGTCAGACACCTGCTCAGGCAGTCTGCTCCCAATGCTCCCAGAGGACCATGTGGAGAGGAGGCCCTGCCCTTTGCATGACTCTTCTGGAAAGAGGGACTCTCATCCGAGGGGTGTGGTTGGCCCCAGATCAGGATCACCTTCTGAGGATGCGGCCTCTTGTTTACCCCCCTCTCAGAACTCTCCTGTTAGAGTGTAGGAGCATCTGACTCATTTTCCACGTCCTCTGGCAACCTCTGAAATTTCTAGAGCAAAATGACAGGTAGATACAGAAATAAATAATAAAAAGTTCATTTAATGTAAAAATAAACACTACTACCTAAAACTCAGGATTTGTGCCCAGAACTTTTCTTTCTTGTCCCTTCCTTCCATCCTCCTCTCTTCCCTCCCTCCCCGCTTCTTGTTTTTCTTCCCTTTCTCTCTCTTGCTACACACCTCCTTCCTTCTTTTATTAACTCATTTATGCATGATGGATGCATTGGCTGCCTGCATTGTCAAGACACGGTAAATATGTGGGTGAGCAAAACAGACACTACTGTGCAGTCATGAAGACCTAGTGTGCGGGGGTGGGGACACAGTCAAATAATCTCAGAGATGCGTAGCAATGCACTGAGACAGGTGCCAAGAAAGAAAAGTACTAAGAGCCACAGGTATTTATGAGGGAGCCTGATCTGATGTGGAAGTTGTGCAAAGTGGATGGGCAGGCGGGCCATTCCAGGAAGAGGACAATTCATGCTTCAAGGTCATGAGATGGAAGAAGCAGTATGTGTTCAAGACATTAGGATTTTTATGATGCAAATGTCAGAAGAGAAGGAATAGTGTTCCATTAGAGTTAACTTTTAATCTGGTATAGAGATTTTATATACATATGTTTTATATATATATATATGAAACAAATCAAAGTTTTACCTAAATATTTTTTCAGATATATTTTCAGATAACTTTTTCTAAGTTATTAAAAGATGGGGTGCCCTCAAGGCTAATACCAGTGGTGGGTAAAGAATTTGTTTTCCTCTATTTAGCTAATTAAGGTAGGTTATAGTACTCAAAAGGATTCTAAGTAAACTGCTAGGGGGTCTCCACTCCACAGTTTTTTCTCTTTATGGTATGAGGCTGGAGGGTAAGGAAAATGAATTAATGGTGAGGTCTTTGTGTGAAATTGTGATGTTTTAGTGGCCTTAGTGGCATTTTATTTGCCTTTTGACATACTGGCTGAACATCACGAGATATAAACAGGGTAATTCAGGGCGTTGTTAGTCTCCATTTAACCTTCAGAGGAAGAAGCTCTGGGAGAGACAGATTCAAACTCTCAGTTGATTGCCCCATCCTTTTTTTTAAATTGGGCGTATTTTTGCCTGAAAATGAAATGTCCGTAAGCCTCTTAGAACTGATTGGTGGAGGCAGTCTTTTCTCCTGACTTGTTTTTAGGCCTTATTTGGACACTGCCCAAAGGTGTCTGTGTGCAGAAGTTTTAATAAACCCTTCCTTAGGAAACTCCTTGAGAACAAAGATGTAACTGAGCAAGAGGGAAACGTGAGATACGAGAAGCAGGGATTCAACACAGGAGAGAGGTAAAGGGAAGTCCCCAAATGAGGGTCTTGCAGGCAGACAGGTTGTTCATGCCTGCCTGCAAATGTTGTGAATCTACCCTGATACTTGACTGATAGCTTAGCTAGGTAGAAAATTCCAAATTGGAATGAGTGTCCTTTGAAATTTTTGAAGGTGTAGTTCCATTGCATCCTAGCTTCCAGTAATGCTGTTGAGAAGTCCAAAAGGTTCCAAATCATTGATCTTTTCTATATGATGTCTAATTTCTTTTTTCTGCAAGCTTGTGAATAAGATCCTCTTTTGATCCCTGGTGTTAATGGAATTCCACAACAATATATCTAGGCGTGGTCTCTTTTCATCTATTGTACTTGGATGCCATGGCCCCCTTTAGTGTCGAAATTTATTTCTTTCACATTTTCTTGGACCATTTTATGCATGTGACCCCCCTTTCCTCCCTCCCTCTCTTCCCCCACCTTCTCTTTTTCTTTCTCTTCCTGAAACTTTATTATTCATACATAGAGAACATTGTGATGGACATGGTGAATTACCTCACATTCTTACAACCTCCTTCTAGTTACATGTGGGTACCGCAGAGGCAGGAAAGCTGAATACTGAATACCAGACTCTCTCGCAGCTAATGCTCTGGATACAATTTAGAGTCAACTGTACTTCTTTCTATTTTATTGGCAAACATGGTCATGGAGACTTTTTACAGCATTAGCAGGCATCCCGGTGTCGGATCTCTAGCTCTGTGAGGGTCAAGAAGCAGGCTGCTCGCCATTCACTTTGCTCGTATGGATAGTGGCAGGCACAACCTGGCCTTGGAGGCAAGAGCAACAGCTGTGACTCTCTGATCTTGGCAACAGCAACATGCTTCTGGATTTAGCAGCTATGCGTGGCAGTCTGCCACTTCCATAGGCAGTGTCCTGATGTACAAGTGGTTGCAGCTCCCTCTGTGGCTTGATTCTTTGGTGTTATTTGGGAGTTGGGCTGACAGCTCAACCCCAAATCTCTTTCTTTAGCCCTTCCAGTGGTTATGTCCTTTAATGTATTGTAAGAAATAATTCTGCTAAAACTAACAAGCATGGATTCTGTTGTCTGCAAAGAACCATGATCAGTACAACACTCCTAGATTTGTTTCTTTAATTTCTTTTTACATTTTTTCTGTCTTCCAGCTCTATTTGGGGGGAAGATTTCCTTAACTTTAGCTTCTAACCCTACAATTGAATAATTGAGGTTTATTTGTTTAATTAACATATAGTCATTTTATAATGTCAATTTCTGGTGTACAGCATAATGTTTCAGTCATACATATACATACATATATTCATTTTCATATTCTTTTTCACTTTCATTGTAGGTTTCTACAAGATACTGAGTATGGTTCCCTGTGCTACACAGTATGAACTTGTTGTTTATCAATTTTATATATAGTAGTTAGTATCTGCAAATCTTGAACTCCCAATTTATCCCTTCCCACCCTATGTCTGTGAGTCTGTTTCTGTTTTGTAAATAAGTTCATTTGTATCTCTTTTTAGATTCCACATATAAGTGATATCATAGAGTATTTTTTCTTTCTGGCTGAGTAATTGAGGTTTTTTAATTCATATATTCGTACACATAATATCCAAGTATATTTTTTCTTCTCTGAATGCTCCTATTTTATAGTGTCCTATTCTTATTTTATCAATAGATCATGTTCTGTTATCTTTCTGAGGATATTAATGCTAGATTTTTTTTTTTAAGTTTTCTTTTTTTTGGCATCGTCCCTGTTTTCTCCAAGTTGCTTTTGACTGTCTAGGTCTCTAACTTTCATACTAAGGACTGGCTCGGTGATCCTTGATTATCTACTCATTTTGGAGAGTAAGTCCTTAAAAGCCAGTCAGAAGCCCTGAGCATGTGGTTGGATGCTGTTACCTGTAGGCGTCCCTATAAGGTGGTCCAGCTGTGCTCTTTCACTGGGGGAAACCCCTGATGTTGGCGCTTTTATAAGTTTGCTTCTTGTCCGGATTAGATTCCCCAGAGAAGGAATTGTAATAGTCTGCCTATAAAGTATGGGCTGGAGACCAGGATCCTGGACACTGAGAGTGAAAACAGTCATGGGGTCTAAGCATAAGTGTATGAATATTCTCTTTGAAGGAAAAAGCAATAAGAACTCTTTTTAGTCTATTGCCTCAGCCTAAACTGTGTCCAGTACAGAGAGGGTTGGAAAAGTCAGGCACCCATCTATAAGAGGCTTCCAGAACAGCCTTTCAACTGTTTCTTCTATTTTAGCTCCATCTTTACCCCTACTTCCAAAGGTGCCTGGTGCCTTAAAATCCTTAGCTTTGGGGAGGTCCTCTACCATGAATTGGCAGGGTTTTTGTTTTGTTTTTATTTTGGTTTTGGTTGTTGGTGTTTTGTTTTTGTTTTTGTTTTAGCTTTTCCCCTCTGTCGGCTTTGACTTCAGCTTTCTTGATCCTGCTTGAGTCACGAACCACCATTGTACTATTTGTTCTACAGCTTGCAAAGTTTTGATGTATATTTCCTCCTGTTTTCTGTGTCTTGGTGGGTTTATGCCTTTTAAACAAAAATCTGCTGCTGTCATTTAAGTCAGATTAAAGAGAGACTGTAGGGAAAGTTGTCTGTGCAGACCCACCATTTTGACCTGGGAGGTGGTTAACGTTTGTGTGACTGGTGAGGAATAGAAGGGTATCGATTTGCTTTACATGTCTTCACTTGATTCGTTATTAAACTTAATTGTGTAGTGTGTGTCTTTAAACGGTGTGTTATTAGACTTACTTGTGTGTGGATGTCTCAGTTTAAAGTAGAACGGAGACAAGCTGAAAGACAGAAATGCTGTATGTCCTAAAATATACCCCCATTTCTTTCCTTCACAGCTGGTGGGACTTGCTTCCAGTGGCACTAGTACCATAGGTTTGTTCTCCACGATGGTTTGAATATATTTAATGGGAAGCGTCTGCAGTCAGCATCATCTCTGCCTTAACCAGGCAGGGGGCTTCTCTTATCGCGTTTCATGTGAGGGGAATTTCTGTTTGCCAGCCAAAAAGCGTGCTTTTTCGGCATTTATGCTGGGGAGTTGTGGCAAATCAGAAATGATTTGCTTGAGTTCAGTGAAACCTTTCGCATCAGCACCTTTTCACTGTTCTTCATTCCCGGCGCCTACAGCAAAGATTTAATAAGCCCTGTTTGTAAAACAAAAGGAGAAAAAGGGTAATGGCTCCACAGAAAGCCCATTAATGCCTGAGACCACTGACTGTTGCATCCAAACATGGATTTTAGGAAGGAGGGCTAACCTGGGATGAGGAGGGTGAATTTCCTCTAGAACATAACCTTCTCATTTTTGCAATGAAGAAGGAGTTTAAAATTAAACCATGGAAGGGAAATATTAATGGCAGCAAGGTATGCTAACTCTAATAGTTTTGGTTTGGAATTTCTTAGTTCCTGGGGATGACAAATTAACAGGTTCAGCATTTTGCTGATCTTGAGGAAAAAGGATTAATGCATGACTTACCTTTTAACAAAAGGTACACTTAAAAAAATCTGTTATGAAACAAAGGATCAAAGGGTAGATAAAGGGTATAACTAGCGTAATAGTTTTGGGGGGGGTTCATTGAGGCCTTGACTGTTGAGCGCTCATAAATGTGTGGAAGTAAAAATCCCATTTCTGCCAAAGTATATTCTTTCATGTTTTGAGTCCTGATACCACTTAGGGTGCGGCAGAAACTAGATGAACTAGATTCTATAGTTGATGTTAATTGTTTGGAAACACAGAGGAGGGGGTTTCACTGAACGTGACTGGCTGCCTCTTGGGGGAGGATTTGGGGAGTGGAGGATATAGCTCAGTACCTATGTGGATTCAAGAAACTGCAAAGTATTTTTCACTAAGAGTTGGGCAACATGGATTTTAATCCAAATGTGTCTGCTGACTAGTTGCATGACCTGAAGCAAGTCCTTCTCAATTGTTTTGTTGGTAATTTTTTTAAACTCTGAGTTACAGCTAAGATGCATTGGCAGAAGAATAAAGTGATCAAGAATCATGGTAGTGTTACTTTGAAAGTCAGATGTAAGTTCAGTCCACTTGAAGTGCTGGACAAAGCATGTATATTTAAAGGTTAGAGCTAAATAACAGATCACAAAGGTGAACTGAACTGTTGGCATTCCATGGGGCAAGTCACACCATCAAAATTCCAGAATTCCTGTTTAGCACAGGGAACTATATTCAACATCTTGTAATAACCTATAATGAGAAAGAATATATATATAACTGAATCAGGATGCTGTACACCAGAAACTAACGCAACATTGATTCCATAAAGTAGTGAATCAACTATACTTCAATTAAAAAGAGATTCTAGAATAAAATAGTGAGAACATCTGATCTCAGTTGTTGATGGGTTCTAGATGTCAGAACCCAGGGATGATTGTTATGATAACCAAGATGTACTGAGTACTTAATATATGTCAGGCCCTGGACTAAAGGTCATTAAGTATATTAGCTTATTTATGATCCCCATAACAATTTAGATTTATAGTTACTGTTATCATTCCTATTTTGTAGGTAAAGGATCTCAACCGAAGTCATACAGATAAGAAGGGGGCAGGTCAGGAACTTGGAGCTGGATCTGTTAGACTCCAAAGCAAAAACGTTTTCAACCACTGTGTGAGATGGTGCCAAAAACGGGCACCAACTGAAGCTTGTATCAAAGAGTCAGACATCAAAAACAGCTAATGCTTCTTTTCTCTCTTTTATGAGCTCTCAGCTATTGGGGCTAGTAGAAGATTCAGCAAATTATATACAAAATGTGTCTGTCAGACTGTCCTACCCAGTAGGAGGGTCTAGTCTAGTTGAAGAGGTCAGAGATTAGAGCAAGCTGAGCAAGGAGACAAAGCAATGTGTGATCGTAGGTGAAGAAGTGACTCCTATTTACCCTAAAAAAGAGTGAATTCATGAAGACTAATTCCAAACATCTCAGGATAGTAAATGAAAGGCGAACCAGATGTATCTTCTGGGACTTGAGAACCACATTTGTACTTCTGTGCATGGAATGAATGGGCGTCCGTCCACAAGAGGCAGTCAGTGTCCTTTCACTGCTTAAGTTCAAGTGACAAGGATGTTGTGGAGGGAGTTCACACAGCCAGCGCTCTTTAGGTCCTCTTCCACCTACAAATACTCAGGATAAGGATGCTTACCAAAGAGATTTAGAAAAGATCAGCTGGGGGGAAATGGAATGAATAGGGAGGACTTCAGGATGAAGGCACACCCGGAGCTAATACCTGGGAGAATAAGTGTGATTCATTTGTGGGTTAACAGGTCAAACTGCTTTTACAAGTGGAGAAACCAGGAAACCCAGAGAGGTACTAGGGTTCACTGTCCTGGGCAGGTGATCTGTTCTCTAACCTTTGGTTGTGCCCCACGGTGAAGCAGGGAACTGGGGCTGGTGGTAGTTTTAGGGGGTCGGGGAGTAACTAGGTTTATATATTTATGTATTTTAATAGAGGTACTGGGGACTGAACCAGGACCTCATGCATGCTAAGCACACGCTCTACCACTGAGCTGTACCCTCCAACTGACGGTGATGGTCCTAAAGCCTATCCATTCCAGGCATTCTCAGGGTCCTGAGGGGCCTCCCCTGTAGCAAACCTGCCCAGCCTTAGCAATGTACCCTGTGGCCTTTGGATCTGTCATATCTTGAGTAGAGAAAACAAGCTCTCTGCCCAGGACCTTTATTTTGGAGGCAGAGAGTCTCACCAGAGCATGAAGACTAGCCTTTTTCAGCAGCCTCTGGAAGTGGTGGCAAACAGCTCAGAAAACCTCTCAATTCAAAGATATCAGTTGTATTTTTTTTCCCCAAGCAATGCTTTGCATCCAAATGAGTAACAGAAATATCACAGAAACTCACAGTCCTCCAGATTTCCAGGGATACCACACAAAGTTTTATTTTACCCTGAACAAGCAGGTTGAAGCCTTGATTTCCTTCCAAATGGGTACATTGTTCCTGCACCTTGATTTTCCATGGCTGGGTCAAAGCAGAGCCCTGGCAGGGAAAGGTGCGAAGTTGAGCTTGGAAAATCTAAAAAAGTAGCTCCTTTCCTTGCATTTCTGACTAAACAGTGGGAAACATGCTTCCTTATGTTTTTTACCTGCAGAACTTTAAAAATACTTGTTTCTTGTGTGACTTCTGACACAAAGACAAAAACCACATCCAGGTACCCAGTAAAGGGATTTAACATTCAATATCTCATTTTGAGTGTACCTCTCTTGGGGCAAAAATATGAAAATGGAGGATTTACAGGTAGTAGTAAAAATAACTATCAACAGGTCTGCATGCTTTACTGAATGCACGCATATTTTTGGAACATTGGAATTGAAGATTGATTTGCCAGAACTCCCTTGATGCCAAAGCATTCTGTGTGGATGTTTGGGGAAAAGACAGAGGCAGTGTTTGAAATGCCATGTCAGCAGGTGCTCTCACTGACTCCTGGATCAAGTAGGCGAAGCTTGGGGTTTTTATTGCTTTTGGAAAGGAGAGCTTTATTAGAATTACCATTCTCTGGGAAACAAGTCAAAATAGTATTGCTTCAGTATGTCACTGAAATTTAAAATGAA
This sequence comes from Camelus ferus, assembly GCF_009834535.1. Classification (NCBI taxonomy): domain Eukaryota; kingdom Metazoa; phylum Chordata; class Mammalia; order Artiodactyla; family Camelidae; genus Camelus; species Camelus ferus. The sequence goes on along the minus strand of NC_045701.1, from coordinate 33,051,462 downwards.
AGCGTATTGATTCAGAAGTGGAGATAGGGGTACTTCTGTTCTTGAATTTCCATTATGAATGGAAGATGGAAGTCAGGAACTGTTGCAGACCTTCCTTCAGATAGTTTTAACCGAAATTTTAAAAAATTATGTTTGAAGATGTTTTGACATGAGGAAATGGGTTCTGGGTTTTTTCCTAGCCTACCTTTTACGGAGTAGACTAGTCTGCAGCCTGCCTCCCTCCACAGAATCTAAGTGGCTGAATCTCAGTGGCTCTGCTGAAGCCTTCTCTTTCTCTTTCTTCTGTGTAAGTGATGGCCTTTTTGCAAAGACAGCTAGACAGTCACGTGCTAAAAGGTGACTATGACTCCGCTTTAATGAGGGACGGCAGCCTTTAATAAAACAGGATTTCTGTTTCTGTTTCAGTTGTTTTCCCTCCTTTTAAACATGGCCTGTTTCTGTCCTTTCCTTTGCCAGTTACTTAAGAGCTTATGTTGTGGGAAAGTTCCAATTCAAAATAGTTTAAAAAGGCATTCTTCCTGAGGAAGCTAATCTGACATTTCCATCCACTTTTGCAGAAGAATCCCAGGGGTAAGGAGACGTTATGAAAGAACAAGCGACTGATCAGGGAGTCAACTCCCTGGACCATAACAAGGTGATGGTGGTTTGCAGACCGATTCCAGGTCAACAGTGGCAGTGGGTGTTTTTTCTGAATGTTTTGGAAGATTTTTTAAATGTCTAATAACAGCCTTTAAAAGTACTCAGCTCAGCATGGGTACTTCAGGGAGTAAGGCGTTCTCATGTCTAGGTAGTTCGCTTGAAGCAGGCGCCTCCTCAGTGCAGGGTATCTGAGATTTCATCGCTCGTGAACACTGGCTCCATGGTCCCTGACATCAGCTTTGGGGTATCCTTGATAGCTACTGGAAGAGAAAAAGGACAGTAGGTCAAAACTAAGGAAATCTGAATCAAGTGTGGGCTTAATAATGACGTATCCATAAGGATTAATTAGTTTTGACAGATGTACCCCTAATGGAAGATGTTAGCAGTAGAGGAAACTGGATGTGGGATACAAAGGAACTGTCTGTATTATCTTCAAAACTTTTCTGTAAATTTAAACCTATTCTAAAGTAAAAAGTTTATTAACAAAGAAAAATATAACATGATATCACTTCTATGTGGAATCTTAAAAAAAAAAAAAAAAGACAGAAGTGAACTTATTTACAAAACAGAAACAGACTCACAGACATAGAAAACAAACTTACGGTTACCAAGGGGAAAAGGAATGGGAAGGATAAATTGGGAGTTCGAGATTTGCAGATACTAACTAATATACATAAAATAGATAAACAACAAGTTTTATACTGTACAGCACAGGGAACTCTAGTCAGTATCTTGTAGTAACCTATAGTGAAAAAGAATATGAAAATGAATATATATGTATGTATATGTATGACTAAAACATTATGCTGTAACCAGAAATTGACAGAACATTGTAAACTAATACACTTCAGTAAAAAAATTTTTTTTAAATAATAGATGCTTGTAGAAAATTTGGGAAGTACAGAGAAGTAAAAAAAAATTGGCTTGCAGTTCTAACACTGAGAGGAACTGTATTTTTGTAACTTTCATATATAGTTTAATATGTATGATTTTACGAGACAGATATGCATATCATAATCCCCTTTTCTGATGTACATATTTCCCTATCATTAAATGTGTTACAGCACTGTACTTGTTACATAATATTACATTATAGGAAAATATGCCGAAATGTACTTAACCAGTCCCTGCTTGCAGAAATTTGAAGTTATTACCCATGTTTCATTATTATAAATAATGCTATGACTTAGCCATGTAACTAAAACTTTGTTCACATTCACTGTTATTTCCTCAGATGCAGTTTCTAGAAATGGTATTACAGGCTCAAAGAATGTGCAAGTTTCAAAAGTGTTGCTAGCTTTCCGGCTGAGTACACGTGAGGGAGCATGTGAACAATAATTCATGGTGGAAAGATCGGGGGCTGGAACCAGTTAGGTAGGAAGAGGAGGAAGAGCTGATGTAAGGGTTCTATTTATTTATCTATTTATTTTTGAGGCTTTCCTGAGAACGACTGTGGGTGGGGTAGGGAACTAGAAGAGGATGACTAAATAAATAAAGCCCCATGAAGGCCTGTGAAAGAGACCTGAGCAGATGCTGGTCAGTGCAGGCTGGGTGGGAAGTCGAGCTCTAGAGACAGGGGTGGGGGTGCAGGCCTGTGGTGAGGGGTACGTATCTCCTTCTGCTGATCCTAGGAGGACACAAAGGCACGAGGCTCAGGCATCTCAGATTATTTAGGTTGGGACCAGGTCCACGAGGTATGGGAAGGCCCCTTGTTAATGCTCCATCACCCAGGAGAGGGAAGAAAGTTTGGTATTGACAGACAGTGGCCACTTTAGGTAGAAACTGTCTTGAGATAGGTTAAGACATGTCAGATAGTGAGGGGAGGACCTGCCAAGGTATAGGGAGGAGAAAGCTCACACCCTGATTGGCACCTTTCAGTCTGTAGGCCACTAGCAGCCAATTTTGAGCCAACTGGGATGAACCTTTCCTATTCGTGGAGATACTCATCTGTCTGCACTGGGCATTGTCCCTGCAGCCGACCCCCAGCCACTGTAGGCCCAGTTCCTCTCTCTTTCCCACCCTTTGGTAGCTGCCCTCCAGGGTAGTGACCAGACTCTACTGGCTCCTAAACATTGCAGTTATCCTGCCCTAACGTGCTGGTCCAGATTACCAGCTTTAGGAAACGCGTCCGTGTCAGTGCTGGGAACAACCCCCAGGTAATTTCCTGGTCTGCCCTCTGCCTTCCAGGGGCTCGGGGCAACTCCAGTGGAGCCTAGATGGCTCCACATCCTGAGTGGCTGTAAATGCAGCAGTGTACGTTGTGTGTCTGTCTTCGGAGCTGCTCAGTGGAGGGTCATCCCTGTTGTTTCACCTTGACTTGTCCTTCTTGATGTTTTGTCTCGTTTCAAACGTCTTCCTGCTTTCAGGTCTAGATGCCTTTTCATGATGTTTTGAAAGGAATTCTTTTCTGAAGTCTGCTCCCTCCAGGGCCATGCTTTCCTGCCATAACCTTGCAGAGTATTCCAGTGTAAACTCCATCTGCTGGCTCAAGCTCCGGCCACCCAGCAGGGCCGGCAGAAAGCGAGGAGATTCAGGAAGTCAGAGTTCAGGGGAGGTGTAGAGAGTGCTGCCTCTGAATGAATGACCCGCAGACACTGAATGCAGCCCAAGCCTTGTCCCCCAGAAAGCCCACTTTTCTGTTCAGATTTGCAGAAAGACCCAGGAGATCAGATCTCTGGACATCTCTCTCAGGGTAATGTCTCCTGCTAACTACGGTGGATAGGGAAGCAAATCGGTGGTAGGGGAAGGAAAAGCGTGTGAGACAATGATGACAAGACAATAGACTAGTATCTAAACAGTGTCCTTGATTTGGGGATTCTCACGGCAAGGAGAAAACACCCTTGCAGTGGATGAATGTGGAAAAGCATAGGAAACGTGACTCATCTAACCTTTCAAGGACTGGAATGGCCAACCTTCTACTCAGCTGAGTCCTCTTCTCTGCCCCTAACCGTCCCTGCTCCCTCTTCTGTTTCTTTTAGGACTAGATGTAAGGATGTGGGTTCGTCGTAATTGCTGGTTCATGACTGGTTCTCATCACTGATCCATACGTGACCCACTTTCATGGATTTGGTCATTTTTAATAACTATTTCTTCTATTGACAAAAATTATGCTGTTTCTAGATTTTTGCTCTTGTATCTACCTTTACCTCTCATTTCCAAATTCCCAGCCCCAGATGGCAGGGAGCAGTGAATCACAGCTCGACTGCGGGTCCCAGCACTAGAGACGTGGTGCTGCTGCTTCCTATTGTGTGTTTCCCAGCCCCGACCTTCAGAGGCTCTGCCATCCTCCCAGGTTCTCCTGCTCTGCCGACCTTGAACACAGAGTCTTTGATTGACAGCCCTCCGTCTTACCTGTGGCCGAGTAAAAGCGTGGGAGTGAACTTCGTGCCCTTGTACCCCCTAGGGGTTGAGAACTGGTTTCAGTTTCTCCAGGAAATTTTCAAAATCTGTGATCTTGTTCCTAGCCACTGCATTTTTTTTTTTCTTTAATGTCAGAAGTGAATTCTTACTAGTGCCCAGACCAGAAACTTTCCACTAGTTTCCCTAGGGAAGCATTTGAACAAAATCGTGAATTAGTAAGTCTGTTTTTTCTTTTTGAAGTGTTTTCCCGTAAACCCTTTAGTACAAGAAAGCCTGGAACCCAATGAAGAGAGAAGAAAAATGTCAGTTCTGTCTTGTCATTTCTTAACCTTGCTTGCAAATGCAGCCACATTGGCAGCTTCTCAGAGCACATGGCTGTCAAGCCTCTTGGTAGAAACAGTCCCCGTGGAGTGGGTGAAGAGAGAGCGGATGCCAAGAGGAAAAGAAAGAACAAGAACCGCATCGTGGAAGTCTTGGCCCTGAGGCAGTAGGGGGCCAGGAGCAGGGCAGCCAGACGCCCCCTCCAGAGTCCCTAGGATGCTGCCCCCAGGTTGTTTGGGAATCTGCTGGGCTTTTTATTGGTCACAGAGGGCAGCTCCTGCCCACCAAGGTCCTGTTTCTGTTTTGGTGAAAAGGATGCCAGGAGCTCAGAGAAAGAGAGGCTGTGTAGAGAGACAAGAAAGAGTCAAAGGAGAGGAAGAAAATGGATTCTGTCAAGTTGTTGGTACAGTTTCTCTCCTTTCTTCCTCGTCTCTTAAAATAATTGGTTTAGGACTGTAATAGAATTCCCTCCAAACACAGCCTGAGAGTTGGTTATCTTGATGGAGGCACATAAGTAAAAGTGTACCAAATGAGATCGTGAAGTGAAAATGAAAAGAAATATCGATCCAGACTCCAGAGCCAGCGGGAACAGGGAAGGAGGGTGATGTGTGTGTGTTTGGATCAATAGTATGTTGATATACTAAGCATTTGTCCCAATATCAAAATGGATTACAGGAAAAACATTAGGGTACAGAACTCTTTACTTTTGCTCTGTTCTTTTTCTTCTTTTTTTAAGAAGGAAGACTTATTCACATTGTGTGTAAAGGCTACAGAGAGGGTATCAGTGGCCGTAAAGAACCCAGTCTTACGTATTTTCTATGTAATATTAATATTTAATGAGTAATTGTTTCATAGGAATGATGAACTGAATACGTGGAAATTTCCTTCCTTGTCTTTAACAGGAATCTGTTTTCTAACCCGCTTCAGCAGCGTGGCTCCTGTGGTATAAATTTCCTTGGCCATGTCATTGTTTGTTTTCTTTTTTTTTTAGAGTTCACATGCTTTGTTTCTTTTATAGACTCTCTGTAGTCTTTTCAGTGTTGTCCATTGCAACATCGAGGCCTGTGGTGGTCCCGAGCACGCACAGCATGATGGGAACCTCAGGTGCTGTGTGCTTGGACAGGCATTCTCTCTCGCGCACACCTTCATTTCAGTAGGGACGGGAATAGTTGTAACAGCTCCCTTACTAGTTTATATTGTGCGTGTACATCTATTCAGGCAGATACCAAACCACCTCCTGAGGCGAGAGCGATTACTGAATTTGTGTCAGACAACAGGGCAAGGATGGAGGGAAAGGGTGGAGCAGAGGGACACAGAGGTGGGAGTAACATATCTCAATATATAACTTTCGGTTTTGTTTGTTTTAACCCCAAGGTTGAGATTTTTAAATATAATTTTTAAAGGCTACACTCCATTCACAGTTATTATAAAATACTGGGTATATTTCTTCCCCATGTTGTGCAGTACATCGTTTAGCCTGTCTTACACCCAAGAGTTTGTGCCTCCCGCTCCCCAACCCCTATGTTGCCCCTCCCCCCTCTCCCCACTGGTAACCACTAGTTCATTCTCTGTATCTGTGAGTCTGCTGCTTTTTTGTTATAGTCACTAGCTTATTGTATTTTTTAGATTCCACGTGTAAGTGATATCAATACAGTATTTATCTTTGTCTTATTTCATTTAGCATAGTGCCCTCCAAGTCCATCCATGTTGCTGCAAATGGCAAAATTTCATTCTTTTTATGGCTAGGTAATATCCCATTGTGTGTGTGTGTCTGTAGGTATATATACCACAGCTTCTTTATCCAGTCACCTGTTGGTGGACATTTAGGTTGTTTCCATGTCTTAGCTATTGTAAGTAGTGCTGCTATGAATGTTGAGGTGAATGTATCTTTTCAAATTAGTATTTGTGGGCTTTTTATCAGTTTCAGTATATTACTTTTGAATCATGTGAATGTTACTACCCATTTAAAATACCAATTAGTAAAATTTTGAAAAGAATAAGAAGTCAACAGGCACCCGCAGTCACCAGTGGCCTTGAGGTCTTTGATGGAGATCATCACAGCAGGACCATTCCGTTCGATGGACAGCCAGCTCACTGCCTGTCTTCTGATGCCCCCTGAGTGGCCAGATTCTAACGTGCTTTTTGCAGTTCAACCGTGTCATGTTCATAGTGCTCAGACTTCTTGGTATTCGCTGTAGGCATAAGCAATCCTGATTGCTTATCAGACCAAATATATACCTGCTGAATTGAACTGAACACTTTTAAGGTGGAGTTTTGTGAGTGGGGAGGCCAGGCTTAAAAAGTAAAATATTTTGATAACCCCCAGCATGTGAGAAAATTGAAGAAAACCAGCCAAGCTCAACATCTTCAGCTGAAAACACTAGTTAGGTGTGTGTTAAATTACAGTGCCAAAATTCATCCACTTTCCATTTGCATCTGATTCATCATTGCTCTCATTTTGAATGTTCTTAAACATTACCTGTTGAAGCTGTTAAAATCCCGTAAGTGCCTTCGCACTCCCAACTAAATGCCCAATTACCAATTATGGGCTCTTGACTTACGTTTTAAAATGAGATGGACCTGGCCCTGCAGCTGAGTTGTTAATGGATGGCAGATCTCAAGGGAAGTAGGATTTTCAGCGTTCTCGCTCAGAAATGTTGTTTCCACGGTTTAAAGAGGAGCACAAAGCACATCATTGCTGCTTCTACATCAGACCCTGTGTAGTCTGTCCTGAACCAGTGTGAGCAATAACTGTGGGTGTCCTTTCAAGAAGAAGAAAATTGAGGGCATGTCGGAGTCTTTGGAGCCTGGACAGGGGCACTGGAATAATTTCCTTTTCGAGAATATAATCGTGCCTTTGTGTTGAGGCCAGGAAACAAGACCAGGAAGCTTGGAGTCCTGCTTTTGAATATAAATACGTATTTAACAAAATGACTTCCTAAACATTGAGTTTGAGCCCCGAGGAGTATCCAGGATTCTTGGCCAGGAAATGAGTTGTTTTAAGATTCATTCCCAGGTCAAGGTAATCGAAAAGAAATCAGCTGCTCTCTGGGTGGTCTTATTTCTGTTTCCCAGACAGCGGGACTCATCTTCTTAGTTATAGAAGCACATGGATGGTTTGAAGGGAAAATCAGATCTGCTTTGCTTTTTTTGCCTTGATCCTCATAAGACTTACCCAGCCTTCCGGCCACAGCTCAGATGACACAACTTCAGAAGAGAGCTGTCCTGCCTCTGCCGAAACCCACCTCACATCCCTCTCTCCTGTTCCATTCAGTGTGTGTTCCTTCCCTCCCCCAGACGCCTCATTATCTGCCTGCTGGTGGTAAGAAATACACATCGTGGTATTTATCATGCCCCGCCTTGTACTTTAGCACTTAGGGACTTGTCATTTCTCTTCTAAAATGCAACCTTCCTGAGCAGTAGGGCTGGACTTGAATCACCTTGTCCTTATTTTCCCCTCAACTCATCTTCCTTCCCTCTACCCTCCCCCCTTGTCCATCACTGTTCCTTCAGTGTGCGCACAACAAATATTTGTTGAATGAATGTTGTTTGTGCCTTCAGATTTTTCCCTGAAGAATGGACTAGTCACACTGCTTTCTGATCCAAGTGTTGGCAGTTTAAATTCTTCTTAAGCCAAACAGAAAATTTACATAAATGTCTCCTGTTCAGCCCTGATTCCCTCTAGGGGAACTTAGGAAAGTTGGGAGCATAACATTTTGCCACTCCCCAAAGAATAGTTTTCTCATCACCATGACACTCCCTTCCTGCCAAGAGACCTCCCCCTGCCACGCCTTGGTTCATCAGCGCTGTGAAGGGAAACAGCAGGGCTGGCGATCTCTGTTGAAGAATCTCAGATGAGTCTAGAATGATGACTGAGTAGAAGGAATTAAAGATATCGTTTGCATGTTCAGCATTTTAAAATGAATGGGTATTTTGCATTTTCTGCTTTCATTAATTAATTGATTGAACTAATTTTATGAATAGAAAGATCAGCCTTACTATTTTTATGTGCAGAATAGTTTTCTGAGTTTGTTTCTCATCATATCAGTGAGATAGCTACATTGAGACACTGTGCATTCGTGTGACTCAGAGCCCTAGAAAGTTAAAGCTGGGAGGGGCACACAGCATCCCTCTAGTCTAGCTTCATTCTAGAAATGATGAAATGAGACCCAGACAGTCCAAGACATGTGTCTAGAGTGCCCAAAGACAGGTGGGCAGGGTTGGCACGAGAACCAGAGCTCCCCGCCTCCCAGTCCAGTGCTCTCTCTCACTGAAGCCTTCCCCTGCCTTAGAAGCATTGCTGGGAGTCACTGAGCTCCAGTCTCAGGTGAATGGACATGCGGTTCGTTCCCCGTGTAGATCACCTTCCTTCACAGAGGGGATCGCTTCGTTTCGAGGCCAAATCCTGAGCCTGGATGGCAGTTTTGGTGCATCGTGGAGCAGAGGAGGAGCTGCAGGGTGATTCAGTGCAGGTAATGGTGGCCTCCGCCGGAGAGCCGTTTTAATGAGCTCATCCTCTGACAAGGTGTCAGTTAGAAGCATTACCTCCCTCTCAGGCGACAGCACACTGAGCTGTGGTTCTTTTAAAGGGACTTTTCTAAGACTCCCAGCAGGAAACATGTTATGTATTCTCACAAAAGTTTCTTCTTACTTCCTTGTCTCAGCAAATAACTCTTTCCTTATATTGGAAAAAAAATAGCCATTTAATTAGCTTTACTCTTTCTGTCAAGATGAGCTTCCACTCATGACAGTGCATGCCCTGTACCAGCTTTCTGCTTGGCTTATATTTGGTGAACAGAGCTTGGGTACCATTAGGAGCTAACGTGGGTTCCAGCTGTGTGTCTCAGAAAGCTTTCAAGTGTCGGGGCCCAGATGACATGCATGGGATGGAGTCTGTGGCATAATGTGGTCTACACCTGCGGAGGGACCTGGGGCAGGTGGTTTTCCACAGTCCTCTTTTGAACATGCCTGAACAACAGAAATGGAGGCTGCAACACACATTTGACATCAGGGCATAATCCCTGGACATCAGAATCTGAGGGACTAGTCCTCTCATCAGCTCTGGCTTTGATAATGCAGCCTGGAACCTGCCCCTCTCAGCTCAGACCACTGACCAGCAAATCTTCCTTCCTCCAGGAGGAGGGAGAAGGAGTGAGCAGGACTCAAGGACAAAGCAGGTTTTTCTCCCCTCACTCTCACTCTTAAAAAAGGCCATTCCTTAAGATGTGAAGTTCCCATTTGGAGTGCTCAGTGGATGCTACTTTTAGTCTGTATCCTACAAATGCTTCCCTTATCTCATTCATAGGCAGTAGAATTGACAGTGGAGATCTCTGGCACCTGCACATCAGCAAGAATAGGCACCTCGGCTGTCTGAGGCGGGTGCAGGGCTCTGCAGATTGCTAGACACATTGTCTTAGGAGCAGAGTGTACACAGGGGTCCAGGCAAATACGGCTGTGTCTGCGATATTTAGACACTTCACTGTGAGTTCTCCCCTCGCACCCTCGTTGTTCCCAGCAGTCAGGGAAGAATGAGGTGGACTTGCATCTGCAGAATGAACCTCCTTCCAGCAGAGCCCTCAAGAGAAGGAAAAAAGTTAATGGTCGTGGTCCAGCACACAGGAGGTTGGACAGACGTGGATGCAGAAGACAGTGACTTCTGTGCACCCTTCAGTGGGGACACCATGATGGCTCCAGTCCAGACACGGAAGTCACTGTTCTCATTTGTCTGTTTCCCCAGGATCCGGAACCAATCATGCTGATGCCCGTTTCCACCTTTACTCTCTTCCTTTTGGAAATGGGGCTTTTCACTATTCATTCTTGCACTTGAGAGGGTGCGTCGCCCAAGTCTGTCCTTCTACTCCTCTCTGAAGGATTCCACTTCCTCGCTTTCTTAGAGTCTTCCTCTAGGATGCGCCTCCCCTGAACACTGGCCCGGCTCTTCAGGCCTGTTGAACCCTCTGTTGGCATTGAACTATAACTACCATTTCTTGCTTGAATTTTTTTTTCATCCAATGTATCCTGAAAACTCTTGAGAAACAGGAACCGTATCCTATTTTGCCTAAAGTGCCAAAAAAACTAATTAACAACATCAAGATCCTATTGCAGTATTATCAGGGAATACATTTCCATCTGATAGAGCCTCGTGTGTTCTGAATTCAGAATGTTGGATAATTCGTCCCAAGTGTGCCTGGAGTGTCTCTTTGCTTGACCTATGGGGTAAAAATGCATCCTGAGCAGATGAACAGAATGATAAGATGTGTACAAAAAGGTTTAACCTATTAAATTAAAAAAAAAAAGAAAAAACCCGGCAGATGAGGAGTAATCATTTGCTTGCAGACAGCATATTCCCTTTGTGTTCCTGAACTAGATTCCTGAACCAAACCCTGAAATGAGTGTTACAGAGAAATACCATAGATGTGTTGGGAAGGTGAGGAGAGTGGACTGCCAGGAAAGGTCTTGTAGCTCAGGGAAGATCTGGAGTTGGCAGGTGAAGGATGAGCACAATTTGGATTTGCAGAAGGTGGCCCAGAGGCCTCCCAGGCTGAGAAGTCCCAGGGAGCAGACAGGTGGGCGAGGACGTGAAAGGCACTGGGAGGCACTGGTGCCAAGTCTCTGGTGGTCAGTCTTGGAGGTGTGGAGGCTCGCTAGAGGGGGACCAGCTGGGCATTCAGTGCCCAGGAACACTTATGATCCATTGCATTGTATTACTTAAAGAACTGAACATCTGTTTTTCTGAAAATAAGCTCCAATGCAATCCATCAACTTGAGTTGTCAGGGCTTCTGAATGGTTTCCCCATCAGGATAGCATCTTGTACACGTGGCAGCAGTGGAAGGGCTCACACCCAACACCACTGGCACAGGCTTCTCGCTAACTGTGAGGATCTAGAGATGATGGCCTGGCGCCAGGAAGGCAGCCTTTGCCATACATCTGGGGTGGACACTGGCTGCTCCCTGTAGAACCCTCAATGATGTTGTTGACCTCTATTAATTAGAAGCATTAATAATATTCTTGTAACAACATCAGACCCTAAAGTGGCCTTTGTGACGTGCAGCAGTCACTTCCTCAAAGTCTGTGTGGAGTCGGCACAGTTTCGCCTGTGCTTTGTGTTGGCTTGTGGGATCTGTCTGTACAGGGTCACAGGTGACTCAGAACTCCAGAATGCGCATGCCCAGCATCGCCTACTATCACTGACGACAGGTATGGAACTAAAGCAGCCGAAAGACCAGGAGTCTGCGGATCTGTCGATAGAATCTTTGTGGGGATCTCAACATAGTTCAGTTTCTCTATTTGTTTAACATTGCTAGATCCTGGAGAGTTTTCCACCTTCAAGGAAGTAGTACCCCTCGGTGCCAAGGCACGCTAAAGGCTCAGCAAGGGTGAATTAGGGAATGGCTCTGCTGGTTGTGGAGATCTTGGCCTGCAGAGTCAGATGGGGAAAAATTGGTACAAATTTGTGCCTCGTCTAGGAAGTCCTCCATTAGGATGTTCTTGGAGATAATCAGGAAGTTGATCCCTGTAGCCATTAGTGGGATAAGGAAGAGGCACCAGACTGTAGGTAAAGACCCTCAGGCAGATGCAAAGCCTGTGTTACCTCACTCATCCCTCAGAGCCAGGTGCTTACAAAGATACTGCCTGTGATGAGCAAGGTGAGTATTTTGAGTCCATGTTCCGAGGCAGTGTTATTTGAGGGGACTAGAGCTTAGGTTATGGGAAGACATCAGAGTTTCTGAGTTAGCGATTAACATTTGGAAAATGTGATCCGGTCTTAGCCCCAACCCCCCAGGAACCATGTGGTAGTGAGCCTTGGCTGGGGAGCTGCAGCACAGCACAGTGGTCCAGGCGCTGGAGATGAGATCTTTTATCATCTGCTTCTATAAGTAGTTGATATTCAGCTGGTTGCTGCATCGTGAGAGTTCTGTGACCTTTGGACCCCTCACATCGTCATCTGGCACATTCCAAATGTACAGGTTGACTGAACAAGACCTCCAGCACATACCCGTCCTCTCCATGGCAGTTGGTGAAACCATGGCAAACTACCAATTATGCCTACATGGGTAGACTTGGAGCAAAGCCTTTCATTTTGTATCTTTTCATTTCCAGTGCCATCCTCCCGCTTTCATCAACCCGCATTCCCTGACGTTCACGGCATCTATTCCACAGATAGTCAGTCACTACTGATGCTTCCTGCATGTGAGGAAGGTGTTTGACTGAACTTGGATTGAGAGTAGGGGATGGAGAAGGGATAGATGCAGAAGCCATGCCTGTGCAATGTAAAATCTTTAGAGAGGCCAGGAAATAGCCTCTCTCCCTCAAGGAGCTCAAAAAGGGCATGATACCTGCCGTAGGGAAATAATGGCCAAAAGAACATAGTAGGATGCAAAATATTGGTGTGGCTTGTAGAGAAAAAAAATGTTTAAAGTGTCAATTAAATTTTTCTCTGACCTCTTTGAGAATGTGGCCGAAGACTGGGCTATAAATCCTTGTGATAAATAATAAGATGATGTAAGTGTGCGGCATCCTGGATTTAAAAAAATACTAGCACAACCAAGTAGGCAGCCAGCCCAGTCCAATGCCGAGTGTGAACCGGTCACGTTGTGTTCGCCAGTTTTTGGCTGTTCTACTCAGATCTGGTTCCGTGTCTAAAACGGAACTGGGTCACTGGCAGCCCACGGAGGGTAGTGATTGAAAAAGAAACCCTATCTGGGAAGGCTGAAGGAACTGGGAAGGCTTTAACTAGGAGAGAACTAGAGACCAATTAAATAACGACTTTCAAAAATGTGAAATGCAAGTGTCTTTCTTCATAACCCAAAAGGAGAGTTTCTCATCAGTGAACTGTTTCAACTATTAGGGTGAGTTGAGAACTATTATTGCGGGCACAAAAGAAGCTAGAAAAAGAATCTATATAAAGTAGCTGAGGAGATAACATGCCCAAAGGCAAGACGTGGACTGGGGGAAAACCTCTTGAGACATCTTCCAACTCTAGAATTCCAGATTTCTGTGATTACGTAGGCAGAAGTACAGACCATACAGGTAAGGTCAGTTAAGTGAACTTTATGTCAAACTGGTGTGAAAGCTGAACAGAACTTTAGCTTGTACATTAGAAGAATGCAAAATATTGCTTTCGTAGGAGCCAACAGAAGTTACAATTTTTAGTATATTGTTGATGTGAAGAATTCACATATTTGGCCCCTGGTTATAAGTGCTAAGTTTAGTTTTGAAACTAATTTGGGTTCCCTTGCAATGCAAAATTGGTGATTTCTGCTTCACATTTCAGTCAAAGTACACTGAGCTTTTGGTACCAAATTAATTGCTTGCAAAGGGTTTGAGAATTCAGAGTTGGTAGGTCTATTACCTGGCATCCATGCCTAACAGTAACTATGCTTGCTCTTGCTATTCATCTTTTAACATAACGTCTTTACTTTCATTGTGAAGCTATGTAGTGACATCCAGTGGGACTGAGGAACTGCGCTCCATAGTATATACATCAGGGGTTGGGTAAGCACTCTACTGTATCCCTGAGGCCCTGGGCACGGAGTTTAGTGACCGCATTCGGCATTTACAGCAGCCGATTCTCTCTTTGGCACGGAGTGGCTGCCCAGTACAGCTACTGCTCTCCGATTCAGACTGGCTTCATCAGAAGAGCCCATGGTCTAGGCTGTAAGTCCGAGGGAGACGAAGGATACCTTGGGACAGACAAGTGGAGGCCTGCGGGCATCACGACCAGCTGAGTTTGGAGCCGAGCTGAAGTCTCCAGTCGTGCCTCACCTCCCTAAGCCCGTTTGTCCTCCATTTGTGTTCTGATTTATGTGGGGATTGTCACTGGGGAGCTGGATAGAGAAAGCCGGACGTCTTGCTGCTCACGCGGCACCAGCGGATCAGGTGTTTTTCTCCCTTTGTTCTGAATCTTCATCAAAGCTGTGCTATTGAAAGATCCCCGGGGATTTTTCTTCAGAAGGAATCATTTAACATAAGTGGCATCATTTATTTCGGAAATGATTCCTAGGCGGTTCCATAAATACTAATGAAGTGCTTAACAATGTGTTCCACCTTGGAATTTGCAGCAGAAGTCACGGAGGTGCTGGCTTTCTGGGTGAGAGGAGCAGCTCTTTACCACGTGTCAGAATTTGTAATCAGGTGTGCATGGTTATTCTTTTTTTTTTGTTTCTTCCCCGACATTGCCTTAAATGACTCCAGATAGAAAAAGAACAACAGTGACATGGCCAAAAAAGAGAGTGGGGTGGGTGAGATATTGCTGACCACAGTCATCAGTACGTACAGCAAATAACCTGTTTATTTCTGATGGGAATGGCGAGATTTCATGTGATGCATAATTGAATTAGGACTCTGAGTAGGGCACCCTCCCAGGTGCTCTGAAGTATGCAGAGACATACTCTTTTATTCTCAGGGTGTCTGTAATGTGGTAGATGAGAAAGCACACGCCGATTAATAAAAGTAAGTACAAATTGGAGAGTGATCTTTATTCTGACATGTACAAAGTAAACAGCAGCTTACAGTGCACCAGGCATTAGAGTAGGAAGGTGACTGGGACTTGGTGACTGACCTTGAGGATTTCCTCTGGGGGGTCAACAGCTATGGAAAGTGGGACACACCATCCATCCCCTTTGCTGTCTGTCTCCACTACGTCCGCCTGGTCTAAGCCCCTGTCCCCTCCCTCAGGGACTGCTGCTGTGGAAGCTCCTAAGTGGTTTCCCTGCTTCCATGCATGCTCCTGCCATGACCAGTTTGCCCTACAGCAGTTAGCCAGCATCTTTCAAAATGTTAATCAGATCCTGTCACACTCCCGCTTCATGCTTACAAAGCCTCGTGCACCAGGGCCTTCATGATCTGGCTTGCTTGTGTCTGTGACCTCATTCATTCATTCCTTTCCTCTGTGTTTCGCTTCCCTGCTCTTTGTCTTCCTTGAACATGTCCAGCTCTTTTGCACCTTTGAGCTTTCATATTAACAGCTGTGCCCAAAAGGCTTGTTCTGTCCAAAGAATTCCTGAAGAATTGTCTTGGGTGTGTCTAGATTACAGGGAGTGGTGCAGGGAAACAAGGAGGCTGAAAAAAAGAAGCAAAAGCCACAGAGTTTTACAGTTTGGAGGCATTTTCATTTCCATGGGGAGATTTCTGGAGCCTGGGAAGTGGACAGGGAGGTGACAGGTTAAGCAGTGAGTGGGTAGTAAGCAGTAGAGACTTAGCACACATAACTTCTCTCTCACCACCACATTCCTCAAAAGTATGATGGGGCTTGAGGACCAGCCTTGCCAGTAAGAGATTCTCATAGGAAAAGAAAACATTCAGCATGTTCACAGGCAGAGCAGAAGAAATCTGAAAAGTGGGAGCAATGGAGGCTTCAACTAAGAGAAGGAGTAACTGAAGAAGGATTCTAGAAGAGGTGAGCAGAAAAGGGGACCATGAGCCCACCTGGAGAGTTTTGCAAGAAGAATATACTTTCACGTCTCACAGGTAGATTTTCATAAAATCAAGTATCAGAATTGCGGTGAATAAATTCACTTCTGTTATGGACTGAATGTTGTGTCCCCCCCACCGCCCCAAGCTCATATGTTGAAACCCTAAACAACCCCCATATGATTGTATTAGGAGGTGGGGCCTTTGGGAATTAATTAGGTCATGAGGGTGGGGCCCTCACAAGTAAGATTAGTGCCCTTGTAAGGAAGCCCCTCGAGTGTCCTCTCCCTCTTCTGCCATGTGAGACACAGCAAGATACTGGCCATCTGTGAGCCAGGAAGTGGGATCCCACCAGACATTGAATATGCTTTTGCCTGGATCTTGGACTTCCCAGCCTCCAGAACTATGGGAAATAAATTCCTGTTTATAAGCCACCCAGTCTGTGGTGCTTTGTTATAGCAGCCTGAACAGACTAAGAGACCTTCCAAGTTTGCACATTATTCCTCCACGGAGAATATTCTAGGTGGTGTGACCTTGCTGGCATTATCCTTGAGGGCAGTAGGTGTGTGGCACCTGCTAAGATACATCTCTCAGGGCTGGTAATTAAAAACTGGTAGCAGAGAAGTTCACGGCACCGCTACTGGGAGACTCTCAAACCCTGCCGTTATTATTATCAGTATTATCATTGGTTTACCTTTTATTAAGGTATAACTTACATATTGAAAGGTATACAGATCGTAAGTGTACAAGTCAGTGAGTCTCTTACATGTGTATAAACCCATGTAAGTATCACCTATATTGACGTGTAGAATCTTTCCAGCACCCCAGAGGGTTCCCTTCTGCCTCCATCAAAGGTATTCTCTATTTTGACCACAATTGCCATTGATTAATTTTGTAACTTTTTAACATAGCTTTGTTGAGGTATAATTGATAGGCAGGAAACTTCACATATCGGAAAGGTACAGTTTAGGAACTTTTTACATGTACACACCCATGAAATCACCACCACAATCAAAGTAACGAATCCATCCATCATCCCCCAAAGTTTCCTTCTACCCCTTTATAATGCTTCCCTGGCCCCAACATTCCCATACCCCACCTGTTATGTGCAGGCAACCACAAATATGCTTTCTGTATTTCTACATAAATTTGCACTTCCTAAAATTTTATATAAACTGAAGTGTAAAATATGTACTCTTTTTTTGATCTGCCTTTCACTCAGCCTAATTATATTGAGATGGATATTTGGGTGGTTTCCAGTTTGGGGCTATTGCAAATAGAGCTGCTCTGAATATCTGTGTACAAGCTAACACCTGGCATGGTCAGACTTCTGAATTTTAGCCATTCTAACAGGTATATAATGGTACCTCATAGTGGTTTCTGTTTCCATTTCCTTAATAGCTGATGATGTTGAGTGTCTCTTGTGCTTTTTTGGTTTTTTGCATCCACATTGTCTTTAGTATAGAGTTTTTTCAAATCTTTTCATCATTTAAAAAAAAATGGGTAGTTTGTTTTCCTTTTATTGGGTTTGGAGAGGGTTTTTTAAAAATATATCCTGGATACAAGTCCTTTTTCATACAATGATTTGCAAATGTTTTCTGCGAGTTCATGACCTGTCTTTTTATTCTCTAGAAGAACAGTTTTTCATTTTGGTCCTAATTAGTTTATTCCTGTGTGAGTTATGTTTTAGTGTTATATCTGAGCAGGCTTGCCTAGGACAAGGTCACAGAGATTTTCTTCTATGTTTTCTCCTAATAGAAGTTTAAAGTTTTAGACTTTTGCATTTAGGTCTCTGATATGTTTTGATTTAATTTTTGCATATGGTACAAAGTGTGAGCTGAAGTACCGTTCAGGTTTTTTTTTTTTTTTTGACATGTAGATACACAATTGTTCCAGTATCATTTGTTGAAAAAGCTACCCTTTATCCACTGCATTGCCTTTGTACTTTTGTTGAAAATCAGTCATCCACATATAGGTGGTCCCCAACTTAGCTTATGTTGGTTCGACTATGATTTTTCAGCTTTATGATGGTGCAAAAGCGATGTGCATTCAGTAGAAACCGTACTTCGAATTTTGATCTTTCCTGGGCTGGCCACGTGCAGTACGATCCTCTCTCATGATGCTGGACAGCGGCAGCGAGCCAGGCTCCCAATCAACCAGGCACTCACAGGTGTAGACAAATGACAAACAAATTCAAACCATTCTGTACCCACACAACTGTTCTGTTTGTTCACTCTCAGTACAGTATTCAGTAAATTACATGAGATATCCAACACTTTATTATAAGACACTTTGTGTTACATGATTTTGCCCAACTGTAGGCTCATGTAAGTGTTCTGATAACCTTTCAGCTAGGCTAGGCTTAAATGTTTGGTACGTTAGGTGTATTAAATGCATTTTCGACTTAAGATATTTTCAACTTGCAATGGGTTTATTGGGATGTAACCCCATTGTAAGTCCAGGAAGGGCTGTATACTAGACTCTCTGTTCTGTTCATTAATCTATGTCTATCTTGATGCCAGTACCACAATATCTTGATCAGTTTAGTTTTATAACAAGTCATGTAATCAGGCTGTATAAATCTTCCAACTTTGTTCTTTTTTCCCCCTCAGAGTTATTTTTGCTCTTTTAGATCACTTGCATTTCCATATGAATTTTTGTAATCAATTTGTCATATTCTACCGGACAAAGCCTGCTGGAATTTTGATTGAGATGGTGTTAAATCTATAGATTATATTGGGAAGAACTGACATCCCCTTTCGGGGGGGGGGGCTTTTTTTTCATTGAAGTATAGTTGATTTATAATATTCTATTAATCTCAGGTGTGTACAACATAGTGATTCAATGTCTTATACTTGATACTCCATTTGAAGTTATTACAAAATAATGGCTGTAGTTCCCTGTGCTATACAGTGTATCCTTGTTGCTTTTCTATTTTATACATAGTAGTTTGTATCTCTTAATCCCATATCCTAACCCTTCCCTCTCCTGACCTCTTATATTCTTGCCTTCTGATGTCTTAGTAATATTGATTCTTCTAACCCATGACCACAATGTGTCTTTCCGTTTGAATCTGAAGATCAATTTGGGGGTGATTGCCATTCTTAACAATATTAAATTTTCTAATCCTCGAACACAAGATGTTTTTATATTTATTTAAGACGCCTTTAATTTCTTTTAACAGTGTCTTATGGTTTTCAGTATACAATCTTTGTTCTGTCTTGGTGAAACATGTTCCTAAGCATTTTACTCTTTGATGTTACTGTAAGTAGAACTGTTTTCTTTGCTAGCTTATTAGCTATTGTGTTAGGGTTCTCCAAAGAAATAGAACCAATAGGATGTGTGTATATATTATTACTATATACAATATGTCTATTATATATGTTTATGTACGGAATTCACTCATGCGATCATGAGGCTGTCAAGTCCAGAATCTGCAGGGTGGGCTGGCAGGCTGGAGACCCAGGAAAGAACTAATGTCACAGTTCAACTCTGAGCACAATCTGCTGGCATAATTCCTTCTTGCTCTGGGGAAGTCAGTGTGTTGTTCTGTTCCAGCCTTCAGCTGATTGGATGAGGCCCACCCACATTATAGGGTGAAAACTTCTATGCTTAGAGTCCACCGATTTAAATGTTAATCTTATCCAAAGACACCCTGGCAGGAATGTCCCAAGAATGTCTGACTGAATGCTTGGGTGCCATGGCTTAGCCATACCCACATTGACCCAGAAAAGTAACCATCATGGCTGTGACTCTTTTGTTATTTTAATGATTGCTTTAGAGTTTATGGTGTACATCTTCAACTTAACGTGCTTTACCTTCACGTGATACTGTACGACTTCACGTATAGTACAAGAACCTTCCAGTAGCTCACTTCCCTTCCTCCCATTCTGACCTTTGTGCTATTGTTGTCATAAATTTTACCATTTCGGGTGTTACAAGCTCTATTGTCATTTGTAAGCAAGACTAGAGCGTCGTTCAGTCCAGGGCTAATTATTCCTCACTAATAGGGCAAGAGTCTCCTGTGTATTCTCAGTGCCCCCTGAATCTTGAGATTCTCCAGTCTGGCCCATGGAAACATTCCGAGCCCTGTTGGAGCCTGGAGTACTGGTCCCTCTACTCATTTTGAGCGGTTCCTTCTCTGGCCGCAGGTAATTTGCTCACACACCTGTGGTGGGAAGTACTCGGCTAAGCACCGCGGGCCGAATCTCCGCAGGTCTCGGGTTCTGTGTGTGCGCGGTCCTCTTTTCCTCATTACTCTCCCCTGAGAATGCGAATGACCGCGGGCTCCCCGGGCTCCCCGCTGTGCCCCTTCCGTGCAGGGGTCTCCCGGTCTCTGCCTGGGGACCTCCTCCTTACACTACAGCCTGAAGGTTCTCTCAAAGCAGGAGAGCAGGGCGGTCACGGATCTTGCCTCCGCCGTTTCGCGTCTCTCGGGGATCGATGCCGTCCCTTGTTCCGGGCGCTGTCCGCTCGGGGTTGCTCCAGGCGGCAGGGTGGCTGTGTGTAACACTCGTTTCTGTTGTGCGGACGCAGGGTCAGAATTGCAGGGTCGTATGTATGTTTAGCTTGAGCGGATATTTCCAGAATTCACCAAAATAAATTCTGCTCATTTTAATTGTAGATAATTTTCACAAACACAGTTGGCGTCCATTTTACCTAGAACAGGTTGCTCGGTTTTGCTCCCCAATTCAACACAGTGGAGAGTGAAGGTGACAAGAGCTTAGTGACATGGGATTCACTTTCTTACCAATGTGAGAGATGTGCACCCGCATATTAAATGTCTTGTTAAAAGTATCGAGCGCATGTGGCGGTGAGGCGGGAGGAAAGCAGAGAGCAGGTCAGCCTGCCTTTGCTCGGCTGAGAGTTGTCATGGTATTCGACAGCATATGTTGGCTAAGTAATAGCGGCTTTGATTTTCCCAAAAACCTAGTGACGTTCTACGTGGCCATTAAATGTACCTGGTGCATTAGCAAGTTCTCTCTGCTGCTCTTTCTCAAGTCTTAGTTGCATTTTGGGGGGATACGCTTGTCACGCAGAAGATGGTGATCCACACCCACAGAACACCCTTCCATGGCTCTTTTAGTCTAAACATTCATGTGAAAAGCCGCGGGGAGACCAGGAAGTAGATGCTGCAGAGATGATCCCACCTCTTCTCGCTTCAAGAGGCATTTGGGCCCTAAGGGTGCTTTTTAGCTGCTCCCCCTGGTAAAATCCGGATTGAACTTCTACCGAGTGTGACCCTTCCCTCACCAGAGTTGCTGCTTGGCCTGTGCTTTTCGGTATATAATGGATCGTATGGAAGGAAAAAGTGTCACGTTAAAGAGATCTCTTTTCCCCTTTTCACCCCAGCCTTTGAGCTGCATGCAGAGTCATTGCATCCTTCGTGAGCCAGGTAGCTGCTGCTCTGATGCTTTGTCTTTAGAGCCTCTGTCTGTAAATCTCTCCTAAGAATAGATTAAAAAATGGCGCTCAGATCCTTTTCTAGAATTAAGTAAGAACAGAATGAGACTTTATGACTGCAGTTAACCCCTTCTGTTACCAGCTCTGTCTATGATTTAATCTTTTTGAAGCCATCACAGGCCTCACAGATTGAGGCATTTACTTCCCTGGCTTGGTTGGGCCTGTTAGTGTGTTCCACGGTTACACTACACAAAGCAGACGTGTTACACCCTTTCTATATAAAATATGAAATTGCAGTAACTAATATTAACCAGGTTTTATAATTCATTATATGTTTACCCTTTACCCAAAATGCATGCAAACTGATTTTTTCTGCAGGTCAATGGGGGAAAGTCTAAGGGAGTTAAAACCTCAAGCAGAATGGGAATCCTTGGGTTGCTGAATCTCGGGCCTGAAATTGTATTTTCAAAGGAGGCTGAGACAAACAGAATTGCCTGAGAGAGGTGCTGCTAGTGTGAGGATTGCAGGGGGGGAAAGATTGTTTTAAAAGGTCTTAACCCAGAAACTTTCCTCCTTCTAGTCTCCTAATACTTCTGTAATGTCTTGGTTTTTACCATTTTCTCTACTCTCTTTAGTTCCCAGGATACCCCTCTTTAAGTTCAAATCTCTTACAACCGCGGCTTGATCTTGGAGCAGAACCACTGAGCCTGAAATAAGCTGTTGGCTTATTCATGCTTTCCAGTGGGCACAAGAACTGTTCTTCCTTCTGTCCAGGGAACCCTTGTTTATTCGCTCATTCATTTTTGCATGTGTACCTGGATTGGCTCCGTGTATCAGTTTATAATAGAGAGGGCGTCGAGGTACTGGTGGGCACCACCGGTCTTGTAATGGGAACTCAAGCCTTCTGGGGATTTGGCTTCCTGATTGCAGGCTAAAGATTTAAAGCCCAAGATGACCTTTGGTGTACCTGAGCTGGTCATGACTCAAAAGTATAACTCCCCTTCAAAATAAAAATCCGCATATTTTTACAGTTAAAAAAGTTTAAATTATGAACAGGGTTAAGAAGATTACAGTTGGAAAAGACTAGATTTTTAAAGTCCCAACTGGAGTTCGTGTTGGCATGAGACATTGAAGTTGTACATTCCAAAGTATGCTGTCTCCTCGTTGGGAAGTTGGAAATACTAAAGCTAGTACTTCCAGCAGAGTTGGTGGAGGGGGCTGCTTGCTGTGCAGTGTGTGTTGTTGGCTACCCTGGGTATGATGCTGTACCTTCGTATTAAAAGCACCCTTCCTGAAGAATGCTTGATGCGAGACGTTTGTTATTCTCCTTCTACTAAAGGACTCATCCCAACATAGCCACAAAAAAAGTTTCTCATGCAAACTTCTTTTTTTGGCATCCCTTTGGAGAAGTTTCCTGGACTTTGATTCTCCTCCTCTTTGGAGGTGAGAATGTGATGTAGGCACAATCCTAGGAACTAGTGGTACTAAATAATCGTTTGTGTGGAAAACTCCTTTCTTGGTGACGATCCCTTCTGTAAATGACAGAAGTCTGCCTTTAAGATAAAAATCTCAAAGCCCTGTGCACTGACTCTCCCCTCCCTCCCTTTAGGGCCAGGGAAGCAGGAACCGTGGACTGGCATCCTCTAGTCCTCCTCACTAGCTTGGTGGTCATGGCTGAATTGCCACCAGTTTGTCGTTGTAGCTGTTGTTTATTTGGAAGAAAATTTTCTTCCTTAAAACGTGCAGATTCAAGTATACCCCTTCAGACCCATTCGGGTCCTGCCAAGAATCTTGGCCAGCGAGCCCCCAGGACCTCCGGTGGGAGGAGAGGATTGGGGCCCCAGAGATGAGCTGGGCTATTTCATGAATTGGTCTAATTTGGGAGCCTGTGGAGCTTAAACAACTATGTCCCTAAATTATGGCACATTTTGAGAAATAATGTAAGGATCACTGTGCTCCTTTCCCCACTTAACTATAGCAGAGATAACAGGTCTCTATTCTGCAAGTATTTGCAGTAACAGTCTAGATATTTTTGTTTTGAAGCTTTGTAAATGTTCAGCCATCTCACTGGATAAAATTGCTGATGCAGCCTCAGACCTGCAATTTATTTCTCCATCGCTACAGTGAAATCCTGGAATTATCATACGTTAGAGTTTTAGAACAGCTTTAAAAAAACAAACAGTTGCAAGTAGTCATTTCTTACCTTGTCCTCTTGTCCTTTTCTTCACCACATCAGCACCCAGAAGGCATGCTCAGTCTTGCTTTTACTTCCTGAATCACATCTCAGAGGATTTCTCTTTTTTTCCCCCCCTTTATGTCAGTCACCTCTGACACAGCCAGACAGCAGCCCTGATGAGATTCTGTGTGGACATCACTTTTTTCCTTTGTTCCAAACTATTTCTTTCTGGTCAAAAATCGTGTTGAAATCAAAATGTCTGTTCATTAGGCTTCTGCAGAGCACAAAACGCTGACCTTCGCTGAACTTGAGATCATGAGAGGACTAGGCGTGGCGCAGGTTTAAGGTATCTTAGGTACTGAGGTGTGGTAAATTCTACATTTTAGCTGCCTGGCCTTAACATCAAACTATATTGTAGATACAATTTGCTTGTCAACATCTTTTTTTTTTTTTTTAAAGAAATGACCACATAAAGTTATAAGATGATTCGAGTTTAACATGTAAAAGGAATGTTTGTGTAAATGTTAGTAAATATACCATGTATGTGAAAAATGAGATGATACAGAGGTGAGTCATCATTTTGTTTGAATGCTGATTATTTCTTTTCTTTAAAATAATATCTTAAGGACTGAGACTAGATATTTCATATTTAGGCAAGATTGATTTTCCTGTTTGAAATGATTGAGAAATGGTGCTGTGAATAATGAGATTATAAGGGAAACAATGTGACTTAAAAAAAAAAAGTGGTCTCTCGACCACTGGACCTTGAAGTAGAAGGTCAGACTCTTAACCCCTGGCAGTCTGTGCTCTTCTGTCATTTTTCATCACTTGGGAGTAACTTGGATTTCTGTCTTTCCTGCCCTCACCAGCCTTTGTCCCGTCTTCCACCAGTTCCTGGCTTGGTGCAAGACCGGGTTTGATCTGACTAGATGGTGCTTTACTATTGGCCGGCTTACTGAGTTTTAATTAAATAGAATTTTCTGATTGGGCAGAAGCCTGGCTGGTGGTCTTCACTCTTTGACTACGGATCCATGTCTTATTTGATTTTTGTATGATGTTTCATGGCTGGGCCATTTTTAAAAAGAACTCTTTTAGGCCATTGGTTCATGAGAGAGAGAGACGTTACACCACTTGAGTAGTAATGGCAACGATATTCTAGACGTAATAGTTCCTATCACTGCTTCTTAACCACAGCTGAGATGTAGATCAAGTCTACGTGAAGGCTAAAGAGGAGGCATGCAGCCATGAAGACCACATTCTTTTTATCAGAACTGAGCAGCAGGACCTGGATTCGATTTGCTCCGTGCTTCTGTCTTCCTCTGATAACCACCATCAGATGCAGTGGGTTCCGGGAGTGGGAGTGAGTGAAAAGAAGCATTAGGCTTGGATAACCCCCAAAATGTATCGAGTGAGTCCCAGTGCACATGACTCAGTGGTCTGGGGGAAGCCATTTCCGGTTAAGCTCTTGATCACATCGAGGAGGACATCTGTGTGCCGTGATAGTCTTCAACACCCAATTAAAGGTCGCATTTGACGTTGCAGCAAAAAGCTGTAGTGGAAAGAGCAGTAGACTCTAAGCTCATTGTTTAGGTCACAGTTTCTCCATTCATTGACAGTATTGCTTTGGAGAGTCCACTCTTTCTGTGCCGCAGTTTCGTCGTCTCTAAATCTAGTAGGGGACAAGAGCGTGGACCCTGCCCCTGACTTTCCCCAGCTCTACTTTGGTCCTTGAAGCTCCCTCCCTCCCCCGCACTCAGATGACTCCTGTGTCATTTATCCTGTTATGCTTTAATATTCTTTTGCATCATTCTTATCTTCTCCCCACCAAAGTACTTGACTCAGAACCACACCTCGTTCAATATTTGAATTATCCTCAAAACTTACTTCTGTCTTCCATCTAATAAACATCCCATAGACATTTGTTAAGTGAATAAAGACATGGTTCAGTGGTTCTCAGCAGTCAAAGTGCCTCAGAGTCAACTGGAGAGATTTAAAATATGGATGCGGGGGCCACACCCCCAGGGACTCTGATTCGCAGTATTTGGCGTATTTGTTGTTAAACTCTGGAGTGATTCTGATGTGTAGGTCTGAGTGGAGAACCAGGGGACTGGGCTGGTTCTCGGTGGTCTGCAGGGTTACCTGGGAGTGTCATGCCCACCCTACCCCCTTAAAATGCCTGTGTATTTACCTTTTCCTCATGAGTATTGAAGGCGTGATGGAAATGTCCTGATTTATCTCACCTTTAAAGGTACTCAAAATAATGAATAAGGAATCTATCATACGGAGGTAGGCACACAGCAGTATGATATTACTGATCTAGGCCATTTGGTTCCTTTTTTCCAGAGTGTGTTATTAATTAGCTTTCCTTTGGGAGGAAAAGATAAATTACTGTTTTTCACTAGACATCGGGAATTTGACTGACTGACGTATTTTTAACAACTGTGGACCCTGAAAACACCAAAACAGGAAGGGGTTAAAACATGACTCCTTCAAGCATGGAACTCAGAAAGTCTGGCAATGGTGTGATTGTGCAAGTGTTTTGATTTCAGAAAGTTAAAGTCTTTATTTAATTCTGTATGATGTGTATATAATAATATAATTTTAAGGCACCTGCTTCAAAATAGAAACTGGGATGTTGGAGATAATTAACAATAAACAAAAATTAAACCAGACTGGGCTCAGAGCCCAGGAAAGCTATCAGAATCCAAGAACTAGGCAAGGAGTAAACTAATATGGGGGGAAAAGGCAGGAATGGATGAAGCTGTAACTGCCTCTGTTAGAAATGGCCACTCCACTATGTGGTCGCTGCTGAACAATTCCATGGGGCATTTGTTGGGTGGGTGGAGTTCCTGCCCTTCTCATTTCAGTGACAAACTTCCAAGGGAGCTTGCCTTTCTAAAATGTCAGCCCTAAACATGCCAATAATTACAGCCATCTTGCATTATGTTTGAACTTTTATAATGCTGTAAACCACTTGGCAATAAATGGGCCAGAAATAAAAATAGAAGTTCAGAGCAACTTTAACTGAAGTTAGAAGAGAGCCTTCATGTTTCCCAGGGTGCCTAACTGTCATGTGATTTACATAAACAAGGGAGGAAATCCTCTTGGTGTGTTTAGGGGTGTGTGTCTAATACAGGAACCCATGTTTTCCTGTTATTGAGAAGCATTCTTTAATCTTTTAAGCACATTTTAAGACCTGCATATATTCCAGGTGTGCTGTTTCCTTTAACATTAAGACAGCAGAGCAGAGCATGCCTGTCAGAGAGATGTTAGATCTCCCTTTTGGGTCATACAGGCACACAAAATAAATGAGTTAAATTAAACAGACAGGCAGCCCTGGACAGACTGGTAATATCGCCTGAAGTTAGTTAGGGGAATGGTTGTTCCTAATGGGACTTAAACAGACTTAAACATGGAACTATAGGCTGGACAGGCCATCTGTGAGTGGAAGGCTATAAAATGTCCTCGACTGTGTTAAGAGATGATGACTTTTTAACCATGGAAGTAAATGTAATTGGTGTGAAATGTGCATAAGCTTTTAGCCAAATATAACTGAAATCATGGACAACAAACCTGAGCATTATTTGAATTTTTTTTTTAACTTTGCTAAATTCTGGTTATGAGCAGAGGGAGAAGATTGTACCGAGACCCTAAAAATAGCCTAGTCCTGGAACAGTAGGGTTCTCACCAGACCTAAAGGCAGGGTGCCCACATTTCATTCCCCTCTAGGTCGCTGCTTTCCTGCCCTAAGGCCCGCAGACACCGAAGCTGCAGGCAGCTCTGTCTGGTATACATGGAGAGCCTTCTGACCACCAACCGTGACTGGAATAGGTGCTTTCTGTCCTCATCCCACAAGGCTTCTTTTTCTGCCATCCGTGGAGCATTTGCATGGTTATTTGAAAGTGGAGGATCTGTGGGCTTATTGAAACTAAGAAGGAATGTGCCACTGATGCGCACTCTTACTAGGACTGCATTCATTACAAGGAGTGTTTTCCACTTTTCCTCACTCCTTCTACTTAATCTTAACAATTCTTACAGCCAGGGCTCAGGAGGGGCTTTTAGGAAAACCCTTTTAAAATCCTTAATTACCTCCCCACCCTTGAGGCTCTAAGTCAGGGAGTAGGCAGACCTAGAAATATTCAGAGTGACTCTCTCCTGGTGGCTGGTGCTGGACCTCTGAGAGGTGACAAGGTCCATCCTCAGCATGGAGGGGAGAACGAAGGCCGGGAGCTGGAAGGGTTCTGACCCTGCTGGTGTGGTGACTTCAAGAATTCATATGGGGCCAGGGGTGGGGGGACCCAGAGTGCCAGATATAGTTATAATCAGATGCAAAGTAGATACAAACCCAACTATATTTTAAAGCCAAATCGTTCTCTCTCTCTCTCTCTTTTTTTTTTTTTTTTTTTTGAGTGAGGTATTACTTCTTATCACTGAAGCCTGGAATATTTACACTGGACTATAAAATTAGAAATATGCATTGCATTTCCCTAGGGGAACCAGTAACCTCCACTTCCTGTAAAATGCAGCCTTTCCCAACCGCCCCTGCCTGATGCTCGTCAGCCCCGCACGCTGCTTTCCCTTTGACCATCACTGGGCGTTTGTAGCCTCCATTAGAGGTACCCAGTGTCAGTTGTTCCAGCCGTGTTCCGTGTGAGTGGATGAAGGCATAGATGAAGCAGCCCTTTGATTATAATTATGTTGTAACTGCTTGAGAGTGCAGATTGTAACTTCTGTTTCCTTCTCATTCACCCCTCACTAAAGGTGCACATAATGATTTTCATTTTCTTTCTCTGCTTCTCTTTCTCTCTCTGTACTTGTCTCCAGCTCTCCCCATCCCTTTGTCCCTCTTTCCCTCCCTCCCTCCCTCCTTCTCTCTCCCCCCAGTACGCACACACATATCTCTCTGTATATACACACAGGTGTATATATACACACTGTACACATACACAGATAGATACATATTATGTCTTTCTCTCTCTCTCATTGCACATATGCATGTAGGTATAAAGTAGAAACACCACTGAGTGAGGACCCAAACCACCCTTCACATCCACTAATCCGAGTGATCTTTCCTTGACAGTGACAAACAAGAAACCCACGCAGGCGTCCATCACGAAGGTCAAACAGTTTGAAGGCTCCACGTCGTTCGTGCGGAGATCACAGTGGATGCTGGAGCAGCTTCGCCAGGTTAATGGCATCGATCCTAATCGGGTGAGTGAGCTGTCCAGTGCTGAGCAAAGGGGTTTTTTTCACACAGAGGCTCTCACTGACCTTGGCAGTTGTCTGAGACATTTTTAACAAGGCTATTTCTCTGTTTCAGTTATGAGGCTAAGACTTTCTGATTCCTGTGCCCTTCTTATGGGAAATTATAAATCTTTTCATCATGTTTGATGGAGACACCGAGGGGGATGCATACTGAAGAAATGCTACCTCCAGTAATATGTTTATCAGCCAAGTGCAAAGAGCAGAGTTCAGATAATCATATCCATGGGTATCAACATGAAAATTGAAACCATGTTCACTGAAGCTCTGTTTATCTCTGAATGTCACCAATCAGATTTATTTACCAAAACTCAAATAAATGATCTGCACCTTAAAAACTACATATTAGAATTCGTTTGGGTTTAATAAGAGAAATATTTCATGGTAGAATTATCTATTTCAAGTACATTCTCTTTGCTCACACCCACCCACCATAAAAGACATCAATAATGAGGAAAAATAAACTGTAAAATGCAACTATGTACTAAAATAGTAAGGGGGAATCTTTTGCTGCCAAATGTTAGGGACAAGATGAATATGGTTCAGTGCTGAGATCCTGAAGGAATCCTTTTCCAAGTCATTGGGAAGGCAGTGTGTAGTCTGCATTCTGACACAAGCTGACATGCAATTAAGCTGCAGGGAATTCTGTGCTCTTAGCTTCCTGGGAACATCTGAAAATACTGTGAGATTTGGGGTTTGTTTGATCAACAGAGAAAGGCGACTCTCTGTGCATCTAGGTACTAATGAAGATGAGTCTTGTGATTAGGACCAAACTCTTTGAAAGGTGTTTTAGCCTTTATGAGTGTCTTGACGTGGTAAACTGGGAGCAGTGGTTTTTACAGCTTGAGATCAGTTGTTATTTCACTGTCTTTTCCAGGACTCTGCAGAGTTTGACTTGTTGTTTGAAAATGCTTTTGACCAGTGGGTAGCCAGCACAGCCTCAGAAAAATGCACCTTCTTCCAGATCCTCCACCACACCTGCCAGCGGTACCTCACAGACCGGAAACCGGAGTTTATCAACTGCCAATCGAAAATCATGGGAGGTGAGTGGGCGTTTGTATGACTTTAGTCATCGTGTTTCCTTCGACTCACTTTTACATACAAAGTTAGGTGTTCAACAGCATAATTAAAGACCAGAAAAAAAAGAATCGAGATGCTCAGTTACTCGGCATGAGGACCATTCCAGGGAGTTCACTGTATGCTTATCTAGACACAGTGGTTTGTTTTCACTCTTACCCAAAAGCTGATCTTTTGAGGAAATAACCATTCAGCTAAGATTATTTGTACTGAGAGAGCAAACCTATCCCATTATTAGAAAAACCTTTTAGTTTGGTTTCTTCACTGCCATTTCTATAATTTCATTGCAGAAGAGTTTTCTGGGTTGCTTTTTCCTAGTATTTCCCAAGATATTTTGCAAATATTAACATGAGCGCTCCTACAGATGTGGTCCTGTTCATTCAGATAGCAACCAGTCTCACGTCTATTCCTCGAACGGCAGGCAGAGCTGAGTTAGGATGAGTTCTGTAAGCCAGCCTTAAGGGGGCGACGACCAGCAGCGGCATCTGAATGAGAAACATTTAGAGGGTGCTTAGCACGTTTCTTTTAGGTGGCATTTCTTTTTAAGGAATTGAAACTGCTAAAAATAAGAAAGCCTTGCCAATCACTCTGAGTTGAGGAAGACTCTTTATATCATTGGTCTTTTCACTGACCTGTTCTCCTGGTTTTGAAAGCATCTTTTAAAAAATGCACCGACTTTGTCTTAATCCAATGTCAAGTGAAGGTCACGTGAGAGACATGACCTCTCCTTGGGCTGTGTATATCTTTCATATGAACATGAGGCAGAATTGTTCTGTCCCAGCAGTTGATGTACACGCTGTCATTTTGCTGTTATGCCGCTAGACGTGAGGAGAAGACGCTGTCCAGTACTTCACTGTTACCCACTGAAGTGTTCGTGTTCCTCTGAAATAGAGAGTTGCTCACATCATAGGAACCTTGAAAGGTCTCCCTTAGGCACTAATGCAGACTCTTGTGCTATAGCTTCTCTATTTCGTCTTAAAAAAATGTAAGAGTTGACGAGTGCATATTTTCTTTAAAGTGGCCACATCCTACGGTACAAAAATGGAAAAAAAATTAGATGTAAGTGTTGAAAGGAAAGGGAATATCAAACATTAACCTCTTACCATTTGGAAAATATAGTAAGATGTAGCTTTCTATCATGTCTGTGCCACCGAGGCTGTTCAAATGAATCCTGCTTTGAAAGTCCAGCCTTAATGGACTTAGCCAAAGGTCACAGTGCCCATCTGAGGACCACAGATGGCCACGTTTTCAGGAAATGGAAAATTGCCCAGGAAATCCCAGCTTTCCCTCGTTCTTCATTAGGATTTTCTCTGCTATCTTAGAATCAAATTTGTCTCTTGAGCTGAAGTTCCTGTTATGAAACATTTTCCCCAGTGATCTCAGTATGGTCAGTAGCTTGTCTGGCTAGCGCTTAAGCAGAGTCTCCTCTAAAAATAATATGACATATGGATTTGAAATTTCTGTTGCCCTTGGAGATAGACTTCCCTCAAGCATTCCACTCCCCCAGGTTCCATCCTGAGAGCAGAGAGCATCAGAAACAGTTCCGTCCACAGGAAGGACTGCACGTCCTCAGAATGGAATTGTGAGGTGGAAGCAAGGTGGGCGGAGGCTCACTTCTCCTCTGTCCCTGCGAGGGAAACAAGACGCCTCTTTGCTGCCAAGGTTGGGGAGAGCTTTGGGACTCTTCTCTTCCTCCTCCTCTAAGGGACGGCACTGAGTAGCCCTCTTCTGTGTTGCATCTGAAGCTCTCATTTCTTCTCTCAGAACAGACTCTGTCATTCATTCCTTCTTGGTTCATCGTCCAATAAGATGTACCCTCAGAGTTCCCACACATTCCCACCCAGCTGCTTCTGTCAGTCATTGACCCAGTCTTCCGATGTCTTCCACTGCCCTAGGGACCCCAAATTATGCCAAGTTGAGACAGGAATCTATATATCCAGTGTTAAATTGTTGGTATGTATATTGCATAAAGCTGAAGACTGATTTCCCGTAGTAAGAAAAAGAATAATTTGATGAGACCAAGTGCTAGCAGTGGCTCTGCCTTTTGTGACCATAGGTATGTCTCTCGTCTTCCTTAGACCTCAGTTTTCCCTGGTGGAACATGTGGAGGTTAGACTAGAGGAAATCCAAAATCCCTCTCAGGTCTATCACTGGAGAATCTCTAATTCCTAAGTTATAGCTTTATTGTGTGGGTTAGTCATGTCTTAGCCACTCAAATAGAAGAGTTAAGCAGTTAAATATTGACTAGTCCTGGATTCCCAAGGAAGGCAAGAAGTTTGAACTGAGCAAATTGTAATTTGTTGGCAGCACGTACATCCTTAAAGAGCACAGCCGGTCTTATTTAAACAGCCGCTTACCCTTGATAGCAGCTGCACCCGCACGCCCTAGGTAATTAGCATACTGATTAGTTTTCCTTTCTGCCAGTTATCACAATTCAGAGACTTCAGAACTGTGTAGTTTTCAGGTCACTACATTCTGACCGCTTTAACTTTTACGGTACCCACCCCATCTTCAGCAGATGATATCTGTTCCAAATTTGACAGTAGCTTTTGGTCTGGCCTCACAGTAGGGGCCACAAGTGCTAGACACAGTTGTTTGCTGTGCCGTGAACTGTGATAGATTTTGTGATCTGGAGGAACTGGTGTTGGTGTTGGTGTGCTGCCCTCCCTCTGCCATGTCCCTTATGAATGTTATCTCATTTACTTTTTACGGCAGCCTTTGGAAATATCATTTATTATCTCTATTTTACAGAGAAGGAAATAGGAGCAGAGAGATTATTAAACAGCTTGCCAAGGCTCATACAGCCTTTGTCCTCCAGTGGAAGAGCTGAGATTCAAACACAGGCCCTCTCCACTCTAAGAGCATCTTCTTTGGAGCCACTGAGTGGCATGCTCTAGGGAACACCATTGACGTGGTCTTTGGTATGAATGGTGCCCCCTGGAGTTGTGCAGGAAGTTTTGGAACTATTTTAGCCAGCACATTTCCAGGTATTAAAAAAGGGAGCTAAGAGGAGAGGGCCAGAGATTATGGGCAGTTTTAACTTTTTTCCTACTTTTATCACAGGTATATGATTAAGATAATGACTCAAGCATTTTTTCCCCCATACTAAGAATGATGGAATCATCAGGGACCTCTAAAATTGTCTTATTTTTGTTTGTTGTTTGTTTTTGTTCATCAGAACTTCAGAATATTAAAGAGATGAAACTGAGGCTGTTTTAGTGGGTGGGGAAGACGCTGGAGCCCTGCCCACTCACCAGGCCTCTCACATGCTTTGTTTCTGGTCCAGCGTGTCACTGGGAAAACTGAAGCCCAGTGATTTCCGGTGGCACGCTGACTTTTGAAGGACAAATCTGCCTGATTCCCACTGAACCACACTTTCTTTAAGACCCCTTCAAATAGGATTGTCGTGTAAGCCTCTACAGTTCCATGAGGTTCTTCTCTTAATACTTATTGATTGTGTATCTCCCATATGGCCATATTTTTCTTCTTCCCTTGGGGAAAGTCAGTTCCACAGAAATAAATTCTTCGGCATAGTTGAAACTCTTTCCTCCAAACATGATATTTCCTTGTCTCCAGAGAATAGACTGGGAAGCTTTGCTCTGATGCTGGTTACAGGATTCAGGAGACACGTCTAAAGTCTACAGTTGTAAAGACCCTCATAAATTGAAAGCGAGCAGGATGCTGTAAGCAGCTGTGAGAGGAGAAGCATTGGCTTCCTCTGCCTCAGCCAGCATCTTTGCAGCCATCTTCCTTCCCTGGGTGGTTGGGGGGGTTTGTCTTCAAGCCTTGATCATTCCTAACCTCCACTTTACCTCTCTTTCAGTTCAGTAAAGGTCAGTCACCTTCAAAACTACAAAGCCATTCATTCAGCTGCTGGGTTCCTAAGGTACCAAGCAGCCTGTATAGATGGAAGGCAGAGGTGTGGAGCCAGTCTGGCTGCTGCGATGTCAGGTGGCATCGTGAGCGATGGAGCCCTGAAGGTGAACTCGCGGGTTCACAGAGGTCATATTTACTTCTGAGATGGTAGCTTTTTCCTGTTTATCACAAGCAGAGATGATGCTGTGCTGTTACATGTGTGATAACACATCTGTACTTCAAAGATGCCTCGCAGGAGTTAATCACACACATAGAACTTTAGACTCCAGAAGAGAGACTTGCTTTCAGCTAGGGGGAAAAATGGTCTGCTCCAAATAGTAGCGTCAGTTTAGCTATAATGGACGTGTCATATTGAGACACAGTCCCAAGAGAGACTTTCTGTTTCACTTTCTTCATGCTGCTTAATAAAATGTGAGCGAATCCCACATAGCTCCCCGTTGCTATTTTATTTCCGCTGACCTTCTGTAGTGATTACTGTTGGCCTGTTATTTTTTTATGCCTAATACTGGAAACTAAAGAAATCCTTAATGGTGTTGGCAACATCTATGTTAGAACCACAAAATAGATGCTTTGTAAACCTATTTTCTTTTTAATAAGTGTGGTAAATTATTTGCAGGGGGAAAAAAGTGACTTATTCTTCAAGGCAAGGTTTTATTTAAACTGAAGCCGGGCCTAGCATTTTCCCTCAATTCTGAGCCCAAGCCCCTTGGCCGACTCATTCAGTTACCTCTCCTCACTCTTTCATCTGTTCTCCGTGGGGCATCCTTCCGTGGGCCCCACCTAGACCGTTCGAGGCCCAGCTGGTTCCACAGGCATTTACTCAGCACCATCTGCCTGTCGGGCACTGAGCTACCTGTGAGCATCCAACAACCAAGTAGGCACCTTTGCCAACTTTACTTACGTCCCTGGAGGGATGTCAGGTGCAACAGGTATAAAAGAGTTATGATACACCAGGGTGATGGTGGAGCTGCATTTAAAGGATGGTTGGCAGTTGACAGACATTACAGGGCAGGATGAAACAAATTCTCTCATTACAACAGTAAATCCAGACTGTTGCATTTCAATGTTGGCTATATTCAGAATTTGAAATGTGGCAGATTGTTTTTCCACAATGCAGGCTATTTTGAAGTGGCATGTATTTTTATCATCATCAAAGGGTATTTCTTAAGCATTGTCCTTCTGTGCGCAGTCCTTCAGAGGATGGGATGAAGCCTAGACTTCTGAGCTCTATTAGCATTGCAGGGACGCAGATGTCCCTGAGGTCTCCTTCAGAGCAGGCTGGCCCTCGTTTGCCCCTGCTGATGGGTGTGCTAAACGAGAACCGAATGGCTTTTTCTGGACTCCCCTGAGGTGGAACAGAATCTCAGGATTCAGACAGTGACTTTGTACTGTACCTTTCTCCAAAACAATGCAGGGGCATCCCTGGGGGAGTCGTGCAAGCATTTCAACTTGGGAGTGCCCCGAGCACGGGCATGTGTAAGGTGTGGTCACAAAGGAACGACACAAAGAGCGCAGGTGCGCATCCTAGCAGGGTTCTTATGAAAAGGAAAAATCAAAAAAACAAAAAGGTGGTTGATATGGTCATTCTTAGTCCAAATATATTAACATAGTGCTCTAAGAGAATCTATAACATTTGCCACAATTTTAATTTTCCTTGTGTTTTAAGGTTTTCTGTCAATGAATAATGGCTTTGTGGGATGTAGACCTCACACTCCTAACCGTAGGCACATTACAAAGAGTCGCTTGTTTCTCAAGAATAAATTCACATGTAATTTTGCCTCTACATCTCAAACCTTTAATATACTTTGGGATTCAAGCGCGCGCACGCGCACACACACACACACACGCACACGCGCACACACACGCACACACACGCACACGCACACACACACACACACACACACACACACCCCGGAGATTATACTTCACATAAAGAGTTACACTGTATTAAAACTACCTTGCAGTGGGGAGGTTATAGCTCAGTGGTAGAGTGCCTGCTTAGCATGCACAAGGTCCTGGGTTCAATCCCCAGTCCCTCCACTAAGTAAATAGATTAATAAACCTAATTACCTTCCCCACCCCAAATTTTTTTTAATTAAAAAAAAAACAAAAACAAAAAAAAACCCGCCACGTCGTTGCTTCTTGATCTCATGTAGATACAGAGCAGGGGAGGAGGACAGGCTGATGCACTGTTGTGAGAGAGTCAGAAAGTGTTTCCACCAGCTCTTTAAATCCTGAGGAATCCATGTCATTGTTCCTCCAGTGAGGTTTTGTTGTCCTTGAAGAAGAAATAACAAAATAACGAACTTCGGTTATCCTCTACCGTGGTACAAACGAGGAAACTGATTTGCAGGGAACCTGGCTCGGATCCCACAGTGACAAGGGCTGGAGCTGGTACCTCCGTCAGCTCTACCACTTACCCCCAGCCATTCAGTGGAGACCAGGACTTCCAAATGCCCTCAACAAGCAAAGGTCTTCTTTTCCTTACATTGATTCAGCCAGGCAACAGAGGCGATAACACCAATTGAACAAGATATTTATGAGGCTCAAATTAATGGAGGTACTGGGGATTGAACTCAGGACCTCATGCATGCTAAGCATGCTCTCTACCACCAAGCTGTACCCACCCACCGAGGCTCAAATTAAAAATTCTGTTACAAAGTTCTCTGTAAATGACTGTTCATATTAATTGCATGCACATACAGGCTCAGCACCCGCTCTCCATCACGCCATCCTCTTCACTGCAGCCAGTACCATCTTTTCTTACACAGAGTGATAGTTTATTTAAGAGTTGCTTTATAGAACCTTTTTGGAGAGAGTAAGAAATTAATAGGAACCAAAAATTGTGCATCAGTAAAAATAACAGTATAAATGTTTTCATATACAATTGGAAAAGCCCCGTTTGGGGGATTATTTTTGTCTGGGTTATTGGGATCCCACCAGTGTAACCACTACCTGAAACAAGTTCAATGTTTATTGTGCTACATAAACTACTCACGTAACTATCTGACATCAGCTGACTGCTGTTTGGAGCAGGATGTTGTATCAGAAGCTATGTTTCAGGATCTGACTCTTTTGCGCATTTATTTTTAAAATTTGGGATGAGATTACCAATCATTATGTTGGGTATTTTCTCATATTTTCTGATTCAGTCATTTTACTTCATCTTGTTTCCACAAAGTGAATCGAAAGCAGATACTTTTATTTTCAGTGGGAAAATGAAGTAACCAAGGACTAGTTCCTTAAGTTCCACCCGATTCTGTGCATGATGTAAATGACTAGTAACTAAAGAAAAATTGGGTCACAGATGTGGTTTTCTCTTTTTCATTGCCTGTTGGCTGTAAGCTCCACTGAAATGCATGCTGTGAAACAGCTGGTGGGTTATGGTTAGTCATCCTGAGCCCAGTGACTTTGTGCATTAAGTGCTCTTTGAATCATAGCTCTCCATCAAAATCTTGAAGCAAACCAGGCTACATAAGGGTACTTCCGAGGTATCATTTATTGGCGTGACAAGGATCGTGAACACATTTTGTCTATCCCAGGGTTAAATAATCTGCAATAGATGATAGCCATTTCTACTTTCAGAATCCACCAGAACATGTAATCAATTACACAAATTGACGTAGTGAAAGAACAGACTAGATTCATTTCCCCCTGACTTTGGTAGCCTCACTCATTAGCTCTGTAACTTTCTCTAAGGTGCTCAACTTACACTCAGCCTGCATGTTTTTCTATATCGTGGATAGCAGCATATACCTTGAAGAAATAGTGTGGGGATTAAAATGAATTTAAAATACTCAACCAGATGGGAATTTTGCAAAGTGCCAGTACAAGTCTGAATATTCTATTTAAAAAGCATGGAAATTATACTATGACTCTCCATAATATTATATGCTTTCTTCCAGGATATTTATCAAAAGCTCTTTCTTATGAAAGAAGCAAGAAAATATTCTTAAGCTTTCCTGATCCACGTTGGGCATAAGAATGGCAAAAAAAAAAAAAAAAAGCAATTTCTTTGTTCCAAGTGGGAATGAACTGAGCTATATTATAGATATTTCAAATGTCTAGAATTCTGGGTTGTTGGCCATGGTTTATAGAATGCTGAACGTGTTGCATTTTATGTCTGACATTTATAGAATGCATATGTTACTGATGACTTTACCAAAACAACAATGCTTAGAATATATTGAGTGCCACTGTGCCAGAGATCAGGGCACATAATTCAGTTCTTGTAGGAAAGAAAAAAAAAACCTAAAACATGTTTTCTGAACTTTATGAGAGAAAAGAAATATTCTTTTTTTTCCACCAACGTTATCTTCAACCTAGACTATTATTTTGCGTCCACTTCTCTTTCCACATCCAAAAAAGGAGGCAATTGGATCAGAGTCAAGTTGTTTAATACTGTTAGACATGAAATGGTATTTCTGAAACAGACATAAAAGGCATGCTGTATGATGTCCATACTTTTAGATACCCAGACACATACCATTTTTAAAAGAATTTGGGTGACATGAGTTTGCCAACCAATTTTCTGTGTAAGACGTTAAAAAATCTTCATCTCCAGTATCACCCTAATTTCATAAAGGTTTACTTTGATACTAAAAAGGGACATAATCTCTGAGTATAAAGGGCTATTCCTTATACTGAAAGCATTTACCTTAATGAAAACCTTAACTACGTTGTCCTCATTTTTCCTAGACCAATAAAAACCCCATCGTCAGCTGGCATTTAAAAATTGTTGCTCTGCTGTAACATAGAAGCATCAAGAACTAAAAATTACTTGGAATTTTAGTGAAGAGAAGCTGTAAATTCTCAAGAGCAGTAACTGGTTCTGAAAATGGTTATTTAGCGATTCATGAAATTCATTCCCACGTCGGGGGAAACCACTCAGAGCACACACCTTTAGGACAGCAGATCAGAATGTAATCTTCAGGGTTGAAAGCTCTAGTCCTATTCCTTCCCTGGAATAGAAGTAAGGAATTTATGCTTAATACCTGAGAAACTATCCAGAAATATGAGATTTCAAAAACCTTTAATGAAGGGGTAAATAAAATGGCTTTTCCCCCCATTATATCCTAAGCTTTAAAAAATTTCAGTCTTGTATCTGATCATTAAAGTAAGACTGAGTCACTAGATTTATCACATGGAGTTATTTGAAATTTGGACATTGATGTAAATATGAAGCTGGAGACTTCAGATTTATAAGACCAAACGTTTCTCACCCTTCTACTCACAATATGCCTGCCCAGGGTTGGGTTCATTAGCTGTCCTGCAAGAAGCAAGAGAATTAGGGATGCCAAATTTAGGAAGTCAAAATAGAAGATGCACAGTAAAATTTGAATTTCAGATAAACAGTGGATTTTTTTTGTATAAATATATCCCACGCAATATTTGGGACAACTGAAAAATTATCCATTGTTTACCTGAAATTCAGATTTTACTGAGTGTCCTGTATTTTATCTAGCAACCTTCGTGGG
Organism: Camelus ferus; assembly: GCF_009834535.1. Taxonomy (NCBI): domain Eukaryota; kingdom Metazoa; phylum Chordata; class Mammalia; order Artiodactyla; family Camelidae; genus Camelus; species Camelus ferus. The sequence continues at coordinate 33,012,458 of NC_045701.1, read as the reverse complement.
CATCCCAGTTTCTAGCCACCATAACAAATATTAAAAGCAAAGTAAGTTTATAGATTAAATAAACTTAAGGATGGCCAATTATTAGGACTTAAAGATAATTTGAGATGGGAATCTCTCAGGCATAATGTTAGCTGATCAAAAATACAGAGGAAAATATGAGACAGACTGTGAAACAAGGACTATTAAAAAACCTATTGTGGGTATTCTACAGAGAAAAGTGCTTTTAAAATGCAAATTAAATTAGTAATAATTATAGAAATTCCGCTAAAGCTCTTTTGTAACCAAACATGAGATTCCTGGTTAATTTTGCACAGGAAAGGAAGCTGAATCCTGAGTCTGAATGTCTTTGGCTTGGTTTTGAGGAGTTAGTTTACTGCAAGAACAAGGAAAGGAGCCTGCCACTGACTCCTGGGGACACCAGCAGAACTAAGGCTCCCCATTTATGGAGAAAGAGTAAGGGTCTCAAGAACTGGCAGGAGCTGCCCCTTTAAAAATGTAGCCTCCTCTCTGGCCAGTCTGATGGTTTTCTTTGTGATGGAAGTGACTGGTCTAGCGAGGACCCTGGTCGGACCCTGTGGCTTGCCTGCAAGCTCTGCCTCACCTTTGTCCACAGGGTCCATCTGTAGCCTTCTCTCACTGTCACGTAAACGCGCACGGAAAGTGACCCTGGCTTAGCTTTTGGTTGGCTGGTTTGATTTGGGTTTTGTTCCAGCTTCACATGAGTACAGCATCCAAAGGTCTTGCTACTGTCGGGTCCCTGAACCATTCCCTGCGTCATACCCTTGAAGGGGGAAGAATATCTTCAATGTTTTCTGGCCATGAAAGCACACTGAGCATATTTCAACTGCAAGACTTGAGTGGCAGGAAGGCAATAAAACAAATCAGTCATTATATTGAGGAAAAATATATGTTTTAGGAAAAGAATGAGGAAAGTCTTCGTTGGCTTAGGGACTCTCTTTCTCCAGCTTCCGAGTGGTTGAATTGTGAGGTGGCAAATGAGTGCCTTTTAGACTTAGTGCGTGCTGTTAGTGGCAAAGCGACTACTTGTTTTCCTTTTGTTTAAATTAGTGGTTCATGCCAAAAAAGACAGTAGTAAGGAAGACTCAGAGTATTTTTGAGTTTAGATATCTAAGCAGAAACTGAGTGTTTATGCTTTGAGAAAATCTAAATTGTTATAATTACTCGTAATACTATGCCTTGTAGAAAAGAACCTTCAAGTGGAATCAGTGTCCCCCTCCTTGAATCCGACTGAGAACATTCTGGTCAGGATCAGCTTCATGCCCCTTATGACACAGAGAAGTAAACAGCACAGAGTATGATGGGTAAAAGTCAGGGGCATTCCCTGCATCACGTATAAATATGGCACACGATCTAATCTCCTTGTGATTATTTCTACTATCATATATTATTCCCTTGATCAGTGTTTCACTCCATCCTGTGGACCTTATTTTCACAGTTGGTTGATTTTATTGATCTTCTTTCCAGTTCTCATTATAAGAGGTTGAGACTTAAGGGGAGGGGAGGGTGTTTTGTACAAGCTCAGAGTAGATTCACACATCTGTGATAAGAGCCAAAAGCTTGTCCTGACGGTTTGCTTCTAGGACTGTTAGTTTTTTAGAGACCACGTAAAGGAGAGGAAAAACACGTTTGTACTTGTAAGAAAGTCTTTTTTTTTCATAATTTTATTTTTTTAACTTTTTTTATTGATTTATAATCATTTTACAATGTTGTGTCAAATTCCAGTGTAGAGCACAATTTTTCAGTTATACATGAACATATATATATTCATTGTCACATTTTTTTCTCTGTGAGCTACCGTAAGATCTTGTATATATTTCCCTGTGCTATACTGTGTAAGGAAGTCTTTTAGGTGTCAGTATACAATCCTTGTGCATTTTCTTTAACCTTTTGACTTTCTGACTTGAATACGATGGAATATAATTGTTTAAAGGCTTAATCATTTAAAAGCAAATGGTCATAACCTTAGAGTCAATGCATATTTTAATTTTCTATTCACAGTAGGTTTACCATCTTGGCCATTTGTATAGTTTCCTAATAATGCTATAAGCATTTAGCACAAACTTAGTGGCTTAGAACAACACAAATGTATTGTCTTACAGCTGTGGAGGGCAGAAGTCTAGAGTGGGTCCGTAAGGCTGTTTCTTCTGGAGGCTCTAGGGAAGAACTTGTTTTCTTGCTTTTTCACCCTCTAGAGGCTGCTTGTTCCGTGGTTTGTGTCTCTTCCCTCTATCTTCAGAGTCCCCAGTGCAGCATCTTCGAATCTTTCTCTCTGGCTTTTACACTCCTGCCTCCTCCTTATAAGGACCCCTCTGGTTATATTGAGTTGACCCCGGTAATTCAGGACAATCTTCCCATCTGAAGATCCTTAACTTAAGCACAGCTGCAAAAATCCCTTTTACTGTGTAAGGTAATATGTTCACAGGTTCTGGGAATTAGGATGTGGGCATCTTTGAGAAGCTGGTGTTCTCCTACCGTACCATTTTTCTAAAAGCTAGAATATACACTATTGTAAATGTCCTACATTTTTTTCCTTTTATAAGATGTATTTTTAAGTATTTCCTATAGGCTATATTTCTTGTATGAATCTATTATGACTTAACACATTTGAATTTAGAAACACGTAAACTTTTTAGGAAGACCCAGTACTTAAGTGGCTGAAAGGGCTTGCTTGTGCGACATTATCCAGAAGCTCCTTACTTTACCGGCTGCAATATTTGTACCCTGGCCCTTTCTCATCACTTAAGGAGTTGATTTTCCTGAATAATTAGACAGGTTCTTTACAAGTTTCTAGGGGGTCTGAGTATTTTAGGAAGTCTTTTGAGGTGGAGATGCTGTAGTCCATTTTGTTTTGTTAAAGATTATTCTTTTCCTTGGTGTTCCCCTTCCTGCATCCTCAGAAAATGATCCACCTACCCTACCTGTAAACACCTTGGTGGTATTCCTCTAGAGACTGACAGTTCCTCTTCAGCTTTGATATAAAATGTCAAGGTCAAGTGTATTTAACACATACTCATCAGACAAGTTCACGTTAGCTGGTTGGATTTATCGCTTTAATTCAACATACGTTTAGAAGTGATCCAACATGAGCACCTGAAATGCAATTAACATGTTCATTCAATAGTTTTCTGTATTTCTTGGGATGTGTATGTACCTCCTTCTCTGTGGTGTTGCTTCTTAAATCTTGTCTTCCTGGTATGGCGTATTACACATTAGAAAGAAAGAAACTTTGTGCAGATCTGGGTTTGACTTTCTGATCTGTTGTTTACTACCCATGGATGAGTTACTTAAACTGTAAGCTTGACTTCCTCTTCTAAAACAGAATAATAATGCTTATTCCATGGGGTTGTTGTAAGATTTTAAATAAGGTCATGTGTGAGCATTTAGCGTGGTGCATAGGGAGAACTGTGGAATGCAGTGGTAGCTGTTATAATTAATAATTATATTAGTACATTGTAATTAATGTTTTCCTTTAAATTCTGCCTTCCTGTTGTCCTGCCTTGCCTCCTATTAAGGGGAATTAATATAGAATTAGAGACACAGAGGAGAGAGTGGAGGTACAGAGATACTTAGCTTTCAAAGTTTCCCTTACATCAGGTACAGCAGAGATGCAGCCATATGTATTCGTATTTGCATTTTTCTTAACTTCTAGGGAAAAAGGCAGCTAATGGATGATGACACTGATAGTCACCACACTGAGTTCCTACTATATGGGGCAATTTTTTTTAGTTCACATTAATTTTAAAAAGTAATTATCGTTATCCCCATTTACAGGTAAAGAAATTAGGTCTCAGGTTACTTAACTGCCTACAGTCACACAGATAATAAAGGAAAGGCAGGATTTGAACCTGTCTGTTCCTAAAATCTATCTTTCCGTCTTACCCCTTGGAGAAAAGCAGAGAAACTCTTCAAAGCTGTCACTGATGCATGGTTTTGTCTAAAAGTTCGAAGTGTTCTTCCAGCAAAATTGGGTTCTCTTCTCATTTCACCAGCAGTTAGTATAGTTCTTGGCATTGGTCAGTGTTGTATTTTCAGTATAATATTTGAACTACCATAGTCATTGCTTTATCACTATTAAGTTTTTTTCCAGTTAAGTGTTTGACTAAGTTCACTCTCCTAAGGCTGCCCTTTCTTATGTATTTCAGGTCATATTTCCTTTTCCTCTAGGAACACATCTTTGAAATTATATTATACTTTAAAAGGAAAATGCAGTTTTATTTGTTGAAATTTAAGATATACGTACATTTTCAGCAATACATATGTTACATAAAGTATGATACATTTACATCCAACTCTTTTGCATAAATAAACACTTACAGACCAGCGACACCAGGGGTAACTAAGGTGGAGTCCCTGGTAAGGCAGCCTTTGAAACTAGAATATGTATGAATCTTCTTCTGGAAAGTAAAAGCCTTGGAAGAACATGGTAAAGCTTTCCTCAATGATGACTAAGAAAATTCCAAATTACGATTCCCCTCTTTTGGACTATTATCCTTCTCAGCTTTATCTCTTAAAAGCTGAGTAAATGCAAGCACAAATAGCTGGATTTCTTTCTGATTAAGATTAAGTAAAAAGCTGCCAAGTTTTAAGTTCTAAAACAGATCATAATAAACAAGACCACTGAGTTATTGCTGCTTCTCCCCCCCCCCCCCCCACTGCCGTTAAAAAAAGTAAATTTAAAGGCAGCATTTGGGACCATCTACTTTCAATTTGCCAGGCTTAGGTAAATAAGAGAATCTGTCATAAGATATAATCAGCTTTTTCTTTGTTTGCTGGTGAGAACAAATGGAAAAATAAGTTTTATCACTGCTGAACGTTACAGAATTTTTGGATTGTTATACTGATAAAAATGAATGTTTTAAAAATTGAATATTGGAGCTATTCAGCATTGTAAATTCACATTTTGAGACTCCTTCAGCATCACCACATACAAAATAGAGGAGACTGAAAAGAAATGGTCACTTTCAGGAAAAAAGATAAGTATGTGCCTAAACCAGAATCATAAAACAGCAGGAATGAAGCTACTTGCCTGCTGGGCTGCAGGTCTGGAAAGAGGTAGTTTGAATTCCATGCTGTAAAAGTGACTAAAAGTGCCCCATGCAAAGCAGAAGACCAGAGCCACATTCACTGCTTGGAACCAAGCCTGTTCTGCCCAAGTAAGGAATCTACCAGTAAGTCATGACCAACTGCTTTATGGGGTAGTGGCTTACAAGAACCTGCATTCCTGGGGAAGCAAGAGAAAGCAGACACAGCCTTTCACCCAAGACTGGGAGCCAGCTGCCCGCTGGCTTAGGGCTGGCTCTGCGATATCCAGAATAGCACCCAGGACAGGAGCCTCAGACCATCACTTTAAGTCCCAGTTGTCTTAGGTGCCAATCCTGGAAAGAAAACTACACATAGGGAGGAAAGGACCAAAGTGAGCTTTATTTTTTTATTTATTTTTAATTATTTTTAAATGGAGGTTCTGGGGATTAAACCTAGGACCTCATGCATGGTAAGCACATGCTCTACTATTGAGCTGTTACCCTCCCCCTGAGAAAGAACCAAAGTGATGAGGAAAAGGGGGAAGAAATTAAAATTTCCCACTCAAGAAGAATGTACACACCAAAATTCTACAATATATGAAAAAAAAGGAAATGAATTTACTCCAGGTGAAATTAAAATGACAGAGCAGCTTGCAAATGACTTTAAAGTAAGTAGTTTATGATACTCAAAAGATAAAGGAAGGAATTAGGGAAAAAAGAACAAGGTGTTACAAACCAAAACCAAATGAAAAGATGAAGTAGTGGGGAGGAAAGAATTCTGGAAATGAAAAAATATAGTCTTTGAAATACACTGAGTTATTAGAATAAAATCTAGATTGGCCATAGTCAAAGACAGAATCATTGAACTGGAAAACAGTGAGAAATCCACCCACAGTGCAGGTCAGAGACATGAAGCATATGAAGGAGCAGGTGTATGTGATGGGCAGAAGCACAGAAGAGGCCCCAGCATGCATCTCATAGGAGTTTCTGAAGCAGAGGGGATAAGAATGGTGGGAAAGCAATATTCCAAAAGATAATGACTAAAACTTTTCCAGAATTGAAGACTCAGATAGGGAATACCAGCAAGTGCCACACTTGAAGATTAAACAAAGCTATAGCTAGAAAAAACATAAGGGAGTAAAACATTGAGGACAAAGAGAAAAATCTTAAAAGATACTAAAAATAAAAGTTTCCTTCAGTGGAAGGACAAACTGATGGCTGCTTTCAAGCACCAAGAGATACCAGAAGTCAAAATTAACTTCCAGAAATAACTGTCAATCTAGAATTCCATACCCAGCTAGACTATAATATAGAAGTGAGAGAAAAACAAATCTTTCTAGACACGCCAAGATTACTTGCTCCCTCCCCCACCCTTGCTGAAAGAACTACTAAATGATGTACTTCAGTATGAAGCAAGGTGAACCCAAAGGGAAGGAGCAGAACGTAAGAAACAGCAGTGATCATGAACAGGGCAAAAATACATGGCCAAACTTAGTAGCCCAATGATTATTTTTTAATTATTCTGGATGTCTCCTTAAAAAGCTGGAGCTAAAATTCTAGACATAGTTATCAAGGAATATATGCTGTATGTTTAGTGGATAGTTAATCCATGCTGAAGTCTGTACTGGGAATGATAGAATTACTGAATTAATTTGACTTTGACAAGGCAAAAAGGCATAGTTGCATCTGTTAGGCTTTGGGTTTTAAAATAATAGAATAAAAAAGGATTTTCCTCTCTTCTCTTGAACAGTATCCAAAATCAACTAGGAGAATGTAGGAATCAAATAATCTCTGATGAGATGAGTTGCTGTTTCTAATTACAAATCCCTGTATGTAGTGAAGGGCTGACAACCACAGTAAAGGTCAAGGTAGACCCCAAGAGAGAGCTCTCACTGCTGTGGTCTCAGACAAATCCAGCAGAATGAAATGGTCCAAAGTGGATGTTAGCAATCCTTTCTTGAACAATGAGCCAGTGCCAGGAAGCTCTGGGTTTGATGGACTCAGCTTGGCACGATGCCTGGACAGCAGGAAAATATGGGCTGAACACAGAATCACACAGTCAAAGCCATATTTGCAGGAATCAATCTGTTGATGTGGGAGGAAGGAAACTGCATTCTCTGCATCCCTGTGGTACAGATCTTCTTTGGGGAAGTAAAGACTTAAGAGGTCTCTGTCACACATACAGCCCTGTGTCATAAAGGGAACATCTGCCGCCTGCTAGATGGAAACATGGTCCTCTTCCCTCTTCGGTAATATGAACCTCCTGCAGATAGCTGTTCAGAAAGTGATCATATTATTTTCAAAATGGTCATCCCAACGGAGCCAGCATAGGTGGCTCCATCACTTAGTAGGGTGTGTCCCTGCACAATTCATAACCTCCTTAAGCCACGGTTTTTGTTAAAATAGGGTAATAGTTCCTCCCATAGAGCACTATGAGTAGGATTAAATAATATATGTAAGACACTAGGCATGCTATCCAACACATGGTTGAAAGTCGGGAAATATTTGCTGATGCACAAAGAGCCAAGCATCCATCCCTGAGGTGGAACTCCCAGGGCTAAATATTGACTTGCCTTCCTTCTCCTCTTGCTCTCTGAAGAGCAGTGATTAAGATCACAGATTCAGGAGCAAGACTGCATGAGTTTGAATCCCACCTCTTTCACCTACTAGCCTTATGATCTCAGCCAGATTATTTATCCAGCCCTCAGTTTTCCCAACTGTAAAGTGGGAATAATAATAGTACCTACCTACCTCACAGAGTTGTTGTGGGGATTAAGTGAGTTAATTCTTATAGAGTATTTTGTATAGTGTCTGGGACAGAGTAGTTCAGTACATATTAAGTATTGATACTTTTATTTTTCAAGAATTATAAATCACATCATAGATATGGTTACTATATTAATTAGGTTTTTAGGGACTGTCACCTTCTCAGGAAATGGCATTATTGAAACAGAATTGACTGAATTTTTTTTTTTTTTGGCAGGTGTAGTACCCTATTGCTACATCGTGTATTCCTAATTCTGATTTATTTAGATCATAAGCAAAATTCTCTTTTGCCTACGGTTATTTTTTAAGGCATTGAATAAATTGGTTGTATGCTGATACCACCCAGGCGAATTTTCAGTTATAACCCCAGAGCAGAGGTCCACAAACTACAGGTCCCAGGCCAGATACAGATCCAGCCTATTTTTGTAAGTAGAATTTTACTGAAATACAAGCACACCCATTAATTTACATATTTGCTTATGACTGCTTTCATGCTACAACAACAGAGTTTATGGCCTTTCAGAAATATTTGCTCTTTGGCCCTTTACAGGAGCAATATGCTGACTTCTGCCCTAGAGGAGTCGTTTTCAGTGAATTTTTAGCTAGTCAAAAATAGCATTTTTGGATGCATTTGATTATAGCCTTCAGTGTACTTTGAAAATATGAAGTGTAATATAATTAGAAGGATGTTGGTCATGATACGGTTCCAGTCCTCCAGAATGTTTTTTGTGATTACATAAAAGCTCTCAATCTACAAGAAGATGGCAGGGAATCCCGCTCCTTCCTCTTAAGTGCGGGAAACGTCAGATTTGGGACCTGAGCACTTACTGCTGATCTTTTTATTAAGGGACACTGTCAAGGCCAGTATGTCTAAAATTAGAGAAAAGGAGAGAAGTAGGGCACACAGGGACAGACAATGCAACTTTCACTCATCATCACAGAACTCAAGTCCCTGTGGGGCTGCTTGGCCGGGTTCCCAGTTGAGAAGGGAGATCTCTGATGGGCTTGGATGGTCTGAGCTAGCTTGTTCTTTTCTTCTTTTTTAATGGTTTGGATTTTTTGTTGTGTTTTCATCTGACTGACTTTTTAATCTCAGCTTACAGGAAACCTCACTATTAAATCTGCTGGGAATGTTTCAATGGGTAGGAAGTAGGGGTTAAATAAGGGAGGGCATTTAAGTTGTTCATGCATATAGGTGCTTATGCTTAGACTTGCTCAGTCCCCCTCAGTACACCTCTGAAAGGCATTAGATTCAAAGTACTTAACAGACACGGAAGGGCCCTCAGGTATACTGGCCAGTGCGTGCGTGTGTGTTTTAGTAACTTTATTTTCTAAAAATCTATCCTACAAATATTTTTTTCTGCATCTCCACTTCTTTAAGAAGGAATAGAAATAAAGACAAAGCTTATCATGATACAGGTTTAGTCAGCCAAATTCACTAAGAGTTAAGGGCAACCAGAAGTCCTGCAGCTGGCTGCTGCAAAGCCCTGGCCCTCGAGCAGCATTGGACGCTCTTCTCAAGTCTCTCCCCAGGGATGGAGTCCATGACGTCAGCAGCTGGGAGAGAGGGATGGAGACTATAGACCATTATAGCAGAGAGCACGTACTGACGCTCCCCTGAGTAAGGTACCTCCTGGGTAGTCATTTGCCATAGAGTGATGGCAAAAGAGTAGATGTCAGCTTTGAACGTTATGATCTGTCTTTTCAAGCGCTCCTGGTCTCTCTGGGTGTTTGTGCCTCCTGGGTGGTAAGGAGGAGTCTGGAAGCAACCAGTCAGCAATCTTGCAGGCAGCCTGCTTAGTCCCATGACTACAGACCACAATAAATATGTCTGTTGCTCATTTAAAAGACAGCAAAGCTCTCCTTCGGGAAATTGAATCCAGGTCCTCAATCAGAATTTAACAAGAAGGAAAATATTCTTTCGATTGCCAGACTCTAAGAGGTCATTAGCTATTGTTCTTCCTTTCCAGTTCCTATTTCCAGCCACCCTCAGCTCCCCAGAGCCTCTCTGACACTTACAGCCCCTTCTCCCCCCCCCGGCCCCACTCCGTTCCCTTGCAAGTGACCAGGGTGGGAGGTGAGAGTGGGCACCGCTGAGTGAAGCTCCACCATGGTTTTTTCTGGAGAATTTGTTTCACTGGGACCCAAGGCCCCAGCGCAGGCGTGGAGCAGATGTATTTCCACCCATGGCGGTGCGAGTGGGAATCACAGCGGTGGCTCCGGATGCTGTCATCCTCAATGATGTCATTCATTCCATTTGGACAGTCAGGCTGGAGAGCTGGCAAGGAGGGGCTGCTGCTTTCCCACACGCACTGATCCCCAACAACCCAGGCCAGGGCAGGGCCGGGTCTGGGGATGACCTGTCTTTCTGGCAGACCTCCCCCAGGGCGGGAAAGTCCAAGATAAAGATGCTCATTTACAGCCAGTCATGTCAGAGTGCCAGGCGAGATTTCTTTGAGTAATAGCAGGATTATGTTTCCTACTCAGCTGTCGTCTGTTCATTTCATTTGACTGACACATTCTGTCCCAGCCTTCGCTGAAATGAGCCCAAGTCCCTGTGTAGCAGAGCTCTGGGTGACTGTGCTGGCAGGTCCTCCACTTGGACTCAGCCCCAAAGTTCTGGGGACTGACAGTTCCAACCTGCCCACCACCCCCAAAGCCCCAGAACAACATTTTGCTGCCTCTTTTTCTTGCTTTTGACTAAAGCGTATGTGTGGAAGGACTTAACAGGTGATCACGCCATCTAAGCGTACAGCTAGGCGGCACTAAATTCAGATCACTGATGGTGAATCTGCTTCTAGCCCTGAACTTAAACCAAGAAAGACAGTCTCGCTTCTTACAAGAGTATGAATTTAAATTCTTCCATGGAAATAACTGCCTGGTAGCCCCTCAAGTCTGCATAGTTTTCAGACTCCTTTTCGTCTTTAAGAATTCTCAATTCTCCTGTGTTCTGCAGAGCTTAGGAATTTGTCCTGTTTCTGCCATCTTCCCTGCTGTTTCAACTCCTTGTTCTAGATCATTTGTGTCAAGTTACATTTATTCAAAATAAGCAAAGTGTTCAATTACCTAAAAAAAGAGACTAGAAAAAAACGGCAATGCCATATATTTCCCGTAACTTCTAATAATTATGTCTGTATCGACTAACACGTGAATTAAAATATGCATGTTCTTGATGTCGTCTAGTTCACAAAAGGAAATGATTAGTGCACTTTGTCAAACTAATGCCAATATGATGATAGTTAAAACATCCAGCCTGCAGCTGCAAGTTACTAAGCCGTGTAAGGGAAAGCTTTAATTACAGCTTCATCCTGCAGTAAAAGTGCTTAATTAGACTCATGTTAAGATTTTACTTGAAGCTGGATTTTTTTCCCTGAAGATTTAAAGAGTTAAGAGGAAGATTTCTTTTCCTCTTCATCTTCCTTTTTCACTTGTTGACCTTGATCTGTACGTACTTCCCTAGCTTCTCTGTGTAACAAGAACTGACGCAAGGAGGTTTTAGTCTGTCAGTTAACAGATACGCCCTCTTTACTGGTTACTGATTTTCACTTCAGACTTGGGAGTTTTCAAACGCTAGTTGTCTTTAGTATTTTGACCAGGTCTTGAGTACAAAATAAGTATTTTACACTTACAAAGTCCCTTCGGTACTGAATCGAGTTGCACCGTTTGCATGTTGCCAATAATCTTATTAAAAACCATTCAGGTACCAAAGGTGGAGTATGATTTCATACACACATTCAGGGGTGTCTCTAACTAAAGGGTGAACGAGGGTATTGCTCCTGGCTTCTCTAGTGGCAGTGAAGAATGGAGTGACAGCCAGCACCCCACTTTTCTCTGCTACTGGATCTGGTCCCCCCAGTGGCCACAGTAGTGGCACTAGATGGTCTCACTTGTACAGCGCAACATTTCTTACCTTGCTGCTGCTCCTCCTTTTAGTTTACCCATGGACACATTTTCTGATAAGAAGGCAAGTAGAAAATGGGTATTTGCATCTATACCACACAAGAGAAAATGACATTTTGAATACTGTTACTGAGCGTAGCTACAGTTACAAATTCAAAGCAGAAAATGAAGTTTTAACTAACTATATTAGTATATTAATCTATATAAAGTCTATGTTTTTATATTTTAAACCATAAAATTAGGTTAATTCTTATTTGTCAATAGCACCTACTTTTTTGTTCTGATAATATAGAAGTAAGAAAAAAACAACTTCCTTAAAAAATAGTTTGTGTTTTTTTAATTAGATAATGTTATGGACTGCATGTCTGTCTCCCCCCATAATTCATATGTTAAAACCCCAATGTTCAGTGGGACGGTATTAGAAGGTGGGGCCGTTGAGAGTTAGGTCGAGGGTGAAGCCCTCATGATGAGATTAGTGCCCTTATTAGAAGGGCGCCGGCATCCTCTCTGGCTACATGAAGGCGCAACAAGAAAGCCATCCACAGCCCGAGGAGAGAACCCTTAGTTTAGTTAAATAAAACATTTTTAAGGAGGTCTTCTAAACCTGGGTACTTTCCTCAAAATGTGTTGAAAATGTGAACATCATCCTTTTTATTGGTCAGAACGACACCTGGTTATGCTTCGATAACAAACATACATACTTCAGACTCAGTGGCATAACAAATAAGATATTTCTCATGCCAGCAAGTTCTGTGAACTCAATTTCTCTCAAGGGTAGCTTCTAAGTAGTGACTCAAGGATCCAGCTTGCTTGCATCTTGTTGTCCACCATCTCAACAAGTGCCTTCCAGAGTCAGATTCTAGGAAAGAGAGCTCCAGGGCCACCCCGACTTCTCCTAACCTCAGCCCAGAAGTGACACTCACTGCTTCTGCTTACGGCCCACTGGCAGGATTGCTGATCTAACTGCAAGGAGGGCTGGAAAATAGATCCTCTCTATGTATCCTGGAAGAAGGGAAATGAAACACAATTTTGTGAATACCTACCATTATTTCTACCAAACTCTTTTTGCGTATCATGCAGGAGCACTTTTTGAGATTCAGAATTTCCAATCAGACAACTTGAACTGATCTTTTAATAAATTACTCACCCAAAGACCCTGCTTTTTCCCTTAGAAATCCATGATGCGCTGTCTGCAAACAAGTCATCTTTAACAAGCCAGTCTCCCTTACTCTGGGTGCTCCCTCTGTCTCTTAAAATTCTGCTCTTTTATTTCCATCTTTCCTATTACAGTTTAAGCCCTTGTCATCTTTTCCCGGAATATTCGCAACAGTCTAATCACTGGTCACCTTACTTTCATGCTTCCCACCCCAAACCCCTCATCATTATTTACTCAGCACTGCGTGGTCTCTCCACCTTATAAATTTCAAGGAGCACTAGCATCTGTATGATTTATGCAATATGTAACAGTCACATACCTTAGAAGTACAGAGTATTATTCCTCAAGATATAAAGTTCCTTCCCACAGCAAAGATTGTAAGTGGCTTAAAATGACACTTGGAAAACCCAGTGAGTGAAATACAATGTTTTTAAATTGACAGAAATCTTTATCTTTCACATGTGATTCTGTTAACATTTTAACCTGTTTGTTGGCAAGGGATGAAATACACTAAAAGTTGATTCTTCTAAATTGAGTTTTCAAAGCTTAATCCTTTTTAAAAGTGTAGTATTTAAGCAGGAGGTGTGAAAAGCATGCCTTCCTTAATATTCTAAATAGAGTAAACACAGGAAAAAGCAAAATCTGTTTTGGTTTTCACTCACTATGTGTGTCTCTTCCCCACCAGAACCATAATAACAACTTTGTAAATAGTGCCGTTTCTTTTGAAAGGAACATTTTCCATACCAGTCAAATATCCTGAGCTTGTATTTTGTACATGATTATATTTTTGGTATAATAAAAAGATGTCCCAAGCAATTTAGAAAAATGCTGTAAAACTTGAATTTTATCTTAGTGCCTCCAGGAGTTGCTCCTTTCTGTGTGCCGGTAAGAACAGCACAATCCAGGATGAAGGCCAATGAAAATAGGATTTAGGCATAAATAGTAACCTCATGACATCTTTATAAAACCAAAACTATTTTCTATTCTTTATCAGTTCACTATCCATTCAACAACCATCTCTTGAACGCCCACTAAATGACAGGCATCAGACCTGGAAATGCCCAAAGAACAAAGGGGCTGCCCTTGTGATCAAAAATAAGTACAGACAAGCAGACTAGCAGTTTGGGTGCACTGCAATGAACACTTCGTCAGAGAAGCGCTGAGGGTGCTGTGGGAAGCATGGACAGAATGGGGATCCGAACTGGATTCCAGGAGGAAGCACTGTGGCTTATGTTACCGAGCTGATCAAAGGTAGGGGATGACAGTCTGTGAGTGCCACGCTCACAGCCTGAGTACATATCATGAGGCTGGGACAAGTGAAGATCTATGCTTGGTACGTTAAGATTTCACCTCACAATGTGTATGTACCCTTAAGAAATTTCTTTGGAAACTCTTAAGATACGGAAAAAAAAAAAAAAGTGATATTGGAGTCAGCCAGACTTGAATTTGAACCAAGATTCTCTCACTCACTAGCAGTATAATCTTAGGTGAATTTCTGAGTTTTAACAGTTTTAAGGGGGAGGATAAGAATATCTTCAAGGGTAGTCATTAAGGTTTAGAGAATAATGGATGTAAAGCATTGGCACAATTCCTGGTGAACAGCCGGCACTTAGCAGTAAGTATAAATAATAAAGAGTACAAATGGAAATTGGGTTGCACTTGTAACTTTTATAAATAGACATCCAGGTCTACAGTTGGCTGAGCCTTCTTTCCTTCAGTTTGTGACTTGCTAATATGAATTGAAAATATTTGTGTTTAAAGTGATGCAGCATGGATTAACTCCCCTGTGTAATTGAGAGCAATTTGATTCAGTTGATGATAATTGTTGTGGATTTTAATGACCAGTTGGCAGGAGTTTTCAGAGCATTCTTCTTAGGAAGTAAAATATGTTACAGGAATTCATTAGTAATCAAACAAAATACATTAAGACTGTAGAATAACTAATGAATAGTCATGAAACCCATTGGAATTTTGTATCAATTTTTAAATTAAGTATGATACCAGAGAGATGGTAAAAACACCCCTACAGCTATCAGCCTGGACAGAAACTGTACTTGGCATCTGCTAGCATGGCCGTTAACTCATCACCGTATTCCCAGTTTGTCTGTGAGATGAGATTCCCTGTTTTGCATTCACCATATTAAAACAAGAAATTAAGTGACTCTCAATCCTTACGGGTGTCAGTATGGGACGGAGTCAGAAAGAGATGCTGAAGTTCAGTGAACTGACTGCTGAATTCGACTGCCCTTTGTGACAATGTCTGAAGCATAAATGACCCAAACTTTGAAACTTTCAGATGCCAGTGTCATAAAAAGAAATAGGTCAAGGCTGCAGGCTGACTTGATTCTCTATCTCCTAAATAATAGGATTTAACTACAGCAAAAAATGACCTAATCCAGTAGTAAAGCAACCCCTGTGACTAAAACAGAAGACTTTTGTTATATGCAGCATAGTTCACCTGAAATTGAGCAGCAAGTGTATCTCTTTCCGTGGAAGTTCATCTGTCTCATTTCTCCTGCTCAAGATAAGAGGTTTCCCACAGCGCATGGTTGCATTCTCATCACTTTGCCGGTTTAAGGACTGAACTGTCAGAAGAGCTTTCAGTAATTGAAAGTTTTCTCCACGATTCTCCAGTCCTTTGGCCCACGTATATTGGCCATGTAAGATATCCCTGTTGGTATGTACACATACACTTTGCCTTGAAATGTACGATTTTCCCCTTGGATTTATGTTTATGAAATCAGAGCTGGGTAGTAACATACACTGAAATCACAAACTGGTGTATGTGTACATACCCGCTGGGGTGAAGTTCTCCAAAAGGTAAGGGTCACACTTTCCAAAGGGGACACAAGCATGGGTGGTTTCACGGAAACCAGTTGCCAGATTCTCAGCTTCTGCATGTGTTTTCCTTAAATGCTGAAGACCACGAGTGAGCTGAAAACTTTACTGAGCGTCAAGCCAGCGAACACGGCTTCCAGGTCCAGCTCTGCTGTCACCTGGGGTGCACCTTGAGCAAATCCTTTCGCTTACCCCTCCGACCACAATTTTCTGAGGAATTAGATGACCCCCAGGTTACTTTCCAATGTGAAGCAAAAAGGGCTTCAGCCTGTTTTACTTGAAGTCATGCTAAATTCCCAGAGCCTGATCGCTTAATAGCAGTAGGTTTGAGGCACATTTGAATTAGTTTGAGGTAAAACATCTCTTAAGAAACAGTTTGAGCTGGACACATACTGTGGCGTACATATTTTTTTAAGTCAAAGAGTACAGTAAATTCATCTTTGATTGTTATGAAGGATGCTCAAACCTCAGACTTCGTTCTCTATTAAGTTCTCAAGCCACTTAACCTTTCATTGTTTTAATCCAAGACCATTTAACTTCCTACCCCATGTTAGTAAATCTTAATGGGTTCTTCTTCCTTGGTGAGGTTTCTCTATTATTTTCCACCCTTTGTAGTCTTATCTCCTATTTGTAAAAATGTGTTTATTTTCATACAGTAGTGTTAGCTACATAATGCATAGGATGTATGGGTGGTACTTGCCTTGATACCAAATATACAAATAAGGAGGCGACAATGTCTTTCTTACGAGAAAATGTAAGAAATTCAGTCTAATTGGCTAAACAGATACTTAACCTGGTAATCATAATAATGGGTTGAATATGGTAATGGTTGAATAAAGTGCTAGGGAAGCTTGGAGGAGAGGGCACAACCTTTTTTCATGTTGATGAAATCCAATTTACTCTTTTGTTGCTTGTGCTTTTGGTGTCATATCTAAGAAAACATTGCCCAGTCTAAGGCGATGAAGATTTGTGCCTATGTTCTAAGACTTTCATAGTTTAGCCCTTATGTTTAGGTCTTTGATCCATTTTGAGTTAAATTTGTATGTGGTATGAGGTCAGATCCAGCTTCATTCTTTTCCATGTGGCCATCCAGTTGTCACAGTACATCTCATTGAAGACGATTCTTTTCCCGCTGAATTATCCTGACACCACTGTAGCGCCACTTGGGTGAACTGTCCTGACTTAGATCCCACTGTGCCAAATTCACCTTGGTTTTCTTCCTGCCTCTCAGGCTATCTCCTCTCAGTGCCCTTACAGGCACTTTACCTTCACCTTACTCTAAATGATAAAATTTTTAAAGGTGTGGTTTGGAGAGCTCTTCCCATCTCTCTCTAGTGTTGCTTCCTAGTAAGCTTACCCACTCCCATTCTCCTTCTGTGCCAACGACTTGGAAACTTTATCTCCATCCCAGACCTCTGCAGAGCTTCGTATCAGAATATCGATTTGCCTTACTGGCTTCACTCAGATGTCTCATAGACAGCTTAAGTATAACATTATCTAAAGTGAAATATTTGATTCTCAGGCCTACTCACCCTTCAAGGAACTTTCTTTCCTGCAGCTTTTTCTATCTTGTAAATTGCACTGTGTACATACCCACGAGTTCAAGTCGGAAACCTGGGATTCACTCGCTGTTTTTCCTCTTCCCTCATCTACCATATGCAGTCCCTCGGTGTGTGTCTCAAATCTGTCCACGGCTCTCATCTCCACTGACATCATTCTACTGTAGGCCACCATCCTCTCTTACCTGAGTTACTTAGCTTCTCACCTGTTCATTCTCTTTTCTCTCTTGCTTCTGTTCGCAGACTATAGCCAGAGTAAGAATTTAAAAACTGACCTCAGTCCAGGTTACCCCCGTTTTAAAACTCTGCAGTGGCTTCTAGAATCTCTTACTATCCATCTCTTTACCACGGTCCCTAAGCCCCTGCATAATCCGGCTCCTGCTTCTCTCTCTAGGCTCATCTCAAAGCATGTTCCCCCTTTTACAGCTGCACTAGTATTTTGGTTCCTAGAACACAAGTCCCCCCCCCCCCTTTCAAGCCTTTGCCCATGGGTTTGCCTCAGCTTGTCTTTTCACAACACAGCTTAAACATTAGCTCTTCAGACGGGTCTCCCTCACTGAAGCTAAGTCAGTTTCTCTTCCCTTGAATTCACTATCGCAGCACATTGTTTGCTAATTGCCTGGCAATTTTTAAATTGTGTGTGTGTGTGTGTGTGTGTGTGTATGCGTAACACATACACACCTACCCATACGTTGTTTGAACCTATACATGATGTGCCTCTTGAGACAAGCTCCTGGCCTGGCATGGAGGTGAGGACAGTGTGTTAGGGGAGCTTGTCGACTTTACCTAGGACTGTGTTCTCAGCCTGCTCCTTTGCCTGTGGCAAGTAAGATGACCAGAAACCATTTCAATGAATAAACAAACTAGCAGGGAAATGTGGAAAAGACGGGGTGACCTCTGATGGGTGTGAATTACCAGGTAGTCAAGGAAGGAAAGTGCATCACAAGTTGAATAATAGCCAGAGTGTGCAGAGGCTCAGGGCAGGGAGAGAGAGCATGCTTGAAGATACTGTTTATGTTCCTTGAAGATTGGTAGGACTTTGTGCATGGAGAGGAAATACTTTTTTCACTTTGTTTCATGCTTAATTTATTAAATATTTCTACTAAACAAAACTTGGAAAATCAGATTTTCTTAAGCTTTTAAATGTTCTTCATCACAATCTAACAGGACTGATTATTCTGAATACTTTAGATACTTTAAACAGATAAGACATATGCAAAAATAACAATTACAATACTTAAAAGAATATTATATTTAAACCTGTTATGAGCTAGCAACACCATGAGTTTATTAATATATGTCTTCGCTACTTCTTTACTTCTTCATAGATCTTCCAAATGTAACCAAAGCGCTTATTTCCACATTTCCTGAGTCTAGAGGAATCGGGTTGCCAAACAATTTGTTTTCAATGGGACACAGCCTGATGATACTGTCTCCCAAAGTGATTCCAGCCTGAGTCCCTGGATATCTAACTGGGCCCTTTCTGTAACTGGACTTCATTTCACATCAGTCGCACTTATGTTAAGCCCATGGTTTTTACATGAGTCTGTCTGGGATGTATCCTTTGCTTGGCTGGGCCGGCATTATATAATCCTCCACCATGTCATTATACACTGATCTGGTATGTATCTTGTCATCATTGGTCAAGTTATCTAGGGGTTTCTTCTGGCAAATGTGATCTAGTGTCAACAGACAGCCAAATTTCTAGAGAAGAGAACACACTGACCACTGACACCTTTCAATCCTTTCTGGAACGGTTTCTATTCTTTTTTTTAAAAAAAAAAACCATTTTTTTTATTGAGTCATAGTCATTTTACAATGTTGCGCCAAATTCCAGTGTAGAGCACAATTTTTCAGTTACACGTCAACATACATACATTGTCACATTCTCTTTCACTGTGAGCCACCACAAGATCCTGTATATATTTCCCTGTGCTACACAGTACAATCTTGTTTATCTATTCTACTTTTTGAAATCCCAGTCTGTCCCTTCCCACCTCCCATCCCCCTGGCAACCACAAGTTTGTATTCTATGTCTATGAGTCTGTTTCTGTTTTGTATTTATGTTTTATTTTGTTTTGTTTTTTAGATTCTGCATATGAGCAATCTCATATGATATTTTTCTTTCTCTTTCTGGCTTACTTCACTTAGAATGACATTCTCCAGGAGCATCCATGTTGCTGCAAATGGCGTTGTGTTGTCCATTTTTATGGCTGAATAGTATTCCATTGTATAAAAATACATCATATTTATTCAGTCATCAGTTGATGGACATTTAGGCTGGAACAGTTTCTATTCTTTCTGAAATGCCTTAGCTTACTCTCAGTTTCCTGTATTTACCTACTGCTACTGGCACAGATAGAAACAAGTAATACTTTCACATATAGATAGATACATAAAAGAAATAAAACATCTAAGTATTTTAATAATCTTTACATATTAACAGCAATCAAATAAAAATTAAGCATCTGGTTATAGTTAATCTTGTTTTGGATTTCAACTTCATTTTTGTACATTTTCTATTAACTCAACATTAACCAGTTATGGCTGCAACAAAGTTATATAAAATTATTATAATTGTTATCCTCTTCACTGTTACGACTTTTATTGCTATTGATGTTCTAACATCACAGTGGATATACAACTTATCTAGTAGTACCTGCTTTAAACTGGCTTCTCTTTGGGTGCTATCCCTACCATCTCTGAAGGTATCTTTAATATCTTTGTTGTCTGGCAATAAAATATGTCAGGCCGTTCTGAGTTTTCTTTGCCCCAAGGTATGGAACCCACTGCTTTCCGAAGAACTTTGCTTTCTTCTAGCAGAAAACAGGTTGGCCACCAAAATCTAAGTGCTAGGCTTGCATTTAAGTACCAGTGTTACCAAAAAAAAGTGCTATTGTTAATGTTTGGACACCGTTAGGGACAGAGCTGGACATAGCATTCCTTGTTATTCACACTGATTTATTTACAAATTCATTTATTACATACTCTACCTACAGAAAGAGACTGATCAAAATTTAACAATTTTCTAAAATTTGTCAAGGAAAAAATTAGGCAGTAGATAGAGACTGGAGTTTGTTGGGTGTGGCAAATGAGTAGCTTGGCACTTGATTAGGAAGGACCCAGTTCAGTTGACTGTAGCTGAGATAAATGCCCTGGACTGCATCAACACTTGGATGCGGGGTATGATGGAGAGTTAACAGTTAAAGGTGAACTGAATGTAGGATGCTGGGTGGACAGAGGGCCACTAACTAACACAGTAAATTCAGGAGGAAGAGGAATAAAGGGTCACATAGAGGGTGAGGAGGGAAAGAATGGGCTAATGTTACAGTAAAGGTTGAGAAGCAGACAAATATAGATAGTATCTGGCCCCTGTTTATTCCACAGTAAATGTGCTGAATGACAGATATTACTAATGCCACAGTAGGTATGAGTTCAGACTGCACTACAAATGCTAGGCTAAATACATATTTTATTTAATTCTCAAAACAAACTCTGAAAAAGAGGTACTGTTTTTATCACCTTGAGGCTGATGAGAAAACACAGGCTCATAGAGATTAAGAAGTTAACCTGAGGTCACACACCTAGTACGCAGCAGAGACGCACTCAAACCCAGACCTCTCCGACCTCTTACCCCAGCCAAGAAAGGAATGAAACTGACAGGGAAGAATCAAAGTGATGGGGAGAGGTGGGGAGAGAATCAAGAAATGGTGTGCCATGGAAGCCCAGGGAGAAAGCCACTTTTAAAAAGGAATAGTCAGTCCACTTGTGGTCCCATGGCCAAGTGGAAGAAACTTAAATTAGGCAATAGACTTGACAGGTCATTGGTGAGCTTGAGAGACCATGTTAGGAGATTGGGGTGGAAGCCACAGCACTGAAAGTTCAAGGTGCCTGGGAGCATGAGAGGTCACAGTAGGAGTAGACTCTTCCTTCAAGAACGTTCATGGTGAGTGAGAGAGTAGGGAAGGAAAGATGAGCTTAAATGGAAAGCTTAACAGAAAGACACTTTAGTGCCAAATACCTGAAGTTTCTTTTTTCAGTAATGGCTAAAGTTTAGTGTCTGCCGTGTGCCCAACACTATACTAAGTACTCCATTTGGACAACTTCATTTATTCTTCACATCCTTACGAGGTAGGTTCTAGACCAACTCCATGACTGGTGAGGAAACAGAGGGCAAGGTATTTGTTCAAGGTCACACAGCCAGCAAGTACCAAGCTTCACATGTTGAACAGAATTTGTTTTGGCTAGTAGCACTGTGGAGGGTTTTCAGATTGTATCTATCAGGACTTGAAACTGTGGTTTTTATGGTAAAAGGCACTTGCTTCCAACTGTAATAAAAAGCAGAGCAGATCATAGCCAGTTTATTGCCATATATACCAAAGACAGAGAACAAAATCCATTTTACCAAGTTTAGAGCTATTTTAGGTTAACTTTAGAACAAGGGTTCCCTCTCTGCAGCTGCATTTCAGCCACCCTTCTGAGAGCCTGATATTCTCTGAATAAAAGAGAACCAAAAGAAGTGTCCTTGAATTCATTCTCCTGATGCCCTGTGACTCAGAACATCTTCATAAGGACCAAGTTTAAATGAATACTGAAGGAGACTGGTGGATTTCTCTATATATCTCAAGTTTAAGTGTTTAAAGGACATGAATAAAATCCTAAATGTTTGACCCCTGCTGTTGAAAATATTGGGACAGTGATTTGACAGCATAGTATGAACTCAAACCTTTTATGGAACAGGGAGGGGCTGAGTCCTTGGCTATGGCACATTCCTGTGACTTGGGAATGGCCGAGGTTCCACTAAATTATTTTAACGTCACCAGCAGAAGAGGTTTGCTTAATAGAATGGTCTGTTCTTCTTCCTTTGGTAACGCCAGCAATAGATAACTTCAAGGTCTCCTTCAAGTGGACTTTTGAGTTTATGGGTTTACAAAGTGCTCCTGAGCGCTGAGTCCATTTTTCTTTGTCATCCAGCTGCAGGCAACAAACAAATTTCATGGTCCCTGAAATTAGCCACCAACTTAAGACAAAAGATAATTCTGGACCTGCCACTCAGCATGCTATATCTGTTCTGCTGCCTCTATAAAGCAAGCCTTTTTAATGTAATTACATGACTTGTCCATCTGTTGCTTAGTTGATGAGGACAGCCTGGATTTATTTATTTTTCCTTCTTTAACTTAGGAGTCAGTATAGTTTATTGTAGCATTTCCCAAAACAGATTCTGCAGAAATCCAGCCTACTAAAATCATCTCTGCAAAACGAGATTATCTGGGAATAAACATGTTTGGGAAATTCTGCTCACAGAGCTTTCCTGCTTCCACCTCTACCACTTTTTGATTAACAGTTTACATTCATATATTCAGGGTTTTCTAAAGTTCTGCATTAAGGAGCCAGCTAGAAAGCCATTTCGTAAAGCCATTTACTACAGAATTGAGTTTTCTATGTAGCACTTTGTTAAACCACAGGACCACTTTGGGAAATGCTGACACAGTCATTCAGAGCTTTGAGGTCAACTCTCAGCTTCTATGTATTCGACTTTTGTTGATTCCATATATAAGTGAGATCATGCAGGGTTTTTTCTTTCTGTGTCTTGCCACCAAGGCAGGGAGGTGGGGGAAATGGGAAGGTGCTGGTCCCGAGTACAAAGGTGAAGCTATGTAAGATGAGGAAGTCCACAGAGCTAATGCACGGCATGATGACTGTAGTTAATAACACTGTATTGAACACGGGGAGTTTGCTTAAAGAGTGATTTCAGGTGCTCTCACCACAAAAAAAAAAAGGAAAAAATGGCAGCTATATAAGGAGATGGCTATGTTAACTAACTTGATTGTAATGATCACTTCACTATTTACATGTATATAAAATCAGCATCTTGTATTCCTTATATGTATACAATTTTTATTTAAAAATGGTTTTTAAAAAAGAGCTTTGAGGTCAAGATCTGGGTGACCTTGGGCAAGCTATCTCCCCTCTCTGAGCACTTGTTTCCTTAATTGTAAAGTAGGTTAAGAATAGGTTCCTCTGAGGGATTTGACGAGTTCCCACGGCACCAGCACACAGTAACCATTCAGCGAACTGCAGCTGTCTCTGTGAGTGACTGGCTGATGTTCGCACCGCATCCGTGCCCAGCATGGGTTAACAACTCTTCCTTTTGGAAAGGCTTGATCTAACATAACCTGGGTTTGTAACAGAATTTATCTGATTAGTCACTACAGCAAAAGTACAAGTGAAATTTAACCTTTTGGAAGAATCTCCTATCTCAAAAGGGAATCCTAGAGATTGTCCAACACTGAGATGCAGCTGTGTGATTAGTATTGATTAGTCCATGTAATGTAGAAAGAACCTGGTAATTTACCCAAGCTCTCAGAGAATTAATGGAGTCTGTGAATTAAGAACCAACTTATTTCACCCGGTAGGCCTCTGCATTTAATCACTGTTTGCAGAAGTTAATATCACCATTCTTACTTAAATTATTCATTTATAAAATGTTTAATGCAGACACAGTCCTAAGCAGCAACTCCCTGGAAGCATCACGATTACCATGCAACCGAATTACCACCGTCTGGGGAGGAGGTGCCTGCTCACGCTGGGACGCAGCACTGCGTGTTAGTGGTTCCGAGCGCCTTTAGGACTGAGAAGGGACCCTGCGGTCTGGGAACCAAGTTTCCATGGGACTTTTCTTTTCTTTTGCTAAAATGGCCCCTAGTGATAGAGACCTGAGCAATGAAAATTGGAAGCAGAAAAAGGAAAGAAAAAAACATCTTGGATGAATCCCATAGATTTGTATCCAATAAAATTAATTTGTTTCCAGTACTGGACCAGACTTAAGTGAACCTTACGTACCCATGAAAATAGTTGTGCTTAAAAAAAATTAATACTATAGACAAGAATAGAATACGGACTATTTAATCTATTCAAGGAATAAATTATCATTGAACACTTTGGGAATACAATATGAGAGTTACTGATGTTCCTGGCCTATTAACAGGTTTCATATAATAGATCTCCCTGCCAACTTTTTTGAGTTTATTATATTAAAACCTAAATTTTTTTTCCCCACAACTGGTCTTTCTTTAAGTTAGTTTGGAAAAATGGGGCTTTATTGTACAGTTATTCCTAAGTGGTTGATTGCAGAATACAAGTAGTCCACACAAAACTATTACCAGATTTCAGTTTTAAAGAGCGCCCTGCAATGACCATGTTTCCTCAGCACTGAGTACAGACTGGCAAAGTTTGATCAATCGCCTATCTTTAGGTGATTTTTCTACTTTTCTCCAAATGAGTATTCTGCATTTCAAATATCTACATATATATTTGATATAGGAAGTAGCTACTGAAATTGTTTAAATTGCCTCTTTACTAGCCATAGAATTAGAAATTTTGATTACCAAGATACAACCTGAACGCTAGGGAGATAGTAAAAAAAACCAAACAATGTTTACAGTTGTTGGCATGGTTTGTGTGCTTCTAAAAAAATCTTTCCTCTTCTTTCTCTTCTGTTGTCACTTTTCAATATATCTTACTCTCCTTCCCTCATTTTCCTATACATTCAGATTTCTTTTAATTGTCTTCAGTGACTGAATACAATGCTATAGCATTATCTCAAATTGCTCTCAGTAAAACCTTCTCAATCACTTAATGTAAAAGATACCAACATAATTTTTTTAAAAGCACATATTGAGTAGAGCCAATGTGAATGTAACATCAATGAAGTAAGACTGGTCCCTGCTCTGTCCTCAGAGACTATAATTCAAAAGGTAGTTGACTTTATTTGCAGTGGCTGACAGCCTCTTTTCAGACTGCTTGAATAAATTTGGGTATTAATATGCTTCCTGCCTATTTAGAGAGAATTACTGTTCTGTCTGCCTCAGGAGACTGTTTTATTTCCAGCTTTAACTGAGCACAATATGATGGGCCCCAACTTTTGAGTTACGCATTCTGCTTAACAAAGCATACCTTGATTTAATAAGCGTGTGTTCCACTCTCTCTGAGCAGCACACCGAACTGCACACAGCAGGTATACAAAGATCTGAGTGTCTCCTGGGAGCCTCAAGACACTTGGCCCCAGGATAAAAAGAGAAATAGACATGCAAAGGAACTGGGTGGGGCTGTGCAATTTTTCCAAAATTTCTGGAGAACAGATGTGATCTTAGGGAGGTGAAGGGACAAACAGCTACTGAGCACCTGCAGGCACTTTGTATTAATCCTTATCTTCATGTCCCCAACAGCCATGTGAGGTGGATGATACAGTCGAGGAAACCAAAGATTAGAGCAGTTAAATCACTCCCTCAGCATCATTCTGCCAGTGTGTCAACACAACACTGCCTGGCACATTGTGGGCACTCAAATGAGGAGTTTTGAACATTGAATGAGTCTTTCAGGGAAGCAATTTTTAGCATGCGCCAAGAACCTCAAAAATGTTAGGTCCTTTTTTGTGTCTTGTGTTTACCAGTTTATTATAAAGGATACAAATAAACATCCAGACGAAGAGGTGCATGGAGTAAGGACTAGAAGGGTCCCAAGCACAGGAGCTTCTCCTGTATGTCCTTTGAATCAGCAGTTTAACCTCTAAGAATTATCAGAGATGTGGACAAAGATTGTGTGTGTGTGCATGTAAATGCAAGAAAGAAACCGTAGCCTCACTCTAAAAAGTAAAACTTTCCTAATGATTAGTGATCGTGAACATCTTTTCATGTACCTGTTGGCCATCTGTATGTCTTCTTTGGAAAAATGTCTATTCAGATCCTCTGCTCATTTTTTCATTTTTTACTGTTACTAAGTTGTTTCAAATATATTTTCTATATTAACCCCTTATCAGATATATGATTTGCAGATATCTTTGCCCATTCATTAAGTTGTCTTTTTGTTTTGTTGATGGCTTTCTTTGCTGTGCACAAGTTTTTTAGCTTCATGTAGTCCCATCTGTTTAATTTCGCTTTTATTTCCCTTGCCTGCAAAGACATATCAAGAAAGATACTGCTAAGGCCAAGGTCAAAGAGTGTACTGCCTGTGTTTTCTTCTAGCAGTTGTATGGTTTCAGGTCTTACATTCAAGTTTTTAACCCATTTTGAGTTGATTTTTGTGTATGGTGTAAGATCGTGGTCTAGTTTCATTCTCTGGCATGTGGCTGTCTAGTTTTCCCAGTGCCATTTATTGAAGAGACTGTCATTTCTCTACTGCATATTCGTTGCTCCCTTGTTGCAGATTAATTGTTCGTGTATGTGTAAATTTGTTTCCGGGCTCTCAATTCAGTACCAGTGATCGGTACGCCTGTTTTTCCACCAGTACCATACTGTTTGGATTACTATGGCTTTGCAGTCTAATTTTAAATCGGGGAGTGTGATACCTCTAGCTTTGTTCTTTTTTCTCAGGATTACTCTGGCTGTTTGGGGTATTTTGTGGTTCCATACACATTTTAGGATTTTTTGTTCTATTTCTGTGAAAAATATCATTGGGGTTTTGATAAGGATTGCATTTAACCTGTAAATTCCTTTAGTAATAGGGACATTTTAACAATGTTAATTCTTCCAATCCATGGCAAAGAATATCTTTGTGTCTTCTTCAACTTCTTTCAACAGTGTCTTACAGTTTTCAATGTATAGATCTTTTACCTCCTTTGTTAAATTTAATCCTAGGTATTTTATTCTTTTTGTTGCCAGGGTAAATTGGATTGTTTTCTTAATTCTGCTAGTCATTAGGGAAATTTAAATTAAAACCACAATGAGATATTACCTCATACCCATTAAAATGGTTATTTTCCAAAAAGATAAGAAATAACAAGTGTTGGGGGGGGTGTAGAGGAAAGGAAACCCACATGCACTGTTACTGGGAATGTAAATTGATGCAGCCACTATGGAAAACAGTATGGAGATTCCTCAAAAAATTAAGAACTATATGATCCAGCTCTTCCACTTCTGGGGATTTATTGAAGAATATGAAAATACTAATTCAAAAAGATATTTGCACCTCTATGTTCACTGCAGCATTAATTACAGAGGCCAAGATATGGAAACAACCTAAGAGCCTACTGATGGATGAATGGATAAAGAAAATATGGTATTTATATAGAGAGAGACAGACAGACAGGCAACGGAACTCAGCTATAAAAAATGATGAAATGGTGCCATTTGTGACAACACAGATGGACCTTGAGAGTATTATATGAAGTGAAATAGTCAAGGAGAGACAAAATACAGTATGATTTCACTCATGTGGAATATTTTTAATTAAAATTAAAAAAAACCCCACACAGATGCAGAGACACAGTAGTGGCTACCAGAGAAAGAGGAGGTTGAGGGAGGATGAACTGGATGAAGGGGGGTCAACTGTACGGTGACAAATGGAAACTAAACTTGGTGGTGAGCACACTACAGTGTATATAGAAGTCGAAATAGAGTGGTGTACACAGGAAACATGATGAAAGCCAGTGCTACCTAAATAAATAAGGCCAGGAGGAAGGAAAGAAAGAACTAAAGACCAAACACTTTTGGACACACACCCAATATCTCTAAAAGGGAACTAACTGAAAAAATTACAAGTGTCATGTAGCCATTTATAAACAGTATTTTCAAAGAAGTCTTCGTGACATGGGAAAGTACCCACAATAGGACATAGTACTAAATAAATACAGTATGGTCTCAACGTTGTTTTAGAAAATTTACTGGAATGAAAGGTACCATAAATGTAAATATGGTTATCACTAAGCAATTGAGTATTATACAATTTTATTGCCTTTTTATAGTAAAATGTATTCTAAATTTTCTATAGTAAGTTTTTTTAGCTTGTAATAATGACAAGATGTGTTCGTTTGTGTTGTGATTTAAAGAAATGCTTTAGGAACTAGTACACTGAAGTCATTCCATATAGTTAATGCAGACTGTCATTAATCTCAACACAAGAGAATTCCCATGGAGAGCCAATGAAACAGTGCGTCAGAGAACTGGCTCTGCGGCTGGGCTGCCTGGGTTCAGAACCTGGCTCTGCTGTTCACTTCCTGTGTGATCCCTGGCGCACTGCCAACCCTCTCTGTGTTCATTGGTGCTCCCATCTGTAAAAATGGGATCAGTGACATGCCCAACACATAAGGTTGTTGTGAGCAGCAGACTTTAGTAAGTGCCTAGACCGTAGTAAGTGTTCAGGCAGCTGTTATTTCTGCATTGGATTTACGAAGCTGTTTAACTTCTATTATTTTTATACCTTAAAGTTCTTTATTTTAAGGCTAATAAGCACAACAGATTTTTTTTAATAAGCTCTCCCTTTACTTTTACTATAGCAATAGCATTCCCCTTTCTGCATTTTGTTGTTGACTTAATTCATTGAATTCCTGGCACAATCTCTAGATGAGATAGTTGGCTTCATTAGACACAGACTAAATAAATCCTTAGTCATTTGGCAAGTTTAGAATTTCAGAACCTAGTTAGATCATGTAGCAGCATCAATCATGTGTCCAACCCTCTGCTAAGCCATGGAGAAAGCATTAGAAGGATGATATATACCTCCTGTCTCTATGTCAGCCAGTATTTACTGAGTGTCTCCTGTGTATCATGGATTGGAGATACATAAATGAGAGAGGCACAGTCCCTGCCCTCAAGGAGGGCACACTAGATACCCAACAATTACAGGCATCGTAATAAATGCACCATCTGAAACAGACACAAGGTAATGTGTATGCTGGGGGAACCTATGGTACAGGGCAGGCTAGACATGACAGAGTTTCCTAGGAGAGCGGTCTGAAGGGTACTGAAGCACAGGAGTAAGTGGGGAGGCTGAAATGAGAGCAGAGGTCAGGCAGAGGTAGCAGTCAGCATGAAAGCATGTAAGTAAAAGAAACATGACACATCTGTGAACATTTAGGTAATCTGGCAAGACGTAGGATTAGGGAATGCTAGGGAGGAGGGAAAATGGATGGGCTTCTAAGAGATGAGCTGAGAGAGAGGCAGGGCAGAAGTCTCAACTTTACCTTGGAATTAGTGAGCAGATGGTATCGGATTTGCCTACTTAAAAGTTTACTATGAGGGAATTACATTCAATATCTGATAATAACCAACCGTGAAAATAACCTGAAGCTAACACAACCCCATACATCGATTACAGTTAAATAAATTTAAAAAAAGTTTAGTATGGAAGCGTGTGGAAGATGGACCAGAAAAGGTGGTGAGGGCACGGGACAACAAAAGGCTACTGCTGTAACTCTGAGGGCAAGAGGGACTGGACAATACAGAGACGATGAAGGTGGCCGAGGGCCAAGAGTAGAGAGCTGGATAGGAGGTGACCTGTCGTATGTGGTAAAGGTGAGGGAGGAATCTGGACTGGACTCCCAGGTTTCTGAATGGGGGAGCACGCTGGGCAGATAGTGGGGTTATTCACTGAGCAGGGGGCCCCAAAGGGAAAACAGGTGTGACAGCTGAGCAGGGGGCTCCAAAGGGAAAGCAGGTGACAGTGGGTCAGGTATATACATAATGAATTCAGGGTGACTTTGGATCACTCACCTGGAGTTGTCCAGTAAGAAAACATGGGTCTGGGTCTGCAGCCTCAGCAGCCCAACCCAGAAAGAGAGAGAAGTTTGGTCACTGAAGCCATGAGCTGAGTACAACTGTGCCAGGAAGGGTCTGCAGAGTGAGAAAGAGAAGAGGGCCAAGGACAGATCCCTGGAATTACAGCATTTGCAAGATCTCAGAAGAGAGTAAACAAGCAGGAGACCCAAGTCAAGAGGAAGATTTTGAATACTTAGGGAATTGTCAACAGAGTGAAAGGGGCCCGTCTCGGAATTTACAATCCAGCTAGGAAGTCACTGCACCTACAGGTGAAGAAATGAGGTAGAAGAGTTGCCCACGACTGTGTCTGATCAGGTGCCCAAGAAGGACACAGACAGTTCTTACGAAGTTGAGAAGAGAATGGAACTGACCTGAAGCTTGAGAAAGGTGATGGGACTTCACTGAGCTTGAAATATGGGTAGAATTGAAACCAGGAGAGGACATTTCAACAGAGGCAATGAGATGGGTTCAAATCCATCTTCATGCCTGAAAATAACTGAAGGTAGATTTTTTATTGAAGACAGTGTTTGGTTCCCTCTTACAGTTAAAACATTTGGTTCTCTTTTAGTTGTAACAACTGCTGGTTAAATAGTTCTCATATAAAACTGGGGTAGTGTTGATCTGACATCTTGTACGAGACGAAAAGGAAGTCATGACAGGACAGCAGTATGGCTTACGCAGAGCAGATTCACTGCAGAAACACAGATGGCTTTGAGGGCATCGTCAGGGTCAATTCCATATACCCTCTTCATTTTATGGCAACTAACTCTAAAATCCCTTTGGTTTAATATAGCTGTTCCCGGCTATGAAGCTGCAGCGTCCCTGCCCCATCTTGTCTTCAGCCTCTGGTGGCTAAGTGTGGATATGAGGAAGGAAGCAAGAAAGGGAGGAGATTTTCTCGTGCCCCACCCCCACCCCCACCCCCTGCACCTTCAGTCCCTTCTCCATCTTCCCATCCCATCCCATCGGCCTGCTCCTTCCTGGGAGCACCAGACCTGCAGTGCAGCTTAGGCAATAACTCTTCATTTACCAAGAGGAGTACCTTGAGGACAGAGACAGTCAGGCGTTACCTTGGGAAATAACCTGTCAGAACCTATCTATGCTGGTCTGCTCACAGTTCTGTCACAGTGATTGCTTTCCAGGATCAATGCCGTACCTGCAAAGAGAAGGGTACAGAATCAGGAAAAGGCATTAGGAAACCAGGTTCCAGTGCTAGCTGTGTCACTTCCCCAGTGATGTGATCTTGTGCAAGCCACAGAGCCTCAACTAGTCTCGGTCTTTCCACAGAATTTCTGTGACAATCAAATGAAACATTTGTGAAGATGCTTTATGACTGCAAAATGCTACTCAAATGTTAGGCAATAGTATAGGCTATCATCAGAGTCGTGATGTGAGAGCAAAGGGGGACCCGGATTATTCCTCCTAAATGTGTTCTGAAGACCTAGCATTTCCATTCCAGCCCTTGCATTCAATCAGGTTTCTCCAGAGCCACATCTCCTCTGGTCCCTATCCATCTGTGCTGATTTATCTTGGCTCCTATAGGGCCTGATGCAGCTGAGTAATAGTAAGTTAACTCCATTCTCCTCCCCTTAGCGCATACCCTTAAAATCCATCCCTAAAGAAGAAAAATGGAGAACAATTTACAAAGTGCTTCCTCGGGGCCAGGTACTTTCTTCGCCTGAGATCCTTTTCCACAAACCACAGACTGTTCCCACGGAGGAGGAATTAGGACACTTCTGCAGTTGAGACCAGTGGAAATTACATTTCTATTAAAAGCTGTCTGTGGCTAGATGTATCCATCCCAGGTACAAAGTTAAATGATGTAATAAACTTACTCAAAAACATAAAGCTATTACATAAAATGCCACTTAAATTATCTTCCACTCAGTGTTAACAAAATACAGCCATCAATTTCCCCTGGCTGTAATATTCCGAGTTGCTAGGTCTCAGTGGGTTTTGCGTCTGCAAGTTCTTCACTGTTGAATTCTGTTTCCCGGTCCTGGCAAATGGGATGTCAGGGCTGCGTAACTGTCTGAAACGTGATGGTTTTCAGCTTTCTCAGTATCATCACTCGTGAATCTGGGAGTGCTAAGTTTCTTCTAGGACAGGTTTCTGTCACTGTTTCCTACCTGCTGGCTAAGCGCAGTGCCAAGGCCCCGTATTTCATGTCCTAGAGATGGAGGCAGAGAGGCCCAGCCAACCAGGCCATGGCTTAGGATTCAAGGTCAGGAGCCAACGTGTCTCTTCTGAACTATGAGGCTGATCCAGAGCTTCTCACGGAGCCATACATTTAGGGATGAAGGGGCAAAATGGAGGGGAAACATTGAAAGGAATACGGACATTGTATCTGGAGAAGTTCCGTGCGCCCAGTTTTCCTGTGGTTTTTCACCTAACCCCAGGTCAAGAGGACGTGCTCCTAAGATCCAGATGTGTCTCACTGAACTTGCATGATTCTGTGAACGTGTTAGGATTTCCAGGGTGCTCACCCCTGCAGGGGTCTGTCCCTGTAGGTCAGCTGAGCCAGCTTCTGACGTGCTTGCTGTCCTCCTTCAGGAAACAGCATCCTCCACTCGGCGGCCGACAGCGTCACCAGCGCAGTACAGAAAGCGAGCCAGGCCTTGAACGAGCGCGGGGAACGGTTAGGCCGCGCAGAGGAGAAGACGGAAGACATGAAGAACAGCGCCCAGCAGTTTGCGGAAACTGCACACAAGGTGGGTCCTGCAGAGGTTGTCAAGGAGCTTCGGTGCCCAAAACTGTATTTCAGTGTATTTCCCATGATGGGAGGTACAAAATCAAGCCCTCCTTTTTTCCTTTGGCCCCTTTATGCAATTTCCTTCCACTACTTAGTTAAGTACTAGAGTCATGGAAGATTTCGTCTTGGACCCGTTTCTTTGGTTAAACCAGTCTCCTTCCTGACATCTTCATCCTTGTCTCTGATCTTGGATCTTTGGGAAGTTTAAGGCTCAAGTTCCAGGGAACAGGATGGAGGGTGAGGAGAGGCGGCAGGTCTAAGAATGTCCCCCCTACCTTGGCCGGCGCTTGAAAGGACTGTGGGCTGCTTGTGCTTACTCTTTTTGTGCTGTCCCTTTCTGGTCATGAGCCCGGCATCCTGTGTTCTTATCTCTTTATCATATGAAAAGCAAGCTGTAGTCCAGGGCACAGGGCACCTCGGGGCTAGTTTCCCCTCACCAGGGACCTTGGACCTCTAAGGCTGACCTGCGAGACTCCCACCACCTCTGGGTCCAGAGGATGCCGTTGGTGCACACACTCACCAAGAATCTGCCTCTCAAAAGGGTAAGGGAGAGTTTTTATTGTAAGGCAGCCAGCTGTCTAAGGCAGGCGCAAACCAAAGGAAACAGAGGCCCTGTTGGTCAGGTGATAAAAGAGGATTTATTACTGTTCTCGTGCTTCAGATCAAAGTACAAATACAAAGGACATTCGAAGTTCTTTTCTGGCTAGTGATTCAAATTTAGGTTTCCAGAAACAACAACTGATAATTGTTGGCATCTCAGACTCATAATCTGGCCTTTCAGATATGCTTT
The DNA here is from genome assembly GCF_009834535.1 of Camelus ferus. Classification (NCBI taxonomy): domain Eukaryota; kingdom Metazoa; phylum Chordata; class Mammalia; order Artiodactyla; family Camelidae; genus Camelus; species Camelus ferus. The sequence goes on along the minus strand of NC_045701.1, from coordinate 32,979,122 downwards.
TCAGGTGACCTTTAGGGAAAAAAAACTAATTTGCTTTAACAGAAAACCCACTTCTGCTGAGGAAACAAGAATGGACAACCTGAAAAGTAATGGGAAAAATCTCCCCAGCTGAGCCGGGGTGGTCTCTCCCTGGTGGATCTGGATCTGAACAGATGCTTCTCACATCCCCTTCCTCCAGCCCTTCTGCACAGACCTGTGTCGTTGTGCCATCAGTTCCCTATTATGACAGCATCTTACTGCACTGCTGCCTTGAGGGCCCATTTGGAGTTCAGAGTTGGCCAAAAATGCAGGCAGCCTTGCTGGGGGCCAGAGCCTTGCTTGCCGTGGCTGTCACAGAGTGAGTGAGCTCAGAATTAAGGTTCCCCTCCTCCCTTCTCCAGCCTTTGTGATGCAGGAATGATGATGGAATGGGGATGCTAGAATTCCCACCCAGCTTCATTTATAGCAACAGCAAGTGTAGTGATTTAAGTGGTGGGGGTTGAGATGGGCAGTGGAAGTCTGGGGAAACATTTAAAGTGTTGATCTGGGGAAGAGAAAAGCTCAAGGGAATTATTTTTTAATAATTGTCCTCAAGTCTGGGAAGGGTGATAATGCAGGCAGTTCCCTTTTCTGTCTTGTCAGACAGAAGAGGACACTCAGTAGTGCACTGATAACATTTTGCTAAAACAAGAGTGTAGGTTGATGATTAAACCATAGACCAGGTTACCAAGGAAGTCTGTGAAACCGCTCTTCTAAGGTAGAACAGACAATACTTGGAGGTCATCCATGTCGGCGTCCGCCTCTGATGTACAAATAGTGGCTGGGATAAGCTAACCATACGGCTAGAATTCCTGGCCTCAGTCACCGTTTCCCTGACACTGTGGCCAAGTCTGCTAGGCAGCTGGGGAGGCAGTATGGCATGGCAGTTAACGTCTTGTGTTTGGTCTACCGTCTCAGTGACCTTGGATAAGGGCTCAATTTCTCGAAGCCCCAGCTTCCTCATCAGCAAAAGAGGGCCAGTTAATAGTAGTAGCACCTCTGTCCTAGGGCACTGAGCAAACTGAGTGCACTCAGACCTTCAGATCTGTTAGCGCCATACTTGCTGCATATAAACCTCAATTAATACTAGTTATATTTCCATAAAAATGGTTTCTGCCGAACCTGCCCTAATTGGTCATATGCTGAGAACCATAGGGGGTTGGAGGAACGTGACCCAGGATCCCAGCACAGGGATGGGGAGGGACTGGAGGTGAAGATTTTGTGTCCTCCAAAGTAGGCATCCTGCTGAATGCCGATCCTGTCTAGACACAGAGCGGCCCTTAAAAACTGGACCTGTCAGAACAGAAGCTGACGAGGCCACCAACGGCCCAGGGGGCCCTGCCCACTGGGAGGACCGTGCCAGCCAGTTACCTGCTTTGCTAGAGACAGATGAGTAAGTGGGGCAGTCTCCACTTACTCTCATTTCCCCTCCAGGGGGTGTTATTAGGGCAGGTTCGGGAGCTGCTAGTGTCTGTTAGTACGTTTGAGGAGGTGTGAGAAAGACACTATGGCAGCCAGACTTGTGGTTTTCTAAAACGGACGTGTGCTTATGAATCACAGCATTGGCAGGGTTCCTAACAAGGAGACTGACCCCTTGTAATAAGGTGTGGCTATTTTCCCAGGGACTAGGACTGATCTGTCCCCTTGGCATAGGCTGACCACGATGGTATCATTTACAGGCTGAGACTCCGCCAGGCCTACTGGTAAGGAGAGAGTTCAGAAATGGAACCCAGGCCTTCCGCTCCCCCCAGCATGGCTATGTTCAGAAGTTGACACACAGTACGTACGTTAGAGCCCTAACAGAGCGAGGCAGTTCTGGGTTACAGTTCCTTTGGACTCCCTGGCTTAATAAGGACACACAACCCCAGCTGGAGAGTAGGGCACACCTTCTAGACTGCAATAGAAGAGGATCTCCTAGGCTTTTCCCAGGACCCCGACAGTGATCCAGGTACATTAGTGAGTGAATCACCTTCACAGGATCCTGCCATCAAGATACCTGGTTGCTTGCCTCCTGTAAAGCTGATAGAAATGTACCTGCATCCCCTTTCCCCCACTTCCCTTCAGCCTGGCTTGGAGAAGCATGGTTCCTTCCTGAGCTGTGGGCTTGGCACAGTCTCAGATCTCAGGAGAGGCCAGAGAGCAGGCCTGCTCTCTCTCCCTGCCCCAAAAAGCACAGCGTTGCAGTGTGCACGGTGCTTTGACACCCGCCTCGGCTGGTGAGTCAGCAGGCGAGAGCGGTACCCACACCTAGGCATCCTCAGATGACATTTCCCCCAGAAAGGAGCAGTGATCTGCCCTATTTTGCACAAGCCCACGTTTGTGGGGGAGGGAGTGGTAAGTGGCATTTCCCTCACTGGCCAGGAATGGCTGCCTCTGTCCCTACTACACTCATCTGCTTCCCGTGGGTCTGAGCCAGAAGGGACCTCAGGAGCCCAGGCCTCTTAAAGAACACCCCCAGTGTGAGTAATGGCTTTCTCCACGATTGCTGTTGTTACTAAGATGGGGCTATTTACAGTTTTGAAAGAGAAAGCTTTCCATGTGTTTAAAAAAAAATAGCAGAAGGAAATTTTTAACTTGTATAGGAACTCTGACATCAAAATTAATCCATAAGCATTTGAGTTGGAGATATTTACAGACATGAGAAAACTGAGGCACCGAGCAGTCGTGACTTTAGAGCTCAAGGTCATACAGCAATTTGCAGCAGGGAAGCAACAGTACCCTGCCTTCCATATTCTAAAGCTTCTAACTCCCAGGAAATTAAAGAAAAAAAAAATTAGGTAGCATAAAGAGTGCTGGCACTTCCCACAAAAATACCTCAAATGGCAAAATGTCCAAACCAGCTGCATGTCTGTAAAGCTGAGCTGGCACGGCCCTGCCCAGCTGGGACTCCCTCAGCATCAGTTCCAGCTGCACTGCAGTGGTGACCAGGGCCCAGTGTGAGCAGCAGCACGATCACTGCCGAGGATTAATGGCTGTGGGTAAATTGGCACAAGCCCATTAGCTGAAGGCTAACAGCTCAGTGAGTAACAGGACAGCAGCACTGATCAAATATTTATGGTTGGTATTCATTATGCATGATACTAAACAGCTCTGTGTGGATCTGAAGGGTCTGCATTGCTAAATAACGTATAAAACCTAGAGACAAAGCGAGAAGTGGAGGCCACACAGGGGAGGGGCTCCGAGCGTGGCTGAGGGGTGGGACGGATCTGAGGGAGAGCACCGGCCCTGCCATTTCCACCCACCATGTTTCCTGAACTATAAAGTCTCCGAGGTCAGGAGTTAGTAACCACCTCCATCCTTCTTGGCAAAAACCTACAGCACTTAGCAGGGCAGCCTGGGCATACTCGGGACTTCATGAACACCATCTGACCATTGACTGCTGGTGTCAGCACTACTGAAGGTCCGTGGTTTAGGATGGCTTCACCAGCCAGACGCGCCCAGAGCTAAGGTTTCCCAAATAGAGACTGATTTAGCAACACGACTACTCCCAGTCACTCCAGCCCCAACCTCAGAGTCAATCCCTAATAACAGACGCTGGACACACAAGGACTCCCATAGGTCAGCCTCCGCCCTGCCTTCTGCTTCACACCAGCGTATGGGCTCCTTGGTAAGAATCTGGCTAAGGAATGCAGTATCAGGTTTACTTTTATGTTTTGTACCTGCATACATTTCCTTAAATATTTATCAACGTGGGCTCCAGCTGGCTTGGGAAGTTATTGCATGATACAGTGGTATCTGGTGTTCCCATTTATAAAGACCTTATGTTTCAATAAACAACATTTCTCAAACACCAGTGGGAGTAGTAAATCAAGGTCTGAATTTGGTCTATTGTTCAGCCGTGCTCAGTGACACATTCTGTCAAGTGCTCTGGACCTCACTGAATGTCCAGGATGTTACGTGGCTTATTGCAGACTGTTTCTCTACAGCTGGTGATTTGTAATACTTTATGAGATGTCAGTAAATACTTACATTTGAGGAGTGTTGGTCTTCCTGGATAACCACCAACCTGGGAGCCCAGAGGCCTCTGCTCTACTCCCACTGATCTGTAGGGTAGGTCGCTTGTTCTGCCTGCGCTTTGCCTTTTCCATTTGCTCCTTCAGTGAAATGAAAGGAACATCACAGAACATCCTCCGGGACCTGGACACATTCACCACCATCACTGTAAGGAGGGGAGACAAATGCAGCGCTCAGTGGACGATTCGGGGAGATGGTGCACACCTACCAGGTGCCGCTGTGGGTAGTAATGGTGCTCGGCCGCAGCAGGAAGACTCCTGGGGCTGCTAACATCTTACTTGTGTCCCTCTCTCTGTTTAGCTTGCCATGAAGCACAAATGTTGAGAAACTGCCTCTCCTGATGACCTCTTAAGAGAAATGGAAGTTTGTTCAGCAGTTTTTACAAGAATTCCAGACCTCCGCTTGCTTCTTTTCCAAAATACGGACATTTAGGGGGTTTGTTTTGCCTTTTCAGATGTTAGTATGAAAGAAAAGATGCTGTGTTTATACATTTCCCTAATAACCTTGCTAAGAAATGCTGCATAGCATCAGCTTCAGTTCTTTTCCACTGTGTGTGTGCGTGTGTTTGTGTTTTCCCTTTTTTTTTTTAAGGTTTTTTTTTCAGTAGTTTGAATATGAAATTTTGACCAAATGATATACTGGCAACATGGTTTTTTTTCCCCTGATATTAAGCAGGAAGACATTTTAATGTAGTGACATCAGCTGTTACTGTTCCTGGTTGAAAATAAAATTCAAGCAGTGACTGGTTTCACTCAGTCTCCTAGCTACTCTTAATTTGAAGGTTAAGATTCTATATCCTGAGATGTAAGTCTGTATTATGGAAAACAAATGGATTTATCAGGGGAAACAGCAGTCTTAGATTTTGCTTTTTGTGTAGTAATCTCATGCATGAGCCATCACCAGCATTCAAAAAAAAAACATCAGAATCACAGATAGAAGTCTACTTTCTGAGCTACAGTTTAAGTACTTCCACTACTTGTTTCCAGGTTGATTATTTGGAATTGTCAAATGAAGGATAAAAATTTGAGATTAAAGACCCAAGGAAAAGCCTATTTGTAAAACCTCTGTGCATTCACGAATGTTTCTTTTGTCACTGTCCCCAATTACTAAGTTAGCTGGTCTTGAAAAGAGCTTGGATTTTAATCAAGAATCGATTTGTCCAGATAAAAGTCTGTGCAAATGATAATGTGAAAAGATACTACATTAAAAATCTTTTTTTTTTTTTTTTTTTTTTTTTTTTTTACAAAGTCATGCCTATTTCAGAGACACCCTCACAATGCCTTGGGAAATGGCCATCAATAGCTTGGTATCTGATTTTTGGAGGTTTTTATGTTGTTACTGCTGTCTGTTTACTTAATGTAATTTAAAGTGTGGGTTTCTTGACACATCACATTTCATGGCAATTGCAACTTGCCAGGTCTGGCATAAAACAGCAGTCAGGAAGCCTTTCCATTGCAGTCAGACTGAATAAAGTCAGTTCACACACTTTCCGATCTCGTATTACTCAACACAGTCCTGGGCTTTCAGTCTGGGAATTTGGTTCCTTAGAGGGTTAAAATGCTAAATAGAAGCTGTGCTTTGTCTTCATGAAACAAGGAGGCAGGCTGCACATCCCAGACACATTCTCAGCCTCCTGCTGCGGTGCATTGATTTTTAAGCTGCCTGGATCTTCAGGACCCTGTTCTATCCATTGAGCCGATTGAGGCCACGTGTATTATAGCCTCTTACACAGCAGCATACAATGACTTTGGGATTATTTATGCTGATTTGAATATCTTAAATTCTCCTGATAAAGCATTCCCAAAGTGATAGAAAATTAGGCTATTGGGGGGGGGGGATGATCTTGGTACATATCAAAAGGGAGATAGGATTTACCAGAGACAAATTTCTGGATCCTCTTAGGGAAATGATCCAGTTCAAGAAAACTCTGTAAAGTTAAATAGTTTACCCTATAAAGTTTAATATTTTGTACTTTTTTTTTTGGTGTCTTAAAACTTTAAAGAATCAAGGAACTTGGTATCTGGTGAGTATCATTAGACACATTTATAATTTTTAAGAAAAGCTGCAAACATCACACCAAATAGGTGTTGTTTGCAGACCTCGGTCAGAAAATGCACACGTACACACACATATATCCATCTTCCCAAGTTGGATTCTAGCCTCAGAGATAGATAGTTGGTATAAATAATTGAAAGGGTAAATCTAAAACCCCCTGACAATTGGCCAAACTCAAATATAAAATTTGTTGCCAACTATCTAGCAACAGTGTTTGTGAAGCTGCTTCTCAAATAGCAGAGGGTGAGGTCATAAGCATACTGTGAAATCTGAGAGTCCTCCTTCCTGGTAGCCTTGTGATAGTTACTCTTCATAAATATAGGTGTTCAACACCTTGCCCTTTCTTTACTATTTGTCCTGATAGACTTAAGTCTTACTGGAAATAGCCTGGACTAGAAGAAAGTCTATGTGCATCTTTATTAGCATCCTCTCCTGATTTGCTTCCAGGCTGTGGTCATGCCCTTGACCTCCCTGTGTCCAAGTCCTACCTAGGCTTCCACCCAACAGAGGCCAAAAAGCAACCCCGGCCCCTCCTGGACTCCTGACTGTTTGCAGAGGAGCGAGCCCTGTGATGGCACACGTGAAGTTCTTTGCTATCCTTTTGTGGAAGGTGCTGCTATACAAAATATTAATACAGTCTAACGTAGAGAAAATTGCTAAAATAACTTACATTACTTGGGAGCAATTCAGTGGCTTGCTAGAAGACGTTTGTTTCATTTCCGCACTTCACTGTTGAGTTTTGGAAATACTCTGTATCTGTGAAGGCTTTCTTAAATCGTATTGACAGCGCATAAAGATTTTCCCAGTGTTCTCACTTCCGCCTGGAGCGCAGCTGCAGTATTCTTCACTAGTCCTATTAGATACCTGTGTACAGGAAGTAGACGCTAATTCAGGCTAATGTTTCATATTAAAGAATGTATTTGTAAAATGTAACAAGATCAGTAGTTACCTTTTTTAAGCTCTGAAAAAAAGATTATGTGTTAGACTTAAAATTACAGTGAAATTTGTCTTAATACTACTTTTATGGCTAACAAAGGTTGTGCATTTATGTAAAAATATTTACAGAATGTTCTCAATAAAGGATATTAAAGATAGGTTTTGCTCTTAATTTTTAGAATTGTAACACTGCTAATGTCTGTTGTACAGTTATTCATTCTCCAGAAGTTCTCTAACATGTCAAAGATAATTTTTGTTCCTTTCAGAGACAAGTAACACTTGCCCTGTGATTCACTATTACAGCAAACTCTAATTTTATCATTAAATATTTTAACCGCGATGAATGTTCGTTTCTGTCAGTTATTTTCGAAATCTATAAAACACTACCGGATAGGCAGGCATCACCCTTTGGATGCTAATGGGAAGAACTTGTGTGCCTACAGGAGCCATTCTGATAAGTATTCTTATGGACATTTGACTGGGAGAACTTGAAATTTAAAAAAAGACTAAAGAGCTAACTAAAATTAATTTAAACAATGAGCTTCTACCCAGGAAGAGTTAAGATTTTTTCCTTCTTCTCATGGGCAAAGCAGTTAAGCTGATTAATAGTTATTTTTCTGAGGATATTAGTGATGTCTCAACTCAAGTGCTTATTACTGCACACACCCTCATTCAGCAGACTACTTTCATGTCCTTTTAAATTGGAAAGAAGACAGTCAAATTATCTCAATTTATTTTTATGGAAAAGCAAATGCAAGTTATCGCATTGCCCCGCTTGTTTTCAAAGGAAGTGACTGAGGTGACGACTGTTGCAGAACAGTTGTCATGGACACTGGGTGAAGCAAGTAGGACTCTGAAGTATTTCCTGGGAGGACTTCAAGTGTAAAGGAAAGGCTACCACCTCCACTTTGCAGAGAAAGGACAGAGAGATGGTTCGGCTAGATGAGGACCTGGCCTTGAGTCATTAGATATTTAAAGGCACCTTTCTTACAAACTAATTATCAACCCACTGATTTGCAAAGATGATCTTTTTTCTTAATATAATTTTTGCTAGCAATTATACCACAAGCAACTCTCAAATTTTATGGGAGAATACAAGGTTTAAGACAAAAATCAATGGTGCCTTTCCTCCTTGCTGTCAATGAGAACACACTTAGGAAAAACGTTTGTCCTAACATGGGTTTGAACTGCCCGGGTCCACATATATGGGATTTTTTTCAATAGATGCATACTACAGTACTACAAAATTCACAGTTGGTTGAATCTGGATTCAACCAACCACACACGGAGGACCAACTGTGAAATTATAGGCTGATTTTCAATTATTTGAGGGAGGTGGGGCTGCACCTTTAATGCTCACATTGTCCAAAGGTCAACTGTATTGACTCATCAATCATCGTCTGCCTAAACAAGCAGACTGAGGGCAGGGCGAAGTAGAGAGAAGAGAGGGGAGAAAAATACCAGAAATAAATCTCAAACAAATGCAAAGTCTCCATGTTATTTCCTGATGATATCCCTTCTGTGTGCCTCTTTCCCCTGGCGCGGGCGAACCTGGGTGGTAGCTGGACACAGGTATGCACATCCATATAGGCATGCACACAGCTGGCATCGAGAAAAGAGCTGAACTGCGCTGCTAGCTTCCCCCGAAGTCACATCTGGCCATGGGTAGGCAGGTGACAGTATTCCTAAAGGTCAGTGGAACCGGGAAGTGCCTCAAGTGGGCCATGATCAGAGCAGGAGAAACGTGAAGACTGAGACACTGAACACATCCCACCCAAAAGGCAATGCTCACTTCGTTTCTCTAAGCCTGAGTGCGCTAATAGCCCTCTTTTAACAAGATGTTGCAAAAGACAGATTTCCTTTTGGCGTGCTTTTTGAAAATACAGAAACTGCATATACGTGAAATGATTTTGTAGAGCCAGAGACAGTCTGATTGCAAAACTGATCTTTATACCCACCCGCCAAGTCACATTTCTCCCCTCCGTGCCCTTCGCCTTGTTTTTCCACCTTACCTGCACTACAGCGCCGGTTTATAGCCACTTAGGGCAGCTTCTCCATCCAGGCTGCATGTCACAGTTACTTGGGGAGCTTTTGGAAAATGTACACATTTTATTCCCAAATTTGCCCCTGGCCATCTTGTCTTTTGCTAAAGAAATAAAATGGCTCCAGCAGGCCTGGATGGTGAGGCACCTGGCTTCCCCAGATGCTTACTAGGTTTAAACCAGCAAATTAAAGCCCTCAAGGAAATTAAACATAATGTGCATTTAAGCTTGATTACTGCTATAGTGCAACCTCCTGCCTTGACCCCCATTATATTTTCTCCCTAGAGCCTCGTCTAGAGCCTCAGGATTTCCTGAGTCATATTTTCACTTCCCAACCCCCTCCCACCCCTGAAGTTTTCTGCCACATTTTCTTCTTTCTGCTAATGAGTCATAGTCCTGGGCATTGCAGGTCTTCAGGGGGGCTGCTTCGGGGGTCCGCCCCACTGGGCACTGCTGAATGTAGGCTGGTGGGGCAAAGCCACCTTGCTTCCCTCAGTCTCACAGGAACCAGTGGATGGACCTAAGAGGTTCTGAGTTGACTGCTGAGGGGTATTGTCACTGCGTCCACATTTTGTCTATTACACATTGTAAATGCTGAGATGGAGTGGAGATGTTTTTATAGAGCATACATTTTTTTCCTGTCTTTAAGTGGTCGACCGGCTCAAGGATGCCTGTTTCAATGGGGGCTGGCCTAGATGTGTCAGAGGCTATTCAGGAATCGCCATTCCTGCAAGTCCCAGGTGTCACTTGTCAACATTGGATATAAGCCTTTGTCCTATGACATCGTATCCCCCACCAGTTTCGCCACTCTGATTATTTGTCAGATAACCAGAAAGAAGAAAAATGAGGCCATGAATTCTCAACTTTACCCTGAGATCTAAAACATGGCTTGGGTGATTCACAATTTCTGAAGAAAACACCTGTTACGTGCTCTGATCAAGTGCGCCAAATGCTCTGTTTAATTGTAAAACCACATCCTTGATGACTGAAACCTGAAGCTTTCTGTTAGTTTTTTTTTTTTTAAACCAATCCTTTTTAGTTACTACCTCAGGAGGGAAAATCTGGTTCCAACTATCAAACGTGCTTTTTTTATTCACAGTACAGTGGCTTCCTTCAGGGAGCTTTGCTTTTTTTAAGACCTGGAATTACAGTGGCTGATACTGGTGGACACATTTACATTGTTCTGAAAATTTCCAATACTGAAATGGCCTCAACATTTGGACAGAAAGAAACTGTGGGAAAGAAGGATATATGAACTGTGCCGCACCCCACATCCCCAGAAGGAGAAATAAAACACACCTTTAGCTAGAGTGGACATGGGCAGGGCGCCCCCTTGTGGTGGCTTGCTGAAGACAGCGTTGCCCTGTGGTCCTGCAGTGCTTTGAGGTCCAGCTCCAGGCTTACCAGGTGGGTGGCCTTAGGCAAGTTACTGACTCTTTCTGTGCCTGCTTTCTTAACTTTGAAGTGGGAGTGGCTATCTACTTCACAGGTTATCATAAGGATTAAATAAAATAATGACTGTAAAGGCTTCAGCCCTGTGCCTGGCACATAAGGGCTCCACAGCTCATCTGCAGGCTGTTCTCTATGATGGATCCAAAATAAAGCAGTGAGCCCTGCAGGCTTCCCATGCCTGTCAGATTGTGCTGCTGGCTGGAAAAAAGGATGTATTTTCCTTAAATCCATGTTGGCACAAGGCACTTGAGCAGACATTCCAGGCCTCTTTGGCCATTTTTAGGATCTATGGACATAGATCCCTTGACATTTCATGTATCCCAACCCTGACATAAAAGAGAGGCTTCTGGCCTAAAGGCACATCTTTGGAAGAAACTTCCAAAAGGACTAAATTCACAAGAAAAAGGAATGGAAGAAATTGGCTTTAGTGTCTGGCATCAACTGCAAGAATGGAACTGAGTGGTTTTACAGTCCGGGAGATTATCTGATGTGTCCTTTGGGCAGCAATTCATACTCTAAAAAGAAGCTCAAGGTTGGTCTACATACGTATACGTATAGCATGCCTTTTTTGGAAGCATCTTTAGACATTCAGCTAAGAGACAGAAAAAGGCTCCAGAAAAACTCTGATGTCAGCCTACTGTTTCCCACAGCTGTCATGGGTCTATTATTTATGATGTCCAAGTTAAGCCTAACATTACTTGGGAAATAGGCCACTTGTAAAGGACCGTCCAGGCAAGAAGGATCAGGCTAGTGATAATAGTGGATCTGTCCCGCCCCAAATCCCAAAATCTACTTTTCTAAAAATTGCCCTGAACATTACTTTTTAACAAATTGCAAGCCATACAAATTTCTTTTAAAAAATTCTTCCTAACAGAGAGCCTCCTGGCTTTGTCATTAGCTTTCTGTCCTCAGGCAAAGTGCATAATTTTTCTGTGTCTGGTTCTTCATGTTTCAAAGGAACATAATCTACACCCTGCCTGCCTCAGAGTCCTGGGAAGGGGGAGGCGTGGAAAGTGAAGGAGCTCTGGGAAGTGCGAAGTGATAGAGAGGCTGGTTACTCTCTAAAACCTCGACCTTCAACTGTTCCGCCACACCCCTAAGGGATTCCTTTACCCTCTGCCTCCCTCCTACAGGCCCATCCTCCTGGGACCGAGTGGTATCATCACTGCCTCTTCCCTCTACTGAGGGGAAAATTCCCTACAGTCAGAGGCTACTTGCCACCTGGGAAGTGGAACAAAGGCAGTAAGTAGTAGGAGACAGCCCTGAACTGCTCAGGGAAGGGGACAGCTGGGCATGCCAGGGGCTAAAGGAGGGCACTGTCCTGGGCAAGTGTCCTGGGCAAGACACAGCTCACCCCAGGACCACAGGTAACTCTTTGAGAGTTCTGACATCCTGTGTAGAAACTGGTCTCCACCGCCTGGGAAGACTCGTTGAAAACAAAACAAAAAAAATTCAGAAACCAGTCAGGGAGGCTGGACATACTCTGCTCATGTACAGGGACTGGATGGAGGCACATCTGAATCCTTACTGTGTCTGGGCATGTAATGTTAATGTAAGATTAACATGGAGAGGGCCACAGAAATGGCCAAAGTCTTAGGAATTCACTGAGTAAAAGTGAAAGCAATGACAGTTATTCCAGAGAGACAGGATACTGATTAAAGGATGCGATCTGAGGATGTTCCTTTAGACACAGGAAAGATTAACACTCTTCAGCTCCAATCACTGGTAACAGCATTATTTTCCTGACCAGGGAAAGCTGGGGAAGCCAGCTCTGTACTCACCTTTAGGAGTGCCCCATCTGGCCTTACTTTCCCTTTAGAAAACAGCAGGATAAAGGGCTGGAAGTGGGCATAACTGTCTCCTCCCAGGCGTAAGGCTGAGCTGGTCTAAGCTATCTACTCATACTTGTAGGCTGGGCTACCTGGGCTACCCCAGATTCTCCATGGTGGGTGAGTCCCCACCACACACACACACACACACACACACACACACACACACACACACACACACACACACACACACACACACACACACACACACACACACACACACACACACACACACACACACACACACACACCCCTGCTGCCCTCATGCCCATGCCACTCAAGATGAGAGAGCCTGAGGACCCCACAAGGAGGAAGGGAGTGCATGGGGACCACAGCTGACCCCGTGAGACTTCCTTCAGGTCCCTGTTCAGTTTTCTGCCTACTCAGTTTCTTCTCCCCGTAGTAGAATGAGGCTGGATGAAAGGCAAAAGGAGGCTGATGTTGCCACAGAAGGCACACCAAATACCATCCTTACGAAGCGTAAGTGACAGGAAGGGACAATTAAGGGAAGTACCAACTCTTCCTTCAAAAGCCATTCAAACCCATCCTCTGTGAGGAACAATCCAACAGTAGCCAACAGCAGACGTCACCTTCCAAGCCTTAATTCCACAAGCAAACCCACAAAAGACATTTCACTGTAGAGTTTTTACCTAAGAAAAGCAAGTCTTAAATAAAGTGCTCGGGTCTGCTTAAACCTGTACAGATCTATCCCTCTGAATTTGGTCGGGACTGTGAATAAATGCCACCTCATTACTCACTGTGCTTTCACTGGTCTGGCCATCTTTCACTTCTCCAAGCAAGCCAGATTCTTTTGCCCCTGAAAACCTTCACACGCTGTCTCTGATGCCAAGAGTACTCTCCCCAGCTGTCTTCACGGCTGATCACTTCTCACCTGTCAAATCTCCACTGAACGCCTCCTCAGAAAGGCCTTCCCTGACCACTGCATCTGCCTCTTCCTCGCACAGCACCCCTTCTTCCCTTTCACAGAACTGATGGTGATGTGTTTTTATGCATTTGTTTTCTTTTCTGTTGTCTTGCCCACATGCAGCCCTGAGAGGTCAGGAACCGTGTCTGTTTAGCTCGCCAGGTTGCACCAGGATTAACCAGACACTTAGTGCACTCTATTTCACACAAATGGACCTGTCCCCCGTGAAAGCCCCCGCGCAGGACCAGCGGGAGCTCACAGAAAAAAACCCAAAGAGCTGAACATACGAAAAACATTAGCCTCACTCATAGTTAGAGAAATTCAAAATTCTTAAAAAGTGGCATTCGGAGACTTGATAACACTTGATAATCAAATACCATTGAATGAGAAGATACATTGAGATCATATTTTTAAGGGCAAACTGTCAGCATTTATCAAGATTCAGCTCGCTTGTACGTGCCCCCCTAATTCAGCCCCATCCCCAGCCTCCTGCTCCACAGCTCTTCACCCACCAGCCGCTTGAGACCAGCCCACCCTGTATCCACTCAGCTCACTGTTTCCTGGCTTGTCCTCATTAGAGCAGCAGAATTACAGTAAGTTTCCCCACCTCTGAATCCAGAGAGCAGTTAGCAGGGGTCAGTTAATTCCCCCAAATGAGCAAATAAAACAAATGTGCTCTGCTTTTTATTTTCCTGTTTTATATCGGACATAGCACTGCTCCCAGCCACTTTCTGAAGGGATGCGTTTTCCTTGACTCTAGTGCTTCCCTCTTCTGTGGGACTCTGAATCTGGAAAGGAAGGAAGGAATGATGCTTCTCTAAAGTACGAGATGATTTATCTACTGTCTTGGGCAACCCTTTTATTCATCTACACCAGTTGTCAGTTAATTGTCTCTCAGTTCCAAGTCCACACTTTCTAGACCTGCTTTGTGATCCTGGAACTGGACTCTGAACACTGCACCTGCTGCTTTTGGACCCCTTAGCACTTAACTACTTTTAACTATTTAACAATTATTTATGTCAAATTCTGCCTATTCCAATAACTGGCATGGCTGCTGCTTCCTGCCTGGACCCTGCCTGATATAACATCTCAGTAGATTCTCAGGCAACTTGGCACAGTATCTGTTTCAGCCCGTAACCATTCTCCCCAAGTCTCTTTTGACAAATCCCTTACTGCTGGCAAATCAACTCATTTTCTACTTTGCTAAGATAAGGACTAGCCTATTTAAAATAGTTTCACTCCCCCCACGTCCTTCTCTAAGTTCAGCTGCATCTCCTGCACTCCCAGCTTTAACACTCCTCCACCTGTTTAAGAGGACCCCTCTTCCGGAGCCCTTGATCCCCACTTCTTTCTGCTTCTTCAGAGATCTCACTCCATCAGTAATAGCCTCATTTTCTTGTATCTTTAGTTCCTCTTGCTCCACTTTTACTTCTCTCAGAGGACAAATGTTTGCCTCCTCTATCATGAAATCCCTTAAAAACTTTTCTTTGTCCTCGCTGTCCATTAAGATACCACCTTCTCATCACGCCTGCACAACAAACTTTATGAGCGAGTGGTCTCGACTCACTGGCCCTTACAAGTCTGGTTTCTTTCCCCATCACACTGCTGGCGCTGCTCTCTCAGGGATGACCCAAACCAAAATCCAGTGACCAGCTCTCTGCAGTCCCACTGCAGACATCTAGTTTCCAGCTCTCCAACGTGCCTTCTTCTCACCCCTAATAGCATATTTTCCCCTAAATTCTGTCCTTTCCCTTTCCTCTTTTTACACACCTTTCCCAAATCAATGAATTCATTTCACAAACTAATTTTTTACTTGTAATGCAATAATATTACTCTAGCCTTGACCTTTCTCCTGAAATCCAGAACTGAATTTCTGCTGGAAATTTTCCACATAGCTCAACAGGTCCAAATCTGAATTCATCTCTCCTCACAAGCCTGTTTTTCCTTCTGTTAACATATCCTACTCAGGCTGAAAACCTAGCTCTCCTTGACTTTCTCTCCCTGTTCTCAGTCATAAACTAGGAATAATAACAGTGCATATCTCATGGCATTGCATAGGGATAAAATTTTGTTGTAAAACCATTAGGAGAGTTAATTTTTTTATTAATATGGTCCCTTCAACTAGTGGAAGTCTGGCAATTATATTTCTATACACAGTCATTCCTGCATGAATTTTTCCATCACTGCCTTTGACCCTCACCAGTGTTTACCTGAACTATTCAAGTTGGTCAACATTTATCCATAGTCTACTGTATGCAATGTTTTGCATAATAAGATCATTCATATCCAGTCTCAAATAGTTCTACTTTCTACCCTGGTGGGAAAGGCAAACATATAAATTGAATACAACCCAAAATGAACTGAAGTCCGCTGCACCAGAGATTAGGGATTGCAACAGCATCTTCCTGCCTCCCCTGTCCAAACCTGCCTGTAAGTACTGTCAGATTCATCTTCAGAAGCCAGATCTGATCATTCACGTCAGAGCTCACAAATTCACATGCCAACAGAGGCCAAACAGGGAATAAAACTGAATGAAACAGATCTGAAGAAGGCTGTAAGAAGCGGTGTGGACTGCGGCAAACTGGAAGTGCATGAACGTATGCCGTCAAAGGGCAGGCTGCTACTCAGCTGCAGTCGCTGCAGCTAAACAGGAAGCAGGCGAGCCCTGCTACATCTTCTAGATACTTTTATGTGAACCAACCCGTTCAAGCCAAACAAAACACATCAGTAGGTAACACTTGGTTCTTTGGCTACCATTTTGGGAGCCTTCATTTATGTCTCTTATCTGCTCAAAAACCTGAAGGGCATCCTCATTATCTACAAAATAAAATCTGAATTCCTCAGTCTGGTGTGCAAGGTCCTATGTGATCTAGTCCCAGCCACTGACCCGGCCTGCCCCTCACTTTCACACGTGACAGTGCTATCATAATTCCACCACACGAGGCCACTGCTCCTCCCACCTCCTTGCCTTTGCTCAAGTGTGTCCTGGGCCTGGGACTCAGATCCCATTCAAATCTGGTCTGTCACTCAGGGTTCCACTCAACACCTCTTCTTCCCCACAGCTTCCCCTGATTTTTTTGCCAGGCTGAAGTAACCACCTCTTCCTATACATTTCCATTGCTTTTCCTGATATTCTGGCACATTCTGCTGTATATTACAGAGGTGACTTGTCTTCACTGCCAAAGAGGCATCTACCGCAGAACTGAGACTGAATTTCAGTTACCTCTGCATACCTAACAGCACACATTAGTAAATAATACATGTATGTTCATGTATTGAATGAATATACTGTCTCTGTCAGCTCGGGCTGCTGTAACAAAATACTATAAACTGGGTGACTCAGCCAACACCTGCCTCTCGCAGCGCTGCAGGCTGGGAAGGCTAAAGTCAGAGTGCCAGGCAGATCTGGCTCTCGGTGAGGACACTTCCCGGCCTGTAGACGGCTGCCTCTTCGCTGCATCCTCACACAGCAGAGAGACATCGCTCGTGTTTCTTCCTCTTTTTATAAGGGCATTAATTGCATTATGAGGGTCTCACCCTCAGGAGCAAATCTAACTATAATTACCTCCCAAAGGCCCACCTGCAAACACCATCACATGGGGGATTTGGGCTCTGACATATAAACTTGGGGGTACACAAACATTCAGCCCACAGCGCACACAAATGATGACACGTTACTGTAACGCTTTGCCATGCCTTCTCCCCTCAAGCCCAGCCTGAAGTATTTTTCTCTCTTGTTGACATTTTCTTACTGCTTCCATTTATATATTAATTTTTGGATTTTTTTTCCTTGAACCTAAACTCTGCTGAGAAGTTGTGTGTGTGAGTGTACACGTGTAGTGGGTATGTGTGGTGGGTGTATGTACATACGTGCATTGAACAAGTCACTTTTCTAAATCTTAGTTTCTTCTTTGTAATGTTAGAAAATAATACTCATTTCATTGGGGTGTTGTCAGGATTAAATGAGATGGTACACATACGACAGTTTGCATGCTAACTCCACTGCGGTGGTGGCTGTATGTATGTTTGGCCATGAGAAGGCTGAGGTCTTCCTTTTTACGACATAACAGATCTGAAAGACTACTCAAACTGTGGCACCTATGAGCTCTGCCAATACCTGTTGTACAAGAACTAACTGGTCATGCAGAAGAAAGAGGATGAGAACATAACATCCCTGGAAGAGAAGGCAAGGATGAGAGCCTGAGACAGAGGTGACATCAACAGGTGACCATTGAAACTCTGTGTGGTAGTGGTGGGGGGAGTGCGGTAGATTTTTTACTCTGAAATACAGATGCCAGCAGCACAGTTGGTGCTTCCTGTCAAGTCAGGTGGAGCTCGGGGTGAGAGCAGGGCAGAGAACGGGAGGGGGCAGACCGGGTCCTTCCTAAGGAGGCCTAGGCCCGGGGAGAGGGTGCTGATGATGAACTCACATTCCCTGTCCCTATTGTGTTCTGAAGGCTTCCTCTTCGACCCTTCTCAGAAGTATGGATGTAGATCACGCATGTAGATACACCAAGGTGTGCAAAGAGCCAGAAGAGACCTTGAGAATATGTGCTCAGCCCCAGCAGGTGAATGTTGAAGCCACCTGGAGAAGAATTTCCCTTCCCTTCTCTGACCACCTTGATGGCACTTCTGAAGCCTACGCACATATTGGAGTTCTTCACTCCCCCTGGACACCTTATAAGGAATAGATTTCCTCATTAAGACAGACTGGAAAAAACCTGTGAGAACACTAACGATGGCTATGACCTTTCAGTAACAAAGCCCCTAACCAAACAACCTAAAAGTCTGGCTTGAGAGGACCCTTGGAGGCCAAATAATGCCTTCCCAAAAGTGTCCATGTCCCAATTCCTAGAATCTGTGAGTATGTTACCTTACACGGGAAAAGGGACTTTGCAGAAATGACTAAGTTAAGGATCCTGAGATGGGCAGATTATCCAGGTGACCCCAATGCAGACATAGGGTCCTTATAAGAGAGACAGGTGGGTTAGGGCCAGGAAAAAAGCAGTGTGATGAGAAGGCAGAGAGAGAGAGACTGGAAGATACTAAACTACTGACTTTGAAGATGAAGAAAGGGACAAAAACCACGGAACACAGATGGTCTCTAGAAGCTAGAAAAGGGAAGAAACAGATTCTGCCCTGGGCTCCCAGAAGGAACACAGCCTTGCCGACACCTTTATTTGAGGACTCTTGACCTCCAGAACTGTAAAATAATAAATTCATGTTGGTTTAAGCCACTAAGTTTGTGGTAATTTGTTACAGAATCAATATAAAACTAATATATTCCTTAACCCCCAAGATGAGGTGAGTTCTTAGGAGGGGGGAGGGGGCTAGAGAGTCCCTCTGATACCAGAGAAAGCCAACAGCTCCACTCCTGCCAAACTTGGTCATGATCAACAAGCATTTATTGAGGCTTCTGGGTCTCTCCTGGAGGGTGGAAATATGAATTCAGACCCAAACCTCAAGCACAGATCCATATAAAGAGAAATGAAATTTTAAAGCAGTATATACTAATTGCCAAATGGGTAACAAGTTCAGCTAGGGCTTCAGGCATTCAGAGATGTTCATCCTTGCTTGCAATGAAATGCTTCTCCTATTCAGCCTTTCCATGATAGGCAGAGGGTTGTGCCCCCAGGTTTGTCTAGGACAGTTCGGACTTATAACTGTCGTCCTGGGGTACTCATGAGTAGGGACTCCTTCCATTCTCAAAATTGTCCAGCATCATGATAAACCACATGGGCACTCTAACGATAGGGCCCTGGACATAAAGCCACTGGACACTCCATGCCCTGTTAGGAATAGCTTTGAACTTGAATCTCAACGCAGAAATTAAAAGTGATCCTCAAGTTACTACGCTGCCAGCAAAATCTTAGTAGAGAATACTTCCGATTGACTGTGAGTAAAACAGACATTTCAATAGTACTTGACATACAGCACTCAGATCCTCTTCCTGGCAAAGGTGAAGTGAGGAAACTTCATTTACATTGTCTAATGAGATACAGTGATTTTAATGTGTGATACCTCCTGCAGCTGAAGCAGCCAAGGAGAAGGATTTTTGTTTTGTGTCATTTTGTTTTCAAGCATTACTGTGAGCAGGATGGTGATAGTGGGTGGAGAGTTGGGGAGAGGAAGAGGAGGAAGAGTTGGAGAGGGAGATTATAAGACTACAAGCAACACTGAAGGGAAAAGACAGCGAGTTCTAAGTTTCTTACCATATTCACCAGACTTAAAGAGCAATCATTTAATTCTACCCTTGAACTTGATTCTCAAGGTGCTTTCCTTTCAAAGAAATTTCCTGTTCCAGATGGGAGGATGGGCAGTGGTGCCCTACTGAACTCCCAGTCTGTGCCGGGAGTTGGATTGTGGAGGTGAGAGCTATGTGTGGGGCTATGAATCTACCTATCACATCAAACAAGGCGTGGGGTGAATCATGTCACTCAATTTGGTCCATAAAGGGATAAAAATTAAAATACTGATAAACAACACAATTATCAAACTACAGGAAGCTATTTAGTGTGCTCAGGTTCACGCCTGCCTTTGGGGGATTTTGATGAGACTCCGTTTCTTCTGTTTTTTTCTTATCTTCCAGCCAACTTATTAGCCACAATTACCACTGCCTCCTGGAGGCAGCAGTGACTTCTTTCTCAAGATATTTATGTAGTTTTATAAGAGGAAGAGAGAAAAGGAGAGAGGAGGAGAAAGGGGTGAAAAGAGGAAGGGAGGGGTGAGGGGAGTGGGGAGGGGTGGGGAGGAAGGAAACACAGGAGGAGGGTAGAGGCCGAGGAGAGGGGAAAAGACTCTAAAAGTTCCTGGTCAGTCACAGGTCCTGTGTCCCCTCCACGCTTTAATGTCTCACACGGGCTGCAGACGGGTCTGTGGGAAGTCGTAACACCTACCAAACCCTTGACAGCCGCTATTCTTCACAGAGGCTGTGAGCAATTGCCCGCCTGCCAGCATCTGACTGAAATAATAGCTGTACCTACAGGATCATTTGGAAGACAGATGGTGGAGGCAATCCCCATTCATCTGCCAGCAGCCATTTCATAATCCTCACTGTCCTGTCAGGCCCGGGACGGAAGGCAGAATGCAGCCTTGCTAATTATCCGAGCTCATTAGATAATTGTGTTAAAGACAGTACTTCTGCCCCACGCCTGTCCGGCTCCTCCACCCAGCCCCGCCGTGCCAACGCTGCTCTGAGGTGCTTCTGAGAATACCTTTGGTATCCTGAGAAAAGCACGTCTCCAAAGCCTAACGGCCCTGACATTTGCTAGGTGGGGGTTATTTCTTCCTCTCTATCCTCCTTCCCAAGGAGGTCCTGCAGCTCCAGAAACAGGTCCCTCACCCTCCCTGCTATATGCTGCTCCCGTGGTCCGGCCCATCAGTATCCTGCATTTCAAAGACTGGGTTGCCATTTTCTTCTTAAAGTATCAGACACATCTGTTATTATTTTTATAGCATGCATTAAGCCTAAGACTTAACTCAATACACTTTTTATGGATTTAGGGAACTTTCAAGAGCTCTATAACATTCCAGCACATCTGAGATCCTCGGCTGTCATTCAAACACAATGTCTAAGAACCTACTAAGTGGATGGGAACAGGAATGAGGGTGGAGAGGAGCACGGAAGCCCCATAAGTGAGGGCGGTTCACTGAGCTTTGACCTGCACAGTGACACAGGACCTGAGCTCCCTCTAATACCCTGCAGTCACCACTTTGAAATTCTTAATCATGATGAACAAGAACTCTGCATTTTCATTTTTACACTGGCCCCCAAATTGGCAGCTAGTTCTGCTTCCATTGTTGGAAAAGGGGAGCATTTGGCAAGGGCTCAGGAAGGAGTACTCCTGAGCAAAGCTGAGAGGCTGGAACTTCAGACGTAACAGATTAGCCAGTGGAGGAGAGGCAATGATCAGTACGTGCAGCAAGGGAGACACAGACGGCACAGATTATCAGTGTCAGCCTGAGCACCACCCCAGGCGTGACTGCTATGGTGCCTTTACTGACAAAATCAAGTATGTGAGTCTGAAAACTGGTGACAGACCTGAGATCTCTGTAAATTCAGCAAACAAACAGCACCACTATGATTCTTCTTGAGAAACAACTGGCTGGCATCAGTCCCTTCCCTACATTACCAAATTCACCATGTACCAGACCTCAGCAGAAGATGCATTAGAAGGATTTGTGGGAAATAAAGTCAAAATGTAACTTGGACACTATAAAGGGAAGGCTTTGAACACCCGACTGTGGAATGTGGGAAAACTTTGGAAAAATTTATTCAGGAGGGTGACTATTGGAGCTCTGGCTGCCCCCTAAAAAAGAAATACTCTTTCTAGGCCATTGGGCCATTTGTTCACAAGGCTTATATAACAAATAACTCTCCACCACCTTCCCCTTGGGGCACGTCTTCCTCCCACTACTCTCCTTCCTTACTGCCTCTGCCACTCATGAACACGCAGTGGAAAAAAGCGTAGCTGTTGTCTCCAGTTCTGGCCCCGCTGCTGCCTTGACCTCCCTCGGACTCAAGTCACTGACCATGTTTCAGTCCATGGCACCGCACATGTCTGAATTCACATCTCTGACCTCTTCGAAACCGCTTAGGTGAGCAACCCCACCCATGACCCTGTCTTTGGTAGACAGAATCCTACAAATGACCCCAGTGACCCCTGGCCTTATATAATCTCTCCATCAAGAGGGTGAGTGGTACCCATGAACCTGATGAGACATCATTCCAATCATTATGCTGTGTCGTATGGCAAAAGGAACCGCCAGTGTGATTAAGGGTACTAATTAGAAATAATGGGCCTAACCTAGTCACACGAGCACTTTAAAAGTGGAGTTTCTTCCAAACGGTGTCGAGGGCAAGTCAGAGGTGGAAGGAAGTAGGAGAAGGACTCGATGCCTGATGGGCTATGAAGATGGAGATGCCATGTGAGAAGGAATGTGGGTGGCCTCTTAGAGCAGTGACCCCCAGCTGATAGCCAGCAAAGAAATGGAGACCTCAGGCCTAAAACTGCAAAGGCACTGAATTCTGCCAACATCATGAATGGCTTGGAAGACTCTTGCCCAGAGCCTCCAGGTAAGAGACTAGTCTAGCCAACCCCTTGATTCTGGCCTTTGGAGACCCTGAGCATAGAACGTGACAAGTTGGCTGGATGTCTGACCTACAGAACCGTGCGACTATAAATGTATGTCATTTTAAGCTGCTGAATGTATGGTAATTTGTTATGTAGCAACAGCAAAGTAATATACTCTTTCAGCCCTTCTCAGCACTCTCCTGTTCAGTGGCTTAAGCCCTGCCACTTTAACACTTAGAATCACAATAAAAGAGCTTCAGAAACTACACCTGAAGGGACAATAAACTGAAAATGAGAGATGAATGTTGCATTAACCAGTTGGGAGATCACTGCAAATGACCAGCATGAATACATAAGGTCCTAAATTTAGTGGCATTAGGTATGGATAAAAGTGATGGATTTGAGTCCTTATGAAAGAAAAACTGTCCAGATGTAGCAACTGAATGGATGGAAGAGAGAGCGAGACGACTATCATGTTGGCTTCTGGAAGGAGCTGAAGAGAACACTGGTCCTCTGTGATTGCATGTAAATTAAAGTAAAGAGAAATAAAGTGTGTGCTCAGCTCCTAAAGGTGACTCTTCTCCTAAGAAGGTACCATGTTAGTTAAAACTGTTCGTGGCAAGTGACAGCACTAGTTTAATTCAAACCAGTTTGAAGTGGGGGAAAAGGGGAGGGGGCTTCATATTGAGACGCAGGTGTTTCACAGACCCTAGAGAGAAGCAACAGAGCCTCGGAGAGGGCTGGACTGGGATACGAACGTCCCTGGGGCCAGAGTGTGGTCCCTCCATCTCTCATCTTTTCTTCCCCCAGTGACCACTCCTGTGTGCCAGTCAGCCCACCCAGCTGACGGATGATGGCCACAGTACAACTCTCGGGTTGAAAGGGAGCCCAGGCTGGACTGGAACTGCTAAATCCAATTTTCAATCTCCAGGGGAGATGGTCAGGTTGGTTAACATGGTTGCCCCACCTCCCACCCTACCACCAAGCTGCTGCTCTCTGGAGAAGTGGGAGAAGGGTTGGTTCTTGAGCACGGCAGACATTCCCAAAGTTGTTTACCCAAAAAGCAGAAACGACTTTTCGAATCCTAATTCCCATAGACACAAGAACGTGCTCTCCTGTCTACGGGAAAAGCACAGCATCACGCGGCAAGCTGCTGGATTCTAATCCTGGTCCTCCCTCTAACCAGCGGTGTGAACAACACTGAGGAACTTCTCTAGATCCTGGTACTCTGAAGCTATAAATCAAGGAACTTGGTCCAGTTGGCATTGAGGGCTCCAGCTTTAATGCCTTGTGATTCTAAGTCCTTGTGAGCAGAAACAATGCTATATGGATCCAGTTCCCTTGTTTAACTTTCCCTTGCCTTCCGAAAGATCAGAAGTAAAGCCTCTCAGCATTAATCCTCTCATTGGCTTACAAGAGGAAGAAAGTCAGCCAAGGAAAATATATAGTTTGTATTCCGAGAGAGCTGGACCACCCAAAAATCTGCTTAGGACTCAAAAAACACTCACCCTGAGCCTGGTGTTAATTGGCTCTAAGCCTCTTCCTGAACGAGAGCAGTGGTTCTGTGCTTCCAATAAAACTGTGTCTCAGATCCCCTGGGAGCCGCAGCTGCCAAACTTCCTGGCTCGTCTTGCAGTTTTCTTTAGAGCCAAGAAGGTTAGAACGTCAGGGGTTTTATTCCAGTTCCTTCATTTCCTATATGACAGAGTGAAGGCTGAGAGAAGAGAAGGGACTCGCCCAGGGCCATATGGATAGTAGGGGGCCAACTGCGGAGTAGAGTCAAGTGGCCTGACTCAAATTTTTCCACTGCCCCTTCCTCTGTGAACAGGTATGTGATCCGAGGCTGGAGCCTCAAGGATGAATTCACATCCTTCACTGATGGTACCTATTACGGGTTCATTGGTGACTCACCCCAACCAAAATTCATATTCTGAAGTCTTAACCCTTAGTATCATAGAATATGACCTAATTTAGAGACAGGGTCTTTACAGAGGCAATCTAGTTAAAACAAGGCCATTCGAGTACACCTTAATCCAGTATGTCTGTGTCTTTACAAAAAGTGGTTATTTGGACAGAGACATACACAGAGGGAAACTGATATGAAGAGACACAAGGAGGAGATGGCCATCTACGAGCCAAGGAGAAAGACCTGGAACAGATCCTTCCCTCTCGGCCCTCAGAAGGAACGAACCAGCTAGACACCTAGACTTCCGGTCTCCAGAACGGTGGGACAGTGAAGTCCTGTCGTTTAGGCCACCCAGTCTGTGGTGCTTTTGTTCCAGTGGCCCTAGCACATGAAGAAAGCACCAAAACTGCCTGCCAGTCTCTCTTCATTTCAGGGCAACTTCTCTGACTGGGTTGAAAATTGAAAGCAATGTAGGCAACAGTGGGTGTGAGGAAACTGTCCTCCCTCACTGTCTTCCTTAACCTCCTTCCTGACCTCTTACCCTTTCTCTTTCATTCAGTCCCCTCCAAAGCCAGAAGTCCTCGCTTGCTTCCACCGGTGCAGGAGCCTAATAACCACCCCCACCATCACCTGAGTAGCTATCCATGTTAGCATTCTTTCTTTTAAGCTACAGCTAGAAGCACAAATCAGTTTAAAAATAATGCAAAATTCATGTTTGCAAAAGTATGCTGTGATCATCTCCTGTCATATATATGATTATTTCAACTGTCCCTGTGATAGTGGGTTGTGTCCTTTCCATAAGCAAAACCATCTCTTTGGAGCCAACATAGTATCTCACCATAGTGGTCACGGGGGTGCACCACACAAACTCTGAACAAGGAAGAAGTATGTGGGGGAACTTGAGAACATTTTAAGGTAAAGACAAGCTAGTTCCTGACAATGCAACCCTCCCAATATTTTGAGATTTTCAAAATTATGTTCGGTGCATACCCTACATCCACTGCTTCTTCTTTTCCATGTGAACTCATGGCAGTGGACTCAGCCATAGGTCATTCTGTCACTAAACTGGAGTTCACAGGAAAATTCTGGTCAGTATCAACAATTCCCTCAATACCAAACCATCCTAACATAACAAGGAATTCCAGAGTTCTAGACCCAAGGGTGTCCAGAATAGTCTTCTGACATATATTTGCAAAGCAGCCTCAAAACTAGGTAGATCAAGGTTCAGAAGCAGATGGATAATTCTAAATTTCTACCCCACCTATTCTTCTGCCCTGACACTTCCCTCTGCTGGATATCTCCTTCTGTGCTTTCTGCGCCCAGCCATGGAGGTCCTGCCCTCTGCTCCCTCTCTATCCAAGGCACTGAGATGCCTTTCTTCACCTCTCCAAACTCAGGTTAGAGTCTCATTTCTGCTGCATGATTTTTTAAGGCTCTGAAGACATTCACTTCTTGCAGCGTTCATCTATTTCCTCTGCACAGTGGCCATAATCTCTCAAGCAGCCATAAGTAAAGCGCCTGGTTAAAACAAAAACAAAAAAACAAAAAACAGAAGTCTCTGTCTAATACTGGAGCAGTGGACCTGGGATCCGAACAAGAGAGGCCATGGCAGGAATGTGGCCTCCTAGGTCCTCACTTTTAAAGGGAGAGTTAAATAAGGCCCAGTGCAAGTCTGGCACCATGAGATGCAAAACTGTCTACTCAAGTGTTGGCAGTTCTCAGATAAGCTCAGGAAATCATAAGAAGGATGATGACAGACTTTTAAATTTTGTAGAGTATCAGTTTTAAATTGTTGATGTGCATTACTCAGAAACTGTCTCTGTAAAATGTCTGTCAACCTGTGTCCTCGTCTATACAATTTGTTGACATAGAGACTTGCACAGCATGCTAGCTAACGCAGAAGCAGGTTAAAATGGGACACAGTCTCGATGTCAGCAGAGACCTCAAGACTACCGATGCTGCTGGAACTGGAAATGGGGGTATGTGAAAGCCAGTTTCTGTGACCATTCCTCATCTCCAACCTCCAGAGACGCTGAAGAGACCAAAAGGAAAGATGGGAACTGGAGAGAGGGTTTTCATTTGGAGGTAAGTGGTTATAAGCCTCTAAAGAGGTTAAAGCCCCTCCATGAGGGAGGCTGATGCCGTCTGTCAAGCCTAGGAATAAAGATGTTAAGGAGGCCCTGCAGAGGGCTTCAGGTGAGCCCCCCTAGAGAGCAGTCCTCTTATGTCTGACTCATGGGTAAGAATCTGAATGTGCGAGAGGTTTGCAGAAGCACCATGAGGCAACAGCGTGAAAGTCCCTGGTTGGGAGTAATTTTCATTCCCTCTTCTGAAGGATTTAACATGAAGACATTTTCTGTGCACCAGAGGTAAAAGGAGAGAGACAGAGAGAGAGAGCAGAACCATCTCAGAGGGACTTTGGCAATAAGGCCACCTGGAGGATTAGTGGGAACAGAACAGGGGAGAGTCTGTGTGGAGGTGGTCACAGAGAATTGGGGTTGTTATGGACTGAATTCTGGCCCCTAAAATTCATACGTTGAAGCTCAATGTAACTATATATAGAGATAGAGCCTTGAAGAGGGTAATTAAGGTTAAATGAGGCCTTAAGTGTGAGGCCCCAATCTGACAGGACTGGTGTCCTTATAGGAAGAGGAGCTCTCTTTCTCTTCCCTCATGTGGCCACTTGAAGACACAGTGAGAAGGTGGTCATCTACAATCAAGGAAAAGAGCCCCACCAGAAACCAGCACTGCTGGCACTTTATCTTGGACTTCCAGCCTCCGGAACTGTGACAAAACAAATGTCTGTGATATGCCACCCAGTCTGTGTTATTTTGCTACGGCAACAAGAGTAGACTAATACAGGGGTCTTAGGCAGCCAGCTGGGAAGTGCGTCCCCTAAAGCAGAGGTTCATAGGTGAGTAGTCCCTAGTGATGAGAGAATCTCCAAAGAACCCCCAAAGCAATCCAAAAGGAACAGATTCAACCTACAAAGAAATCTCCAGGATTAACGTTTCACTGGTGACGTCTACCAAACATTTAAGGAAGAAATAACAACAATCCTACATAAACTCTTCCAGATAATAGACAGAGTATGTATTTCTCAAGTCATTTTATGAAGACATAACCATGATAACAAAACCTGACAGAGACATTGCTTGAAAGAAAAAATGTCAATCTTCCTCGAAAGTATAGATGCAAAATCTTAAACACAATATTAGCAAGCTGAATCCAATGATTTAGGAAAGGATAATAACATCCTGACTGGAGTTTAATCCAAGGGTGCAAATGTTACCATTTAAAAAAAAATCAATGTGATTCACACAGTTACAGAATAAAGAAAAAGGATCACTTGATCATCACAATGAATATAGAACAACTTATAAAATTCAGTAGTCATTCACAGTAAAAAAAAAAATTTTTTTTACCAAACTATGATAAATATGACAGTGTCTCCCCCTCAAAATCCTGAGATCAGAAATAAACATTGTACTTACTGAAGTTTCTTGCTTACTGAATAAGGCAAAAGAGCCCTGAACATCTGCCAGACACAAAGATAACAGTGCCAGATCAGGACTGCACCAGTCAGGTGAGGCCTTCCTAACCTCTGGTCCCTCCTTCCCACCACTCCAGCACTGGAGGGCAACAAATTCCCAACTAGAAAGTTGGGAGTGGAGTGGGGAGATGGCAGAAACAAGAAAGAAGAAACTAGGGGGAGATACAGCTGAGTGGCAGAGAGCAGTGCTTAGCATGCATGAGGTTCTGGGTTCAATCCCTACTACCTCCATGAAATAAACAAATCACCCCCAAAGATTTTTTTAAGGAAAAAAATTTTTTTAATTCTCTCTATATATATACGGGGGAAGAGAAAGAAAGAAAGAAACAAACCACCCAGCCTCTCCCATCTCACGCTGATTTCCATTGAAGGCATTCTATCATAGCAATGCCAAACTAGGGGAGGGAAGAGTTTTAGACATTATTTTTAAATGAAGATTGGAGTTTTGACTCTTACACAAGGCTGGAAATTTCAGTTACTGAGATGGTGCTATGTTGTAATATGTAGTGGCCACAGACTTTTCCTTACCTGAGAATGACCAGGAAACCAGAGAATCTGCTCTAGATTTTATCCAAAGGGTGAGGGGATACTGTATCAGAGAACAGGCGTGCACTAGAGAAATGGAGAATAAAGTTGTTTTCCATTCCACGTTACGACTAAAGCTCCTTCTAAATCCTGGTCATCTTGTTCTTAATGTCGTTCAACTGTTCACTGCTAGTCCTCAAAGGGCAAATGCTTCCCCTGGACCACACTTTCCTAGGTTTGTTGGAAAAAGAGCCTTCTTCTGCTGCCTTTTAAGACTCGCCTTTCGGCCTGGGCTGTTCCTGGGCAGGCAAAGCACACATCCTGTGCTGACTGAGAAGGCAGGGGACTCTGCAGCAGTCACAGATGGTAGTTTCTGTACTGGGTGTGAGCAGAATGTCGCCTTGTGCCTTGTGCTCATGCCAGCTCCACACTAACCATCCCAACCACCTTACTTTGAAGCAAAGCAAGGAGGAGCAAAACATAAGTGCTATGGGAAATTTGTCATCATGCAAAGATGGAGAGATGGCCCTGAAGGGTGTCGCTCTGCAAGTCTGAGGCAATTACCCATACAAGAAACTCATTCTAAGGACATACTTATTGTGCACAACATACTCAGCATATTATTATAAAGACTTAATAGACATGGTCTCTATCCTCAAAGAATTAACAATTTAAAACCAAAGATGGAACTAACATACAAAACACTATAAAATACAAACAAAATGAATATACAAGGTTATTAAATATTGCCTTGAGACTGATGTATCATCTCAGTCAGTGGAGAGTCCAGTGTCATTAGAAACAAACTTATTTGTTAAAAGTCATTTTCTTAATATCTGACTTAGTTCATGCCAGATTTCAGCAGGGCATTTGGCCCATTCTGTTATTTTTTTTGAAGTTAGTTTCTCATCTTACTCCTGCCTGGGAAATGTAATGCATCACTGAGGCTGTTCTGAGTTTATGTTGTGTTCACTTTTAATGTGTGCTAAATGACTGGAAATAGGAAGCAGATGGACACTTGGCCCAGAGATTAAACTCTATCTCCTTAATTAGATGATGTTGATTAAGGCTTCCATGGGGTCCTTCTCCTCACTGCCAAGTAAAAGAGCTCTCCAGTGGGGCTCCTCAAAGCATTTGGGAAGTAATGGTTTATTCAGTTCCTCCTATGCATTTATTCACAGATACTGAACAAACAGGATCCAAACTGTCTTTGTCTCTTTGGTTTTTCTGTAACAGTTTTGCCATTGGACTTTCCTTTTTGGCAAGAGTTGAAACAGAATAAAGGGAATTCTGGATAGCCCCTGGCTGAACCTTCCTTCCTATTCTGAGTTGGCAGAATTTAGTTGGGAGGTTGGGGGGAGGGGTCTTAAGAAGAGAGAACTTCAGGGCCTTCGCTAAGTTCTGTGTAGTACAACAGACTATCGCTTCTCTTAACACAGGGAAACAGAGGAAGAGTTCAGAGACTGACAGATGTGAGTCTGAGTCTTGGCTCAGCTTGTTATTAACTGCAAACTGTAGTGTGCTGGTAAATGTTTAACGACAGACTCAAAGTAAATAAATAAGGCCTTAATCTATAACGTGCCAACTTTTGTGGTGTCACTGCTCCCATCGTGGCTGACTTTAAGCCACCAGTGGGTTGTGACTAAAGCAAATTTGGGAAGAGAACGGTACTATTGGCTCTCATAGCCTACATAAGCTGACTCCAGCTCACCAGGAACCAGTGTAAGCACCAGCGTCACCATCTGTATGAAATGGGTAAGATATTTTGCAGGGTCATTAAAGAGACTAAAGTAATAACTGCAAAGTGGTCAAAACGGAGCCTGACCCACACTAGGAACTGAATCAGTTGTCACTACTACTATCATTTTAACCTGGGCTTTGAGGAAGTGATTTCACTTTGCTGAGCACTCCAAGTCAGAGCCTCTGTCTTAAAAATTTAGCAACTAAATTTCATTACACTCGTGTCTGAGGAATGGATTCACACTAATCAAATACATAAATGGCAGTTATATAAGTCAAAATGCCAATTTACTACTTTGATTTAGTGTGCACACAGAATAATAATTTTCCAAAGCTAAATTGGGTAGCATGGTCTAATAAAGGATTTTTTGTGTGTGTGGTTTAGGAATATGTTTATATGCAAAGTGCTACAAAAGCTTAAGTGTTAATTATATTTAAAAATCCTTAATTAATGATCTGGATGAAAAATTAAATTGGGGTTGCTCCAGAAATTTCCTGGCCTAGGCTGACATTAGCATATCCCTGGCATGTTACTCTGTACCTGTCTGCCTGCAAACAGCTAGCTTTTGTGTTGACCCTGTGGAAGGCTGGACAGGTGGACACTGTTCAGTGGAGAATATATTTAACCACCCCTGAGAGAGTCCTGCCTGGAGTTTCCCCAATCACAACTATAATGATAGATTTTAAACTCATTAGGTAGGGGAGGAAGAATGGAGATTCCTGGTTCCATTTTATAGTTATGTAAATTGACAGAGACATAAATGCAGATAGAAAATTTACCAGGAGAGCTAAGACTAGAATTCAGATCTCTGACGCATACTTTAGTCGCTCTTTCTTCTGCCTCTAGGATGATCAGTTGGGCAACACAAAAAACACAGATCAGTGCATTTGAAAACCACGTAAGTAGATAAATATTGAGAGAGAGAGAGAGAGAATTTCTGTGATGGAGGTGATGGAATCATATACAGGATGCTATGGGAGCAGAAACAAAGGAAAACTAACCCAGTCTGGAAGGGGAGATTGGGTATGGGTATAGGTGGGGGGAGGTTCTAGATATGGGTACCTCTGAGCTGAGTTCTTAAGGGATGAATGAGAATTCCGTCCGAAAAGAGAGACACTGCAGGTTGGGTTCATCAGAAAGCAGAGTCTAAGGTAAGTATTAGCATGTGAGACATTTATTAGAGAACGTTCTTGGGAGGGGAAGGGCACAGGACTGGGGAGAGGGAAGAGTTGAGCAGTGATACAAACCAAAGGCTTCAACCAATCCCTTAAGAACTCTAGAACAGAGGTGGTTGCTTCAGAGTTTTTCCAAGTAGGAGTGAGGAAGCCAGGTCATTATACCATCATGTAGATCAGTCACTGGATGCAGGCTGCCCTTAGAAGGAATTTTCTTCAAAAAATGGCTGTTTCCCAGCAGCAATTCCAGGTGACAGGGAAATAAGCCCTCCATTCCTGAAGGGGACCTGGGCAATAGATCACAGCATGCACCACAAGGGGGAAAAGGTTTCATACACAGAGAAAAGCACTGAAGAAAGAAGCAGTCGTGTAGGTGGGTATTATGTAAGTGATTCAGTGTTTGTCATGGAAAGGGTTCCATGGAAATCAGATTTTGAGACAAGATGGTTCACTGGGGAGTAGTCTCAAGAACAGTATCTCTAAGGGAGTGAGCAAAGCAGGACTGGGTCAAGGGGGAAGTTGAACTGTAATACAGTTGAGGCAGAGAGATCAGCCAGTTCCACAGGGATGACCCTTCAGAGATGTCCTGAATCAAGGTAAATGAGATGGGCCTTAACCATGGCATCGACCAGTCACTGGATATGGGCTGACCCTGAGGAAGAGTGCATAACCTTTTACATGGCAGCCCCCTTCAGCAAAGGGCAAGTCCTTGGAAAGATCAGCTATAAGCCATCAGGAGTCAACACTTTTTTTTTTTTTAGCCCTTTTTAAATTTTTTTTTTTTTGAGGGAGGAGGTAATTAGGTTTTATTTATTTATTTTTAGAGGAGGTACCAGGGATTGAACCCAGGACCTCGTGCTTGCTAAGCATGCACTCTACCGCTTGAGCTATACCCTCCCCCCAGGAGTCAATACTCTTAGCAGCAAAGGGAGTGAGTATCCTGGTCCTGAAGGGACCATAAAGGTTTACTTTTGTCTATCTCAAGTTCATGTAAATAGTGTATGGTTCTCATTCTCAATGAGGATGGAAAAGAACATGTTGGCCAACTGATGGCCACGTAACATGTACGTAAAGATGGGTTCATCTACTGTTTAGATAGGAAAGATACCACCATTCAGCGTGGTAGCAGTGACTGGGGCTACCACTTGGTTGAGTTTGCAGTATTTAAGTTATCATCCTTTAAGATCTGTCTGATTTTTGTCAAAACTAGATTGGTGAAGTAAAATGGGGACCACTGGCCCTGACCCCTTCGCTCTTTAAGAGTATATTAATCTCTGCCATTCACCTTGGGAAAGAATATTTTTTTAAATTTTATATCTTGCCTGGCTCACTCAGGGCACCAATTTTCATAAGTAGGATTGCCAGAAAACCAACTCTGAGACGGAGATTTCCATCAAGGAACCAATGTTCCTTCTAATTAACACATGTGTACCAATGATTGTTTTTTGAGAGTGGGGAAATGACCACTGGAGGGGTCCATGAGCCCAGTGGACTCACTATGAGCTGGACCTAGACTAAGATTCTACTTATTACCTGCTCCTGGCTACCTCTACTCTAAAAGTGGGTAAGACTGTATCTCTGAGTATCAATGTCAACTTGAACTCTGTGTACAACATTCCTCAAAATGACTGTGTATCCCATTTTCCTGGTTACCCAAATAAACATCCATAGGGAACCCAGCCTGTCCTTCACTTATTGGGTTCTGGATCTAAAAATGACTCAGATATAAAAATAAGGTAAGAGACCTCAACTTTTTATTGGAATAAATTCCTTCAGCCTCCTGATCATACACAGTTGATTTGACTGTATAGACTGAGCAATATCCTTTTCTGCTGTCCACCAATCTTGTTTCATTAACCATTTCTTTTTTTAAAGCCTTTATTTTTTATTGAGATATAACTGATTCAAAATTATGTAAGTTTAAGGTGTACAATGTGAAGACTTGATACATATATACATTGTGAAATGTTACCAGAATAAGTTTAGTCAATACCTCCTAATTACCACTTCTTGTGTGTTTGGTGAGAACATTTAAGATCCACTCTCTTAGCGACTTTCCAATATGTAACGGTATGTTAACTATAGTCACCGTGCTGTACATCAGATCCTCAGAACTTATCTATAACTGGGAATTTATACCCCTTGACCAGCATCTCTCCATTTTCAAGGGGGCCTCTGGCCTTTATACTTTGCCTTAAATTGGTTATTAATTACCCTCAACACTTCCTGCATTTCTCCAACCCACTGAGAGTTCTCAGAAACAGCCATCTGATTCCATGCTTCTTATAGTTACTTCCTCCCTCTACCCTGAGATACTGCACATACCAGTGCATTCCCTCCCATTGTTGTATCACCCAGTTCACTACTGGTGAGAATTTCAACAATCACCTCACTACTTCATGCCATAGTCTGTTAGTACTCTACCTAGCAGTAGTGATGGGGCCTTCATTTCCAGTCGGCCAGTGAATAATTCATCTCCAAAATCTCACAGAGTCTGTCTCCTTGGTTCACTCAGGGCACCAATTTTCGTAAGTAGAATTGCCAGAAAACCAACTCTGAGACGGAGATTTACATCCAGGAGACTTACTGGGAAGAGTGCTCAGAGACAGAACCTACAGGTAAATGGGGGGAGGAGAACTGGGGTTTAGTCCCATGGGAGCTCTGGAACTTGAGATGACCCTTCAAAGACAGATCAGAGAAACAGGGGGGGGAATTAAAAGCTATTAGGAGTGAGGGAGAAGAAAGAAATAAAATTATCTACTAGAATTCTTGTTTGGATGCTTGGATGGATGTAGGTTTAAAGAAATAAAGAGAATTTTGGAATGATAACCAGCTCGGGAAAGAGGATGAAGGCACATTTTTAGACACCCTGAGTTTGAGCTGAAAGTGCCCACAGGGCAGTTAGGTTTCTGATGATGAAGCTGGGGAAGCAGCCTAACCTAGAGATCGTCTGACTCAGTGAGAGTGGATGACACCATCTGGGACAGCGAGTAAGGTGAGAAGACAAGTGGCCCAGGATGGCACCAGAGAATAACAACACTTAAGGTCAGCAAAGAAAGAGGATCCTCTTAAAGGAGACATAAGAAACGATCTTAGGTAGCAAGAGAAGTGATTTGAGAAGGTCAAGAAAGGAAGAATTTAAGTGAGCAGAAAGGATCATAAAAATGCGGGGGGTTTTGTATTTGGTAAATTTTAGGGTTATCATGATCTTAAAATAGTTTAGTGTATCTTAAAATCGTTCAGTGATGGGTCTGGGGAAGCATAAATCAGACTGCAGTAGACTGAGAAATTTATGGGAGTGAGACTTTATGGGAGATCAGCACAAAAATTACCTCAGCCACGACGTGAGTGTGCAGGTGGAGGTCGGCTTCTCTTTAATGCTTAACATTAACATTTAACTTTTAACTTTACGTTTGCAATAATATCATAGAGGAAAAAAAAATTATTGAAGTCCCCTAGCCTCTGTCTCAATGGAATCAATGGGAAATAGCTCATTATTGCTTCTGAATGAGAAAGTATCTCTCTTCATAATGGCTACATTTAGATGTTCTGCTAATCAACTGCTTAGACTGGTTGAACATCTGTGGGCACTTTATCTTGGTTAATGGGGGTATTTCAAAGTGCCCAGCTTAAGGGAATTTTATGACTGGGCAAGTTTTATTCAGTGCTGGGTTTCCTAACTTCTACTCTGAGACCCCCTTCCTTCCTCCCCAACCCTCTCTCCCTAAATCACCACCTTCTTCTGCCTCTGCTGCTGAAAAACACTTCAGTTCATCTGGATACAGAACTGTATGTATATGTTCATCTGTCTTTATCTTTGTGTATTTTTATTGTTTTTATTTATGTAAATTCTCTTTATTTAATTACTAATTTTGCCCATAATCAACTTATGATTTAATTAGGATCTTGGAAAGGGGGAGGGCTGGCCATCTCTCTTGGGGAAGGGGGGAAGTGCAGACAAAGCTATTAATTGTGACTTTGTGGTCCGTATCAAGTGCAGTCACAGAAGGGCTCTCCAAACTTCCAGAATTTGAGACTGTACTGTCAGTCACTCTTCTTTTCTGCAGTCCTCAGCAGGACATTTCGGTGTGTGAACTTTTCATACATTTTGCCTGGTGGTGCTGCTGCTGCTGCTGCCAAGACCACTGACGACGCTGACGCCTTCGCAGAAGGAGAATGCCCTGATAGCCCTCTGCACACTTTTTTTGACTTCTTGACACCTTTAACTACCCTCCTTCTTTCTTAATGATCATGGTTTTAGGGTCTGAGATTATGCCCAACTATTCTAAGGTACCAGAAACCTGGAAAAACTTCGTTTGTCTTTAGCAGGCAACAGATTCATAGTCTTTCAAATGTCCTAAGAAAGTTATTTACCCCTAAAGATCCCATTGAGGGGGAGAAGTTTCTCCTGGCTGGGACTCCCTTAAATTTCTCTGCAGCAGACTTTCTTACAGCTCTCCTCCTTTCCTTACTCACTCATTCACTCTTTTATTCCTTTTGTTAACAAATATTTACTGAGCAGCCACTTTTTTCCAAACACTGGAAATTACCATCCTGGAGATACAGTGCTGACAGATACTGTCTCTAGCTTCACAAAGATCATACTCCATTCACTTTGCTTAATCTCATGCTGCCCCTACTCACAAGCACCCCTCTCTTTGGAGAGAGAGCATGGTGTTTTAAAAGCTTTGATATGAAAGAGGTGTACTCAACAAATTTATAACACCTACCGTTTGGTTGAGTACCAATAGAAGCAAAGATCGATGGAATTAAGGAGAATGGATGGTATTGCTGGGATGGTGGGGAGATACGTGCTAATGTCTTAGAGCATGAGGGAAACTGAGAATGTGTGTCTGTACCCATCAATCAAGTGGATTGTAAAGGAACATAAAATAGTCAAAGAAGAGTTACACTTGAACTTTAAAGTATAAAATGGCACTCATAATCTTCTTTGTATTTATTTTCTATCTTCATGAAGACTTGATTTATTTATGCTGTCACTTGAATGAATACAATTGTGACTTTCATTTCACACATCATCTGATTTTAGGTACTTCTGACTATTGCATCAAGTATTCAACAGGACATTCTTCTGGAAGACTGGGACAGCGTAACTGCCTCCTCTCCCCACCCAATCACCTGTCTCAACTCCTTGACACTGCACAAATGCAAGAGAACATTCCCTGGGGGAACTCAGTCCCTGACGTGAACCACACCTACTACAATTAACAAACACAGGTCCAGAGCAGCCCACTGTCTGCCAGTCTCCTCTGACCTTCTGACCTGTTTTATGAGGCCTTTCCTTTCCGTGCCTAACAGACATAGAAAATGCACGATAAATATTTCTTGATTGAATAAATTTTGTTTCCACGTTCATATTCTTTCTCCGGTAAGAGGTGCTTATTACTTTTGAACAAATGAAAAGGAAGAGTAAGTCAAAGTCTCTAATTAAATCTTTCCAACTAGGAGTGGGGGGGGGGGTTGATTTTCCACTCCTGTTCCTTTATTCTAGGTACTGACTGGTCCTTAATCTAAAAAGGCACATTGGCTTGTGGGCTGGGACTGTCTGCAGTGCACACGAAGAGAAGAGCAGGTGGTCTGCTAGATCCAGGAATCCCCAGGAGCTTATCTCCACTGCTCAACAGATCATTAATTTGGAGCTTCAAAACCACAACTGAGCACTGAGACACACACACCAAGACCTAGTTGGTCTTTTGCCTTCAAAGAGATCAGTAATAGTTAGGTTTCTCACCACCAATAAACTCAGTGAAAGAAAGCTCAAGAACAAAAGCTGCTTTTCACTAATTCAAAGCACCCTGACAATATAATGCACACAGGGTAACGGGATAGGGACACTCCCACACGCCCCTGCTCCTAGAGCATGAGACCCGAGGGAAACTCTCCTGCCTAGGCCTGTTTTTCCCAGATTCTGGGTAGGACGTAGAGTTCCAATGAAACAGTGCTGCAGTGTGCAACAGCCAGAAGAAATATTAGTGATGATCTTGGCAACTTCATTTCACAGAAATCTGGAATTCCTAAATCACTGAACAGCTCATATAAAACACCTGGAAATAGAGCATAAGATATATCAAGTATTTTTTAAAACGCATGGCTGAATTCAGAAGAAAGTACGGAAATTCCAAGAGGGTACCGCAAGCAGAGCTACAAGCCAAAACAGGTCCCTGCTTAATACGAACCAAGACTGGTTAATGGCAGTGCTGGGGCAGGAGACAAGGCTTTAGGCCCATGCTAAGTGGGGAGTGGGAGGCCCCACATAAATTCACATCCCGGAAAGACCTACATCCTAGAGAAAAGACACAATAGGAAAAAAGTCATCTCACCAGCAAAGGGAGACAAGGAAGCTGGCCGATCTTGACATGGATTCCAGTTGGAAATTTTACAAAAGGTTTCCTCTGAGAATTTGTAACCTTAAGCAAACCCTACGAAAGTATTTCCTTATCCGTTCCTGGGCAAGTATCCATACCTGAATCAGTACAACCTGAGTTAGTAGTTAATGCTTGAGTTAGAAAGAAACAGCAGTTGAACACACTGTAGTTTTATTTGTAGAGTGTTTATTTTACATATTTCTAAGTCTTTGTATCTCTACCTAAGTAGGCTTGCACAAAATTCACCAGAATATAATTAACCCCCTCTCAAGCACCTCCTTTTATTGTCATTGTAAACTTGAGGTAGAGAAAATGTCCCTTGTTGCAAGACACCTGAATCTGGGTGGCTCCAGCCAAATCTGTCGTCTTCTGTCCTAGTACTTTAAGAGGGAGAAGTCCTGATTATACAGACCAGGTTACAAGCTGTTCTAACTGGTGAGAACTCTTTTAACATCTAGGAACCACAAGCTCCTCCTTCAAGCCAACACAACTGAGGCCTTAAAATGAGCACTGCATCCATAGTGGAAAAAAAACCAGTTTTAACTTCCCAGAAATGTACTTGTTCAGCTCACTCAACTTTTCCATGATCTGCCCCTTCAGAATCCTGACCCGGCTCTGGGTTCCCCTTTCCTTCTGCCTCCTTCCCCCGACTTTCCCCAACCCTGCACTCCAACCAGAAATCTCAGCTCCAAACCAGATCATGCCAGTCATCACTGCTTACTCTGTGGAGTCATCTGCCCTGTGCTAACTCCTGAAATTGCCTCTAGAACCCCTTCCTTATAGGTTCTGACTGAGAGCTGGCCAAGAGGGGAACCTGAATGGGATTTGGAAGGTGGGAGTGAAGATCATCAAGATCAGGTGCGGAGGCGCCAGAAGGGTCCAGCTCATCCTCGCTCCCCTCCCCTCTGGGTCCAGCCCTTCTTTCTGACTTTTGATCCGGCTGACCAAGGATAACTCCAGGCCCTCCACACTTACGGGCAGACCTGCAGAGGCCCAGCTGCCCACAGACCTCCCATGACCTTATCCTTTGCTAAGTCCCATTTTGAAGGCCAGATGTGCCTGGGGTCTCATACAGATTGCATATTGACTCCTCTGATTCTCCAACTTCATTTCTGGACCTTCACCTCCTCAGATCCTCCCATAATTGAGTTAGATCTAGTTTCTATAACAAACCCTTTATCCTTTATGAATAGTGGTTCTGTTCCTCTGACTGAACCCTGACTGATTCATCCTGTTATCTGGTGCCTAAGAGAGGCCTGTAACACAGAACTGGGTGATAAATACTTGATACATTAGGTTTAACCTGAGCATTTTTCCCCTGAATTATGGAGTAATGAAATCAGACAGAAAAGCTGGGATGGCACTTCTCCAAAGGAGGAGTACTGATTGCTACAATCTGCAAAGCTCTTTATTAGTTCATTTTCCTGGTTCAAAACATCATTTTCATGTTCTGCTGCTTCTGCTCACCCCTCAAACCATGTAATGCTCAGATTCACAGGTTCAGGCCAAGGCAGCATTGCCAAACAGTCTTCCCTCACTATTTCCTTCCACTCCCCACCCCCACCCCAACCCCATTCGTGTGCTTTGCGTTTCTTTCTCTCCCACGCCAGGCCAGCAGAAATCACAACGCTGTCACATGCTCTGGAAAAAAGCTGTTTGTGAGCTGTCGTTTTTAAAGCTGCCTCGCTGGCACTGCGGAACGTGCTAGCACGTCAGCTAAAAGACGGGTAACCTTCATCTTGGCACACATTTCTCACTCAGTGAGTACACCCCAGCAAATCTCATTTAGACTTTTTTTTCCCCCATTTAGACTTTTTAACAGAACAATTTTCTAGCATTTCCATTTATTACACATTTAATTGCCTTTTAATTGGTGCAGCTGTTTTCAGCACGTTTGAGGAATCCTGGAACTATCTTCCTTAGAACACATTTCAGGCTCACTTCCTGCCCTGGTTTACATTCCTGTTAGCCAAAACTTTGTGTTTGGGCCTCCAAGTTTAATCAAAGACTTACTGTCTAGTATAAAGACTTCTGATATCCTTAATTCCTACGGACAGTGGAGAAAGAACAACACAAAATTTCAGAGGTAATCTCAGGACCTAAAACTACCATTGTAACACACCAAGTTTATGTCAACTTGTCGATAACCATCACTGGGGCTTGCAGTCCAGGCACTTACAACGAAGTTCTAAATCCATTATTTTCAAGTCATATGTCAGAGGCAAGTTTTAACTTTTCTGGACTAAGGAGGTTGGTCTGTACATTCCTGCCTGCATTTAATATTCTGTCAGTCTGATCATAACTTTACAAAAAGGCACTTATGACTTATATGTCTGAAATATTTTTAACATCAGTAATATAGTTTTAAAATTTTATGATTGTATTATTTTCACCTATGCTACCAATAGGCTCTTCTTATTCATATTTGCTTCATTTATTTATTCACCTGTTACACTAAGGACTAAAGTGGTAGGGCAGATTCTGAAGAGCAAGTTTAGAGGACTTGGCTGGGAGAGGGAGCCTTGATTTTCACACTTGTGGCCCTGGAGTAATAATATCTACCTCACTGGGTTGTTATGAGGGTAAAAGTGAAAATATGATCATGGGAGTTCTTCACAAACTGAAAGACACATTAATTCAAGCAATCATTATTTTAATAAGAAATACACACCTAGGTCATGAGAAGAGTTCTTTCTGGGGGTTGGGGGGGTGTCTAAGCAGATTACAGTAAAACCTCAGTTATTCTGGGAACTTTTGTTTCTGGACTCTTTCTTTGTCCTATGCTGAGTGGATATAATTAAAAATCTAACCAGTTCAGTGGCTGCATTAGAAAAACTCTGATTAATGCTTTGGTGTGAATGCACACAAAGCACTGGAACTACATATTCCAGAATCCCCTTCCCTCTGGCTCCTGGCTGGAGTCTACCTCTGAGGGGCTCTCACCTGAGACTGCAGGTGGGACAGAAGGTGAGGCCTTACTCTCTGTAGGCAGTGGCAACCAGACGTGGCAGACCTGAGATTCAGAAGCTCTAAGAGGGTCTCGAATTCTGATCAGTCATCTTTCTTAAGGAATTGAGACCTAAAGAATCTTACCTGGCTTTCAAGTTAGGTTTCAGAAAGATTTTCTCACTCTAAAGAGACACTGCCTGAGCCTCATGATATTAGCTGAGCAAGAGCCCATGCAGACACTGATGTGATAAAAAAAAAAGTTCAGCTGTGGTCACAAGGCATTTTAGTAATTTACAACATTTCCTGAATCCAGTCAAAATAGTATGGAATGTATTCCTTCCTAGAGATGACTTCAAGTGTAACTATTATAGGGTTGGGTTGAAGGAAGAGGAAGAAATGTAGAAGAATCAAGGAACTTAAAGAATTGATTTTGTAGTAGATATCCTCCTGCACAAACTAGAACGTGTAAGAAATGTGACATTTTCTTTAATGAAGGTGACTTTGAGGTCCCCATTCCTCTGAACTAGTGGGAAATTCAATTTTAGTCATCGCTAGGGTTCTCTCTCCTCCTGCCCTCCCGCCAGGGGCATGTGAAAGTTCTGAAGCTCCTCTGCAGAGAAGGCTATTCAGGAAGGCCGCTCTGGCAACTGGTCCCTGATGACTGTGATCTTTCAAACTCACACAGCTCCTTGGAAATTAGAGGCTCTGCTGGGACTGTACCACACATAGGTTCGGGGATCTCTGCACCTTTGCATCCTTTTTCTGGGGCTGTACCTCCCTGGAAAGCTCCTCACCAAGGGCCTGGCCCTCCCTGGCCCACACTCCTAAGGGAGGGAGGCTCTGCCCTGGTACTTTGCATCTGTGATCCTATCATTCAAGTCATTTTCTTCACAGTGCTTTTTTCAATCTAAATTAGTATGGTTCGTTTGGATCATTTATTTTTTTTTTTTAAATCCATGTACTTTATCACTCGTTTTTATTTTGGGGGGCAGGTAATTAGGCTTATTTATTTTAATGGAGGTATTGGGGACTGAACCCAGAATCTCAGGCATACACTCTACCACTGAGCTATACCCTCCCCACTGGATCATTTATTTTAATTGTCTGTTTCCCATCTTTCTCTAGACCCCTTCCCATATTAACTACGTAAAGGGTTTACTGAAAGCTTACTATAAACCAGGTACGAATCCAAGGGTTTTTTAATCAGGCTCTTTTAATTGTCTAGATAATCCTATGATATGGGTTTTAACAATTATACTTTGCAAGTGAGGTAACTGAATCCCAGAGAGGTTAAGTAACTCATCTAAAGTCACACAGCTAGAATGGCCAAAGCAAGATTTAGAACCAGAGCATCTGGCTCTAGAGTTCTGCTGCTTAACCATAATATCATTCAGTATCTTTCTGTTACTATCATTCAAAATTTTACTTCTGGATTATTAAGACTATGCCCACTTCTTCCTCCCTCCCTCCGTTTTCTTCCTTCCTTCCATTCTTTCTTCCTTCCTTCAGTGCTTATTCAGACAAAACTTAAATACTGTTTTCTCATCCTAACATTCATAGCCTTTGATTTTAATTACTCTTCTTGCTTCAATAATTTTTAATGATTTTTTCCAAGCAGTTTTTGTATGTTAAATTTTCTGGGGCCTGGTATGTTTAAGAATATCTTATCCCCATATTTAGATAATTGGTTAGATATGGAATTCTGGATGTTTTAAAAATATTATGATTTTTGTTATATTCAAGATTATTGAGAATTCTAATGTCAAGCTGATTCCTTTTCCTTTGAAGATGATCTACTTTTTTCTTTCCAAAAGACTGTTAAAAATTCCCTTTGCCTTTTATGTTCTTGTTCTACGGGTGTGTGTGTGTATATGTATGTGAGTGTGTGAGTGTGTGTGTGTGTGTGTTTAAACCTGTCCTGTCTAACCTACTATGAGCCTTTTCAGTCTGAGCAATTAACATACTCAGTATAAGCTTTCTATTGCTATTATAATAAACACACCAAAACACAGTGGCTTAAAGCAGAAACTTTTATCAACTTATATTCTACAGGTTGGTAATTTGGGCTGGGTTCTGCTAGTGTTTCCTCTGCACTGAGCTGCTAATCAGCTAAATGGTTCCACTTCATGGTTTTAGCTGGATGTCAGCTGGAGGAATAGGTCAACTGGGCCATATGTCTTTCTTCATCCACCTGGCTTATAGCTAGGGCTTGTTAATATGGTGGCTCAGGCTTCTAAAAGCAACACAAGATGGCAAGCCCCATGTGCAGCACTTTTAAAGTCTCTGCTTGCATCAGTTTTTCTCTTGCCCCATTAGCTAAAACAGGCCATTTAGCCAAGCCTAGAATCACTGTGGAGGGCACTACCACAGGTTACAGACATAGCTGAAACAACTCGGGGGCCATCACTGCAAAATCCGTCACATCCTCCTTCAATTCTGGAAAATTCTTGATTGCTTTTTCTCTCCTACACTTAGTTTTGCTCTCTCCTGAGATTTCTATCATACAGATGTTAACTTCTATTTTTACCTTCCACCTCTCTGAACTTTCACTTTTATAGTTTAAACTGTTTTAATCTTTCTTAAAATCTTTCAGAAGAGTTCTTGACCTGAGCTTTCATTTCATTTGTTCAATTTGGTAGGTATATCCACTCTGTTATCCAAATAATCCATTGAGTTCCTTACTCAAACAATTACATTTTTCACTCCTAGCATCTTCAGTTAGTTTTTCTTTGTTCCTGCTTCATGTTTTCCAAAATCCTCCCTTATCCTACCAAGGGTATTTCCTATGCTTATTTTAAATCTGATTCTGCCTGTTTTATTAATTCTACATCCTTTGCCAAATGTTTTCCTTTTGTAGCTTTTCTTTCAGAGTAGTGTAGATGTACTGTAACCTTTTCCCTATGACTCATATTACCCTGGGAGTATCAGTTGCCTTGGCTGACAGAGGGTAACTAGAATAAAGGGTGACGGCTCAGGTCCTTGTCTGTGCCTTTTCTGGTGAGCTTAGGAAACAGGCAGTGCGTAAAAAACATACTTCTGGGCTCCACCATTCCCTATTTACTCCCCAACTCCCCCAAAAGTGACACTGCCCCTCGAGGCAATTCTTCCAGTTTTCAAAATAATGGCTAACATTTCTTGAGCACTTGATACATATTAGTCCAAGTTTAAGTAGTTTTACATGTATTGCATCTTTCAAACCACC
Source organism: Camelus ferus (assembly GCF_009834535.1). Taxonomy (NCBI): domain Eukaryota; kingdom Metazoa; phylum Chordata; class Mammalia; order Artiodactyla; family Camelidae; genus Camelus; species Camelus ferus. The sequence goes on along the minus strand of NC_045701.1, from coordinate 32,935,340 downwards.
CCAGGAATTAGGTAGTATTATTATGCCCATTTTAAAAATGAGAAAACAAGGACAGAGAGAGGAAGTAACCTTCCCAAAGTCACAGAGCAGTAAGTGGAGGAGGTAGGATTAAATCTGGGCTGTCTGGCTTTAGAACCCATGCTTTTAGCTTTTATTCTCTGGGCTGGGAGGCACTGCCCCAGTTATTACCTGCTCTCCACCCAGGTGGGCTCCAGCACTTCCCTGATGCCATCCTGATGCTTCTAGCTGGTGCTTGGCCAGCAGGGCTGTTTTTCTGCCTGGCAAGCAATTTTCTGCCCCAGCAATGCACGAGAAAGAGCAGGATACAACCAGAAAACTTCTGTAATCTGTTTCCAATGTTGGCACCAGATCCACTCTCCCTCTTCACACTCACCCACCGCCCTTCATCTCCCAGCCCCCAGCCACACACCCTGCGACCCAATCACATTCTGCCTCCCAAAGACATTTAATTTATCTATCTGATCAATCTATTTATCACCATGTTATTAGATGCATCAAACTTGTTTATGTGACATGTTTGGGGTTGGTTCAAGGGAGGAAGCCAGCATCTCATATTAGGTCATATTAGGCAGGAAACATCTGTATATGTAATTTCCGAAGTAATTTATTCACTAACACGAGCCCCCAAAGAACATCTAGCTGCATGAGTGCTAACCTCTGCTCTTCACTAGATATTTCCTTCCAGCTCATAGTCAGTTTCCAAAATCAACACAGGAATTCTATTATTACATCAATCTTTAAAAATGTCTTGGTCTCCTGCAGAAATGGACTCCAAAATTCAGTTGCACACATACAAACACCAGATTCAGAGCAAAACTTATTATAAATGGCAACATTTTGAGTCCTTCCTGCCACTGCCTCAGATAATTGACTTTCTCATTCTTGATTCTAATGTTTCATACCTGATGCTTTAAAAGCTTTAAACGTTTTACTTGAATAAGGCATTCAGCGATCTCCCCAGCCACATTTAAAAGGGCACCAGGCTTCATGCTAACTGCAGTCCTCCTACAAATGTCTAGGACTCATCTTTTGCAAGGCTAGGCCTGCTGGTCCTACTCTTACTCCTCGTCTGAATTGTAGCCAACCTTCAAAGTTTAGTTCAAATGTCCCTACCTCCAGGAGCCTTCCCTCATGGGTCAGCTTCCAGTGATCTCTCTGAACCTACACAGCAAGGAGGTCATAGAGGCCACACACACATAGGGTTTGTTCCCTTTTTCTATGAGTGTCTGCATTCAGGGCCTCCAAACCATCTGCTGGACTGTCCACAGTCCATCCCAAGGCTAAGCACAGAGGTCAGACATCAAGACATTCGAGTTCTGGCCTTTCCCCTGCTCTCATGTCCCTCCTCCTTTTCCAGTTTATTCCAGCACGCACACACAGTTTAGACTTGCATCATGATTATAATTATGGATACAAGCTGTAAGTGAGACACCAACCCTGGCTCTCTACCACTAAGTTTCATGACTGAACCAGTCACCTTACTTATCTCATCCTTACTTTCCTCAACTACAAAAAGAAAAAGTTGGTCTATGTGATTTCTGAGGCTCAGTCTATGATTCAGGTTGTAGATTCCTTTAGGTCAGAGACCTCATGCCCTGATTTTTGGCTGGGCACTGTGAGCAAATACTAGTGCTTAATATTATTAGATGAATCAAGAAACCAATGATTATCTTCAGTGCCTTTGTAGTTCTAATTTTTTAGCAGGTGGGCCCTAATCTAGTGGCTTGCCATCATGGGAACATTTTCAGAAATGATCTCTGGAAAACAGCCAGCATTGATCAGCTGGCCCTATTTTTTCAGGAGAGTCTAAGTTTCCCACAACTCACTCACACTGAGCAGTTTCCCTGAGAAACTGCCCCCTAGGCGGGTGGTACAGGTTGCTTATTCCTCCACCCAAATTACACAATTCCCATTTTCCCAGCAATTCGAGTCGAGACCCTCGGGAAAAACCAATTCCATCCAAGGTATTTTATGACAGGGGCCTTCCAGGGAGTTATCCTCAGGAGGTGGCCTGAGGGTGATGAGGGAGAGAGAAACTGGATTCCTTCCTGAGGTTGAATCACTGGTTCCAGAAAACTGTCCCCTACTGAGACCGCAGAGAAAGGAGAAGAAATGGTTTCAAAAGCAGCAGCCCCAATTCTCAAGGGGATCTCTGGAAACACAAGGAGCAGGCAATCATCTAGAGACCACCTAGAAAGAGAAATCTGGAGCTCCCAGGGCCACGCCAACCAGTAACTTTGTGCCTCCTCCCCCCGACCCAGTATTTCTAAGAGAGTTTAACAGGCCAAAATCTTCACAGCTGATTCCCCACACTGGCACACAGTGGAGGGGCTGCCTCTCTGCTGTCACATCAGTTAAAACCCAACCAAGCAGTGGGAATTCTCTGTATGCTGTTCTATTATTAGAATCCAATTACCATCTGGTGGTATGCTATAGGGAAGTGCTAGTCTTCTGCGTCAGCAAACACAACACACAGCAGTTTGGTGAGCAAGCTGGGAGCCTTCAGAGCTGAGAGCAAAAGGTAAAGAAATCATTTTATTTCTGCCCAAAGAATCTCATGCCCACTGGGAGCCCCCTGGCTTCAGGATACAGTTAGTTGAGCTTAGCCTTATAAAGGCAAAGATCTTATTCCGGTGTCATGCTGACCTTTTAAGATGTGAAACCCTTTGCCCAGGCCTAAGCCCATGTATTTTGGTCTGCTTTATTTATCATGCCTACCTGTTTCCATCCCTCATGCATACAACCCCCAAAACCACTAGACACCTCTCCTCATGAGGTAAGAAGCTGCTACTTCTTTAAGAACCGCTATCTTGAGGCACGACTAAACAGCCCCTGATCCTCATGCTCATCCCTCTTCCTACTTCTTGACTGAGGTCCCCCTGGTGAGGGAAGCCATAGGCTGCATCATGGTATATGGTTTGATGGATGTGGAAACAGTTTGATGCCTTTCTGATGGATATAAATAGTCTGATGGATGTTCAGCTCAAAGGTTCTCTGGGCAAACTCCTGAAATCATTTGTTTTACCAAGGATGGAAAAGAAATTAAGCCTAGAATCTCTCTTAGACAGTCTGAAATTCCTTGGATGTTACAAGAATTAGAATAAAGTATTGCTAGAGTGATGGCAAAGGAGGAGAGAGGAGAGAAAGCAGGGGCACAGTGTCTTCTAAGTGCAACTAAGGGACAGTACTTGTTTATCTCAGATCTTCTAGAAGCCTCTGAATTAAAAGATTTTGTTTCTGTCCCCTTCAACCACTGAAATTCCTAATTTGATTCTTTTTGATTCATTCCATTTTTTTCCCCCCTGCAGGTACACCAGATGTTGTGAATGGAGAGGCATGGGAAAGTCAGGAAACAGGTTCCTGAGTCCTTAAATTTTATACTCAGTGGGCTGCCTCCAAGCCCATGTTGTCCCTTTGTGGCCAGGGAATTTCTCTGTCTGTATTAGAGACAGACCTAGGGCCTGAAACAAAGCAGAACAAAGGGCTATCATGTTTCCTTCCCCCTATGACCGCACCCAGATCTCAGCCCTCTTTATCCCACCTCCCCTGTGTACGAAGGAGGACATGCAGGAGGGATGAAGCAGAGAGAGAGCACATTGGTCCCAATGTCTGGAGAAGAGCTTGTAGGAAGCCACCCACACAGGTGTCCTAGACCACGGCAGCAGTCTTAGGCCACCTGATTTCACCTTGGACTTTCTGAATTATCCTTGAAATCTCTTGGGTTTTTTTTCTTTTACTTGTAGCCAAAATATTCCTATGTGACATAGCCAGGAATCACAGGAAATCAAAACATGTTTCAAAAGAACTATAAATTTCAAGCTATCTTCTATTTCCTGGGCCAGGCAAAACAAGATAAAACTTTTTCTTGGAACTCTATGCTCCCATTTTTGTCCCTGTCCACTTTTCCAAATCACCAGCTTTCTTTTGATACACAGGATCTTGTGGTTTATACACTTCCGATATTAAATCCTGCTTCCAGAAAATATTATCAACCCATAATGGTGTGTTTTATAATCAATGAAATAGAGTATTAAGCTTGGCCTATGTATTAGAACTATTACATGTTATCTCACTTAATTGTCACAAAATTCTGCAAGGCTGGTAACATTGCTATTTAAGAGATTTGGGGAGTGGGGACCATAAACATTAATTGAATTGTTCCGTCATATGTCTGGTAAACAACAGAACTGGGATTTGAACTCAGGTCTTTCAGTTCCAGATCCCATGCTCTTTCCAAAACAACATGCTGCATCTCAAAAACAAATGAGCACTTTCCCCATGCAGAAGGTCATCTCAGAATGAACAGCAGGATTGCAGAGACTGTTCTGCTGCAAACGTGCACAGAGGCAGCTCGTGGGGGTGAGCAGCACAGCCCAGAGCTCTGTCCACAAGCCTAAGGCAGGCAGTACAAGTGAGAGGAAGGCAGCGTGGTTATCACCATGTGCAGGGGAAGAGTGCCCTTAGAAGAATTTGTAGGAAGCACAGCAAATCTTTCTTAACCAAAGAGTTGTACACTAAATACCTTGAGGAGGGAAACTTCTGAGTCTTCTGCCACATAAATTTAAAAAGGATAACATATTAATACATAAATATAGAGAAGCAGGACATGGATACTGTACCAGGACACTCCTGATAAAGAGCTACTGCCAGCTCTTTGGTGGAAGGAACTGGTGGTCAAAATTAAGTTCAAAATTGTTGAAATGCTATTTGAGGAAGCCAGTAAATCCCTTAAAGAATATCCATTTTGTATTTCACTTAAAAAGAAACCCTCCTGGTTGTAACTATTTTAAGAAGCCCAATACAATAGTGTTGTACACTTGTCCCTGTGGAGTTTACCAGTCAGGTGCTCCCTCCGCTGATGCTCCAGTAGGGACGGCTATCCCTGCCTATCCGCACTCTGCACTCAAGAGAAGGAGATCAGGAGTTGGGACCAAGAAAGGAAATGTTCATCATTGTTGCCCTAAATTGAGTCTGTTAAAATGATAATGATGACCAGTTCTCCTGCTCTTGACAGGGATAATGTGAGGACAAAAGGAATAATGCATATGCCTTTCCAGTTGTGGATTAGTTTTCTTTGTAACAAAGGACTTAGTCAAGATGATTCCATTATAGTCAACTCATGGGTAATATTTATTTTAGAAAAAAACTGTATCCATATTATGTAGGTCACCCACGTTAAATGAATTGGGCAATAAAGGATTTGTTAAATACCTTTCTCTGCTGGGCACTGCACTGGGGTTTTTATTAAAGACTAATTGGGCATTTAGTTGGCTGGAGAATAGCAACTGCCCTGAAATGTGAGCTATTCTAAATAACAGCTATCAGTTTAAAAAGGATTTGCTCTGCAGACTCTTTGGGCACAGAGGGAGAGGGTTTCAGAAAAAGACCTGAGCTTACAGGGCCCATGCGGTTTCATTAGACAGCGTTTCCCTGTGAGTCCCTGGAAATGGGCATTGCTTTTCCCCACAGAGTCACAGGGCCTGAGCTTGTTATTCACTAGGAAGAAACAAAATGTTCCGACAACCCAACAGTTGGCTAATCTGATCTTTCCAGATCTTAGCTTAAGATCTGGCCTCTCAGACTCGTGGTGGAAGAGAAGCTCATTTTCAAGGGAACAGAATTAAACCAAGTACCAATTTTTCACAGAGGAGAGGAAATGTTTTTGTTCATCCTTTACTCTCATTTATAGCTTTTGTAAATTGATACTTAGGTATACAGGCTTGATCCGATTCAGATTCACTGTTTTGCCAAGACCACATCATCAGTGATTTTATCATTTTACTAGGAGGCAATAAATGCCTGCTTCTCTCCCTGTGATATTAGAGCCACTGATTATCAGCCTCCAGATTCTTTAACCCACCAGGGCTTGCAGCAGGTGATACACTGATTCTGTCATTCCTTTTGTATTTATTAGGTGAAGTACTTCCATAAAGAAAAAATTCCCCTTAGCAACTACTTGGTTACCCTGAGGTACACTGAGTTTACCGGAGAAAGGCAAGTTTCAAAGACCAGAAGTCATAATGAAAATATTGATAACTTCAACTTTGCACACACACTGAAACCATCCCCACAACACACACACTCTCAAACTTCTGCATAATCAAAAACACAAGCAAAGTTAAAACACAAATGATAAACTAGATAAATAGTTGCAACACATACCACAAAGGGCTAATCCCCCTAATATGTAAAGAACTCCTAGAGATGGGTAAGAATAATCAGCCATTAGAAAAGTCAGCAAAGCATACTCACACAGAGTTCACAGAGACGGAAATACAAATAAAATGCCACTAAGAAATGAAATGATGTCGAAACTCAATCACAATAAAAATCTAAAATACAAATACACTGAGCTACATCTCTCCTCACGCATCGGTTTAGCAAATACAGAGCAATTCTGATAACATGCTCCCCTGGCAGAGCTGTGGAGAAACAAGCCGTCTTTTACAATGCTTGTTTCTATAGAGAGCAATCTCCCAATTTCTATCAAAATTACAGATGCATATACCATTTGTCCCAGCAATCCATAACTGGTAATTTATCCTACAGGTATTGTGCATGTATGCAAAATTACATAAGTATGAGTTGTTCACTGCAGCATACTTTGTAAAAACGAAAGATTGTAAGCAACCCTAAAAGACCAACAGTCCTTGATAGACTAAGTAAATAAATTGTTGCCCCTCCACACAATGGAATATTATACAGCTGTGAAAACAGACTTCTCCACTAATATGGAAAGACCTGTAGAATATTGAGAAAAGTGATGTACTACGAACATAGCACAGGGAGCATTTGCCTGATGCAGGCAATCCAAGTTTCATTGTAGAAATTTAAAAGCAATTTTAAAAACAGACTACAAATTGGTCTTTTGGAAAAATAACCATGCGCCAATAATTCCAAGCAACGCAGGTCAACACTCTTTCCTCCAAAACTCTTTTATTGGTCTTTGTTCTACTTGCTGATCTCCTACGTCTCTGTGGGACACTTCCACCACCCTGCCTTTGGCATGCTGCTGGTACACAACAGTGTAACAGTATGTCACCTTCTGGGTAAAAAGGAGGGAAAATAAAAATATATGTCTGTATCAGCTTGAATTTAAAGAAAGATATGCTGGGGATGGTTGGCTAAACCAGCAATTAATAGTGCTGCCATTGGTGGTACAGACCTGAGGAGATGGATTATGAGATATTTTACTGTACACACAAGCATGTGGACGCACACACACACAAACACGTGTATACAATTACATGATTTTTGGACCATATGAATGTACTACCTATTAAAACTAAATTAAAAAAACAATGAAAAAAAAAAAAAGAAACAAGATAGATTAACTCAAGAGGAACCCCCTCCCAATAATACATTTTGGGGAATGCTTACCAATTTTCTTGGATGTTTTTATAAATTTGCCGTTTTTTTCGTATCTTACAAAAGGGAGAAATAAAAATACATGAACTTTAACATCTGCACACAAGGGTTATCTAAAAGTACCTCCTTCACATGTGCTCAAGCTTGGGAAAAAATCACATATGCTTTAGCTGACTTTATCATTAAAGATTCTGATGATTCTGAATAGAGCATTTATTTGCCTCATTTGTCTCAGTTCCAGGCAGACTACATGCTGCATAATGCATCAAAGTTATATTTATTTATAGCCTATTAGTCACACAAGCTCTTTACAGAGATGCTGGAAGAACTTTTTTGAAAACTTGGAAATAGATTTTATGGTCTAATTCTTGTCTCCTCTGTATATACCTATGACAGTAGGATATTCCAAGGTCATTTTCAACAATTGTGTCTATAATCAAGATTCTGATTGCCCTAGTTCTAAGAGCAGAGGCCAAATGATTACATTTTACATAAAAATCTGTGGGGAAAGAGGATTTGAGCACCCCCTACCAGAGACCAGGAGTTCTCCCAAAGATCCTGTCTGTGAATCTACCATCTATGTTCTAGAGAAGAAGTGACTGACAACCATGAAGCAGCTGCTTAGTAACAGTGGAAATGGCAGTAAATAAATAGTATTAAGAAAAAGGATCAAATCAAAGCAAGATATAGAAATAATCACCTAAGCTCCCTCCCCTACACTCCTTTCCCAAATAGAGAGTGTGGAATAGCCCCAAATGTTACAGGATGAGAGACAATCACAGAATCCCATAGATGGTGAGACTGGTGGCAGCCCCACCTCCCTCAGTCCTTGCCTCCTGAATTCCAGGGGGGAGGGAGTCACACCTGAGCATGTTCTGGTTCAGAGGAAGCAGAGGGAATTCAAGGGACAGAAAGTGGACTTGTTAACATCCTGGAGGGACAGAGGACAGCAAAACACCTGTGTGAATCCCATACAATATTTTTTTCTAAATGTGAGATACTGTATTTTTCATCTCTAAGAGTTTCATTTGGTTTTTTTGGTATCTTCTATGTTTCTCCTCATTATGTAAAGGTTTTCCTTAAACTCTGAGGATATATAATAGCTGAAGTCCTTGTCTGCTTATTGAATCATCTCTATTACTTCTGGGTCTATTTCTGACTGATTCTTCTATGTGTCACATTTTCCTACTTCTTTGAGTATCTAATTAACTTTTAATTGGGTGCTGAACAGTGGTTAAGTTGTTGAGTGCTAGATCTGTTGCATCCCTTTGAAGAGCGTTTGCCTTTTTCTGGCAGACAGTTAGGTAAAATTGTCTTTATTCATAGATGACATGATTGTATACTGAAAATATTAAAGTAGCTATAAAAAGCTACTGGAACTACTAAATGAGTTTAGCAAGTTTACAGGATACAAATTCAATATAAAAAATAAATTGCTCCAGCTAATACTGGATGCAGCTTATTTTGCGTAATGTCTACAACCTAAACTCATATAGAAATAATATTTAGATAGCCTTTACTTTGTTTAAATGTACAGTACACTAAATATACACTAAATATTACAAGTAGAAATTAAGCTGAGAGGATGCGCTCATTCAACATGAAGTACTGAAATCAGTTGTATATCAAACTTCAAGAAAAACAGTCATCTGCAGAAACAGTATTTTTTTTAAAAGAGGATAAAAGTTAAACAATTATCTCCCAACATTCTTACACTGTTGACATGTACTTGAGTTCTTGAGGATGAAAACATTTGTTAAAGCCCACTTTCTGCATTAAAAATTCTGTATCAAATCAATTGAGAATTATTTTTTCTTGATTTCCTACAATTTTAATTAATTAATTTATTCACCCAATATTTGTTGAGTACCAGCTGTGTGCATATTATTACTGCCGGTAGGAGGACAGATATATAAATCAGATTCCATTCTGGCCCTCCAGAAGCTTACAAAAGAGAGAAGAGATAAACAAGTAGAAAAGCAACTTTAAAGTTAAAGATATGGTCGTTTCTGCCCTGCCCCTGGCTCTTTAAATGCAGTCTGTCCTCACTCCTCCCTCACTTTACCCTCAAAAGTGTCATGGAGATAATAAACAGGCAGCTGTGGGTGACTGCTAGGCATTCTCTGGTCTCTCTGGCCAGGTGTTCTGACTTTAGCTCTGGTCATCTACTTAGTGGTGATGAACTGTTTAGGCTCCCTTTATTCACTCATTAAAACTTACTGAGTGCCCACTATCTGCCAGGCCCAGCTCTGGTGCTGGGCACTGAGAAAGCAATGCAGGAAACAAGTCTTTCAGACCTCACCCCATGACCTACTTTGCCTTGATTCTGTGTACTCGCTTCATCCAGGTCGCATGCACTCCAAGGAACTGACATACACCCTGCTGACATCAGCCCAGGAGACCTCTACCCAAGGCAATAAAACTGGTATAAAGAAACGCAGTGAGTGGGGGTGGAGAGAAGGATTTACTTTATTGAAAAACACAGTCCTGAAGGTCTAGAGATATATGCATGTGCGCGTATACACACACACATGTTCATACACGTATGTATGATTAAAGACCATGTCTGTCTTTTTTCTTTCTTCTCCTTTTCTATTTCTCCATTTTCCCTTAGAGGAATCTGAAATGTGTGTGTAATTGCTTTTTGGTTTGGGGATTGTTTATTCAGCCAAGTCTCTAGCTCCGGTGTGTCAATCCCTACCTCTGCAAGGGGTGGGCCTCTGCAGTCACGGATATCCATAACTCCTTCTACAGCAATAACTGATCAAATCAGGGTGACCATCTGACTCCAGGAACATCAGGTAGCTTCTGCCTCCCAAGAATTTGGAATTGGCACACAAAGGCCATTACTACTCTCTGTTGGAAACTTTTAAAGCTAGGGCTGGAGGGGCCATACACAACCTGAGTTCAAATGGAGCAGAGAAAGGTGGTAGCAAAGAGAGGGATAAAAGGAGCACCTGCCCGGAGGCTCAAAGAGGTAAGAGACTGTGTGGCCACAAAGGAGCAGAGACGGCAGCTGCCGCCTGGCCAACTGGCCCTGCTTTGGATCCTTGGAGAGCCGTGGCTGCACTGCCAGCCCAAGGGGGCTCTGTAGCTGTCACGTTACCTTTCCAACAACTCTTTTTGTTGTTTGTTTAAATTAGTTGATTGGGTTTTTTTCTCAAAATTAAACAATCTAAAATATATTTCACTGTCTGGCTAATGTGATTTTTGAGTAACTTCTACTGTCTCCTAATGGTTAAAAAAAATCTGAGAACTCAGGCTTAAACACAGGGTAATGCCAGAGACAATGCTACTAAATTTAGCTAGTATCTGTGCAGATAAAAACCTGTCCTAGGATGGACCGCATGTTTGTGTACCCCCAAAATTCATGCTGAAGCCCTAACTTTCAGCAGGACGGTATTAGGGGGTGGGGCTTCGGGAGGTATTAGGCCTAGACGAGGTCATAAAGGTGGAGTCCCCATGATGGCACTAGTGCGCTTGTAAGAAGAGACGAGACTAGAGCTTACTCTTTCCTCATTTGAAGACACATCAGCAAGCCAGGAAGAGAACCCTCATCAACAGCCCAACCAAGCTGGCCCCTGACCTTGGATTTCCAGCCTCCAGAACTGTGAGAGAAAAATGATTACTGTTTAAGCCACCCAGTGTATGGGAATCTGTTACAGCAGCCTGAGCTAAGACACAGAATGTCATGTCCATGTCACCCTAAAGGTCACTCTCCAGACACCTGGGCTCTTCCAGGGCTGGGAAGGGGGTAAGGTTGGTTCCGCAGAGCTGTCTCTGCACAGAGACACAGCCCCCAACAAAGCCCGAGAGGAGAACACAGGCCAGCCCAGGAAGGACTGGAGAGACAGCAGGCCAAGAGATAAGCACAGATGTGTCACAATCAGCTAGGATTCGTTCCTCACCAGAAGCTGTGGGACTCTGGGGAAAATTCTCAACTCCTAGAAGCCTCATAGTTTTCAATTTTACGAATGAGCCGGATCAAAATCAAATAATAATGCATATTTCTCATGCATAAAGTCAGTAATCTATTACTTTTCTCTAAGAAAACACGAATGCAGAGCCTCTTTTATATAATTTTAAATGGAAAACTTAGCAGTATACCTGCAATCAAAACACAATGCCCACTCACTTTCCTGAAGCCAGACTAAAACACCTATATTATAAGTCACATACTCTTACATTAGAATGGAAAATACTTAAAAGATCACTCCATCACCAAATAATTAATAGGCTTGCTGACAAACGGTCCTTCTGTATAACTAGTGACTCAGCCGCTCGGTGCCAGCAAGGCTGTGTTGACACCGCATGTGCTTTCCAAAACATGGAATTCCGGTGCTCTGCCAATCATATTTGGAACTCAAGACCTCTCCTTCATGCCATTTCATTAAATGTGATGTATCGACTCGGGGAAATGTAATATAAATGTTTTAAATGTAAACATCAGTCAAAATGTTTCAAGAAATATGTATGTTTTGTGAGGTTTGGGTTATTAAAAACCAAGAGAGAAATTTCTACTGCAAGATTGGTAATGGGGTACACAGGGTAGGACTGTATACGTGAAAGCACTATTAAATGGACGAGCTTACCACTGCAGTCTTTGCCTTGTACCTAAAGAACATCCCCGGAGGCGTACAAAAGAAGGAAAAGCAGGCAAAGCAAACACAGGCTGAGAATATTAATGGAAGAACAAAAGCGACAGTGTCTGATATCTGATTAATGATTTTCAATTTACAAAGCACTTCCAGGCACATTATCTCCTGATCACCATAAAATTCCTATGAGGCAGGAGGGCAGTTTTTTCTAACCTCCTTTGTTTATGAGGCAGTTAAGGCTCAGCCAGGCTAAGTCACAGCCCAAAGGCACACACCTGGCATCCAAGGCAACGATGGAGCCCTCACCCCCAGGCTGTTGACACTAGTTCAAGTCACACTTCGCAGTTCAGCCCCAGGTGCTGTCCCTCTCTTCACTGGCCGCACAGCCCCCAGGGAACACCCAATCACCGTGGCCAGGTGGGAACCTGCGTCTTCATCCATCTCTAGTCAGTGGCTTTTGTCTGGCATGGGATATGCCATAGATAATCCCCTAATGTCACTGGAGGGAAAATCAAAGTTGAGGGAGGTAGATTAAAGGAAGGATGTGGAGAAGGCTTTCTGGACAGTTGATGGGAACACAACAAGGAAAGGACCAGCCAGGAAGATGAGACTATACCAAGCAGAGGAAACAATTTATATTAGGTAACTTAGGTGCAAAACTGCATGATGCATTCAGGGAAATTGTAAGGAAGACTAACACAGGATGTCTCTAGAGGAGGGAATGGAGATGAGGCGGGCATCTCAAGGAGGGCCCTAGGGCTTAGCTGAAGTCTGGAATCCTGAAAGCTACTGAAGAACTTCAAGCATAAAATTGACGTGGGCTGAATCACATTTTAACAGCATTATTCTGGCAGCAGGGGGCAGAATGGAGCACAGGAGACCTGCCTAAGTCTGAGAGAGCTGTTTAGGTGATCCTGGTTGGTCCTCGATGATGAGACCAGAGCTAAGGCTGTGATCCTGCAAAGAAGGCAGCAGGTTGAGAAGATGAGACAGGACAGGTAGCACTTGGTAGCTAATTCCAAACCTGAGGCAGGGTGCAATGGGGACCTGGGATGCCTCTCATGCTTCTGGCTTGAGCAACCAGATGGTAAAATTCACTGAAGCAGAGATATTCAAGGAGATTGATGGGGCAAGTTTTGCTGAGCTCAGTTTTGGACAGGTTGACCTGAAGTTGTGGATGTGACTCAGTGATGATGCACCAGGCAGTGTGATACATCTATCAAGAGCGATCTAGCCAGAGGTCATAGATTAGGGAGTCATCAATCTGTAAGCAGTTACTGAAGCCATGCATGTGGTTGACATGCAAACCATAATTTTCCTCCATATAAAGGAGAATGAAAATACATTAATTTACCAAATGGACCTATCCCTTTCCGGTGCCCAGATGACTCTTATCTACTGTCCATGGTGCTTCTCAGAATCAAGACACCTGAAAAACTGAATCACAATCAGTGCCTTGTTAGTTAGCATGGAATCAGACCACAGAGAAATGGAGAATCAAGAAATATTTCATCCAAACATGCAAAGGTCTGATGAGTCATCCCTGCTCCACAACGGAGAACAGCTCTAGGATAGTTCAAATGCTCACTTCTAGATCCAGGCTTTTTTCTCTCCCTTGCCTGCGCTGAACAAATTCTGCCTTACTTTCCTCTGTCTCATAGGATAACTATAGCTATTCTTTTTTTTTTCAATCTGGTTACATACATTGATAAGGCTACAGCTTTAGGCCATCAAATGTTAACATATACTCTAGGGACTGACCTGGGTTAGCACTTTTCAAGCTCAAGTGTTCTTGAAAATTACCCATCACACACTCCTAGATTAGTCCTTAAAGATTGGGAGCCAATCTGATTCATTATATGTTTGGTTTTTCTAATTTCATTCTCAAAGGGAAACCTGAACATCAATATCGGAGGCCACCTTGCTGTTACCTGTGGTGTAATAAAAATATACTTGATGTTTGTCCCTGGTTTCTGGCACAGAGCTCCTAAACCCTTGGAATTTCCTGTGTGATAGGAGTGCCTTTAGTTATTCACAATGAGCCCCTTTCCAGGACACCTGAGTTTATACCAGTGTGGTGATTTAAGATGGGGACCCCTAGATAGCTTCAAGATGAAGACTGATTATCAGAAAGAACAAATACAGGGATTAGAGTGTAGGAATTTTCAGTCCCATCCCACTCCTATCACTGGGGAGGACAGGGAAGCTGAAGACTGGGTTATAACAATTCTTGAGAAAAGAGATTCAGAGACCTTCAGGATTGCTGAACACACTGATGTGCTGGGAGGGTGAGGTGCACTGAGAGGGTGTGGAAGCTCAGAGCGCCCCCCACTACCTTGCCCTGCACATCTCTTCCATTTGGCTGTTCCTGAGTTGTATCCTTTAAAATAAATTGGCAAACATTAAGTAAATTATTTTCCTGAGTTCTGTGAGTCATTCTAGCATATTATCAACCCCTAAATTTGTATTCAGTCAGCCATAAGTGTAGGTAGTCAGCACCCCATGTGCAGCTGATATCTGAAGTGGGGGCAGTCTTGTGGGTCTGAGCTCTTAACCTGTGGGATCTTTGTTAACTTTCCATAGTGTCAAAATTGTATCGAATTTTTGACACCCAGTTGGTGTCAGAGAATTGGAAAATAAACATAGATATAAAACACACATTTCATGTCAGAAAAACCACCATGCACACCACTGTGTGATAGAGAAAAGCCACAAAATCTTTACTGAGCTCAACAAATGTCTTACCATAAAAGGCAAATGTTTATCACCAGCTGTCTCTCAGTAAGGAACCACCAGCAACTAATGAGTTGTGTTTTTAGATAGTGCACTGAGTTGGGGCTAAGAGATGTGGTCAAACCCATGTGGATACAGGGGATAGAAACTACTTAAGCACATAGAGAACCTTTTCCTCACCCTAGAGTGATACAATAGGGACTCACTGCACTCCGCTCTGAACCCAGCTGTTAGCTGGTTTCTGCTTCTTGGCCAGTCACATTCGATTCAGATGCTACGCTTGAATTATCAGCTTGGCCTTGGATCCCAGCTTTGCCTAAGGTCACTGACTTTTGGCTTTCTCTTTGCTGCAAATCATGCAGCCCCACGATCAATCCAGAGTCACCTCCATACCAGACTAAGCTCCTTCAGTCCCCCCAAATCTAGTCATCTGCTTATTTGATAGAGGGGGGTATGGACAGAGTTTAAGAGATACTGACAAACAGAAAACTTTTGATCATGATGACAAAGGAGAGAAAAGCGGCTCACATCATGAGACATTATTAAAGATTTTGAACATGTTCAGTCTTCAGGAGAGAGAAAATTGGAAAGAAAACTGGACAGTGCTTTTCAAAGATTTGAGGGACAATTGAGAAGAAGAAGATCAGAAGTTGCATCGATTGCTTAACAACTCAAAGCAGATTTCTATCTACATCAGGTGACCAGAAACTGTGCCCTGTGAGCTAGAGCATGCTCCCTCGGCCCCCGTCACTGGAAGTGTTCACACGTGAGGAAGATGACCGAGCCGTGAGGGATGCCATGAAAGGGCTTGCCCCCTCCAGACCTCTTACCTGGACTCAGAACACGAGGGCTACATTTCCAGTCACACAGCACTTGTTCAACACAGAAAGAGAGAAGAAAATCACATTATAAAAAGCTCAAATACATAAAATTAGTTCGGAAGTCAAGTATGCAGCCTGAGTAAACAAATTTGAGCACTGCAGGAACATTTAAAATGCGAAGAAATGATGAGTACAACAATTCTCATAATTAAGTAGGTTAAGTGCCTTAATGAAACTCAATGTGAATCTGTAGAATAGTAATCAGCGGAATGCGTAGTTATAAAAAGCGGTGAGGCAAGATGACCCAGGCTCAGTTTCTCCAGGAAGAGATAACCAGCCATGCAGAGGAAATGAAACGATGGAGTCCAGCCTGTCCTGACTGCACACGTTCCCCACGGCAGAGCCTCCTTCAGGATGACAGGGCAAGGTGCACCTTCCTTATACAGCCTGGCAGGAAGCGGTGGGAGATTTATACCCCCTGACCAAAAAGAACCTCCCTTTCCTACGTATTACTGCCTGAAATAACTTTGCGAAGGTCATCGTTGGAGGAAGAGTAGAGAGAGGAGGAGGAGAAGGAGGAACCAAGCCCAGAAATGCCAAGATAACTCCACTGTTTTAACATATTCAGACATGCTCCTTTTGACAACAATGACTCCTCAGGGGGTCAGAGGTGGGCTGACCCATGGGGCTATGCCCCAAATGGACAAACTCTAGAGATGGCCTATTTCTGAGCAGTTGTGGGCAATTATAGGCCACAATAAAAACAGTACCACCAAGAAAAAACTGTTGCATGTTACATCTACTCCTTAAAAACTCTTACATGAAATGGATTTGCCATCCCAGTGTGGTCACTCTCCACTCTGCAGGGGCCTCTTCATGTTCTAAATGTCCTCTCCTTTGTTATCTTGTGCTCTTGAAACAAGAATGGCTCTAGGGAATAATTTAATTGTAACGCCCTCTGTTGGTCCTGCAAGACACAAACCCCATCAGAAGCCGCCAAACTTTTCACTACCACAAAGCCATTCTATTATTTTATTAATTTCAGGGACTTCACATTTTGAAACTGATTTTCAAGAAAGCTCCATCTGTTAAGTAACTATTAATTCTTTTACCAATTTACATTTATCAAAGGCAACAAAAGCTGTCAATTAGAACTTGTGATCAACATGCAATAACCAAGTTTACGATACAAAGATTATTTATTTCTAATCAAGCCTAAAATTTTACCTTTTACCTAGCCTGTAAGTTATTGTGGATGAAAGTGAAACTTCTGTTCAGCTTTTTAACATACTACAAATAACTTAAGGACCTGGTCCTACCTAGAGATCTAGGCAACCCGGGTTGGAAACTACAGAGTTAGAATATCCCAGTATCTAAAGAATAAGCGTATTTCTCAGAAATTTTTACTTTACTGGAAGCACTTCTGGATGATGCTGAATGTTTTCTGCCACTTGGATATAATTCTTCAAATTACTTTGGTGTGTTAACTGGTCATGTAGTGGCCTGAAAGATTAATACAGCATCCAGAATTGTAACTATCAGAGCTGAGTTTCGGTATCAGCTTTTAGCAATGAGTAGCTGAACAAGGCTTGTGGCGGCTGAGATCCATGCACCTGTGAAGTAGGAGGGGCACATTACTAGTGGTATCTGAAATCCAGCTCTCAGTGGCTTCCTGCCCCAGTGCCCTAGCAGTTTCAACTCCATTGCACTACGGCCCCATGCACGGAAAGCTGACCTATACACAGGAGAAAAGAGAGGAAGATGGAGGCACATGGTCAGCTCAGCAGAGTGTTTGGGATGGAGGGTGGGTGGAGCAAAGCAGGAGAGTAAGGAAGTCCAGAAACAGAATGGACAAGGAGTTGTCTGAGGGCAAGACTGGGTCTTGCCCACGGTTATAACTCCAGTACCTGACACAATGCCTGGCACACAACAGGCTCTCAAATATATGTCAAATTTTTGTAGGTATAATGCTCACCAGTTTTAGAAATGCTTTTAGCTAGGGGCAAAGCCTTTTACCGCTGACACTAAGAACTATGAGCACTAAGATAATAGCCAAGGGTAGCTTGTTCGGTGTTGGAACAGAGCTTGCTCTCTGGTTAAGTTTTGTACAGAAACGGTTGTATTTTGGGAAAAAGACTGAAGTATCTCAGAATGGTTTTCAGTGTTTTTTGTTTGTTTTAAAGTAAGAGGTATATTTTATTATAATACATTACACACATGGAAAAGTACACAAAGGGAACGCAACTGTACATCAAGCACTTAGGTCCCGGAAACAGATCATCTTGGTCCCCCAGAGGCCCTAGTAGAGTCTCCTTTTCGCTATCTGACCCTCATCCCTTCTATTCTGACTTCTAACACCACAGATTAGTTTTGCCATTTCTGAAGTACACACATGATATACTCTTGTGTCTGGCTTCTTTAGCTCAACATTATTTTTGTGATGGTAATTCACGTTGTTAGTTGCAGATTGTTCGTTCTCATTTCTGTATTTTATTTACAAGTACACTGCAATTTTTAATTGATTACTGATGATGGGTTGATTCCAGCTTTTACCATTCTGAATAGTGCTGGTATGAGTGTGTACATTTCTTTTGTGTGCATGTATACCCATTTTTCTTGGGTACAAGCTAAGTGGTAGAACTGTCAGGTCATAGTTATGTGCACATGATTAGCTTTTGCAGATACTTCCAATCAGTGTCACAAAGTGATGCCAATTTTGTGAGCTAGCTTTTTGTACAAAGCTAGATGCCAGAGATGTTCAGAGAGGGATAAAGGACAATGGGAAAATTATTTCTAGGCCTATGACCTGGAACCTAAGGGGACTTTATGGAAAGTCCCATCGTTCAGCAATTCATCACTGGAGTGATTTGGAAGTGTGAATGAAAAATACTGCAAACCACATCAGTAAACAAAGAATGCTGAAGCCATCAAGTCATCTGCAGCTACGGCCACTGGCCAGTGAAGACCAGCCTGCAGCCCAGCCTCTGCAGCCACTCACAGTGGTGCACCCTGAGGGGACTCAGAATACGAAAGGACAGGATACTGGCCCTAGGTAGCTAGGTGCTTGTCAAAGGAATGAATTCAGTGAGCCCAAATGTTTGCTCCCTCCCATACACAGAAAAGCACTAAATTCTTTAACTTGAGATGCCTTGTTTTCTTTAGTTAACAAGTAATATTTTAATGTTCCGGTCTTTGTTGTAAAGCTCCTATATATCCTAGCTTCTCCCCTGCCTCTTTGGAGCAGTCCCTCAGAGTGATCTGATAGGCTGTCATCCTGCGCTCAAAGGGGTTTGAGTCCTCAGAAATGTCCACCAAATAAAACATAACTCTCAACTTTTAGGCTGTGCATTTATTTCAGTCAACAGAAGCCTGCTTCCTAAGGATGAAAAAGGGAAACAGAATAATAATACAAAGGTGGAGGGGAAGAAAAGAAAAAGATCACAATAGTTGCAAATCCCAAGTGTCAAGGAACTGCTAACAATTTTACCTCTGTAAATATGGCACAATAGTGTCCCAGAGCCCCAACTCCAATAGGCCAGGTTAGAACCAGAATGCAGTAAAAGCCATCCTGTATTTATATGTTTGTGTTTATCATAAAATTTCCTGAGCCTGTCTGGGGCTTTGTGAGTACTTAAGGTTATTAATCAGGACAGGTCCTCTTTATTAATTTAGAGATAAGACCTTTTACCACTGCTGATATTCATAGGAAAAGAATAAAAGAATAAAAACTTATCATTGAGTTTCTCCATGAGACATCTGTAAAGTCTGATTTGCAAATAAGTAAACCAAAGTGGAAATGCCAGATGCCATTAGACAAGAGGATCAGATTTTCCATTTAAATGTGATTTCCCTTTTTCAGCTGGATTCAGGGCTTTCCTCTCAAAGTCTCAGGAAACTCATTTGCAAGAGTGAGTCAGAATTAACCCACTCTGTAAGACTGGGTTATCAAAAGGCACTTAAAGCATTGCAAAGAGGAATGGAATGTTCTGTTTACACAAAGAATTTGTTAATTATGAATCCCTAAAGAATAGGCGTTTCATACGCACCTCCTTTGCAATTCAGAAATGACTCTTACAGTTCTGGTCTCTTGTCAGGTGAGGTCCCCTCTGACACTTTGCTACAACAGAGAGCTCCCACCTGAGCACTGACCCCTAGGTATCTGCCTTTTCTCAAATTGATTTTCAGCTCCAGGACAATTTGCTCTGCGGCAGATGTTGTCACAGAACAGATAGGGGCTGCCTTTCCTTGCAAAGAACAGCCAGGTTTACATTTGCCTTCATTTCCTTGGGGCCCTTTTTGTGAATTAAACTTGGCACAGCCCTGCCTGACTGCTTTAGATCTGATGTCCTGGACAAGGAGTTCAGTTCACTTGCTGCCTCTCCAGCAACCATGTCCAAGGACATTATCCAGTTGGAGGTCTAAGGAAGCTGCCACTATCAGTGCCCAACAGGCACACTTGAAAATTCATGAGCAATGTGTGAAAAGGCAGTCCTTCCCCTTGGTGCTTTAACTGCCCTGCCACCTAGATGCTGGCTGAGCTCGAGAGGGGACCCAATACAGGCCAAGAAGTCAGTAGTGGCTCCAAGACACCATAAGGATCTGGAAGCTTCTGATTTGCCTTCAAACAATACCAAAGGGTACAAAACTTGGCATGCCCAAAACTTAGCTGGTCTAGATGACGCGCAAATAAACTTGCTTGCATCCTCCTAGTTATGAACATTCACCATTATGAGCTCCTGTAAGCACAAAAGGACGTTTGCAGGGCACCCTACCACCCAGCTGCCCAGAGACTACTTGAGTTGTCCCCTAAGTCAAGAAGTGATGCAGTTTTGGATAAACACCAACTAGGGGCAATTTAATAAATTACGAATCTTTCTCATTCAACTAAATCTTCTCCTTCTTTTACAAACTGTCTCTGGGGGCCTGCCCATGCCACCCTCCTCATTGTTCTTCAGACTTCCCAGCTTTGACTCATTTCTATCTAAGCTTCTTGATTTGTCACTTACACACACACACACACACACACACACACTTAAACCCAATCCCCTCTTCTGCTCTCTCTTTAAACTCTGGCCTGGTTACCTTAGGGAAACATTTTTTTCCCTCTTAAAAGGCACTTTGTCTTGAAAAAAAGAAGAGCAATTATTTTAGCTCCCTGGAAACTTTAGGCAAAAGAAAACTACCCTGAAGCTATCAGTGTCATCAAATTCTAGAACACTTAAAAG
Source organism: Camelus ferus (assembly GCF_009834535.1). NCBI lineage: Eukaryota > Metazoa > Chordata > Mammalia > Artiodactyla > Camelidae > Camelus > Camelus ferus. The sequence goes on along the minus strand of NC_045701.1, from coordinate 32,914,574 downwards.
TACACAGAAATCCTGTTCTGAATTTTATCAAAATTATTCTTCTATCCCTTTATCCTCTAAAATATCCAAAATAAACAACAGCTATTTTATATTCATTATTTCTTTTGCTTTGCTGAATTACTAGTGCTACGGTAATAACACTTTTTATTGCAAATGTACAATATTTCATTGTAAACATGCAGTCAAATTACTGATTAAACGTGGACTAGACGGGAGCCCTAATCTCGCAGATAAGATGACTTTCAAGCTTTTTAAGTTCTAAACAACCGACAATAAATGAAGTTTTAGAGCACAATCAGTATAACATGTTTACAAGTCCATTTGGGGAAAGTCTTCCATTTTAGATCTATTACAAGGCCCTTGATGATCTGTGATCACGAATGGATAGCAGTATACACCGTATGTATTCCACAGAGAATCCAGAAGTTGACATAAGCCACTACTTTTGAGAGCACAACTGGGTCTAATAGACAACATAATGAACTAATTTGAGTCTTTATCACTCCTTGTTCTTGACTAATTTCTAATAGAGAGCCTCTAGCCTATAATATGAGTAATAGTCTTGACCCTGTTTCAACAGATGAATTCATGGTAGTGAGCTATTTAGGAATTCTCCGACAGAACCTAGTAAATAATTTCTGTTTTCTTCCCATTCCTTATGGTACAACCAAGCACCTTCACAGAGCAGGGTGCTTAACAGGGTTCAGAACATCCCAATTAACCTAGTTCAAGGATGGCAAATATACCACAACTTCCTCCTAGGTTAGAATTGAGGGGACCCAATAAATACATACCATCCCTCTTCCTTGCCCAAGTTCAGAACCAACTGAGAGATAAGCCCAAACACTATTAATGATACAATGCTTGGGCTGAATGAAACCAGCTTGGGCATGAAAGGCAAATGGACTTATTACCGTTGCCTAAACTAAACTTCCCAGGCTTCAAGCCTCTCTGATTGTGGTCAGTGCCTGCCCTTCAGGCCTGCCAAATAGTGTGGATAATAGAGCAAAACAGCATATTCTCCATGGGCAGACAGTTTCCAAAGAAACAGAAGGGACTGAAGAAAGCAGCACAAGAAGCGCCTCACCTGCCCACTTTCTTCTCTCAAACTTTATTAATCTGAAAGGTCACTCCCACCTTGCCCCCACTCACCAGGAACTAGGCAAGAAGGCGGCAAGAGACTAGCAGTTACTCCACTGCTGTGGTTCATAAACTTGAGCGTGTAACAGAATCACCTGGAGGGCCTGTTATACGCACATTACTGGGCCCACTTGAGTTTCTGATTCAGTGGGGCTGGGTGAGGCCTGAGAATGTGCATTTCTATCAAGTTCCCAGGTAATCACTGCTCCAATGCAATGGTTCTCAACCTTGACAAGCAATGGAATCAAGAGAAAGGAGTGTTTCCTCCTATCACTCCTCAGTTTTTTCCTTCTTAACCCTTTGGGTTTAACCCCTAATTCTATAGTCTAGCAGACACGTGGCACTCCATCCAGGGGAAGGAGCCAGCAGTCTATCAGAATACTGTAGCTCCCAGTTCATAAGGTTTCTCCCCCAATACTGACCACTATTCTTTCATGGCACTGTTAATCAACAGTGTTGATTTCTGTCCCCAGAAAGCTATGTAATGGGTTATAACAAAAAGATAAAAACTCAAAGCCATACTACATGCAAGCACTCCCTATTCTATCTCCCATCCTAAATTAAGTCCAGCCACATTATCCAAAAGAGCTCATTAGAGATTCTTCAGTGAAACTGAATGACAACCTTAAGATATTCAAATAAAATGCCAATAATAAAAACATTCCAAATTCAAGTATAAATCTTCTCTTATGAATTTCCCAGGTTGAAATTATAACTCCAAAATTAAATTCCCTGGATATTAAAGTTTAAAATCAAATTATCTTTCTTTTGTGTTAAAAGCCAAAATAAATTAAAGTCCCAAATTCTATCCTCCCTGTTTCTTATTCTTCTGAGTCCATCTAGAGGAATATCCCTATCTCGGTAGAACTGTGGTTCCTTTAGCAACCACAGCTGAATTCTCTTCCACTGGAATAGGACTAATTCTCCTAGGATCTGAAAGTTCACCTGAACTCGTATGTGCCCACTTTTGAGGAGGTCAAAGAGAACACTAAAGATTATCAGAGTACCAGTCTCACGTTCACTTGTTTCAGCAAACTCTTCAACCCTTTGCAGTTAGCAGATATCCCAGACAAGATTTTATTCCCAGACCCTCATTTATTACTGCCAAAGACCACAGCAGAGAGTCAGTGACACCTGAGAGAGGGCAAGTAGAAATGGGAAAGAACCCTTGATTGCAGCTTTGCCACGATGCTGGTCATTCTATGTCTTTGTTGGAAGAATGTGACCTTTATGGCACCATACTTCACCATATTACAGGGAGGGGCTGGGAAGGCCATTGACGCATACTGTCTCAGCAATTAAGAGGGTGGAGTTTAAGACATGGCTCCCTTCCAACAAAGTTTAAAACCCTGCAATGGTGGCAGCTCCAGGCAGTAGGTCTTATTTTATGGTGCCTTTATTTCCAATCTAACATACTAAAAAAAATCTTAATTTCCATTGTCCTTGGTTGGCATCCTGTGTTTCTGGCATCCCACTACTTAAGCCAATGAGAGGTACGCCTAGTAACTTAGTATCCACTATCTCTTACGAAGAGGGATTGTCAGTACTATGCCACAGCTGTTAAGTATAGGCAATGGAACAATTTGCATTGTTGCCTGGCTGCAAATCTACAATCCAAGACTTTAAAAGAGCAAAAGCAGCTACATTTCATGTGTCCTAAAAACCATTCACGTGTGAGTTTCTCACTCTAAAATGATGAGCCAGGTGAAACAGGCAGGGCTGGATCGGCCACAGAGCTTCTGGTCCCGTTGTATACTATTTTGAAAAATGAACAGGACTATAACCAGGGGTAGAGAGGAATGTTTTATAATGATAATGTGATCACTTCATCAGGAGAACATACTCATTTTAAATAGACATGATCATTTTAAATAATAACAGATTCAAAATTCATGAAACAAAAATTTATATAACCAAAAGAAGGGAAAAATCCACAATTGTAATTGAAGATTTCAACACATTTGTCCCAGTAATTGATAGAAAAGGTTCACAGAAAATTAGTAAAGACACAAAAGTCAAACAACATTACCAGCCAGGTTGACCCAAATTGATACTGATAGACTACTTCACTTCAAAACAACAGAAAACACATTCTTTTTAAAACAGCAGAACACACGTTTTCAAATGTGGAATATTCATCAAACCTCGTAAAATTAGTCTCAATAAATTTAAAAGTCTCAAATTCATGAGAGAATTAAATTAGCACACACATAGAATGAATTAGAAATCAATGAGACAAATATATCTAGAAAATTCCAAATTAAAAACACATTTTTTAAATAACACATGGGTTTAAAAAGACCCCACCAAAAAATTAATGTTTTTGAACTGAATGAAACTAAAAATACAACATATCAAAATTTTTGAGATGTACCTACAGCAGTGTTTAGGGGGATCTTTGCAGCATTAAATGCTTTTAATATAAAAGAAAAAATAACCCAGATAAAAAAATCTAAATTTACACCTTAAGAAACAAGAAAAAGAGGGCAATCCAAAGCAGAAAGGGAGGAAATAATAGAGCTAACATTGGAAATCAGTAAAATAGGAAACAAGCATACAGTTGAGAAAAGCAATGAAATCAAAAGCTGACTGTAAAAGGCTGAGTAATGGTCCTCTGAAAATGTCCATAACCTAATCATTGGGACCTAGGAATACATTACCTGGTAAAAGGAATTTTGCAGGTGTGATGAAAGAACTTGAGCCAGGGAGATTGGATTATCTGGGTGGGCCCAATGGAATCACAAGTATCCTTATTAGAGAGGACAGAAAATTCAGAATTAGAGGTGTGATAACAGAAGCAAGAAGTTAAAAGATGCAAGAAGGGGTCATAGGCCAAGGAATGCAGGCAGCCTCTAGAAATTGGAAAAGGCAAGAAAACAGGTGTTGCTCTCAGAACCTCCTGAAGGAACCAGCCCTGCCAGCCCCTTCACTTAAGCTCAGTAGGCCTGATTTTGAACTTCTGACTCCCAAACTGTCAGATAATAAATCTGTGTTGTTTTAATCTACGTTTGTGGCAATTTATGACAACAGCAATAGACTAATGCAGTAATCTTTTGAAAGATCAATAAAATAGATAAACCTCTATTCAGACCAAAAAAACAAGAGGGAAAATACAAATTACCAATATTAGGAACCAAAAAGGGGTTCACTCCACGCATTAAAAGGAGAATAAATGAAAATAATGAACAACACATGTCAATAACTTCTACGGCTTAAATGAACAAGCAATTTAAGACTCACACAGTTTTGACAAGAAGAAATAACCTAAAATGATCAATAAGTAAACGATACCTATGAAAGGATTTGAATTTTTAATTGAAAAGCTTCGGTCACCAGTAAAGCTCGCTGACAATTCCCCAGAAATAAAAATAGAATCTGGGTAATGAAATAAGGACTAACCTTTTTTTTCCTTTGTGCGTCTTCTAGTTTCATTTGCTCACAGAGTGCTGCTTGCAGAGGCCATACACCGGACAGTTCAGACCAGAGGTCCTCCTGCATAAGGGCTGCGCGGGACCCCTCTGCACCACGGAACGCTGTGACTGGCACTTCGATTCTAACTGGCGGCTGTGAGCCACGTGCAGACACGGTGCGTGCGCCTGCGTTCTGGGGCGCGAGCAGCACGCCTGCGCAGTCTAGGTGGCTGTGGCGAGCCACGTGCAGAGACAGTGCGTGCGCCTGCAATCTGGAGCCTGCGCAGCACACTTGCTCGGCACTGGCAAGAGCTCCGCCTCCTCCCCGCTGCCGGGATCCCTATAAAGCAGCCCCACCCAGAGCTTCCCCAAGAGAGCGTGTATCTCTGTTCCAAACGGGTGTGATCTCCTGATGAAGTGACCATATTATTATATAACATTCCTATCTATCCCTGGCTATGGTCCTGTTCAGTTTTCAAAATAGTATACAATAGGACCAGAAGCTCTGTGGCCGATCCAGCCCTGCCTGTTTTACCTGGCTCATCATTTTAGAATGAGAAACACACGCGTGAATGGTTTTTAGGACACATGAAATGTAGCTTCTTTTACTCTTTTAAAGTTTTGGATTGTAGATTTGCAGCCAGGCAACGACAACAAAAATTGTTTCATTCCCTATACTTGAAAGCTGGCATATGAAAACAGTTTCCTTACCCCTCTAATCAAAACCTTGCCTCAGCTCCTTGTGTTTACTGAAGCCAGTGCAGCTCTTGGATGTTTGTAAGGCTGGCGCTTGCTGCCCTGCCTGTTTAAGAACAGCTGCTTGCCTGTGGACAAAGTTGCCATTAACTGCTAGGTCAAAATCCCACCGGACTACGCTTACTAAAATATAAAGCCTTAAACTGCCAGTCCAACCCTACTAGTCAAAAGACAATCACATCATTGTCAAACAAACAAACAAAACAACCATGTGTCACAATTAAGTCCTACAAACCAATAAATAAATAAATAAATAAATAAATAAATAAATAAATAAATAAATAAATAAATAAATAAATAAATTTTAAAAATCACATTACCAGCGTTTATTCCACCTAAGGCTTAACACCACTTAATCAAAGCCTCATGTTTCTGGCTCCCCAAATTCAGCTGCTTGTCTGCCTCTCAAGGTTCCTGGGTTGTGCTCCAAATGTTGGGGGAAAAGGATGCTGTATATTGGATTCCTTTAAACTCCATCACCCTCTTGGTCCAATGCCAATCATCATAATTGATCACACAGAATGTATATTAGGCCTATTTTGCCGACCACGCAGTTCTTAGTACTTTTTTCTACACCATTCATCCGTCTGTAGTCAAGGTCCCTTGCCTCATTTAATGAAGCATAGGTTTATAGTATACTGGAACGGTGACAAGGGTCGGACATGTCCCACACGGGACAGTTTGGGTGGAGGCTGGGCCACATCTAGGATCCCAATGGTGGTCCCGCTGCGGGATGGGCCACAGGCAGTGAGCAGGGCTGCAGGCTGTGCTGTGTTCTGTGTCTTTCTATAGGGATCGCTTTCATTTGTGGGGCCCCTCACCTCAGTCAGCTACTTCTTAATACAGCCTCTGGCTGCCTCCACAATTGTGTCCAGAATCACCTGATTTCTGTACCCTCTCCATCCAAATGACCCTCACACTCTCTCTGGGAGAGGAAGACATGGCCGTCAGCCTCACCCCCCATGTCTCACTAACCTTTGTGGTGCATATACCATGCTCTGCTCCCCTCCAGGCCTTTTCTTTTAATTCTTAAGAACCTAGTTTGGAAGCCAAACAAAAATGAGTATTAACCATTTCTTTCTCTTTCCATCTGAATGTTCTAACTGGGCAAAGGGTCCAGACATATAGCAAAGTACAGTGAGCACAGAGATTAATATTTCAGGATTCTAGGTCAGGACATGAGCTTGCCCACACTGTCCCCCAAGGTCTCACAATCCTTTTAAAATCCCATTCCATTAGAGTCGTTCCACATAAGGAAAACCTTCACTATCGAATCTAGTCAAATGACGGTGCTGGCGGTTAAGTCAGGAGGTCTTACAAATGAAGGCGCTACAGCTGGAAGAGGTTAAGCCACGTGTCCAAGACACACTGCCAGTTAGAAGTAGGGCTGGGATTCAGCTCCAGGCTGCAGAACCGTCACCTGGGGTGACTCAGGATTAGTTGGCAGCCAGCTCAGAGCAAGATCTGGACACAGGGCAGAGGTCAAAGCAGGGAGGACGCTTCTTTCTAAAATGAAAGAGTCACAGGGGAAGATGGGAGAGGGAGGACAAGAGGAATGCGGGCCTGATTTTGCTCTGTGTGGGTGAGCGCACCACCCTTCTCCTAAAGCACCACGTCCCAGGAGGACCCTCTTTAGATGCCTTTTGATTGTTTCTCTTTCAAAGCTATGTTCCAAGACTAAGAATTTTCCCACCTGCCTTTATAAATAGGATATAAAGGTAATATAGAAAATTTAGGGCTGGGGTGAAATGCATATTCTAAGGAGGTGGAGCTGTGCGTGGCAGACCCTGAGGCTGCAACAGGTACTAAAAGCCCACCATCGGTGTCATTCCCCTTCTGGGCTGTTGTCTAGTTAGTTGTAATATGTTTTCAAATCATCCAGATCAGCAGAGTGCTGTTTTGATGGGACTCTGAGGAGAACTCCCAGGTGGGTTTTAGAGATATAATGGGAAAAATTGCTGATGCTTGGGGGATTTTGAAATATTGGCCTTACACTTACAACCTCAGAGAAAATGGATGCTTGATGGGCTTTTCAAAGCTGGATGGAGGACAAGAGTGTGTTTTTTCCCCCAGCTGACTTTTTAGATTCAAGGCTCACATGCGCGGGATCATCCCAAGGGGATTTTAGCCATTCCTGCCAACTGTAACTGTGGCTAGATCATAACTGGTACCCTGAATAAGGTTCAAATTGAGCAGCAGCTTCAGCAAGAGTGGCTGTCCTGAAATGCTCTTTATCCCAATGAGGACAATCATAGTATAAAATTTAGATGGCACTTTTCAGTCTATTACACACCTTTTTAACATCTTAATCCTCACATCACTTAAGGAAACAGTCAGTGGAGAAACTACGGAAGGCTGTGTTCCCCAATGCCAGCTACTTAAAGAGTGATCCAGAAACTTGGTTCCCATCTGCAACAATATAAGTAAAGAAACTGAGGACAAACTTTGGGAAATTTCAGAGCAATTTGACAGAATAATTTTATATCTTATAATAAAAAGAGGTTTTACCTGTTTTTTGTTTGTTTGTTTGTTTTTTTAATGCTGAGTTTCACAGCCCCAAGTGCAGTCAAGATTCAGTCGCTCTCCAGTTCCAGCACAGCTGCCTCTCCCGCTGACCTCGGCTTGCATCCAGTCTTCCCTCTTGACACGCCAGCCCCACTGGTCCTCTTCACGTTTCTCGAGCACACGGGGGCTTCCACCTCGTGGCCTTTGAGCCCACTGTTCCCTCTGCCTGGAATGTTGTTGCCCAGCTCTGTGCCTGGTTGGCCTCTTCTCATTCAATCCACTCCTGAGAAGCTTCCCTCACCAGTCATACTAAAGCAGGTACCCGGGACCTCTCTTTCCCCTTTCCCTGTTTTATTTTCTTCATAGCAGCCCTTACTGTTATTACCTTATTTATTCATTATTTAACCATCTCTCTCTCCCATTATGATGTGAGAATCTTGTCTTCCTTGTTCACTGCTGTGTCCCAAGCACCTACCACTGTGCCTGGCACATTGGACACACTCCAGACATATTTAGCAGGTGAAGGAGAGGATGACAATGGATGAGATGCCCAGTGCTGCTTGATAAGGGGCCACCACTCCACTCATCCGTGAGTGACCACACATTCACAGGGTTCTGGGCGCCTTGGAGAAGCGCGTCAGTGTATCCCCCCAGTGTATCAGCCTTGCTAGGGGGACAGCATTTGGCCTCATAGTTGGAAAAAAGAATTGCATCTGTCACATACCAGCTGGTTTCCCAGATAGTGAGGCGAGTCACAGAGCTTTCTCGTTTTAGGTATAGTTATGGTTTCCTAACCCATTTCTCTCAGTAGTGTCCCGCTTTTATTTTTATTGAAGTGTAGTTGATTTACAATGTTGTGTTGGTTTCTGGTGTACAGCATAGTGATTCAGTTATACATATATGTATATTCCTTTTCATATTCTTTTCCTTATAGGTTTTTACAAACTATTGAATATAGTTCCCTGTGCTATACAATAGGACCTTGTCCTTTATCTTATATATAGTAGTTTGTATCTGCAAACCCCAAACTCCTGATCTATCCCCACTTTCCCCTTTGGTAACCATGAGCTTGTTTTCTATGTCTTTGAGTCTGTTTCTGTTTTGTAAATAAGTTCATTTGTGTCATTTTTTTAGATTCCACATATAAGTGATCTCATACGATATTTGTCTTTCTCTGTCTGACTTATTTCCCTTAGTATGATAATCTCTAGGTCCATCTAAGTTGCTGTGAGTGGCATTATTTCATTCTTCGTTATTCCATTGAGTAGTATACCATTGTGTGTGTGTGTGTGTGTGTGTGTGTGTGTGTGTACCAAACTTCTTTATCCAATCACCTGTTGATGGACATTTAGGTTGCTTCTTTGTCTTGGCTATTGCAAATAGTGCAACTATGAGCATGGGTGTGCATGTATCTTTTCGAATTAGAGTTTTTGTCTTTTCTAGATATATGCCCAGGAGTGGGATCGCTGGATCATATGGTAAATCTGTTTTTAGTTTTTAAAAGAATCTCCATACTGTTTTCCATAGTGTCTGCACTAAATTACATTCACACCAATAATGTAGGAGGGTTCCCTTTTCCCCATACCCTCTCCAGCATTTATCATTTGTGGACTTTTTAATGATGACAGTTCTGTCCCATGTGAGGTGATAACTCATTGTGGTTTTGCTTTGCACTGCTCTGATAATTAGTGATGTTGAACATCTTTTCATGTGCCTATTGGCCATCTCTATGTCTTCACTGGAGAAATGTCTGTTTAGGTCTTCTGCCTATTTTTTGACTGGGTTGCTTGTTTTAGTGTTATTGAGTTGTATGGGCTGTTGTATATTCTAAAAGTTAAGCCCTTGTCAGTTGCATCATTTACAAATATTTTCTCCCAGTCTGTATGTTGCCTTTTAATTTTGTTTATGGTTTCCTTTGCTGTGCAAAAGCTTATAAATTTAATTAGGTCCCATTTGTTTGTTTTTGCTTTTATTTCTATTGCCTTGGGAGACTGGCCTAAGAAAACATTAGTATGATTTATGTCAGAGAATGTTTTGTCTATGTTTTCTTCTAGGAGATTTATGGTGTCCGGTCTTATGTGTAGGTCTTTAAGCCATTCTAAGTTTATTTTTGTGTATGGTGTGAGGGAGTGTTCTAACTTCACTGATTTACATGCAGCTGTCCAGCTTTCCCAGCATCACTCGCCAAAGAGACTGTCTTTTCTCCATTGTATATTCTTGCCTCCTTTGTTGAAAATCAATTGACCGTAGGATTGTGAGTTTATTTCTGGGCTCTCTATTCTGTTCCATTGATTCATATGTCTGTTTTTGTGCCAATAAGTGGTGACCCATTTTTAATGACTGTCATTTCTCTCATTTTTCTTTGAAGTATTACTACTCACAGACTCTGGCCTGTCCTGGTTTGCAGGAGTTGAAAAGTAGGTCTGAGGAAAGTTGAAGAGAACCTCCGACACAGCACAGGAAGGTCAGGTCCCTGTACTGGAGCTTCCCAAGATAATATGGTGGAATTTGTTAAGACTCCAGGTAATCACTATTCATGTGCTTCATCCACCAGAATCTTAGAACCTTCCCCAGGGGTCCTGTGGTCCAACTTTCAACCTAGTGCGACACCTTCCATGACACAGTAATAAACAATCGTCTGGCCTTTGCGTGAATAGATTCAACAACATTGCAAGGCAGACGGCCCATATTTTACCCCTGGGAAAACTTTTCTGAGGAGATTTTCCAATAACATCGATTCTTTCTTCTTCTTTTAAACTTTCTCTGTGGGCAGTTGGTAGATATTTTCCAGCTTGGGATGCAGGCCATATGGAGTGAAATATTTAGAAATGTTTAGAGCTATGTTGTCCCTTATGAAAACGAGATCGAGAATAACCTAAGAGAAAATCTAACACCATTGGCTTTTCCATTCATAAGCATATGCTGCTTGGCACTTCCCTGACATTCTGTGAGGTGAGGGAGCCTGGAGTTTAAATTCCATTTGCATGTTATCCCACTGTGATGGGAAATTATTTCTCCTTGGCCGACTCTTATCATGCAGATTGCTCTAAAATCAGATTACAGCTGTTCGTTTTGATTGATTAGTTAGTTCTGCCTTAAAAAAAAATCACTTATATATTTTATCAGTGAAAATAAAGCTGAGGAAGCAAACATAACACTTTCTGGTAGGTTTCTGAGCGTTTTAAGGAGAAACTGGGCAGACATAACCCCTATACACACGTGAGACAGAAACAAACTTTTAAAAAGCATGAGTAAATCTGTCAAATAACCCAAGGGGACCCAGAACTTAATTAAATGCAAATTAATCGATCTGTGCAGCATGGAGCACCCTTTAAATGCCAAGTTATTCATTAAATGGCAGGAGCTGCAGAGGATAGAGAATGAATAGAACTTGTTCTTGAACATTAAAGGCGCCCAAAGAAGCAGCCTGCCTGTTTGCCCCCAGCCAGGAAGATCATTTCGTGTGTACACTTCATGCTCTAGCCAAGTGTCCTGGGCTACTTACAAGGATAAGAGAAGTAGGGACGTAGCTTTAGGGAGATGTCATGTATATTCCAGGCCTTGGGGCCAGATATCCTGGTGTAAGTCCCAGCTCAGCACGTACTAGTTTCATGACCTTGGAAGCATTTTTTAACCTCTCTGTATTTATTTCCTCATCTGCTACATGGCAGTACTATTTTTCTTGTAAGGCTGTTGGGAAGATTAGAGATAACCTATGTAAAGCCCCTAGAACAGCGTGTAGCCCACGGTAGCATGCGCCAGCTGCGGGGTCTGGGTTTGGTTTCCCCTGTCCAGTTGCAGACACGTTTGCCGGGAAGTCAACTTTCATTAGTTCCTAAGTTTATCTTGCTGGAAGGTGACATTGGAGAATCTGCGCCAAGACAAGCTGCAGAAACCCTTTCCAGCCCTTCGTTCCTTAGCAAGGGCTGCGGCGCTGCGGAGGGGTTGATTCCGGGCAGGGGCTGAGACCACGCCGCGCAGACAGACGCCGCGGAGGAGGCGGGTGAGAGGCGGCGAGGGAAGAAAATCCGGGATAATGTGTTTAATCTGATCCGTTCCCTGGAGTCATTAAAATGCATCCTCCCCTGGACTCTGAAATTCTTGAGCTGAAATAATCAGTCCAACAGGCTTTTTGCTGAAGGTAGTGGAAGCCGGCTTGATGCGTCCGAAATCTCAGGCCTGTTGAAATACTGCCCTCTTGTGTTGCGGGATGGGAGCAGCTTCTTTGGGAACCGGCTCAGCCTCCGAGCCTCTTAGAGGCTATTATGCTTCCAAACTAAACCCCAAAGCAAAGACGACCTAAATGATCCACCTAATGTGTGGGCTTAGAATGGGGGTGCTAGAAGTCCAAGCCCTTATTCGCTTGACAGAATTCTGAAGGAATTACGAACCTCTACAGCATCCTCTCTACAAGGGAGAAGAAAAACACTTGAGAGAACTGACAAACTCCAAACAGGAGCTCTCTGTTTCCCTCCCTCTCTGCTTCTACTCTCTAAGAGACTAGAATTTGAATGTTCACATACCCAAAAAAGGTAAAATAATAATAATAACAATAAAATAAATTATTTAGAACAAAACCCGTTCTTGTAAACATTTAACGGTAGCTTTGATTAGTCATTATTTTATCTCTTTCTGTGTCTCAGGCTTTGTCCTAAGTCCCAGGGATGCAGCTAGGGCAGATAAACATGGTCCCTGCCCTCCTGAAAGGTACAACCACAAATCCTGGGCTTCAAGCTATTTGGGATTTTATCCACCCTGGAGGGCAGAGAATAGTAATGCTCCCAACGTCTAATAAACATTCTAAGAGAAAATAATCCACGATAGCTCAAGGCTCACTAGGAAATATTAATGCCAATTCTCCCTGAGCCAGAGTTGTCTGAATACCTTGGAGAGCTCTTTTTTCCCTCGGATATCATTCATGAAATAGAATTCTCCTCCTTCAAATTCTGGGGTTTATCCACATTTTCAGCTAAAGGGACGGATTAGTCTTCAGGTAAGTAGAATAGGGAGCTACTTGGTTTGAGTCATGCTTGTCTTAATCTCCTAGAAATCATATTCCTTTGTCTTAAAGAATTAGCATCTGCAGGAGTCCTCTGCGGAAATGTGCGTGTTCCCGCACATGGAGCCTCATTCCATGTTAGTTATTAACGCTCACGGCGAGATTGATTTGTTAAATCCTTCCTAACCTGATGGCTAAAGCCAGGGAGGCTCAGAATAAGTACATTTTTAAAAATAACTTTTTCTGACTTTATAAATAATAAATGGATACAAACTACCATGTTCAGAACAGATAAACAATAAGGTCCTACTTTATAACATAGGGAACATATTCAATATCTTGTAATAACCTGTCACAGAAAGGAATCTGAAAAAGATATATATAAAACTGAATCACTACTCTGTACACCAGAAACTAACACAACATTGTAAAACAACTATACCTCAGTAAAAACTAAAAAATAAAAATAATAAATGCTCATTGTAGAAAACACGGGTAATAGAGAAAACTCTAAAGAAGAAAATTATTCCCACCATGAGAGAACTAATCTTAACATTTGATTCTTTTTTCCAGCTGTATAATTATATAGATACTGAGGTCTAGGCAAAATGATGCTCACCTCATCCCACTCCTTGCAGAAGTCCAAAGCCTGCCCCCAAATTTATGTACATTGAGAAGGAGTGTACTGGGGGGGGGGGGGTTGTAATTAGGTTTATTTATTTATTTAATTATTTTTTTAATGGAGGTTCTGGGGATTGAATCCAGGGCCTGGTGCATGCTAAGAACACACTCTACCAATAAGCTATACCCTCCCTCTGAGTTCACTTGTTCATTGTCAGTTCTTAGTTCCAGACTTTACCTCCACAAATGCTCTCTCTGCTCTTTACCAGGTCTGCCTCCTTCCCTCCAGCATACACACTCGTGGATGTGCACACACAACACACACACACACACACACACACACACAACGCCACTCACAGCAAATATTTGTGCCCGTGGCAAGCTGAAGATTAGGGAGGAGAAATACATACCGTGGTGAGCAGCTTCAAGCATGACACCAGTCAGACCCTTCTTATGGTTCTCTGCCAGAGAATCCCCGCCAGCCACCGCTTGCCCAGCTGTCCTCAGCCTGGGAGTACCTCCCTTGCTCTCGGTCCTTGATCCTGGCCTCACACAAAGCAGTTCAGCCACTTCCTGCTGTTGCTCAAGCTCCAACCAGCTCTCCCACCCTTGGGTCTTCCCTCTCACTCAAAGTCTTATACCAGGTTATTTTCTGAAACAAGGATAGTTTGCCCCTTAAGAGGACTGTTACTATTGGCAGATAAAATAATGAAATTTCCACCCCATTCCATTTTTTAGGGATATTGTATGGGTTGGGATTCTTTTAAAAATAAATGCTATTGGGAGCATTTCACCATGTCAGTAAAAATTACTTGAAAATGTATGTATCACATAATATTTCATCATCAGGATGAGCTAGTATTCCAAGGACATGACATGAGAGGGGGCAGGCCTCAATGGGCACAGGAGGATGGGAGTTAGCAGGGAATGTGGAAAGGGGCAACACATTACAAAGAGGGGTAGAGACATAGCCAACATCTTTGGGACATTCCATAATTTATCTTAGGCTCAGCTCTTAGGGCCAGCAATGTCCTCAGCACCCCTTTTGCTGAGACACTAGAAATGTAGAACATTCTTAATGAAGATAGCAACGCCAACAGTTGATATTTAAACACTGGTAACTGTGAGGTTGAAGCAAGAGGTGGATAGAATACAACTTCTTGAAGGTGAGAGTGTATCCGTTATTATCTATGCTAATGTACCACATGGTACACACAGCTGGAAATCAACACGTTTAAGATAAAATTCTGGAAAAGGTGACGCTTACCTGGCTTTTTACAAATCCTGAGTATTAGAAACTTCACCTTGTGGAATCTAAAAAAGGAAAGAAAGAAAGAAAAGAGAACACTAATGAACTCATCTACAAAAGAAACAGACTCGCAGAAATAGTTAACAATTTTATGGATACTGGGGATAAAGAGGGTGGGAAGGGATAAATTTGGGAGTTTGAGAGTTGCAAATGTTAACCACTATATATAAAAATAGATTAAAAAAACAAATTTCTTCTGTATAGCACAGGGAACTATATTTGATATCTGTTATAACCTTTAATGAAAAAGAATATGAAAATGAATGTATGTGTATGTGTATATATATATATATATATATGACTAGGACATTGTGCTGTACACCAGAAATTGACACATTGTAACTGATTATACTTCAGTTAAAAGGAAAAGAAACTTCACCTTAGTTGAGTCCCTCCTGAATATGTATTTATATAACAGCACCAAGAGGGATTCTTTAACTCGAAACTTTATGAAGATAACAAAAGGATTTGATGGGAATATCTGGGTCTTTGCAAGAAATTAGACCCACATATAATTTTCTGTACAAACAGCAACTCGTTACAGCATGACCTGCAGATCAGTCAGTCCCGTGTTTCTACTCTCGTTTGTTGTTCTTATTCTCAAATTCCACCTAATCCCAGATTCTACTTTGCTCTCCTGACATTTCCTGGAGCTTTCTCTCTTACAGAACTCTCTAATTTTGAGTCCCACTTCCTAGTAACCCCGTTAGATGACTGGAGGCAGCACCTCGCAGTGGAAAGAGCACATCCCAACACTTCCATCAAAGAACTAGGGTATCCTAGGCAACTCTCAACTATTGCAGTTTTCTTATTTACACAATACTCAAAAGTGGGTTTGGGAGACAAGAGAAAAACCATCTTCAGCATCAATTCTAATCATTCCTAAATCTGATCTGAGTAAAGGAGTAAATAGATAACTACAAAAGATTATTGTTTAACCCCAATAAAAATATTTCCTTAGCATCTACCTTAAGCAATTCTGGATTGCAACAGAAAAGAGGAGTTTGAATGTTCATTGGTGGGCAGGTAAACAGGTTAAAAGTTAGCAAAAATATACCACTGAACAGACTGACCACAACTGGTTCATTGAAAATAAATAATCTATACAGCTGCTGTGGAAAACAGTATGGAGATTCCTCAAAAGACTAGGAATAGACTTACCATATGACCCAGGAATCCCGCTCCTGAGCATATATCCAGAAGGAACCCTACTTCAAAATGACACCTGCATCCCAATGTTCATAGCAGCACTATTTACAATAGCCAAGACATGGAGACAGCCTAAATGTCCATCAACAGATGACTGAATAAAGAAGATGTGGTATACTTATACAATGGAATACTATTCAGCCATAAAAAAGACAACATAATGCCATTTGCAGCAATATGGATGTCCCTGGAGAATGTCATTCTAAGTGAAGTAAGCCAGAAAGAGAAAGAAAAATACCATATGAGATCACTCATATGTGGAATCTAAAAAAAAAAGAACATAAATACAAAACAGAAAGAGACTCATAGACATAGAATACAAACTTGTGGTTGCCAAGTGGGGAGGGCAGGAAGGGATAGACTGAGAGTTCAAAATTTGTAGATACTGACAGGCATATATGTAGAATAGATAAACAAGATTATACTGTATAGCACAGGGAAATATATGCAAGATCTTATGGTAGCTCACAGCGAAAAAAAATGTGACAATGAATATATGTATGTTCATGTATAACTGAAAAATTGTGCTCTACACTGGAATTTGACACATTGTAAAATGACTATAACTCAATTTAAAAAATGTTTAAAAAAGAAAAAGAGAAAGAAAGACAGTAAATAATCTAAGGGATGTATTCTAAGTTCCTTCAGTAATGTGATAGTTCACTGAATGTTACTGTGGTTGTGGAGGTGAGTCTACTACAAGCAATGACCAAGGGACCTGCATTCTTTCCACTTGTAGTCATGTAGTAGTCATACCTTCTGCAACATGTGCCCATGGAAGAGGAAGTATGAGTGGAGAGAGCAGAGAATCACACAGGTGGTTTTATGCTCATCCTGGAGGTGGAGCACATCACCGCTTCCCGCATCTTATTGGCCAGAATGCTGTCACGTAGTGTGAACTGACCTGTGAGAATCTGGGAAATGTAGCCTTTCTCTGTGCCTAGGAAAAAGAAACTGGTGAACAACTGACAAGACTACTTACAAATGAGCTGTTCCTTGTTTCCACCTTAACACCATCTGTTGTTGTGGGCCATTTAAAGAGCTGTTCATTGTACAACCAATTGGATTCCATAATCCAGATCTCTCCTTGACAGCTAAAATAGCCAGAACGTGGTATATGGAAGCACAAAGACACACACATCCTCCCTCTCATTCTCTCGCTCCCTCTCTGTCTCATTGCTAGCAGCAAACGTGCTAACAGCATAGTTGATTTGTTATTAATTATTAATATTAACAATGGATCCTCATAATAGCATAGCTCTATGTCAGACACTGGGCTGTGGGCATTATCTCAATTGATCTTCACAAAATCATGTGAGGCAGTCATTAATTAATTACTAGTTTCATTTTTACAGCTGAGGAAATGAGACTCGAGGTGATCTGCTCAAGGTCATACAACGATAAAGTGGCAGGGCTGGGACTCCCATCCGAGTCCATCTGGCCCTCAAACCAGTGCTCTCTTCACAGCTGTGCTGGCCCGACCTCCCGTTCCTAAAGACACCGCCAGAGTGAGGAGGAAGAAAAGCCCGTGAGGAAGGAACTTCGGGCTTTTCTGATCTTACTGCTGCCATGGTTCTAAGTGTCACTCTCCGACCCTCCCGACAGTTTTGCAGACGAAACCCAGACTGAAGCCCTCGGTGGCCCCGCTTTACAGATGATGCCCTCACTGCTCTGCTCAGCCTCAGAGCTCACCCCGCCTTGCACTCTGGCCTGTGGAATGCCCCCCACGTGGAGCACAGCTGTGAAACTCAGCCGGGGCCACCCCTGCTCACACTTGGTGTCCGACCACATGAAGTCTTTAATGCTCTCACGTAACACTTTCTCTCTCCACCTTGAAGGCAAACTTGAGACCAAAGCCATGCGTTTCCATCAGCACCTAGCACCGTATAAGGCACAGCAGAGGCATCTAAGGCACACGTGCCGATGTGGGCTGGGCAGCCCTGACCTCACTTCTGTACCTCAGTTCCCTCCTCCGTAATGTGAAGGGCTTTGGTGGGATAAGATGTAAAGGCTCACCCAGCCCTCAAGTCTACACTATCCCTGGGCCTTGCTCTTCAAGGGTGCCCTGTCCAAAAGCTTGGTCAACTTTTCCTGCCAAGCCAATGTCACCGAATGGTCACGGGGCGGGTATAGTCACACACTTGCTAGCTAACATTTCCAGGTGCATGTGACTATAACTGAGTTTCCACAAAGAAAATTGCATTTTAAAGTGACAAGAAGCCATTATTATAAAATGACTAATAATGCAGCAAAGAGCTGTAACGTGATTCTTGCCCAAGTCATTAATCAATTGATGTACTTTAGAGAGGAGCTTCCTTCTGCATGTCGCTAGTCATTTATTCAAATCAAGTAAATATTGTCCACATTGTCCACTGAGAGGTACAGGGTGATTTATTAAGGAATTGAGCAGATCACATTTGGAGGAATTGCACAATGAAGGATTCTCTCAATAAGGTGTTTTCAAGTTGTCAGGTGGGCTCTACCTGCTGTGCCATGTATTCGTGCATCTTGGGGCCTCTTAGTGTTCTGTCCAGTGGCCCGATGCAGTGAGGTTCAAGGCAACCTCCCTTGGCTCATGGGTCAGTTGCCATCACACCTGGGGACAACAACATTCAAGAGGCAATAGCTTGGCGACAAAGACACTAATACCCATTTGTACTTCTTCTTCAGTCAATGGCTTGCCTCCCTTTCTGGTTTATCAAATAATTAGTTACTTTGCAGAATCAAAAGCCTCACACGTAGGTGGCTTTCATTGGAACGTGGGGGTGTCCGAGCAGGACGTGCCACTTCAGCCTCGTTCTACGGCTGCCATCACTACCACAAGGAGGGGCCGGACAGAGGCAGGGTAGTTCTGGGGCCTCCAGCCAGTGACCTTTCACCACTTAGAGGGAAATGCTCGGAACAACACAAATGTGAGGCTACTGGAAAACTAGATGATGACCCACTTTATCACTAGCCAGAATAATAATAATAATAGCTGGAGGTCAGAGCAATCGATGAGTGCCAAATCAGGACAAAACTTAGACCAGGTTATATCCACCCAATTGCAAAACATCTAATACATTTGGGTAATATTTTTAAAGTACATCCTTTAACTTCAAGTAAGCATTTGATTTTTTTTTTTCCTTTCATATGGGCTGTTACAACATCCTAGAAACAATGCCTGGGACTTCTCTCAGGAGTTTCATGATCTGATTTTGCAAACTGGCTTCCAATCCACACACACACACACACACACACACACACACACACTCAGAGACACACACGCTGGCATACACTTAGAAAGCTTCTTCCCTTTGTGCTGTGTCATCCAAACACCTACATGGTCCCCTGGGCCCCTAGAAGGAATATTTCCAAGGCCTCTACAAGTGTGGAAGAATGCATCTCTGTCCTTTTGGAGAAATAATAGCACTAGAAGGGAGGGTCCACCTTTCCTTCTTGTCACAGTTTAATATCACTCGCAGATGAAAAATGAATGACTTTAGCACTGGATTAATTGGTGACGGAATGCTTCGTATAAATGTTTCCTTACAATCCATGCTTCCTGCTGACATTCACCGAGACTCCCTGAGTGTGTTACCACGAACTTTACCTCCTAAAGTTCCCCTGATCTGCCCGTTTCTCTGCATCTTCATTCTTCCACCATCAGGAATAGTAATCGTGTCCTAACGACCTCCCCACCTCTGCACTTGCCGCGCCCCCTCACAGCAGCCACAGTGAGCTTGATCAGCCCAGGTCTTCCCTGCGGTTGACTACTGGCGCTATTGACCCAGTGGAATCATCACTATGAACCAAAGTCGCGTCTCTGCCTGTACGTCTTCAGCCTCGTCTCTCTCTCTGCTCCCCGTGTTTCTTACTCAAGAAACCAGGCTTTTTCAGGCCCTTGTCCGTGCCAGCCTCCTCCCTCCCCTCCGCCTTTGCCCACGCTGTTCTCTTGGTCTGCCTGCCCTCCCACCCTCAGCCCACCCCCGCCTTGCCCCTACTCCCTCTTCAGACTTCCCATTTAAGTGCTACTTCCCTGGGGAAGCCTTTCCTCCCTCCCCAGACTAAGTCAGGACGCCTGCTTTATTTTCTTATTGTACACTGTCCTTTTCCTTCATAGCCTTTCTCAGCTGCAGTGAAGGACTGTGTGCATGTGAGCTTCACAGCGGGCTCGTCAGAACAGCAGAACAGCCCAGGGCCTGCGTGCCCGAGTCAGACTGCACCACTCAGATCTGAGCACCGCCCTTTCCTAATGTCCTGGGTGAATCCCATCGCTTGTCTATGCTTCTGTTTCTTCATCTGCCAAATAGCATTAATTAACAGCATCTATTTCACAGGGTCACTTAGGACATTAGATGTGGTAACAAGTAGCCTGTGCCTGGCATATAGAATGCACTCAATACATATTAGGAAGAAAACCTTGGTAAGCTCCAAATACTTGTTTGCTGAAAGAACAAGTGCTTTTCATAGAAAATGGGGATAAGAGCTTTTGTCCTGCCACCACTCGAGGTGGACTGAAGATGAAATAAATTGCTGATTGTGAAAAGGCTCTATCTCACGTGGAGTCCTGCCAGACTTAAGCCTATGTGGCTTGACCAAAATATCTCAGTGATTTGTTTTAAAAAACAAAAAACAAAACAAGAGCAAGGTTGAAGCAGAGCTGGCTGTTCTGTTGTCTCCTATTGTGAAGAAGTTTTCCCAGCAGAGCAAAGGCCACACCACCCTCATTCCCACCAAGAGAGGCGTCACGGGAAACACAAAACTGCTTCCCAGGAGGTGCAGAGAAAGCAAGAACAAGGAAGCTTCCCCAGGCTCTCCTTGGACTGGGTAAACACAGTCTTTCCAAATTCAGGAGCTGACAGTCTAGCACTTTACCCCTGGGGAAGATATTAGCCCTCAGCAAATGAATGGACCTTGAAGTTTTCCTTCAGGGGAACAGGTCCTACTTAAATCTCTGCAACAGCTGGATGCTCCCATACAGCAACAGCAGGAGCAGTGAAAGTCACTGCGATGAGTGACAGAGGCCCCTAATTAATCAAGCTACTCCTCAGCCCATCCACAGCCAATGCATTTTCTCTAATTTAGTTCAGTGCCACATGGAAGCATATATTCCTGCTATGAATAGAGTTCTGGAGGTTTATGGGTTCTGAGGGCTGGCAGGCATCTTAAGGCTATTGAACCCAAAAGTCTGTTCCATGCACATCCATGATTCTCTCCTCAGTATGTGGCTAAGCTGAGGGTCCCAGCCTTCCTGGATGGGGTCCCTTAGCATAAGGATGGGCAGACCTCAAGCTGAGCTCCTGGTGGATCTGCCCAGTGGGGCTCTGAGACAAGGGAGGAGAGCCTAATGCACAGCAATGACATGGCCAAGGTGGTTGGAACAAAGGAAGGACACTGGGGGCAAAGGAGAATTTAGACGAAGATTTTAATGCATTAAATCTTAAGAGATTTCTGGGACTAGAACTCAAAGAGTATCAATGACCAGGGGCCAGGCACAGACAGACTGGACTGGAGGAATAGGTAGAAGCCTGATTAGAATGGGGCACTGGGTGCCTCTGAGCATCCTCCTGTGAAGCAAACACCAGTGGGCTACTGGCTGTCATTTGAAGCTTCCCCTTCCAAGCAGCGCTATCAGAGTTTGCTGCCTTGGGGTGGCGGGTGGGGGGCACTGTTTGTAAAACAGCAAATGCACTGGCCCTCGTGCGTTATTCATAGGAATGTACAGTGGTGGAACTGCTGTGGGAAACTATTTGGCAGTTCCTCAAAAAGTTAAATATAGAATAACCGTACAACCCAGCATTCCATTTACCCAGAGGAACTGAAAGCAAGGATTCAGACCAGGTACCTGTACACCAATGTTCACAGCAGCGTTATTCACAATAACCAAAAGATAGGAACAACCCAAGTGTCCATCAACAGATGAATGCATTAACAACATGTGATGTGTCCATAAAATGGAATATCATTCAACCATAAAAAGGAATGGCACTCTAGTACATGCTATAAAATACATGAACCTTGAAAACATGATGCTAAATGAAAGACTCTAGACCCAAAAGGATAAATATATAATTCCACTTACATGAAATATCTAGAATAGGCAAATCCGTAGTGACAGAAAGTAGATTACAGGTTACCAGGGGCTAAGGGAGGGAGAAATAGGGAGTCATTTTTTTAATTACTAAGAGATTCTCTTTGGGGTGATTCTTAAAGTTTTGGAAATAGATAGTGGTGATGGTTGCACAAAATTGTGAGTGTAATGAATGCTGTTTCAATTGTACACTTAAAAATTGTTGAGATGGAAAATTTTGTTACGTTTATTTTTACTGTTTAAAAATAATATAATACACCAGAAAAAACTGAATGTACACTTTACACGGGCATATTGTATAGATGAATTATATCTCAGTAAAGCAGTGTTTTAAAAAAAAGGAAAAGCACTGTAGTGGCGCTGGGTCTATGCAGCCTTGCTGTGGGACGTGGTAAGAGCGTCAAACCCAAGCAAGAGGCTGGCTATTTCCCACTCCATTCACGATGGGATGTGGCAGCAAGGGCCCGGAAGCAGGGCAGGTGGCCCCAGGGGTCTGCGTGTTAACCTGGGGAAGCGCCTGGACAGAGGCTTGAAGTGAATGAAGTAGAGAGGGTGCCCGGAGGAGTGAGAAGCAGTTCACACTTCATACCAAGCAGCCTGTGTTGCTTCCAATTTTTCTTCTTTCTTTTTTAAAATTATTTTTTATTGAAGTGAAGTCAATTTATCATGTTAGTTTCAGGTGTACAGAAAAGCAATTCAGTTATACATATACCTACATACATATGTATATTTTCAGTTTCTTTTCTATTACGGTTCATTACAAGAAACTGAATACAGTTCCCTTGCTATAAAGTAGATCTTTGTTAGTTATCTAGTTTATATATAATAATGTATCTGTTAATGCCAAATTCCTAATCTATAGCCACCTCCTCTTTTCCCCACTGGTAACCACAGTTTGTTTTCTATGCCCATGAGTCTATTTCTCCAAGACTGATTCTTAGGAGAAGAGTGACTCCCCTCGACCACATGCACCTGCTGAGGCTCTTTAAGATAGCAGTTGTGGGTGGAACTTGAAAGGGGGCAGAGAGACAGATGTTTCTACTTCCCATGGGTGAGAGCTAGCAAGCTGGCTAAACCACAGTAAGCACATCGATGTGGCCACAGTCACACCCGACGTCCTGTGTACCCCATATGGTCAGTCCAGGGATACTTGGCACACAAGCGAAGTCAGGAATGAATACAGTGATTTAGATAACTTAAAAAATAAGAAAGGCGATTTTGCTGTATTATCTGAAGTTCCTATTTTTGTCCATTTCTAGTGTAAGTGGGTACACTAAGGAGTACAAGGAAATGGGGAAAATAAGCTGATTTTTATCAATGTGGAAAGATACCTGGATGGGCTGAAAGATAGACCCTTATCAGTCTGCCTGTGAACTTATAACCTCTATCAGCATTTGTAAAGAATGAGTCTGTACGTTCCTGATTCCAGGAGAAGGACACAAAATTATTGAGGTAAGAGATGTTGTTAAAACAGGTCTCTGCATTCTCAATGTTGGCCATGCTTCCTCAATCTAATTTCCATGTTAAAGTAAGAACCAATGGACAGACTGTCATTACAACTCTGAAGGACCCACCTGTCTACTGCTGTAATGCACTGGAATTGATGTATTTGGATTTCCATAAAAATAGAAGCGAGACATGTGGTGCAGCCAAAGGCCTAAGTACTATGGGGAAACCGATTATTTGGGATGCATTTTTTTGTTTTTAATTTATTTGGAAATTAATTTATTTGGAATTTAATTTGTAGTTAATTTATTTGGAAATTAACTGGAAATTTGGAAAAGATAATACATTCAATGAAACATGGGGATATAGAAGAAAGTCTCCCTCTCTGCACCCTTCCTTAGAAGCACCATTGCTGCCAATTCCTTCCAGAGACTCAGTCTGACTGTCAATAATGCCAAAAGTTTCTCTGCACTTGGGATGGGTCAACAGTCCTTAGAGAGTCCCACCACTTTTCAGATGGATATTTTGTCCAAAAACACAAATATGTGTATTTGTAAACACGTAAACACACACAGGTTAGTCAAAAGTCTCTAACAGATTGGAAGAAAAACATAGCAATGGATTTATCCCTGCCTATAAATAGAAAAAATATTTCAAAAGTTTATGCAACTCAAAACACTTAAATAAGTCATTAATGATTGGAAGGATTTTTCTGGCTGTGTTTCATTTTGAAAAAGTGGAGCTGTCCTATGGAAGTAAACGCACTTCTGTAGTGACTTGGACCCTGCATTCTGTGCGTGTGTGTAGAAATAGCCACCCAAAATAGCCATACATCTGAAACCATCTTTCTCCTGGTCCATTAATCTGCAGGGGTAATTTGAGTAGGCATTGATGATGATAAACACCACAGTTTAGAAGGTGTTAAACCAAGCTTATCAGAGCTCACATCGAGAAACAAATTAGGCAAACTGAAGTAATTTGAGCTAATGAAGTTTGATTCCAAACATCCAGATCAATTAAGCTTCAAGGGCTCGCTTGAGTTCTGCTCTGTAAGGCAGTGAGGAGCTGCTGCCTAGGGGACGAGGCTGGGAGTACTGCCTGAGAAGGTCTGAAAATCAAGGGGACAGACCATTCGGTGCTTCACAGATACAGTTCTCAGGTCTGTTTGAGGAGCACATCCTATTGAAACAAAGGGAAAGTGGCTGATGTGTTCACGTGGACCCTGCTCGTGGAGTCTTATAGGAGGCTAGGAAGAACAAGACTTAAGATACGCAGGGGTCAAATGTTTGGTAATGTTTCTAACGAGCTTGTTGTGCCTGGGCAGACAAATTGAAAGCACAGGTCCTGGTAACATGAGCAAGAGATGGGCTCAAAGAGAATTTGCCCGTTTCAATGGATGGAAAGTAAAACAGAGAGCTCCAAAATTCCAGGCTCTCAGGGCTGAACTTTGAAACTGTGCTCACCTCCCACCTGTAAAAGATAAAACTGAAAGGTGCTTTGGACTAGAAAGACCGTTTAACACAACCTCTCAGGGCAAAGACCAAACCAAGGGTCTTGCTGTCAGACCTATGTTAAGACTTCTGATAGGATTAAGATGGTTCCTGGTAATTCTTTCCCATTGGGGAAAATGGTTCCAGGAAAAGAGATCAAGGGTATGTTCCCATGATGGGGGAGGGTATAGCTCAGTGGTAGCGCACGTGCTTAGCATACACAAGGTCCTGGGTTCAATCCCCAATACCTCCCATTAAAAAAGTAAATAAATAAACCTAATTACCTCCCCCAACCTCCCAAAAAAGAGTATGTTCCCATGGAAGCATGGTATGCTCAAAATCCCTGTAATCAAGTTTGGAAAGAGAGGTATGTCTTGGAAAAAATAGTGGCTGTGTTTTACTGGAACATGGATCCCACCAGAATCAAGCAGATTAAAACAAACACCATGATAAAGTGTTTGAGAGAGTTGCACCGTGGACAGTGCTGCCAGCCTGTGACTATTTGAAATGTAAAACAACCCTTAGGCTAATGTTTCTGCGGGCAAGAACGTGATGAATTCAGGACGGAAGTAAATACATGTGATCAAGGATGGAATACAGTGGATGGAATTATTGTTCTCAATTATGTGCTCCTGCCTCTAATAGGATGATTTATCCTTACTCATTTTTGATCACATGAGTTACCTATGCACCTTTGTAGGGAAAATACGTCCCTGTATATGGATCCCAATATGATTTGGTCAGTGAACTAAGAGGGCATGGGCATGTCTGAGGAAAAGCTGTAAGTGTAATTTCATGGTTTCTGTTGTACTCTCTGGCTCTGTCCTCCACCGTAAGAACAACACAGTCTGGAAAAGGGCTCCTTCGTCTAGAATTAGAAGTCACACTGAGTCCAGGCAAGTTAAGCAGAGCCACAGTCGGCCCACAGCCTTCATGTAGCATTAACTATATATACATGTTTATTGTAAAGTATTGAGATGTTGGAGTTATCTGCTACTGCAGAAAGAGTTGATAATACAGTCATCAATGTATACGTAACGTATTTAAGACGGTAGAACTCAATAACCTCACTTAGGGAATAAGCATAAAGAAAAAGACTGGGCCCCAGGAAGAGGAGAGTCCAGGAAAACAGAATGAGAAGCCAAGGACAAAGATATCAGAGGAAAGTCACAAGAGAACTATCCTAGAGGTCAAGTTAACAAAAAAGTAAAAAAAAAAAAAAAAAAAAAAAAAAAAGTGCTTTATGAAAAAGGACGAAGTCCATAATGTCAAGTACACCCGAGGGTACAAGAAAGAAAAAAACACAGAAAAACGACGTTAAATTTAGCAAGAGGGAGAACATTGATGATTTTGACAAAGATGACCTCAGTGAACTGTGGGGGAAATTGGCAAGAACTAGAGATAATATGAGGTGAGAACGGGGGGCAGTAAGTATGAGAGACATTTTTAAAATAAATTTTCTATAAATGGAAGCAGATATGTGAAGAGGAGCGAGTTGAGAGGTTTAGGAAATTGTTTTATTTTGTTTTCCAGATGAGAAAATGTTTGCATGTTGATGGGGAGGATCCAATAGAAAGCCACCTTTTATTTCAAGGTATTATGAGAAACTAATGATGCTCACATGAGTGATAAACATTGCCAGATTTTATATTGATATTATTTGACCATACCATTTCCAGGAACCCAAAGAAAAATACGAAGATCCTGCAATGCCAGTTATCCTTGTCCCCCCAGTTCCCTGAGGCTCCTTAGGGAGCCAAAGACAAGGAAAAACAAATAATTTAAAAGATTGTTCGAGTGCCCAATACTCCCGCTCAAAGTCCTAACAACGGTTGGCTAAGACCTTACAGCTCAGGCCTCTCCTTCAAGTCCTGAATCTAATCCTTGGGATCTGAATCCCTCTAGAAAACTTCAGGAAGAAAGTCAATGGAAGAGCATGGTCAGAAACCAAGTGGTCTAGCATCCCCTTACACAACCCCACAGAGTGGGAGAGAGCAGGGAGAAAGGGCTATGTTTGCCCTTCTTATGTTACAGCGCCCCATCCCTTACCTATTAAGGCCCAGCCGGGGTCTTGACTTCCAATAATTCACAGTAGTGACTCTTCCTCCTTAAAGGGGCAGTCCACAAGGGTGTGGGCTGAGCTGGTCATGTCATGGCAAGTCTTCCTCGCCCTGTGTAGGTGACTGTACCATTCTCTGTGGGCAGCTCATTCATATTAAATTGGGAACCTCTGCAGACCATGCCTTAATCTAAAGACATGGCCTTCAGAGTGGAAATTTCAGACATCAAGGCACAGGACTGGCAGAAAGACTTGGGCTAATGCTCTGAACCCCTCCAACTCCCCTCACGGTAAAGCTGGTTCATGCAAAGTTCTGTCTCCTCTGGGACCCTGACACGTGCATCGCATAAAGGTTCTTCACTCTAAAACCTCCAGGAAGTTCCCTTATGATGTTTGCTCTGTCCTTCCCAGGATGCTCAAATCAGCCTTCTCTTTTCAAACAGCCCATAATTATTGAATCACTTCATTTTTATTGTAAAGAAAGAATAATTGCACCAGAATCCAGTGACCATGCTTTTTGGGCAGCTCAAAGGGAATTTCATAATTCAGAATTAATTAGGCAATAAGAGAGAACAGGAGGCATATTTTAGTGTTTTAATTCATGCCAAGTTCAAACTCATTCCATCTCTGTTGCCCAGTGTGAATAATTATGCCATTAATCCAAAGCGGGAGGAGAGCTATTGTGACTGCAACACATTTCTAAGCAAATAAAGAAAAATGTCACTTCTACCCTTCAACTAATGCTCTGAAAAGAGCTACATTATAATAATACTTTTATTTATTTATAGGGCATACATTCCCTAGAGCTCAATAAACTCTAGTATAAGCAAAATGCTAGTGAAAGAGGAAAAACAGAACTTTTCTAGCTAATTCTGAAACATTAGACAGGAAAAATGACTAAGGAGAGAGACTGAAAATTTAAGGAGAGCTTGGAAAAGAGCTAAAAAGAAGAGGCCATCAGGTGGCTTTTTCATTTCCCTCTTCCCTTCTGTCTCACACTCTCCCCACGGTGACGCAGGGGTAGCAGTCTGGAGGAGAAGTTTCATGCACACTTAATCAGCTCTGAACGTGACCCCTGACTCCAGTCATCCTTTGCTGTCAAGGCGATGCAGGTCAGCCTGCCCCCTTCCGCACTTCCAGAGACACTCCTGGTCACATGCGGTTTATTGAGCACAGAAGTAATAGGGGATCAGTGTGGTTCCCCATCCATACCCTCCTAAGAGGGATCAGAAACGCACAGAGTGGCCTGTGTGGGCCATTCCAGCTTCACAGTGTTGAAGAGGATACTGGGGATGGACAGGGGCCGATACTGCAGGAGCGAGGTTCACATGTCCTCTGAGACCGGAAGGAACTGAGTCCTCTGAGACCAGAAGGAACCCAATGCAGGCAGGGTCCCTGGATGCCAAGGAGACACAGAGGTAACAGGGAGCAGTCCACCCTGTCCTGACACTGGCCCTTCTGCATAGCCATGGTGTTGCTTGGCATACACACAGAGCTGCCCACTCCTGCCCACCGGAGCAGACAGGGGACCCTACAGCCACAAAGGCAGAGAAGATGAGCTGGGAGATAGGAAAAGACCTTCTTCTTAATGGCCCTTCAACCTAGCACAGTGTCTCAAACACAACAGGAGCTCTATCAGTGTTGCACCGCAAGAAGTGAAAAGCTCCAAGTCTGCCTCTCATTCTTTTTTCATTTGACTTAGTAAAGGAAAACTCTTTCTCTAATCACAGCACTTCTGACACCAAATGTGTAAGTTTTTCACACAAAGTAATTCTTCAACTTTGTGGATTTCAGCTAGGTGTCCTACAATTGAATTCATTCTGACATTAACAACCCAGGGTTAGTGAGATCCCATGAGTAAGGGCTCAGTCCCACAAGACTGTCCCCCCAACTTCAGCATCCAGTCACTAGTGTGTCCCCAGGTAACCCACATCTCTGGCTGATTTGGCTACAAACCAGGGGTTTCCATGGCCCCCTCCTCAGGTTCATAATTTGCTATAACAGCTCACAGAACCCAGGGAAACACTTCACTTACTATTACCATTTTATTCCAAAGGATATTATAAAGGATACAAATAAAGTAAAGGAGGGAATTAAGATCTGAACATGTGCTGTTCCAGAAAGAGGAAGGAGCAGGGGCACAGGCTTAAGGAACAGCAAGAAGGCCAGGGTAGCAGGAAGGGAGTGAGCAGTGGGGAGGATGGAGGAGGACAAGGTCAGAGAGTGGGCCATGGGAGGACTTCTGAGTTCAATTCTAAAGGATTTCTGAGTTTAATTCTAAAGGAGATGGGAGAATTTTGGAGAATTTTGAACAGTGGCATGCTATGATCCGACCTGGAGTTTTACAAGATCACTCTGGTTGTTTTGAGAGGAAGATGGTGGGGTGGCAGTGGGAGACAGGGGGAGAAAAAGAAGACAGACCATTTAGGACGTTACTGTTGTCATCAGGAGGGAGACAATGGTGGCTTGGACAAAGCAGCTGTGTCAATGATAAGTAGTTATATTTGGAATATGTTTTGAAGGTGGACCTAACAGGAATTACCAATGAATTAAAAGTAGGATGCAAGAAAGAGAGGGATCAAGAATGATTCCTAGGCTCTGGACCAATGCAACTAAGAGGATGGCAGTGCCGAAGCGGGAAGAGTGGAGGGAGGAATAGGTTTGGGAGGGAGAGAATGAATCAAAGTTCTGTTCCCCACACAGTTCCATGCACTATGCATATTGGACATATATGGAGAGCTTGGGCAGGCCAGGGGAGCGTAGAGGAAAGGTCAGAGCTAGAGACAGTGTCTCTACTATTTTGGGCTAAAATAAGATGAAACATTTGCACACGTAGGGATCTCTACAGCGCTGTGCGAGGGCAAATAATGACTAGACGCTTCCTCTCAGTTGCTATTATATCAAATGTGCTTATTAATATTTTAGCAACAAAAACTCCCTCCCACGTTCTAATTTTGATCTTCCAGTTAATAAATTGGATAATCGAAGTTTTAAGAACGTATATTTCTCTTGAAACGCAGTCATACTATTATTAGTAAAACTTTCTTTTCCCTGAATTGCTCCCTCGTGTGGGAACAAAAAAAAATGCTCGGGACTTGACAGTGAAAGAACTCAGTCTGGACACGAGAGGGCGCCATGCAGACAGTCGGGGAGCGCAGGGACTGAAGACGTGGCGATCGCGAGTTCCCAGACCCCTTCCCTTCCTTCTCTCCCCTAATTCATAAATCAGGGTTCCTAGACCGTGAATCAAGGACAGCAGTCCCCAGACCACCAGCGTGTGACCATTTCGGTAAGGGTGTAACAGGGCCAGGCAGGAATTTTTCAGAGAGAGCCCTTTTCAGTCCTAACGTTCATTAGAGGAGAAAAGGGAAAATACGGAGAGCATGAGGGAGGAAAAGGGAAAAAATAAGCAAGCAAGCAAAAAGGAAACCAAAAGGTGCCTCTTATGGGGAATGGGAGAATTCCAGAAATTCAGAGCCAGAAGAGGCCTCACTGACTACCTTGTTGAACCTTCTGTGTCCCAGGTAAAGAGGCTGGGGTGGCTTCCTGGGGTTAGAGTTCAAGGCCTTCCCAAGTTGCTTTTGCTCAGC
This sequence comes from Camelus ferus, assembly GCF_009834535.1. NCBI lineage: Eukaryota > Metazoa > Chordata > Mammalia > Artiodactyla > Camelidae > Camelus > Camelus ferus. The sequence continues at coordinate 32,883,967 of NC_045701.1, read as the reverse complement.
CAATATTCTTCATCGACCCACCATGTTATTTTCATAAAGTGTATAAAGTTCCTTAGGTGCCAGCTAGATGTCACTGTATCCTCAACAAGCCCTAATAGGAGCATGCTCTATATTGCGAATTTAAAGTCCCCAATGCACTGTGATGTACCAGAGTAGAGTGCTACCAGGTCATCAGTGTGACGCTACCTCTCAGGCTAAGGGGCTAGATACAGGAAATCTGCGTTTGAGATGTAATTTCAATGATTGGTCTTGTGGTATAAACTTTAGAAGGGCTCTGGGGATTACCTGAGATTTCCCAGGATTCTTAAAAAATTAAAAAGCTTTCCCAGAATGCAGAATGGTAAACATAGAAGAATTGAAGTTACAGTATCACACAGATTTGGATTTAATCATGGCTTTCCTGGGTGGCTGACCCATGGGGCAATATTTCTAAACTTTCTTGGCTTCTCATCTATAAAATGAAAATAATAACAGTGCTGTATCAAAGGATTGTTGTGAGGATTAAGTAAGATATTGGTGATAAAGTTCCTAGTTTACTGTATCCTCTCAATTAGCAATTTGTAATGTTTATGTCAAACAAAAGGTTAATATCCTTAAACAATGAGTTCTTATAAATAAAAAGGAAAATGGACATAGGGTATGAACAGACAGTTCACCAAGGGAGATGAACATATGTAAATAAAATTAAGGTCACAATTAATGAAAAGCTGCAAATTAAAGCAACAATGGGAATGTTACGAGTAACGGGATTAATTGATGGCAAGTGCCTCCTGATGTGATGCACTGAAAAGAACTCAGCATCATGTCTGTGATATCCCAGCCAGAAGTCCATAATCTGGATCTAATCACAAAGAAACATTGAACCCAAACTGAGGGCTGTTCTACAAAATAACTGGCTGGTGCTCTTGAAAACTGTCAAGGTTATGAAATATAAAGACAGCTCAGAAACTGCTCCAGATTAAAGGAAACTCAAGAGTGACAAGATGAAATGCAATGCATGATCTTGTATTTTTTTTTTTTTTTTGCTATGAAGGACATTATTGAAACAAAGAAATAGGAATAAGTTATGTAGACTATATAATAGTATTATAGCAATTCTGATTTTAATAATGGGACTGTGTTTTTAAGAGAGAATTCCTTGCTTTGGGGGAAACACACTGAAGAATTTAGATGTGAAAAGGCAATGTATCTACAAACGACCTTTAAATGAGAGAGACATTCAGAGAAAAATAAATATAGTAAAATACTGACATTTAGAATATTGGTAAATGGTGTTCAGGAATTCTTGTATTATTCATGCAACCTTTTTATAATCCTGAAATTATGTCAAAGTGAAATATTTCTTTTTTAAAATTTATTCCTTCCTTTTCTTCACCCCACATATATAGTCAATCAACAAGTCCTTACAATTCTATTTCCTAAATATTTCAACAATCTAGTCCCTTCTCTTCATCTCCACGGCCACTGTCCTAATACAAACCACCCCTCTTGCGGGGACTGCAACAACCAACCAAAAATAGCAAATATCTTAATGGTATAATCTAAGAAGCTTCACCTTTCTAGAATTCTTTTTAATCAAAATTGTCTTTGAGGTCCTAACTTAGTAAGACAAGAGAAGGGAATAAATGTTACAAGGATTGGAAAAGGAAACAAAATAAAATTTCACAAATGATATGACTATCTACCTCTCTGTAGATGACCCAAGAGAGTACAAACTAATACAACTAATTAGACTTGACATGATCAATATGCAAAAATTAATTTCTATACAACCATTTAGAATATGTATTTTTAAAATAACCCAGTAGCAGTAAAGTTATAGAATTCCTAGGAATAAATCTAAGAAAGATACGTGCAGGTGAAAATAATAAACGTTTATGAAGGGCATAAAAGAAGGCTGAATAAATTCAAAAAACTTAATGTTGATGGATGACATAGCAGATCTACAAATTACCTATTTGAAGTCTATTCACCACCTATGTTTTTGCTAACAAAACCCCAAATTTGGGGAGAGAGGGAGATAGCAGTATGTTTTGCTAAGTTTTCTTGCAGAGAGACATAATTTTTGACAAAGTTCTGGCCAATGAGAGGTAAACAGATGTCTGGAATAGTTTCTTCTTTATTTTTTGTCTGTCTGTTTTGCTTTCTTGGAACAGGCATCACCCCTCTTTCTTCCTTTTGCTTATTAGAAATTAAATATGATGCCTAGAGTAGCTGCAGCCATTTTGTGACATGGAAGCAATAAGGATGGGGATGAAAAATCAACACGTACAAATAGAAGGCAAAGACTTGTGAGAAACTTGTGAGTGACATTGTGCAGTCACTGCAGCCACCCTGGACTACTCACCTCCAGACTGCTTGTCATATGGGAAACATAAACCATTATTGTTGTCTGTGCTGTTGCGGAAAAATGCGTTACAGCTTGGTGTTACAGCTCAGTTGGGACAGCAACCTGGATCCGGCCGACAAGCTCCGAGAGCTGGAGAACTCAGGTTTATTACACCACCAGGCACAAAGGAGTTAACACTTCAAGATCTGGACCCTGTTTGCACGGTTACACAGGCCTTTATAGGCTGCCAGTTTTACACTTTGCAACATCATATGCAAATAAAGTATAACAAGTTGACCAACCAGGAATAAGCTTTGTAGAAATAGACCAATCAGTAGTGAGAGAAATAACCAATCAGGAGTGAGCTCCATGCAAATGAAGTACTACACATGGACCAATCAGAAGTTAGGGAAGTGGACCAATCAGAAATGAGAGTAATAACCAATCAGGAGTGAAGGAAATAACCAATCAGAAATGAGCTCAGGGAACCAATAGAATTTTAGGTGTAAGTTAGCCGCTTTAGAGGCAAAGAGTGAGATAGAGCCTCTGGGCCAGGGAACTGGAAGGTGCTGGGAGAGCAGCGGCCCTGCCTAGGGGACCTGCCGGTCTTTTTATGGGGCTTCCCGCCTCAGTGAGACTGTAAATCAGATTTCGCTTACTTGAACCCAAAATATTGCTAAATGTTGCAGCTTGAAATACTTAATGTTTTAAAGATGGCAATTCTCCCTAAATCAATTTATAAATTCAAGCAAACAGTTGTGGCTTGCTGCATCCAGCGCAGCTTGGGACCATGTCTGAGGACAGGTGACGGAAGACTTAAGAAACAGACACAAAGTAAAGAGCAAAGATGGGACCAGGGGACTCAAGATCTCGTGGATCAAGAGTGCCAAAAGCCTGGTCAACATCATATTTATTAGGAGTATACAACTTTAGAAAAACTTGTGATCAAAGAGGTGAGGCTTTAGATATTCCATAGGACAAGCACTAGGTTCTGCTTGCTGATTGATTGATTAAGTCCAAGCCTATCCCCTCCAGGAACAATCACCCTCCTCAGGGTATCTTAGATTTACGAGTCTACCCTGTGATTACCTCCAGGACATCTTGAGATAGCAAACATTTCCCTCGGGTTAAACAGCATGCTTTCATGCCAGAACAAAGTTCTGTTAATGGATGATCCGGCTTTCCAGGACCATCCATTGTTTACCTTCAGGAAACATATGCCCTCCTTCCCGCCCTTATGGTCAATCCAAGGGTTGCTCACCACAAATTTTCTTTAGCATAATATGTGCTATAGGTCATCTACTGCGTAAAACGTTAAAACAAAGCAAGCATGTGCATTTTAAGCAAGCAAGTGTGAATACAGTGTTTAAAGCTCACGGATATCTAGGTATGGCTTGTTTTCTGGCTGCTTGTTGTCCAGCAGCTTGTTTTCCAGCAGCTTGTTTCCCAGCAGTGGCTGATAAACATTGCTGCTCTTTGTGGAGCTGTGTGAAAATGTCAAACAGGAAGCTACCACATCCGGTTCCGGACATTTTTAGGCTTTTTCTGGGACCAACCCAGACACCTAGAGGCTGTTGGCTTTACTGGCTGCATTTGTCCCCTTCCTTACACATCAGTGGCTCCATAAGCTCCCTTAGCGTTTATTTATTTTCTAGAGACACCCCTCCTCAGCAGTGACCTGGACCCCAGTGTCCACCCCCTCCCCCCTCCCCTTCTCCCCTTCTCATTCACACTCTGATTTGACCTGGAGCGGGATGCTAGTGGGCTTTACTAGAGCTGATTCAAAATCAGCAGCAGGAACCCACCCTCACTATGCCTAGCGTGGGGGCAGTGGGAATGGGGGTGGAGGGGAAAATGGGCTTCCCTCACTCACTTCAAAATGAGGAAAGAGGCTGAGTTTTCTCGGAAATAGCCTCCTGATTCTGGTCACTCATGGGGGCGGGGGGAGGTGGGCGATTCTGGTGAGTGATTCACAGCAGGCGCCTCTCCCCCACCTCCTCCTGTGATGGCACCCACCACACAGAGGAGAGCCATCCTTCCCAGAAACACCTTCTACGCTACGCCCCCAGGCTTGTAGTTGGGCCCTACGCCCCGGTCCATGAGTCGTCTGCGCTTGTCTGGCTTCTGACACAGAGGTGTCCCCGCCGAGCCAGACGCAGCCTGCGAAGCTACACCGAGGCACATCTGTGGTGTCACCACCGAGCCCTCACCTTCTTTAATGTGTTATGAGTGACTCGGACCATTGAGACCAAAAGAACGCTGCGTTTTCTTTGAAGTTCTAAAAGCCCTCAAGCCCCAATATCACGTGCCTCAGTGATGTCAACACCTTGACCGCCTTTCCTCGGTAGAGGACTCTGATATTCCAGCAGCCAAGCACTTATGCTCGGGCCTCGGTGCCTCTCAGAAAGTTTTGGGGGAAAGAATGCTTTTGCTTTTTGCTCATGACCTCGCTCTTCCACTAGCTGAGGTGGGGCAGAGACCCTGCACCCTCTCCCCGTCCTTCTCGCTATCCGGGCGACATCCCTTCTCCTTTAACCCAAGCCTAGCCTGGCGCTGCGCTTTCAATAAACGGCATTGCTTTAGTCCCTCTTCTAATTTCCAGAGAAGGAAGACAATCCGCCCGCTGGGCCCTGGTGGGTAACCTCATTGGGCTTCCGGCCTCGATTTTGTAGAGTTTGAATCTAGCTCCCTCCCACATGGGGCAGATTTTACTTTCGTTTCTCCTGTGAAACCTCAACTCCTCTTCAACAGCCTCTTTCAGGCCTGATACGGCTTCTGGAGAGCCTTCCTCTGTCTAGCCTGTGAGCTTCAATCTTCCATTCGACCATCAGAGGAACGTTTACCAAGCACCATCACTGACACGTACCACCCAGTATGGGTACACTCAAGAAACATTTAATCACGGATGGAGCAGAATTGTAGGTATAAGGATGTTTATAGCAGAAGTTTTTTTTTCATGGAGGTACTGAGGATTGAACCCAGTACCTCCGTGCATACTAAGTATGTGCTCTACCACTGTGCTATACACACCTCCCATAGCAGAAGTTTTAATTAAACAGTGAAAAAATACAAATAATTTGTCCCAAAATAAGTAGTTGGTTGAATAAATACTGGTATATCCATCACTGTAAAATCTTACAACCACTAGTCTAGTTAATCACTAGAGGAAAGGTCATGATATAATATTATATTAAAATTGTAGGTTATAGAAAAGATTTTACAATAAAATTCCATTAAAAATAGTGTAGCTAAAATAAATGCTAGAGAGGGTGTGGAGAGAAGGGAACCCTCCTACACTGTTGGTGGGAATGTAAATTGGTGCAGCCACTATGAAAAACAATATGGAGGTTCCTTAAAAAACTAAAAATAGACTTAGCCTATGATCGAGTAATTCCACTCCTGGGCATATATCTGAAAAAAGAGGAAAATGCTAATTCGAAAAGATACAGGCACCCCAATGTTCATAGCAGCACTATTCACAATAGCCAAACCTTGGAAGCAACCTAAGTGTCTATCGACAGATAAATGGGTAAAGAAGATACATATATACAATGGAACACTACTCAGCCATAAAAAGGAATGGAATATTGCCATTTGCAACAACATAGATGGACCTAGAGATTATCAGACTGAGTGAAATAAGTCAGACAGAGAAAGACAAATATTTATACTCTGATATCACTTATATATAGGATCTAGAAAATAATACAAATGAATTTATTTGCAAAAAAGAAACAGTTTCACAAACATAGAAAACAAACTTATGATTACCAAAGGGGAACAGAGGGAGGAATAAATTAGGAGTATAAGATTAACAGATACACACCACTACATATAAAATAGATAAACAACAAGGATTTACTATACAGCACATGGAACTATATTCAATATCTTGTAATAACCTATAATGAAAAATAACCTGAAATATATATGTATAACTGAATCACTTTGCTGTACACCAGAAACTAACACAGTATTATAAATCAACTACGCTTCAATTTTTTTAAAAGGAACTAAAACTTTTCAAATTTTAAAGTAAAAAAAAATTTTAAATAATGTAGCTAGATATGTGATAGATAAGACTGAAAGGATACAGGCCCAAAATTTTAACAGTAAAGGTGAGTTTATAGAAAGTTTTTATTTTACTCTTTTTATCGGTTTGCTTGTGTCCAATTTCTAAATTTCCAAAATAAGCATGTATTTCATGTGTGCTTAGCAAAACCAGAAAAGTTGCTTTGTTTTTACATCATCATATAGGAGTTAAACTGTGTGACTTTTTTTTTTAACTTTTACTTTGGATTTTAAAAAACAAATTTGAAGCAGTTTGAAAACTTTTGTACCACATAACAAAATTTCAAGTTGAAGAATTAGAAATAAAGGGAAAATACAAATATTAATATAAAATGAAACCAGGATTAAGGTTAGTTTCCAAGAATACATCGCCATAAACTTTAGTGTTGTTTCCAAAGTTAAGAAATTTGACTCTTCCTAATGTCACATGATAACTGAGCAGATGTGGGCGGTTAGGGAGAGAGGCATCGAGGATCACTGCAAACTTTTAACTTGGACAACTAACCATGCGGATTAGAGTGCCCTTGACCAAGACAAAAGATTCACTAGAGCCTTGATTAATCATCTGTGTTACCCTTCTCTTGAAAAGAGAACAAAAAGCAAGTATGGAAGAGAAAGCTCCCTCTGAGGCAGCTGCAGGGCATTCGGCTAAGTGACCACCACACACATGAGGCTTGCAGCCTGACATTCAAATTCAGGTCTCATTAAAAGTTGGGGACTTGATAAAAGCTGAGCAAAGGAGCTGAATAAACATTTCTCCAGAGAAAATATACAATGGCAAACAAGCACTTGAAGGGATGTTCAATGTCGTTAGTTATTAGGGAAGATGCAAATCAAAACCACAATGAGCTACCACTTCACGCCCACTAGGATGACTAAAAATTTTAAAAAGGAAAATAATTGTTGGCAAGGATGTGGAAAAATTAGAGCCCTCTTACGTTGCTGTGGGAGTATGAAATGTACAATGTAAAAGAAACGTGGGACCACTGCAGAAAACAGTTTGGCAGTTGCTCAACAAGTTAAACATAGAACTATCATATGATCCAGCAATTCTGCTCCTAGGTATTAGGCTCACAATAACTGAAAACAAGCATTTTGAGAAATTCTTGTACACACGATAGCCTAAAGAGATGGTGGGGATTCAAACTGATGGATGGATAAACAAAATGCAGTATATCCCTACAACGGAACATTATTCAGCCACAAAAAGGAATGAAGTACTGATGCTACAGCATGGATGAGCCTTCAAAGCATTCTGCTGAGTTAGAGAAGCCAGACTTAAAATATCACATATTGCACGATTCCATCTACACTAAACATCCAGAATGGGCAAAACCATGGAGATAGAAAGTTGTTAGTGTTTTCCAAGGGTGGGGAAATGGGAGGTGATGGCTTAACAGGTGTGAGATTTCCTTTTGGAGTGATGAAAAAGTCCTGGAACTAGATAGAAGTGATAGTTGCACAACACTGTGAATATACTAAATGCCATTGAATTATACACTTTAAAATGGTTAATGGTTAATTTTATGTTATGTGAATTTTGCTTCAATAAAAAAAATGTCAGGGACTTTCAGGGTCACATAGGCATGGTTTGTGAAAGTTAAATCTGAGAATGCTGGGATTTTCAAGAAAACCCTGTTTGAAGAGGAAGTGGAGATAATTAGTTCAGTTTTGGACCTTTGAGTTTGATGTGCCCACAGAGCATTCAGGTGAAGGTGCTGGAAGTCAACCAGGATTAGCAGTCCAGAGCTGGGAGAGAAGTCTGGACAGCAGCTCTAGATGTGAGTGTCAACACGCTGGAGGTGGAAGATGAGTCTATATACGTGGGTTCTCCTCAGAGCACCGAGCACAGATGGAGTGGAATATAGGCCCCAGGGAAAGAAATCCCATTATTGGCCCTGGATCATTCTTCCCTGAAAGTTTCCTCTTTGGTGTGGACTTTATGTTCATTCATTGTTCTTAATGAAAGTGAAGTGTGGTATGTCAGTTTCCACCTTGCAGAAAAGCCTTTGCTCTGTTGCAGTTGGCTTTCTCCGATGTGGCAGATTAGTAAAAAATTGTGACGTATGTTTGGCACATCACCGAAACAACTGACCACAGGCACCTTCTCAGCTTTCATTTCTCTGTACCCGATGAAGTGTGAAGGGGGATCCTCTCTCGCCTTTCCCAGCATTCGATCCAGGTGTTTGTGGTGGGCTTACTGGAGAGCCCACTAATGTGTCAGAAGAAAAGATGTGATGCTGTGGCTGGCAGAGCCGGGTCATACTTTTTTCTGCATCTTTTCTGGCGTTTGAATTGGAACAAATTTCAGGGCACAACTAATATTTAAAATGGCATTTTAAAAAGAAGATGTGGGGGCGGGGGAAAGGGTATAGCTCCATGGTAGAGCGTGTGCTTACTGTGCACAAAGTCCTAGGTTCAATCTTCAGTACCTCCATTAAGAAAAATAATAAAATAAAATTTAAAAATAAAGCATGTTTTTTATTATAATAATAATAATAAATGTGATAAACTTGATAACTGTTTAATCTGGGTGAGACGTATATGAGTATTTATTGCAACATTTTCTCCACGTTTTCCATTTCCATGTTGAGAATATAATAGCTTTTTAACAAAATATTTAACATTATAGTCATTTAGATTTCACACAAGTTTATTAAGCCTAAGTTTTGTTCCAGGCACTAAGCTGGGACGTTTCAGACATGACTAGTGGCTGCACGTGGATTTCTTGACATTGCCTCTGAAGTGTCAGCAGAAAGCTACTTGACCATGGGCTGTGGTGGCCACAGCCCTGAGCAGACTAGTCCTCCTTACGATTGCTTTGGTGTGCAGATTTTTTTTTCACTTAGACAAATGTATCAGTATTTTCCTTTATGATCTGTGCTTTTTCCTATCTTGTTAAGGAAACTTCTGTACCCTAAGGTCATAAATAAACCCCAAATTTTTTTTAAACTTATAAAAATTTGTTATTTACATTTAGCTCTCCAATTTTTCATTTCTTTTTGGTAACAGTATGAATTGGGGATGTAATTTAATTTTTCCCCACATGCATAACCAATTCTCCAGCACCACTGATCAGAGTCCACCTTTCCTCCACTATTTTTTCATGCCTCTGTCATCTATGAAGTCTAAACGTGAGGAGATCTGTTTCTGAACTTTCTACTGTCTTCTGCTGGACTTTGTTTTTCAAAAACTCCCCATGTAAATACTGCATTGTCTTAATAACTATAGCCTTGCAACAAATATTGCTATTTGATAAGGTAACCCCCCAACTTATTTTTCTCCCATTTTTTTCTTGATTATTCTAGGCCTTTTATTTTCATATTTAAATTTTAAAAACAACTTGTTAAGTTGCTTGAAAAACACTATTGGGTTTTTGATGAGAATGTTATTGCATCTGTGAGTTAACTTGGGGAGAACTGACATTTTTAGGAGTGTTGAATCTTCTTATTCAAGGACAAAGAATGTTTTGCCATTTCTTTTTCTTTTTCTTTCTCTTTTTCAAAATAACTTTCTCCATAAGTCTCATACACTTATTATGTATTCCAATATACCTTAGAGACTTTGTTCCTATCATAAATAAAATCTTTTCTAAAAATTATATTTTATGACTGTCCTGTTGTTGTCTAGAACCCACTGATTTTTCTATATTCACCTAGTACCCAGCAATCTTGCTGAACTCTCTTATTATATGTAGATCCTATTAGATAGTCCAATGACTTTTTTCTGCAAATAGGTATTGCATTGATACAAAGCATGCCCAGTCGCTCAAAATTGTGGACGTACACGTATAAATTTTCGAAACTCTAGAATTTGAAATATATCACCTCCCTTATTTTCTGTAAATTGATGTAAGTTTGATTTGAGCTGGCAGAGAATTTAACCTTAGTGAGTCATTCTTGGGAATAACTTCACGCCAGGGTCTTCATCGTAGCTAGACCTGGGGGCTTGGGAGAGCTCCCTCTGGTCACGTGTCATCAGTACGATCAGTTCACTGCCAGCACATCTGTCTTCTCTGCGCAGCCTCCTCCATTCTCAGGGCTCTCTGCAGCCTTCATGCCCATTGGGTGACTGTCTGGAAGGTGAAGTGGAAGGGAGAACCCAAGAGTGGGCCTCATTAGAGCATCAACAGCTCTTTCAGGGTGGAACATGCAGGTTGGAAAAAAGACATTGCAACGGAGAGACAATGAGAAAGCAGACTAGTAAAAGGGAGAGGGGCGGAGGAGGAAGTTCTCCATCTTATCATGCCAGAGTCACCTGTCATAAGTAGTGCTCCTTCTCAGGCATGAAAAGAGGGGACAGAAAGCTAAAGACAAGATGCCCTTTTAAACATCTCTCCTAGAAACCCTGCTTACAGTGTCTTTCATGGGCTAAAGTTGTGTCACACGGAAACCTTTACATGAAAAGCAATCTGGGAGGGTGAGTGTGTTTAGCTGAGTACCTTACTGCTATGAACAAAATTGGGATTCTTTAGTGAGGAAGCAGGTGGGGGGAATGGACATTGGGCAGACAACTCACAGTATCAGTCACAAATAATATCTTCCAGTTTAAAATTGAGGACACCAAGTCTTAAAGCCTTATTCACAAACAGGAGCCAGGAAAACTCTGGGGCTGCTTGGAGGAGTCTTAATAAAACTTGATCTCCTAAGGCAGACACGGATGCACTCTGAAATGAAACTGTATTTCAGGTTTGCCACCTGTATATGATGAAACGCTGCTAGAGCTTGGAGCTTTAAGAGATGTTTTGATGTGGTTTCTCTGCCACCAGGGAGGAGACTCATGCAATTGTACCTGAGGTTGTGCACAGGAAGTCATCTGCCCACCCCACCCTGCCAAATCTTCGGGTGGTGACAGCTGAAGAGTGAGTGGGCAAAGCCACAGCCTGTCATTTTTCTTCTGCACCACAGTGTCCTAAACTTCTACGGTCGTATGGTGTCTCCCCAGCCTGTGATGGGGACCATGCTCTACGACCACCAGGAGGTTTTTTATTAGATTAGAGAGTTTTTGGATTTCTTGCCTAGGCAGAGTTGGCTGTCTGCACCTGGGCTACAGTGGGCGCATTCTCCCTCAGAATTTCGTGATACAGGTCCAAGCAGTGGCAAGCCAAGGTCCTCAGATCCCACCACTTTCTCCTTCATTCCTTGACCTAATATTTCTCATTCCTGGACCAGCCTATCTGCCACAGGGGCCTGAGTGAGGCATAAAACTTCTTTCTGCAACTTTTCCCTTCCAACTTAACTCAGAAATCTGCTCAAGGATACTCCTGACACAAGAAAATCACTTAAGGCTACCCCCTCCACACACACCATCACCCCTAGAAGGTGCAACAGATCCCACCTCGTCCTGGAGATAAGGACGGCTCTAAGAAGATCAGGGGACACTGACCATGTGGGTGGTAGAGAGACTGCTCAGGGAGCTTGAGATTCATAAGGACACATGCAATGTATTAAGTTTTCCCAAAGAGAATTTTGACTTGGATAAAGATTTTCTGTGTAGTGGTGAAGTGCTCCCGCTCTACAGCTGGACCGCTGAAGTGTGAATCCTGGCTCCATCCCTGCCTAAAGACACAACCTTGGAGGAGCTGCTTCACCTGGCTGTGTGTCAAGTTTTCTCAACTGTCAAAGAATGATGATAATAGTACAACCTCATGGGATGGTTGTAGGATTAAATGAATTCACATAAAACACTTAAAATAGTACCTGATGTGGAGCAGGTGCTCAGTAAATATTATCCACTCATCCTTATCCCATTCTTACTGCAAGGGGCTCACAGTAGCTCACAGTTCACACCTCCCTGGGTTGCTGATCCCCTCGGGGCTTCTCTAAGAAGGGAGAGCTGGATGGCACCACAAAGCAGGGGGGAGATCTTGTTTGCTTCAGAAGGTAATACTCTCATTCGATCGAACCCATGTCTCTTCTGCATACCTTCAAGTACACTCCCACAAACACATAAACATAATCTCAATTTGGGGGTGAGAGAAAATGGGGGCAAGGAGGGAAAAGAGAAGATGTATATGAGGCAGAGAAATTAATATAGGAGAAAAACAGAAAAGAAAGGATGTCATTCTTTTCATTTAATCTGGATCACATTCTGGATGAGATGGTTGTTATTCTCTCCTTTTCTCCACTTTTCTTTTCCCTAAAGAGGTAACAGGCTTCTGTCGGGTAGATTATCTCTGATTCATGCTGCATTTATTTTCTATTGCTGTGTAACAAATTGCCACAAACTTAGCAGCTTAAAATAACACCCCTGTACAATTTCATAGTTTGGTAGGTCAGAAGTCTGGGTGGGCTCAACTGGGTTCTCTGCTCAGGGTCTCTGAAGGCCAAATCGGGGTGTCAGCCAGGCTGGGCTCTCTTCTTCTGGAGACCCTGGGGAAGCATTAGCTGCCAGGCCCACTCAGGATGTTGGCAGGACTCAGCTGCTAGCAGCTGTGGGACTGAGGTGCCATTTCCTTGCTGGCTCTCAGCAGTGGGCAGCTCTCAGTTTCTAAAGGTTGCCCTCATTCCTTGCCGTGTGTCCCCCTCCATCTTCAAGCCAGCAATGTCAGCAGTGGTGCATCAAGCCCTCCTCATGCTTGGGATTTCTAGACTTTGTCTTCTGGAACCAGCTGGGAAAACTCTGCCTCTGAAGGGCTCATGTGATGAGGTCCCCCCAGATCATCTCCTTTTTGCCACATAACATAACAATCACAAAAGTGATATCTCATCATATTCACAGACTCCAACCTCACTCAAAGGAAAGGAGATTGTACAAGGGTGAGAGTCACTGGGGGTCATTTTAGGATTCTGCCTATCACAAATGCCATGAACTCCAAGAGTGGACAAAGCTTTTAAATGGAATGAGAGAGAAAAGTAAGTCAGGGACAGGTCAGGGTCTCCTGATGAGTTGAGTTTGGATATCTCCCTCCTGAGATCTTAGACCTTCTCTGTCTCAGGTTCAGGATCACCTCCAAGGCTCAGACACCCAGGAAACATGAACACCAACCCAATAAGAAGGCACATAGGCATTGGTGGAAGCAAGAGCAGGCTCCTGAGCAGGTGGAGCTGTGAGCAGGCCCAGGGGACCATATGACAGTGCTCAACTGGTTCTGACTTGAGGGGTCTTGATAGAGTGGCCTCAAGCCTTAGAGGTCACGAGATATCAGCAGAAGGTCAGGACATTCAGTAGACATTCAATGGATTAGGAAAAGGAGGATTTGCTTCTCTATGGGCTTCTCTTAAGAAATTTGAAGACTGGCTCAGCCACCAATGGGAAGGGAAGGTCTAGGCTAGTGGGAGTCAAAGAAGAGGAACTTAATAATGAGAGAAAAGACTGAGCCCATGATCTGAGAGCCTGTCAGCTAAGCATTCAAGTGCAGACCTCATCCTCCTGTTGGAGGGACCCAAGACACACCAGCTACAGAGTCAAATTCAGGCACACCAGGGATCTGATTGTAGATACCAGCTGATGTATATATTTATTAAGACAGTGTATTATAAAAAGATTTCAGCAAAGTGCCTTGTTCCAACTCAGCCAACATATTGTGATAATTTTCTTTTGTTTATTTGGGGGGGGTATAATTAGGTTTATTTATTTATTTATTTTTATTGAACAGAGGTTCTGGGGGCCAAACCCAGGACCTCATGCATGCTACGCATGCGCTCTACCACTGAGCTATACCCTCCCCCCTATGATTTTCTGATAGAAGGAAGTAAGTCTTGAGGAGGAAGGATAAGAGCTGACAAGATCAGCTAGGGGAGCTGGGCTTTCCAGAGAGGCTGCCCAGGGCAGGAGCAGCTCCGCACACCAGGTGTTTGCCCTCAAAGGTGAAAGGAGGGTGAGATGAGCTCAGTGGCCCAGCCTCTTCCAGCTCATGTAGGTTCTAATATCTCACTGGTCTTTGCTATATTTTCCTTCCCCTATTGTCTCTATTATCAAAAGCAAATAATGGAAGAAAACCAAAAGCTTTGGTTTCCAGCCAGGGCACTGGCTCAGGTTTAGAAACCAATGAGAGGGGAGCCAGGATCCTGAGTTAAGTTGTGGATGCAATGAAGGGAGCAGAAGGGAGCTGGTCGTTCATCACTGTGTCTGTTTTTAAACTTTAAAAAAAAAAATGATTTACCCTATACCAGCCCTCTGTGTCCTTCTTATTATTCAACATTAATTGAATGTATTGTATTTTTTAAAAAGAGAAGTACATTTACTTGGTGCAAAAATTTAGATTCCAAAAGCATAAAAAAGTGAAAATATTTCTCTCACCTCTGACCCCTAGTCATCCTGTTTCCCTAGAAGAAAAAATCGATTTTTTTGAGATTTATCCATGCTGATACATGTATGTATAGTGCATTCATTTTAATGAATATATAATATTCCAATGTATGCAAATAACACAATGTATCTATCCATTCTTAAGAAATTTAGGTGGTTTCCAATATTTGCTAATAAAAAAGGTTGCAATGTGCTTTCTTTACCATGCCTCTAAGTTTACATTCCCAAGAATTTCCCAAGGGTGTAACCATAATGTGGAATGGCTGGGTTGTAGAGTATCTGTCCTTTCACGAGTATTTGATGTTACCTAATTGCTTCACAAAGCTGTTGTTTCAACTGATACTCCCAACAATACTGGGTATTGTAAAGCTTAATAATTTTTGTCAGTCTACTAGGTGTGAAATGGTAAGTCATAGTGATTTTTATAACCACTTCCCTGACTACTGGTAAGGTTCATTATCTTTTCAAATATTTTTTTGACTTTGTTCTTCTGTGAATTGTCCGTTCATATCCCTTGTACATTTACATTTGAATTGTTTTCCTTAAGGATTTTAAAGACTTCTTTATATATTCTAGGTACCAATTTTTCAACAACTATTGAAAACATCATCCCCCAATCCAAAGGAGTTTGTTTTGGGTTTTTTTTTGCAGTATTATGATGCCTTTGGTTAAACAGATGATTTAAATTTTCAAAGTCTCCAATTTATTAATTTCTGCCTATTGTCTTTGAATTCCACATGTTTTCTAGAAAGTGGAAGAAATTAATTTTTGGTAAAATTTCTCATTATTTCTCGTAATGAATGCTCAGGCACTCCAGAACCTCTGAATATGCGACCTCAAGATAATTACTTGAACATATCTGAGAACACTTTTCCATCTTTAACTGTGTGCCTGCGTGACTGGTAAATATTACCTCCTCAGGAAGGTCTACCCCAACCCCTGTAAAAGGTCAGGTTAGCCTGTCATATTCTCCAATAATTTTTTTCCTTTGGAGTGTTTGCCCCATTCATAATCATATACATGTGCGTTTATTTGGCTAATGTATGTCTCACTCCTCAAGATTAGAAACTAAATGTTATTGCTCACCATCTGATTCCCAGTGCTTTGTAGAGTGCCAAACACAGAAAAAGTACTTGATGCATATTTTTAAATAAAAGAATTGCCTAGACTTGGACATTCCATCACCATCTGTATTATATTAAAACCCTTCCCTTAGGCCCTTTTCCCTGATGTTCCTGTGATTTGACTTCCCCATATTAGCTTAAGCAATGGAAAGGCTCAGAATTTGTAGGAAATAGAATCTCTATCTTTGATCTATGGCCCATATGATCTTTTAATGAAGTTCTCACTGTGGCTCCAATGGCTGTGAAGAGTCAACGGCACTTTCAACACACTGAACCCTAGAAGGGTGACTTGTGGTGACAGCAGTTAATTGCAATTTGTGGTTACCGACAAATCAAAATGAGTTCTCAGCCTTAGCTCATCCACCAAGCATTTTGAGTTTTTCTTATGACATGTTTTCAAAGGATTATCTTATTTTTATTGAATTTAGTGCAATGAAAGGAGTGTCAAGGTCATCTTATGACTGATGAGTTCAAGTTGGGATGTCTGCCTTCCATCTGGGTGCTATAGCACAGGGTTATCACCCACGGACCCCACCCATAATGCTCCCATTGTCGGCCTGTCGCAGGTTTCCCTGACTCTGTCATATATGTTCTCCTCCCTCAGTCTGGCTAGAGTTTGGGTTGGAAACGAGATGTCAGATGGTAGCACTGAAGTGGAGCACCAAGTCCATGGCGTACAGTCATTTTATATAATGAAGGAAAAGGGTGGAAATCATACAGGAAAGAGGGAGTCCACTGGAATTCCTAAAGATGAAAGTTCATTCCTCATATAAAAAGGCAACACTGAGGTTACACAGTGGGTCTCCACTTTCAGAATGTCATGTCCCTAGAAAGGAAACAATGATAGATGGTAGTGATACACAGGAAGGGGCCTGCACATCACACCACGTAAAAGTAACCCAAAAAAGGCAAAGACGGTGAGACCAAATTTCAGAAATGAAACAATCCACAGAGAGACAGGAAAAGTAAGAGATAAAGTTTTTGTTGCATGGATTAAGAAAAATGCAGGAAAAGTACTTGGAGACAACTAATCAATTCTAAAAGATTCCTCCAAGCCTGATTCCCTGGGGATCCCAAGAGGCTCCTAGAAAGTCGTGCTCTTTTTCTATCACTGGTTCTTCAACAGTCTTCTGAGTATCTACTCAGTGATTTATGAACTATCAGTTTATTTCTCACTATCTCTCTCCTTATGCCACGTTCACCCCCAGCCTGAAAGTCTTTTCTGTGTTGCCTCGTTCTTATCATCATCCCCATGGTTCCCTGACAACACTAAGTAAAGATCTACATGTGGATTGTCCCCGGGGCTGTCACTGAGCATACTGCAGTGCACATTCAGTTATTCTTTGCCTATTTTTGTCACTCTCTGGTTGGATAATCACACAAGGAGCAACGAATATGGAAGAGTGGAGAAAGTACAACCTCTTTTGAGAACAGCAGTTTTTTCTGGTGACTTTGTAGCACTGAGCCCCAACTCTCCCGTGATTACTAATGTATTTGCCGATACAGACATCTCATTTTCCCCATGAGATGCTTCACCTTTACAAGGCACAGGATGTGCTTCCTTCTCTCAGTGGGGCTGAAAATCTTGGAATGCTTTTCATAGGGCTGCAGTGCTGGCTTTACCAATATAAAATACTTGGGTGAAATTCCTGGTCAGGCCCCCAGGAACAGATTGTAAAAAGGAATAAGAAAAAGCCTTCCATCATAAAACGTGGTTAAACAGACTGCCGGGAGGAGATAGCATGAGGAGGAAAGGCTTTAATGGCAGGCTCTCCCGGGGGATATCTTTGTAACTTATAAGATTTCCTCTGAACTTTAACTTCCGGCCTGAGGTACAAGGAAGAAATGCCACAGCCTGTACTTCAACACTCTGTCCTATACTGACTCCTATAGAAGACAGAGCCTGAAGCAAGGATTACAGAAATAACAATTTCTTTGGGAGATGCAAGCCCAGGGCAATGACAGTAAGGAAAAAGAGTGGAGTCAGTGAAGAATGCAAGGCAATGTGACACGTGATATTACCCCAGCCAGCCGCAACTTCACATCAAGTTGCTAAGGGACAAGGCAAGGTGCTCAACAAGCTTGGTCACTCAGCACCTGGGGCTTCTCCAGAACAATTAATTGCAAGGAGTGTCACAAGAAAGATATGGCATTTAGTGCCTGAAACAAAAATCTGAATTATTGCTTGCTAAGCAAGGGAGAACTGTACTTGTAAAGAACAGTGACTCTGAACCAAGCAAGAGCGAATCTTACATAGAATTTGAGAAATGTGAAATCCAGAAATTAGTGGACTCTCAGAAATGAGGATGTTTTGGGATTGGCTGACTTTCAGCCGTGGGAGCACGGACATAGGGATGAGGCTGTAGCTGGTTGGCTGAGGTCATCTGTTGTCTCAGTCACCCTTCAGAAAACCAAGTTCTCACGACATTGTAAAATGACTGTAACTCAATAAAAAAATGTTTTAAATAAATAAATAAAATAAAATAAAAATGAAGTTCCATTCTGGGGCCCAAAAAACAAGAAAACCAAGTTCTATGCCCCCAAGCGTGCTGTTTCACCAAAGTCCAAAACGGAGGGGCACCCACTATAGATGGGGCATCAGCTGAGAGAGGAAGGGCGGGGGGCGGGGGGAGAGAGAACCCAACTTGCTTAGTCATGGAACTAGGCCTCTATCAGTAAGACAGGGGGTGAAGTAGAGAGCCTGGCCCTGGACGATAAGGACTAAGGTACAAAGTTCTCCTGGGGAGAGTGCCAAGAAGGGGTTATCCACAAGCAGTAACGTCCCAGAATAACTGGGAATATCAGTCTTTCTTTCTCAGATTTTCTTTAAAAATAAACAGATAACTTGAGCCCAAACTGCTACCCCCATGCTGTCCCCATAAAGTTCTGATTCTGGTTGTCCAAAACGTGGAGAAGAGCAAAGCTCTTCTGCTGTCGAGCTCAGTGAGGGACCATCACAACGACCTCTCTCACCAGGAACTTACCACACCTAGACCCACTTAGACCCACCACCCAACAGTAACGAACGGATGTGTCCTATAAGGGCAGGAGTGGAGCTTGGCCTCTGTGCCCTGATGATCTCCCCTGAACAAGAGAACCCCAGCACCACAAATACAGGAGAACACATCAGAGTCAGAGCATCAGGTCCAGGAAACTGGATTTAAAGGTAGAAAAAGAGACCATAGGACTACAAAGCCTCCCCTCTCTGTTTCAGCCCTGCTTTCTCCCTTGGACCTACGTTTTACATTCTCCCCCATTTTTTCTCTATAGACTTCCCTGAAAGGATCCCACTTGGGATATTTTCCAAACTCAAGCCTCCCAAGGAAAAGAGCTGGGAGAAGAATACCAGTATCACACACTTTGTGTGCAAAGCAGCCTGAAGAGAAGGGCTTTCTTGCATTCTTGTGAGAAAGATAGAAACCCCAATTTTCTTAACTAGATAAGTGGTTGATTATATGGTTTCTGTGGTTTTAAAGATACTGTTTGTTAGATTAAAGAAACTTCTTTCTATTTTGGTCTGCTAAAATGTTATCTTTGTTATCAAGAGTGGATGTTAAATTTTAGCAAATGCTTTTCTGTTTATTAAGATAATAATATGATTTTTCTCTTAGATCTGTGTGGCAAATTACATTAGTTGACTGAAGGTTAAATGATATGTTCATTAACGTAAACCTAACTTGCTTGTTATGTATTAACCTTTTTATACATTTTTGGACTAATTTTGAGAGTTGATACTTTGTATAGGGTCTTTATCTGTGAGTCATGAATGAGATTAACCTATAAATTTCCTTTCTTATTCTGTTATTTGTATTAAGACTATGCTAGCCTTGTAAAGTTAGGTGGGTAGTATTCCTTCCTTTCTCTTTTCTGGAAGAGTTTGTAGATTAAAAGTTTTCCTTCCTAGACTTTCAGTAGAAATATACAGTAAAGTCATCTAGGTCACTTGGAAATTTGTGATTGCTGGTGCAATTTCTTTGATAGTTCCAGTATTATCTAAGTATGCAATTCCTTCTTGAGTAGGTGTTAGGCAGTGATATTTCCTTTTTGTCTAAAATTTTCAAATTTATGAGTAGAAATTTTTTATAATATTCTTGGCTTATCTTTTAATAGTTTGCAGCATTGGTAAAAATACTCTCTTTTTAGTTCCTGATATGATATATATGTATCTTCTCTCTGTTTTCCTTGATTAGTTTCTGCAGAGGTTTTGTTAATTGTATTAGCCTTTTCAAATAATTAATCTTTGCTTTACTAAACCTCTATATTGTATGTTTGCCTGTTATTTCATTAACTTTAGCTACCTCTATTTCTTCCTCCTACATCATTGAGTTTAGTCTTATAAATCCCTAATTTAAAGTGTATGAATAGATCAATAATTTCAATTTTTTGGTAATGTGTAGCTAAAAATTTTCCTTCACTTGCTTTAGCTGCATTCCACAATTTTAATAAATGCTGTCATTGTTATTATTTCAACTCAAAACATATTCTATTTCTTTTTAAGTTTTATTGTGATTTCTGGGGTTTTTTAAAGTGTGTTTTCCCCTAATATTATAAGCAATTTTCTAGTTACCATTTTATTGATTTCTAGCTTAATTATGTTGTGGCCAGAAATTTTTTCAGAGATTTAGTTTTGGAATTCCTCAAGATTTGTTTTATGGCCCAGGATATGATCATTTTTTGGCAAACGTTTTATGTGTACTTAAAAATATATATATATTCTGCACTGGATGGGTGCAATGTTCTAGACAGGTCTACTAGGTCCACTTTGGTCATTGTTTTATTTTAATTATACATATTCTTCCTGATTTGGGGGAGGAGGTCTGCTTATTTGTACCAATTCCTGGAATAGTGGTGAATTTATTTATCTCCCTGGAGTTCTTTCAATTTTTATTTTATATATTTTCTGGTCATATAATTAGGTGCATTAAGGTGTAAAATCATTTTGTCTTCCTGATGAATTGAACTTTTTATGATTGCGAAGTGAAAAATAAGTAAAAATTTATTCTTACGGGCGCTCTTGACTTGAAGTCAATTTTGTCTGGTATTAACAGAACTATGATGGTTTTCTATGATAACTGTAAATATGCTACATCCATTTCCTTTCTTTTACTTTCAGCTTTTTAAATGCATCTGTTGCACAGAGCACGTATTTGTTTTCATAGCTGATCTGGCATTCTTTGACTTTTAACTGGAGCACTCAGGATGTTTCTTTTTCACATAGTTATTGATATATTTGCTTTTAAATCTACTCTTACTTTATGTTTTGTATTTGTCCCTCTTCTTTCTTACCTTTTCTTGGGTGGCTTACTTTTTAGCTTTCCTTTTTTCCCTTCTGCTAATTTGGAAGTTACACATTGTTTATATTGTTTTGGTGATTACATGAAAGTTCATCATGTTTCCTTAATTTATCAAAGATTAAATTTAACCAATAGATTTACTCCCCTTCCTGAAAATACAAGAAACACAGAACTTTTAATCTCATTTACCTTCTCCCAACATTTATGCATTTTAATTCTACCCTGTTTTTTAAGGGCCATTAGAAATTGTGATTATCAATATGTAAAGTGTTCACTTTCTTTAATAGTTTCTAGATTCTAAACTGGTTTTGTCTTTTCTGCATTATATTCTAATAATTTATTCTGTTTCTTCCAGTTCGTAATTCTCTTTTCTTCTGTCTTCAATCAGCAAGTAAATCATCCATTTAATTCTTTATCTTGTTATCTCATTTTCTACTTTTAGAAATTCTGTTTCGTTCTTTATCAAATCTGTAATGAGACTTCATATTTTTCTGTTCCCTCCAGTTATTTTAAAGTTTGTATTATAATATGTGCCAGATAATTCCAAAACCTCAAGAACATGCCGATCTGTTCCTGCTAAGAGTTATTCCTCCTGGCTCTCATTCACAGTGTCATGTTTTCCTGTGTTCTTCGGTATTTCGACTATGTGCAGCTTATTATGTTTAAAAAGATCTCGTATATGTGGTGGGGGAAGGGAGAGGCGGGCAGGATTCCCAAGGCCTAGAATAAAGGCATCTTCTTCAGAGAGGATTTGCTAATGCTTCTGCCTGGCATTCCTCCCAGTAAACCACTTGAAAATTAAGGCTGCTGCTTGAGACCCAGTGAGAACCTAGGATGTAAATCTTCAGGAAGGCTGGCTCTTAGTCACAGCTTCTCAGAGTTGGGTCATTTTTCCCTTTTTCTGCTTTGCTCGTTACCAAGGCTATCTGCTCTGCTGGGGGTAGATTTAGTTCCACTTCACTTTATGCTAAGGGACAGCCCACGGGGCTCCAGGCAAACATGAGGAGAGTTTATTTCTTGACTATCCATTTTGGTTGGATACAGTATGACTTTTATCCCTCATGCCCCAAGAAATCACTAAAACCAAAGGCCAGATTATTTAGATGACAAATACCTTTAGAGTATCCCCAGGCTTACTTTTCTTAAAACCATACGAGTTGGAAAACCATAGCTCCAAAATTCCCAAAACTGATGGAACACCTATCTTGATTGGTATTTCAAGGTTTCCTAAAGTTACTGGCAGCCTAACATTGACTTTCTGCAAAATAAAATTTTAAGCTTAACTGAGGCAAACAACAGTTAAATAAAGCTAAAATGGCTTCTGACCTCATGCTCTTTCCTCGGTTCCTCGTGCTCAGGCCCCGCCCCCAGCACCATGGTGCTCCTTCCCTTCTATACCACCTACACCTCCTCTATACTCTGAGATCCCCCACACTAATTCTCTCACCGAGCCTCCCTTTTCCCCTGAAACTCTCCCCACTCCTGTTTCCCCTGAACCTGTCCCTTTAAAATTAAGCCTTCTGAGGATCCAGAGGTTCAATCCTTAATTTTTTGGCTGATCTGTAAGCCATAGTCAAAGATTTTCCCAAAGTAACAGAAGATCCTCACAGATTTGCTGAGAAATTTAATAAAGTCATTCAAACTTATCAACCTGGTTTCTCTGACTTTTATTAGCTAGTTCACATGCTTGTCAGTGAAGGCCAGGCCCAGCACTGAATCAAAATTGCTACTTGGGAAAATCCCAAAAGTTCTCTAGAATTACAACTGAGAGGTCAGCCCAACAACTGACTCTATGATCAGGCTCAGGAAACTGTCAGGTGACTTTATCGGACAATTCCCAAGGCTTTCCCAAAGTCTGTTGGTTAGAACAATATTTAGGCTTGTACACAAAAATCTGATGAATCTGATCATGACTATTACAAGTGACTTCAGATTATTTTTAAAGAAAATTATGGTTTTCCTTCAGAAGTTGACTTACCCAGGTAGCCTTTAACTCTATGTTCATTAATGGGCTGAACTGGGACCTTTGCCTTCAAGTAAAAGGGACCAGGATTGAACGGAAAACAATATTCACTCCAGATTTAGTTAATCTGGCAAACCAGCTGCCTTGCACTCTAGATGAGTCACCTAAAATGAAGACAGCTAAAAGTCTTAATCTTCAACTCCAGCAAATGAAGTCCCCTAAACAAAATCAAAAACCCTCCTAGCTTCTGTTATTATTGTAAAAAGCCAGGGCATTGGAAAAGAGACTGTTACAAAGTGTAAGTGCTTCAGATGCCTGCAGCCCTCTAACCAGCATTGCAAATGTCCTCCCAATTTTCAAGGATGGGGCTCCGAGGAAGCACAGGAGCTCTTCCCAACCTCCCTCTTAATCGGTTTAGAGAAATGTTTCTCCAGATTGGGGATGAATCTCCTCTAGCCCTAATTGACACCAGGGCTACTCTCTTGGGGCTCAACCCACTACTATAAAATAGCCCCTGCCTTGGAGTGCCGAAACAGTTCAGATGGTGGGGATCTCTAATGAACCTCAAAAGGTTCCCGTCTCTGGCCCTATTCCCTTTTGTTTAGACCCTTTGAGAGATCCACACCCCTTTCTCCTTAGGTTATCTGCCCCTGTCTATTTATCAGGCTGAGACTTCTTTGAGAGTTATCATGCCAGAATTTCTTTCTCACAAAAGGGGGAGGCAATTCCAGAATTGGACAGTAGAATTTGACAATTCACCACCATGTGAATTAAATGACTCTGTGACATTTTTTATTTGCTCTGTCCCTGGTGGTACTAGATCCGATTCTGGAAACACTGATCATTTGTCCCTGTAAAATCAGCTACTACCCTCCTTATGAGCAAAATTTCCAATTGATATTGGCAAAATTCACAGCACACCTCCCATCATGATTCAAATAGACCCCTCAAAACCTCTTCCCAGAATTAATCAATACCCTGTAAATAATGAAGCCCTTCAAGCCATAAAGCCCCTAATAGAAGATTACAAGTTTCAGGGGCTCATTATCCTTTGTACTGGCTCCTATAATCTTCCCATTTTATAGGGGAGGGGGGAGAGCTGAGGGTGGAGGTTTGTCCGAACTTCCAAGCAATAGGCAACATTGTTATCTCTTGACACCCTGTTGTTCCCAAACATCATAAGCTACTAACATCCATCCCCACTGGAAGCAAATTCTTTTCTATGATTGATTTATGCAGTGCCCTCTTCAGTTCCAGCTGAGGAAGCCAGCCAATTTTTTGCCTTCTCTCCTGAAGAAAAACAATTCACTGGGATAGTAATGCCTCAGGGTTTTACTGAGAGGCTTTCTTATTTCTCATAAATCCTGAAGGCTGATCTAGATGATATAAAGTTCCCTAGAGGTTCTACTTGGTTGCAGTATGCTGATGACTTGCTTCTTTGCTCTCCTTCACAAACCTCTTCGTGAGAAGACGGCATCCTCATGCTAAAGCTTTTAGCCTTAGAGGCACATAAGGTCATCTAGGAAAATTACAGTTTGCCCAAAACCATGCTTTTTAATTCCCTCTGAAAGGACCTAGAAATAAGATACATACATTTCAACTTTAAGAAGTAAGGCCAAACTGTTTTTCCCTAATAAATGTAATATTGTACACACTCAACAGCAATAGATGAGAGTTCCTGTCACTTTACATCTTTGTCAGTACTTAGCATGGACAGATTTTGAAAGACTTGATAATCTGTAAGGTGTGAAATAATATCCAATCCTGGCTTAATTTTCATTCCTCTTATTACTAATGTAACTGTGTATTTTTTCATCTTCATGAGCTGTGCCTCCTATTTTTTTTTTAATCTTTTCCTAACCTTAATTTAGTTGAATTTATCAATCTTTTATTGTTAGTACATGTTGAGTCTTGTGGCAGATTGCTACCAGTTTATCAAAAATGTATTTTTTTTCCTTCCAGGGCACACAGCTAGACCACATTTCATACTTTGTATTGTTAATGTGGCCGGGTGACTGAGTTCTACCCAATGGCATGTGAGTACACGATGCATGCCAGCTCTTGGGTTGGCCCAAAAATCTCTCTCACACCTCCATGCTCTTTTCTAGTTGACTAGGTTAGGAAACCCCTAGGAGATCTTGGAAGCCATGTTTTGAAGATGGCAGGGCTGCCCTCAGATTGACTGCTTAAAGGAGAGCCACCCTGCCAGTTCTGTGTCTCTTCCTTAAACTGTTATAGAAGTGAAAAATAAACTTCTACAGTGTTTGAGAAACTGTACCTTTGTGGGTCTATTTGTTAAAGCTGTTATCATTAAGCTGACTTAACATATGTTTAAGATCATCTTTGTTAATCTGAGATCAGAACACCACCACCTGCTTTTTTTTTTCAAAAAGACTTGAAGCATTTCAGTAAAAAACCAGATGGATTATTGGACAAATAAGTACTCTTGATCTTTGGGCCATTTCCATCTGTAACATGTTACATTATGTCATTGTGTACCCCCACCACTGCCCCGCCCAACCCCAGGACTCCTGTGTTGAAGTCCTTACCCCCAGTACCTCAGAATGCGGCTTTGTAGTGAGATAAAGCCTTTTGAGAGGTGATTAAGGTGAGATCATTAGGGTGGGCCCCAATCTAGCCTGACTGGTGCCCTTATAAAAAGAGGACATTTGGTTATAGATCTCTACAAAAGGAAAACCTGTGAAGGCACAGGGAGAAGCCTGTCACCTATAAGCTGAGGAGAGAGGCCTCTGAAGGCACCAGTGCTGCTGGCGCTGCGATGCTGGACCTGTAGCCTACAGAACTGAGAAAATTATTTTCTCTTCCAGCTGATCTGGTTTCTGGTGAGGTCTCTGCCTGACTCATGGGCAGTTGTTCTGTCTCCACATGGCCTTTCCTTGGTGAGTGTGTTAGGGGGTCAGAGAGAGCAAGTTTTCCAGTGTCTCTTCTTCTAAGCACACTAATCCCGTTGGATTGGGCTCCCCCTTTATGACCTTATTCAGCTTTATTTGCTTCTTTGGAGGCCCTGTCTCCAAATACAGCCACACAGGGAGTTAGGGCTTCAATACATGAATTTTAGGGGGACAGAAACCTTCAGGCCATAACAAATGTCTACAGCTACATGCAACAATATGGATAAATTTCAAAAATGTAGGTGAAATAAATTAGACACAGAAGAATACATACTGGGTGATTCCGCTTACATAAAGTACAAAAATAGGCAAAGCTAATCTACGTTGCTTGAAAACAAGTTAATGCTTTGGGTTGTGAGAGAGCGATTGGAATGGAGCACAAAGTGGAGGGACTTTTGGGGGCTGGTAATGTTTGCTTTATTGATCTGGGTGCTGGCTGCATGGGTATGTTCAGTTTGTGGCAATTTATCTAATTCATTTATATCGTGAATTGTACTTTATTAATAATTTTTTAAAATGTACCAGGATCATGCTCGGAAAGGGAAAATGAAGAAAATGAACAAAAATATGCAAGAACTATACACACAAGCACACACAAATACACATGGACACATACATATATGTGTGTATGTAACCATATAAAAATATATATAACAACATGTACACACGAATCTATATACATGGGTATAAATATAGATACAGCTATATGATTTCAAAAAGCTAACTCAGTATGTGTAAAATCCATCTGAGGAACAGTTTCCATGGTTAATAATGCTAAAAAGCCTCTACCATAGCCCAGTCCTCTTTTGTGAGATAAAGACAGTGAGACCCAGAAAATGGCAATTGAGTCACATAACTGAACAGGATCCCAGAGCTCCTAACCCCCAGGTCATGTCTCTTCCTGTTAGAGTAGGCAGATAGCTAGATATGAGCAGAGAAAGGGGACACGGGCCAAATGGCAGGAATTGGGCAGAAAAGAGGGGCACAGGCCAAATGCAGGAAACCATACATCATGTAAGCACCAGGGGTCCCTGGGCAGAGAAAGAAAAGCAGAAACGTTTGAGCTGATAAGTGGTCACATGATGAGCAGCCTGGAGGCCAACCAAAAAAAGGTGGGAAAAGGCAGGAATCTCTAGTGTCTGAATGTAACATTTTGCTCACTATGCCCTCATTATAATAAAATTAGCCTTGCAGATTAGAAGTACCCATCCTGCACCGATGCCATGACACTTCTGATCCAGACTAAACAAGGACAAAAATCCCTCCTCCCTTCAGGAAGGTGGAGTTGGGATGAAAATCAGGGAATACGACTTCAAACCCTTCCCTCCCCAGTGAATTCAGTTTTACACTCTATGTAACCAAGTTGCTAAAGAAAGCTCACCTGGGCCTGCCCGCTCTCCCCTGGAGAGTGTGCTATCTATCCCTTAATAAATCCTCACTTTACTTTCTTAACCTCTGCGTCTTGTCTCTGAATTCTGTCTCGGATGGGACAAGAACCTGGACACCAGCTACATCCACTGACAACATTCCTACCAAGAAAGGCTCAGAGCTGCAAAAGGTCTTAAAAGTGATTGTATGCCCATGCCCATGATGACCTCCCGGTCCTCCTGACTAAGGTATTTCTGGGCTCTGTTGGGACAGTTCCCTGCAGAGAAAGCACCTAAGCAGCCATCCCAAGAGAGCTCAGTCAGAACACTCTCCTTTGCTGAGCTGAAACCTGCCTGCTGTGGCTTCCACCACTTCCAAGAGTGGTATAAAGGAAGTTTGCAGCTTGGCAGGCATGCATCTTTGTGTGTGTGTGTGTGTGTGTGTGTGTGTGTGTGAGTGCGTGTGTGTGTGTGTGTGAGTGCGTATGTGTGTGTACACACTTTTGGTAATCATGTGACCTTGGGCATGTCATTTAATATCTCCAAGTCAGTTTTATTTTAAAATGTGATTAATGACAATGCCCATGCAGAAGGTGGAAAAGTCAGTGAGATAACATACACAAATTATATACACTTTGGAAAATAGTAAGGTATAGATTAATATTAGTGCCCTCTGCCTTCCCTCTTCCAAGATTTCCCCTATACTGTATTTGTGTTAAAATAAAATAAAATTAAAATTAAAATGACAGCCTCAAAATGTTTGAAGATAGCTACAATGTGTGCCCCTCGCTGAGTCCATTTTCCCCTACGTGAATCAGCTGGGAGTTAATTTATCAGTGAAGAACCCTCTCCTCTGGACACTCATCAGAGCCCAGGGTGGACACCCTTTCAGGACAAGGCTTTCTTCCTCTTAACTGTTATATCCTCTATGGGATCAAGAAAAAAAGCCTTACCTGCCTGCCCCTGAAAGTCTGTCAAAGAGACGAGATTTCTGAGAGAAAGGGGTCAAACCACAGGACATAGGCCAATGCTAATCCCACTGATTCTGTTCCACATTATCTCCTCAGAAGTTACCAAGTTGTGAGTATTTTTGTGTAGATATTTAAGATGCTCATAGCTGCACAGCCAAAGTCTTAGTATATGATGCCCAAGGGGCTGGAAAGTCTCAAAGGTGGAGTTCGATGCCTTGGTGAGTCAAGCATGGTCCAGCAACAGACCAATCCTCAGTCTTCCAGGTTTGGAAACCCAAGACAAGAGATCGTAAAAAATGTTTAGAGTTTTGTGGTAATATACTGGAGGTTCTGGCAAATGAATGCTTATAGAGAACACAGACTAACACGGTCATTGGGATCACAGTAAATCATCCTGCCCTGTTCCGTTGGTAAAAGTGCTTTCAGTAGCCCTATAGGTTTCTGCAATACCTGATTTCTCATGGGAAGACTTTGAAGGGCTGGCTGCAGTGGCCCAGATCTTCTGCTTTGTTCACATATATGTTTCGAGTGTTGCTTCCCAGTACTTGGTCAGAAACAGAGGACCATAATAGCGGGGCATGTCTACAACTAGGAGGTGGCATACCAAGACTGAAAGGCAGATAGAAGAAGTGACACAAAAATTCTTAGGTATGAATTACATTTTCCAAACGTAACGCTTTGTTATATCTGCCCTGTACTGTGAGATAGAGAGAAAGACCAAACAGTTTTGCAGTCATATGCTGGAGATTCTTGTAAATGACTCAGCAGCCTCCCTCTTACCTACCCCAAACCAAACCATTTGCCACATCCCGTACACCGTACAGACATGCTAAGAAAGCACACAGCACTAGACCCTGAGCGGGATGGGAAAAGAAAGAACCCATCCACTCCAGAAGGTTAGGGTGAGAACTTTAGGCCTTGTGGGAACTAAATGCTTTGGGGAAAGGAAATGGCCTTAGTGGGCAAAGATCTTAGGGAGATAAAGATTCTACGGTGGTTAGTAGGGGGTCTTAAGTGATCCAAGGTCACATCAAAGGCAACATCACAACCCAGAATATCACTCCCTTCTAACCAACTCCCACCCAGAAGTGCAGTCAACACCAACTGATTTTTCAGGTTCTGTAGTTTCATACTTGCCCTCAGTTTACTGGGGGTAGGCACGCACACTGTTCTTACTCAAGCGCACTTCTCCTCCCCCTTCCTCTGTATTCTTCTCTCTACTCTTCGCCCCAGATATCTACCCACTTGAGAGTTTTACTGAATTATCCCCAATCCAACATCCAGAACTTCCTCTTCTTTGGCTGAGCAATGATTAGAGTAGGCAACATGGGAAAACTAAAGGGTGTTCTATGTTTACCAAAACTCTGGAAAACTCATAGGTGTATATATGTCCTACAGACAAATTCTCTCCATGTCCCTGCCCTATCATTCCAGCATTACTACTACAGAGACATGATGGAAGCAGCCTCTTCCCCACTCCATCCCATGACCTAAGTTCTCCTTCACTGACAAGTCTCTCCCTCAAAACTGTTTTTGATGTCACGAAAGCACCCCAAAAGTTCTGACTATCATCCCAGCCTCCTAAAAAGAATGCAGAGATAACTCCTAATGGAGGCAGGAATCTCTTCTCAACAACACGGCTAAGTCTCACAGTCAATCAGCTGGGGCCGGGTTCTGACCCCTTAATGTCTGTGGGTTCTGATTATAGGCATAACAAGAGAATGATCAGGCTCAGGGAAATTAGTTTATAGCAACAGACTCAAATGCCATTCACGAGTGTGAGAAGGTGGGAGTGTGGCAATGTCACATCATTGTGCCATTGTCCTTGCCTACAAGAAATAGCTGTGCCCACTTCCAATAGTTACTAGATATTCGAGGTTAAGACCCAAGGGAATTACCTGTTGTAAGCCAGGCATGACACTATCTTGCATGTTGGGGAACAACATCAGGTTATAAAGGATAAAATCAAAGAGAATGTGTAATCCAAATGACCTTTTCCATCACAATATGGTAGCCATGAGGTACCTTTCATTTCTAAGAGAACCAGAGTCACACGTTACAGATACAGACAGAAATTTTAATTATTCAGAACCTCCTTAATTTTTCCCCCAGAATAGAGGCGGAACAATATAGGAAAAAACAGTACAGGAAATGGTCAAATTTGTAGAATCGCAGATAAGATCACAGACTCTGAAATGAGATCCCTCCACTCTTAAAGCTGAATGAGGTGGGACAAATTCTTTTCCTTCTCAGTGTCTTAGCTTTCTCATGTGTGAAATGGAAGAAGTATCAGTAGCTAGCTCAGAGGGTAGAGTGAGGATTTATGGTCAGTTATCAACAAATATTAACCAGCACTGTGATGTTGGATATTATTTTTTCATTGGTTCAGTGAACTGATTAATCATATCTCCTTTTCCAGATATATTTTTATTATTACTCATTTTTACTTAGACACAGATTCTTAAAATTACAAATCACAGCTTGTTTTCACTGCCTTTCAAGTTGGCTCCCTTTGGTCACATCTAGGAAGAAACTTAGTGTCTCTACTGAGGCTTTTTCCAGGTGAGGATTCTTTCTTAGGAAGATTCCTGTATCATGCTCTTTTCCACTCAGGAAGCTCTCCTCTGCCTTAAATTTGTATTACTACCTCTGGATTTGGGAGGGCTTTGCTACATGGCCTTGACCTTTGACTAGCCATTGAAGTTGAAAGAAAAATCTCCCTGAGCTTCCCATCCCCTCCCTCTCCAGCCTTACCAGCATATCATGTCAGCATGGCTATGTTCTGGACCTCAGCCCAACTCTTGAATAACCAATCCAAATAGGGAGGGGGACAGAAAGGAGGGTGGTAGGAAAGGGCAGAACCTGAGATCCTAAGGGTTCATGGCCTCCTCTTACATCTCCTTCCTGTACGAGGAGCTGGCGCTTTCCAAAGACACTAAAGCAAGGGTTTAGTTAGTGAAATTGAGGGACCTCTGGCAGTCCAGAGGGATGTCAGCCTGGGCAGGGATGGATACAAAACCCTGAAATTCTCTAGCATCAAGACAGCAGAATGACATACACACACACCTGAGACATAGAGCAAATAAAGGCTCCAGAGAGCTATGCTCTACTGATTCTGTCATTCCTCATCTTGTCAAGGGACTGACTTCAGATAGCACCTAAAGCCATGAACAATATTCTGAACTATTTCTCTGGTTTCTGTACTTACAGAGATTGAGCCAGACTTCCCAGCCACAACTAGACAGAGAAAAGGTAACAGAGACTTCAGTGACCACACAAACAAGAAGTACAGTCCTTGCAAAAATACTCTGGAAAAGTCACTAGACAAATAGGTGACTGGACCACTCAACAAACAATACAAGCAATCCCTGTGGGATGGGGACAGTGTAATTCCAAGAGAACAATATTATATTCAAAATATCCAGTTTTCAACAAAAATACTCAAATACAAAGAAACAAGATAGTAGGGTCCATTCACAGAGGAAAACAGAACTAGACAGAAAATTTTTTGAGGAAACCTGGACATTGTTTAAATTAGACAAGGATTTTAAATCGTCTTATCTTAAAAATACTCAAACAGCTAAAGAAAACCATGAAAGGAACTAAAGAAAATCAGGAACAATGTATGAAAATGTAGAGAATGTCCATAAAGAGATAGAAATTATAATTCTGGAACTGAAAAGAACAATAACTGAAAAGAAAAATTCAATAGAGAATTTCAACAGTAGATATAACCAGGCAGAAGAAAGAATCAGTGAACTTGCAGGGAAAATAAAATAACCCATTCTGAGGAACAGAAAGGGAAAAAGAATGAAGAAAAATGAACAGAAGCTAAGGGACCTATGAGACACTAACAAAAGTACCAACATACGCATTATGGGAATCCCAGAAGGAGAAGAAAGAAGGATCAGAAAAAATACTTGAAGAAATAATGGCCAAAAATATCTCAAATATGATGAAACACAGAGATACACATATTGAAGGAGCTCAACAAACTCTAAGCAGGACACTCTCAAAGATATTCACACTGAGACATACTACAATCAAACTAATGAAAGACAGAGAAAAAACTAGAAAGCAGCAAGAGAGAAGTGACTCACCATGGACAAATGATTTTCAATAAGATTAATGGTCAGTTTCTCATCAGAAACCATAGAGGCCCAAGGCAATGGGATGGTATATTTCAAGTGCTGGAAGAAAAAAAAAAATGTCAACCAAGAATTCTATATATGGCAAAACTTCCCTTCAAAAATGGAAAAATAAAGATATTCCCATCTAAATAAAAACTAAGGGAAATCATCATTAGGAGACTTGCCCTACCAGAAATAATACAAGGAGTCCTTTAGTCTGAAATGTAAGGACACCAAGATGGCAACTTGAAGCCAAATGAAGGAAAAAAGATCTCTGGTAAAAATAACTACATAGATAAATATAAAAGCTAGTAGTATTGTATTTGGAGCTTGCAACTTACTTTTTTTCTTGTATGATTTAAAAGAAAATGTATAAAACTATAATTATAAGCTATGTTAATTGGCATACATATATAAAGATGTAATTTGTGATAATAACAACATGGGGGTGGAGCTGAATAGGAGCCAAGTTAATATATGTTACTGAGCTAAATTAGTATCTATTCAAACGAGATTGGTATAAAGTTAGGGTGTTAACTGTAATCCCCATGGTATCCATTAAGGAAGTAACTTTAAAATGTACAGAAAAGAAAATAGAGAGATTCAAAATAGCACACTAGAAAAGGAAGTGATCAAACACAAAAGAAGGCAAAACTGGAGAAACTGAGAAACAAAAAAAAATTTTAAACGTATTAAAAAATAGTAAAATGGCAGAAGTAAGTCATTCTTTACCAGTAATCACTTTAATTGTAAGTGGATTAAACTAACCAATTAAAAGACAGAGATTGGAAGAATGAATTTAAAAATATGATCCAACTTGTAGCTTGCAAGAGACTCCCTTTAGATCCAAAGACAAAAAGGGTTGAAAATGAAACAATGAAAAAAGTTATTCTAAGCAAATAGTTACCAAGAGGAAATTATAGTAGTTATACTAATACCAAATACAACAAAATTTAAGTGAAAAATTGTTAAAAGAGGCAGAGGATATTATATATTGATAAAAGGTTAATTCATTAAGAAGATAAAACACACCAAATATCAGAGCTCCAAAATATATGAAGCAAACATGGAGAAAATTGAGGAGAGAAATAGACAATTTTATAAAAATAGTTGGAGACTTCAATACCTCACTTTCAATAGTGAGTAGAACATATGGACAGAAGATTAATAAGAAAATAGAGAACTTAAACAACACTATAAGTCAGTTAGACCAAATAGACATACACAAAACACTGACAGCAGTGTGGTACATATTCTTCTCAAGTGCACATGAAGGATTCTCTAGAATAGACCATAGGTTAGGCCATAAAACATCTATCACTACATTGTAAAAGACTGAAATAATACAAATTATATTCTTCAACCACAATGGAATGAAGCTAGAATAACAATAACGGAAGGAAAACTGGAAAAATCACAAACATGGAAACACATGGAAACAGCACACTCTTTTTTTGGGGGGGGGGGGGTAATTAGGTTTATTTACTTAATTAGTTATTTTAATGGAGATACTAGGATTGAACCCAGGACCTCCTGTATGCTAAGCATGGGCTCTAACCACTAAGCTATACCCTCCCCTCGGAAACAACACACTCTTAAGTTAACAGGTGAGTCTAAGAAGAAATTACAGGAGAAATTAGAAAGTACTTTGAGACAAGCGAAAATGAAAACACAAAGTACTAAAATTTATAAGATGCAGTAAAAGCAACGCTCAGAGAAAAATACATAGCTATAAATGATTATATTAAAGAAGAAAAAAGATTTCTAATCAACAGCATAACTTTAGTCTAATGACACTAAAAATAGATCAAACAACCCAAGCCAGCAAAAGGAAGGAAATAGTAAAGATTAGAGCAAAACAATCAAAATAGAAAGAATCAAAAAAACCGAAAGTTGGTTCATTGAAAGGATCAGCAAAATCGACAAACTTTTAGCTAGAGCAACAACAACAACAAAGCAAGCAAGTAAGCAAGAAAACATATTACTAAAAATCAGAAATGAAAGAGGAGGCATTATTACCAAACTCAGAAAAAATAAAAGCATTATTAGTGAATACTATCAACATTTGTACACCAACAAATTAGATCATCAAGATGAAATGGACACATTCCTAGAAACAGAAATTACCAAAATTGACTCAAGAAGAAATATGAAATCTAACCAGTCTTATAACAAGTAAAGAGATTGAATCAATAATCAAAAATCTCCTAACAAAGAAAATCCCGGGACCAGATGGCTACACTGGTGAAGTCTGCAAAACATTTAAAGAATAATTAACATTAATCTTACCCAGACTTGTTCCAAAAAATTGAAGAGCGGAAACACTTCCTAACACATTCTATAAGGCCAGCTTTACCCAGATACCATAACCAGACAAAGATACCAAAAGAAAAGAAAATTAGAGACAAATATCCCTTATGAAAATAGATCCTCAATAAGATGTTATCAAATTGAATTCAACAGCACAAAAAAAGGATTACACACCACAACCATATAGTCAGCCCACATGTATGGGATGTTCTTCTGGGGTTTTAAAAAAGTTTTGAAACTAGAGACAGGTGGTAGTTACACAAAATTTTGATGCACTAAATGCCACTAACTTTAAAGTAGTTAATTGTATGTTGTATGAATTTCTCCTCAGTTTTTAATAAAGACTCACAGCCTTATATTTAGCAAAATCCCCTTGTAACTTTAAAAAATGCACATATACATGAGAAAAAATATGTTAGATGTTACTTCATGACATTAAAGATTATTATCAATGAGTGATAGAAAATTAGGTAATTTTAATTATTGTCTCTGCCTAAATTTTTTTTTAAATTTCCAACATTTTTGGAAATTAAGTACATGTTAAAAATTTTAATAACTAGGGAAGAGAGCTATGGTGATGTTGACTAATAGATACTTAAAAGCAAGGAGAAAATGCTTAAATTGCAGGGTTACATGAGGATAAAAGAAAATGTCATTGTATATATAACATGATCCCAAGTATTTAAAATGTACTGTTTATGGTGACAGTCTGTCTATGGGACACAGGAGTGATATTTTTCCTTTCTACTTTCCAAATTTTCTAAATGCACATATATTACCACTAAAATCACAAAGCTAACTTTATTTTTAAAATTTCTACCACTGGGCAAGCTAAGTTCAAAAAAGTAGAGGTTTGGTAGATGCATTTGGTTTGCTAAGGAGGATACTGACCCTGGAATTATGCCTTTTGATACATAATATTCCTCATAGAAAAAGTGAAAGTACAGACAATGTAAAGACAGAAACTTTAAATCACCAGACTCTAACCCCTGAGAGGTTCTTTATTGTTCTTGAATAGAAGTGGGCTTGGGCTGTTTATAAACACTGGTCCTTCACTTCCATTACAGCAAGATCATCAGGAGAATTTGTTTAGTGTATGTGAGCCCATAACGGGCCGGGCAGAAGTCTGGCTCTCTGGACAGAGGACAGAGAATATCAAAAGAATAATTATTGGTCCTTGGTCACACAGCATGCTTTCCCACTTCACATGGTACAGGCAATTTTTCAATCTGAACTTCCTTTGGTGAACCAGCCCTTTCCCCATCTTAACTCATGTGGTTTGGGTGGGACTGACCCTAGCCTATCCAAAGTAGGAATGATCTAGGCTCAAGTCAATCAGTAGATTGAATTTTTAGGGTCAGAGTGATTCATTACTTAGGGCCAATAAATGTCAAGGGCAGGACTTTTGTTAAAAACATTGACAAAAGAGATGGACTCTATCATTTATAACTTAAAAGATGTGAAAAATCTGCTAGAAATGAAGCTAACATGATGAATGGGTGATTCTATGGATTTAGCAGATGGTGGCCATGCTCTGTTACGTCTTGTGCCTCCCTCCACCACAGCCCTCCCCATGCTGCACTCTGATATTTCTCCTCCACCAGACAGTCAGCTCTCTAATGAGAGGAGACACATCTCCAGTATGTTTGGTCATAGCATAGAGAAGAGCCTAAGCACACATCTGCTAAAGAAATCATCCTGATGAACTTAGCAGCATGGAAATGAGACATTGGTGGTTCTACCATTGAGGACTCAGGTTTCTGGGGTCCAGTACCTCTGCTGGTCGATACCACATCCTACAGTCCCCACCGTGTACTCTGGGGTTCCTGCTCTGAGCTGGAACAAGTGGTCTGCTCTGAGTCATCACCTGTGGGTACTGACGTGGTCACTGCACGTTTCTCACACAATCACCCAGAGAACATCATCAGGTAGACGGAGTGGGGGCGGGGCAGCTTTCATAGAAAGCCTTCTCGGATGAAGCACCACAAAACCAGAGGGGAACACCAGGTCACCGAGCCCACTCGTACCTCCTTCCTCTCCTGGGGGCTAAAAGAGAGCAACAAGGAAGCACCAGCAGCTCCAACCTGGGCAGCCTTCCTGGGAAGATGCAGCCGCTCCTGCTCCTGCTCCTGCTCCCACTGGCCTTTTTACTGCCCCCTGGGACAAATGCAGGTGAGTGACCATCCCCACTCTCAGAGGCCCAACTACATCCCCCATTTGGCACAGATCTCCTTCCCTCTCTGCATATCCCTGACCCATCTATCCACCAGGAACGTTTTGAACACCAGCTCCTTTCCCATCTCATACCCCCAAGTATGATGCTGGAGATGCCACTGGCAGGAATGGCAGAGAAGAATGCTGTTCTCAAGAGGAGCCAGTGGGTACTATCCCCTCCTCAGGCCCTACTTCTGCCATCTGGAAAGCAGAACTTTTCTAGATGATGGCAGAGGGTTGGAAACTGGAAAAGAGAAAATACTAAATTCCCCCTGCAGAGGGCAGAGCGGGCCTGACTTCTGCCACGAGGATAAAATAGGTGCTCCCCTCAGCACCTACTTAGGAGAGAGGCCCAGAACTCAGCAGACCCAGGAGCTGGTGCTGTTGCCTTTGCTCAGTCCCAAGGCCCCTCAGTCCCTATCTCCAGCTCAGTTTTCCTTCCGAGGCCATTAGAGGCTCCTCTCTTTCAAGGATGAAGCCACTGTTTGGCAGACCTGACCTCTGCTTTCCAGACTCCCACCAGCACCGGCCCTACCAACCACCCTCATCCTGAGGCCCACTGGATCCTTCCTTCATGCAGCCAGCACCTACTGGCCACTGACTACATGTCAGGTCCTGGGAAATAGGCTATGACAGCTTCTAGATCCCTACACTAAAGTCCCCAGCACTGGAAAGCAGGGCTGTCCTAGACATCACAGGATAACATTGCCCCCGGAAACTCACCTGACACAAAGCACAGTCAGGATTGGAGTTTCCGGAAGCCTCTGGGACTTTGCTGTCCCTAAGATGCTCACTTTCAGTTGTGTGTGGAAAACAGATTCGCAGACCAAGAGGAGGAAGTTGAAGACCCTCCCCAGTCCTCTGAAATCCAGGCCAGGCTGGGCCCCCACCATGCCCAGCAGTTCTGAGCATGGGGCAGAAGCCTGCCGGGTGTACTCAGTGGGTGCAAACAAGCAAGACAAACTTTTCCTTCAGGGGAGATCATCGGGGGCCATGAGGCCAAGCCCCACTCCCGCCCCTACATGGCGTATCTTCAGATCTGGAATCAGGATGACCGGAGCAGGTGTGGCGGGTTCCTGATACGAGAGGACTTCGTGCTGACCGCCGCTCACTGTTGGGGAAGGTGAGAAGCAGCCAGCAGCCCCCACCCTCCTGAAAGCCCCTGGCAGGGAGTCCTACCTTTTTCTCCAGGAACAACCAGGCTCCTAGGAACACATGAGCTGGGAGGGCTCCTGAGAGGGTGAGAAAGTGGGCAGTGGGGAGAGGGGCAGGTCAGTGCCAGCGGCATTGCTGAGGCAAAAAAGACTAAAGGTAGGGCATGCCTGGGTATCAGAATGCAAACTAGTGCAATTCCAGCTGTTTTCCTGCGGGGGGTACTGACCCTCGAGAACTCCCGTGCCTTTAACAATGGCTCCAGAATCACACATCGGCTACCAAGAAACAGGGTATGGAGAGCTCGGCCTCCAGGCCATTTTGTCACCTTGATTTCCCCTCAGCTGCAGCCCTGCTCTACCCCCATGTCACCAACCCCACATGGCTCTGGGGCTGGCCCTCCTGTGACACCACACTCCCCACATGCTCTCTGCTCTCTGTGCAGCTCAATCAATGTCACCCTGGGGGCCCACAACATCAAGAAGCAAGAGAGGACCCAGCAGGTGATTCCAGTGAGAAAAGCCATCCGCCACCCAGACTATAATAAGAGGAACTATGCCAATGACATCATGTTACTGCAGGTAAGGAAACCTCCGCGATTCTCTCGCCCTCGTGGAGACACATTGTCTCCCCTCCGACTGCAACCAGTCCCTTTCCTCCCTCCCGTCCTGGCCGCCCGACCTGTCCCCGGGGCTCAGGTGAGAGCGAGGGCTCTGCGGTCTCACTGCAGTGTCCCGGCCCGGAGGCCACTGGCTGAGCTGGACCCTGTCTCTCCCCATCAGCTGCAGAGAAAGGCCAAGCAGACGGCAGCTGTGAGGCCCCTCAGGCTGCCCGGGGGCCGGGCCCGGGTGAAGCCAGGACAGGCGTGCGATGTGGCTGGCTGGGGGCGGGTGGCGGTGGCGATGAACAATTACCCAGACACACTGCAGGAGGTAAAGCTGATCGTGCAAGAGGATCAAAAGTGTGAATCCCACCTACGCAATTATTACAACAATATCATCCAGCTGTGTGTGGGGGACCCAAAGAAAAAGAAAGCTTCCTTTAAGGTGAGAATGACAGAATGCCTTGCTTGGCTCTGGGAGATCTGGGACCTGAGGACCCAAGTCGTGCGGACTGCCTCACCCTCTAGGCTGGGATCTTTCTGTCCAGGAAGACAAGAGGGGAATAGCCAGAGCTGGAAGTGTCTAGGGCCTCTGCAAGGCTACAAAGGACCTAGAGTGAATCCAAAACGGTTCCCCTCCAGAAGGAGGAATTTGCAACACACTGAGGCACAGGTGTTAAAAAACTGTGCTACCTGAGTGTGTGGTAGTTAAAACCAGGTGCCTCTTAGAGCTGGAACACGCCTCGATTAAGGGCTCGTCCTCCGCGCTGTCAGCCCCACCCACCTGCTTCCCTGTCCTTAAACAGCAGCCTGGAGCCACCATCCCACAGCACCTCCATAGGGAGAGGATCAGGGACCTGGGGGAGGAGAAGGAGCTGCCACCCGGGGTGAAGTGAAGCAGTGACAATGTCCAGGGTCAGGGCTTGGCAGCCAAGGGGTCCATGGGAGCCAGCCCTGCCCTCTGACCTCCTACGTAGAGGCTATGCAAGGTGGGGCCTCCCCCGACAGGGGGCCTGGGAGGGCAGGGAAGGTGGGACCAGGAGGAGAGCGGGCTCAGTCCTTTCCCTCCCTCTGCCCTCAGGGGGACTCCGGGGGCCCTCTCGTGTGTGACAATGTGGCCCAGGGCATTGTCTCCTATGGACAAAAAGATGGGTCCACTCCACGGGCCTGCACCAAAGTCTCAAGTTTCCTGCCCTGGATAAAGAAAACCATGAAAAGTCTCCAACTGCAAGAACCGGGCCATCTTCCCTGGAGCTGATCTAGAATCACACTGGGTTGGGGGGCCAGCAACGGAATAAAGCCTCTTAGCTGAGCAGGAAGAGTTGGTTTCTTGTTTATTTGTTGACCCCCATTCACAGGCACCAGCTCTGTGCTTCGAAAGCCAATGACACTGTTCTGCTGGTTTCTGCTTCCTCCTCTTCCCCCTCCCACCATCACTTCCCCTAAACCCCGTGCAAAGCTATACCCAGGTCCCCCACACCTGGCTTTCCAGGGCCTGCCCTTCTGCCAGGGCTGAAGCTGAGTACCATCAGGAGAAGACAGGAACCTCTCTGGTCCTGGGGCCAGAGTGCCTTACCTCCTTGCCCTGTGTCCTATGGCAGAGAGGAGGGGATGACACCACGGGTCCCGGACACCAGGCAGGCACAGTCTGGGGCTGCCACTCAAGGACGGAGCCCCCACCGGGGAGGGAGGGGCCTTCCTGAGCAGACATTTCTCTCCCACAGCCCGGGAAGCAGGCCCAGGGCAGGGGTGGATCTCCTGAGAAGTTCCTCCTTCTCAGCTGGGCAGAATGTCCTTCCTGTCCTCATCCGAGCTCTTGTTTGCTGTGGCTCTCCAGCCTGAATCACTACTGACAATGTGCTTTTTCTTTAGCTATAATTTTGTTGCTTTTTAAGAGACTTGCAATCAAGATGTTTAGAACTAACAATAATTTCACCTCCATGGCTCTCTCCTCCTTTTCCATTACGGGGACATGATCAGGATAACTTGTTTAGCAAATAGTACAGGGATATTAGAAGTGCAATTCTCTGCACAGTGGTGTGGGAATTCTACTTGGCTCCCTGGCATCCTTTCCCACTTCACGTGGTATCAGTAACTCATCAAAGAGAATAACTTTCGGGAGAGCCGTTCTTCTTCCACTCTCAGTATATGTGGATTGGACAGAGCAGACCCCAGCCTAGTCAAAGGCTCTGACTAGGCTGAGGTAGAGCAGAGGTTTCAAGCGCCCTGACCACAGGCACCTGCAGCACCGAGGTAGGCTGTGCTCTGCGGGGACTGCCACTGTCTGTCTCCACCCCACAGGTTCCTCGTACATGACTGCATCGCTCCTCCCGCTGGGAGGTGGGGTCTGTAGCCCTTCTTTTTTAATCTGGTGGGAGCACTCGATCGTCCAAGATGGAATATGGTAGAATAGAGGCCATATGACTTCAAAATCTAGGTAATAAAAACAACACAGCTTCTGCCCGGCTTGCTCTGTAGGAGATACTCACTCTGAGGAAGCCAACCACCATGCTGGCAGAGAACCAAACAACTGAGACTACTCGAGAGGCCCTCATGGAGAGAAACCAACGTGCTCAGTGAGCAGCCAGCACCAAACACTGGGTGTGTGTGAGCGAGCCCTCAGGTGGTTCCAGCTTCCAGGCTTCAAGCCACCTTGACAGCAAGGGTAGCACAGGGGAGACAT
This sequence comes from Camelus ferus, assembly GCF_009834535.1. NCBI lineage: Eukaryota > Metazoa > Chordata > Mammalia > Artiodactyla > Camelidae > Camelus > Camelus ferus. Next base: position 32,842,596 of record NC_045701.1, on the reverse strand, counting down.
CCACGCTGCACCCTGACCAAAATGCAGACTCCTGGGTAAAAGCAATGTCGTTCTTTCAAACCACTCAGTTCTTTAGTAATTAAAACATTACTCCACACCATTCTGTCCATCCCTCTAACCGTGGCCTTCACCACCCTCGTCTGATCACTGATGGTTTTGTCTCCTCCCCTAGAAGCGAGGATTCTCATCTCCAGTGTCCCCCACAGTCTCCCACAAAAGGGGCCTCAATAAAGAATTACCCTGGTGATCTATAGTAAACTACAGAAATGACGACGTTCTTTGATCTATTATCATAAGACCCAGGTTGCTAGGGTGGGGGACCAGCTGTTGGCGGATACAACATCTCCAACCACCCTTTACTTGTAGCTTCATTTCCTGTTTTCTGCTGCTGCAGCTGGCACCAAGCCAAGAGCTACTGGTGCTCTGACAAGTTCATACTCCACTCAGACCCAGGGACTTGATCAAAAAGCAGTGTGAGGATTTCGGAGAAGCCTTGTAGGATGGAGGCCACAACATCGGAGGAGACACTTAAGATTAAAACACTGGAAGGAAGAACTGGGCAGCCTTTGTGGAGAGCTGCTCCTGCTTCTGCTCCTGGCAGCCCATCCTCTGTCCGCCACCGGGACGCAGGTGAGTGACTGTCCCCACCCGCAGAGGCCCAGGCCCATCCCACACTGGCACACACCTGCTGAGACACTACGCTCATACGCATCCTGGATGGTCTACCTGCCGAAGCTTTCTGGACTGTGCCCAACTCCCTCAGAGACCAGCAAATCTGACCCCATCTGCCTGCTCCAGCCGAATGCTCCACGAGCACACAGGCAGGCTGGGATGTTTCTTTTAGGGAAAATCATCAGGGGCTATGAGGCCGAGCCGCATTCTCGTCCCTACATGGCATTTCTTCAGATCCAGACTTCAGGGAACATTATACTCTGTGGCGGTTTTCTGGTGCGTGAGGACTTCGTGCTGACAGCAGCTCACTGCTGGGGCAGGTGAGGAGCAGCGCCTGGGCCCCCGCCCCTCTGTCAGCGCCTCACAGGGAGCCCTCTTCTCAGGGGCCGCAGGCCTGGGCCACCTAGTAACACAGACGAGCTCTTCGGAGGACAGCTAGGCTTTGAGGAGAGAGGGACAGATCAATGCGAGTGGCCTGCGGAGAAAGGAACTGCCCAAAGCTGGGATGGAAGGAAGCCAAGGTTAAGCCCTGGAGCCCAGAGTGCAAATGTGAGACAGATGCACGGACTGGCTTACAGGCAGGCGGGCTCTGTGAGAACTCAGCATCCCAAGTGCCCTCCAGGAACTGCCGCCCAGCCCGGGCTGCCCGCAAGCGGACAGAACCGAGATGCTCTGCCCCAGGGCCCCACTGCCTAGAATTCTCTCCGCTCCAGTCCTGCCCTGTCCCGAGCCTGTGACTCCACCTCCCTCTCTCTCTCTCTCTGTGCAGCTCAATCAGCATCACCCTGGGGGCCCACAACATCCTCGAGCAGGAGGGGACCCAGCAGGTCATCCGGGTGAGAAGAGCCATCCCCCACCCAGATGATGATGATGAAAACACGGCCAACGACGTCACGTTACTGCAGGCGGGGCGCGCGGCTGCACCGGTTCTCACACACTTTAACCCCAGGGCTTTGCATCCCCCATCACCTCACTCCTGTCCCTCCTTCCGGTACGACCCCTTCAATTATCCCAGAGCTGTGAAGAAAGCAACCCTACGACTGTCCCTGCAGTCTTTGTGGGCCATGGGTAGGTTAGAATGCCTTTCCTCTGCCTTCAGCTGACGAGGAAGGCCAACCTGACCACCGCTGTGAGCCCCATCCGGCTGCCCCAGGGGAAGGAGCCGGTGAAGCCAGGGATGGTGTGCAGTGTGGCCGGATGGGGGCTTCTTGGCGTGAACAAACCTGCAGCAGCAAAACTGCAGGAGGCAGAGCTTGAAGTCCAAACAGACCAGCAATGCATCCATCACTACAAACATTACGATGCCACCACCCAGATATGTGCAGGGAACCGAAGAAACAGGGAGAATTGTTTTGAGGTGAGATCCCCAGCGTTATCCAGGCAAAGCCCTGGGCACATCCCTGGCAGTGGGAACTAGCCGTATCTCCACGTCTGCAACATTTCCTCCTATCCAGTCTCTGGTCCTGTCTCCCTGGGGGATGGGAGATTGTCCCACACATATGGGCAGAGACTTCCTAGGGGAGGAGAACGGGGGATGAACAAGGCTGGGCTGAAACCTCAGGAGCCAAAACCTTCATATCAGCCACGGCCCCCTAACAGAGACCACCCACCCCCTGGGCGGCAGGGAGGGTCAGACCACAAGATGACCCAGCTCACTCCTTCCCCTCTCTGTCCACAGGGAGACTCTGGAGGCCCCTTACTGTGTAACAGTGTGGCCCAGGGCATTGTCTCCTTTGGAACCAAGGATGGTACACCTCCAAGTGTCTATACCAGAATCTCGAGCTTTCTGTACTGGATACAAAACACAATGAGAATCTGTGAACTTCAGGGACCAGACTGAGGTGCCCCGGGATGGATCTGTCCATCTTCTCTGGGGCAGAGGCCAGAACGGCATTGGGCCAAGGGGATGGAGGGGAGGCTGCCAGGGATGTAATAAACTGTCATCTTCAGAAGTCATTGATTCCTCCTTTATTCATCCACACAGATTCGTTAGGTAACAAGAGTGTCTGGCAACCCTCTGTTCAATTTTCCGGCCTGTCCCTGGCTTCCCCCTCCAGCAGACCCCTCCTTCCAACTCTGGAATAAAAATCCTGTTGCAGTGACAGCCAGCGCCCTCCGATCACACGTCCCCAGTGTCAGCTTCCCGGCCAGGCTGCCTGTGAGTCCATCAGAACACGGAGACATCTCCTCAGGAAAACTGACCCTCATCTAGAGGACGCTCCCGCCTCCTCCCTCGTCCCCACCCCCACCGCACCCCAACATTCCAGGGCCACATGGCAACGTAAGAGGATCCAGATTTCAAAGGAGGATCCCCTGAGACGCGCTGGGGTGGGGGTGGGGGGACTTCTCCACCCGAACAGAAATGGAAGAGGGGAGGCTTTGAAAGAGTGTAGCTCACCCCTGCAGAACTTCCTCCCACATCAGAGTAGCCAGAGCTCAGAAGCCTGAGAACGTTTCAGGAGCGCCTCAGAGTTCCCAGGCCCAGCCCCGGGGCCTGGCCCAGCTCCGGCTTGGAGTCTTGGGCCCAGGGCCCAGTGCAGCCTCGGGTGTCCGGACAGCTCAGCCTCCTGCAGCCCCAGTTGAGCTGCAGGGCGCTCTCCCATCTTGGTCTGAGCCAGCCTCCCCCACCTCCACTGTTCCTGAGTGTGTGTGTGTGTGTGTGTGTGTGTGTGTGTGTGTGTGTGTGTGTCTGTGTGTGTGTGTGTCTGTGTGTGTGTCTGTGTGTGTGTGTCTGTGTGTGTGTGTCTGTGTGTACACATACATATCTCCAAAGGAAACTCATTGTAATGAAAAGTATTGGTCTCAGGGGTTTCCTAATGTTTCAAAGGTGTCTAACAGCCTACAGCATACTGAGCAAACTTTTTCTTCTACTTTTCAACATCTCTTAATTTTTTTATATAAGATTGTTCAGGAAAGTGAACTTTTTCAAAAACCATGCACCTGAGAGAAGGCTCGGCTGAGGAGGAGAGGCTTACTGAATGTTTGCATTGGTCAGTGAGTCTCACTAAGGGAAAACGCATTTTGGGTATAGAAGTAACACATGCTCATCACAGAAAGACACTTAAATACAGAACATATAAATAAGAAAATAAAAATTACTGGGAATTCTACCACCCCGAAGTCATCATCACGAATGCTTAAGTGTCTTTCCTTCCACTCTTTGTCTACTGACTCGTAAGCGGCTGTTCTGTCGGCATTGGAATTGGGCTATTTAGAACTCCTCGTGCCTTCCTTTCCCTTTCTCTTCTGGCCCCACGGGGGTGAGAGTGTGGGGAAGCACGCAAGAGGTCAGGATCGCCACGGACAAGGGCATCAGAGACACGGGTCTCTGGACACTGGACAGAGAACACTCAGTGCAGAGTAACTATTAGGATGAACGGCATCCGGGTCTGATTTCATCTGAATGGAAAAGAACCAAGAGTGGGGACATGGGGACACTCTTGATTCATGATGGAGCCGACTCTGGGGGTCCAGCCCCTCTGCTGGCCGCACCTCAGACTTCACTCTCTTGTGCTTGCTTCTTGTTTTCACCTTGTGACTCAGCAGTGGGAGGGCAAGTGTGGTGACAGCGCCCTTCTCACCCAGCCCAAGGCAGGGACCAGGGACCCTCACGTTGCTGGCTGACATCCGGCCCAGGAGTCTGTGCCGGGCTGAGCCTCCCCTCCTCCGGTCCCCTGGGCTTTGTGTCTGGAAGGAAGGAAGACCAGCAGCTCAACCTGCGCAGACTTTCAGGGAAGATGCAGCCACTCCTGCTCGTGATGGCCGTTCTTCTGCCCGCCGGGCGGGGACAGGTGAGTGACAATCCCCATTCCTCGGGCCTGGGTCCATCTCACTAAGCCCCCTGTTCTCCTGACCCTCCTGCCCAGCTCCAATTTCTGAACCCCAGCTCCAGGCCCAAACCCAGACAAACAAGTTCGATGCCGCCCAGACATTCACATGGGCGGATGGCAGGAAGGAAGGGTGCTCACTGGAAGCTTTAGCAGGGCACAGCCCCTCTCTCTCTCTCTCTCACACCGGGAAAGTGGGTTGTGCATTTGGCAGAGGATGTGAAGCTACAAAAACCAAGTAAGTAAAACCCCTCACTCCAACCCGGGAAAGGGCAGCTCAGCCGAAGTCACTGCAGGCTGGGAGTGGTCAGTGGACCCAGCTCAAGGACCGGTGAAGTCTCTCAGGGCCCCCCACCCCTCGGTCCTGCCCAGGACAGGAGCCCAGGGTGCGATGGATCAGAAGTGGCAGGATGGCAGCACCCAAAGCTCTCCGGGTGCTAAGCTCTGCCCCGGCCCCACACAGCCCACTTCCAGTCCCACCTCCCCTGCCTCCCAGGCCCTCAGTGGCCCCAGTGCCTTTGGCAGTGCCCTCCCCACCCCTGTGCCCTTGAATCCACCAGCGCCGTCCCTGCCAAACTTCAGCCAAAAGCCAACTGGAGGCTATCACTCATGCAGCCGGAGTGTTCACTGCAACCCTAGGGTGTGTTAGGCCCTAGGACACGAGGATTTCAGAGAATCCCACTCCGTAAGCTCGTAGGAAGATTATTAGAAAAGGACACCTATCAATCTGCTAACAGAGGCTCAGAGTAGTCAGGGAGACCCGCAGGGAGCGAAGGCTCATCAGGGAGTCCTGTCCACCATTCTCCGGGGCTCCACCACGTTGAAGGCAGACCTTGCCTCCGCCACGAACGTGTCTGAAGCAGGACGTGAAGGACAAGCTGACCCCCTTTCTCCGAGGGGGAGTCTGAGGCTTGAGGTTAGAAAATGTTACTCTGTTGCAAAGAGAACCTGGAGGACTCTCCCCTGGGGTCTGCAGGGCTCTGTGGACACACCTCAAACGCCACCTTCCTGATTTTCGCTCCTGACCACAGCCGCCCCCGTCACCCTGTCTCCCAGCCCTCTCTTTCAGGGGAGATCATCGGGGGCCACGAGGCCAAGCCCCACTCCCGCCCCTACATGGCGTTCGTTCAGTTTCTGGATCAGGAGAGGATGAGGCGGTGTGGCGGTGTCCTCGTGCAGAAGGACTTTGTTCTGACGGCTGCTCACTGCAGGGGAAGGTGAGGGGCAGCAGCCAGCCTTCCCCTGCTGACACCCCCGCAGGGACCCCATCCTCTGCCGGGGGGCCGAGCCCAGGGAGGGCCCGCAGCTTCTCATAACACAAGACCGAGAGAGCTCATCAGACGACCATCTGACGGCAGGACTAAGGTGATGAGAAGCTGAGAAACAGGGCAGTAAGTTTCGAGGTCCGGGGATCAGAGGTGAGAGCAACACGCATAGGTGAGAAGGCGGGGACCCGACCGGCCAAAAGCAGCATCAGTGAGGAAGAAAGCACGCATTGAAGTCAAAGTGCAAACTCAGAGAAATTTCACGATACTGCTGAGAAAGCTCCATCATGTCCCTGCCTTCATGTCATTGAGAAGCACACGGCAGGGCGTCACTCCGCCCCAGGACCTTCTGTGGCCTCAATTTCCCCTCAGCTGCAGCCCTGCTCTGCCCCCGTGTCACCAACCCCGCACGGCTCTGGGGCTGGCCCTCCTGTGACACCACACTCCCCACACGCTCTCTGCTCTCTGTGCAGCTCAATCAATGTCACCCTGGGGGCCCACAACATCAAGAAGCAGGAGGGGACCCAGCAGGTGGTCCCAGTGAGAAGAGCCATCCCCCACCCAGACTATAATCCTAAGGACCACTCCAGTGACATCATGTTACTGCAGGTAAGGAACCTCCCCGCTTCTCTGCCCTCCTGGAGACACACTGTCTCCCCTCCCACTGCAACCAGTCCCTTTCCTCCCTCCCGTCCTGGCCGCCCGACCTGTCCCCGGGGCTCAGGTGAGAGCGAGGGCTCTGCGGTCTCACTGCAGTGTCCCGGCCCGGAGGCCACTGGCTGAGCTGGACCCTGTCTCTCCCCATCAGCTGCAGAGAAAGGCCAAGCAGACGGCAGCTGTGAGGCCCCTCAGGCTGCCCGGGGACCGGGCCCGGGTGAAGCCAGGACAGGCGTGCGGTGTGGCCGGCTGGGGGCAGGTGGCGGTGGGCGTTCCAGCCACCACTCTGCAGGAGGCAGTGCTGACGGTGCAGGAAGATCGTGTGTGCGAATCCCTCTTCCCAGGCTATTACAGCCGCGCCACCCAGATTTGTGTGGGGGACCCGAGCACGGTGAAGACCAGCTTCAAGGTCAGGTTTCCAGCATCTAGGCACACAGGCCCCGGGGAGCAGAACTCAGGGAAGGTCTGGGGCTGGGGAGAGGCCATCTTCATTCCTCAGCCCGAGGGCTTGGGCAGCCTGGTCCATGAGTCCACACTTTAGACATTTTTCCTGAGTGGGTCAGGGTGGAGGGGGCGGAAGGATCAGTCATGTGGCAGCTGTGTTATCAGCAGAGTTTCCATGAGGACTGAGAAGAAAGGTTGGCCTGGGTCTCAGTAAAGACCAGTTAGAGCCAGACGGGAGCCCTGGGACCCTGCCCTGGTCCCTGACAGACAGCACCCAGCCCCAGGCTCCAGGGAGGGCGGGCCCCGCTGAGGACCCTCAGTCCTTCCTCTCTCTGCCCACAGGGCGACTCCGGAGGGCCCCTCGTGTGCAAAAACCTGGTCCAGGGCATTTTCTCCTGTGGGAAACAGAACGGGACACCTCCAGGAGTCTTCACCAAGGTCTCCCACTTCCTGCCCTGGATAAAGAGAACAATGAAGCGCCTCTAACAGCAAGCTGGAGACTCACCTTTTTGTGGGCTGGCCATCTTCCTGGGGCAGCGGCAAGAATCCCATAGGGGTTGGCAGTGGGATCGCAGGGCCATAATAAAGGGATCTCTAGAGCAAAGATGACTGAATTCCTGTTTATTCAGCGACCACTTCTGATATGCAACAGCCCTGCCCCAGGCAGCCCTCTGCTGCCAGCTCGGGGTTCTGCTTCTGCCTTTCTCCCCAGGCCTCGCTCCGCCCTAAATCCCATGCTGTCTGTCTAGAGTCTCATTGTGTTACTGAATGCAAGCTCCTGTGCCCGACGCACCGTGAGTCCAAACAAACTAAAACGTTGGAGTTTGGAGCGGAGAAAGGTTTGTTGCAGGGCCGAGCCAAGAGAACCCGTGGCTCATGTTCCTCAAATCCCAAACTCCCCAAAGGCTTTCAGCTGAGCCTTTTTAAAGGCTCGCTGAGGGTGGGGCGGCCCAGGGTGTGTGCTCAGCTGTGCACAGTCCTCTGATTAGTTGATGGTGGTTGATCCTTAGATGCCAGGTCTGTGTGCTACTTACGCTTGATCATCAAGTGGTTAATTTCTTCAATCTGGTGGTGGTTTTGAGCATCTGAAAAACTCAGGAAATATGCAGGAGATACTATTATCTGGGTACTTCAGAGAGGAGCTCCAGCAGAGCCTATGGGGGAGGGGTCTGCCCCCACCCCCCACCCCCGGGAAGGCCCCATGGGATCCTTCTGGGTTACAGTTGATTTCCCAGTTACACGTCTTTGGTGCTTATCCTTCTGCAAGGGCTGAGTCTAAAGGACTGTCCATTAGAAAAGGACAGCCTTCTCTCCCCCAGAGTGGTCCTCTCTGGGCCTCGGGAACCTCTTAGCTTCTCTAAGCCACATCTGTCATCAACCCCTCGGCAATCGGCAGAGTAAAGAGCAGGTCAGCGGAAGGAGGGTGAATCCAGGAACCCAGGAGGTCAGGGGCCATACCAGGGACACTCAGTTTCCTGTTTCCAGGGCCTCTCTCCGGTGAGGGCAGGCTTCCCCTGTAACCAGCACTGGCCATAGCTTAGGAGGCTGGGATGCTCCCACAATGGCCCTCAGCCTCCCCTGGTCCCATGTCCTGCTCTGCTCCCGGCACTGAGCTCAGTCAGCCTTGCTCCCTGACTGACCGGCCCACACCAGCCCCTGTTTTCCATTTGAGGGCCCTGGCCACCAGCTCCTTTCCCTGCCTGCTCACCCTGCCTTGAGACAGCCTCCCTGCCTTCTCCCCAGCAGAGGTCCCATTGCCCGTGTGAGTTCTCCTCCACTGCTTGTCCCTGCCTTAGCTGAGCTGCCAGCCCACCTGGTGCTTATCAGAGAAGCCAGAACCCACCTCCCACCTGGGCAGGCCAGCTCAGGCCCTCGGTCCAGCCCAGCACGCCCCAGGGGCTTAGGCAGCACCAAGGCCTGTGGAGACTCCCAGCAGCCTCAGGCCTTCAGCCTGTCCTGGACTCAGACCCCTGCCTCCCCCTGCTGGCGGCCTGGGATATGGCAGCCTTGTGAGCCAAAGGGACCCAGGGCTGCTGGGCAGGAAAGCACCACTTCGCCATCCATCAGTAGTCAAGGGTTGATCCCTCTCTTTGTGCCAGCACATAACAGGCTCTGTCCCCGTCATTGGGAAACTTACAGTGATGAGAAATTTCTTCTACGTTCCCCTGGACCCTCATCCAACTCTTCTCTCAAATGTGCCTCTGCGGGGGCTGTGAGCTCCGGGGAAGACTCAGCAGAAGGCCTTATGGGCTGTCTTGTGGGAAGCATAAGCTTTTATTTCCTTTATACAGTATTTTCTTAATTTAAAAAATTCTTATTGAAGTATAGTCAGTTACAGTGTTTCAATTTCTTTTCGTCTTATTTTTGAGGGTGCTGGATTTTGCTTTCATACACATGTGATTCATTTGCTATTGTTTTTAGAGCCTTCTCTTCTTGATGTTCATCTCACTCAATTCAGTGTTTGTCCAGTTACTGTGAATTTGTTGTGTTCTGTCACATCCAACTCACTGGCGGTACTGTTTGATAGATACAGGACATCTGGGTCACAGCAAACTGTCTTCCCCTTGAAACGAGGCATTTCCTGGGTTTCTGGACTGAGGTTCATGCCCCTACATGTAATATAAATAAAGATAAGTCTGTCCCAGGGTGTGAGCCAGAACCAGCGGCAGAGTGGCCAAGGATATCCACCGCTACGGGCAAGGGTGTGTGGACTTGCGAGGCGGTGTCTGACGGGTCAGCCTGCCCCCTTACACCTGGCAGTAGGACTTGACATAGTGTGAGGTAGATTAGGAGGAAAACTATTACCATATAAAGACTGTAGCTTCATGAAGACCGGACTGCCCTGGGTGGCTCCTTGGAACGATTTCTGTGTGTGTTTACATTATTTCTCTCTTTCTTCTAGTGATTTTATTTCTAGGACTTTATCCTGCGTTAGGTCTAAAGTGTGTGTTTGTGGGGGGTGTATAAAAGGGTTACTCACAGAGATGTTCATCACACCATTACTTAATAAAAGATCTCAAAATGGAATCAGTGTTGATGTCCAAAATAGGGAGCTAGTAAAATATTACACATTCACATTGTATATCATGCAGCCTTTACCGTCTACATTATCCCCACTCTAGAAACTAGGCTGAGAAAACAAAAGAACGAAATCTAGGCTAAGAACATTAGTAGGCAAGTTATTTTTAAAAACCTAATAAATATTTGAGGAAAAGCAAAAGCTCGCCAATTAATCAATGCAAATTAAAAATATTAACCATTTTGCTTATCTGATTGAAAAGGATGACAAAATGATAACACTGAGATTCAGCAATTACACAGAGAAAGTGGCACTTTCACACCTGTACCTAAAGGTCCTAAAAAAAAACGGAAAAAGGAGTCTGATGTCGTCATCAACCACACAGAGAAAAGTGGAGAAGGTAATGCCTAAACACCTTACACAAGTGACATCTTAGAAACAGTACTTAATCCAGCACTACATTGGGGATAAGCTTTTAAAATTTTTTATAGCTTGAACGCTATGGAAACTTTAAAGTCACAACACAGAATGACATTTGCCATATGGAAGAATGTTCTCTAGGTACGTTCAGGTCATAAGTAATGTATTTGACTACATGCCTGTTACTACACTTGAAAATTTAAATACTGGAGTTAAGTGAATTTCCTCTACACTTGCATTTGATTCTGCCAAGCACTTGGGAAACAGTTCATAAGCACATGAACGGAAGTTCAAGCTTGGGGAGTTCATGAAAGTCCAGGTAATTCCATCTTTCATGAAATTACATGCAAGGATTAGCCGATTAACTCTTCGTTGTCAGTGTGAGCTTGTAGACCTACGAGTCCCCAGATCACCGCGCAGAGGGTCTGGTTAGAGCTGCTCGTGTGGGTCTTGGTCTGTCGTTTCCGTGCCGCTCACCTTACGTGCTCATCAAGAGAAGTTCAAATTTTGTGTGTTCAGTAAATTTCCTCAGAACAATAGTAGCTGTCTGAGTGAACTCCCATTGTTCCTTCAGTTGTGGCCTGGTAATCACTCTTGCTTTGGCAGTTCTTCAAAGCTTTGAAGAGTTTGAGACCTTTTCCTCGGGTTAGTTTTGGTTGTTTTTGGTAGGAAGATGGAGTGAAATCGCAGCCCCTGGCGATGCGCTGCTACCCATGTCTCAACTCCGATCACTGGGTGCCTATTTTCACTCCCCTTTCTTTGCACTCTATTCTTTATCCTTTTCTCTCTCTCTCTTCTTTTAAAGTTGTGTTAATGTTTTTAAAACAAAATAAAGTGCTGAAAAATTTAAGTAAGAATAAATTCAGATCTCCTAATGCTCAGGCACTTACACAGCTGTTACACTATTTCCCCTTTGCCCTGCTTTCTGCTTAGTACTTCTCAGATACAGAAACACATTTCATGAGCTGTAACCATAATACACCTAAGACACAATACATGTATTAGAGAAAGGACTAAGTTCTTTGCAGCTTTGAAGTAAGTGCTAAGCTGTGTGTGTTTACGGACAGGGAGAAAATCCTTAACTTTCATAAGATTTTCAAGAGGGCTTATCACAATTCATAAACAACTGAGAATTGTATTAGTTTCCTCTTCTGATATTTTTGCAACCATGTCCCTGTGGGACACAAAAGCCTTCACCCTGAGGAGGAAGCAGGAAAATTGGGGTCTTTCGCAGTGTTGTGATTTCCACTGAGTCTGTTGGGGCTCAAGTGACCTGGGACGGTAACGGTCAGGGGCAGAGCCTCGTTCTTCCCTGCTCTTTCCCTGGCAGTGCCGTCCACCTGCTCAGGAGAGAGAGCTGCTCAATCTGCTTGACAAGTTCTAGAAAGAAGTGGAAGTAGCCATGGTCTGAGCAGGGGGCCAGGACAGATGAGAAGACAAGCAGGCTCCAGTCCCAGGGGGAGAGTGTATCCAGCAGGACCCTATGGGGCCTCCCTGGGACAGACCCCCTCCCCCCACGCCCGGTCCTCTGCTGTGGCTCCCCTCTGAAGTGCCCAGATAATGTCCTATGCATGTTTCCTGAGGTTTCCGACGCTACAAACCTCCACCAAATGGAAAAAATGAACTATCTGATGATCATGAGCACGAGGCCCCCAGACCTTCTTGTCCTGGGGACTGATAATATTAACAGCTGTGTTACCTCACGTCATCCAATCAGAGAACTGTGCATGAGCCGATCACACGCCCTGGGACGCCCCTCCCTCACCTGGCCTTTAAAAATGCCTTGCTGAAACCTCTGGGGGCTTCCAGGGTTTTTCAGACGTGTGTCCCCTGTTCTCCTTGCTCAGCCCTGCAGTACACCTTTCTCTGCTCCAAACTCGGACGTTTCTGTATTACTTGGCCTCATGGCGCCTGGCAGGCAAAACTGTGCTCGGAAGCGAGAGGAAATGAGGAAACAGACAGCTACCAGCTTTCAGGCTCCTTGGGAGGTTACTGAATTTGGTGGGTTTGGGGCTTTGGGACACAGCGCCCCAGCCCCCGTCCTTGGGGCCCTGGGTTCCCATTTCTGCTCCCGGCACTGACTCAGCAGCTCTACAGGGTATTGGGTGACAGCCTGGGGGGCCCTCTTTCCCCACACCACGGGCAGTTGGTGGGCTAGCCCCGTGGGCACCCTTGGGTGATGAAATCTAGCACAGCAGCAGGGGATGGGGCTGCGGATTCTCCAGCCCCCACCTCCCCTTCCTTCCTCTCTCAGGGGCTCAAAGTCTGGCAGGAGGAAGCACCAGCAGCAACTGCCTGGCCGGCCTTCCCAGGAAGATGCGGCCACTCCTGCTCCTGGTGGTCTTGCTCCTGCCCCCCAGGGCGAGGGCAGGTGAGTAACCTTCTCCGTCCCATAGACGCTGGGCCCAGACCGCCCAGGCACCTCCTAACGCTGTACCATTGGGCAGCTCATGGGAGTTCACAGCTCCTCAGCTTTCTCATCTGTAAAACAGGGATTCTGTCAACGCCTACCTCAGAGAATCACTGAGAGTGAGAGTACCTCCCGCAGAGAAAGCTCTTGGAATTGCCCCTGGGATACAGTACTTGCTGTTCTCGGTGGCGTCCACACTCCTTCTGCAGCTCGTGGGGCAGAGCCTAGGAGAGGAAGACACAGCGATAGCAGCCGCATCAGCCCACGTCTAGATCCTTAAACACCAGTCACGTGCTGGGCCCGGGCGGGCCTTGAGCTGGACTCCCAGGGATCTGGGACGCTCCCTGAGGAAGATAGTACCACAGAGGTTCAGGGAGAGGCCACTCCAGAGGGCTCTGGATTTGCCATCCTGACAGCAGAGAAAACCCTCCTCCTTCTGGGGGCTGGACCTGGCCCTGCCTTGTGGGGAGGTGGGAGGGAGCAGAGGCTGGGATGGGGAGTCAGCAGTGCTTCCTGCAGAATCTGGAGCCCTCTCCCAGTGCTGCTGCTCTGCAGACCCCAATTCCCACCACCAACCTCCCTGTGCCTCAATCATCTCTCCTGCATCCCAATCTTCCCGGCTTTCGGGAGTCACCAAACTGATGCCCACATCCCCCCCCCCCCCACCACCACCAGTGCAGAGATAAGTGCCTAATGCTTCCTTTCAGGGAAGATCATCGGAGGACAAGAAGCCAGGCCCCATTCCTTCCCCTACATGGCATATGTTCAGATCCAGACTCAAGTGGGGGCAACCATTTGTGGAGGATTCCTGGTGCGAGAAGACTTTGTCATGACAGCGGCTCGCTGCTTGGGAAGGTGAGGAACTAAGGAGCTTCTGGCAGCCAGTAAGGCAGACCCAGAAGAGTTCACGAGGGAGCCATCTGTAAGCAGGGTTCTAGCCAGGAAGGGGTCAAAACAGACCAGGTGGGTCTTGGGGGCAGGGGGTGGCCAGTGCAAATGGGGAGAAAAGGAGGACGTGATAAAAAAAAGAGCAGAAGGGGAGATCGAAGGCACACATCAGGGCTCAGAATAGGGATTCAAGTTCTTTCTCTGTTATTCTGGGGGAGGCAAAACTTAAGAGCTCTGCATACCCCCATCCCCAGCTCAAGGCTGGGGCACAGGTCAATCAGCCCCAACCCCACCCTCTCCTCAGTTCCCTCAGCTGCAGTCTCCTGCCTGGGCTGTTCCCCTGGCCCGCAGAGCTGCGGACCTGAGCTCCTGCAGCAGCTCATACCTACCTCTAGCCTCCCTTCCTCTGCAGCCAAATGAATGTGATCCTGGGGGCCCACAACATCAGCAGGTCTGAAAGCACCCAGCAGCAAGTATCTGTGCGCAGAGCCATCCGCCACCCCAGATACAATCAGCAGAACAACCAGAACGACATCATGTTACTGCAGGTACCGCCTGCCTGACCCTCTGCTTTCTTCAGCCCACATGGCTTGCTCCCAGCTGGAGCCTCATGGGTCTGGGACCAGGGAGGAGGAAGCAGGGGCAGATGCCCAGGGCACTGGTGGGCACGGGGGTGAGGTCGGCATACGTGGCCCCTGAGTGCCTGCCCTCCTCCGGCCAGCTGGCGAGCAGAGTCAGGCGGAATCGAGCCGTGATGCCAGTGGCCCTGCCTCAGAGCCAGAGCAGGCTGAGTCCGGGGACCGTGTGCACCGCGACCGGCTGGGGCCTGGTCGGCCTGAAACAGGAGGACAGACACACTCCGGGTTGTGCAGCTAAGAGTGCAGAGGGATGGGGAGTGTCACAGACGCTTCGATTTCTACACTGGCCAAACGCAGATTTGTGTGGGGGACCCAAGAGAAATGAAGTCTGCCTTCCTGGTAAGACCATGGGCATCACGAAACCCTGCATGAGACAGAAGGGGCTGGGCAGACTGGGTACTGGGGACAGACTACATCCTTGTGGCCTCAGTCTGGAACCCAGACCAGAGTGAGGTGGGGGCTTTTCCCATCAATCCTGTCTCTGGGGACCAGGAGGAGCAGCAGACACACAGGACACACAAGTGCAGCCTTCTCCTGGGGAGGGTGAAGGTACCTGACCTGGGTTGCCTGGAGAAGTAACCTCAGCCAGGGCTGAAGGCCAGTGATGGAAAAATCCAGAAGCTTGACTTCTGTACCCCCACCACCCAGCCATCTCACACACACCCAGCAATGGAAGGAGCCCACCCACCCCTGTCTTCTCTGAGGGCCAGACCTAGGGCAGCAGGAGTGGGAGCCCTGGAGGGGGGAGGCCTGGCTTAGCGTCCCTTCCTCTGTTTCCACAGGGAGACTCTGGAGGCCCCCTGGTGTGTAACAACATGGCCCAGGGCATTGTCTCCTATGGAAATCAGTTGGGAACTCCTCCAGCAGTCTTCACCAGGGTTTCCAGCTTCCAGCACTGGATAAGGAGAACAATGAGACGCTTTGCAAAGCGGGGACAGACTGAGACCCCACTGAAACTGACTCTTTCTGGGGCAGAGGCCCAGCTCCACGGTGGTTCCCAGAGCCTTAATAAATGTCTAAGCCTAGAGCCGAAATAAACTGATTTCTCATTTGTTCGTAAACATGATTCAGAACACAATAAATGTACACCAGGACTGAGTCTGAGCTCCTCCCGGAAAATAGGGTCTCTTGCCCAGGACATGCAAACCCCTGTCCCTACCGTCCTGGGGGTCAGGATGAGCGTCCTCCCTTCCTCTGTCACTGCTCCACCCACAGCCTCAGGGAGTGATGGAGAGACATCTCTCTCCCCAGAGCAAGGCTCCTTATTGTTACCCTCCCAGAGACTCCCCGCTAGGTGTTAAGGTGTACCCCAAACCGTGTGCCATCGGCGTGGGTAGGACTGGCCGACCAAAGAACAGAACTGAAATTCCACACGCGGCCCACTTTAACATGTGGGTCACGTGGCGTCTCAAATCACTGGGAAACAGTGAACTCTTAATAGATGCTGTCTAAACAAACTGATAGTCATTTGGGGAGAAAAGATAAAGCTGGATCCGGGCTTCTCATCATAAACCGAAATAACACCTCAAATGGGATCAAAGAGCTAAATGTGAAAAGTCACACCAAGCGAGTACTAGAAGAAAGACAAAAAATTTACTTTCGTAAAAATATCTAACAAACACCCATGTTGAAAGCAGCGCTATTCACGGTGGCCAAGAGATGGGAGCAACCCAAGTGTCTACGGACAGCTGGACCCTTTTCTCCTAAGCCCTTACCCACACCAGCCCCACTGCGCTCTCGGCCGGTGTTCTCATTTTCAGTGTGACGAGGGTCTCCTTCTGGTTTTGTCACCCTAAAATTATACAAAACTCTACACAATGTGTTCACTAAAATAAAATGACTTTTATGCTAAAGAATAGCCCATGACTACTACATCAATGTGGTAATCAAATAAAAGAGTTCTGAAGTCACATAATTTAAACCTAAACTTTTAACACCTTGAGGGAACGAGAAAGAACCAGCTGGGAGGTTCTTCTACATCCATCAAATGTTAACTACTCCTCACAGTGTGAATTTTGCCATCTCAACTTCTGCAGTGTCCATAATCTTAAATGGAATAATCTATAAACAGATATCAAATCCAACTGGCAATGGGTAGCCAGGGTCACAATGGATAATGCATCTGACTGTGGATCAGAACATTTTAGTTTCACTCCTAGCTGGCTCGTTCCTCCTTTTAAATGCAATCTTCTTTAAATTGACATCCAAATGAATTTTTTTTTTTTCAAAATGAAACTTTTTGGAATCCAACTGGCTATACATAGAAATGCTTGGTAAATTTGATCATTCTTTTATAGACATTTCTTGTCAGAAAGTCATTTGCCTAGTGTTCAGTATAAGGATTTATTGACAAAATTTTAATCAACAATACATCTTTGCCAATACTCAGTTATTTTTGCTATATTTGCCACCACCTACGAATAGGAATTTTTTCTTACTTATATATTCTCAAGGAGAACAGTCTCATTATTAGATGTTTGCGTGGCACATGGAAAGCGCGCTTGCTGGTGGAAGGGGGAGGAGAGGGCAGAGGAAGAGCCCTGTTCCGTGCAGCCCTTCCTCCTTCTGACATTTACAGGAGGCCCGGAGCACCGACCTGGTCCCCAGCAAACTCCCAGGGGAGTGCGCTTTCCATTTGATTTGTGTTCAGTGATTATTCCATTTAAGATAATGGACACTGCAGAAGTTGAGATGGCAAAATTCACACTGTGAGGAGTAGTTAACATTTGATGGATGTAGAAGAACCTCCCAGCTA